>NC_134544.1:51715000-53201250 GCF_050624435.1 Tenrec ecaudatus | reverse complement strand
TGTCTGCTCCTCAGGACAGCAGAGGGGGCAGGTTTGTATTCCAAGACCTGTGCAAGCCACTCACACGGGTGGGGATCAGGTGAGCAGAAGATTCTCCGTTGTTATTTTCCACTGTGGGCTGCTGGGCAGTCCCAGTGTCCCAACCCTGTACAACACGTTCTGAAGGAGCGGTAGAGCGCACTCCTGACACCATCCCCCAAACCCTGCTTGCGTCAAGCAGAAACCATGGTGCAAATGTTGCGCGTAGCAGAGTTCTGCTGAGAGGGGACGCCAAACACCCTTCTTGGGCAGGAGCTGGAAAAGAGGTCGCTTCAAAGAGCTCCTAAGGGGAGGCAAGGAATTGCTGTCCAAGCACCCACCCACTCGGGAAGGATGCACCCTGGAGGCCCTCCTGAGGGGCTCCTGGATAAGGTCGTCTTGTGGATTCAGCACATCGTTACTCGGTATCTATTACCCATCTGTCACTAGACAGGGAGGGGCCTGGGGACACTTAGAGAAACAGCTTTACACGGTCCTGTCCCAAGTTTCTCCACCTAAAGGACAAATCTCCAAACCTAAAGCCACGGTCAGTGAGTTGCTTTGACCCAAAGCAAGCCTACAGAGCAGCGTTGAAGCACTGCCTGGGGCTTCCGAGGCTGTGCCTCCTGGCTGGAGCAGACACCTTCCTCTTTCTCTCCCTGGTGGGTTTGGACCACCGGCCATGCAGCTAGTGGTCGACCACGTAGCCCTCGCGCCACCCAGGCTCCTTCCTAAAGGACAAGCCACACGCCAAATGTTCTCTTTCCCCCTGCCGGTGAGAATTGAGACCCAGCCCACCTTGCACGTGCTTCGTGCCTGCGGCACATGAACGAGAGGTGAAGCCTGCAATGGTCTTGCAGGTGTAGTCCAGGAGCAGAGGTGAAGAAGGGCAGGAAGGAGGGAGGAGAGAAGGGGCGTTCTCTAAAAGAACATGTTGCTGAGTGCGTGTGCAAGAGTAACCAACGGGCACGCCTTGAAGATGCAAATATGCATTAGAAAATTCTGCCTGATCTGTAAGAGCCCGCCCCAGTAAAGTGATTAATAATAATAATAATAATTCTGCTTGGAGGAATTCTGACCTCAGAATCAGCAGAGTAGGGTCTGGGATTTCTAGGTGAGCCATCCCTAGGAAGTGTGAATGGGTTCAAGTGCAAAAGGAAAAGCTAAGTATGGGCTGAGCTTGCCTCCTGTGTAGATTCCATCAACACCCCCCAACTCCTGGATAGTGGGGGTTTCTTCTTACGTAAAGTCATGCATGATTGTTTCCCTAGTGTCTCCAGTATAGAAATTCTGACACCACCGCCATCCTTGGTCTTTGATGTGGGCACAGTCCATCATGCCCCTCAGGCCCATGGGCACTGTGGTGCAGAGGTTCTCGAGTCCTGGTGCTGAGCCCAGAGCATCGCCAGGTGTTGGAAGGCCAAGGGCGGATGGTATTCCATCTGAAGAGCATTTGGTGTTCTCTCAGTGCTTCCTCACCCATATCTTACAAATATGACTACTTTGTGAAAACAGCTCTTTTGTGTGCATGTGTTTTTCAGATGCACTCAGATGGCACGTGCTTCATTAGCAAATTGTGTCGTATAGCAATGGCCTGGGCTGCCCACTTTAGAGGATTTTCCCTCATTTCCAGTCCAGGGGTCAGGAGGATTCTCTAGCCCATGTAAAATTGATGTCCTTTCCCTGTTATGTGTCTCAGTGGCAAACAGCACCAAGGAGGGGTTCATTGCCATTTGATGGGGATGGAGGGGGACTACAGATGTTTCTTATTTGCCCATCAAGTTTATGCATGTAAACATGAAGACAGAGAAATGGCTCATGTGGTTTTAGACCTCAATGTGAAAGTGGACTCAGATTTTAGCCCACAGGACAAGGAGTGGTAATAATAAAGGCCTGCAGCTAATGAAATCATCGACAACTGAGGAGGGGAGACAGAATGGGTCTTTGTTCTCTCCTCTGTCTCTCTAAGTAGACTCTTGTGTGTTATATGGGTTCTTTTAACTTCCCATCGCCTTTCCTTCCATTAATGAAAGAACACTGCTCTCCTGGCTATTTCTAAATTGGGAGAAAGAGCCAGGATTGAGCTAAATCCAGGGTGTATAGTTCTTGGAAACTAATGGTGCATGTTGGGTAATTTGATTTTGAGGCAATTACAAGTCTTAGCTATGAAATATCAAGGGCTGCCTAGTATTATACTTTAAAATGAGCCCTGTGTATGAGACTCATACACTTTCCCATTCGCGTGATAGAACTGTTTGGAAAATGAGTTCATGGATAAGGCATAACATTAGAACAGGAGACGAGGATATGGATATGCGATTTCTTCCCATTTTGGAGAAGCTATCAGTGCACACACGACCCTTTATTCCTTGAATTAAGCATAAATGTGACTTGCCATCCGTTGCTCGGGTCTTCTGAATACAGTGGAGAATTTTTGGTTTGGTTTGGTTTTCTCACTCAAATAGCACCTACCGCAGTCAGCAAATTCTGTGGTGGAGGAGAAAGCCGGGTTTCCTAGATCAGGCCCTTCCCCCCATTTTCTATCCCAATGGGAAAAGCATTCGCTGGTGTCCTGTGGTAAATCTTGGATCTTTTCTCGTGACTGTATATATGACAGAAGTGTAGGCTCATCAGCTTGCGCAGGGCAAGGACTTCTTCAGTATTCTTTCTCCCATGGTTTCTTCCTTTTTCTTCCTAGCATAACACAACTGGTGTGAACTGTGAAAGGTGTGCTAAGGGTTATTACCGCCCTGAAGGTGTTCCGGTTGACGCTCCCCACGGCTGCATCCGTAAGTTTCCTTTCAGCGTGTGGTATCTGAAACAGTGATCCCTGCTCCTGGGGGTAGGGGGGGGAGGGGGGCATCAGGGAGGTGGGAGGGGATCATCAGGTTCTCTTCTGATTGGACGGCAATGTCCTTCACTTCTTCTCTTCACACGATTGCTTCGGGGCCCTCAGGCAGTTACATCATCTCCCCAGAGCTCAGATTTCTTATATGTAAATTGAAGTGATGCTCCTGAAACTATTGTCATGAGATATTATTTTAGATCGTAGGTTCCTGAAATTATTTGGCCTACCAGTCCCTCTTCGCAAAACCAAATCAAACCCCCCAAATTTCTCAGTGCATTTAAACATGTTTGTACTAGGATTAAAGTGTAGGTATCTGCTACTTTGCATTACTTTGGGATAATTCCAGCACTCTGGTGGTGGGGGGGTGGCGGGGAGTAACACCCAGTTTGAGAAGCACTACCTTAAACCACAAACATTCCCTGAAGTCTTCTTTACTCTTTCATGACTCGTGGGTCACAAATTGCCCACTTAGAGTTTCCACTTCTGAGGTGTCGTGAGAAGCTGCTATTCCACTTTCAATGCATGCTACCATCTCGAGGGGATGCATAACTACACGAATCAGAAGAAATGGGCCATGTCCTACCAATCCCAGCACTAGAGACCCCTCAGGACATGTGTGTCCCACAAATTGTATGAAAATCCATATAAATTATCAAAAAACTGTTTTTCCAATTCATTTTTAATGGAATATTTTCATTACTGAAAGCCAAAATTCATTCCAAAAAACATTCAAAGCTGAAAATAATTTGGTCTTGAAAGGATTTAAACCAAACAATAGTTTACTTGACTAGTTTTTTTTTTTTAGTCTACCTGGCACACCATATCCTGTAAAAAATTATCAATATGAAATCAAATTGACAACAACAGCCTGAAAAATCTGATCAGAGCCTTAGGGGCAGTGAGTGTCTGTTCTTAGGGGAGGACTCACCGAGAATGGTTGCCCAGCTTGAAGACATTGTCCCAGCATGCACGTGCAGAGACTGTTGTGTTTGGATTAGCATATGTTTGGCCATCCCTATTCTTAACAACAGCATCAACAACAAAAAGGATGTGATCACACATTTCTTAAGATTGCAGGAAAGACCATCACAAGCACCTAGAGGCACACCACAAGTGTTCCTTCTCCTGATGTTTTGACCTTCTTGCTGTGGTCACCGGTGGTTGCATAGTTTGCCAGAATCTGCATTAAGACAGCATCTCAAGGATCTCACAAGGACTTAATCATACTCACAATTAAACTATGTGCAAGGTGCAAAGTACTTTCACACGTCTTATTTAATGATTGCCCCAAACTTCAGATCTGAGGAAGCCAGTGAAAGTTTCTGAGTTGGGAACATTCCCCCCCAAGTTCCAGAACAACTAAACGGTGGGCCCAGGGCTTGCAGATTGCTGCCTGTTGCCACTGCACCATTCCACGTCCATTCTACAGAAAAATCCCACCGTCTTCTGGTGTGTAAAGGTCAGTCGCGGGTCAGGTGATGGCCTTGTGTAATCCACAGCGTACTCAATGCTCGTTTCTTTTAGGTTCTCTGGTTGCCACAGAAAACAATTCTCAACATAACTTGGCCTTGGTGCCTGTTCACAACCAGAACCATTCACTGAATGGCTCACAACCAGAACCTGAACCAGAACCTGTTCACAACAAGGAGAGCCTGTTGTGGTCTCCTGTCCATAACCCGAACCATTCACTGAATCTCTAACTGATGAGGACATCCACACATTCATGTGTCTCTCTGTAGGACAGTCAGGATTGTTACAAAGTGATTTCCCTCTCCCACATCATCCAAGGACTCTGCCCACTGCTCTCCTTGCATCCACAAAGGCTGGACCCCGGCGAAGGAAACCGGATGTTGTCAAGGTGCCTTGCTAGGAACCGACTCTTGCATCATTTCCCAAGCTTCTTTCTTCTTCCCTCTAATGCTTCCCTTATAGGTGTCACAGGCTTAGCAAAAGAAACCAAACAAATGAGGGAAAAGCCCAACAGCCCTAGGACACGGGCATCTAAATACATGAAGCAATGGATACCAGGAGATGCCATTCAGGGTGATATTGGATGCTTACCAGTCTCCCAGTGGCTCGGGGCATGTCTTCTGAGGAGCAAGGGCCCTGTTCCCGGTCCAGGATAGGAACTTGCCCAGTCAAGAGAAACCACAAGTGGGAATTTACCAAGCCTATGCACCAGCTGGTATATTGAAAGCGAAGCCTAATAATCTTGTTTGGTTGCAATAATGTTCTCCAGTAAGCCATGTCCGTTGGAGCTAACATTTGGATGCAGGGTACAATCTTGCTATGCTGACTATAGGTCACATGTCAATGTTGAGGGACCTCGCATTTGTGATCACATCACACCTGTGTACTGACGACCACCTGTGGACATTCACAGCGAGACCAAATCCTGGAGGGGCTATGTCTACGAAGCCGCCAAGACCTGTCCACCATCCCCGCTCGGGGACTCTGGCTTTATTTTATGCAGATGTACCTTTGCCTCAGGGAGCTGGGCCATGCTCACTGCACTGAGCTACCTTCTCCAGAACGCCCCAGGGCAGATGCCCATTGACTCTCCTGCCTGAAGCCCCCTCGGCTTCAGTCATGAGGACCATCCATCAAGCATGTAGAGTGGAAAACAGACAGTCCCTTCAAGAGTAACTCTTGAGCTGGGATAAGTGCTAAACCTTGCCTGGGTGGGAGAGTGGGGCCATTGTTTGCCTTCTTGAGTGTGCTGAAGGGTGGGCCTGTTGGACTTCCCACAGCTTGCAGCTGCAACCCCGAGCATGCGGATGGCTGTGAGCAGGGCTCCGGCCGCTGTCACTGCAAGCCCAACTTCAGTGGAGACAGCTGTGAGGAGTGTGCAGTCGGATACTATGATTTCCCAGTTTGCTTAAGTAAGTATGCACTGAGGAACGGGGGGCCTCCCTTCTCTCTCCATAGCTGGGTTTTGTGCATTGAGGTCGGAGGACATGAAAGGCAGGTTGGGGTGCAGGAAGCGGAAATAAGGTCAGGTATAGATGAGGCCGTTGGATTATGTGCAAGTGTTTACAAACGTTTATTGGGAATCCCTGGGTAGTGAAAATTACTAACCCAAACCTGGCACCTTGAAAGCACCCAGAGGTAAGCCTGGTGACCTGTCCTGAGAAGTTTGACCACTCAACAGGGCAGCTCTCCTCTGACACCAGGGACCCGTGATTTACAGTTGACTTGATGGCCACGAGCTGTGACAACATCGTTTTTGAGTTCTCCAACAATTTGGTTAGATGATGGAAATAGGATCTCGGGCGGTCAGAAGGATGGAATGGTGGCCATTGCAATTGAATAGAAACCCACGCATGGGCTATTTCGTTTCCTAGGAGGGAGGGGCTTTCCCAAGCTTGGGCTTGCCTGCAGATCACGTGTGGTATTTCTGGTGGGCAGGTGGATTCGTTGCTTCTTCCCCTCCGCACAGTGGGACACGTTACCATGAGCTTGCTCCTCCACCCGCTGTGATGATCAAAGTGAACACTGCCCCATGTCAGAGAGGAAAGGGGCCTCATTTGCCAGAAGCAGTGTGCAGCATGAAGCAGGAAACCAAACCAAACCAAACCAGCTGCCCTCCGGCACGTTCTCACTCGTGGCAACCCCGGGTTACTGCGTAGACCTTTGCTCCTTCAGGTCTTCCAGTTTGTGCAGCCTTTCAGAAGCAGGTCACCAGGTCTTTCTTCTGAGGCACCTCTGGGTGGGTTGCAGTGATCCACCTTTCAGCTCTGGGGTCAGCACCCAGGGTCACTCCCTGCATGAAGCAGCAGACCATATGGGCTTCGTCCTGCAAACAATGACACCCGAGTCAGGGTTCTGCTGGTTCTGTGATGGCATGAGAACAGGGTGTACATCTAGGTGAGCCCAAAGAAACACGGACTCCATCCCCTCTCCCAAACCCACCCTTGGCAACTGCGATGCTCACGCTAACACTCCTGCAGGCCAACCCTTGGGAGCATCTGTTAGGATGAATGGTGGGGCTGTGGGGGAAGGACTCGTGGGAGTGGAATGATGGTGCTCCAAGTCATGCGTGTTGTCCCAGCGAGATCTCTAGAGTCATCATTAGGATTTCTCACCTTCACTTGTGAAAGCATCCTGTGTGAAGGAGGCAGGAGTGACCATCTTTAAAAGGAGCTCTTGGGGTACGGTCCGGGAAGTGTTGAACTGCTTAATCACAAGGTCAGTGGTTCAAATCCACCAACTAACTGCTCTGTGGGAGACAGATGATGCTCCATGCTCCTGAAAACGATACAGTCTCCGAACCCCAATAAAGGTTGCTGTTTTCAGAATCGGCTCTACAGCCACAGGCTTTGGGTTTATTGAGAGGAAGCAACGCTTTAAGCCTAAAGAACATGGCACTGCCTGGCGACCTGATCAACTAGAGTTAAAAGTGGATTTACCTTTTTTAGTGAGAAAAAGAAAGACAGGAAGGAAGAAAGAAAGAAAGAAAGAAACTTGAAGGGACTTTATGGCACAAGAAAAGTTTCAGGAAAGACACTTGAGAGAAAGGATTTTAGAAAAGCTATTCTTGATTTTTACTGAAAGATAAATAAAGGTGTTACTGAGGCCAAGGCCAGGGTGAAGTGGAAAACAGGTCACGTGTTCAGCCTAAGTCTGAGAAACTCACTGGGGCAGCTCCACCCTGTCCTGCAAGCTCCCCGGAGACGGCTTTGACCGGATGGCAGTGTGTTTGTTTGTTTGTTTTCCTTGAGGTGAGGACTGCTGGTTGGATGCAGCTGCTACGAACACAAAACATGCACGTCCATTTATTCATCTGCGTATAAGCACCGGACACGCGTGTAGTAGAGCAGCGTGCCTTTCTTTAGAGTAGTCTCCTGCTGGGACTCTTCACTAGGTTAGAGAGGGCTTCTGCCTCGCTGAGGGGATTTACAATACTGTCTCTGTCTTCTCTTCACCCATTGTTTTTAACAGGAATTCCCATTTCTCCTCTCTCTACTCCGAGTCCCGAAGATCCAGTCGCAGGAGATATAAAAGGCAAGTAACCTCTCTGGAATGAGTGAGCGTCGCATCCCTTTCCTGCCTCCTGTACAGGATGGGAGGACCCTGGTGTCGTTGGGTGTGAGTTAGGCCGCTGAAGTTACCAGCTGTTTTGTGGGTGAAAGACCGGTCTCCTCAGGGAGCTCCTCACCCCCACGCTGGCCTCTGCAGTGATGTTACCTGGCTAAGAAAATGCAACAGAGATTGGGGCACATCACCGCCCTCCCTGACCACTAACCTTCGGTGGCTGCTAGTTGCTTACGGTTTGATTTTTTAAAACAAAGCAAACAAAGCACAGTCACCCTGGCTTCTGGGGACCCGCACGTGCCAGAGCAGAGCTATGCACGTTTCAAAGGCTGATTTTTGTTTCTGACGTTGATCACCAGGCCTTTCTTCTGAGGTGCCCCAGCGGGGGACTCAAACCTTCAATGTTTAGCAGCCGGGAGCAGGCCCTGTGGGCACCACCTAGCGATTGCACCGTCTTATCATAGGTCTTCCCAAAGCAGACTCTGAGAAAGGAGCGCAGGGCCAGCAGTTTCTGTGGGAGGCAGTCCCGGGGAAGACCATTTAGGCAGTGGGTTAGTGAGTGAGCGAAGCAGGGACAGGGCTGTCAATCAAGAAAGGGCTACGAGAGTGGCCGGGCACCTCGGGCAGGCGGGTGAGAAGTTCCATAGAGGGCTGCTTCTCCCGCAAGCAGTTGGATCAGAGCCTCGCCTAATTAATCCTTCCTACAGTGGTTTTAGGGTTTCTTTTCATGTGCCCTTGGATGGACACAACGGGCTTCAGCATGGCCACACTGTGAGGATGGTGCACGACGGACCGGGCAGCCGGTGTCCTGTGAAGCATAGGGTCGTTAGGAGTCCCAGTGGTCGCCTCGGCATCTAAGAACAACAATGTTAGGTGTAAAGGGGCCTGGGTCCCACAAATCATGTGCCCTGGACTATTAAGCTGGAGGCGGGCGGTTCAGACCCACCCAGGGGTGCTGCAGAAGCCAGGCGTGGCAGGTGGCAGGTGGAGGGAGCCTCGGGAAGCTCCCTGTGTTAGACAAGGTTCTCTAGAGAAATAGAACCAGAATGCTAATAGTTTTCTCTATATTTATACAGATAGACATATAACATAAGAAATAAACAGTTCATGAAATTATAAAGCAATACAAATGGCTCAGTGCAGCTCACTCCCGTGAGACAGTTGTGAGACACTGGCAGTCCTTCAAGTCTTGAGGGCCACCGGGTAGTCCTCTGGAGAGCAATTCAGGCTGTCCAGTCACAGGCAGCAAACAGCAAGGCAGGTCACCAACAGTCAGTCAGAACAGTCCCCAGCTCAAGAGATATAAATTCCAATAGTGTGGCAAAACAGGTCTAGAATGAACCTCAAAATACAGTGACACAGTCCACGGGTTAGGTGTCCCACAGGTAGTGTAACTTGCAAATGGAGGCACAGAACAAACAAGGCAGCAGCCGCACACTGGTCCAATGATCAAAGAGTGAGAGACAAGAAAGACGAGGCTCACGTAGCCATTTATCTCTCTGCCCTTCAATTAATCCCACATGTGTTTATCGGCCAGGTTGGTACAATAAACTAACTACCTCCCTCCCTCCCTCTGGCTGCTACCTTTTTCTCTGTGAAGTAGGAAACAGAGTCAGGGCTAGGGTGTGAGGATGGCTGAGTAGGTGTTGGTGTGGAGGAGAGAGAGGCCATGACGCTCCCTGAGTTGATACCAAGGGCTCAAGTAGAAAATGTTTTGAAAATAATGATGGCAACAAATATACAAATGTGCTTCACACAATGTATGCATGCATGCATTTTGAAAAGAGCTGCATGAGCCCCCGATAAAATGATGACAAGAAAGAAAGACATTCCCTGGAGGAATGGAGTGAGGGGCAGGGTAATGTCACAGGCTGTCAGGCTCCTTGAGGTTAGTGGCCTTGAATGTGATTAAGCAACAACCCCCAGCATTCCCAGCATTTAAATGGTGACTTGGTTTGCCTTCTGATCCTTATTTCCATATTTTCCCACCCCGGCTCCTTGGATCCAGCCCTGTACTAAGTGTTACTGACGCAGGGCACTGCCTGACGCTTACATCAGACAGTTAGCCCGGAGGGGTTTGAAGCTGGTTTGAAATCCCCACAGTGCCCACCGTGAAAGAACTGGAACAGCAGAAAACCTGCCATGCCCTCGAGTTGCCTCTCCTGCTGACCTAGCTGATGGTCTTAGGCGGTCCCTGTGAAAAGGTTGTTCCACCCAGAAGGGATCGGGACCCACAGGTCGAGAACCCCTGCTCTAAAAAGGCAGCAATGGCTGCTGCCAAGGTAGCATCTAATCAAAAGACGATGCAGCCTAGGGACGCTTCTGCTCCCTGGGGTTGGTGAAAATGCTAAGTTGGCAGATGAGACTCTCCAAAAAAGATGCAGCTACAACTCAAACGCGCCCCCACAGGGGCAGTTCTCCCCTGTCCTCTTGGGTAACTACTAAGTATGAAAGATGGAGCCTGGCCATTCTTGCCTCTGAGGACAATGGCAGGGAGTCAATTGAATTGCTGAGCCTGCCACAAAGCTTGAGAGCTTGATTACAACACCAGCCTGGTTCCACTCCAAAGCCTGCTTTAGATCTCATTATGGGCTGTTTACAGCAGCTCCTTTGTTATTCAGTGGCCCCTCCCCTCCCCCAAGCAGAGTAGTGCCTGACTTCAGGAAAAGAAACTTAATTGAACTTGAAGGGAAGCGCAGAAGTTTCCTATAAAATGTTAGAGAAAACTTAAGCACACAGCCTTAAGGAAAAAGAAGGCTCGCTTGGTGCAATTAGGCTCGTTTGGGAATTTTAATACAGAGTTATCCACTTCAATCTGGCCTTCTATTAATGGATTTAACAATTCTTTTCTTTGGGACCTAATTTCTGGCAGTCAGTGTTAGAAACACAGCTATCTCAACTGCCAGGGCAAGGAAACCTGTAGCTCTGGGCAGAACATTTAAGGCCTATATCCCTATGTACTCAAGTCCAACCCCACCCACTGATGTTGAGTTGATGTCAACTCATAGCAACCCTATATCGGCTTCAGAGACTGTAGATCTCTATAGTCGCCAGTAGTGCTTCAACAGGAGTGAGTTTTGAATTCTCTTGCTTTTTCAAAAAATACAAAGGGGCTTCAAAAGCTTCATGGAAAATTTCCATGTTTTCCCTGTGGACTTCTTGAAGTTTCCTCATAAACTCCTGTGTATCTCCTCAGATCTACTAGAGTGAAGTCCACACTTGTACTTTTTTTTTAAGTCATTTTATTGGGGGCCCGTATAGCTCTTATCCCAATCCACCCACCCATTCATTGTGTCAAGCACATTTGTACATATGCTGCCATCATCATTTTCAAAACATTTTCTGTATCATTCCCCACCCCCTCACTCATGAACCCTTTCATAATCTGTAATTTTTTCCCATGTCCTAAACTGATTAATGTCTCCATTCACCCTTCACAACTGCTAACTCACACTTGTATTTGGAACAAGTTTTCCAGATGGTTCTAATGTATGTCTCTCATTAAAAACTACTATTCTAGTTAGCAGAAATCCCCATTCAGAGGTTAGCAAACTTTTCCCGAACAGGGTCAGAGGGTACATGTTTGTAGCTTTGTGGGATTCTGTGATAAGCAGAGGGACAGCCAAAAAAGAGGAAGGCCCTCAGCGAGATGGATTGACACAGTGGCTGCAACCATGGTCCCCGGCATAGGGACAGGGGTGGGGATGGTGAAAGACTGGGTAGTGTTTCGTTCTGTGGTGCACGGGGTTGCTGTGGGTCAGAATGGACTCGGTGGCACCTGACAACAACAAACAACAATGAGAACATAGGTACTCAACTGTGCTGCTGTAGATGACGGCAGCTATAGATGGATGGTGTATACAGTCTAATAAACCTTTATTCACTAAAACAAGGCTGGAGTCTGCCCTCAAGCTGGACTTTGCAGACCTTGGGATTATGTCAGAAGCTTGGGATGTGAGATTCCATCCCTAGGCAGTGGGGTTTTCCAGGGGGCCCCAGGGTGCAGCCAAAATTGAGAACCTTTGCTCTCGAAAATTAATCTACCCAATTTCAGAAGCCAAAACATGGAAGACCAGAGCAGAGCAGCTTTGCTGATCAGAATAGTTTTTGGATTTATGCTATACCTTATGGCTGTAAATATTAGGATTTTCTGGGTCCCCAAAGAGCAGCTTTATCCACATGAGATGGATTACTAGAAACTCAGTGCTTACTGGGAACATTTTCTCCTCTTACAATGACACCATTTCTAGCATAGACACTGTGGGAAGTACTCGTTGACAGTTCTGTTTTTTGTCCACTGCAACCCCCCACCCTCCGGTCATTCTTTCAGAGGAGCCCTGGGGGCTCTGTTGGGTAAGCATTGGACTGCTGACCACAAGATTGGTAGTTCAAACTTACCAGCTACTCCTCAGGAAAAAGATGAGGCTCTCGGTTCCCATAAAGATTGACCTATATATAAGTACCACGGGTCGGAATCAACTCTGTGATAGCAGGGTTGGGGGGAGTCATTCTTCCAGGCTCAAAGAGCACTGACAAGCAAGAACCAATAGTTAGAAAGGCTGTTGTTGGTAGCCATGGTGGCCTTTGGAAAGCAGATGACCAAGCCTGTTTTACAAAGTCCCTTTGGGTGGGCTTAAACTTACAACCTTACAACTACCTAAACAGTTTTGCAGCCAGAAGCTCCTCTAGAGCTACTATGCCCACTTTGCTAAGATTTTGCTAAGATTGGCGCAGTCTGGGATGATTATATAAAGCAGCCCCTTTGGTCTGAAGGCATGGATACCCAGTTTTATTCTAGTCAAATATTAGGAAATGTTTTTGTCTTCCCTGCCCCTCTCCCTTCAATCACTTCATAAGGAGGCACTACGGGCACTGCCAATGTTTTGAGCGCAGTGTGGCCAGGGCTGGGGGTGTCCTAACCACGAGAACTCTGAGAGGTTGGGACAGTGGCCACAGTGGCATGGGTAGCTGGCTGAGTGCCTCCTCCGGCTGGGAATTTTTGTCTGCCTGGCAAGAGTGGGGCAGCCACCGTTGGCTTAGAGACCCAGCAGAGAAAGCTTAGAGATGGGCAGGCACATTTTGGTATCTGAGCTCTAATACCTACTTTGTGTGGCTGCCAATGAAATAGAATTTCAGGAATGGTGTTTACCAAAGATAATTGTATTCCGGAATAGTTAGCATATTTTCCATTCATTAAACTGTTAAGTGCTTACTCTGTGCTAGGTGCTGCCAAGGGGACTGGTTCCTACAAGGTCACTGTATCCAAGGAGCTCCCGGTCTCCTGAGAGACACGGAGAGGTGAAGAGTTCAGACAGCAGGTGCTAAGTGCACCGATGGGGCCAGAGCATGAAGCTATAGGAGCCCACAGGAGAGACATCTCTATTGCCCAGGTGTGGAAGGAGGGCGGGAGGAGGTACGGGTCCCGGAAGGGCTTCTTCAGAGTGGAAGTTAACATCTGTACTGAGTCTCAGGGGTTGAAGGGAAGTTAGCCAGGCAGAGAGGCAGTTAAGAGCAGGTCTGCAGATGGGACAGACGATGGGCAGGTAGGTCATCGGGAGTGGGCAGACTTCTTAGAAGGGGGAAGTCATAGAGAGGCCAGAGCTAGAGGATTAAGTAAAGACCAGAGTAGAAAGCCAGGGGCAGATGCACAGGTTTCCAGCAAATAACTGCACTTTACCTCAGTGGGGCGCCACACCATTGAAAACACAGCCCTCACTCACATAGGAGGGGGGACCCCCTCCAAAAGAAGGTTAAAAAGAAAGAAATTGCACAGGGTGGAGCAGAGGTTTCATAATACGCATTTTTCCTGCTAGGCAAGCATCAAGCAACTCGCTCTGAGTTAGTGCACCCAGTGGCATTGCCTGGGAAAGTTCTTTCTGGTCATGGTGAATTTTTTTATAAAAGCATTTTTAAAATCATTTTATTAGGGGTGCATACAACTCTTATCTCAATCCATACATACATCAATTGTGTAAAGCACATCTGTATATTCATTGCCCTCATGATTCTCAAAACATTTGCTCTCTAAGGATACAATCTTTTAGGAATCACACTCCTCTTTTTCATGCAGCGTGGCTTCTGGGCTTGAACTGGTGACCTATAGGTTAGCTGCTGAATGCTTAATCACGTTGCTACCAGGGCTCCTTCCAGATGATTAACCAATGCTTGAAAATATACTAAACACCTGTAGTCATTTGAGAAATTCAAAACAAAACCCATTAGGAAGACCACACACCAGGATTTTATAATGAATGAACTGAGATCACCGTCTCTGATCTGACGTCAGTCTTTTGAGACCCAGGAGAATAAATCAAATTAGGCAGTTACTGGGCAGTGAGCAGCACTGACGTTTCCTGATACCCCGGGTGGGTGCTGCACCCAGTATATTCCCTTCCTTCAGCATCAAGGAGCTGCACATGAAAAAGCATGAACGCAGCGCTTCTTAAAATCATTTTATTGGGGCTTGTACTACTCTTATCACAATCCATCCATCCATCCATTCTGTCAAGCACATTTGTGCATTTGTTACCACCATCATTCTCAAAACATTTTCTTTCTACTTGAGCCCTTGCTATAAGCTCCTCATTTTCCCCTCCCTCACCTCTGCCCCCCATGAACCCTTGATAATTTATAAATCATTATCATTTTGTCATATCTTACACTGTCCGACATCTCCCTTCACCCACTTTTCTGTTGTCCATCCCCCAGGGTGGAGGCTATGTGTAGATCCTTATAATCAGTTCCCCCTTTCTACTCCACCTTCCATCTACCCTCCCAGTATTGCCACTCTCACCACTGCGTCCTGAAGGGATCATCTGTCCTGGATTCCCTGTGTTTCCAATTCCTATCTGTACTACTGTACATCCTCTGGACTAGCCAGATTTGTAAGGTAGAATTGGGATAATGATAGTTGGGGGTGGAAGCGCCAAAGAACTAAAGGGAAGTTGTATGCTTCATTGTTGCTACCCTGCACCCTGACTGGCTCATTTCCTCCCTGAGACCCTTCTGCCAGGGGATCTCCAGTGGCCTACAAATGGGCTTTGTGTCTCCATTCCACACTCCCTCTCATTCACAATGATATGATTTTTTGTTCTTTGATGAACACTGAACTTAAAACAATCATTTTATTTGGGGTTCATACAACCCATCACAATCCATACATCAATTGTATAAAACACATTTGTGCATTTGTTGCCCTCATCATTCTCAAAACATTTGCTCTCCACGTAAACCCCTGGCATCATCTCCTCATTTCCCCCTCCCTCTCCACTCCCTCCCTCCCTCATGAACCCTTGATAATTCATAAATTATTATTTTGTCATGTCTTACACTGTCCGACGTCGCCCTTCACCCATTTTTCTGTTGAACGCTCTGCATTTTTAAAGCCTGGTATTTCCAACTAAATATCACTGTCCACCGGAGGGCGAGGAAATCAATTTAGAGAGCATAACCCAGCATTGAATGACACAGAATAGACTAGAAATTGTGAGAATTGCAAGTAGTGATAGAACTGATGTACACAATTCTTATATATGTCTTCGTGAATATGTTTATTAGCTCTCCATTTGTGTGTGTGCATTTATTGGGTTACAATGTAAATTGTATTTCTTATCGTAGATATAACCCAAAGAGTTTGAAAGCTTCTATGTGAAAGGATTCGCCTCTTCTTCCTCTAATCCCAGGCTGAGGGGTAGACTGTGGATATCAAACCTTCTCTAACACCCCTCACCTTTCCTGCTGTGATCTTTTGCCCTGAATTAGGCTGTGCTTGGGAGAGGGGATGGGAGGAGCAGCATTTAACCTGAACCTGGGTTTCAACCTAAAGGTCAACTACAATAAAATAAAATAAATTTTTATTTTAAAAATAAAAATATATATATTTTTAAAGAACAAAGGGACTAGAGAGAAGGGAAGAGAGGGGCTATTGCTTATGGAGCACCGAGCCTCTTAAAAATGCGGGGAAGTATATATTTTAGCAACAGTACTATTTTCAATGGTCAGATTTAAACTGTTTGATTATTTTGGTGATGAAAGCGTCAGAGAAGGGTCTTGACCATGAACAAGGTGACCTACAGAGGAAAAGGAAACCATTGGTTGTATTTCAAAGTTCAACCACATTTGTCTTCAGGAACCGGTTGATCTAGGGCAGCGGTTCTCAACCTGTGGGTCGTGACCCCTTTGGGGGGGTCGAATGACCCTTTCACAGGGGTCACTTGATTCATAACAGTAGCAAAATTACAGTGATAAAGTAGCAATGAAAGTCATTTTCTGGTTGGGGGGGCACCACACAAGCTGTATGAAAGGGTGGCGGCATGAGGAAAGTTGAGAACCACTGCCCCAGAGAGAGGGGTGGACAAAAACCAGCAGAGTCTGCAGGCTCCTGAATCTGAATATTTGTGGTCCGCCTCTGCGGAAGCCCCTCTGTGGCTCAAATGCAGGAAGAGGGACGCATACCGTGAGGCGGGAAGGTGAGGAGATGAAAAATTGTGCTCGGAGGCCACCCTGGCTGGCGTTCCCGGGTGAGGGTACCAATCATCATTCAGCTCAGCTGGTAACTGACAGGTTGGAGGTTCAAGGCCCCCCAGGAGGGCCTCGGAGGAGAAGTCTTGAGATCTTCTGGGGAAAAACAACGCGCCTGCCTTTGAGCCCCCTCTGGAGCCCCATGCTTCTCTGCCACGCGAGCACAGGGGCTTGCCAGGAGTCTGGGTTGATTTGATGCCACGGGTTTTCTAGTTTTTGTCTTCTGTTTTAACTGCTAGCGAATTGCTGGCAACCGTAGTCAGAAAAAGAAAGGGAGCGAGCAGGGGAGGAGACAACAGAAAAGGCTAACACAGAAGTGGGGAGAAGCAGGACTGGGGAGCGGGAGCCGAGGAGAGAAGGAGAGAAAGGGACGTGAGAGAAAGGAGGAGAGAAGGGAAGCGGTAAGCCTCCAAATCGCCATGTTGGCCAAGTGGATCCGATGGTTGAAGATGAAGAGGGGGACTCCCTGCACACACCGGGAGTTCTGAATACGTGCAGACAATTCTGCAGCCCGGCCCCTGATCTATGACTTGATTCACACCTAACAGTAAGAGCACAAAAGGCCCCTTGGGTGAGATAGAATCAAAATGAAAAAAATACCGCTTTGCAGGGTTTTTCCCAGACGTCTGGAGAGCATTAAAAGTAACTGGATGAAGACACGAAGTCAGGGCGGTAGCTGGCAAACAAAGTTGAAGAATTTTCAAATTCCCAAAAAGCAAAGAGCTTTTTTTGGGCCAGAATATACCAGGCTATGGGACATAGCATTTGGGGCTGTGTTCATTTGATCCTAAAACTTACTCGGCCAAGCAGTGAGAGCCTTGGAAAAACGCTCATGAAAGGTGTTGGCAGTGTGTACAAGGGGAGGGAGGCCTTCGCATACCGAACCGGACCTTCCCAAACTCTCCGGGAGACCAGTGGCAGCAAGCTGATGGGAGAGACTGCAGACACTACGTGGCTCAGCAGGACAAGGCAGCCAGGCCCTGCCTCCTAGCCCTCAGGAAGCTGTTCTCCAGCTTCCCTGGGGCCCCTGGGCATTCAGAATAGGAGGGGAAGGGAGGCTGGACGGGAGGGGAAGTGTTTGCTTCCTCCCCGCCGCCCCCCCCCCACCCCTGTGTGTGTTCTGTCTCACACACTCCTTCCCTTTCAGGTGGTCCATACAACAAGTAAAACACACAACAAAGAACAGTTGCCATCCAGTCAGTTCTAACTCAGGGCGAGCCCCGGTGGGTCCCAGGAGGACTGTCCTCCATAGGGAGAAAGACGGGGCTTCTACTCTGGTAAAGAGTTGCTGTCTCGGAAACTCGCAGGGGCAGGACTACCTTGTCCTATAGGGTCAATACAAGTCAGCATCAACTCAATGGCAGTGAGATCTTATTTTTAGCTTTTGAAGGCATATGCAAGTGCAGCTGACCCGTGAGTCCGACCTTCCTCCATCAGGGTTTGGTGTAGCCTTTGGGTGGGATAAGAGGGAAAGAAACCCTTTTCCTGGAAAACTCCCATAAGTACCTTACCAGTGAGAGACTATCCCCTACTTCCTATTTGCATATTCTCACGGACCAGACGAACCAGCCAATGGAAGAGGACAAGGGCTTGGTGCTGGGGAAGGCTTCTTGCACTGGATGCCCTGAAAGAGTCCTCCAAGCCTGTCCGAAGGGCCATCCAGAGGGAGGTGGTCAGGGGAGGGGGCCATCCAGAGAGAGGTTGGCAGGGGAAGGGGTCATCCGGAGGGAGGTTGGCAGGGGAGGGGGCCATCCGGAGAGAGGTGGTCAGGGGAGGGGGCCATCCGGAGAGAGGTTGGCAGGGGAGGGGGTCATCCGGAGGGAGGTTGGAAGAGGAGGGGGCCATCCGGAGAGAGGTGGTCAGGGGAGGGTGCCATCCAGAGAAAGGTTGGCAGGGGAAGGGGTCATCCGGAGGGAGGTTGGCAGGGGAGGGGTTCATCCAGAGAGAGGTGGTCAGGGGAGGGGGCCATCCGGAGGGAGGTTGGCAGGGGGTCCAGTCTGAAGAGCAGCTCCGCACAGGCCCTGCATGCTGTCGTCCAGTGTTTCTGTCAGGGAACATTGAGGTTATTGTTTGAACATAGGCTTGGGGTTCTGCAGATTTCATGTGCCTTAGGCCCAGGTGACAGAGGAGTCGTTTGTGGATAGTCTTGTGAAACTGGCTGATGATGTTGTGGCTCTGACTAACCCAGGGGCCAGCCTGCCTGTCCAGCAGAAAGACAGAGCCTCTGAAATCAGAAGCAATAAGAGCTCCCCTTTCATAATGAGGCCTTTTAAACTTGCAGTCTGCCTGCTAGAGACATAGTTGTCCCACAGTGTTGTCTCACTCTTTGAGCTTTCCTTCTGCCGACAGGCAGATGACAACTTTGTTCTCAGTGAGACTGTCTCCTGTGAGGCGGCCAGGGTGAGGGAGCGAAGTCGATCAGGTTCCTCTCCAGGGCTGGATCCAGAGGAGGCATCCCATAATGAGTTCATCTTTCATTCAATACCTTGTTATTCCGCATGGACGAGGGCTGAGGGCCTCGGGATGCACAGAAGGTTGGTGTGACAGGTACTGATCTCAAGGTTGGCATTTCGAGCACACCTGAGAATACTGCAGAAGGAAAGACCTGGTCATTGGCGTCCATTCAGATGCCAGCCTGGAAGACCCTCTGGTGACTGTGTGAGACTGGGTCCTCTCAGGAAGCACAGCCAAGGACACCTGTCTGTGTATGTGGAGAGGAAGGAATTCCTATCCTCACCGGGCAGTAGGAGGGGTAAGTCCAGCCCAGTTCACGTGCAGGAGTTGGAAGTGACTCAATGGCCAGGAACACGGACTCTACTTGATGCTGGAAGGTGGAGGGAAATGTGATAGACCAGCTCTCTCCCCACAGACCTTTGTCATCCATCAGTGTGTCATAACCCAGACACTTTTGAGGAGCCAGCGGGAAGAGGTAGAAAACAGAAACTCCAAAGGTCCAGCAACAAAACAAAGAGCAACCCAAAACACTTCTTAAAGCCGGAGAGTTTTTCCAAGGTGGAGAGGAGAGTGGCCATGGTTGGGGTTTGAGTTGGGATGTGGCGGCTCTCCGGAGAGCTGGATCAAAACAGAGGCACGATGCCAGGTGGCGTAATTCACGGTTTTCCACACATGTGCATGAATGTAAGGCTGGGTCTTTGTTTTCCTCCCCAGAGTGTGACTGCGACCCCAGGGGCGCCCTGAACAACAGCTGTGATCAGACGGGCCAGTGTCCCTGTCACCCCCATTACGCCGGCCGGACCTGCAACCAGTGCGCCCCGGACTTCTACAACTATCCCGACTGCCTTCGTGAGTGACCATGAGTTCCTCTTGGAAACAGTGTCCTTGGGGCAGAAAAGCAGCAAGGGTCTAAGAGGCTCTGGACCAGGACAGGAGCTCTGTCGCAGGCAATCGAGTCTTACTCCGTTGGTTGCCAAGACCCCCCTGGGTTTTCTGTCCACTTCTTTTACCTTATGCCCAGGTAACAGAGGCGGAGTCTGGGCTGCTTCATCTCCCTCATGCCTAGTTTCTTGGGATCAGGGGGCTTCAGAGTACACCAGAAATCTCTCTCTCGTGTCTCTTTTGGATGTGTCCCTCCTTGAGTTCAGGGAACTTATGTTTAAATGTTTATCATTTATGACTGCACAACACCTAGCCATTATGCCATGAATATCAGCCAGAAAACGAAACCCGATACATCCATCCCAGGGGTCTGAGACGGCAACTCTATGGGAGCAGATAGCTGTACCCTTCTCCTTCTGAGCGGCCGGCGCGTTTAAATCACTGCCTTTGGGAGAAGCAGTTCAGCACTTTCCTGCCCGCGCCAGGTTCCTGTGCCATGAATATTCAAAACCAGACCAAACTCACACCACTGAGTCCATGCCGATGCATATTGACCCTAAGACATGGCAAAACTGTGGTTTACCAGGTGATTTACGTCGAAGACTGTCAGTCTTTCAGGAAGCCAAAAGCCTCATCTTTTCCGTCAAAGTAGCTGGTGGTTTTGAACTGGTGATTTTTTAGTGATCAGCCTGACTCATGACCCCCAGGGTTCCTGCCATGAACACAGTGGCTTTAAAGTCATGTCTGCGGGGCGGGTTTCACAGAGGAGGTGGGGTGGTGGTGGATCCTCTGGGTCCGCCACGTTCTGAGTGAGTTCAAAGTTCCTTCGAGTCCCAGGTCCGTTGTAAAGGAGAACACTTTCTCAGTTGCCTCCCATCTTCCAGATTTGTTATTATGCTCCAAATGACAAGCCAGGTGAACACGCCTGTCATTGTTAGCACGTGGGCTAGGCTCAGTCCTGTCAGAATACAGAAGTCCCTGGTCCCCTCCCTTCCATCCAGCCCAGCCTTTGTGATGGGAGCAGGGACAGGTCTACGTGACGCCTGCAAACACATCACTGGAATTGAACTTGGTGCATTATCTTTGGAGGCTTTTCTTTGCCCAAGCTCCAACGAGAATGAGGTTCTTGGAAATCTTGCAAACAAGTTGTATTTCTTGCCGTATTCCCTCCGCCCCACATTATTGCTTTGGAAGGTGGAAGCAGTCTTTCCTGGATTCCCGTTTATGCAGTGTGGCATCATGGGAGACAGCACCAGCTTTGGTTTACCAAGAGGAAACGGGGACTGTTAGAGCCAGGCAGCTTGCCCCTGACTGCCCAGCTGTCCAGTGGTGCCACAGCCTTTGCTACAGATGAATTCCTGACATGTCACTACTGAGCTCCATGTGGCAGAGATCAAATTCAGGCAGGAAGGCAGTTTGCTTGAGTTCAGTCCGACCATTCATACTACTCTCTCCTCCCCAGGAGCAGGGCCCTTGTGCAAACAGGGGAGGAGCAGATGATGCTAGCTCCAGGGAGGACAGGGGAGGGGGCTGTTGAGCCACACGGACTGGTGGGAACTTGACCCAGTGGGAAGGGAGCACAGGTGGGGGCTCAGAAGATGTTCTCTCCACCCATGAATCTACTCCTTCACCCACTTAACCAAGCAGGATCTTGAAGCTTGAAGGGGGAGGAGGCAAGTGGGGTGTGTTCCCCAGCCACGTCCAGCATCGCTCTCCCCTCAATTATGCACCTGCAGTTACAAACCCACCACTGGATGCCATCAGGTCTGGTGGCAGAGTGGGTAGCAATTGGGCTGCTAAGCTCAATGACAGCCCTTTGGAACCACCAGCCCCATGTGCGGGAGAAAGATGAGGCTTTCGGGCAGTTCTCTGTCCAGTAGGGTCTCTGTGAGTTGGAATGGGCTGGATTGCAGTGAGTTTGGAGGGTGTTACATGCTCAGCTCATCTGGATTGGAAGGATTTGCATTGGGTCCCCGGTGGGGTGTGGAAATCTCTCCCGTGACTCAGCTCCCATCGCCAAGCTGTTGCCTCAGGTCCTCAGGAGCGTTAGACCTGGGTGCATCAGGGACCTGGCCTGGGGAATGCGATGGAAGAATTGTGTTTCTTCCGTGCTCATTAACGAGCAGAATGGTTCCCCTTTTTAGCCCCCACAACAGTCTTATCAAATGGACACCCACCCCTTCCTCTTACAAAAGACGCTTAGAGCAGGGGAGCAACTTCCTTAAGATTCCAGAGCTGATCGGAGGAGGAGCTGGAACCTGCATGGGAATCTCTCTGGCATCATGTCCCAATCATGTGCCCCCCTCTGCCTCCTCTCGCTGCCCTGAGCGGACTGGGTTCTCTCCTCCAGCCTGTTGGTGCTCCCTCTGCCCTTGGCTCCTACCAGGCACCCTGCAGCCCAGGAACGGGGCAGTGTCACTGCCGGCCCGGAGTGACAGGACAGCTATGCAACCAATGTCTCCCAGAAGCACATGAGTCCCCTCACTGCCAACGAGGAGGAATGGCCAGAATGGGGGGGGGAGGGGGGTGGCAGCCAGGCTCCCAGCAGGAGCCTCAGACCCCCTACAGATGACCCAGCTTGACCTCCCTCTTTCCTCTCTACTTCATGTCCCCCCAAAGCACACTGTCAGAGATACATTCCCGAAGGGAGCGCAAACATTGTCCCTAACTCAGAAAAAAAAGATGTTGTTTTTTTTTCCTGTGCTATGAACGGAGGTTTCTTGGTTCATGGCTTTTTTAGCTGTGTGGCAAAGGTGGCGTGCTGGAGCCGACCTGAGCTCTTGTTACTGCCTCCCCGCGGGGCCTTGTCTTCTCTCCCTCGTTACCAGCCTCTGGTACTGATGCTGGTTCTCCATCACCCGCCAGAGCTGGTTCAAATGGCAGGCTGAGCAGGCCTGTCGCTATATTCCTGCCGTGCTCTCCTCCTGGCCAGTGGCCTTCGGGGGGCGGGCATGGGGTACAATAAAGTCTACCCATCATGGAGAGAGTGAGCCTAGGAGACTCACACCCACGTAAGGTGGCAGGTGTCCTTGGTGCTCATTCCTCCACCAGTGGGAAGCTGAGCGTCTGCTGAGATCCGTGACCAATGAGAGATGTCCCTGAACCCTCCCTGTGCTCCCATTGTGCGTGCAGCTCAGCGCTGACCCCTGCATTCCGCGGACTCCTCTCTGCTAAGAGGAGCTGCTGGAGGAGGGCTGGCCCATGCTCCTCGTCAGGAACACAGGGCTTCCTTAATGCCCCTTCCTGCCCTGGGAACCCTCCAGAGACAGGACCCTGGCTCAAGGGCAATTTCCCAGAACCTTTCTAAACAGAATCCTGCAAAGACTAGTTTCTGGATGGGGCAAATAGAAGCCAGCAGATGGAGGGGGATGAAGGTCCACAGGATGGGACTGTGCCAGGGATTGGGGGGGGTAGGGGGTGCTCACCCCTGTGAAGGAGATCTGGAGGCCAGGGAACGAATATAACTGCTGTGTCTCCTGCCAGGGGCTGGGAGGCGGTGCCAACTTTGGAAGGGTCGAGGGAGTGGTTTGTGGGACGTGGGCGGGGAGCAGCGTGTGGGACAAGACCGGACTGAAAGATGCCCAGAAAGCACTGCGGAGGGCCACAGATCATGCCAAAGACATAAGACGCCAAGACAGGTAAAGGAAGACAATGATCAAGGAGGGTGTTGCGTCTAACACAGTTGAGACACAGAGGTAAAAAGACTAAGAGATACATGGGAGGAAAACACGTAACATTGTGGACACATTTTAGCGATTTGAAGAGCTTAGTCCCACAAACTTAACTTAGCTTTGATTGTTTCCTTTGTAATGCTCTGTAACATTAATATCAAGGGATTGCAACATACCTATCTATTGGCGACAAATTATATTGGGCTTGTGACACTATTTTTACCAAGTCAGGAAACGTCAACTGATTGATTTTAGAAGTAATTTAAATACAGGTAGGGAACGAGGGGATTGTGGGAATTAACTATGGATTAAAACATACTAAAATGTATATTTTATAGTGGCCCATTATAAATGTATAGTGTATAATGGCCCATTAAAATATCTCTTGGTACAATGTTGCCCTCTGCTGGAAAAAATTTGAGACATCGAAATTGTGGAATCAACATTTAAAACTCACTGCCATTGAGCCGGTTCTTACTCCTGAAGACCCTGCAGGACGGGATCGAACTGCCCTTGTGGGTTTCTGAGACTGTAACTCTTTATGGAAGGTGAAAGGCTCATCTTTCTCCCCCAGCACGGCTGGTGGTTTTGAAATGCTGACCTTGTGGTTAGCTGCCAAAGTGTTTCAGTGGCCAAAGGGATGATTTGGGGATTGAATATCACAAATAGATTTAGGGTCCTTTCCTAAGAATCACATCCACAGTCCTTGCTACTCCTCTATCAGAAATATACACTGAACACGTCCTATTTTTTCAAAAGACAAGAACAATGATAAAAATACAAAACAGCAAAAGAAACAAAGAGATAGGGAAACACACTCCCCCTTCCATCCACATTTAAACCAGTTCTACATCTACAGGCTCCAGCAGTTACTGTGACGCCGCCGGCACCGCTGAGTACAGTTCGGTAAGTGGAACATTCTAGAAGGCTTGAACTTCTAACTACTGTGTTGATACTTAGGAAAGGCTATCATATTTGGACCCTTCTTTAAATGCACTGTAAATTAAAAAAGACGTGATGCCCAATCTCTTCGAGAAGGTAGGTGTTCAATTTGAAAGTCCACATATAACCTTTGTGTGGTTTTTAAAAATAAGAGATTCGCTGGAAACTCCCACTACTTTGAAAATTCCATCTGTCCTCAAGCCCCTTGAAGCCCCCTGTAAGGATCATTTAAACCAAGAGTCCTCAAACTACAGCCCGCGGGCCACATGCGGCCTACCAAGGACATTTATCCGCCCCATCGAGTGTTTTTGCCCCATTTTGGGTTTACTTCAAAATAAGATATGTGCAGTGTGCATAGGAATTTGTTCATAGTTTTTTTTTTTTAATTATAGTCTGCCCCTCCAACGGGTCTGAGGGACAGTGAACTGGCCCCCTGGTTAAAAAGTTTGAGGATCCCTGATTTAAGCCCTTATTCTGGAGATGTCATGTTTAGTCTAACTTTCCACCATCTGTCTGTTGGTGTGTCAGGCCAGGTGACTTGTATATTGCGATGGTGATAGAAGTTCTACCGTGGATATTTCAAATACCAGCAGGTCACCCAGGGTGGATAGCTTTCAACTGAGTTTCCAGAGAGTCAGCCTAAATCTGCCCATGAAGACGCAACAGATCCCAACAGAATGTGGCCCAATATAGTGCTGTCCTAGTGACAAGTCACCTTGTTACACATAAGATCGCCATGAGTCGGAGACGTCTTGATGGCCACTTACAAGACCTATAAGCCCATGGCCATCTAGTGGATCCTGACTCAGATCGAGCCTATGGAGAACAGCAGTGTCTAGCACTCCCTGCCGCTGAGTCTGCAGGCGTGGCTCCCAGGAAGCCCAGCACATAACGCTCATTCTAGCCACATAGTTAATACAATGAAGAAGATCAAAGGCCAGCTATGCATGGATTGAAGCTGTGTCCCAAACAAGTGCAAGTTATTTACTGTCACTCCAAGCACGATACTCTGGTCCTTGTACTTTGAATAATTTTCAAAGAGCTATGCAGCTTACGTTTTCCTGGCCTCAGAGGCTAGAGATGTTGAATAAACACCCCAGGCCCTGGGTAGGTGAGTGGGGAGAGAAGGTCTGTAATCTGCTGGCAAGCTTCCCCCTATTAAAGCAAAACAGCGAATCTTGCACATTGTACAAGAACTCTTCCCACCACCCCACATTGAATTGATTCTGACACGTGTGTGTGTGTGTGTGAACTGTGTGTGCCAGAACTGTGCTCCATAGAATTGGGGGGACTTCCAGTTGAACATGTGAAAGTTCCCACAGCACATTCGTTTTCCATCCAATCATTTAGACACAAATGATTCTGTGACAGTGATGACAGTCAACGCCCTCCCCAGGTCTACCCTGGGTGCCATCTCCCCGTTGTTGGCACCCATGCCCCTTCTGGGCCTTTTATCTGGGTTTGGGGGTAAATGTTGCCCTTTGGTCACATGTACTCGATTGTTCTAAGGAGCCTAGGACACTCACAAGTGTCTATTGTTTAGGTCAGTGTATGTGTTGGTGGGCAGGTGGCCTCCAGGAACGTGCTCGGTTCCACATACCAAGGTGGCTGGAGGCCGTAGTCGGGGCTCCTCCAGTCTCTAGCAGCGCAGCAAGTCTAGTTTTCATTTCTCGATGATCTCGAGTTTTGTTCTACGTTCTTCTCCCATCCTAACCGAGACCATCTATTGCGTCAAAGTGGTCAGCAATGGTAGCCAGAGACCACTTAGTTCTTCGGGTTTCGAGCAAGAGAAGAGCATGGTTCATGGGGCCACTAGACCTGTGGACTCATTGGTTTCCCGACTCTGGTTTTCCTCATTCGCTGCTGCAGGTGAGCAGAGACCAATAGCAGTATTTTAGCTCCCTCCCCCCCCCCCCCAAAGTTTGAGACTGCAGATTGCTACTCCGCAAACTCGATGTCAAGCATGGTCTTCAGGTACTGTGTTTGGTTCATGGGTCTAGATGTCCCTGAAGGCTCCATAGGTTTTCAATCACTAATTTTTCAGGCATAAATCACCACCCCTTATTCCCAAGGAGCCTCTGGGTGGATTTGAACCTCCCAGTTAGCAGCTGAGTGTATTAACTGTCTGTACCACCGGTGGACCCCCAGATAAAACTAATTATTTTTTGATCCTCAAGATGTGAAGTATCCAGATAATGTCCCCAATGGATTAACACTATCAACAGAATCTGACAATATTGAAAATCAAGGTGTTTTTCCGGTTTTTGGTTTCCATGTATTCTCATTCTGTGGATCATCTATGTAACAAAGTGATGGAAAAATGAAAAAGGAATAAACATGCTGTTGAAATCTATCCAAGACTTTTAACCCCTCTGGTCCACTTAGTTTATTTTCATGTGCAAAATCTATTTCTGTGACAAGTCTTCGCTCAGAAAACGTGCTTGAAAACATACCTTATTTCCAAAATGTCCAATGTGAGTTTGACTTTCATTCAAAGGGAGACTGCCAATGCAAGCTTCACGTGGAAGGTTCAACTTGTGACCTCTGCAAACCTTTGTACTGGAATCTGGCCAATGAAAACCCGGAAGGATGTTCAGGTAAGGGTTCTTGTCCACCATCATTTACCATATTGTACCTTCTTCAGTATTCCCGCCCCCACTAAAGAGCTATTTATTGAGTCAATTCCATGTTTCTGAAATTCCATGTGATTTCAAATAAACATATGTATTCCCACCTTTGGCAGAACTGTCATTTCCAGAATCTCAGTACGGGATCTATATGCTGTGTCCATGTGTATTTTGTCATTTGCTAAGGTATTTGTGTCTTGGTTATTAGACCCCATCCCTCTTTTAAATTTCGTGTAGGCTTCTGCTGAAGCAGAACGTAAGCTGCTGAGCTGAGGGAATCAGCTTAGGCAGAGAGTCTATTGCCATGTCCAGCATATCATGATGACCTTGATGCTAGAGACCACTTAAAATTTCCTGATGTTGCAGCTTTGATCTCGGAGTAGCCATAAGTGAGCAATTACTCTTAGTGGGCGAATGGTATTGATCTGTCTGTCCTGCTGACCACAGAAAGCAATCCAAGTTTAGGTCTCCATGGTACAAACTGCACCTTTGCTGAGGTGCGCTAGCCAGTGTGTAGGATTTCAGGTGGGCAATGTGCCCAGGGATGGGGACTGTCCTTGTGTAACGCTGGGTTATCTCCACAGAATGCCAGTGCAATGTGGCGGGGACCGTGAGTGGAACTGCAGAGTGCGGGCAGGTAATGTGGGCTCAGTTTTCCTATGGTAACAGTAGCATGTGGTAGCCGTTGATTGTGGAGTTTCAGCGGGCGTTTATCAGTACCTCTCTACTCGGAAGATGAAGAGTCCTGGTGGGTTATGAGCTGGCTGTTCACTACAAGGTCTTCCGTTCAAAACCACCAGTTGCTCTGCAGGAGAGAGATGAGACTTTCTACTCCTGTAAAGATTTACGGTCTTGGAAGCCTGTCCGATGGGGTCACTGGGAGTCGGAATCAACTGACTTTCTGTAGTGGGGTGGGTTTGGGGGCTGTGATGGCGCAATGGTAGCATCCTCACCTTCCATGGGGAGACTGGGTCCACATCTCAGCTAAAGCAGCTCATGCGCAACCACATCTCATGTCCACGGAGGCTTGCCATGTTGCTAAGATGCTCAACCAGTCTCCATGGAGATTTCCGAGTAAGGTAGCCAAGGGAAAACACTCAGGATAACCCTATGGATCATCATGGTCTGATTAATTTAGTCTGGGTAGACTAGAGAAACAAATTCATGGAGACACTCAGAGGTATATAAGGAAGAGGTTTATATATAAAAGCAACTGTACATAAGAAAACATCCCAACCAAATCCAGTCCAAGGCCATAAGTCTGCTATTAGCCCATATGTCCGATACCAATTTATAAAGTCCTCTTTAGACTCACAAAACACATACAATGAAGCCAAATGCAGGACGATCATCAGCCAGTGGGTAGAAAGTCTTTGAGTCCAGTGTCATTGTAAGCATCTCAGCACTAGCAGGGGTCTCTATGTGGCTTCTCCAGTTTCAGAGGTCTGGTTGCATCAAGGTAGGTCCATGTGGCTTCTCCAACTTAGGGCACTAGCGTACTTCCATGTGTCTTGTCAGCGGCAATGTCTCTCAGGGAGTTGGAGAGAGAGAGAGAGAGAGAGAGAGAGAGAGAGAGAGAGAGAGAGAGAGAGAGAGAGAGAGAGAAGTATCTCCCGCCTCCAAGGAGGAAGTACCAGATTTCCCAGAATTCTCAGGCAAAGGTCATGCTCATAAAGAGGCCTCATTGGCTATGATCTGATTGACAAGCTAGACTCCACGCCTACACTCTTAATCCTCAAATTGACAAATGATTATACATCTAACCCCACTGATGCATAACCAGTCCTGAGAGTGCTGTGGGGTCTAGCAGGGTTCCTTCATTCCATTATGCACGGTGGTCTCCATGAGTCGGGGGCCAAGTCCACGGCAGCTAACAGCAGGGCAGGATGCATAGTGCTCCTGGCTGCAACTGCTTCCCATTAGACACGGGTCAGTTTTAAGGCTTGAGGACGAGAGAGTTCTGTCACTGTATCAACTTTGATCACTTGGCTCCTCCTGTAGGTATATGGCGACTGCCACTGCAAACCCCACGTCCGCGGCCGTTCCTGTGACACATGCGAAGATGGATACTTTGCTTTGGGAAATGACAGTTACTTTGGGTGTCAAGGTAAATACCTGTAGGTGGTTCTATTAGTTCAACACAAACTGGCTGGACAGAGACGGGCAGATAGCATGTTTTTTTCTTTGTTCATTATCTTCATGCAGGACCATCTGGGCGGCGTGGTGGAAGGGGGAGGATGGCACTGAAAACTTCTACTCAGGGAATTTGGCTAACGCTTTAGTTGAATTTAGCAACCAGTTGCATGAGGACCACTTCTACCTCACCACCTCCAGTGGATCTTCTGTTAGTGAATGAGCATTGAGAAAGGGGAGGACAGCTGCTAATTCCATGATTTTTCTTAGGAATAATTTTGCATGAAATAATAAGAGTGCAGGACAGTGGCCCCACCAGTCTGTCTTTTTAGCTTTCACTCCTTTGCACGCATATTGCTCACAGGACTCTATTTCTGTCACCTCAGGATTGGACACGAGGGTTTCCGTGTGCTTCAGTAGCATAGGGCCCGTTTACAAGCTGACTGGTGGAGGGACACTTTTCATGTGGAACATTTTTAAGGATTTCAAGCCCCTGTCCGACAGAGGAAAGGAGATGTACACAGCCAAGGGATTGTTGATGGTCTCTTCCCGTACAGGGAAGACAAGAATGTAGCATTGGGGGCGGGGAGACACTGTATTAGTCTTTTCAGGCTATAGCAAAAAAAATTTTAATCATTTTATTGGGGACTCGTACAACTCTTATCACAATCCATCCATCCATCCATTGTGTCAAGCACATCTGTACATTTGTTGCAATCATCATTCTCAAAACATTTGCTTTCTACTTGAACCCTTGGTGCTAGCTCCTTATTTTTTCCCTCCTCCATCCCCACTCTCTTCCCACATGAACTCTTGATAATTTATAACTTATTAATATTTTGTTATGTCTTACACTGTCCGACGTCTCCCTTCACCCACTCTTCTATTGTCCATCCCCCAGGGAAGGGGTTATATGTAGATTCTTGTCATCGGTTCCCCCTTTCTACCCTACCTTCCCACCACCCTTCTAGTATCACCACTCTCACCACTCATCCTGAAGGGCTCATCTGTCCTGGGTTTCCTAGATTTCCAGTTGCTATCTGTACCAGTGTACATCCTTTGGTCTAGCCGGATTTGTAAGGTAGAATTGGGATCATGATAGTGGTGGGAGGAAGCATTTAAGAACTGGAGGAAATTGTATGTTTTATCATTGCTATACTGCACCCTGACTGGCTCATTTCTTCCCTGAGATCCTTCTGTAAGGGGATGTCCAGTTGTCTACAGATGGGCTTTGGGTCCCCACTCCTCACTCCCCCTCATTCACAATGATAAGTTTTTATTCTCTGATGCCTGATACCTGGTCCCTTTGACACTTCGTGATCAGGTTCTAGCAAATTATGACAGAGAGAATGGCTTCAAACAGATGGCCTGCCTTACACCGTTTGGACAACCAATTACATGCACAAAGATGCTATGTAAAAGTTAGGTCAAAGAGATCGTGACTGGGGTCTTAAAGGCTTGAAGATAAACAAGCGGCCATCTAGCTCAGAAGCAACAAAGCCCACATGGAAGAACACACCAACCTGTGTGATCACGTGGTCCCAAAGGGATCAGTTATCAGGCATCAAAGAACAAAAAATCATATCATTGGCTGCGCACCTCCATGATACAATCGCCGAAGACAAACGGGTGCATAAGCAAATGTGGCGAAGAAAGCTGATGGTGCCCGGCTATCGAAAGACATAGTGTCTGCGGTCTTAAAGGCTTGAAGGTGAACAAGCAGCCATCTAGCTCAGAAGCAATAAAGCCCACATAGAAGAAGCACACCAGCCGGTGCGATCATGAGGTGCCAAAGGGACCAGGTATAAGGCATCATGCAAAAAATAAAGAATATATATAATGTGTGTATATGTGTGTGTGTGTATATATATATATATATATATATATATATATATATATATATATATATATATATATATATATATATATATATATACCATAGTGAATGAGGGGGGAAGTGCAGAGTGGAGACCCAAGGCCCAAGTGTCAACCACTGGAGATCCCTTCATAGAGGAATTTAGGAGAGGAGATGGGTCAGTCAGGGTGCGATGTAGTACCGATGAAGAACACAGCTTTTCCCCAGATCCTGGATGCTTCCTCCACCCAACTACCATGATCCGAATTCTACCTTGCAGGACTGGATAGGGCAGAGGTTGTACACTGGTGCATATGGGGGCTGGAGGCACAGGGAATCCAGGGTGGATGATACCTTCAGGACCAGGGGTGTGAGGGGCAATTCTGGGAGAGTGGAGGGTGAGTGGGTTGGAAAGGGGGGACTGATTACAAGGATCCACATGTGACCTCCTCCCTGGGAGATGGACGGCAGAGAAGGGGGGGAAGGGAGACTCCGGATAGGGCAAGATATGACAAAATAACAATCTGTGGATTATCAAGGGCTCATGAGGGAGGGGGGAGTGGGGAGGGAGGGGGAAAAAAGAGGACCTGATGCAGAGGGCTTAAGTGGAGAGCAAATGCTTTGAGAGTGATTAGGGCAAAGAATGTACGGATGTGCTTTATACAATTGATGTATGTATATGTGGATTGTGCTAAGAGTTGTATGAGCCCCTAATAAAATGTTAAAAAAGAAAATGATTAGGCCAAAGAATGTACAGATGTGCTTTATACAATTGATGTATGTATATGCATGGATTGTGATAAGAATTGTATGAGCCCCTAATAAAATGTTTAAATAAAAAAGTTAGGTCAAATTCACTGGTCGTAGGTTAGGCCTTGGACATACCTATTCTCAGGGATATGATTCAACCCATAAAATATGGTGTGATGGCTAACTACTGCTGTTTACTGACCTTTAGGGTGTCAGTGTGACATTGGGGGTGCTCTGACGCCCTTGTGCAGCGGGACCTCTGGGGAATGCAGATGCCGACAGCACATTGTGGGGAAGACGTGCCAGCGGTGAGTCTTTAGGGGTTCCTGAGTTTTGGGTTAATGTTGTGGAAGACTACCTTAGATATTCCTTCCTGTCTCTGAAGTAACGTTGCCCCCCAAAACAGGTTTCATGTCATAGATCACGGAAGGCTTCCCCTGAACCGTGGTACAGGTACAATAGCCCGGAGGAGTGAGAAGAGACCAGGAAGCACTGGGGTGGGTTCACAAGGCAGAATTTCTGTGTACAAGTCAGAGCCCAAGAGAGCAAAGCCGATGGACCAGCCTGCAGAGAGGGGCAGTAAGGAGAGGTGTGTGTTCACCTTGCCAAAGAGACTCCGTTCTTACTTGTCCCTCGGGGCCTTGAGTGAGGGATCTGAGAAAGGACAGGTGTGCGACCTGGGGAAGGGGTAAAAACCATGTGATGGGGAAAGCAGTCCCTTGTTTCATAGACAGCAAGCGTAAGTGAACCGTAGGAGTCCGAGAACAAAGTGGACACAAACCTCAAAGGGATGGCAACGAAGCAGCAAGTATGGCAGCGGTGCCACACACAGTAGACGGTATGGGAAGAGGAACACGTCTGTAGACGTGTTTTCTTTTCCACCAGCCAAGTTCATGATAGACCAGAGGGCCTTCTTAAATAGGTCCATAAGCAATTTGTGCGCATGGCTTATCTCTTTCCAAACGTATGCTGGTAAAGCGACAGTTACATAAATAAAATTGTGCTTCCTCCCCCCCCCCTTTATGAGCATGGTTTCAGATCAAGAAGGTGTGTGCCAAGGGTTGTAGCCTCTTACCCTACTTGTTCAAGCTGTATGGTGAGCTGTACTCAGAGAAGCTGACTTGTAGGGAGACGACTACAGCATCAGCATTGAAGGAGGCTTATTAACAAGCTGTGATACGCAGAGGAGGGAGAGGACTCGAGGTACTTGCTGATGGAGATCCAGGCGTGCAGCCCATGGATGACAACTCCACAGAAAATAGACCAGCCCAAGAGGTGGCACCATGATAAATGGAGGAGAGACCAAGCTGTCAAGGATCCCATCTTGCTTGAATCCAGAGTTGTGCTCCTAGAACACAGCAGTCGCGAGATCAGATGGTGCCTAACACTGGGCAAATCTGCCGCACAAGACTTCTTTCAGATCTTGACAGGCAAAGGTGTTCCTTTGAGGCCCAGGGTGCACCTGACCCAAACCGTGGTATTTTCATTTGGCTCATATGCATGTGAAAGTTGGTCATTGAATAAGGATGACCGAAGAAGAACCGATGCATTTGAATTACAGTGCTGGCAAAGAGTAGTGAAAAGTCCCACGGACGGCCACAAGAACCACAAAACTGTCTTGGAAGAAGTACAGCCAGGATGCTCTTTAGAGGCAAGGATGGTGTTCATTTCATGCACTTTGCACCTGTTACCAGGAGGGACCACTCCCTGGCAAAGGGCATCATGTTTGGTAAAGCAGAGGGGCAGCGGCAAAGAGGAAGGCCCACGAAGCGATGGGCCCCGTGGCTGCAGCAACGGCACAAACATAGGAAGGAAGGACTGTGAGCATGACGCAGGCCGCGTCTGGCAGGCTTTGCTCTGTTACAGACACAGGGGCGATCTGGGGCACAACCGGCTCCATGGACGGACGGCACCCACAACAAGCACAATCACAGCAACAGCTCTCGGCATATGTTTGTCTCCTTTCAGCTAAGTAAGGGATTGGTTAGATTGAGGGTTGAAATCATACAACCCAATCGAGATGAAATTTCTCACCCTGGGGCAAAAAGATTGACTTTCTACATTACAAATACACATATACGTATGCCTGTGTGTGTGTGCACATGCATACGCACTGGACAGTAACAGGGTTTCAAAAGTTCATGGACAATTCCATCGCCTTTCAATTCTGTGAACTTTTTGAAGCCCCTTCATATATGTCTGTACATCCATAATTTAAAATTTAGGACTCAGCTCTTGATTTAGAGGCAAATGATAACATAAAGAAGGGTTAGTGACCCAGCCGTGTATGTGCGCCAGCACCTTTTCCCCAGGTTTGTAAATGGTGCATTTTGAGGGTACTTAGGCATGCCAACTACTTGTCTACGATATTATCTTAACATTTGTAGCTTTACTTAAATGTTTAGAAGTATGCAAGTTCATTTTATTTTCTAAATGCTTTGTCTCATAGGAAGTATATTTTATATTCACTGTAGAAATTTTAGAAAGCATATGAGTAAAAATGATTTAAAAAATCTTCTGTTTATTACAGTTCTATTCTGACATACAGTTTTTTCTATAATTACTGTGTCATTATGTTGTTTCAATGATTTTATTATTTAAAATCTTTTGTGTTAGTTATTTGATGCTATGCACAATTTTATTGAGAATAGATTCCTGGAAGTAGAATTCCTGGGTTAACAGGTACAAATACTTTTAAGACTCTTGATAATTTACCTCCACAAAAAGAGTAACCATCCCCAGTTGCAAGGAAACATGCTCTTTTATTTCCTTTAACTAATTGATCTTTATGGCTTTAGCTTATGACTACATATCAAAATGTGTTATTCTGAATATAAAAAATAATTTATATATAAAATGCCACACAAGCTCTGGACTGTGGTCAATCCTTATCTATCAGGATCATTATTGGGGGGGGGAAATCATTCAATGGCATCTCGTTTTTAAAAAATAAACAACACAAGGCATCAAAAAGTAATTGAAATGCTCTCTCTCTCTATATATATATAAAATTATGTATCTAACACATCAATATTGTACATTAAGTATATTCTGTTCACTATGGTGTATGGTGACTGGTATCTAAGTGTTCAAGAAGTACATGCACAATGAGTGAATGAATTCATGTATCTAAATGAATACATTAAATAACCTATTTGACCTTTCTAAGTTGTTGGCAACTGTTTAGACCATATTGCAGAGTTTTGTCACTATGGGCTATGCTCAAGGATCCTCCCATTTCAATTCTTGGGGTGAGTAGGTGATGGGTGCGTGTTCTGTGAATGCTTACATTGAGTGAAAGCAGTAATTTTGAAAAAGGAGGGGCCCTCCTCATTCATCTTTATTTAATGCACTCTCCCAATTTTCGGGGAGTCCTTTATCAGTAGCTATTGGAATTTAAGGCGTGCATGGGTGGTGTCCACTGGAAGTTAATAGGCTTGGCTTGGCAGCTAACTAAAAGGTAAGAGGTTTAAGTCTACCCAGAAGGACATCCGCGGAAATTCCTGGTGATCTAATTCTTAAAAATTAGCCATGAAAACCCTATGGAGCTCAGTTCTACTCTGAAACACAGTTTCTTTTTAACGATTTGGATGAAAGGGTATTCAGATGGCTAATAAACATCAACATTTACTTTTTATTTATTAAAGGCCTGAAAACAACTACTATTTTCCGGATCTGCATCATATGAAGTATGAGATAGAAGATGGTACCACCCCGAAAGGGGAAGTCGTTCACTTTGGATATGACACCCTGCAGTTTCCTGACTTTAGCTGGAGAGGGTATGCCCAGATGAGCCCTGCACAGGTAGGTGACCCCGTGAGACAATGGCATGAGAGTAGTCCGCTTCCTTACCGGTAACACTCACCATGGACCTCCCCAGAAGTGAACCATCCCCAAATGAATACCTGAATTCTTGCTTTTTGGGGTGCTGGCTAAGGTTCAGAGTAGGCTTGGATTATAATTGATATGGTTCACTATAGAGTGCACAGTTCACTATTACGTTAATTTGACCACTAATCAAGTCAGAAAATGAAGGAATTCAAGAAAAATGGTGTTTTCCTCTGGAGACATTTTTCCTAAATGGGACTAGGTTGTATTATAGCCTAATCTTGAAAACCATTTTTTTAAAAATAAAAATGATTTGGCTTAAATAAGAACAATAAAGCTTGTATATTCATAGTTTTTGACAATTTTAAAATCATTTTATTGGGGGCTTGTTCAACTCTTATCACAATCCATACATCCATCCATTATGTCAAGCACATTTTTATATATGTTGCCATCAAGATTCTCAAAATATTTGCTTTCTATTTGAGCCCTTGGTATCAGACACTTTTTTAAAAAGACGCTGAATTGCTATTTGCGTAGAAATTTTGGTAAAGGATGGGTTTTCGTTGGTGCTATATAAGCTTTCTTTTCCCATATGTTTTCCCTTCATTCTTCTCTACTGCGCATATCTTGGCTTTGCATTGGCATGATTAAGGAGTTCTCTATATTACTTACTTGCCTCCAGAACTTAATGTAATATTTATGACTCAAAAATTATGCATTCTCTTTGAGTAGTTTTGTTCTCAGAATTTCTCTTTGTGATTGGCTTCTTCAAGCTGCGCTTCGTCAGTGGAGGCATTCAGAACACGATAGGAAAAGTGACATTACCATAAAAAAACCAGTAACCTAAGAGTGGTCATTTGCAGACTTGCTGTTGATCTGAAGACAGATGCCTGGTCCTCTTGGGACTTCCATTGGTTCTAACGTGGCTTCTACTGGGCCATAACCTTTCACCAAAGTTCCTTTCCCAGTAGTACTTATCATCTTAAGATATCTTGCTCTTTCTCCATTTTTGCCCAAGACAGCAGTGCTCTGGGGTTCATTTAAGATTCAGAAGAATGGAGCACGTTCTAGAAGTCGGAATAGGGTGGGGATGATAGAACCCAATCACGGGCGATGTCTTCTGCGTGTTTACGATTTGAAATAGTCGAGGTTGCCACAAAGGAGTGAGTGGATTTTTTTTTGGTCAAAGTAGCAAATAACTACGTATTGAGCACTTCAGCAAGCAGCAAGACCCAGATCTCGAGAATGCCCCCTTTCCTCAAAGAACGTACCACCTCACTGGGGAAACCGAAAATACAAGGAATATATTCGAGCGGTGGATTTTCTGGGGAGTATTTTTAGGTTGAGGGCCCATAGTGGTGTATTTGGAGTCACCACCTGACTCTATTCCTAATACGTTTTTTGTATTTTGCTTTCTGACTTTGATCTATCACTTAAAGATGTGTCCAGTCAAGCTGAGAGGCTCACTTGGCGTTCCTCTACTGGGAACCAGATCAAGTGATGTGACCAAAAGTCAGCCTTTACGCTCACGATGTCCCATTCAACCAGTGTCCCCTGCGTCTTAACCAAAGGTGCTGGAGGAGAGACCAAAAGGTCACTGGTTTGGGCATCTCCAAAGTTCCTGGACTTTCCACAGGCCACAGCAGGGTCTGGACATAGGGTGTGTGTTGCCCATAATTCAATAGGCTACGCTTTCCAAAGCATTTGACCGTGTGGATCATAACAAACTCTGGAGAGCCTTGAGAAGAGTAGGAACTCCAGAACCCTTCATCGTGCTCCTGTGGAACCTGGACATGCATCAGGACAGAACCGGGGATTGATGGCTGCATGGTTTAAATCAGGAAAGGTGTACATCGGACTGAATCTCTTCACCGTACTTATTCAAGCTGTATGGTGAGCACATCATCAGCGAAGCTGGGTTATAGGAAGAACAATGTGGCATCAGGATTGGAGGAAGGCCTCTGAACAACCTATGACGTGCATATGGTGCAACTTCGCTTGCTGAAAGGGAGGGCGACTTGAGGCACTTGCTGATGGCAATCAAGAATTGTGGCCTTTGGTATGGGTTACAACTCTATGTGAAGAAGACCAGCATCCTCACCACGGGACCAATAGGGCTCATCATGATAACTGGGGGAAAAAATGGAAGCGATCAATGATTTTTCTCTTGCTTGGATACACGATCAATGCCCATGAAAGCAGCAGTGAAGGAATCTAAAGATGCACTGCATTAGTGAATCTGCTGCGTAAGACTTCTTCTCGAGTGTGTTGAAAATCAAGGATGCTCCATCGAGCACTAGAATGTGCCTGACCCGACCAATGCGATTTTCAATTGTCTCACATGCCTATGAAAGTTGGATATTGAATAAGGAAGACAGAAAAAGAATGGATGTGGTGAAGAATATTGGAAGTAGCATGGATAGATCAAAGGACCAACAAGTCTGTCTGTCTTAGAAGAACTGTGACCACAGTGCTCCTTGGAGGCAAGGATGGGGAGACTGCGTCTCAGGGACTGTGGACATGTCAGAACAGGCCAGTTGCTAGAGAAGAACAGCATGCCCGGGAAAGTCAAGGGGCAGTGAAAGAGAGGAGAGAAGGACTGGCAAGACTGCCACAGTGGGCTCAAGCAGAGGCACTTGTGAGGATGGTGCACGTCCGTGTAGTGCTTTGTTCTCTTGCACACGGGGTCGCTATGGTTGACGGCACCTGACAAGAACATCTCTTTCCTGCGGAGTTCCTCACTGGTGCAAACGCTCAATGCATTCAGCTGCTAACCAAAAGTCTGTTGGTTTGGATCCACCCAGAGACACCTTAGTAGAAAGGCCTGGGGATCCACTCCTGAAAACCCCAGCCCTGGAAAACTCCAGGGGGCGTAGTTCTACCGTGACACACAAACTCCTGAACCTTGGCGTTGGAGCTGATGCGACCAGGACTGATTTGGTTTGGGGGCTCCTTCCCGTGGGAGCACCGGCTCTGCAGTGCTCACAGTGGATGATGTGAAGGACTGGGGCCTGGACGTCCACACACCCCATCCTCTGGCTTGAGAAGCCCACCTTCTCTGTGGCTAAGAGGTGGAGAAGAATGTTCCTAAGACGCAATAGGCATGTTTTAGTTACAGTAGATTTTTACCTCTGAGGTGTTTGGAGTTTGTCACCTTTCCTTAGCCGCCAGGGGTGTTGGCGACCGTCAGAATGGTAAGTATATGCAGGGGATCCTGGAGGGACCTTTCCTTGTCCCTGGATGGTGGTGTAAATCATGCATGTTCTGTTCCTTCTCTTCTGTCCTTCTGTGCTTCCCACCCAGTGGTGGTTGTCCCCATCATGGTGGCTTTCCTTAGACTAGTCCGTCTGCTACTCCACTCTGCCTACCTGGTCACAGTCCCTGTAACTGTGACTATAAGTGATTTTAATTCATTGTGAGCCTTGTCTGCTTCCATCTTGCTAGCGTTGGTTACTTGTGTGCTTGATGAGTGGAGTGAGTTTGTAACTGTGCACATGTGCGACTGAAAGACCATTAGCGACACTGGAATAGCATGTCGTCATTATCTGGCTAGCATGTCTTTTAACCTGGAGTCTCTTCTCTCCTTTGTGGCTTGTTGGTATTTTTCAGAATGAAGTAAAGATCCTGTTGAATGTGGGGAAGTCAAAGCTGTCCTTGTTTCGTGTTGTTCTGAGATATATTAACCCTGGACCTGACTCAGTATTTGGCCATTTCACTATTTACCCACTCTCGGATAAGGCAGGTAGGTGTGCTTTAAATCTTCTTTGCAATTTGGAAACAACCAGCACTTTCCCCCCAGTTTCCACACATTTGACAATCTTCAGAAGATTTTAAGTCTGTGTCTCAGGAGGATGATTCTGAAGGTCCTTCATTGTGGTTGGGTTTGGTTCTCTAGAGACTCTGCATATTTCTATTTCATCATTAACCTTATCACTAACTAGAATTAGAAACAGTCAATAGAACAAGCAGAGTCTTGATCTCACCACAGGGAAGAGCTAACTCCTAGCTTCTTCAGGGTGAAGGCAGCATCCTCTTTGCCGTGCTCTTTGAGAGGCGTCGCCTACTGCGCTCCATCCTCCCATTGTTTCAAGGTAGAATGGGTCCAGGTGGGAATGCTGCAGGGAATCTCAGGGTGGCACATGGTTAATGTGCTCAGCTGCTATCCAAAAGGTTGGCAATTAGAACTCACCAGAGGTGTCTATGAGTAAACACCTGGCAACCTACTCACTATGAGTCAGCGTCAACTCAAGAGCAACTGGTACTGGTAGGAATTCTCAAGATGAGTTCTGGAAAGCATGAGGTCCTAGAGAGAGCTCCAGGTAGGATTTGTAAACTTCATTTAGGAATGGGGGAAGCCAGGATGGATTTCTGAGGGCAAGGGGACAGCAGAAAAGAACTACTTGGCCATAGTCAGAGATGAGCCTGAGGTCTATTCTGTAAGGAATTCAAGCATCCATCAGCCTGGAAGCAGATTCTGGGAAGCACTGGGGATCCAAAGACACACAATGACACCAGTGATTTAGAGGCAAAAATCAAAGCTTTTTTTTTTTTTTTTTTTAGCAACTGTGTTAGTCTGGGTTGATTAGAGAAACAAATCCAGAGAGACTCATATGTGTGTGAGAGAACTTTATTTTAAAGGGCAATTGTACATTAAGAAAAGCATCCCAGCCCAGTCCAGATCGAGTCCATAAGTCTGATATTAGCTCATATGTCAATACTAGTCCATAAATTCCTCTTTACACTCACATAGCCATGCAATGATGCTGAATGCAGGAAGATCACAGGCCAGTGGGTGGAAAGTCTTGTGGATCCAGTGGTGGTGGAAGCATCTCAGCACTGGTCTGGGTCTCCATGTGGCTCCTCCAGTTCCAGGTCTCTGACTGCATCAGTGTAGCTCCATGTGACTTGTCAGCAGGAAGACAAAGCAGAGAAGGCTTCCCACCTCCAGAGAGGAATACAGTAGTTCCTTGAATCCTCAGGAGAAGGTCATGCCCAAATGGAGGCCTCATTGGCTATGGCCTGATTGACAGGTTAGATTCCACCCCTTTGCAACTTGACAGGAGATGATGTAACTGCCACAACATTCATGGCAGGCATTCCCCAGAGGGGTCAGACAAATCTAGAAGGCTGAACCCTGACGAATTAATAACCTGTTAGCACTGTTTCCTCACAGGCATCGCATAAGAACTTCTAGAGCAGCAGTTCTCAACCTGTGGGTCGCCGTTTCACAGGGGTCGCCTAAGGGGTCGTCTTAGGAAAACACATATTTCCGATGGTCTTAGGGACAGAGACACTGCTCCCCTATCAGTCTCCAGGCAGGTCCGCCCACATGCAGATATGCCCACATACGAGTACCCAGCGTGAAAACTGTTACCCATGCCACACCATGCTTCAAGACAAAATTTCATTGATTTGTAATTAGAAATAGATATTTCACAATGTATACTTACATATTGTTTTTGTGAATCATCACTATGCTTTAATTATGTTCAATTTGTAATGATGAAAATACATCCTGCAGACCAGATAGTTACCTGACAATTCATAACAGTAGCAAAATGAGAGTTAAGGAAGTAGCAACGAGAATAATTTTGTGGCTGGGGGTCACCACAACATGAGGTACTGTATTCGAGGGTTGCGGCATGAGGAAGGTGGTGAATGGTGGGGAGGAAACAGAGCCGACAGGTCTGGGAAACGTGTTTGTAGACAACTCTGTGCCCTCGGACTCCAAACTCGGACACCTCCCACTGACACAGAGGCAGCTCTCCCTCGGCTATCTCCCAGTGATTGGGTTACATTTAGGGTTGTTTCCTCCTCCTCCGGAGTCCCCTTTCTTAAGCCCCAGGATGGCGTCAGGAGCCCCCGGTACCTACTCCCCTCGTCAGCTTTGCCTCCTCCGGCGTGTGCACTGTCCCGGATTTCCCTGCCCCTGATAAGCCCGGCTCCCCCACCAGGGAATCAAGGTCTCACTGATTCTGTTCACTTCCAGCCCCGAGACCTTGACTCCATTCCAGCTCCCAGACCTTGACTCCATTTCACTCCCCAGACCTTGACTCTCACACCTGGCATTTAATGAGAGATCTTTCTTGGGTGACAGAGAGGAAGCAAGGCTTTGTAGAAATATGTCTTCTTCAGAAGAAGCTTCAGTTGGATTCAGATACAATCATTTTGTTTATTTCTGAACTTCCCACAGAAAAAGGAAGTGTGCCTGAGTGTTCACGGAAGTCCGTCTGAGAGAGAGGAGACCAGAACTCCATGCCCGTTGAAGGCTCCAGACCACAGGCCTCCCCTGTAAAGCCCCATATTTCCCATATTTTAGAGCAGGGGTCCTCAAACTCTTTAAACAGGGGGCCAGTTCACTGTCCCTCAGACCTGTTGGAGGGCCGGACTATAGTTTAAAAGATAACTATGAACAAATTCCTATGCACACTGCACATATCTTATTTTGACGTAAAAAAACAAACGGGGCAAAAACACCCGGCGGGCCGGATAAATGTCCTTGGCGGGCCGCATGTGGCCCACCGGCCATAGTTTGAGGACGCCTGTTTTAGAGGAAGAGCAGATTGGTGGCACTCTCAGGATTGGGGCCGCTGCTTGCATTTCCCTGCCTGCCCTCTGGCGCAGGAGCACAACATAGGCATTTGATGACATTTCATAAACAGAGAGGAACTTCATCTCATCAGCCCTGGAGGGCTCGGGTTTAGGAGGTGGTAACATACTCTTGAATACCAACCATGTGTGGCTTCGGAGCTTCTCCTGCAGCAGGCCTGGCGACAGGTCTGTGCCTAGAGGAAGAAGGCTCGCTGCTTGCCTCAGGGGTGGTCTTGGGTCCCCCTGATCATTTTACGTAAGGGGGCGCGCTCTGCATCCTGAACACAAAAGAGCAAAAACGAATTCAAGTTCTTTCAGTTACAAACCCGAAATTACAGATCAATGCAAAAGAAGAGAATAATTTGATAGCTAATACAATATATTGAATACTCCCTACACTCCAGATATTTTTTTCAGCAGCTAATGTGGATTAAATGGCATGCCTTTCACACATTCTCTTGTAAAAATATCACCCAAATCCCAGAGTAGATAACTAGTGCTCACATCTATAGCAATGTCTGTTTTATGCATATACTTGCAAACACACGTGCTTTTTCCCAATAAGATTGGTGAAGGTTGACAGCTCAGTGACCCATCTTAACCTTGTTTTCAGAGGTAAACTGAAGAGGAAACAGAATATCCCCAATCGCCACGTTGGCAGCCAGCCTTACCCTCTCCTTTTCCTTCTGATAGGTGCTGCTCAAAGCAAAAGCGTCATCTTCCTGCCGAGCAAGGAGCCAGCGTTGGTCACCGTCCATGACAATGGCTTCTCAGAACCGTTTTCCATTGCGCCAGGGATCTGGACCGCTTGCATCAAAGCAGAGGGAGTCCTCCTGGTGAGCGATGTTGGGGATGCAGCTGAGTTATTCCCCTGAGAGAGGACAACACTGACACCATGACCCGTTAAAAACACTAACCCCCCTGGCCCCGAGTCCTTGCTGACTCACAGCGACCCCACTGCCCCTGCGAGATCCCGAGACTGTAACTGTTGACAGAAGCCGCGAGGTCCATCTCTTCTCCAGAGCGTGGCTGGTGACTTCAAACTATCTGCCTGTTCAAATCACAGCCCAGTGCATAGTCACTATCCCACCAGGGCTCCTGAGATTCCTAATAACAAAATCCTGACATTCTAGGCAGTTCTTTCCTGGACACAGGAACAAATGATGGCATTTGCCCTCAAACGAGATAGGAATCGACTTAAAGTGTCAGTTATATCCTTCCAGCCAACGTTCCCCCTGGCCAAGCATGAACAACAAACACATTATGACTCAGACTGAACCAAAGGTGGACAGAACAAACTATACAAACCTTCAAGAGCTTATAGCCCCGCCATTCAAAAGCTCTCTTGTGATGGTCCTGCCACGATTCAGAGGGTCGTTTTGATGGAAAACCAGCTTCTCCAGGTATTGTGCAGAATGAAGTCAGAAGAACTTCACTCAGTAGAGAAGACCCCACTGTCAGTCTCGTCCTGGACCCTAGAGAGAGACTGAGGCTAGAAGAGCCATTGCGTCCTTCTCCCTCCTTTCTGCCTCCTTACAGGTAGCCAGTGTCTCCCTCAACAGGGTACTTTAGGCAAAGAAGACTTCTTCAAAGAAAAGGCTGTGTTTTTAAAGAGCACTACTAGCCCAAGAAATCATGGGGCTTTCCAACTATGGAGACAGACACTCTCTTTCATGTGATTTTGGGTCCACTTAAGGTCTTTTCAAAATACAGTGTTTGTCAAAAGTTTGGGTTCATGCCCTTGGGGGAGAAAATACAAAACTTTTCTACTTGTACGACCTCCTTGACTGGGCAAGTTAGCAAATCTCAGACAGCTCCCTTAACCCCGAGCCTGCCCACTCGCTGCTTCTAGATCATGGTGTCAGCTCTTAGCCTGGTGGGTTCTTTTGATCAGGATTCATCGATGGAACCTATCCTCAAAATATTCCGTAATGGTAGCCAGCCACGGCCAGCTCAGTGTTTCCCACAGTGGGTGATACTGCCCCCTGGGGGTTGCTGGAATGATCCAGGGCCACTACAAAAGTGCCTAAAGTGCTTACTGGGCTGAAGTACCTGCTTTTCATTGCTAGAGGGTGCTGAGAGGTTTTTCTGTGTGGAAGAGGGGGCAGTAGGTCAGACACATTTGGGAAACTCTGATGTAGGTTTCTTGGTCTCTTGGCAAAGGGGGCAGCTGTTCGTGGATGAAATTTGCCATTCCGTCCATATCTTCCTCCTGTTCCCAAACTCCTTTCTTCATCAGTCGCTCCAAGTGACGAGGGACCAATTGTGGACTTCAGATGGCTGCTTGCAAGCCTTTCTAAGAGTCCCGTGCATTGAATCCCGAGGTAGAACAGAAGCACCAGACTTGCTGTCAATCCGCATCACTGGGTTGTCCAAGGAAGTCATGGCTCTAGAAGCTACACCCTGTGAGGTTTTTGTCTGCACATGAGGGTCCTCAACAACTGCTTTTTCAATTGATGTATCTTTTGTCATAAATGTATCTGTCATACAACGTTCACCAATCCAACTTCTGACATCAGTTACTTTTAATCCGTGTGATTATATAGTAATACCTATATATGCTTCCATTCCATTTGGGGGGTCAAAATATATATTTTTAAATCATTTTATTGGGGACTCGTACAACTCTTTTCACAATCCATTCATCCATCCATCCATCCATCCATCCATCCATCCATCCATCCATCCATCCATTGTGTCAAGCACATTTGTACATTTGTTGCCATCATCATTCTCAAAACATTTGCTTTCTACTTGAGCCCTTGGTATCAGCTCCTCATTTTCCCCCTCCCTCCCCCCTCCCCCCATGAACCTTTGATAATTTATAAAGTATTATTATTTTGTCATTTCTTATTACACTGTTCAACGCCTCCCTTCACCCACCTTTCTGTTGTCCGTCCCCCAGGGAGGAGGTTATATGTAGATCCTTGTAATTGGTTCCCCCTTTCTACCTGACCGTCCCTCTACCCTAAGGGGGGTCAAAATATTTTATTGAAGACCTACTGTCAATCTTTACTGTTCTAAGATCTATGAGACCAGAGAGTAATGAGGAGATATGGTTCCAACCTCCGAAACTGATTAATAGAACAATTAGCATTTAAAATTAAGTCCCGTTCAGGCATAGAGGCCGCTGTGGTGGACTCCTGAGTGCCCTGCGCCACGACATCCTGCTTCCAGCCTCCCATATAGTTCTACTCCTCTCCAGTATAGAAAAACGGAGGGCTCTCTGGGGAACAAGCCTTAGTGGTGTGGCTGTGGCCGACACCCCCTGCTGCTGTGCAGTGATGCCCGGAGCCCTGGGAAGCCGTTTGACCATCTGTCTCAGCAGCCAGAGCTCTGTTCTTTCCTAAAGAGGCCCTAACCGGCTCTGCTGTGGGCTGGCTCTGGCACCCTCAGTGGGACATGTTCTTCCCTTCATTGCTTAGGCTGGGCAGTGGGCCACTTTTACCCTCTGAATCACATTGCTGTTTCTACCATAGAAGTGGTGTGTTATTCTGGATTGGAGATCCAAAAGCTAAACCGCCCTCCACTGCCACCAAACCAGTTCCGACTCACAGCGACCCTGTAGCACAGAGTAGAACTGTCCCCCTGGGTTTCCCAGATCCCAAATCTATGGAAGTGGACAGCTTCATCTTTCTGCTGAGTGGAGCATCCGGTGGGTTTGAACCGCGAATGTGTGGTTAGCAGCTCCTTGCATATGCCCCCCCACCCTGCCAGGCAGCTCTAAGATGTGCCTGCCCTAAAGTATGGAAAGGTGGTACAAGTGGTTTGTGCTCGTGAGCCAATGAAAGGTTAGTGGTTGAGTGCGATGTAGCACCGATGAAGAATACAGCTTTCCCCCAGATCCTGAATGCTTCCTCCCCCCCAACTACCATGATCCGAATTCTACCTTACAAGTCTGGATAGAGCAGAGGTTGTACACTGGTGCTGATAGGAGCTGGAGGCACAGGGAATCCAGGGGGCATGATACCTTTAGAACTAGGGGGTGAAGGGCGATACTGGGAGAGTAGAGGGTGAGTGGTTTGGAAAGGGGGAACTGATTACAAGGATCTACATGTGACCTCCTCCCTGGGGGATGGACAACAGAGAAGTGGGTGAAGAGAGACGCCGGATAGGGCAAGATATGACAAAATAATAATCTATAAATTATCAAGGGCTCATGAGGGAGGGTGAGCAGGGAGGGAGGGGAAAACAAAGAGGACCTGATGCAAAGGGCTTAAGTGGAGAGCAAATGCTTTGAAAATGATTAGGGCAAAGAATGTATGGATGTGCTTTATACAATTGATGTTTGTATATGTATGGATTGTGATAAGAGTTGTATGAGCCCCTAATAAAATGTTTTTAAAAAAAGAAAGAAAGGTTAGTGGTTGGAATCCAGTCTGAGGAACTGAAGGAAAGCTAGATGACCTCCCGTCCTGCTGGAGAAAGGACAACCAGCACAAGCCAGTAGGAGTTCTACTCGGTCATACATGGGGTAGCCGGGAGCTGGTAGCAGTGAGTTTGGGTTTTCATTTGTTTGTTTGGATTGCTTTGGTTTACAATTTAATGTAACTGGTAGTTCTGATTTAACTTAGACTAGTCCCTGGAGAAGGACATCGTGCTTGGTAAAGTGGAGGGGCGGGAAAAAAGAGGGAGGCAGGCGCTCCGTGAGACGGATTGACACAGTGGCTGCAACAATGGGCTCAGGAGACCGGTGCAGGAGGGAGTGGTGCCCCGTTCTGCTGTGCACAGGGTCACCAGGTCGAGGCCAGAACCAGGTCGATGGCACCTAACCACCATCACCACAACTGTCGTTCTGAGCAACCTGTCCTTCATGGAGCGTTTGTTCCCTGTGTTAATATTTGAGTTCATGAACAACCCAGAGGAGACAATAGCATTTCTCCTGAGATCTGAAAATGATCCCCAGAGAATGTGTGTGGTGAGTGGCTTGGGATGTTTGGCTGAAGGGGAGGAAGACCCAAGCTGTCATTACTCAGAGTTCATTAGCGAGCCCCAGTGGGTTGGGTTCTTTTATTATGAAGTGCCGGTCAAACATGTGACCGCCTCTTTGTCCTTTACTTCTTAGGACTACGTGGTGCTGCTCCCCCGGGACTACTATGAAGCGAGCACCCTGCAGCTGCCCGTCACGGAACCATGCGCCTCTTCCGGGTCCAGCCAAGAGCAGTGAGTACAGGTCACAGTATAGAGTTCCATCATCCCTGGAATGGGATGCTCTGGACAGTCTCTCTCTGGGGCACGAGTCCCTTTTAAGTAAGAATGACAAAGCACTTGGTGCCTTACAGCTAGTGTGAGAGAGACGGACCCCACCCCCCACCAGCCCATACTACCTTCCCCACTCTCCCACCATGGAGCATGCACAATGCTGATGCATGCCCAAGTATTTATTGGGCATCTGGCTGGGTATCAGGCGAGAGGGAAAGCTTGAAATGGAATCCAGGCCTGTGGCCCGCTGCTTCTCATGCAGACAGAAAGCTCCCACCCATTCCTCTGAGGCCCTTCGCCAGGCTTTGTTGGTGACGCGATGAAGGAATGAGTGAATGACCTGAATGAAGGGATGCACTTGGAGACTCTGTTTTCTCTTTTGAGTTGTAACCACTGCATTTTCTGCCATGCCGTTGAAGTTGCCTGCTCTACCAACATCTGCCGGTGACCAGATTCCCTTGTGCCCTGGCTCAGGAAGCCCGGTCCTTCCTGCTGGCTGGGGAGCCGAGACCCTTGGTATGGAGGCAGCCGGCTCCAGCGCACCCCGTCATGGTGGACCTCAGTGGGAGAGAGGTAGGCCCGCCTTTCACTCACTGTACATCCAGTGCCACCTCCTTGTCCGTGTCTGCTGGCAAAACACGTGGGCCAGCGTTGCCCCTTGGAATTAGGAGCACCAATGGCCCTGAAGTCACAGGCTGGCGGAGTTCTCTGACGTGGCTTGCGGCTGGCTGGGGTACCACAGTGGGCAGCCAAGGCTGTTCTTGGAAAGCACTGGGTTAATGTGGGAGGAAAATGGGCAGCTCTGCCCTCTTTCCTCGTCATTATTCAGACTTCACAAGCAGATGTCCAGCTGTACCCAATTCAGCCAAGCTCTCTCTTTCAAAAGACAGTCGGGACTCAGTCGTTGTTTCTAAAAGACTGCCAGGAAGTCCACAGATTACCCTAAAAGGACACAAGACTCACCGACTATTCTGCCCCGAGGATCAGGGATCCTTAACCACTGAATTGCTCGAGCTCAAAACCCTGGAACTGCTAAGCCTCAAGGCACTTACCTCATGGCGTGAAGGACAGGTTAGGACAGGTCTGGGCTTTGCTGTCCTTCTAGAAATTCTCTGAGCCTCCTCACCAAATCTGGGACTGTACTGACGTAGGCGAAGAGTTAGAAGTACCGTACATCAACCACACAACACACCACAACACCTTGAAATAGAGACTCTGGGAAATCCGGCCTCTGCATTTTCATTCTTTACTTCTCTGCAGCAGTCTCTGCTGTGTTCCTTTCAGGAAAATGTTCACTTAGGAAATTAAATGTGTGGGATGCAAATATACATGGAATCAATTATCAGTGACTATTTAAGTGGTGTGGTTTTCATTAAGGACATTTCTAATATTGGAGCACGACACCTAGAGGATTTTAAAATATATTTCTTGATTTCATTTAGTATAGTCTTCATTTCATTTGATTAGTTTTAAATTTTTCAAAATGATAAGTGTAAGTCATATAGGCTTAAAGGAAATGAGATAATCTCTCCCTTCTATTGTAATGCTAATAACTCACTTAACCCCTCCTTATCCATGCTGTACACACACATAGATGTGAGGAGACTTCAAATAGTTCAGGAAAAAAAATTTCATTATTGATGTCGCTAAGGTGAACCGGAGACATATAGGCGCTATAAGTGTGTGAATGGATTTAGGGCTTGCACTTAATTCAAGCCTCAATCTAGGAACAATTAGTCCGTATGCATGGTTTGACCTCATGAAGAGATCAGTGAAGATGCGAGTGCTATAGCAAAGTGTGGTGATGAAATTCAGCGGCCCCAGCTATCAGAAAGGCATGTCTGGGATCTTAACGGCTTAGATTCAAACACGCAGCCATCCAAGTGAGGCTTCAACTAAGTTTACACCAGCCGGTATGATCCAAGGATTTTGAATAATATAATCCAAATCTCAAGGAGAGAATGGAATCAGAGCTTACCTAGTGAACTCCCAGTTTGCAGAAGGCTATGGATCCATTTGGAGGGTCCACATATGGATTTAGTCGTCCGGGAACCCCCTCCGACCATAGCTGAGGGATGGAAAAACCCTGGTATCAGATAGACAGTAAAGTCAATGACAGCAGGCAAAGATGGGCAAAATGTCATATCTTATTATTTCATCTCCCTTTGACCCATTTTAAAGTTGCTTCAGTTTAAACAAAAATGGAAGAGGAAATACCCATAGATTAAGCCCCTGGCAAACCCCCCTGGCCGTGGGCCAGAGATGTAAACAGCCTTGCTCCTTGGAAAGTAGATTGTTGCAGATGCACTTAGGTTAAAATTTAACACCCCATCCTTTGATCTCCATTACGCTTCATTTAAATCTGTTCTAGTTTTTAATATTTTCTGCTTTCTTTTGACTGCGGTTTTATCTGTTTTGTTATTCTTGTAAAGTTTTAAGTTTTGTTTTGCTTTTTACATTTTTCGGGATATGATATCCAGGATAGGCGAAACTATAGAGACAGTAATGGGATTAATGGTTCCTGTGGGGGTGTGGCAGGGCAGGTTGGGAGGAAATGGGGAGCTAATGAGGAGGAGGACAGAAATGAAGGAAATATTCTCAAACTGATGGTGGTGATGATTGTGCAACTCTTCTTGATATGACTGAACTGTTGAAGTGTATGATATGTGAATTATATTCCAACAGAACTATTGGAGGGGGAGGAGAAAGAAACAATTCATTATCTTTTAATTCCATTTTTCCCATGAACTTTTTGCCCTCTCCTGCAGAGATCTAGGGACATGATGTATACTCATATATGCACACACACGTCCTGTGGCTGTCTTGTTCAAGTCCATTCTGACCCAGTGTTTACAGAGTAAGGTTTTCTTGAATGTACTCCTGACAACAGCAGAGAATCAAACGTTTTCTTCTTTGGAGCTGCTGGGTGCATTTGAACTAGCAACCTTGTGGTTAGAAGCTGAACACAAGCCATTTGTGCCACTCGGGGACCTCTTCTCTCTCTCTCTCTCTCTCTCTCTCTCTCACACACACACACACACACACACACACACACAGTCATCAGGGGTGAAGGGTCAACCTCCAGGAAATGATGCTGATGACTCGTCAGGAAGTTTCCTCATGTCTGACTCAGCTCAGAGCCACAGCCATTGGGATCAGCTACTGGGAAGGGCCCATTTTTAGATAATGCATTGGACTAAGGAATGTCTGGACTCTCTTTTTTTCTCCTTTATCTGAATGCTTAGAGACCCATGCTATTCAATGCTGGAGCCACTAGCCCCGTTTGGCTGTTTAGATTTAAAGTAATTAAGCCTAAGTCAAGTTAAAAATTCAGTTGCACTAGCTCCGTAGTCACAAATGGCTAGTGGCCACCGTATGGGACACCCTGTGTCTTTCTCCTAAAACACTAGTCACAGGTGAGGGCAATTCTTTCAAAGCACGAGAGCCATACTTCTTGGGTGACCCCGGTTCCACTCAAGCTCCCTTTGTGAAAGACAAGTCCCTGGTAACAACAGCAAGCAGTAGCTCCCATTGGCCACCTTTCGTGTCTCTGATCTGAGTTTCTCAGAACGGACTGTTGCCATCCAATATCTTTCCAACACTTCCTAAAGGTGTTGCAAAATCCACTCTGTAAGAATCAGAGTGGAAAACTAATAGGGATTTATAATAAAGTGCTGTGAGCAACCTGGCAGCCAATAATAACTTCTGGGAGAAAACTGCCATGGACCTGTGCGGGCTTGGTGGAGAGCGGAGGACAGAAGAGCCTTGTTCGGAGGTGCCCAGGGGGGAATGCTGTTAGAGCACTCTGTGCACGGCAGCGTCTCTAACACCGAGTGGAAGAATGGCACGGATCCTCCACACGTTGTCCACAGAGGAAAGCTTTTCTAGTGTTTAAGTGATAGAAAAATGACCGTGGACAATGGCGGTGGTTTGGCTTAGAGCGGTGCTGAAGGAAGCGTGCGTGTAACCTTTCCGAAGGCAGAGGGTCAGAGAATGCCTTTAAGTCATGCGTGCTAAAGCAGGCCTGTGCCTGCTTCTTCGAGGCAGGAAGCTCAAGGAGTGAAGCAGGTTGACTTGCTAAAGAGTAGATTTTCTATTGGTCCAGGCATCAAAGGTGCAACGCACTTGGCCCCACGATTCTGCTGGTCAAGTACTTGACTATTAACAGAAAAACTGGCTGTTCCAATCCACTCAGAGGGGCTTCGAAGAAAGACCTGGTCTTCCAGTCCTACTGTGACACTCATGGGGTCCTGTGAGTTAGAATTAACTTAACAGAGACTGTTTGTTGTTGTTGTTGTTGTGTCGTATTATATGTTGTAGGGAAAATCAGAGACCGCCCAAGTGTCCACCAGCAAAGTGCTGATTAAACAAATTATTTTACATTTATACTATTAATCCTAGGCAGCCATTAGGAAAGTGAAGTTTATCTCTATGTATGGACATAAAAACAAAAAATCAAACACATTGCCATCGAGTCAATTCTGACTCATAATGACCCTACAAAGGGTTTCTAAGGCTCTAAAATTTTACAGAAGCAGGGAGCCTCATTTTTCACCCCTTGAGTGGCTGGTGGGGTTTGAACTGCCAACCTTGCAGTTAATAGCCCAATGCCTAAGTGCCCAGTGCCACCAAGAATCATTATGTATTGCTATGGACACCTAGGTGGAAATAAGAAGTTGTGGCACAAAGCATCAACCATATTTATAATAGTCATTGTCTGCATCATACTTATTATATGCCACATGAGCTGGAGACGCTCTCCATGCATGGATCCACTTAATCCTTATAGCGATCTTTATTTCAACATTTTGATTGGCATATATAATTCACATATCATACTACTCAATAGTCACATGGAGAAGAGTTGTACAGTCATCACCACGCTGAGTTTTAGAACAGTGTCTTTGTTCTTGTCCTCATCGTTAAGAGCTCCCTGTTGCCCCTCCAGCCTCCCCTGCCATACCCAAGGAGTCATGACTCCAGTAGTGCTCTCCATCGCGGTGCCCAGCCTGGACTTCACATGCCGTAAGAGGTGGAGACTACTGTTACCTTCAGCCTGTGACACAGAGGACCCTGAAGAATATATACATGTTAAGTGACCTGGCCACCCAGCTGGAGACAATCTGTCTCCTGAGCCTAAGCTCCCAATTTATTGGCTCTATCAGGGGTTGGCACAATTTTTCTGTCCATGGCCAGAGAGTACATGTGTGATGCTCTGTGAGTCATGTGGTCTGCTGCTGTCACAGAGAAAAGGCATCCGTATCTGCTGACCAGGGTCACAGTTTCAGCACAGAACGTGTGCTCTTGGGCACATTTGGGCATAGAAAATGGCCAGGAAGTCTAAAATCCAGGCTGTTCGCAGCCTTCATCATGGGAGTAGGCTCTGTGTCATTTTTACATAATTTGTATTAAAGTTTTTCTTTTTAAGTTAGAGAGCAGTAAAGCCCCCAAGGGGACTTTTCCATTCCCCATTATGCCCTCCCCCATTGATAATTATTTTTTAGCTCGAGATTTGAAATGTCTTTAGCATGAGAAGCAAGTAGATAAGAAAGTCCTGGGTAGACGGCATAGGGTTGCCAGAGTTAGAAAATACAAGTCCAATAACTCTATTAAGTTTGAATTTCAGATAAGCAAGGACGAATTTAACAGGACCGCCTGTATTAGATCTGCCCGCACACCTCTAAAACCGGATTTGTTACCTTAATGGCGCGTACGAGAAGCTGCAGGATGCCATCTCGGTTCTGTTGACACCATTGCATGTAAACACGTGCCCGGTGGGCTTGTCCGCATGTGTTCTCTGACAGGTAGAGCTGTGGCTGCGACTACGTGTCCCGAAGGTGGGCAACTACGTGGTCGTGGTCGAGTATGCCACGGATGTCGACCTACTCTCTGTGGTCAATGTGGACGTGAAGAGCCCCCAGTCCACTGCAACGGGCCAGGTGAACATCTACAGCTGCAGATACAGGTAATGGGGTCCTCTGTCTCTGAACTTTGAGGGACTCCGCTTTCGGAGCTTGGGTGGTTGCCTGGCAGGTTGAATTGGAAAGTGGTTGTCTTTTGTTGAGGCAGGTGTTGAAAACCGGCAGGTGACTCGTCAGATGACACAGCCTCATTGTCAATGAGGGCACTGGCTGCACAAGCTTAATTTTCAGCCTGCTAGCCTCGGCGGTGGTAATAACGAACTGTTCACTTTTTTTTAAACGTTTTATTAGGGGCTCATACAACTCTTATCACAGTCCATACATATACATACATCAATTGTATAAAGCACATCTGTACATTCTTTGCCCTAATCATTTTCTTTTCTTTCTTTCTTTTCCCTTTTCTTTTTTTATATTTTATTAGGGACTCATACAACTCTTATCACAATCCATACATATACATACATCAATTGTATAAAGCACATCCATAATTCCCTGCCCCAATCATTCTGAAAGCATTTGCTCTCCACTTAAGCCCTTTGCATCAGGTCCTCTTTTTTTTCCCCCTCCTCCCCACTCTCCCCTCCCTCATGTGCCCTTTGTAATTTATACATCGTTATTTTGTCATATCAAACTGTTCACTTTTGCCTCAAAGTCCGGGTCAAGTCCCTGGGTGCATTGCATGAGGGCAAAGACAGGTGCATACTTATCTTTGTGTCTCTGCGTGACAGCACTTCCAGATGGGTGGGTCACTAGGTCTCCTGCATTCTGGAGACTGTTGGTCACAGGCTAAGGGGATGGTCTTCTTATTGACTGCCAGGACTTCTCCATAGAGAAGGTCAAAGTCACGGAACGGCATCACAGACATCGGCCTTTACTGGCTGACCCTGGGGCTCTCTGCCCAAACCCTGTGACTCAATCAGTGTTCCTCAAAGTCAGGTGGGAAAAGGTGAGTTGGGACCTTTCTCCCTGCGGGATACAGCATTCCCTTTGCCCCCCATGGATTGCGGGGTGTATTCCTCTGAAGGTGGTGTGAACAAGGAGCATACTTGGCTGCTATCTGAAAGGTTGTAAGTCTAAGTCCACCCAGGGGCCTCGTGGAGGCAAGGCCTGGTGATGGACTGAAAAATGAGAAAAATTACCTCCGGAAACTCCTCTGCTGCACAGTTCTCCTCTGGCACGCGTGGGGTCACCCTAAGCAGGGGGGCCGGGGACAGCACCGACTTTTCTCTGTCATAAACTGACTAACTACAAAACTCACCATTGTTCATCAGTTATTTCCAGCAGAGGCTGAGGAGCACGCAGGCGCCACACAGATAGGGACAAAAATGAAGGAAACTTACGGAGCCAGGCTTAGCATGTTCTGTTCCTTCCCAGCATCCTTTGCCGGAGTGCTGTGATTGACAACACTCACCGTATTGCTGTGTACGAGCTACTGGCAGATGTGGACATTCATATCAAGGCGCAGATGGCCCGGTTCCTTCTGGTATGTTTCCGTTGTGCCCACTGGATTTTAGAAGTGTTCTGTTGATATCTCTTTAAGATTAACTTGTGAAGAATTGCTAGTTTCATATCGTTTACGCTTCCCATCTAAAACTTGACTTCCTTCCATGAACGTCTTTCCCATCCCCAATATCGTCATCAGGTTTGCACATATCTCATAAAACTCCATTCGCTAACTTTTAGTTGCCATGATAAGGAGCCCTGGCGGCGTAGTGGGCTGCGAACCACAAGGTCAGCAGTTCAAACCACCAGGTATGATGTGGGAGAAGGCTGAGGCTTTCCGTGCCCAAAGATTGGAAAATCCAGGGAGGCAGTTCTACTCTGTCCTATAGGATTGCTGTGAGTCAGAGTTGGCTTGATTGCAGTGAGTTTGATTTTTTCAGTTGGTTTGTTTATTGCTATTATGAATGGAATATCTCTGGTCATATTTCCCATTTCATTGTAATTACCCTGAGTTATTGTTTATTTTCTTGCCCGTTTTACTATTTATGATCTCTTTTAGCTTTTTGGAAAGCTCGTTCAGAATTTTAAACTTGATTATCACCTAGTATGTTTTGTTTTTACAAACTAGTATTATTCTACTTTAAAAACGAGTATCATTCATGATCAGTGTCACAATAGATGGGCCCTTATAGAATGGGAGGAGAGAACTTCAATTTTTTTTAATTCAGACTTACTCAATTGATTGAGGCTGGAAGACTCCCCAAGACTATGGCCCTGAGATAGTCTTTAAACTTGAAGCTGAAACTAGCTCCCGAGGTCACCTGTGAGCTACATAACCGATTGGCTCATGGGATAAAGATAACATTTGAGTCCTGCACAACTTTAACGAATCGGCCATTTGAGACAAACCGGTCAACAATTGCTTTAAAACTAAGACAAGGAGAAGGCCAGAGGGGCCGGGAAGCAGCGTTAGTAGAAGTAGGAGGACCAGGCTGGAAACAAGGAGAATGCCCATGCATTACGAACAAGAACTTCAATGGCACAGAACAACTTGTGTAGAAATTGTGGACCAGGACCCCCAATCGCTACGTAAACCTTCCCCAAACACACAATGCGATTTTAGAAAAGGGGAAGAAGTCGGATCCGGCCATCGGACACAGACTATGGAGAACGGCAATGGCAGGTGGGCAGATTAAATAACCGTCAAGCCCGCCCCTCTCGTGACATACTTTGAATATTGAGAAGTAGCCTAAACAGAGGTCAGGGCATCGGGGTCAGAAGAAGTAGCCAGATTTAAATAAATAACGCAGGACACAAAAGAGTGTCTAAGGATGAAGCCACTTCCTGCTACTGACTAGTCAGCATGTATCACAGCCAGAGAAATGCCAGGTCAGCTGGTACGAATGTGCATAAAGCATCTGTGCCTGGTGGTGTGTTTTCTTATCTGACTCAAAACTTACCTCAAAACGTTCCTCGGAGGACGGTTCCTTGAGTAACTTCCAGGTGTGCCTGAGAGTCAAGGCTCCTTTGGTCAGCTGCACATTTCTGCCGAGTTGTTTCCTCTCGTTCTCCCTCTGGGCCCGCTCAAGGCAGGAACTGAACAGCCTTGTTTTCTGCTTTCCTATGATTTGTTCTTAGCTTTGTTTCTGCAGTTATTCCAAAAGCAGTTTAGTCAGTGATCCTGTTCAGAGGAGAAAGAAAGGATTTGTTGTACAAATGATGCTGCGGAGGCTACTCTCCTGCAATTTTGACTGTTATGAAGTATCCATCGCAACCCTGGATGAAACCTCTTCTTAACAACCCCGGCCTACTGACACTGAGCCGATTCTCATGCCTAGTGACGCTGTAAACCTTCATAGGAACAAGCAGCCTCATCTTTCTCCCGTGGAGTGGCAGGTGGATTTGAACCACTAACCTTATGGTTTGCAGTCCAACACTTACCCAACAACGTCCCCAGGACTCCTTTCATGAATAGCGATTGTCAAACGGTGTGTTTGGCCATACCGGTGGTTTTGTTGATCATTGAGATGAATTTTTTTTTTTGCATTGTCTTTGATTAACAGCATCAAATTTGCATCATACCAGTTGAAGAATTCTCAACCGATTACATACGGCCCCAAGTACACTGCATGGCCAGTTATGGGCAAGTTTCCAATCAAAGGTAGTGTGTTGCTTCTTTCCTGCCTCTGTGATGTATGCTCTGAGTAAGACTGCAATGCTTGTAAGGCGGAAGCTTCAGACGGGACAGTAGGTGCTACAGGCTTGTGATCAGTTAAAAACGGAGCTACACCATTAACCTTGGCTGTCTGTCCAGTATGAGCAGCAGGAAGCTGACACAGGAGTGACATGGCTGAGCTTCACCCTCAGCACACTGAAGCCTGAGTTCTATTTTGAGCCGGCACAGACTCACCTTATACAATCCTTTAATCTCTGGGTCTGAGGCGATGCACTTAGGAAAACATGAGCATCATGATCTGCCTCTCGGCTACGTGATAAGAATGAACTAACCCATGCTTAGGGGACGGGGTAGTAGGATTGTTGGCATATAGATTTGAATATAATGTAGATGCACAGTCGTGGCACCGGGTTCACGTGACCATGCGGCAGAAACCATGAAGATGTTGCCAACCTGAATCTGCATTAAAGAAATGACCAGTCTGGGGCCTTTTAAAAACATAAGTGTTTTACGTTTGTATTTAGCGGTTTTGTGGCACTTACCTCGTTTGAGCCATCAGTTTTCGTTCTGGAAAGGCACGTTTCACTAAGTTTTGATCTAGTTCCTCACTGACCATAGATTTTTATTTATTTTAATAAGATTTTTAAATCTTCTATGTTTTAGTGCTACCTGTGTCTCGCAGACCTTTGAAACTCCTCTGACGGCATTCATTTTGGATGCCCCGAGAGAAGGGCCTTCCCCTCGCCCGCCCCAGGACCCTTCCCTGTCTGCTAATGCTGTTTCTGGAATCACTTTGAAGGCACCACAGGTAGGCCTCCCCTACACTGCAGGTGCTCAAAGCGTGATCCCTTGACCAGCAACTTCTGCATCTCCTGGGAACCTACTAGAAATGCAAATTCTTAGGTCCCATCCCAGATCTACTGCCCCGGCAATCTCTAGTTCCACTGCTCTTCAGGTAACTCTAATGGAAACTTCCAGACGTTTCTGTGGAAACTTAAGCAGGCATCTGCTAATCCCCCAGTCAGAACGTCTCCTTCTTTCCTGGCTCTCTGTCCACTCACTTATTTGGAAATTTTCCTTGGCCTGTCTTGTAATGCCTCATACTTGCATTGGTTGCATTTGATGAGTTTATCTGTTGTCTTCCCAAGTATATAAACACTTTTAGAATAACCCTTCTAACATAGTATTTTTGTTGTCGCCCCCCCACCCCAGCCTCACCCCACCCATGCACTTAGCACAGTGCCTTGCAGGGGGAATTAATTGGTGAGAGCCCCAGGTGAAGGGTAATGATAGAATGGTTTGTGGCTGTTGTTACGGCTCCCTGTAAACTATAAGACATCAGGGTTTTTTCTCATTCTCTGTTATGTTGCTTACTGTTGTTCTTGGAATCTCGTAATTGCTCGTGTCAATTGACATTGCATCTCGTTTAGGAACTAACAGGATCTGAGCGATGCAATTCGTTGAATCCCATGTGGTAACATGGTGAAGGCAGCTTAGAATAGTGGGGGGAATGAGTTGAAATCCAGACATTAAGAGTTGCAACCCTGGTTTCGTCATGAAATTAGTCTGACCTTTGGCAAGGTGACTCTTCTTCTACGAAGGAGGTGAAGGTTATATGAAGTGATGTCTCACTTTCATTTGTGACTGTTTTATTTGGTTTTAACCTCTACATGTTCTGTGACCCTACCTACTTGTAGCTCTTCATTTGAGGTTTCTGTTTGGCTCATTCGAGTTTTGCTCATTTATTTTTGCCTCTTAGGACCAGGTGACCCTGAAAGGGCACGTACCACAGCCGGGCCGCTACGTCTTGGTCATCCATTTTTATCAACCAGAGCACCCCTCATTCCCTGCACAGGTGTTTGTGGAGGGAGCGCAGCAGTGGTCAGGTGAGCTCCCGTGAACAGGTCCTACCAGCTGTCCCTCCCCCCCCCAGCCACCCTGTCCCAGCGGGATGCGAACTCTGCTCTCTCTCCAGGTGCCTTCCGGGCCTCCTTTTGCCCCCATGTGCTTGGCTGCCAGCATCGAGCGGTGTCTGGAGGGGAGGATGTCTTGCACATCTCAGAGCATGAGGTGACCGTGACGGTGACGGTGGCAGAAGAACAGTCCTTTGTGCTGGTGCGTGCGTTCCCTTTGTCCCCCAGCTTGCTCTCCATGTGGCTTCCAGGGGCAGCAGTTCCGGGGTTGGGGGTGGGGGGTTATTTGTCCCGTGGACATAATTCCTTCAAGGGGTTCAATTGACATTTATAGAAAAATGTTTAAATGTTACAAGTTATGTTTGACAAAAAAATTAAAAACATGGGACAGTTAAAATCAAGGGGAACAGGAAAAATAGAGAAATTCATAGGAAGGAAAAACGACCCTGAAAGGAGCGCTGGAGTGTGTGACTCAGCTTTCCTGGGGCGTTTCCCGGCCTCTCGCCTCAGCTGGCTGGGCAGACTCTTAGCCTTTTACCAGTCTTTTTTTTTTTTAAACAACTTTTTTCTTTTGATCTCCACCTCCTACTGTCTCTATGTTTCTCCTTACTTTCCCTCGTGTCCCTTCAGTAGTTTCTCTTTTTCCCCTTGTCCTTATTTGTCGACCTTCTCTCTGGTTCACTTGCTGAGCTCCCTGGTCTGGGTCATTTCTCTTTGGAGGATGTCATTTGCTCCCATCGATTCTATTCTTCAACTGTAAATGCACCTCTAATCTTTCTTGGACTCAAGGAATACTATGTGACCCCCAGCCCCAGCCCCAGCCCCCAGCCACATAGCTCATGAGTTCTTCAAGCCTAGCTTGCTTCCTCTGCAGCCAGAGCATCCCCTACCCTGTTCATCATCTTAGTTGATGGAACGATGGCCATGCAGAGTGACCAACGATGTCTCCACTGTCCCTTGCACTTCACCCATGGCCGCTCATCAAAGGTGGTGGTTTCACTTTTCATCCTGCCTCTGACACATGGCTTCAGTTCCCTTTGCTCAGTCAGACCAAACTTGCTTCTCTTGCACTTGTGTCCAGGACCTCCTGCTTGGCCTTCCTTCATCCATTACATCTCACACCCCCACCTGGTTAACGCAGAGTTGACCACTTTCCCTGGATCCCCGTGACTTACAGTGGCTGCAGTGACGGGCTCAGGCACTGGAACGCTTGTGAGGGTAGTTCAGGACCGGGAAGTGTTTCCTTCTGATGTGCCCGGTTTACCCTGCGCCAGAACCAATTGGATGGCACCTAAAGTCAACACCACGGTTCTGTGGGTAGAAAAATTCAAAGACTCGGCCAGAAAATTGGTGGAGATGATTGGAAGAGTTGGCAATGTGGCAGGGCACAGCTGCAACTTACAAAAAAAATCAGCCCGATCACTGTGTGCTAAGGAAGAGCGCTCTGAAGAGGAAATCAGACAACAATGCATTTGCAGTCGTCCCCCGAAGATGAAATGCTTACGAACAAGCCTAACCAGAGAAACAGAAAACGTGTACAAAGAAAAATCCAAAGCAGTACTTTAAGAAATCAAACAAGGCCTACATACATGGAAACATGATGCCATGTTCATGCACAGGGAGATTGAACATTGAGAAAATATCGAATACTACCCAAAACGATCGTGAAATATAATTCTGGTCCAGATCCCAACATCATTTTCTAAAGAAATGGGAAAACGAACCATCAACTTATATGGAAAGGGAAGAGACCCAGGATAAGCAAAGTATCATCAAAGAAGAAGAACAAGACTTACCTGGCAGGGGAGATACCATGATCACGAAGGTGGTTTTCCCAGGGCGAGGCTCATCCGTTGCACGCCGGATGTGCTGACCCCTGCGATTTCCCTAAATATGAGAAACTTGACTACATAATTTGTGGTAGCAGGGGACTGCGTTCGTGCTCTCCCCTATAAAAATTTTTTTAAATGAAGAACAAAGTAGTAGACCTCTTACTTCCCAACTTCAAAACACATTACACAGCTATGATAGTCAAAACAGCCTGGCACTGGTACAATGACGCTCTGTAGACCAGGGGAACAGAGTACAGACACCAGAAACAAACCCATCCAATTTCAGACAACTAACTGATTTTTCGCAGAGGGTTACATACATTAAATGGGAACAAGATAGTCTCCTCAACAACTACTGTTGGCAAAATTTGGTTTCTGTTTGCAGAAGAATGGGACCAGACCCACCGCTCACTCCATGTACAAAGCCATCTCTAGATGGATTACAGACCTGTCTGTAAGCCTTAGAACTATGGAGAGCATCAATGAAAACCATAGATGCAAAGGAACCCTAATGTTTGACATAAAAAAAAACAACTATCCATCATAACACAAACCAGACACAGAGCAGAAGGCAAAATAAATGAGTAGGATCCCCTAAAAGAAAGCCATTGAAGAGTAATGATGGACCTCTAGAACACCTCCTGACCTGGACAGATTGGGAGAACATTATACTGAGTTAAGGGAGTCAGTCACAAAAGAACAAATATTGTATGCGATCACTGTTACATAAAAAAAATCAAAATAAAGGTGTTTGTACCAAAAGAAACAGAATTTGATGGTCACCAGAGGTGGAAGAGGAATTAATAGACTTAAAGAGGGTTGGCAGGTGTTAACTTGGTTGAAAGGGATGACAATGTCCTAATGAGGGAGATGGGCAAAGGGCAGTGTGGGGCAGGACACTGGACAAGCTATTAGGAGATTTGATAAGTTGCTTAAGTCGCTGAATCCAAAAATGGTGATCTGTGATGTAAACCATCACCTAATTCGTAATGAAAAGTTTCCTAAATACATAACAATTCTGGGCATCCCAGAAGGTGTGCCAGGCATGAAAAGCCACAGGCCCCTGGTGCCAGCCCAGCGCTCCAATCTGCTGCTTCTCCAAGGAGGGGCCTCAAAGGCTCTGTCCTCCTTGCTTTCTGTCTAGGACCATGGGTTGAGTTTTCCCAATCTTCTTTGAAAAAACGAATGTATTTCATGTGGTCTTGGGCGTAACAATGAAGAACACGGGTCCTAGAGAAGAGAACATGTAACGGATGGCGTTACGTGGGGCTTGCTTTGAGAAGTCTAAAGACACTTGGATGGGCTTCTTTCAGGTCCGTGTTCTATTTGTGCCAGTGGAAAACTATGATTCCCAGCTACTACTACCCAAGAACTCTCTGGACAAGTCATCCGAGTTTATCAACAACTGTGGGCGAAACAGTTTTTATATTGAGTAAGTACCACTGCGAAATGCCTGAGGCACTGCTCCAGTGCCTGCCGGGGGGCAGCCGGGGTTTGGGGGCGGCCTGTGGATCTGCCTTCTTTTGACACCCACCGGAGTGGCAGTGAGTCTGCATGGGGAGAGGAAGTGCACTGTCTCCTCCCCGACTGCGTTACAATGGCCGCGTGGTAGCCTGTCTCCAGGATCAGCGTCCACAACTTTGAGCTCAGCTGAGGTCCACTCTCCACCCTGGGATTCCCGGTCTACTTCCTGTTTGCCAACTTAGATTCCTAAAAGCTAGCCCATCTGGTGCCCTTCATTGCAAGGGGTGCCAGCTCCGAGTCCCCTCTCCTTGGCGGTCTCACTGAGCGGAAGACTGTTCTCTTGTGCACACCTTGAGGTTGTTTTGAGGAATGTGGGAGCTCCAGAGGGCCTAGGGAGACTGACGCCTCCGATAGTGTGTGAAGGGCACAGGCCCTAAGGTCAAGCAACTATGGGTTTGAGTGAACGCTCAGCCACCCCATCGCTCTGTGGCCTTGAGAGGGACACTTGGAGCCCCCGTTGCTCTATCTGTGGAAGGGAATGTAGACCTGACCATGTGGCTGCGTTTGAAGGTTAGTGTGGTGAAGGGAAGTCCTGGCACATGATGCCTGCCAATGGGCATTCCATGTACGTCGGCAATTCTCCTCCTCCTCCTCCCATCATTGCTGCTATTGTTGCTTACATGAGTATCCTCTTTTTCTCTTCCTTTATTGAGATATAATTCACATACCACATCATTGGTGCCATAGGTGTGGTTTTTCCCCAATCGTTTTATTGGCGTATAATCCACCTATCATACAATTCGTTAACTCCATCACATCAAGACGAGTTGTACAATCGCACCACAATCAGTCGCAGGACATTTGCTTCCTTCTTGTACTCATGGCTCTTGGCTCCCCATTTCCCCCTAATTCCTCTGCCATGCCCCAAGGAACCATGAATCCAGTGACTGTCTCTACAGATTCACCCATCCTGGTTTGCATATACGAAACACATTAAACACAACTAGCAAGAATAGCAAAGTAAAACGTATAAAAACCTCGATAAAAAAGAAAGCAGAAAATATTAAATATTAGACTAAGTTTAAGTGGATCATAAGGGAGATCAAGGGATGGGCGCTAAATTTTAGCCGAAATGTATCGGCAACAATCCGCTTCCTGATGCACTCTGCATGTTAGCGAGGCTATTCACCTCCCTGGTCCATGGCCCAAGGGGATTTTAGCCTTTCCATTCCAGCCCCACAAAGCTTCTACCCTGCTCTACTGGGATGGGTCCTCCTGGAGTAGACGAGTGGGGGGAGGGGTGGTGTGGTGGTGAAGGACCATCAGTTGGGGTTAGGGGTTTGGGTTAGGCATAGGGTTAGGGCTGGGGCGGATGCATAGTGGTGTCACCAATTGTACATCCATGGCTGGTGTGGTTTCTCACTCATCCTAGACTCCAGGGCTTCACTGGCTGCAAAGACACTGCTGTGTTGTGGGGAGAGGGTGGGGGACCAGCAGGAATGGGTTCTGAGTCACCTCTTAACATCTTACCATGAGTTGCTTGTGTCTCCGCAGCCCCCAGACAGCCTCCACGTTCTGTAAGAACTCTGCCAGGTCCCTAGTGGCCTTGTACCACAATGGCACACTGCCCTGCGGGTGCCACCCTGCTGGAGCTCTGGGCCAGAGCTGCAACCCAGAGGGTGGGCAGTGCCCATGCGGCCCCAACATCATCGGGCGGCAGTGCACCCGCTGCCAGACGGGCTACTACGGATTCCCACACTGCAAGCGTAAGTGGCTACCCCTCATCCCGGTGGCTCCACCCCACCAACTATTCGTCTCCAGCTTCCCAAACTTCCCGGGCAAGGCATCCCCTGGGCATCCTGCAGACCCGCGGATTCGGGGTCAGCCAACATGGGGAGAGGGGGGCTGGTGAGATTCGGGATTTCTAGTGAACGGCCAGCTACTTATTTATGCTGTGCGTCCACGTGTTAGGTTCCTCGGGTGATTTACCTCGGTCCTTGTGTCCGCGCACCGAACGAAGTCGCGCGGCAGAAGCACTTTTATAAATCCAACCAACTTTTCGAGGGAAAGGGAAGTTTCAGGTATTACAGTCTCAGAAAGTATACGCTCTCTCTGAAAAGTGGGGACTGCGTGAAAGTTCTCCACTGAAGACGGCCACTTCAGGGGAGCGCGGACAACACACGTGGAAGGGGTACCGGCACAGGAGCGCAAAGCCAAGAGGGGTGGGGACGCAGAGCAGGACAGCCCTGGAGGGCGAAATCCCAAGAGATCAACCTGCAGGCCCAGCCTCTATCACCATCCTACTTGACTTGAGGGGGGCATAGTTGAGGGTACTGGCTGATCTTATTCTTCTTATTATTATTTGTTAAGGGGTCAGCAAGCTAACTTTATTCATAGGCAATGGGGACTCCATGCAAGTTTTTTAAATTCCTTTTTTTTTCCACTTCAAGATTTTTTGTGCATGATAAAAAAAACTGGTAAGCAAAGGGCAAAAAGCAAAGAACACAGAATCATTTGATGATTTGATACAGTTTGACATGTCTTTCCACACCCTATGCATGTCTATAAATGACTGGTCATACAATTTTAGGTGGTTGAGGTCACACAGTATGAATTCATGCATTTTTTTTCGCACATCATGAATATTTCTCAATTCAATGTCCCAAAGCCAAGCATATTTTCACAAACAAGAATATAATCTGCTGACTCAATCAGAAAAAGAAACAACAAAAAATCTCTTGGGGAGGAGAAAAAATTTTTCATAAAAGACAAAAATGGTGAATGGGCCTCTAGATAAGGGTGTGGGCAGAGTTACAATTAAAATACTGCCTTCCCTTCATGCCCAATTTAAAATGAAGCAGAAAGCAAGAGGACACTAAGTATCAAGTTTCTAAGAGAATGATCAGATTTTCAACTATTAAAATATTACCAAGGTGCTTCCCCTGAATTTAATGTATTTCTATAGTACGGCCAAGAGATGCACACATCCAGCGATGGTTATCATCCAGATGCACAGACAGGCACAGACTGGCATACACTCCTCGCCTTGCACATCCTGCTGCCACCGACCTAGCCAATCTTGATGGATGCCGGCCAAAGGAGGCCTTTTAAATCGTAACAAAAGGATCCTTACATGTTGGTTTGTTCACTAGTACTACTCTTTATCATACATTGTCAGGTGGAACTGTGACATTGACCTATGAAAGTTGATCTTCAGCTGCCCCTCGGTGGCCTGCCTCTGTGCATCCTCAGTGTCCGGGGCTATGTTCAGGTGCACCTGGGTGGCGTCATGTCGCTGGTGCCTGGTATTGGGTGGGACCCAGGTTGGGAGTTTCCCATCGGTGTCCATGCAAGGCTGACTTTCCTGCAACCTTTTATGTGGCCTGGCCAGCCGCTTTTTGCTGGGCAGGCATCTGGGGGAGGCACCCCCCTCCCGCCTTATCGCTCCTCTGGCTACCTCTCTCAGGAACCAAACTTTCTAGAAGGGACACATTTGTGTGTCCTGCTCCGTGTGACTCTTGTGCTTGACAAAGTGGGTGAGTATAAATAGGCTCCAATGTCACACTTTTGGATGGCACAGGCCTAGTGAACCTAGAACACTTCCGCGCAGGGATGCTCGTCAAACTTGTCCCTGGATGAGAAGCCCTCCTCCTGCAGGAACTGTCCTGTGGGGCTGGGCCTGTGACAGAACCATGCATAGTCTCCCGGACCTTGCTGCCTGCGGTGAGCCTCACACACACTGAGGGGAACGCTAAGGAGAGCAGGGCTGGTGAGAACAGAACCCTGGTCTCTGGCCTGATCCCAGCCTGGACATTGAGTCTACAGGCTCAGGGCATGAGGAACCACATCAGGACCCACGGGGAGCCCATTTGATTCCTTTCTTACAGGGCCTTCTGATGAACAGAAGGTCCCTATTGCAACGGAACCAGATAGCACCTGGGTGGGTTCCTTGGAGTGTCTGTCTCAGAGCCAATTGGTCTGCTGGGCTTCATTCAACAGCCACCAGGAGCCTGTAGGAATAGGTTTTGCAGAACAAACCTGGTCAAGAATGCTGTCTTGGCTTCTCCAGAGAAACAGTACCATAGCTCGCTAGCTAGCTAGATGACGGATGGATGGAAAGGTAGATAGGCAGATGACAGATGGTTGGATGGATAGATAGATAGATAGATAGATAGATAGATAGATAGATAGATAGATAGATAAAGTGCTCTGGTGGTGTAGTTGTTACTCATCAGGCTGTGATCTGCATTGTCAGCAGTTCAAAACCACCAACAGCTCAGGAGGAGAAAGACTGAACTTTCTATACCTGTAAATAGTTACAGTTTCAGAAACCCACAGGGGGTCAAGTTGAGTCAGTATTGAATCCATGATAGCGAGTTTGGTATCTGTATAAACGATCAAAACCCAAACGCACTGACATTAAGTCAATGCTGACTCACAGAAATCCTCTAAGACTGAGTGGCACTGTCGCCTGGGGGTTTCCAAGGCTGTAAACCTTTACAGAAGCAGAAAGCTTCATCTTTCATCGTGATTAGCCGCTCACCGCATAACCCACTCTGCTGCCAGAGCATCTTTCAACGGCAACATTAGATATGAACATAATATCTACAAGAGGACTTTGAAAGACTTAGGGAAGATGGGATTGAAAGATAATGGAGTTTTTCCATGAACAGTTTGAGGCACACACACACACACACACACACACACACACACACACACACATACATACACACACGTCTATCTAGACTGAAATGTATTTATGTTCAGAAATAAAGTTACGTGATAGTAGGAAGTGGCCAGCCCAACATCCATAGGTTGACACCAGGCTGGGGCCACAGGTGGTCCTGGACCAGGCCCAGTGGCGGGCTGGAGATTCCAGTCGGGTGTCTGCTTGCAGTCCAGTCGGGTGCCTCCCTGCAATCTGGAGGCAGTTCTTCTCTTGGGAAACCTTGCATTTGCCCTGAAGGAATTCAACGGCTTGGTTGAGTCCATCCACATTATGGAAGATAATATGGTTTGCTTGAAATCAAGAAGCTTACATTTTTAATCACATGTGACTAATGTCACAGCAACACGGAGAGCAGTGTTTGACCAGCCACTAGGTCTCCATAGCTGAGCCAGGTTGACACAGCAAACAACGCTCCTAGTGAAGGGAAAGCAAGGTGTTACCCCCACCTTCTCGGAAGTTCCCCGAGCCCCTGGTCATCGGTGCTGTCCCGTGGAGCTAGGTGGCATCTGATCTTTTCTTTGTACTCCTTTGTCCCTGCCAGGGTGCAACTGTGGCTCGTGCCTCTGTGAGGAGACCACGGGAACATGCCGCTGCCCACCCCACACGGTCAGGTCCCAGTGCAAGGAGTGTGACCAGCATTCCTTCAACTTACACTCCCTGGCTGGCTGTAAGGACTGCAACTGCTCTCAGGAGGGTGCCATGGACCCCACATGCGACAGGGACACTGGGCAGTGCAGGTAAGCCCAGGTGACTGACTTGATGAGGCGTTAGGAGTGCACTGGTTGACCTCAAGACCTTAGCGTTGTGGCTGTTGAGGACAGAGCTTCCTAGCTAGGGTGGATTATGGGTATATGGGGTAATTGGTCCCATCAGGCTTCAAGGGTGGGGGGTGAGGAACCAGGTAGAGCTTAGGTGATCAGCTCATCCAGCCACCTTGTAGGGAAACAGCCCAGATTTACATGTCATTCAATGATCTGTTTCTGCCACATCAGCCACTTCTTAGTTTCTGTTAACTTGTGGTGCTGTCTACCCACTTAAAAAAAAACATTTTATTAGGGACTCATACAATGCTTATCACAGTTCATACATATACATACATCAATTGTATAAAACACATCTGTACATTCTTTGCCCTAATCATTTTCAAAGCATTTGCTCTACACTTAAGCCCTTTGCATCAAGTCCTCTTTTTCCCCCTCCCTCTCTGCTCCCCCTTCCCTTATGAGCCCTTGATAATTTATAAATTGTTATTTTGTCATATCTTGCCCTATCTAGTGTCTCCCTTCATCCCCTTTTCTGTTCTCCATCCCCCAGGGAAGAGGTCACATGTAGATCCTTTATTCAGGCATGCCTCCCAAACCTTCCTCTAGTGTTAGCTCACGGTTCTGTGAAGTCTGCAATCCTGGGACCTGCCACCCCGACTGAGGAGTGCCAACGGGGGAGGGAAGTGAGGCAGTCAAGACATCCTGAGAGAGACTGACCTGAGGTGGGGTGGCCTTCAGAGGCACCCCCGAGTCGCTCCAGGCATAACAGCTACTAGAGGAGTGCACATCACCATGAGAGGCTCAAGCAGATGCTGTGTCTAATGGAACGGGTATGGCACCCATAGCCGGGTGGGCAGTGGCACTGAATGATAGCCGCCAGTGTCTCATGACTCCAAGTGACCAGTTGAATCAGCACCATTGGAGGGGACGCAGGATAGGGTTCGGTCTCCTAGAAAGAGAGGCTGGTAACAATGACAAGAATTATATGGGAGGAAACCCCAGCCAGGGCATATAGCATCCTGGCCATGATGGTAATCTGCAGGAGAAAGCGTAAGGTTCACCAACCAGCCTACTCATTAAAAGCCCCCTTCCACACATCCTCCAGGTCCGTGGCTGCCCCAGGGTCTAGGGCTAGCGATTGGGGTGTGGGGGCTGAAAGGGACTGGAGCTGCTGGTGGCAGATGAAGGAACTCCACCTTGGGGGCATCAGCTCACTGCCATCCAGTGGATGGTGGCTTGAGGGCATGCATATTTGCCTGTCCCTTAGCCACACCTTTCATTGTTGTCTGCTTCCCAGCAACTGCTTGATGCTAGTGCACCCTCTCAAAGAAGCCCAGAGGAAACCTGAGTCATGAAACCTTTCAGGTGTGCATGAGTGCTCCCTGAGTCAGCCCCGCCTGCCTCCTTCTCAAGCCTAGACTGAGTGTGATTTGCAGCAGGAAAAATTTTTTTTTTTACTGAAAGGTAGTTTATTATTTTATACAGGTAATACTTAAATAAGAACAATAAAAAGAGGTTCGCAAAACTAGATTATAAGAAATAGTTTTAAAATACTAATGAAACATATTGATGCCTGACAAAAAATTAGAAGACCATTACTTAAGATATTTCCATATTGTTTCTTGGTGTCCTCACCTGCAGTATCTTTCACTTTTATCTGAGCACCATTGGCTGTGTGACTTATCCTTAACCATATTTTCTTTTTAAAATCATTTTATTGGGGGCTCGTACAACTCTTACCACAATCCATCCATCCATCCATTGTGCCAAGCACATTTGTACATTTGTTGCCATCATCATTCTCAAAACATTTTCTTCTACTTGAGCCCTTGGTATCAGCTCCTCATTTTTTTTCTCTCCCTCCTTCTCTCCCTCGTGAATTCTTGCTGATTTATAAACGATGAATGTGTTTTCGTGTCTTACCCTGCACGGGAAAATGTTGAGGTGTTACTTAGAGAGCCATCAGGCTTAACGAAGGCTCCGCTCTTCTCTCCAGTGAGTAAGTTGTTCTCTGGAAGGAAGTCCGGCTTGATGGAATGTTCTTGACTGAACGTTCTCTTGGGTGTCGGATGCACCTATGGTCTGTGACAAACTTTCACTAATTCCCAGCAAGTTGCTGATGTGTCAGGAGAATGCTACTCAGCATGGAAACCAGACGTCTACCAGGACCCTGGAGTTGCTAAGAAATATGCACAGAGCATGCTCAAGAAGGGCACTGAACAAGTACAGAGAGAGGATACATCCCTGCCACACACCTCTCCTACTTTCAAACCTTGCAGTATTCTCTTGGTAATGCCAATGTTTTTATGGGGGAAAAAGCCTGAAAAGATTATTTCTTTAGAAAATGTTAAAGAATGTACTCCCCAGCAGCCCCTGAGTTTTCCCTAATGAAAATGAAGAATATGTTTCTAGAAACCCAAAGCTCGCATGGAAGAAATAATTAAAGACACCTGAGTTGGCAATGAAAAGGAAGCACATTTCCCCCAGTTACACCAAACAGTCTTGAGGTTGTTCAAATGATCACAAATTGAAAAGCTTAACAACTGATATTTGATCACTTTATTTGTTTGCTTGGTTATGTTGAGTATGTCAACTACTGTTGACTTAGTTCCGACTCCTGGTGACCTTATCCATGTGCAGAAGAATGAAACATTGCCGTGTCCTACACTCTCCCCACCATCTCTGCTATGTGAGAGCCCGTTGTTATACCCACTGTGTCGGTCCATCTCATTGATGGTCTTCCTTACTGATCAAGCATAGTGGACTTCTTTTGGGACATGTCCCCACTCATTGAACAACAACAACAAAGTATTTGAGAAGTCTCATCATCCTCACTTCTAAGGACCATTCTCACTCCACTTCTTTCAAGACAGAATTGCTCATTCTTCTGGTAGTCCCTGGCATACTCAATTTCTCAACAACACCATAATTCAAAGGCATCGATTCTTCTTCAGTCTTAATTATGAATTCTTCAGCTTTTGCATGCACACGAGGCACCTGAAAAGTCCAAGGCTCGAGTTAGGTGCACCGTAGTCTTCTTTGCCTTTTACCACTTTAAAGAGACTTAGGCAGCATATATGCTCAGCGCAATAATTGATTCTGCTTCCATGGGTGTTGAGTATGAATGTGAAATTCTAGACTACTTCAGTAGTTTCTCAGTTTATCGTGATGTGGTTTATTGGTCGGGTTGTGAGATTTGGTGTTTCCTGTAGGCTGAGGTCTCATCCACACTGGAGGTCTCTGATCTTCATCAATGGGTGCTGTAAGTCTGCTGCACTTTCCCCAGCAAGATTGCGTCATCTGCACGCTGCAGGTTGACTGGATGACTGTAGGGAGCAGCGACGGGGCTGCTGCTGGGGTTAGGTGCTGGTTGGTTCTGGCTCATAGCAACCCTGCGCATAGTGGAACGGAGCGCTTCCCAGTTCTGCAGCGCACAATTCTCACAAGGTCCCTTTTGCTTAAGTCCGTTAGTCCTGATGGTGTGTCCAGCCATCTTGTTGAGGACCCTCCTTTTGTCCACTCCCCTTTTACTTTACCAAGCATGATGTTCTTCTCCAGGGACTGGGCTCTCCTGATAACATGTTCAAACTGCGGCAAAATCACTGGGCACACTAGCCTGGTCAAGTTGACACAAAAATGTAATTAACATAGTCATGTACAACATAGGCAACTTTGGCAAGCCATTTTGTCTTACTGAGCTTTAGTTTTCTAAACGGTATAATGATGACTGTTGATAAGAACCATCTTGATCTTTCCATCTACATTTAGAATTGAGATTCATTCTTCTTCAATCTTGAGTTATATCACAGATAATATTGCAAAGTTATTTTGTGTAAATAAGAATCTTTTATTTTGGCCAGTTTTACCTAGAGTAAGATCATAAAGATGAATTTATTGGTTAACATTTCAGTTGTGTAGAGCAACACAAAACAGTCACCAGGTACTACAGTAAAGAAAAAGTAAAATCATACTTGCTTTTTCAATGAGAGATTTATAACATCCTGTTCTTTAAGTAAACAAAAGAGCGAGAATATGCTCAGAAAATTTTATGAAGCAATGATAAATACAAGGAAGCTTAGAATCCTTTATTGCTTTTAAAAACTATGATTATGTTGATGACTTTCAAGCTATTTTAAGACTGATTAAAAGAGGTGTCAGATCCCTGGACACCCAGTGAAATCACATGTCAACGTCCCTTTTCCTAGGTGGACTCAGAAAGGCAATTGCAAAAGGAAGCCTTCTTTTGGACGGCCTCTAGCTCAGCCAACTCTCACATTTGTCCTTTATGATTGTGTGAGATGGAGAAATAAAACACCAGGAATGTCATTGACTTGGCATTCTTGGATAAGAGGTGCTGCCAGCTAGGCGTCAATCCACAGGCCTTTGTAATTTGGGAAAGCAATTTCATCGATGCACCTCACTGAATAGTGGGAATAGTACCTGCCCCTGGCATGCCAGGTGCTGGGACGTGTGAGCAAGGTAGATCTGGCTCTTCCCACATAGATGGAGCTCAGAGATTTTCCTACACCGTACACTTTCCTCCTGCAGCTTCTATTTTCTCTGAGTGCCCTTCTCTGCCTTGGTTGCTTGTGTCTATCTCAAACTGGAAGTATATATAATATTATTTCCTTGTGAGAGTTTGTATCTTACTGGTGCCTCTTATTAGAGGGGTAATCTTTCCCACATTATTTTCCTTGTGACTTATTTTTTCATCTTTAAAATAAAAGGTAATTATGGCTCCTACCTCAGAAGGTTCTTCAAAGGATTAAATATTTCATGCAAAACCTCTTAAAACAGTACCTGACACACACTAAGCACCCAGCAAGTATTTGCTAGATTTATTAATTGAGTTATCTGTTATAATTATTTGAGCATAACAAATGTATTATATAATGGGCACAGCCCTCGTGCTCCTTAGAAAGGAAGATTGAGAGCCTATTTCTTATTTACTTTAGCTATGTTATTAGAAAGGACCAGTAACTGAAGACGAATATAATGCTTGGAACAATTGAGGGCCAGTGAGTGACAAAGAACATGACCTGCGATGAGATGGAGACACACGGTGGCTGCAGTGATGGGGTCAAACACAGCAATGGTTAAAAGGCGAGTGCAGAGAGCAGGCATGTTTCATTAGATGGCACACCTGGTCACGATAAGTCAGCACCAATTCAATGGCACCCAACACCATTTGACAAGTCCCTGGCCCTCTGCCTCCCTCTCTGCTCCATCCCTTTTAAAGTTCCATCCATTCTCCTGGTTTCAACCACTCCCTCTCCCAGATCTATAATTTCAGCCCTGATCCTTGATGACTGCCTCATCTCACCTACAACCCATATCCATTTGACCTGAGTTCTCTTGAAGTCTCTACTTAGGTGGACTTGAACAAATCCCCTAGACCCTTTGCATGCCTGTCTCTTTGTGTGTGTGATAAAGGATTGGATCTTGAACCCCCAGTTATAGGTAGAAGACCTCAACATTTTTGGAGCATCACAGTAACATGTTGTGGTCTGCTGGAGACTAAGAGATCTTTGTTTCCAAAAGGATGTAGAATTCTCTCTCTCTCTCTCTCTCTCTCTCTTTCTCCTTAAAAAACCCAAACCAAACCAAACTCACTGCCATCAAGTTGATTCTGACTCATGGTGGCCCCTGGGGTCTCCACAACTTCATATCTTCATCAGAGCAGCCAGCCTCATCTTTCTCCCCAGAGTAACCGGTGGGTTCACATCACCGACCTCATGCTTAGCAGCTCAGGACACACCAGGGCTCCTCTGTAATCCGGGAGGAACACGCTCAGTCTGAAACTATACTGATTTAGAAATCTTTCTTGCCTACAATTTTGCCCCTAAAATGAAGAGGTATTTGTTTATGTGTGTGTGTGTGTGTGTGTGTGTGTGTGTGTATATATATATATATATATTGTCATATGTGTGCAAGGTGCTGTAGGGGCCCAGGTCTCTGACAGCAGCTATTCTATCCCCCCCCACCTCATTCAAATACTTATTTCAGTTCCCCAGTACCAACAAGATAAAGACCAACTTCTTGTGGTCTCTACCTACCCTAATTAAATCTTTAAAACATTTTTTTTCAGCTTTCTCCTTAAGCCTTTTTTTTTTTTACTTTTACTTTTGCTGGGACCATTGTTTTTAAAAAGGAACACTGATCAGAGTGTTAAATGGGACAAGGGGCAGATAAAGGCAAAGGCATATTGTCCAGATGGAGGAGACCACTGGCATAGATTGTAAAGGTATCCAAGGGTTTGCAGATGCACAGAACTTTAGAGAGGACACGAGAGGTCAAGGAAAAATGTCACAACTGCATGGTAGGTGGCAAATCAAAGCCCCATAGTAATCAGTGAGGTTACTGGAGAAGCAATGGGGATTGGGATCAATACGTTGTGGTAAACCACACAGGGAAGTGCACATACGAGGCATTCTGCGATGGTTGAATGCATGAGTGAATGAATGGTTAGAGTTTGGGTTCTGGGTTAAAATTGGAGTGTGGTATGAGTATAATATTGAGGGATCCCCAGTGGGGGATTAAGGGATTAATGACTGGTGAACAGAGTTCATCTGAGCACCCCTGAGCCTGGGTTTGTGTGAGCCATGGTGAGAGTGCCCACACACATGCTCCGATGCCCATTTGAACATTATGAGCTAGTATTTGGCCAAGTGCCCATCTCCTTGGGGATGACTTCACCTGACCTGCACCCCCAGGTGGGATCTACTGGAAGCTTTGGAGGGTAGAGGGGGCAGGACCCTGGGGAGCACAATTTTTCTGGAGAACTCTATACTAGGGTCAGGCTGATTTCAGCTCGGTAATTTAAAAAGATGTTCAATCAGACTTTGAAAAGGAATGTTCATTTTATTCCTTGTTGTCATGGAACCGCTCAAATTGTCTTTTGTTGCTTGATTTGCACCTGCTCGATGGCCTAGCCAATCGTGTTCCTCAATTCCCTAGACGCTCCTCTTCGTGGTTTGGTTCCTACCTATCAGCCCAGCCGTCTTCTCGGGGCTCAGTTCTAAGGCCAGCGCCCTTACCCTGCTCAGCGATTTGCTTTGTCTCACCTTCTCTCAGGCTCTGGGTTGCCTCTTACCTGCTGAGGACCAGAGCTTCATCTTACATCACTGCCTTGGTCTCTCACTCTTCCTTCTGCTCAAAACAAATAGGCAGGCAAGTTATGATTGTGCTTCAATCTTCACCTCCACAAACAGCCTACACAGCACCCTCCAGGCAGCGTACGCACGTTCCTTTAGCTTCCAATGAAGTGGAAGTCTAAAGTGGGTGCACCTGCCTGCCTGTCCTCACCCTCCAGGCCTGGCCACGGCCACTCCCTCAGGCAGGCATTCTCCTCTGGTGCCACCGATGTACCTCTTTCGTCCCCACTTCTTTCCTTCTTTCTATTGCTCTTGATTTGGATTCCCTACACCCTCGTGTATCCCCTTTAGATACTACCAGAATTCTTTTATGATGATGATTGTGAATCAGGTGGCGGTTTACATCAAGATCATCAGGTTTATATCATGTCCTCCAGGTCCCACCCGTGTTGGGAAGTGTTGTAGAGAGTCATTCCTCTTGGTTAGGGTACGTGGAGTGTCTCACTCCACGTCGGCACCAGCATGCATCGATTCATTCATTCCCTGCTGGTCATTTCGGTTGTTTCCATCTTTGGGCGGTTGTGTGTTCACTGCTGTTGTGTGCTGCAATGAACACGGAGTGCCTATCTGTACTCCCGTGTGTCTCTTACTGCTCTGGGGTGGAGGGACTGCTGGGTCATATGCCCAACTTTTTCAGGAAGCGCTATACTATGTTCCACGGTGGTGGCTGCTCTGTTTTGCAGATCCACCAGCAGTGTCTGAGGGGACTGGGCCACTTTTAATCGTCAGCTGCACCTATGAGCTGAGGACTCGTAGCTTCTCTAGAACGTTCCTTGAACCTCAGGCACTTACCAGTCTGTCTTCCCCACGATGACGCACCCCTGTCCAGTCGTCTCTCATCCCACGCCTACTTTCCACCGTTAGTCTCTGATAGTTTTCCACACTATCTCCTCCCTCCCTCAAAGCTACATAATAGGGAGTCTTCCTTCTTTGCTTTGTCTCTATCTTGTCTCCTCGTCCAGAAATCTACAATCCCCCAAATAGGTTTGGAGCCCATTGCGGCTCTTCATCCAACAACCTTTCCTTCATTCACCCCCCTCATCTCTCTCCTGGCTGCACAGCCTGCCTAGTCTCCATGAGTCAGTTCTTCACACACCTCCACCGGTGCTGCAGCTCCCTCGGAAAACTTCCCACAGCGATAACAATGGGGAATGGGCATGGATGAACCCGGCGCTGTGCTCATCCGTTTGCAGACACGGCCTCATCCATCTTCACAAAGGAGGGGCAGCTCCGTTTCCCTCTCTCACAGATGATAATAACACTAAGGTTTGAGGTGCAGAAGAACTTGCCAGACTAGCATAACTGACATTGTCGGGGTTGGGTTTGGGCTCTAGTTGGTCTGTCTTCTGTGGCCGGCTCTCACCTGTTTGCTTGCTGCTAGTAGGAAGTGTCAGCGTCCCCTGCCCTCCCCTGCAGGCTCATTCGCCAGCACACCATGTCAGTCACCCACCCCGGTGGGGCCCACACACCTGCTTTCTGTGTGCATCTGCAATTTCTCCCTCGGCTGCTGCTGGCTGGGATGCTTGGCTTCTCCCCGCCACGGACCCTGTGCTTGCTCCTTAAGGCTTTGTTCAAGTGTCATCTAATTTGGGAGTCTCCATGGCTTTCAGAGCTGGCTGAGCTACTACCCCTTGGACGCCGGTAGTACCCTTTGGGACGTTGTCACGTTCCCACTTCACACTCTCATGTCTATGGGAGCTTCTCAGGTTGTAGTGTGTCCATCCTCGGACCCCAGTGGCTGACTTCACACCTGGCACAGGTGAATCCCTGTTGGTGACAATCATCGAGATGGCAGTGGTTTATGTGAGAGCATTTTCTATGCTGGTCACCACTCTCCTCTCCACTAAGCACCCATGGGCAGGCTCTGTGTCTACTCCGCTGGGTTTGTGTAGCAACTCCATGGGGGGGGGGGGTACACTTCAGAGCTGCGTGTGGAAAGCTGACGGGGGCCTTTTCTCCCTTTTGTTCGGGTGAAGATGCAAGCCCAGGATCACGGGCCAACAGTGTGACCGGTGCACTGCTGGGTTCTACCACTTCCCAGACTGTCTCCCCTGCAATTGCAACAAAAAGGGGACAGAGCCAGGAGTCTGTGACCCTGAGACTGCAGTGTGCCTTTGCAAGGTAAGGTGAACCGAGTCAAGGCCAGGCATGCCAAGGCCAGGGCATCAGCTGCCACTAGTCAGGATGATCTTCACCCCGAGTCAACATACACAAATATGTGGTCGATGCCATTTGATAATCACTGCCTTATTGGGTAGAAATGGTTAGTTGGGAACCCTCCACCCCCACCCCTTCTGTCCTTTGGAAACTAGCACCCTCTGAGACCCTGAGGACAAGTGTAGACATTGGTCTCTAATGTATGCAAGCTTATAGGTTCCCTGAAACCCATTTCCAGATGCAAGTTCATGCCCTGTCCTCTGGAGGTGTGCCTGTGATGGGAGAGCTTTCACTGCCAGCCATTGATTTCAGGCAGTGGTAAGTGGGATCAGCTGGTTTCTCCATCTTGTTGCAAATCCTTCTGGTGCATCAAGATAGCTTCAAAATGTCAAGGGATGTTTTCCGGAACTGAGGGCCTGCCTCCCTCCATCTGTGTGTGGTATGAAAGCTAAACAAGCATTTGGCACAATTTGCTGAACAACAACATGCCTTTTAATCCGTGGCTAGCAGCAACGCTCTAACATCATGCGTTGGTGTGGCACTTAGGTCCAAGTAACTAATTACAATCAGAGGGCCATCCGAAGGAATGACCTCTTGTTTCCCTCGCTGCGTCAACAGGAAAATGTGGAAGGCAAAACCTGCAATGTGTGTCGACACGGTTCGTTTTATTTGGATCCAGCCAACCCCAAGGGCTGCACCCGCTGCTTTTGCTCTGGAACAAACACCCACTGCAGCAGTACGCATAAGCGATGGACTAAGGTATGTGGGGAATGGACGTCTCTGTTTGCTTTTAGTTGGGACTTTAGATCGAGGGGAAAATGGATTAGCATGAAACTTGAAGCGTTGTATGAATATTTGATGGTGGTGAGCCTTGTCCTCACTGCCCTCTCAGCTGGTAGCATCTCTTCCGCAGAGGCCCCACACTTCTTCTCAAATGTCCATGCTCAGAGGGACCTCCCTGTCCCACTCCCAATAGCGTAGCCCATGCTGGCTACTCACTTTCTAGGCTCTCACTGCTGTGTGTTCTCCACAGCATTGCTCACTCTCTGATGGATTCTACATTTAGATTTGAAATGTATTCTCCCACCACAAGCACGTAAGCTCCTTGATACATTCAAAGTGCTAGAATAGGGTCTGGGACATAGTAGGTGCTCAATAAATACTTGGGAGCTTAAGGGAAACCCACTGCCATCGAGTTAATTCTGACCCTCAGCGGACACATTGGTTGCAACAAAGGACTCAGCGAAGCAAAGATTGTGAGGATGACACAGGACCGGGCAACGTGACATTCTATGACAGTCACCATGAGTCACAACCGACTCAGCACAACACACAACAAACTATGGAGTTGCTCCCCCTCCCCACTGACACAGCTCATCTCTCTGTTCTTCTCTTTTTCCTTTTGCACATTTCTCATTTATTCTGCCACAAATTTCTGTTGCCACGTTTTAATTAACCCCATGATGGAACCAAAACATTGGCTAGTGTATTATTCCATGAACCAGTAATCCGAGATGCCTGTGTTGGGGTAATAAGTAATGTCTCCTGTCCAACAAGAATTCAATACGATTGTATACATGTATACTCACACACACATAATTCACTCTGCCTCTTCAAAAGATCACAGGTTCTTAGTCGGAAAAACAATTAGTTTGTAAATCCATTCTGAAGGCTCTTCTCCAACCTCTCCCCTCTCTCTACAAAAACACTGCCATCAAGTCCATTCCGACCCATAGCAACCCAATGGGACAGAGCATAACTGACCACTGTGGGTTTCCAAGATGAAATCCTTATAGGAGTAGAAAGCCTTATCTTTCTCCCAAGGAGCGGCTAATGGCTTTGAACTGCTGATTTTGTGGTTAGCAGCCCAAACTTGCACCCCACTATGCCGCCCTGTTCCTAACCCTGAACCTTGTCACTTTCTACCTTTGCCCCATCTCATCTTTAACTCCTGGTTGCCTTTGCGATCAGGGAAATACTGCAGTCACAGCGCTCCAGTTAAAAACACAAGCACCGCCTTCACGGTTTTCCTGAACACGTTTCCTGAACATGAGGATGTTGCCGCGGTGCTCATTATTATTCGGACGTTAATTTACTTGTTATTCTAACATTTATTGAACCCCAAGTCGATCCCACGGACCCAGAAGTGTGCTGGGACGCCAGGGCAGATCACATAGGCGGGAGGTCTGCACCCTCTTGGAACTCAGACGAGGCTGGGCGGCAGTGGTGGGGTGGGGACTCTATGGGGGTCCAAGCGGAGGCTCAAGAGCAGACACGTGCAGGCAGCCTTTACAAGTAGAGTAGCCTCCGCGTCTTTTCTGTGGCGCCGGTTCAACCCTGATCACGTCTCCCTCCCCGGCTCTTGTGTTGCAGTTTGTGGACATGATGGGCTGGTGCCTGGAGACGGCCGATCACCTGGCCATCCCCACCTCGTTCAACCCGCACAGCAACAGTGTGGTCGCAGACATCCAGGAGCTGCCTGCCACCGTTCGCAGCGTGTTCTGGATCGCTCCACCATCCTACCTGGGGGACAAGGTGCTGACATCTGCCCTTCTGAGCCCCCTGGGGCCTTCTGCACCACTGCTTCACTTACGGGGTGTTTGGGAGGGAACATTGAGGAAGTCGTGGGGCGGGGGGGGGGGCGAGGGGGGGACACAATGGAGCCCCGGGTGATGCAATCAGTTTATATGCTCAGCTGCTCACCAAAGAGCTGGAGATCTGAGTCTACTCAGAGGTGCCTGGGAAGAAAGGCCTGGTGGATCTACTTCTGAAAAAAATCAGCCACTGACAGATAGGGGGTCGCCGTGTGCATCTGAGCTGATGCCATGGCCCCAGGTTACTGAAGAGGCAGGTCGCACTTCAAGCACGAGGAGCGGAGTTAGCGCCGAGTCTGCACCTTGGGGTCCAGCAGCAAACAAAGACACCTTACAACCTTTTCCTCTGTTTTTTGTTTGTTTTTTTACTCAATGGTCCAGAATTTTCCTCCTGGAGAAATAACCGTTTCAATAATACCCATTCCCGATGGAGCAGATCTCACTTTTAAATGTCACTGCGGAGAATCCTTTGTTTAAAAGCAGAAGAAAGATGTCGTGCCAGGAAAATCAACAGCTGCAGCGTAACTCATTCGCTCAGTAAAGGAGCACTAGGCCCGAGCCCGGGTCACAGAATCACACTCCCTGCCTCAACTCCTCGGAGGGGAGCTGCCTCGGAATATCCGGGCCCCCTTTCTATACCCCTCCCTCCCGCCCCACAACCACTCCTGCTTTCTCCATTAGCTTTGCTTTAAGCGTAGGAGGTATTAGGACCATGTGTTAGTCTGGATAGACTAGAGAAACAAATTAATAGCCACTCATATGTGTATAAGAAAGAGCTTTATATACAAGAGAAATTGAACATTGAGAAAACATCCCAGCCCAATCCAAATCAAGCCCATAAGTCCAATATTAGTCCATATGTCCAATACCACGCTATAAATTCCTCTTCAGACTCACGCAACACATGCAATGATGCCAAATGCAGGAAGATCACAGGCCAGTGGGTGGGAAGTCTTGTGGATCCAATGGTGTTGTAAGCATCTCAGCGCTGGCAGGGGTCTCCACGTGGCTTCTCCAGCTCAGGGCACTAGCGTAGTTCCATGTGTCTTGTCAGCTGCAATGTCTCCCAGGGAGTGAGCCTGTGTCCCGCCTCCAACAAGCTATTTATCTCCTTAGTGCCTCCAAATGAGGTCATCAAGCTGCGATCTGATCCACAGGTTAACCTCCACCCCCTTCACTCTTAAGCCTCAAATTGGCAACAGATTATGTAACTACCAGAGGCCAGCAATGCAATTGCCACCAGAAAACTAAGACTTCTTCATCTGCCACACCATTGGTGGAAAGTCGGGACCCTGAAGAAAGTAGTCAAGGTAGTTTCTGTGCCCTAGAAGAATTCATAATCACGCAAATATCTACTGTCAGGAGAATTTCTAAAATATATATTTTTTTCTGTGTTTCATTTTCTGTCTGAAAGAGATGAGCAATATTAAATCAGAACCCAATGGCCTAGCTTGCTTAGAATGACTATGACTTAAATGAACATTTTGGTTTCGGATTCACACCGGAGGAAAATCATCTTATTTCTTTTAATATCGAGATTCCTTTTCTTTTTGTGAGAAGTCGCTCCTTGCTTAATCTCACTCATGCCAAAAAGCGCTGAAAATGATGCAAAGTAGCATAAATTAGAACCGTGCAGGACCAGCCTCCATCGCCCCAGGAGGGACTGCTCAGCAGATGGCGTGCGTGCATCGTTCCCGACTTGACATGTCCAAGTGCATTTCACCTGCCCTGGCCTCCCTAATGCTGCCGTTTGTATCTCCTTTTAGGTGTCTTCCTACGGAGGCTACTTCACTTACCAAGCCAAGTCCTTTGGGTTGCCCGGCGACATGGTGCTTCTGGGGAAACAGCCGGATGTGCAGCTCACTGTGGGTATCAGAGCGTGGCCCGAAGGGCAGAGAAGGGGGGTTGCTGTTGACACTGATTCCAACTGAGAACCTTCCAATTAGTGTTCTGCAGAAAGTTTGCGCTCCTTGTTCCCGACCTGTGTGGTAACTAAAAAGGAAGCCTTGAGCACGTGGCGGCTCATCGGCATTGGCTTCTAGGACAACCTTCACCCACCCCCACCCCCAACGGTTCCTCCTATCTCCCCTCCCAAAGTCCTTAGCTGCATCTCACCTGTGCTTCTGATAAATCACTGCCTCCAGTAAACATTCTTTTCTTTCCCTTTTTAATCATTTTTATTGGGGGTCTCTTAAACAGCGCTTATAACAGCCCAGACATCAATTGTATCAAGCATAATTGTACATATGTTGCCATCCTCATTTCCAAAAAATGTTCTACTTCAGCCCTTGGTATCAGCTTGGTAAACATTCTTTTAAGTTTCCTTTTACGGTTTCGTTGGCACTCCATGCACACAACATACAATGCCATAGTTCAACCGTAGCAAGGAGAGTTGACCAATCCAATTGATTGTAGGACGTTTTCTTTTCTACGTTTCCATCTGTGTAACCACTGTTTGAGGCCTTCCAGGGTGCTGGGCTCTGTGCAGGGGGAGCCCCAAGCTCAGAAAGTGTATCACGTCACAGGGGAGATGAGAAATATGCTGGTCACTACACTGCAGGGTAGGAAGTGGTGGAGAAGTCCACCCAAGGCTCCATGGGAGCAGGGATGCCCTGGGGGCGTGTAGGGGTGGGCGGTGTCCTCTGAGAGGCCCTCTCTAAACTGTTTAGAGAGCAGGTTAGTTTTCAGCTGGGCCTGCTAGGCTGGACCTGAGCGGGTGAACGAGCTTCTAGGGGCACACCCCAGGGCAGGGCGCTGTGCTCCAGGGGCGACATCTGAGGCGCTGAGGCATGGAAGACGGGCTTGGAAAGGAAGCAAACCAATTGCGGTGGAGTTCATCTGACCCCTGTGTGGCCAGGTGGCCTGGGCGGTATTCTGTGCACCAAGAGGGAGCTTAGCTTGATACAATGGAAGCTTTTCTGGCTTTTTGAGACGTGGCGCCTGTGCCCCATGCGCCTGGCAAGCGGTGTAGAGCTGCAATCGAGGACATTCCTTGAGGGCAGGGCCAATGCCACGTGACGCTTTAAACCCCCAGAAGGCAGCGCACAGTGCTGGGACGCAGGTGGAGGTGTCGCAGCCGGAGCTTAATTCTATTTCCGGTTAATGTGCTCTGACTTCGAGGCGCAATCACAGCTTCTGCGGGCGGTGTCTTGTGTCTCTCACTGTAAACCAGGGACCAGCAGGTCTCACCCGCCTCCGCACCGCGAAGGGCCCCGCATTTTTGGTGGGTGCCTGCCCAGACTCGGTGGCGGTGTAGTGTGTTCTTGGGTTGGCGTATAGATGGAAATGGTTCAGAAACGCTAGGAATGTTGGCAGAATATCTTACAAAGAAAACACGGGCAGCTTTAAAGCCGGATTTTTAGGGGAAAACGCTTCATGGTAAAGATGTGGCCCTGGCTCGCCCTGTTTGGGCCTCCTGTTCTTTGCAGAGCAGCGTGTAATAGTCGAGGCCACTGGGAGACTAAGATAAATAACAATAATAAATACATAATAAGTGACCAATAAGAGCTTATGGTGCAAACTGTTGGAATTCACTTAGAGGAAACGACCAAAATTTCTTAATTTTCTCTTAAAAGGTGGGAAAAAATTGAGCTTATGAAACATTTGCTTTACAGCCCACCCTTGGAATTAGCACCTATGGGTCATGTTTTGTTGTTGTTGTTTGGTTCTGGTTTTAACTAACACTGGCCAACACACTATTTTTTGGGTGTGGCTAGTCCATATTTTAGTACCTCAAATATTAGTCTTGCTCTGGGTATAACTGACCTGCTGATCTCAACAATGGCACCAGCTTTCCCCCTATCAGCTCTCGTTTCTGAGAGACAGAACATAGGCCACATGCCACTCTTTATTCTGCTCACCCAGAAAAAACCCAGGATATTGTCATGTAGTGCTGGCTAGCCTGAGATAGGGGAAGTGCATGCTGGCTCTATGTAAAGTAGTTTGTGTTGTCCTAAATATTTAGGTCAACTTATTCTTTGCATGGTGTCCTTTGACCCAAAGCTGAACAGTACACATTACATGAACTTGGAATTTTCCCCAAGGATAAGGTCATCTTTATTAGGAACTGAATAGCAGGCAGTTCCAATGTGTTGCCTTAAAAAGGGGTGAGAAATTAGAGTTACTGTACAATCAGGAGCCATGATTTGTGGTGGGATATGTGTCTGACTGCTAACCACAAGGTCAGCAGTTCAAGCCCACCAGTCGCTCCGCAAGAGGAAGATGAGACGTTCTGTTCCCATAACGATTTACAGCTTCTGAAACCCCACAGGAGAAGTTGCACTCTGTCCTATAGGGTTGCTAAGAGACTTAATTGAGTAAATTTGCTGCACAACTAGAGATTCGAAGGTTCTGAAACCCAAAATGGGTCCGTCAGAATTCAAACTCGTCTTTTAAAGTTAAGAGGTTCCAAGACAGCTGAACTTCTCCACCTGTGAACAGAAATTTTTAAAAGTTAAAATTTTTCTTATAAAGAAGCTTGGAGTAATCCTCACCTCAGAAACGTTTAACGTGAACTATCCACTGACTTCTATAGATTAAAATGTGTTCTGAAATGTTTACTGCCTAATTTGAAGAAGAAAACTGTATCACAATATTTATGAAAACTGCTATCAAGTCTTACATTGAGGCAGTCTAAATAGCCAGCATGTGCCTTTCAAATATGTGCCTTTGCCATTTTCTTTTTATCGTCTACTCTGCTCAAGCTGTCTTTTTGGCTTTGAGGTAACTTGTCATCTCTCTGTATATTCCACAGCTTCCCACACCTAAAGGAAAAGCCCTCTGCCACCTCTTTGGTTCTAACTCATAGTGACCCTATAGGACACGGAACTGCCCCTTCGGGTTCCCAAACCCTTAAATCTTTTAAAAAGCATCAGAGCGACTGGTGGGTTTGAACCACTGACCTTATTACTAGCAGCTCAATGCATGACCAAGTAGCCATGTGGGTCCCGATGTGACTTCCCTTGGAACCCCCTGGGGACCTAATTATTTTCCAAGCATTTCTTACCTTTTGGGCCTCAGCCTATAATTTGTGAGTCTGAATTCTTCTCATATTTAAAACTAAGTTGATAAATTAATAAATATAGTATTACTTACTAGCTGAAAATATAGGGGAACACATGTCCCAGAAACTAGAGCTAAGCTAGAGCTGATGCAATTTTCTGAATCACCACCACAAATAACCTGAGGAACAGGTCTGAAAACTGGGACACTGAGGAAAGGTCTTTTGTGGTTACTGACCCCGGATAAATGCTATTTTTCTGAAATACGGCTCCCTGTGAGTGGGATTTAGTGTTGTAACAAGACAGTTGGGACTGTTGTGTGTGTGCTTGTCTACCTGGGAGGCTGCTGATGGGACATGCCCACTCTGCTCTGTTAGGAATCTCTCCACAGAGGCCATACTGGGGAGGGGCTGGGAATGAGTCCAACTGATCCCCACAGGGCAGGGGTCCAGAGCTAAACCCTCCTTCCCACTGCCAGAGAGATGATGTTTCATTCTTCAGCCCTGGCCTTTCCTCCTGCACCAGCCCACCCACCAAAGCACTTTCTTGCCATTAAAGTTGGCCCCGTAGATAAAGTAGGGTTTTGTGTGTGTGTGTGTGTGTGTGTGTGTGTGTGTATGTGTGTGTGACCTTCACACAAGGGATGCTTCCTTGTTTCCTTGTTGCAAAAAGAACTGTATTAGATACTCTTATTCTGTAGGCACGTTTCTAATCTTTTAGCGTCAGGTGTTCCATGTAACACAGAGCGATAGAAGTGTGTTCTGTCCTGAGATCAGTCCGTTACACACTTCCCAACCCCCTGTCCCACGTGCTGAAGCCCTCCTGTCCTCTTTCCACAGGGTCAGCAGATGTCACTGGTCTACGAGGATCCAAACGACCCCCAGCCAGACCAGCTCCACTACGGGCGAGTCCAATTGGTCGAGGTAAAGCCATGCTGCAGAAAAATGGTTCTTTTGGGTCTTTGCTGTTTTGTGACTTACGATCATTTCAAGCAATCATGACGTTTGGCTTTTGAACTTTAAGCATACATCGTGAAAATCTGGAGTGTGGTAACTCCTCGGCTTTGTCTGAATGCTCCTCCCGGCTCTTCGTACTGCCTCCTCTGCATTTCAGTTAACCGGACTCTGTCTTAAAAAGCCCTGTGTGTTTGTAGGCACTACCACCACAGAGCTAGCTCCTTTACCTTTAGGGCTCTGGTCAGTCCCCGGGACCAGGAGATTATCCAACAAATGCTTTATATTACTGCATAGAAAAGTCACAAAAGGGCACATCAAAAGCAATGAGTAACACAGCTAAATCAAGAAAAGCCTATCAAACCAACTACCACCCATCTGTCAGCCTGTCCTATTGCAGATGCTGGCAGGTATGTGCCAGCAGTATTTCAAAGGCCAGTAGGATAGACACATTTCAGCAGCGCTTCCAGATTAAGACAGATTAGGAAGAGAGGCTCAGCTCTGTGCTTCTGGACATTAGCCAATGAAAACGGTGGATCACAACACAACACTGCCCCAGAGGGCCCTGGAAGATGAGCCCCCTAGTTGGGAAATATTCAAAGCACATGGTGGCTGTAGGAATGGTCTTCAGCATGTGATCATGAAGGAGGCACAGGACCGAGCAATGTTTTGTTGACTTGTACATGGGATGCCAGGACTTGTCAGTCCCTCATAACATCATCAGATCAGAGATCATATGATCAGCCCTAATTATTTACAAGTGTTCCTTAAAAATAGTATTTAATTTGTATTATTAAAATTATCCAATACTTCAAGGCACCTTTAAGCACTGCCCTGAACTCATAGTCGATCATTTTTATACGTCTTTAACACTTTTATATGGTGCTGGTGTAGAATCTTGGCAGTACCAAAAGAGCAAACAACCTGTCTTGGAAGAAGTCCAGCAGAATGCTCCTTAGAGGCAAGATGGGAGAGACTTTGTGCCATGTACTTTGGACACGGTATAAGGAGAGACCATTCCCCAGCGAAGGACATCATATTGGTAAAGCAGAGGGGCAATGAAAAAGAAGGTCCTTGACAAGATGGATGGACGCAGTGGCTGCAGCAATGGGCTCAGACATAGGAACACTTGTGACCACGCGTGAAGGAGACAGAGTTGTTGCTTAGGGGGCATTGTGCTGATGTGCCTGGTGGTGGGTCATTTGGCAAAGGACACCAATACTGGCTGCACAGCACAGCAAGTATATTCAGTGGTGCTGAATTATACATGTAGCAGTGGGTCAACTGGAGAATGTTTTGTTGTGAATATTATTGCCACAATTAAAAAAATAATTACACGGATTTGTTTTTAAGAACAAGTATATGGCTGGTGCAGGGCCAGGCCGTGGTTCCCTCTGTAAAACACAGAGCTGCTGAGTCAGAGCCAGCTTCATGGCAGCTAACGACCATAACTGGCGTCTTGGTCCACCGTTAAAAACTTAACTGTAAATAGCACAAGCGTCTTCCTAGAAGAGGTAACGGTTACACAATGAGAGAGCGAGAACCCCATCGTGTTGTCGGTTGTGCCCACAGCACAACACAAAGCCTCCATCCTGACTTTCTGATGACCGGGATGTTCTCCATCGGCACCAACTTGATCTTAAAGTTTGTCATGAAAGTTGTGATCACTATGGTGACAGAACAGCCCCCTCCTTGGGAAAAGAGTCCTGGGTGGGGTGGGGGTGGGGGCCTGACTTTTATGATTTTAGTTGATTATGCAGATTAATTGGCTAATTAGTAGACAAGGAACTTTTCAGGGTCCCAGGGCAAACAAAAATAAGTTCTTTCCAAATTCTTAAAAGGAAGAATGATTCATTAAGACCATTAAGCTTTATGGTGTGTGAGTGACTGTTTAACAAAGGCCAGTGTTTGCTGTGTCATATTGTCTAGCCCATTCAGTGGGGTGTTTCCAGCTCCACATCCTGGGCTGGAGTTTCTTATCTGGGCGCTCTCACTAGATCCTGCTTGAAATTGCTATGCTTGGTATGATCTCTCCCTGTTTGCCTCCAATGAATTGGTGGAACCCAGCGATAGAGCCCTTGAATTCAGTTAGCATTTAGGATATCGAGAAGAGCTCATGCTGGACACATGACCCCCCTGCAGGGATGTTGTTCATGTGCGTTGAGTTCATATGAAGAGTTACAATCTGTGTTGAAGATGTAACTTGCTGTTGGCCAACCTATTGTACCTTTCTATGCAATAAGCACATCCTTAGCACAATCCACCTTGACTGGCTTACCTGAACCACACGTATTATTTGTGTCCCCTGAAAATCCTGCTAAAGAAGTTTGTCCATCAGTTTCACTTATTTTTTTCTTTAGCGTGCTATCTCTTTTTTAAAAAATGTTTTCCCTACATAGTCTTCATATTTTAAAATTCTTCTTCCCTCTCCCACTGTCGTTTCTCCCTTCTCTCATTTTTAACAGAAATTACAAATAACCAAAACATTAAACATCTTCCTTTATTCTAATCTGTGTGCATTCCATATCAAGAGTTTGTATTTCCCCCCAGTCTTCTTCCCCCTTGCTTTGTCTTCTCTTATGTTTGTTTGGCTTTGCTATATTTGTTTCCTATCTTCAGATGCATAAACTAGTTAAGAAGGTATAATGTACTTGTTTTTAAAAGTTTTACATTAAGGTTGATGGATGTTGTTATTGTTAGATGCTATTAAGTTGGTTCCTACGTGTAGCGATCCCGTGTACAACAGAATAAAATGCCACCCAGACCTGTGTCATCCTCACAATTGTTACTCAGTTTGAACCCATTGTTGCAGCCACTGTGTCAATCCACCTTGTTAAGGGGTTTCCCCTTTTTTCCTGCCTCTCCATGTAACCAACAATGATGTCCCTTTCCAGGTACTGGTCTCTCCTAATAACATGTCCAAAGGATGTGAGACGAAGTCTCCCATCCTTGCTTCTAAGGAGCATTCTGACTATATTTCTTCCAAGTCAGGTTTGCTTGTTCTTTTGGCAGTCCATGTAATTTCAATATTCTTTGCCAACACACTAATTCAAGGCACACCTTCGTCATAAAAGTAACGCTCTTGCTTTTCCTCACTTTAAAGAGGTCTTGTGCAGCAGGCTTCACCCAACAGAATGCAGTGTTCTGATTTGCCCTATACCTGCCCCGTTCTCTTCAGCTCCACAATAGCCATGAAACCACCATCCCATGGCAACCGGGAACATAAGCAGGCTGGCAGCCCTCAGAAGGGGAGGGCTGCGGTTGGACCTCTGGGGGGCCTTGTTCCCAGTACATTGTCATGGTCTCATCTGTCTGCAAGTCTCTTGGAAGACCCCCCACTTGCAAGATCATCTTCTCTTCCAGTACAGAAAAACAAATCCACCTTCAAGACATTTGTTAGAAATGATTGTTTACTGAGGTTATGGGTAAATTTAAGATAAGATGAGGCTAAACACAAATCTTAATGGGAAATGTTTGGAAGTTCATACCAAACCAACCCTATTGCTATCGAGTCAATTCTAACCCATAGTAACCCTATGTGCTCAGAGTAGAACTGCTTTCTGTGGTTTTTGGGTTTTTTGGGGTTTTTTTTTTGCTATAATCTTCATGGAAGTAGATCTATAAGTCTTTCTTTCATAGCGTCACTGATGGATTTGAACGGTCAACCTTAGGTTAGTAGCCAAGCCATAAACCCATTTGTACAATGCAAGACCTAACATGTTCATAGGAGCTTTGAAAAGCCTCCTCAATATTCCTATGAATACAGGCCTGGGGCTATGCACACACCCAGGGTGGTGTGCATGTTCAGGAAAGACTTGCAAATGCCTGAACCTCCCACAGCTGGCTAACTTTGAGACTGTGCAAGCAAGAAGTGAAGGTTCAATCAGAGCTGTTACCTGCTTGGCTGATCATTGAAGAGATTCCACAGCAGGCACACAGTGACCCTCAGCCCAAACTAGGAGACTTTGTGGTTTCAGGTCTTTAAGAAAGCCTCATTCCAATCATTATCTAGCATTAATTCTGAAAAGACACTAAACAAAACACAGTACTGCGTGGAAAATCCAATCTTCAGAAGTGTCACATGGCATTATTTTAAATGCCCAATTTCCAACCAAGGAATGCGTGAGACATGCAAAGAGACAATAAAGGAAGGCCCACATCGCGGGAGAGAAAAGCACTATCAGGAGAAACTCCCCCTGAGGAAGCTCAGTTGTTGGACTTACGTGACAAAGACGTTGTCAGCGATTGGAAATCCTCTGGGGAAACTAAAGCCTGCCATGCCCAGGAAGCAGGAGAACAGTGTCTCACCACATCGGGATGATCCATAAAGAGATGGACAAAGAGCGCCACAGATAACTGTAGAGCTGAAACATATTTGAAAATAAATTAATTGTTGGAGGGGATCAATGACTGATTTGGACAATCAGCAGAATCAACAAATTTAAGATAGATCCATTGAGATGACCCAGTCTCAGAAACAGAAAGAATAATGGTTAAGGAGAAATGAACAGAGCCTGAGAGACCTATGTCATCACGTGTCCCAGCACATACACAACGGAAGTCATGGGAGTCCCAGGAGAGGAGATGGAGGGAGGGACAGAAAAATGTTTGAAGAAGTCATAGGCTAAAACTTCCCTGATTGGATGAAAATGATTAATCGATCCATCCAAGGAGCTCAAGAAACTCAAGCTGGAGACGTGAAAAAACATCCCCACGAAGACACAGGGACAAAGACAAAGACAGAGGACGTTGACAGTAGCAAAGGAGAAAGGAGTCCTTACCTACATGTAATCCTCAATAAGCTTAATTAATTAACAGCTAATTAATCCCCAAAAGCCATGGAAGGCAGGGAACAGTAAGCAAACAGTAGGCAAAGTGTTGGAAGAAGCACACAGTCAACCAAGTATTCTATATCTAGGAAAATGATCTTTCAAAAATGAAGGCGAAATTAAAATGCCATGATAAAATAAAACAGAGGGAAGGTATTGCTAGCAAAACTTCCCTACAAGATACACTGAAAAGAGTCCTGTAGGCTGAAATGCAAGGTCACTTGATAGTAACTCGAATCCACATAAAGAAGTAAGGAGCACTGGTAAAGCTAATTATTCACTCACTGCTCTCACGGTGAAGCCGACTCATAGCGACCCTGTAGGACAGGGTGGAACTGCTCCTGTGGGTTGTGAGACTGTCACTGTGTACAGGAATAGAAAGCACCATTGAGGAGTAGAGGATGGTCTCCAACTGCCAACCTTGTGGATCGCAGCCTGATCCATAACCATTAGACCACCAAGTCTCCTTAAGTTAACTCATAGGCAAATAAAATATTGGTATCCAAGAATGCCACGGATACTTGGGGTGTTTTCCAGATCCCCACAGTAAGGTGACTATTACCATAAAGCAAGTCACATGACAAATTTTTTTTTGTTTTTTGTGTGCAAGTTCTATTTACACTCTACTGTGATTAAATGTGCAACAGCATTGTGAAAATAAATTGAGATGCTGTGAGAATTCCCACAGTGTGGCACAGAGAAATGGTGGCATTGGTAAGTGCTCTGGTAAACTTAGGGTTGCTAACCACAAGGTCAGCAGTTCAAACTCCCTAGCCACTCCTCAGGAGGAAGATGAGGCTGTTTACGCCCACAGAGATATAAAAACTGCCATCACATAGTCAATGCTGACCCCACTGTGGGTGTCTGAGACTGTAACTTTGGGGGGGGGGGTAGAAAGCCCAGTCTTTCTCCTGGGGAGCTGTTGGTGGTTCCAAACTGCCAACCATGTGGGCCTCAGTCCAACATGTAACCACTATACCACCAGGGCTCCAAGTCTTAGAAACCCTATGTAGGGTCTCTATGCATCAGAAGTGAATCTACAGCAGTGGGTTAGGGGTACATACAGACTAAAAATGGGTCCAAGTTTCTTTTCTGGGGGGTGGGGGTGGGAGGTGATGAAGATCTTCTAAAATTAGATTGTGGTGATGGCTGCATACTTTTTTACATTTTGAATTGCTCACTTAAAATGAGTTAATACCATGATATGTAAATTATACCTCAAGCCACTATAATTGACATTAAATTCACATTGCTATGATATGTGCTAATAATAGCAGTTAACATTTCTCAATTGTCTCCTACATGCCAGGAGCCCGGGTGGCTCTGTGAATTCAGTGTTGGGTTGTGACCATGAGGTGGATGGTTTAAACCCACCAGCTACTGTATCGGAGAAAGATGGGGTTGTCTGCTTCTGCCAAGATGTGCACTTTCAACCCTCCGAGCAGCTGTACTTCATCCTGTAGGTCACTAAGAGTTGGAGTCACTGTGATGGCGATGGGTTTAGACTTTTGTTGTGTTGTAGACAACGTTGTAGGCACTGTGCTAAACGCTTTATTCGTGTTATATCCTTACTTTACATTAATCCTCGTGGTTGAAGTAATCCTGGAGATTACTGCGCTTATTTAAGAGGTAGGGGAACTAAGTGCAAAGAAGGCAACAATATGAAGGTTGCCATCAGAACATGCAGAGCTGGTTTGCCTCGGTTTGAATCCTGGTATGTCCCTCACTGGTTGTGTGACTTTGGACAGGTTAATGAACTTCTCTGTGCTCCACCTTCTCATGTATGAAAGGAGAGTGATTATTGTAATACTGATCACAGGGCTGTTGTGGGGAGTCAGTCAGAGACTACATGTAAAGCCTAAGACACTGCATGATGCATAAGAAGGACTCACTCAGCCTTAGCTGGTGGGAGTCCTGCTGGGGTAGTGGGTTACACACTGACCTGGTATGTCTAAGGTCAGTGGTTTGAATCCCCGAGCCACCCTACAGGGGAATGACGAGACCCTCTGCTCCCGGAAAGATTTAATGTCTCAGTAACCCAATCGGGCTGTTTTACTCTGTCCTGTCAGTCAGGTCAGTGAGTGGAATCAACTCCGTGGCCATGAGTTTGGTTTTCAGAGTAGTATTTTACTATCATCACTCCGAATCTTAGATAAGCTAGTTTTCTGAGGCCACGAAGCTTGCAGGGCTCCAGCTGAGATAGGAGCCCATGAGTGTGAGTGTGTGTGTGTGTGTGTGTGTGTGTGTGTGTTCTGACACTGAATATTCCCATCAATGGGTCACAGATGCCCTGGGATTCTTCAGCAACATGGAGGAGCTCAAGGGAGGACAGCCATCACTCAGTTTGCTAGTTGGTTCCAAGGCCAGTGTTTGCCCCAGATTTGTATTCTCTGGACTGGAGCGATGTCTTTCTTGGGGCTTCACACTATACGGTCAGCCAACAGCAATATCCCTCAGAGTTTAAGAATACTGCTTTTATGACAACAACATGAGTGTGTGTGCATGTTGAATGTGTGTGCAAGATAAGATTTGCTGTCATCACTGTGTACATTCACTGCATTATCGGGGCTACATGACGCTGTCGATTTCCCTATGCCTTTCATCTTATCTAGGTTTTGCACAAGCAAAAGTACATTTAAAACATGTGCAGCCCTGGGCAAAGGCTTTTTCTTGGCTTCCTTGTTTTTGATTTTAGCTTCTCCTGGAGCCCTCTCTTCAGAATGTAACTATGTTCCTCTTTTTATCCTTCCATGGTTAAAGGCCTCTGATCTGCTCTGGGCACCTGCTTCTTCCAGCCCCCTGGAGGTGAGCTCACCTGAGGGCGACCCTTCTTTCTGTTTGCACGTGCAGGGGAACTTCAGACACGCAGGCAGCCGAGCGCCGGTGTCTCGGGGAGAGCTGATGACGGTGCTGTCTAGACTGGAAGGCGTGCGTATTCGAGGCCTCTATTTCACGGAGACGCAGCGGCTCACCTTGGCACAGGTGGGGCTGGAGGAGGCCTCCAACTTTGGAACTGGAAGAATAGCACATCACGTGGAGCTGTGTTCCTGCCCACCTAACTATACTGGTGATTCATGCCAGGTAGGAAATTTCCCTCTCCTGTCAAATTCCTCCAGGCGAACTTCCGGGGCAGGCTCCTCAGGGTGCTAGACAGCTCTGCTCATGGTACAAGCTCCTGCTTGGGGTGGGGTGGGGTGGCTTTCTTCTACCTGGTGTAGTTTGGAAGGCATTGGGCTGCTAATCACAAGGGGCTAATCACAGTTGAAGCCACCCGTCACCCTGTTGGCGAGAGAGGAGGCTCTCTGCTCCCCCAAAGATCTACAGCCCCAGAAACCTACAGGGGCAGGTCTACCCTGTCCCATGGGGCCTCTGAGTCAGAATCAACTCAACGGCAATGCATCTGAGACCTTCAGATAGAAAACATGCTAAAGGTCGGGCAAAGGCCTCAAGATGCACAGGAAAGCAGGTGGGTTCTGGGGGTGGTAGGAAGGCACCTTACCTGTAGATCCTGGTGTTTTCAAGGCTAGGAGTTCTGATGGCACTGTGGGTTAAGGGTTGAGTTGACAACCTCACGTTCAGGGTTCAAACCCACCAGTGGCCCTGTGTGAGAAAGATGAGACTGTCTGCTCCCTGAAAAGATGTACCGTCTCAGAAATTCTACTGAATCGGGATCAACTCGGTGGCCGTGGGGGCTTTGAGGTTTGGGTTACCAAAGGCAGACCCAGGACCCTCATGCCTTCGCCTAATCAAATAAAAGCAAAACAACAACAATTTCAAAACATTTCACTGCCATTGAATCCGTTCTGACTCGTGGCAACCCTGTCGGCTCAAGTGGAGCTGCCTCTGTGGGTTTCTGAGACGGTAACTCTTTACAAGAGTAGAAAGCCTCCTCTGTCTTCTGTGGTTTCAAACTGCTGACCTTGTGGTTAACAGCCCAACACTAGGACCCCGGGCTCTTGCCTAATCAAAGCCTTTCCCAAGGCCTCCCCCAGGAGAGTTGAATTCCACAGAATGAACCGGATGCTGCAAGGCACTCCCACCTGTCGCTTTCGTTAAGTTTGCAGCAGATCCTCATTGTCTACGGGCCAGTCTGCCTGCTCTATCACCAGTTGCTTAGAATATGCCATATAATGATAAGATCTAAATCTTGAGCTCAAATATATATATTTCTTTCCTAAAGAAGGGGGCCAATCACAGTGCTTAGAACAGCTTCTACCCGCTACCGAGTCAATCGTGACTCACAGTGACACTCTTGTAAGGTTTCTGAAGCTGGACATATGTGTGCAAGCCGATAGCGTCAACTTTCTCCTGTGGGCCAGCTAGTGAGTTTGGACCCCCAACCTTGTGGCTCAGACATCTAACGCTTATCCAGTAGTGCTACCAGGGCACCTCTGAACAGTTATTAGGAAACAGCAAGCATTGCCATTCTGTTGAATCCTTCATAGCAGTCAATCCCAGTGTGATCTGCACCTGGATTTTCTGCATTTTCAGCCCACAAATCTACCTGTGGTAGTTTTCTGGGTACTACTCTTTTGTGGCAATTAAGGCACAGATTATCCGCATCCTCCCTTTCTCTATCTCTTTTCTACCCAGTTAACATCCTTCACCTGGGGAGAGGAGTGGCGCTCAGGTGACAGCCCTCTTGGTTCTGTTTGGTGCTGCTGAGTCGGTCCTGACTCATGGTGACTCTGAACCTGAGAGCCAGATGCTGTAGACCAGACAGACCCCACACCACCCTCACAGTCACGGTCACCCGTGAGCCCACTGTTGCGGCCCCTGGCGTCAGTCCGTGTCATTGAGGGGTTTTCTCTTTTTCGCTGACGCAACTGCTTTACCAAGCAGCATGAGGTCCTTCTCCAGAGTGTGGTCCCTCCTGAGAACCTGTCTAAAGGACGTGGCATGAAGCCTCTCTGTCCTCCTTCTAAGAGCACTCTGGCTGCATGTCTGGCTGCATGTCCTTCTGAGAGCACTCTGGCTGCATGTCCCCAGTTGTTTGTTCTTTTAGCAGCCTGTGGTATATTCAGTATTCTTCACCAACACCATCCTTCAAGAGCAGCCGTTCTTCTTTGTGCTTCCTTATTCATTGTCCAGTGTTCCGACGGCTCGGGAGGGGTTTGAAGATACCCACTTTAGAAGAGATCTTTCGCAGCAGATTTGCCGTTTTCCCTCTTACCCAGGCCATATTCCTGGGGGTGACTCAGCCTGTGATTTACTGCTGCTAATCGTCTAGTACTGTCTGCGGGCTTAGGTGGGTAGAAGGTGATGCCCGCCCCACCTCGCGGGGAATTACAGAGCGGTGTGCTTACTTCCGGGACTGTTAGGGGCGCTCTGCACAGTCTGACTCATGCGTGAAGTTGAAAGGTGGGGCCCCCGCCGCAGACAGCCTGCCTTACCTGAGTCAGGCAGGCCCGGGCACTGAGCAGGAAGGGCAGGTATAAGAAGCAGCCACAGCCGCTCCTGCGCAGCCAGCAGGAGCCCAGGAACCAGGATGTCCCCCACAGTGAGGTGGTCCCCTTGGAGGACAGGGTGGCTGTGGCTCTTCGGGGCTGCACTGGGGCAGTGCCTGGGACATAACACACAGCAACAGAGAGTGCTTCTTCAGCGTCCTGGTCAAAGCCGGCAGCAAGCAAGTTACGGGGAGCTTAGAAACAGCCAGGTAACGTTGCTTTTTAAACATCTTGATGTGGGACCGGGAAGAATTCCCAGGTTTGTGGCATTTTTCAGTTAGGGTGATGAGTGAGTAAGTGGGTGGGTTGGGGGAGGGGTGACGCCTTCCCTGTTTTATTGCCTGGCAGTGTTTATTGCAATGCCAAACAGATGGCTGCCTGCACTCTTAATTGCAAACAGCCCACCTGGAAAAGGCAAGGGAGTTAAGGGTTTGGATGCCATGCATGTGCAGATCATAGGAAGCTGTGCCCTTCGGAGAGGAGCCCAGCCCTGCAGGCGAAGGAGACCCAATCCCTGGAGGGCAGCGCTTCTCAACCCTCCTCATGCTGTGACCCGTTCATACAGTTCCTCCTGTGGTGGTGACCCCCCCAACCATAAAATGATTTTCGTTGCTACTTCATAACTGTCCGTTTGCTACTGTTATGAATTGGGTGTCCTCTGAGAAAGGGTCATTTGACCCCAGAACCAGTGACACTCCAGCCAAGAAGAGCGATCAGAGGAGGTTGACCCCATAGTCCTGTCAGCTGAGGCCCTCATGCTTGCATCTGCGAGGCAGGAAACTTGCTTCAAGGTAGCTTGCTTCCTGCCAGTGGCCTGGATATTCAGCAGACTCTTGGAGAGAGAGAGCGCCTACGGTTGTTGAGATGGCACTGGGGACTGGAGAAGGATGCTATTTGGTCATCTGGACTATAAACCTGTACTGCAAAGCTTGGCATGGTCATCGCTTAGCAAAGCACAAACAAACAGCTAGCTGTGTCAGGCTACATGCTACGTGTTAGGTTAAAGGTTATAGATAATATGTTAGGACGCATTTGTTTTCCCTTAGAGTCCAGTCCGTCTTCAGGACAAACTGAATACAGGAGCTGAACTGACCGTCCAGTGTCAGGGGTGAAATGACTACCTTTCAATAACTGACAAGTGCTCGATCAGAGAGGCACTTAGATAGGGTTTTGTTGTTTTTTTCTGCTTAGAGAATGAAAATCTAGTGAATAAGAGTGATTTCTTTTTTAATCAAGATAGATTCGCTAACCGCCACAGCATGTTCAGTGAAGACTGACTCACATGCATGCTGTCACAAACAGTCCTGCTGTGTTTGCTTCTTCCCAGGATGCTTCTTTTAGAAGCATGTAATATCATCCCCAACCAAACTCACCGCCCTGGAGTGGATGCCCACTCACAGCGACGCTTAAAGGACCAAGGAGGACCGCTCCTCGGGGTTTCTGAGGCTGTAAATCTTTACGGAATTTCTTTCTTTCATTGACTGATTTCTTCATGTCTCATCTTCCTCCCAAGGAGCAGTTCTGAGTTTTGAACGGCTGACCTAGAGATTAGCAGCCCAGAACATGATCCACAATGATATCAGAGCTCATATATTATTTATGGTGACGGTTATTAGGTACTTACCACTTTGAACAGACATTATTTGTAGGCAGATACAGTCCCACCACGATTAGCAAAAAATGACCCCTTAGTCCTGATTACAGCGATGGCACCATCCTTTCATACTCTGATTCGTCTTGAGACAAGCCTGTTCGTATGTAGCCAGGGTTGTTGTTGGGGCTTTTTTTGCAATGTGTTCTTTTGCCTCAACTTGGTTCCTACTAGCTTAAGGGCAAGTTACATTTGAAGTTGTAGTCTTGATACTGTGGGTGGTTGGTAGTCATTGGTAACTCTGGAAGAAGCTCTCAACAAACAGCAGCTGAGCCGTTTCATCTTGCGTCCTACTTGCAGCTTCAACTTCCAGTCTGGTGGGGAAGGGTCCTCCTCGCCCTGCTCTGGCCAGCTTGAGGTCTCTATGCCACACATGAGCGGCGTTGCTCATTTCCAGGCTTCCTTCAACTCAGACGGGGGTGCCAGTCGAAGAGGGTTAGATCTAAGTTTCTCTTTCTTGAAATAGTGTCCCATCCCCCGGCCCCACAGGGCATAGAGGAGATTTGGAAAAGAAACTAGTAGTCACAAATCTATTTGTAATTCATACAAAAAAAACAAACAAACCTCACCACCATCAAGTCAATGCTGACTCATAGTGACCCCTTGTGGGTTTCCAAGACGGTCACTCCACAAAGCTATAAATTTGGGGAGCTGTGTTGCCCATCTATATAGCCCAGCATGTATGAAAGTTCCTGGTACAGACTAACTGCCAGCAAGGGCCCCCCAAAAAAACTCCAAATGCATTGCCATTGAGTCAATGCTGACTCCTAGCCATCCCCTGAGGGTTTCTGAGACTGTAACTGTTTACAGAAGTAGAAAGCCCAGTCTTTCTCCCCAGGGGCTGCTGGTGGTCCTGAACTGCCAACCATGCTGACTGCCGCCCAATGTGTAACCACTAAAATCCACTTGTGGTAGAGATCACTGTGGCTCATGCCGACCCTTAGTTCTGGCAAAAGGAAGACAGTGTCGGCAGTTCTCTTAGAAATGGAAATCAAATACCAATTTAATGGCTGTAGATGAGTGGTTCTCAACCTGTGGGTCATGACCCCTTTGGGGTCAAACGGCCCTTTCACAGGAGTTGCCCAATTCATAACAGTAGCAAGATGACAGTGACGAAGTAGCAACGAAGATAATGTTATGGTTGGAGGTGCCTCCACACCATGAGAAACTGTATTAAGGGTCGCGGCATTAGGAAGGTTGAGAACCACTGATATAGATGAATGTCTGATCTGTATTTTCCCTATAGGAGACTTTCTTAACTAGAATCCTTTTCTATCTCAGTTGCTCAGAATCAAAGTATATGTTTTTACACCCTCAATATGAAGCACAAGCAGTTGTGTGAAGCTGAAAACAGATAGAAATCCTTAAAACCACAAGTGAACAAGGAAACAAAGCAGAACCCCAGGAGGACCCCTCAGATTGGGTCTGGGAGGTTTCCATGCAGGTTCCGTGTGTGCTCTGTGTGACAGCATGGGTCACGTTCGTGGGCACCCTGTAGGAGAACTTGAGCATGGTCTCTGTTCTCAGATAGCCAGTGAGGTGATCCTGCCTGTTGATTCTGCCATGATTGTGTGGATCCCGGTTAGCTCCCTTCCCACCTCCTGCCCCACAGCTGGCCCCAAATCACACTAGGAGAGGGAGCACTTACCCCAGGAGAGCTTGAACTTGAAGCGATTTGCCTGCTGTCTCCTCCCCAGCATTCAAGCCTAAGGACTAACTTCTAGGCCCTGTTTACTCTTCCACTATCCACGTTTCTACTCCTCCTCAGGAGGACTGGTTTGAGGAGAGGAAGCCCACTTCCACCCTCCACACCCCCCCCCAAACCGCACCCCCCCCTTTCTGGGTTCCTGCCACTCATCTCACCATCAGGCATGAGCCCACCGTCCCACGGTCCCTCGGGACCCGCATGAATGGGACACACAGCCTGGCAAGGGTGGGCAGGGAGAAATGCACACACACATGCTTCCCAGCCAGAATGGCCCTGCGTCTGATGAATCGATGTTTGCTTTCTTCGTATTGACAACACGCTTTATTTGGGAAACAGAGTTGCAGCCCTGGATACTACCGGGAAATCAGAGGCTCCTATGCTGGACGGTGTATCCCCTGCGACTGCAACGGGCATTCCAATCGATGTCAGGATGGCTCTGGAGTGTGCATTGTGAGTAAACCGGTGCCCTCCTGTTGCCGGAGGGTCACCTCTTTCTTTCACATCCTCTCGAATTGACTGTCAGATGTCACGGTCACCAAACCGCAAAGCAGGGGCCCTGCTGTCTAATCTATTCTGACTCATGGTGGCCCCATACAAGGTTGAACTAGCCTATAAGGGGCCCAGGTTTTAAATCTCTACGTAAGCAGAGGGCCTCGGTTTTCAGTCACGGAGAAACTGGTGGATGCAAACCGCCAACTTCTCAGCGGCCCAACCCTTACCCATATCACCCCCAGGACTCCTGACCTAAGTAGAGTTTGCTCCAGAAGGCGGGGGTCCCTGAGGCTTGAAGATGGGTCATGGGATTGGCAGTTGACTGAAAGGTTGCAGGTTTGTGTCCATCCAGAGGAGCCTTGGAGGAAAGGGTTGAAGAGGTACAGCCCCAACCAGCCACCGAAAATGTTAATGAGCACGGTCACTGCTGAGACCCGCGGGGACGCTCCACGTGTCACCATCAAGAGGTTCCTGCTGCTTGAGTAGGGGAGTGGCGACTGAATTATTTCAGTCGTTCGTTCCCTCCTCTCACGACAAGGAAACCCGCTGCATGTTTACACTTTAGCTTCCCAAACCTTGGTCACATTAAAGGATATTAATGAGTGGGTCCTGGGAATTAATTACTGCCAAGACGCTAGACATCCAAACCCCATTACCGAGGGTCCCTGTTTTGTTGGGGTGGCAGGTTGCGGGAGAAAGGGCCTTGTGGCTTTCTGACAAGCAGTCCCCCCAAGATCTTGGTGCTATTAAGAAGTGAGTATAGCTCAGGCTGAATCAAATATCAACCCTCCCCTGTCCCCATGACAGTGGGTTGATGAGGACACCAGGTGGGGTTTGGACAGGGGAAAGGAAAGCGCTTCTTCCCAGTACCCTGAGGTTCCTGGACCCAGTTTTAACTGCCTGCTCCTTTCAAGGTAGTCTTCATGCTTATGACTTAGCCACCGGAATGCAATCTTTTCCTTGGAATATGCTAGAAAATTCTCCCACATAAAAAAACCAAGCTCCTAGGAAGTGTTTCTTTTGCATGTTGAAGTGGAACCTTTAAAAAAAATAAATTTTCTGCTTCCATGCACCTTCTCTGCTGTCTAGGTGGGGCTGTGGGGGTACACTTTGGGCTGCTAACTATAAGGTTGCTAGTTCAAATCCAACAGCTGTTCCTGAGAAGAAAGATGAGGCTGTCTGCTCCACTGAGAGTCTTGGAAACGCTACAGGGCCGCCATGAGTCCAAATTGCTCAAATGGCAGGCGGGTTGGTATCTTGGAGTGCACTCTTCCCTCGTGTCAGATTTCTCGAGGTCGTCAGAAAACCCACTGCCATCGAGTTGATGTAGAATCGTAGGCTCTCTGTAGGACGGAACAAGCTACTCCTGTGGGTTCCCAAGGTTGTAGATCGTGGTGGGGGCAGAAAGCATCATTTGCTCCAGGAGCCCACCTGGTGGCTTCTAACTGCTGATCTTGCAGTAACCGGCTCAGAGCGTAACCCAATGCACTGCTGAGTCTCCTTCCTCGTGAAAGGAGGATGGAAAATGAGGGGGAAATTGTACATTTATTCTAGTTTTGTTTTAGCTTGGGTGTGTTTTTCTTTTTATGGAATCCAGGATAGATAAATAGAGACAATAACTGAATTAATAGTATTCTCAAGGTTATGGCTGGGGAGGCTGGTGGGGGACAGGGAGTTAATAACAACACGTACCAGAAAGAAGACATGGTTCTAAAACTGATTGCGGTGATGATTATGTCACTTCTTTTCATAGCTTTAAACCATTGAATTGCATGGTATGTGGATTATATACCAATACCCAAACCAAACTCACTGCCATCGACTCAATTCAGACTCAAGGCGACCCCACAGGACTGGGTAGAACTGCTCGTGAGGGTGTCTGAGACTGTAACACTTTATTGGAGTAGAAAGCTTCGTGGCTGGTGGTTTTGAACTGCTGACTTCCCTGTTGGTAGCAGCCCCAGGCATAACCACCACGCCACCGGGCTCCTTATATGTCAAGACAACTACTCAAATTAAAAATGGAAGGAAAGAAAGCGTGAGCCTCAGGCATACAGAGCCCCGGGGTGTACTGGGCTCTTTGGGCAAAGCCCACTCTTCAGGCGGCTTTCCTTTGCATTGTGTAATCCCATCAGAGCGGGTTTCAACCGAGGCTGTAGCCAGCCGGTTCAGCATGCCCCAGGACTGCTTCCTCCACGTGATGGGACAGGCCAGAACAGGACATGGTTCTCAAGAGTCTGGTGGGTTGTTGCAGCCCACATTCAAAAGGAATAAAAGACACACGCTGCTTTCAGCTCCTAGGCTCTCCTGTGCAGAAGTTCATCTTTGGTGTCCCATAAGCAGATGCTTTGATGAGAAGCTGAAACCTCACCTAGTGCAGGACCATGGCCGCCTTTTCTCATTAACAGTGACCCCGGTTCCCTTCTATGCTCAGTTCCCCCGGAGGGCTCCCGCACCCCATCCTCTGTAATCGTTTTCTCGACAGAGAAAGCCCGGGGTTCCCTCCTCTGCTGAGACACCCCATGACTCCCTTCCCTCCATGGGGGTCCCTCAGGACTCTCTTCTCTGCCGAACCCATCTCCCCTCCCTCAGGCTCCTTTCTCTCTTTGGAGGCCCCCCATGACCCCCTTTTCTGTATAGAACCTACTCTTCACCCACCTCACCCCCTCCCTTCTCTCCTCCAAGGTCCCTCAGGGCTTCCGTCTCAGCCAGGGCCCGGCCTTTCTCTCTTCCCCTTGCTCTGCTTTCTCAACGTGCTCGCTCCTCTCTCCCCAGTTCCCCTGGCCTCGCATCGTCTCTGTCACCTTCTCTGTATTACCGCAGCCTCTCTGTCCGCGGGGACTGTCCCCTTTCTCTTCCACCTCCTGCTTCTGTTTCCTTCGTCCCAGCTCACCCATTAGCCCCAGAAGTATTTGTTTGAAATTCCCAACACACCCTGGGATCCCCTATTAAAATTCCTCCTGGTACCCCAAAGACTTTCAGCGGGGGACCCCAGAGGCTTTCAGCTGGGGACCCCAGAGGCTTTCAGCAGGAAACCCCAGCCTTGGTGCACCCTTGGGCATCCTGGGCTGGGCTGGCTGCCTCCCTTGACTTCACCATCCACAAGCACCCAGTGCTTTCCCCTCCCTGTGTGGGTAACCAGAGCTTCTCAAGACACCAGGCTCCTCCTCCAACAGGGCTCTTTTTCTTTTCTGCACCCAGCCACCTGCCCACCTTCCGCCCTCCAGCCAGCAGCCTTGACTCCTGGAGGCCTTCCCTGTGGGGCTCCCAAAGGGGCTCCTGCCTCCCCCCCTTGCCCTTAAGGGAGTCTGCATCTATGATAGATCAACGCTGGCAGGTAGATCCTTGTGAGTGTATCTGCAGGGTTGTATCTTCCCCCGGGGGTCCTGGTGGGCTCTGGGTTCCAGGTGAGGTTGCCAACTTCAGGGGGGGGGGGTGAGCAGGCCATGCAAGAAAACAGTCTCCTTCCATAACAATGTGCAGTCTCAGACACCCGGTACGGCTCACCATGAGTCAGGGTTTTTTTGTTGTTTTGTTTGTTGAAAAACGATCTGCCCCCAAGTCAGGGTCCCAATTCATCCTTACACCCCAAGCGCCTGGCAAATTTTGGCCTGCAGAATGTGCCTAGTAGATGCTGGTTGTTAGATGAAACCAGGAGAGCATGTGCTGAGGGCCTGAGTGAGGGGCCCCTGGCACACACTCATTTCTGGAGGCTCCAGAGGAACCAGGGACCCTGCAGAAGCAGATGCCTCCACTGAGCAGAGCCCAGGGAGCTGCTCTGAGCATGGCTGTGCTTGGCTGAGAGCCAGGGGCGTTTCCAGAACCCTTCGGGGGCTTGATGAGCCAACGCCAGTGGCTTTGTCCCCTTCCCACCATCCTCTCCTCTGCCCCTGAGGGATTTGAACACTGTGCTCTGTGGGGAACAGTTCTCCGAGTGCTTTCAGCAGAACACCAGTGGGCTCACCACGCTTCCTTTTGCTTGTCTCCCCAGGGTTTTTAACCTCAGCACTAAGTAGACGGAGGGCTAAAATATATGTATCCCAGAATGTTCGTCTAGAAAATGATCATTGGGAGGCAAAAAGGGAAGAACACAGCAGTGGAAAAGTAATGATTAGTTCAACAGAACTGTGTGTTTTGTGGCTGAGTCTGGGCGGCTGAGCACAGAGAGCCTTGTGCCCTCGCCCGACCCTGAGAGGGTTTCTGGGTGGAGCTGGAGGGTGCTGGAGCTGCTCAACGTGCCAGAACCCTAAGGAGAACCTCCCATGAGATGTGCTTGTGAGGGATGGAGGCAGGATCCCCCAGGGGTCAACGCCCCAGCGACCAACCATCAGCTGTGAGCAGCATCTTTCACGAAAGGCCAACCTGACACACCGACGGAGCCTCTGCATTTCCAGCCCAGACGCATGTCTGGGAAACATGGCATCCGTCAGTTGTGCACGTCTCCGTTATCCGGGGGTTCCTGAAGGATTGATCTGTTTACTCTGAACCAACACAGAGCTTTTCTATGGAAGGCCACCTCCCCGGTCCCACTGTCCGGTCCTGGGTCATCCAGACAACTGCTCTTAGGTTTGAGGTCCCTTGTGCAGCCACTGTGTCCCTCTTTGTTGAGGGCTTTACTCCTGGTGGCTGCTCTTTCACCAAGCTTTGATGACCTATTCCAGGGACTGGTCTCTGCATGCTTGGGGAGACTAGAGAAATGTATCGTTAGTGGAGCTGATATCACTGTACAGAGTTAGAGACCTGGGCTATAATTGTGTCTGTAGTTCGGGTGATCATGAACTAAACAGTAGCACATGTTAATAGGTTGCTATTAATTGGGCTCTCGATTCTATCCCAAGAACTGTCAGCACAACACAGCTGGAGACCACTGTGAACGGTGTAAAGAAGGTCACTACGGGAGCGCCACCCAGGGGTCCTGCAGCGCCTGTCCCTGCCCCCACTCAAACAGGTACTGGTGTCTGCGGCAGTAACCAATGGAGACAGAAAGTCGTTTAGTGACTTCTTAAAGCGAGGGGAGAATGGAGAGTGATTGCCTATTAAGAGGTGAAGAGTTTCTCCTGGGGGGGTGAGGGAAATGTTCTAAAATTGATAGTGCTAGTGCAATTCTGTGACAATACAAAAAGCCATTGAATTGTCCCCTTTAAATGGAAGGATTGCATGGTAAATCATGTTCTTTTTTGGCTTGTACCTTTATGAGCCCTGCTTATCTTTACATATCCACCATGAGAGCCAAACAAAACATAGCAGGTAACCAAGTGACGCAAGAGTTCATTGGAAATCAGGAAGACAGTGATAAAGTGTCAGAGTGCCCAGGCTCAGAGGCAAATGCAGCTACTAAGTTTGATTCCTATCTGTGTGACTCAGGGGAATGGGCCAGGACTTAAAATGGGCAAAAGTCCTGTGCCCGTATGTGGTTTTTAATTTTTTTATGGAGCTATCTTTTGAAAATTCACCTTGCTTGGTTATCAGTCAATTTCATACTCCTTAAGTCTGCCCAGTCCTGTGACTCCATAAAAGTACCTTTTATTGACATGTGCCCAGACTTGTTGAAAGAAACTAGAAATAGGAGAGAGCACCAGGATTTCAACTCGTATGTTTTCTTGATTATCCTCAAGGTCAGCCCGCCCAATTTCTAAGCAGTTGAACTAAAACATATCTCTTCAGGTTTATCAATAGAGCCCTATGTGTTTTGTCTACTTTTCCTTCCAAAACTATTAATATGACGAACACATTCCTAACCCTCTGAGCAGTGGTCCTCAACCTTCCCAATGCCGTGACCCTACAGTTCCTCATGTTGTGATGACACCCCCCCCCCAACCATTGCTACTTCATCACTGTCATTTTGCTACTGCTATGACTCGGTGACCCCTGTGAAAGGGTCGTTTTACCCCCAAAGGGGTCGTCACCCACAGGTTGAGAACCGCTGACTTAGAGGTACACCTCTGTATCTAATAGAGCAAGAGAGGTTTCTCATAAAAGATTTATTTTATCAGAGAAAGGACTTGTTGTTAGATACCATGAAATCCGTCAGTTCTGACACTTAGCCACCCTGGGTGCATCAGAAGGCAACGCGGCCCTGTCCTGCCGTGTCCTCACAGTGGTTGCTGTGTGTTTGAGTCCATTCGGCAGCCACTGTGTCCATTGATCACGTTGAAGGTCTTCCTCATTTACTTAATCCCTCAACTTTACGAGCATGGTGTCCCTTTTCAGGGACTAGCCCCCGATAACATGCCCCACGTATGTGGGATGAAGCTTCTCCCTCCGCCCTCCAAAGGAGCATTGTGTGTTCTTCTGGCAGTCCATGGTGTTTGCCATGCTCTGCCAACACCGTCATTTCAAGACGCTAATTCTTCTTTAGTTTTCGTCATTCGTTGTCCCAGGTTTGGGATGCACAGAAAATGCACAGGTTTGGAAAATGCCACAGCTTGGGTTGAAAACATTTTAAACATCAACGTGACATCTTAGCTTTTTAACACTTAAAGAAGTCTTTGACAGCAGATGTGCCCAATGCAACCCGTCATTTCCTTTCTGGACTGCCGTCTCCGTGGGCGCTGATTGTGGGTCCACCTAAACTGAAATCCTCGACAGCTCGGCCTTTTCTGCATCTATCACGATGTTATCTAGTAATCCAGCCAGGAGTTCTGTTTTCTCTACGTCCTCTAGGTTATCCAGTCTGTCTTGGATCTTCATCACTAAGTGCGGCAAGTCTGCCTCCCTTCAGCAAGCAGGGCTGTGTCGTCTACTAATTGCAGTTGTTGATGAGTCTTCCTCTAACCCTGCTGCTGGGTTCTTTGTCACATAATCCAGCTCCTCAGATTAGTTGCTCCGTACACAGCTTGACTAAATAGCGTGAGCAGATATGGCCCCAATGCACACGTTTCTTGACTTAAACCATGCATGATCCCCTTGCTCTGTGGGAATGCCCACCTCTAGATCGATGTCCATGTCCTACATTAGCATAAATAAGTGTCCCAGAATTCCCATTCTTTGCAATGTTAGCCATAATCTGTTATGGTCCATGCAATCAAATGCCTTTGTGGCCAATGAAAATGGAAGATTTCCATGAGTATCACATTCAATGAAGGAGCCCTGATTTGGTATAGTGGCTTCAGTGCTGGGCTGCGAACTGTCTGGTCAGCAGTTCAGGCCCACCCTGCACCACGGGAGAGTGTTGAGACTGTCTGTGCCCGTGAAGGGTGCTAGCCTCACAAGCTCCCAGGCACCCTCTCTGTCCTCTGGGGTCATCCTGTTGCAGAATGGACTCGAGGATGGTAGGCATGTCAACGAGGGAGGGTGTTGCTGGCAGGGACTGTCAGGTGCTGTGGAGTTGGTTCTAACTCATAGCAACCCCATGGACCCCTGAGCACAACAGCGCTCGCTCCTGCTCAACTGGTATATTTCAGTCCATCTTTGCAGCCACTGTGTCAGTTCATCTGGTCGAGGGTCTTCCTCTTGTTCACTGCCCCTCTACTTTACCACGATGTCCTTTTCCAGGGATTGGTCCTGGTAACATGCCCAAAGTACATGAGAGGCAAGCCCCAGTCTTGCTTCTGTACTGGACTTCTTCCACGATAGATTTGTTGGTCCATGGTCATTTCAATGTTCTTTGCCAACACCACAATTTAAATGTATCAATTCTTTGGTTTTCCTTTTCCAGTGTTCAACGTCCATATGCATATGACACGACTGAAAGAAATCATGGCTTAGTCCTTAGTCCTCAGAGTAACGTCCTTGCTTTTCAACACTGTCAAGAGGTCTCGTGCACCAGATTTACCCACCACAGTGTGTCATTTGATCTCTTGACCAGTTGTGAGGATTGTTGTTTCCTTGTTAACAGCTTTATTGGCATTTAATTCATGTATCATATGGTTCAATAGTTTAATCACATCAGGAGGTGTTGTACAATGATTGCTACAATCAATTTTAGAACATTTTCTTTATTCTTGTACTCATCTTTCTTAGCTCCCGTTTGCCCCCAGCCTCCCTTGCCATACCCCCAAGGCACTATCAATCCAGTTAACATCTCTATAGATTCACCTATCCTAGATTTCATATACAAAAAAAAAAGCTTTTTAAAAATCAACAGTAACAAAGTAAAACCGATCAAATTCTCAATTGGAAAAGGAAGAAGAAAATATTAAAAACTAGAAAAAGTTTAAGTGGCTCATAAGGGAGATTTTTTGTTTTCTTTACATTAACTTGTAAAGTTACATTAACTCCACAGTAGACGCTGTACTCCTTCCGGCAAGCAAGGTTGTGTTATCGGCGTATCTCGGCTTGTAAAGAAGCCATCCTCCAATCCTGATGCTGCGTTCTTTTTTTTTCTCATCCCAATGATTTGCTCAGGACAAAGATCGAGTCTGGTGAGAACATGCAACCCTGACGCACCTCTCCTGATTTTATACCCTGCAGTGTTCTTTGGTTCTGTTTGAACAGCTGCCTCTTGATCCACGTCTGAGTTCCACAGAAGCACAATGATTCTTCTCCAGTCTGTCCATAGTTTATGATCCACACAGTTGAATGCCTTGGCATCGTCAATAAAATACAAGCAAGCATGTTTCTAGGGTTCTCTGCTTTCAGCCAAGGTCCATGCTTTGCTCCGCATCCTCCTCTGTATCTGACCTGAATTTCTGGCAGCTAGCTGTCACTGCATTGTGGCGACCGTTGTTGGATTGTCACTGTCCTGTGGCAACCGTTGTCTTCAGCGAACTTTTACTTTTATGCGATAGCAAGGGTATTGTTCCCTAAGGTGCACCTTCTGTTGGGTCATCTTGCTTTGGGATGGGTACACACCTGGCTCTCTTGGAGTCAGCTGGCTGGGAGCGGTACAATCCTTAAACTTTTGGTGCCTCATGTGAAGCCACCACCAGTCTATCAGTGGAATCAGGGGAGACTGGGGTGTGGTTTGATGCTAAAAAGATTTCAGCGGGCTTCCAGATGAAGCTAAAGTAGGAAGAACGGGCCGGTGATCTACATCAGGAAAGCAGACAGTGAAACCTGTGAATTACAAAGTTCTGCTCCACAAGGGGAGCGGTCCCGGGCAGGCGGCATTGCTGTTGACGTGCCTGGAGTCCTCATGTGGGCAGGGAGCCGCTCACCTGCAGCGAACAAGAGCAAATGCTCCTTGAACAGGGAGCGACATTTTAAAAGATGACAGGCCTTTGTTTGGTGTCTTTGTTAAGTCAAACAGAAAAGCTTCTCAATGTCCTTCCATTTAGAACGAAGGGAAGGGGATTAGCATTCCATCACTTGGTTGGCATGGAAGTGTGACAAGCAGGAATGGCGAGCCCCTGAGCTAAACTGAGCTTCGTCCTCTCTGAGCCTCTGGGAATCTGGCTCCACCACCATCTTTGTTCCAGAAGGCTGTGGGCCCAACATAAAATAACTTGAATAAACAAGCAGACTTTTTTTTAAAAAAAGAATCAAAACTCTGTTCTTCTTCTGCCTAGACTTGTTTTGTCCTTTCCATGTTATTCCTGCGGAAATGCTGTTGTAATGATCTCTTCCAAATCCAGTTCCCGTGCTCTGTCTTGAGGAAAGGAATGTATTTCTCCAGGCCAAAAAGTCAAATAAAGGCAATGCCTCCAGCCTTATTCATCTCAGCTGCCCTCTGTCAGCTGCAACAATGCTTTACCTCCCTGCACATCCTGACAGGCGGGTTCTTACCTCCTCCGCATATCCTGACAGGCGGATTTTTCTTCACAGAAGACGTTTGACGTTTGGTTTTGATTTTCACATAATGCAAGTCAGTTCTTTGTAGCACAAATAATGAGCACAAAACCTGTTGGTATTTATTTTCACTGTTCCCTCCTCCCCCCCCCCCCCCCGCCCCCTGTCTTCTTTCCAGCTTCGCCACCGGCTGTGTCGTCGACGGGGGAAACGTGAGGTGCTTCTGCAAACCTGGGTACACAGGAACGCAGTGTGAGAGGTGGGTGCTGCTCCTCCCCCGGGGGGCGGCAGGGAGGGTGCTGAGGGCAGGCTGCTACAGGCATCCAACCACGGGTGGGGTTGTGCTGGGCCGTAGCTCAGGGCTAGGGGTGGAGCTGTTGGTTTTACGGAAGGCTAGAAAAAGTTCTCCAGAAAAAGGCAAGCTTGCTCCCTGAAGAAATCACAAGCTTGCTTCTTTTCCTTGTTTGTTTTGTTTCTTGCTTCAGAAATTTGAGAACAAGGCAAGCACAGCATATACACTTGTATACCACCCCCCCCACACACACATACACAACACACACAGCTCTGTGTGACCTCCGACATACCCCTGCCCACGTCCTGAAGGCCGAGTCCCCAGTTGCTCATGTGGGAGGCCTGTTTTACTGGTAGACTTCTCCCCATCCGTGCGGGTCATACCTGCCTGTGATGCTGCCCAGTCTGGTTCAGCAGAGCTTCCAGGTGGATTAGGAAAAAGGGCCTGGTGATCTACTGATAGAAACCCACCGAAAACAAACTGCCAGAGTCCAGGCCGACTCACAGTGACCCTATAGGACAAGCTAGAACCAGCCCTATGAGTTTCTGAGACTGTGGCTTTGTATGGGAATCAATCTCGCGCAAAGCGACTGGTGGTTTCAAACTGCTGACCCTATGGTTAGTGCCAAATGTGTAACTATTATGCCACCAGGACTCCCTAAACGCCAAAAACAATTCCTCACACATATAGCTACACCTTGGTATATCTCTACAAGCCTCCCCTTCATAGATCTCTCTCTCACACACACACCCGCATACACGTCTCTTTGTACCTCTAACCAACGCACATGTCTACTACCCACTCTCCCCCTGCGTGCCAGTCCTCCTAACATGCCCATCCATACCCTTGCATAACTATGTACTAGTGATATTCAAATACTCCATAGGCTATATACCAGTGCACACATATACCCCTTTGTACACACATAGACTTACAAACGCAATGCACGCATACACTCGTATACGTCCCCCTGCTATATGTCCATTTTAAGACCAAAGTGCCTGTCATATTTATGCCTTTGTCTTTAAATGAAACACAGTAACAGATAAGGTCGCTTTAAAAAGTGGGTGGAAAAATGGAACTGAAAAACGTAATGGAACTTTTCCATGAACGTTTTAGAAGTACCCTTATGTGTTATTGTGATTTGAGTGAAAGTTTATACAGTAAATTAGGTTTCCAACGGCCAATTTCTATACAAATGTATTCTGTAACATTAGTTATATTTTCCACAATGAGTAAGCCTTTCCTCTCATTGCATTCTCTTGACTGCGTTTCTGGTCCTCTACTTTCCCTTCTCTTCTCATCGTTCCCTTAGAGCAATGTTTGGCTTGGCTTTTGGCCACCTGGATGCTTTTTGTTTAATGTTGCACTGAATAGAGCACCATGCTCACGGGAAACATCCCTTATTTTGAGTGCCAGTATGTCATTTCCCTAAAAGGTGGTCTTGGGGGACAGTTTGTGCTCAAAGTTTATAGAGGATCTCAGAGCAATCATCTCAGAGAATCCTCTTGTCTAAGTTGATCCAGCAAGGCTGGACGCCTAAGAATGTGAGTTTTGTTCAGCATTTTTTTTTCTGCTCTAGCAGGGCCCGTCTATAGTAGCCCTGTTCAGACAGTCAGTCGGGGTAGCTGGGCACCATCTGTATCTTGTGGTATGAGAGTAGGCAGGGCTCCAGCTCATGCCTGCCCTGTTGACTGATTTCTTCTGTGAGACCTTGGTATTATTATTTTCGCCTTTCCCCCGATGAGGAAAGAACAGCACCTGTACAACAACAGTTGGCTGCTCACAACCTTTTAAGACGCCAGATGCTCCTCATCTCCCTAGGCTGCAGAGTGTGGCTTTCATGGACCGTATGATGCCAATGGACTCCGTTGTTCCACGGGATGAAGATCCTAACTCTTCAGACCTAGAAAACCAATCTCTTAAAGTGTTTGCTTCTACCTGAAAGGCATCTCCGATTGTGTTCTCTATGAATAGAGATGCTGACCTAGCTTTACTTGCACGTACAGTTACTTCTGTCTTTGCACACATAGTATAACTTGTTCCTACCCATCCACCTGTATGCCTGCCTCTACGCATACATACAAGGGGGCTTCAAAAAGTTCATTATCTTTTCATTCCATTTTCCCACAGACTTTTCAAAGTCCCTCCCTATGTGACCATAGACTCATTTCTTTGGTCATGGCAGTTGCTGCCAGATTTCAAATTCTCTAGCTCAAGCATCCTTTCCTCTTGAGTGCTTCTTATGGACTGTGGCCAGGCTGTGCAGACCACACCCACATTTGGCATTACGTTTCCCCTCTTCCCAAGTATCAACTATCTGTGGTCTAGCGTATGATAGACCCATCTCCTCCTTACCCATCCCCTCTTACCCATCCCCTCCTCCTCCTTGGAACCATCAAAGACCAGTAGTATATAATGTAGATATGGATATATGTTCTGTCTTCTTCTATGAGGGATCATACAATATTTATGCAATTGCCTTAGTTCATTTAACATTATGTCCTCCAGATCCTCCCATGTTATCGTATGTTTTGCAAGCTCATCGTTGTTCTTTATGGTTGTATAGGATTCCATTTTATATATATATGCCATATTTTGCTTATATATATGTCATATTTTGCTTATCCGTTCAACTGTTGATGAGCATTTAAGTTGTTTCCATTTTTTCCCATTGCAATTTTAGGAAGCCTATATATATGTGCCATATTTTGCTTATCCGTTCAACTGTTGATGGGCATTTAAATTGTTCCAATTTTTGTCCTGTTGCAATTTTAGGAAGCAGATCGTTTTCCACACGGTCCTGACATCTATTGTGTATTTGTTTTTAATGAAAAACGTGTAGAGGTCCCAGTATCTGCCTGGCACAGCACTAAGCACTGAAGACATCACAGTTCTTCCTTTCCAGGAGCTTACAGCCTACTAGTGAACAGAGGACTGAGCTCTGATGGCATAATGGTTACTAGTTGGGCTGCTACCCATAGGTCAGAAGTTCAAAACCGCACTCGCTCCTTGGGAAAAGGACAGGGCTGTCTACTTCCATAAAGGGATACAGTCTCAGAAATCCACAGGGCTGTTTGCACTACCCTACAGGGTTGTTATGAGTTGCCATCGACTCAGTGGCAGTGAGTGAGTGAGATTGACCAGGTGAAACAATACGCCCTGGAGGTAACAAGAGATGCTCTCACGGGGCTGAGATGGGCTGCAATAGGGGCATCCAAGCAGGCATGAGGGTGTGTGGACAGTGATCCTGAGGAAGGAAGCTAGGCGGGGAGGTGGAGGGGGGTGGGTGGGCAAAGTAAGGTTAGGAAGGTATCCCAGACACTGATTTAAAATGTTACAGCACTCACGTTTGTGTTGTTGCCGTTGTCATTGTTGATTCAGCTTCTAATTTAATCCTCCTTCTGGCTTTCCACAATGAAGTCGAGGGTGATAACTGGCTGGATGAGACACCTATTTGGCAGACGGCGGATCTGAAAAGCGAAGTTCTTCATTAAAAGTTATCTCAGCTGATGATTTTGATGTGGAATACGTTAGGAAAGCAAGCTATGGTTTACAAACATCTTTTCCCCATTTCACAGATACATGTCATTTTGATATCCAACTGTGCACTCATTAAACATTTATTGCATCCTCGTGACCTCACTCGTGGGACGCGCTGTGAGCCAGGGCTGGTGACCAGCAGGGGGCTGGCAGGAAGAGAGGGTGAAGTGCAGGGGTCCCACTCAGGAAAGGAAGGGGCAGAAACCTCAGGGAGCAGCTCGCAGAGGCTTCCCAGCTCATGCCAAGGTGTGACTACCTCTTTCGCGCCCAGCCACTCCAAGCCACAAGTGAAAAACGTCTCCTCTGAGCCTCGTTTGTGTGCAATTCCCTCTGTGAAATCAGGAAATTTCCATTCAGCCCCTTGTGCTTAGTCACTGCCGTCAGATAAGAGTCAGGGAACCAGGCATTTCTCGTGACCAGTAGTGAAAGTTTGGCAAGAAGAGGGCGGGTGGCAAATCCCACCTCCTCAATATGTAGGTGGCTTTACTATCAAACCCAAAACCCAAAGGCCCCCTGCCATCTAGTTAATTGCAGCCCACAGTGACCCTTCAGGACAAAGTAGAACTGCCCTGTGGGTTCCCAAGACATTACACCTTTACAGGAGCAGACAGCCTCATCTTTCTTCCTCGGGCAACTGGTGGGGTCAAACTACTGACCTTTCAGCTAGCGAGTCAATGCCAAACCTCTTATGCCACCGAGTGTAAGCTACTTCATAATGATGCATCTGTTACATGGGCAGTTTAGGTGTAGGTGAGACATCTGAAAAATTGTTGGAAAACATAGGTTCTGCACGGTGTGTATTTTTAGAGGTGGATAACATGATAAAACCTATTATTAGTATATTACCAACCCACACAGGAGACCAGGATGAGCTGCCTCAGTTTAATTACCTTCTTAGTAATTAGGGCATCCATAGATTTTTCTGCTTCCTAGTTGCTTTCTGAAATGAAACAATTCAAAATGATAGCAAATTATACCCCTACCCTTACCGCCATGGATGTGATTGCAACTAAGAGCAGGGAACTAGGGGCCTGGGGGTGCAGGAGTCCATGTCGGACTGGGGTTGGAACCACCAGCAGCTCTGCAGAAGAAACGCTGGACATTCCACTCCCGACAGCAGTCACAGGCTTGGCCACCCACGGGAGCGCTGAGTCAGCATTGACTCGGTGACAGTGAGTTGAAGAGGTGGTCCGTCTTTCCAGGAGCTCCATCTTTCTCCGTGGAGTGGCTGGTAATGGCCACCACTACATTTCTTATTAGATGTCCACTGCTAACCCTGAGGCACCGCCACGTGCACACAATTATTATTTCATCATGCCGTCTAGTGGTCACTGCCATCACCTGTTGAATTAAGCAGAAATAATTTCCACTGAATTAATGTGATAGAAAATATTAACAAAAACCTACCTCATGAAAAAAAATTAGAAATTATATGAATCTCACTTTATATCTTTTCCTATGAGGGTAGCTCTCTCAGCTGTGTTTACCCCATGTGGGATCTTTAGGCACACATCTCTTCAACCACCTCTGAATTCCATATTGATCATAGAATTCAACCACCTCTGAATTTCATATTGATCATAAAATTCAATCACCTCTGAATTCCATATTGATCATAAAATTCAGTCACCTCTGAATTTCATATTGGTCAAACCACCACTTGCCCTGTGCCCATTGTCGTCATCTGTCACTCACTTCTGAGAGGATTTGAAGACTCAGTAGCCTTCATGTCAACGAGGAAAGGCACAATTTCTGTCTGCTTTCCACTCTCACCTGTCTAATCCAATGGGCCATATATGCTGCATTGAAGCGCATGCGTCCTGTGAGCCTGTCTACCAGGGCTGCAATATCCCAAATAGGGACCTAGGTGTTGAGAAAACTGGGAAGACTAAATGATGAGATTTTTGTGTGTTTCTCCTCTTCTCCAACATACGTAGGTGTGCACCAGGATATTTCGGGAATCCCCAGAAATTTGGAGGTAGCTGTCAGCCATGCAATTGTAATAGCAATGGCCAGTTGGGCAGCTGTGACCCGCTGACTGGAGGTAAGGTTGACTCACATCTCTGTTCACTTGAATTGATAAGACTGGTATAAAATAGCATGCTAGGAACCCAGGCAAGCCCTTTCTGTGAACAAATGTAGTGTTTACCTTGAATAATGTACTTTAATTGAATAGTTTTGCTTTGTTTTTTAAGTCAATTGCCTTTGTAACTCAATTAATGATAGCCAAAATAACTTCACAACTTACCTATTGATTTTGCTATGATCTCCCTTTGGCCCTATAGGATGACATAGGATAACTGTCCCATCAACATGTGTGTGTGTGTGTGTGTGTTTGTAAAGAAGACAAAGCCTTCCTTTTTTATAGCATAAGAGATATAGCAATATCTGTGGTGTGGATGGTATCATTGGGATGATGTTCACACAACAAGGAAAAGGCGATTTCTAGGAGTTAGAATGAGTTCTATAGAATAATCAGGATAAAAGGGGGAAGGTGCCATCCCTCTTCTTTGGCAGAGATACTAATGTGATCTACTGGGGAGAATATAGTATAACAATATAATAAAACACCTAACTCTTAGAGAAATTCTATCAAACAAAACCTGGATGTGTTGATGCCTCACTTTTTTTTTACAATTTATTGGGGCTCATACAACTCTTATCACAATCCATACATATACATACATCAATTGTATAAAGCACATCCGCACATTCCCTGCCCCAATCATTCTCAAAGCATTTGCTCTCCACTTAAGCCCTTTGCATCAGGTCCTCTTTTTTCCCCCTCCCTCCCCACTCCCCACTTCCTCATGAGCCCTTGATAATTTGTAGATTGTCATTTTGTCATATCTTGCCCTATCCGGAGTCTCCTTCCCCCCACCTTCTCTGCCGTCCATCTCCCAGGGGGGAGGTCACATGTGGATCCTTGTAATCAGTTCCCCCTTTCCAACCCACTCACCCTCCACTCTCTCAGCATCGCTCCTCACTCCCCTGGTCCTGAAGGTATCGTCCACCCTTGATTCCCTGTGCCTCCAGCTCCCATATGCACCAGTGTACAACCTCTGTCCTATCCAGTCCTGAAAGGTAGAATTCGGAACATGGTAGTTGGGGGTAGGAAGCATCCAGGATCTGGGGGAAAGCTGTGTTTTTCATCGGTATTACATCGCACCCTGACTGACCCATCTCCTCTCCTAAACCCCTCTATGAGGGGATCTCCAGTGGCCGACAAATGGGCCTTGGGTCTCCACTCTGCACTTCCCCCTTCATTCACTATGATATATATATATATATATATATATATATATACATATATATACACACATATATATATATTTTTTGCATGATGCAACGCCTCACTTTCAATGAGTCGAACTGCTGACCATGTATATTGCAACCCAATGAATAACCACTACACCACCAGGACTAGATCTCATTAAATGACTATTCCCAAAGGAATATAAAGTAAATTAATACCAGTCTAGAAGGAGGTATCTATTGTGAAGCCACATGCTCCATCTTGTTCAACTTTTTTTTTTAACTTGGACATAAGTATAGAAGACCCAGCCAGCCAGATACCACATGACCTAAAATTGAGAAGGATAGAAAATGCAATACCTGTATGACGCACTAAGGATACAAAACAGCCTCAATGTGTAGAATTTGAGCCAAGTGGAACTGACAAAATTATGTTAGGTGTAAGAGCGCCCTCCTATGGCATGGTCAAGTGCCATCAAGTAGGTTCCAAATCATAGCACTCCTGTGCGTAACACGATGATTCAAAGACACCAATTCTTTGTTGGTCTTACTATTCTTTGTCCAGAGAGGACATACATTTGAAGCGATTGAAAAGACCTTGACTTGGGCCAGGTGAACCTTAGTCCACAAAATGTCACCTTTGCTTTTAGCCCATTCAAGAGGTCTTTTGCTGCAGATTTGCCCAATGCAAGGCTGTAAAAATGGTGTGTTGGGCCATATCTGACTCGCAAGAGAGAAAGGAAATCCAACTCAACATCAGCACCAAACTGACTCCTACGCAGAAGAGGTCAGACCTGCCTCCACCATCTTTCTTCTTTGATCAGTCCTGACCCCAGCCATCCCTCCCACAGCACTTTCTTCTTTTCTGCTGGGCTTGATAATCCATTGGCCACATGGGATTCCCAGGCAATAATCAAGATGATGGCATTTATAACAGGTTACAATTGCTTGATGAGAAATGCTCAGGATACATACAGTTCTTCAGGTTAGGAGCACCTCTTCTCAGCCTATGCTCAGTCACAACTCTTTAGTCCTCTTGTCCTCTACCCGACTCACTCAATGTTACAAAGCTCCTTTTGTGCTGCCAATATATGCTCAAAGGGTACTCCACTCTGCCATAAGCATCAGCCAAAGGCTCTCAGCTCTAGCTTCAGGAGTCAGACATTCTAGCAACCCTAATCAAGTGCCTGGAAGTAACTCACTCCAAAGGAGAGCCTACTGCCTGAAGGCACTCTACTCTATGGGCTGGAAAGCCCGCTGCTCCATCGTATGGCCTTAATGATTTCCTCTCTGCTGCCACCAGTTCTCTGCCACTTCTCCTGTGTCACAGCTCTGTGGCCCGGATCAAATAGGCTCAATGCACAGGAATCTCTGGATCCAAAGGACATGCTCCATTTCTGGTTCTCTTTTCCTTCCTAATAGTGAGATCACCCACTCATGCTTCTGAGATGACTCATTTTAAACCCAGCAAGGTGACAAACTATCCAATCCCTTGTTAGATTTTCATACACCTTATTTGCATCCTCCCTCCCAGTTATTTGTAAGTTAAAAACCCTATGACTAGAAGAGCCACATCAAGTAATTCACCACACCATGATTATATCGTTTGATTTCTTGGCTCCTGCTTCCAAGGGCATTGATTGTGAATCAAAGTGAGATACAATCTTTGACAGTGTCACTATTTTCTCCATTAATCATGATGTTTCTTACTGACTTTGAGGATTTTTGTTTTCTTTATGTTGAGGCATAATCCATAATAAAGGCTTTCAACTTTGATATTCTTTAGTAAATGCTTCAAGTCTTCTTTGCTTTCAGCAAGCAAGGCTATGTCATATACATTTCTCAGGTTGTTAATGAGTCTCCCTCCAAACACTGACGCTGTGTTCTTACTCACGTGGTCCAGATTCCTGGCTTATTTGCTCAGCAGACAGGTTGCATAAGTGGTGAAAGAATATGACCCTGAGACATAGCTTTCCTGAATTTAAACCACATAGTAATTCCTTGTTCAAACAATTCCTTGTTCTAATGACTGCAATTTTGAGCAGAAAAACCATCAACCCTTAGGTCATAAATGAGATGTGGCATAGTGGCGGGTCCTGTTAAAAACTGTAAAGTTTGGATCAGTAATAAGTTCAATAAGTCTAGAAAGCGTGGAGTTGGCCATGGATGCTCATGCTGGTCTTGCTAAGTTCTAATGGCTCAAACCAGGAGCTCTGCCACTCCGTGCCATACTATTCACATAAGTCCTTCTGTTTAAGAAGAAACTTGACAAGTTCGATTTCCTTCAGTCCCCCTGGTGGTGTAGTGATTACTTGTTGGGCTGTGATCCACGTGGTCAGCAGTTCGAAACCACCAGCAGCTCCGAGGGAGAAAGACCAGGCTTTCTACTCATGTAAATAGTGACAGTCTCAGACATGCACAGGGGACTGCTGAGTCAGCACTGACTCCATGGCGGTGAGAGATTTTCTGCAGAAAGAGGGTAAAACTATGAAGGGATTTGCAGTCAGTTTACACGAGGGAAGGCTGAGGGCAGTGAAAAAGAATACGTGGGAAAGACATACTTGAAAGGCTGCTGTGTGGGAGCAGGGTTAGTCTTGTGTGAGGGAGCATCAAGGAGAGCACTTGGAGTGCCGAGCGGAAGCTAGAGAGTGATCCGCTTTAACTCCTTCTCAGGAGGGTGATCTGCTTTAACCCCTTCTCAGGAGGGTGAACTGCTTTAACTCCTTCTCAGGAGGGTGATCCGCTTTAACTCCTTCTCAGGAGGGGCTTCCAAACAGCTTCAGCTGTGTAGAGATGAAGAAGGATCTTTAAAAAGAAGGGAGTTCTCTTGTCAGTGGAAGAATTGCAGGAAGTTCTTCAGCATCCCACTCAGCCTATTCATGAGACCTGTGCTTCTTCAGCCCTGTGTCTCCCATCCGTCAACAACAACAATCAGCCACCTGAGAGGGGGTGGTGACTAGTTGTTCCAAAAGTGTAAGAAAATGTTCTCAGATGGAAGTTGTTCATTTTTCATTAATAATGTGCAGATTCCTTGGTTTTTGTGACTCAGAGAGATTGTGAAAATTACACTGATCAGCCTGTTATCCACTCAAGCCGATCCCCACATCAGCTTTTCCAGGGGTTATGGGAGATAGTGCAGAAGTACGGCCATGTGGCTTGGTCACAAGACATGAACGTTCTACTTGAGTAAATGAGAGTCACATGGCTCCTTGGAGAGCTACCCCTCGGGATCCAAGGGGGATCGCTTCCAGGACCCTCAAAGATCCCCAAAGATGCTGAAGCTGAAGTGCCTTATATAAAACGATGTAGTATTTGCACATAACATATACACGTCTTCCCATATGCTTCTTATCGTCTTTACCAAAAAGCAAACTCTACCATCCAGTCACTTCTGGCTCTTAGGGACCCTACAGGGCAGATAGAACTGCCCCGTGGGTTTCTGAGGCTGTAGAGCTTCACAGAAGCAGAAAACCTCATCCTTCTGACAGAGCAGCTGGTGGGTACAAGGTACTGATCTTGTAGTTAGTAGCCCCATTCATACCCTAAGATGCCCCAGGGCTCATGCTCATGATACTCAACACAAAGTCACTTCCCTGTTGATGGCACTTCACACATCCTCCTGGTCGTTGAGGGATTGCTCTGGCCACATAATTGTTTCCCCAACCCTGATTATTTTTGATGTGCAGATGTGAAACCCATGGATGCAAAGGGTCAACTGTATGTGTAAGAATGAGTACCCAAATGTGCTTGACACAATTGATGGATGGATGGATGGATGGATGGATGGATGGATGGATGGATGGATGGATGAATTGTGATAAGAGTTGTACGAGCCCCCAATAAATTATTTCTAAAAAAAAAAAAGAATGAGTACAAGATAAGAAAGAATGTAAGGAACCTATGATTATACATACTAAATTAAAATCTATATGAAGGAAACTGGTTTTCTTAGAGTGGTAGGATCAAGGGTAATATCTTTATCATATTTTTCAGACTTTCCCCAATTTTTTATAAGCAACTTATTATATTTTTGCAATGAAATGTAGGTGTGGCTGAAAATATATGTCTATGCACAAAAATTGGGAATAATACTTGCTGTGAAAAGAACAAAAATGCAAGCCTCCCTAGGTACGTCCAGGGAGCGTTGCTGGATGATGTGACATTCTGGTTCAGAGGAAAGTGCAAGGGAACGCCAGTTGAAACAAAGGAAGGACATGGGGAAAGTGTAGAGGCGAGGGAGAGTCCAGACTGTCCACTCATGACCAGTGGGCTTTCCCAACTGTAGCTGAGCACCTCCACATCCCGCTTAGACACCTATGTGAGGCAGTGGTCATCTGCTTTCACTCACTAACATAATGCACCTATCTCAGCACCACATCAGTTCTGCTGATTTGTAACATGTCTGCCTCCACCACACACCAGGGAGTTTAGTCTTGAGAGCTTAGTGTCTTCTGGACCTGGCACCGCATAGCCCAGGTACACAGTGGATGCTCCAAGGTGCTCAAGAAGGTTTGCTGAATATTCTGGACTGCTACTAGAAGCGACCTGGACAGTTGTATGGGAGCATAGCAAGAGAATTCAAACGCTTTAAAGCGACTAGACCTGTTGCTGCTGAGTCTGATCTGGTTCATAGAGATCCTACAGGACAGAGTCATAGTCTCCCCAGAGGATTTCCAAGTCTGTCGCCTTTATGAAAGCAGACTGCCACGTCTTTCTTCCAGAGGGCAGCTGGTGAGCTTGAACTGTCATTCTCTGGGGGAAGCAGCCAAGCATTGAACCATGTAGCACACCAGGGCTCTCGCAGTAATTATTAGTTTAATTAGCTGTGAAAGGTATCTGGAAGACACTGCTGAGTTCTAGAAAAACCAAACCAAACTCACTGTCATGGAACTGGCGCTGACTCATAGCGACCTTGTAGGATAGAGAACTGTTTCCCAGAGGAAAAAGCTCCATCTCTCTCTCTTGAGTAGCTGCTGGTGGTTTCAAACTGCTGACCTTGCAGTCAGTGGCCCAGTTAGTAACCACTACCTCATCAGGGTTCCTCCACTGAGTTCAGAGGGAAAATGTAAATAGCCAGGAAGATGACCTTATAGAGCAACCACCTTTCTAGAGAGAAAAAAGGGAGGGCATAAGAAAGCAGACTTACCAGCAGGGGTTCACAAAAGACATTTCTGCAGCAAGCCTGCTGGGAGGTGAGACAGGCCACTGAACAATGGCTCTGGGGAGGGAGAGAAGAGAAGAGCCCGGGATGCTGGAGAGGTCACTGTCCAAGATTTCCCCAGACTAGCTCTTCTGAAACCACATAAAGAATCAGCTTAATAACCACACCCTCTTGGATTATTTCCCAATTTTAGACTGTGTCAACCCAGAACCCAAAGATGGTGGCCCTGCAGAGGAATGTGATGGTGAGAAAAGAAAGCCCTCCCTCCCTCCCCCCTTCGCAAGTGTGTGTTTTCATTTAAGATCTGTGAGCCCTGTGATAAGACGTGTGCTTCCCCGGGCGGGGGAAGCCACGGGGGCAGCAAATAGGAGGAAATGTGTTTACGGATCAAGTGTGGCTCCGATGGAGTCCACTGTAGCTAGCTAGACCCACTTCACCGGGTTATCGGGAAAATACTTGCAAAAGTAGTATCACGATGCCTGCCAATTAACAAGCCCTGGGTAAAGTAATTTATTATTATCATTTCCCCATGTACAACATGAGCAATGAGTTGCACAGACTCACCATTTGTTATAAATGTCCAGGGATCCCCCCCTGCTCAGTCTTTGGGGCTGTGACATTCCTTTTGCCTCGGAGAATCTTTGTTCCTCTCCGTTGGGCGGCCCGGCCCTCGTGCCATCTTTGCATGCCTGTGACTCCAGCCCCCAGCACAGCTGCCTTTGATTGTGGTCCTTACAGATTGTGGCAGCTGCGTGGTGACGCTCCTGAACGACCTGGCCACCATGCACGATGAACTGCGCCTGGTCAAGTCTCAGCTGCAGAGCCTGAGTGCCAGCGCGGGGGCTGTGGAGCAGATGAGGCAGCTGGAGACCCAGACCAAGGACCTGAGGGTAAATGCCCGGTGGGCCCCGCCTGTTCCCTGAGGCTACATGAACGTGGGTTCCTCAAACACAAAAGGGGGAGAGATTGGGCTTCTCGCCATCTCTTGATCGTAGAAGAGATTTGGTTTTGCTGGTAGAAAGTATTACCTACGCTAACTTCTCAGGCTCAGTGAGCATCTTTTCATCCTGCTCGCGTCCTGTCGCTGAGCTAACTGCCTCGTCGAACCTTCCGCTCATCATCTTGACAGACTGAAACCAAGCCCAGTCTCGCTGCCAGCAAGTCCATGCCGACTCGTGGCGATCCTACAGAATGGGGTTTTCATTTTCGTTTTATTTTCTCATTTTTCACGATAAAAGCTTATTTATTCAAAACCTCTATGATTTTTTTTAATGTGAGCATTTAAATGTTATAAAATGTGCCCCTGGGCACTGCGTTCGCTGTGCGCCATGCATTTTAAAAGACTTGTTTATATTTTTATTCCATTCAAAATATTTTCTTATTTCTTTTGGGACAAATCTTTGACCCATGAGTCATTTTGAAGTGTGTTGTTTAATTTCCAAGCTGGGATTTCCCAAATATACTTTAGGTATGTAGCATCATCTCCACTTCTGTAAGATCGAGTCAGTATACTGTCTCTTGTCTCATCACTTAAAAGGTTTTTTGCTGCTTCCTTGTGTCCCCCTAGCACCAGTTACAACGGAGAGTAAATTCTTCATGTAGCAGGTTTCCAAGAGCCCCCATTGTGTTTGTTTTCCTGTAGAACCAGCGCCGGTCTTGCTAAGTGGATCTTGTCATCATGGCCAGGTCTGATAGTATTGTTGGGACTTTTAATGTCTGCTCTAAAGTGAGATTAACTTGACCTGTTATTTTACAGAATCTGTTGCTCAACTACCGTTCTGCCATCTCGAATCACGGCTCCAAAATGGATGGCCTGGAAAAAGAGCTGAGTCAGGTGAATCGTGACCTTACGGCGCTGCAAGGAAAGGTACTAAAACGTTAGGTCCATTTCCTTTACAATCTCTTAAAACTTCAAAACACTTCATATTCCCCCCACCCCAGATAAATTTAATTGGTTGCCAATCGTTTTATTTTTCATACAGGTTCAAGTGAATTCTAGAAAAGCACAAACATTCTATAGCAATGTTTATCAGACCATGCAAGATGCAAAAGAGCTGGACACAAAGGTTAAAAACATCATCAGGAATGTACACAGTAAGATGAACGTCCCAGGCCAATGAAATCATTGTTTTCATGACATAGCCCTTCTTGTACACTGAACAACTTCCTTGGTAACATTATGAGAACAATCTTGTTTTGATACTAAAAGCTAATATGAACCCTACATAAAAGCCTCTAGCTTTTCTTTCTCTTCTTCTTTTTTTTTCTTTCTTTCTGTAGGTGTCTGGAGCCCAGAATTCCCAGTTTAATAAGCTATTCAATGTTTTCCAGTTCTCTTAAAGCAGATATCTGGGACAGGTGGACAGGGAAGCAACCTACCTTCAGGAGACGTTTCCAGACAGTTGGCGGAAGCAGAGCGCATGATGAGGGAAATGCGGGCCCGAAACTTTGCCACGCAGCTGAGCGAATACGAAACTGAAAAGAGGGAGGCTCAACTCTGTAAGAAATTTTCCTGTGCCTCACTTCTATTTAGTTCCTGATTTGCTTAAAATACTCATATAATATGCGAAATAGAACCCACAGTTATAGGTAGAAGACCTCAACATTTTTGGAGTATCACAGTAACATGTTGTGGTCTGCTGGAGACTAAGAGATCTTTGTTTCCAAAAGGATGTAGAATTCTCTCTCTCTCTCTCTCTCTCTCTCTCTCTCTCTCTCTCTCTCTCTCCTAAAGGTTAGTTATTGAGACCCCATTTTCTGTTTTGATTGTATTTTCATTTGTTTCCATTTTTAAAGTACTATCTAACTTAATCATATCAAAAATAGTCTTAGTGCTACTAATACAAAACAGGGTGGACAGACCAGATATTAGCTAGTAATATTGAGTGATTTTGACTTGGAAACTGCCACATTAGTCCAAAACTAAGAGAAATATGAGTTTGGTACTAGTTGTTGCTTTCCAAATATTGGTATTTATTTTCTAGTACAATGCTGTCACGGAGTAAGATACATCTAGGACCAGTTCTCTGTCTGCATTTGTATTATTTAGATTTAATATCAGCCTTGGCTTTTCATTCTAAAGAGAATTCGTGGTGGAAGGGGCACGGCGTTGTTTTATGCTCTGGCATAAAAGTCCCCAGCCTGACCAGTCATGTAACCTTGACGAGCCCCCTCATCTCTCTGGACTCCATGTCCCCGTGCGCCACAAGGAGGGCAGTTCCTGCTGTCCTGGTGACTGGAGTGCTCAGCCAGGCAGCGTGTACAGCACACGGACTGGGGCCGTGGAGATGCTCTCTTTCCATGCGTTCCCTCACAGGCTCGAGGGTCTAGAGGACTTTCGCAGACCCTGCACTCTCCCTCTGCAGTAAGTCGATAAGTTAGCTTCAGTATCATCACCTCGCAAGGGGAAAACATAGACCCATGTGTTGCAGTGCTGACTCGGATCAGGAACTGGCTGGGAAATCACCAGGTGGAGAACAACGGGCTGGTTAGCAGTATCCGGAATTCTCTAACCGAATATGAAGGCAAACTCAGCAGCCTCCAAGGAGCATTGCAGGAAGCAGCTGCCCAAGCAAAGCAGGCTACTGGCCTCAACCAGGACAATGAGAGGGCTTTGGAAACCATCAAGGTGAGTTCACACAGGCAGTCTACCTGCTTTCATTCCAGATGAGAGTGGGGGAAACAAGGAGCCTTATCTTGACTAGCTAGCATCCTCAGGGCCCTGACCAGATAACAGCCTGATTGTTGCTGTTATCTGGTACCGAGCAAGGCCCAACTCCTGGTTACTGAGGTACACCAGAGGAAAGGTAACTAGTCCCGCGCTGTCCTCACGACCAATTGTGTATTGTTGTGGTCTGCAGATTTTCACTGGTTGCATTTTGGATGTAGGGAGGGCTCTAGATTGTTTCGACTACTAGTCCATCTTAGTCTGGAAGCTCCACTGAAACCTGTTCGGTATCCTAGCAACACTCGAGCCTCCTCTTACACATGGATGGTTGGACCACTTCAAAGTCCTATGCTTGTAATCATATCATGTGTTATAATGTAATCATAGACAGCTTTTGTAAACCACACAGCCCCCTACGTGTGCTGTGCATGTTGTGTGTGTATCCAATATTTACACAGGTGCATTCTTTTTGAAAACACATAGTACAACAGGAATGAAGCAATAAATGGAAAACCAAAGTTGTTTCTATTTCTCAGCTACCAGAAAAAGAAATTCCAGATTCAAACCACAGACAAAATTGCTTCACCCTTACCCCTGGCTGAAAGAGGCTGAGAGGAATAATATAGCCAACTAGCTGTGAAATTGAACTAATTGTAATTAACTAAAAGTGCTTGTTGTGTGTTTTAAATGACAAGTTATGTGTAAACATTATTACCATAATCACTAGCTAAGTTGTTTTAAGCCATTACCTGCTTTACAGGAAATAAATTAAAATACAGGCTGCCTATAGGGGCTTCTAGGACAGAATTTAGGGCTGAGGTTCTCTAGCCTATGTCCTCGGTGGTGAACACCATACGCTGTAACCACAGAAAGTGTGAGGGAGCGACACAGATGGTTAGGGGCTTGGCTGGTGGTTAGAGCCCACACCATGCTTCCAGGGGAGAAGGACCGGGTGGTCTGCTCCTGCAGGTGTTTCCCCCATTGGGCCCTTTGACTCTGTCACCCAGGGTCCCCGTGAGTAAGAATCAACTCAACAGCACCTAAAACAATCCCAACCAAAAGTGACCACAGTGCCAAAGTAGATAACATAGGAATAACCCCCCAAAAGAAGTACTGGGTCAAACAAAATCAAGGTCTTAGCACAGCGGTTCTCAACCTGTGGGTTTAGGGGTCTTTAGGGGTCATTTGACCTCTTTAGGGGTCAAATGACCCTTTCACAGGGGCCACCAGATTCATAACAGTAGCAAAATGACAGTGATGAAGTAGCGACGACAATAATGTTATGGTGGGGGGGGGGGGTCACCACAACACGAGGGACTGTGTTAAAGGGTGACGGCATGAGGAAGGTTGAGAACCACTGTCTTAGCAGATGCCTGCATGTTTGGCTCCCAAAGCCCCCTTAAATTGTGATACCTGGGTAAGACTTCTACAGGTCACTGGGTATACCCTGGAAAGGGAACAGGGCCCAATTTTAGGAGTCTCTGAACCTTCTAGCCTAGCATGCCCCCTTAAATTGTGTGCCCCCTCTCATGAAAGTTTCTGCTCGATCACCATTCGGAGTGACGTTGCAGAGAGTGCTAGTTTACTTGGTAGACGTGGTTGGTGCTGGCTTACTTAGTCCAACTTCCTCATTCTGTTACACAAACTAAAGCTAGAAATATGTCCGTCTGCTTGACTGAGGGGACCCTGCATGTAGAAACCTCCTCCCACTGTCATGGTTGTCATTTTGCTGGCATAGAGTTTCAGTCCACCGTGGTTGGCACCCCTCCACTGCAAAGACATGGGTTCCCGACACTTTGTGGGGTTCTGAGTGCTCTGTAAGTCAACACACTCAGGAAAACAGCCTGGTTCTGAAATGCCTTGTGTGCTGTTGGTCGCTGACTGTGTCTCTGTCTCCTGATAATATATCACGCCGCCAAGTACCTACGGTTTGTGTTCTCCCCAGAGACAAGTTGAAGAAATGAATTCCCTCCAGAGCAATTTTATGAAGTATCTCACCACTGCAGACGCAGCCTTGCTGCACACCAGGAGCCTGCTGCAGCTGATGGGGAAAAGCCAGGAGGTAGGGGAGGCACTCGTTCCCTGCAAACTCTCAAGGCACTTACCTCCTATTGCAATGAAACGATGAGACGGGCCTGAAAAGTACTTATCTCCTAAGTGGAAATAAAGAGGCTAATCATTATTCCCCCCATATCAGGGGCGTAAATGAGATCGTTTCTCGATGGCTAGCTGTCTTCTCTAATTTGTCTGCAATAAGTAAGTTCTGCTTTGATGATAGCGAAACATACGCTGCTATTTTTAAGAGATCAGGAATATTTTCACTAATGGAAAGTATAAATAGGACCGATGAAAGAGTTACAGAATTTCTTAGCAGCTCAATGGGCATTTTGAAAATCTCATTATTTCTAAATCAGAAAAAGAAGCTCTTCGGTTTAGGGCAATGTGTCTCTCATAACAATAGTGCGTGTCTGCAAATGTGATCAATGAGGTCACCGACTGCCATCGAGAAAGTGTTGAAAATGTCTGAGACATGAGGGAATATTTTCAATGCCACCATCAGAAGCAACCAAGGATTGATTGGTTTAGCAAATGGGTTTAGAAAACGTAATTTCTCGTGGCTGTCTCTTGGGACTGCGTCATCGATGACAGAGCTCAAGACTATGGTATACATGGCCTTTGCTCAAATTTGCACTGTCTTGGTTTATTCGGAAAAAATAGGACTATGAAAAGTTAGCGGCCACCTTAAATGGAGCAAGACAAGAACTAAGTGACAAAGTGACAGAGCTTTCCAAATCCGCTGGCAAAGAGTCCCTGGTGGTGGAGGCAGAGAAGCATGCGCAGTCTTTGCAGAAGCTGGCGAAGCAGCTGGAAGAGTGAGTAGATGGTCACGGTGAACGTGCTGCCTGCGGCCACCTGGTCCTGAACCTCGCATGAATGCTTCCCCTTTGCTAGCCGGGCCTCCAGAACAGCGGGGAGGGATGCAGGGTTCCGGCTAAGCCCAGCTGTTGGAACCAGGGGCAGGTCAGAATGTGACCAGCCGCCAACAAGCTCGTTCAGAGTGGTGTCTATTGGGGTTGGGAGAGCGATTAAGTCCACTATTATTAAGGTCCTGATTGGCCAGGAGAATGAGAAGTCTCAGGGAGCCTGGGCTCCAGGGAGGGGAGGGCCGGGCCGCCAGAAGACTCAACCCATTCTGTCTTCCAGGATCAAGAGAAACGCCAGTGGGGATGAGCTGGTACGCCGTGCAGTGGATGCTGCTACTGCCTATGAGAACATCCTCAACGCTATCAAAGCAGCTGAGGAGGCAGCCAACAGGGCCATGGGCGCATCTGAGACTGCTCTCCAGGTGGGCACCTGCATTCTGGAAGACGGCACATTTTCTTACATTCTTTCAGTGTGCTCTATTGTTCTTGCTGTTGGCATTAAGTCTGTTCTGACTCGTAGAGACCCTGCGTACAACCAGGCAAAACCCTGCCTCATCCTGCACCATCCTTACAATTGTTCTGATGCCTGAGCCCATTCTGGGAGTCGCTGTATCCATCAATCCATCTAGTGGTGGCTCTTCCTCTTTTCTACTTTCCCTTCATCAAGCATGATGTCCTTTTCCAGGGACTGGTCTCTCCTAGCAACATGTCCCAAAGTATGTGAAGTGACATTTTGCCTTCCTTGTCTCTAAGAAGCACGCTGGCCTACCTGTTCCCAAGACAGATTGGTTGTCCTTTTAGCAGTTCATGATACTTTCAATACACAAAACATGGCTCAGATGCACTGATTCTTCTTCGGTCCTCTTTATTCAGTATCCAACTTTCACATGCATATGAGGTAACTGACAATACCGTGGATTTGATTCAGGTACACCATAGTCCTCAAAGTAACATTTTTGCTTTTCAAGACTTTAGACAGGGCTTGGTCAGCAGATTTACCTGCTGCACGATGTCTTGATCTCCTGACTGCTGCTTCCATGAGCGTTGATTGTGGACCAAAGAAAGACAAAACCCTTGACAACTCAACCCATTCTCTGTTCATCATTATGTTACTGATGGGTCCAAGTGTGAGGATTTGGGTCTTCACATTGAGTTTGATCCCCACTGAAGGCTACAAACCTTGATCTTCAATGTCCTTTTTGACAATGGATGCAACACCATTCATTCATTGTGTCTCCCCGGCACAGTAGCTCATACGATTTCCTGATTCAAAACACCAATGCATTCCATTTAATGGTTGGAGACTTTCCATTTCCCTTCCAATTTTTCATACTTCGCACATCCCAAGTTTTGATGGTCAGCAGATGTTTGCAGCTGTCTCTTGAGTCATGCCCCATCAGCAAATGAAGATCCCACAGGCTCCGCTTTCCTCCATTTACATCACCATGGTTGGCTCCACTCTGAGATAGCAGCTCCTTCTCAGTCACATTTCGAGGGCCCCCCGACCCGAAGGCCATCCTTGGGCACTCTCTCCGATAATGCCCTGCTTCCCTTCTTTAAGCCTTCAGCATCTGACAGTATTTCAAAGCTCTGCACAAGGTTTTCAGTGGCTCCTTCCTCTGAAGTGGGGAGCTGATGAGTCCTTCCCTGACTCTGCTTCATCTGGAAGCTCCCCTGAAACCAGTTCCCTGGAGGGGGGACCCTGCTGGCATTGGCAATAGCAGTGACATCGCTGCCAGCATCCCTGCAACACACAAGCCACCACAGTACAACACACTGACAGACAAAAGTGCATTTTTTAAAAATCACCATTTGTTTGGTGAAATAGACTTGCACCTGCTCTACATAGGGATCATCTCTGCAGTTACCTGACTGATGGATGTCGGCTGCTGGTGGTCCATTCAAGTCCATTTCAACCGATGGTAGATCCCTGTCTGTCAGAGCAGAACTGATACAGAGAGCTTTCCAGGCTGACAATTTTGGGGATGGGTTCAAACTGTCAACTGTTCGACTGGTAGTTGAGGGCTTAATTGTTTATTCACATTTTTTGTTTTTTTAAGAACTACTTTGTGAAACCAGATAGAAATCACACTGATTGTTGGTATTAAGCCAAAATAAATGTATAATCTTTTTGACCAGGTATTCTTTGATACTGTGACCAAGTATCAATATTTACTCACCCCCCCTCCAAATCAAAATTTTAATAAGCTGGTTTGTCAGTGTTTTCCTCCATGTTGCCTTGGACCTGAGTCGCTGGGCATGCCTGTGGAGTGCTTTGGGGTCTTCTGTGTTCCTTATACTATTCCTATATCTGAAAAGAACCGACAAAATATGAACGATCAAGGAATTGGAAAAGCAGACCTTGGGAGATTGAAGAGCTCCTAAATCTAAAAACCCTGAACACAATGAAGCTCTCTCATTGTAATTGTAGGTGATCTTGTACAGTGGCAGAGTGAGGAACTGAGGCAGGAGGCATCGGATTTGAATCATATAACGTGGACTATAGATTAGACAGTGGGCAGATAGAAACAGATGGGACACTGTAGCCCATCATGACCAAGATAGAGTAGATGGTCTCTGTCCCAGAATGCTCTGAAGGTGGAGGGATTGGCAGCTGCTTTGCTCATTTGAACATGGTCCCGGGCAGTGCCTAGACATCAGTGACCTTACACCAGGAAATACTGGAACTTGAAAGCGTATCAAAACATTGTCACATAATTTGTCAGCATTTGTTAGCAGAGATAGAGCCACTTCTGCAGGCTGAATCATCTGCTTAGAGATCTTACTGTATTTTAAAGAACAGTATTCTGCTAACTGGTAGGTGCGGTACCATCAGTTCTGACGCATAGCAAACCGCTACACCACAGCGTGAAACGCCAGTCAGCCCTGCGCCATCCTCATAATTGCTCCTGTGTGGGAGCCCATTGTTGCAGCCACTGGTCACTCGCCTTGTTGAGGTCCTCTCCCTTTTATGCTGCCCGTCTACTGAGCATGAGGTCCTTTGGGACGCTGTCCGAAGCATGATGTTTGGCCACCCTGGCTTCTAAGAACCCTTCTGGCTGTACTTGTTCAAAGACAGACATCTTGGTTCTTTGGGCAGTATTAGTACTGTTTATGTCCTTCGCCAGCACCATGGTTCAAACACATCGAGGATTCTTCGGTCTTCCTTATTCAATATCCAACTTTCACATGCATATGAGGCTGTTGAAAATACCATGGCTTCGGTCAGTCCACCTTAGTCCTCAAGGTACCATCCGTGCTTTTCAACACTTTGGAAGAGGTTGCTTGCTGCAGATTGACCCAATGCGCTGTGTCAGTCGGTCTCTTGACTGTTACTTCCATGAGCATTGGTTGCGTGTCCAAGCAAGATGAAATCCTTGGCAACGTCAATCTTCTCTTCATTTGTCATTATGTTACCTATTGGTCCAGTAGCTGCAATCCTTGACCTTCATTAGCAAGTGCTTCAAATCCTCCTCATCTTCAACAAGCAAGGTTGTGTCATCTGCCAATCATGGTCCTTGCATCCTGATATAATTCTTCATCTAATTCAGCTTCTCTGATTATTTCTCAGCATATAGTGAGAGGATACAACCCTGATGCACACCTTTCTTGATTTTAAATTGTGAAACGTTTCTTTGTTCCCTTTTTACAGCTGTCTCTGATCTACAGACAGGCTCCCCGTGAGCACAATGCAATGTTCTGGAATTCCCATTCTTAGTCCACACAATCGAACGCCTTAGCAAAGTCAGTAAAACAGAAGTAAACATCTTGCTGTGCTTTCAGCCAAGATTGCTCTGACAGCAATGATGTCCCTTATTTCACATTGTCCTCTGAATCTGACTGCTCCCTGTCTATGTACTGCTGCAACCATGGCTAGATGGTCTGCTGCAACATTTTATTTGCATGTGATATTAATGATATTGTTCTAATTTAAACATTCTCTTGGATCATCTTTCTTTGGAATGGGTATAAATATGGATCTCTTCCAGTTAGGTGGCCAGGTAGCTCTCTTCCAAATTTATTGACATATGCAAATGAGTGCTTCCTGAGCGCATTGAAACTTCTGGATCCTGGCTTTGGCTAATGCCTTCGGTATAGCGTGGATGGCTTTGCTCGTAGACTAATGCCTGAAATGGTGGGATGTTGACTGGTTCGTTCTGGCGCAGCGACTCTGTGTATTCCTTCCATCTTCTTTGGACGCTTCCTGCTTTGTTCAATATTTTGCCCATAGAATCCTTCAATATTGTATCTCAAGGCTTGAATTTTTTCTTTAGTTCTTTCAGTTTAAGAAACGCTGAGTGTGTTCTTTCTTTTTTAGTTTTCTAACTAGGAATTTGCATATTTCATGATCATATCTGACTTTGTCTTCTTGAGCTGCCCTTTGAGCTTTCATCATTTCTTCCATTCGCCTTGGCTAGTTTACAATTGAGAGCAAGTGAGACTCTTCTGACATCCACTTTGATGTTTTCTTCCTTGCCTGCCTTTTTAATGACCTTTGGCTTTTTCATGTAGGCTCTTCTCCATGTCATCCTACAGCTCACCAAGTCCTCTGTCATTAGTGTTCAGTGCAGCAAATCTGCCCTTGAGCTGTTCTTGAAATCCAGCTTGGATAGACTCAAGGTCATCCTTTGGTTCTCATGGACATGTTGTCATTTTCTTCACCTAAACTTACATGTGAGCAGTTGATGGTGTGTTCTACAGTTAACCCTTGGTCTCTTTTTGCTACTGATTTTGAGCTTCGCCAGTCTCTGCCCACAGATGTAGTCAGTTTGATCTGTGTATTGCACCTAGAGAAGTCCGGGTGTATAGTTACCTTTTGTGTTGTTGAAAAAGGTATTTGCTATAAACAAGTCATTGGTCTTGCAAACTTCTATCATAAATCTCCAGCTTTGTTTCTATTCCCAAAGTAATATTTTCCAGCTACTGTTCCTTCCTCTTTGTTTCCAACTTTTACCAATCAACCAAAAGTTTCCCACCTTTTTGCCAATCAGCAATATTTATCAAGGCATCTTTATTGCATGTTTAATCAATTTCAAAATGAAGTCTTGGTAAACGTCTTCAATTTCTTCCTCACTAGCTTTAGTTGTTGGTGCATACATTTAAGTAATAGTCATATTGACTAGATTTCCATTTATGCCAATAAATATTATCCTATTGCAGACAGCACTGTATTTCAAGATAGATCTTACATGCCCTTTTGGAGAATGAATGCAAGGCCATTCTTCTTGACTGTATCATTTCTGGCAGAGGAGGTCATGTGGCTGCCTGATTCAATTCATTTCAGCTCACTTGTGCCTGGGATATTGATCTTTTGTTTGTTTGTTTTTAACAGGTTTTTTGGTTCTTAATCCACATATTACACAATCCAACAGTTCACTCATATTGAGAAGAGTTATATAATCATGACCATGATCAATTCTAGAACACTTCCCTTTCTTTTCTCTTCTCCTCCCTCATGGCTAAATTGCTTTTAAAATGTTTTGTGTAATATCACTAGCAGTTCTGGTGCTCCCTCCCCACTCCCACATACATGTTGATCTTTATACATCCATTTCTTGTTCTTGTTTTATTTTTCTTCTTTTTAAAATCATTTTATTGGGGGCTCGTACTCCATTTCATTTTGGATCACTTCCAATTCTCCTAGATTAATTCTTCCAGCTTTTAGGATAGGATGAGAAAATCCTACTCCCGATTCCCTCAGGTATTCCACCTGCTTAAGGCGGATAAACACTTTGCTTTCAGACAGTGATAAAGGGAGATCTTCCTGGAAAAGCCAAGACCCTGAGTTCTGACAGTGATCAACTCTTAAGTGAAGCCAAGATAACACAGAGGAAGCTACAGCAAGGTATGAGGCGAGGGGGGAGAGGGAGGGTCATGGGGCAGTGGGGGGGAGGGGGGAGGACTCAGAGATATGCAAGAGCTTGAAATTGTCCTAGGTAATAAGGGGGCGCTCTAGAAGCAAATTCTCTTTTGGAGTCCCAATATCAAAGTAGCTGGATATAGTCATAATCTATGTTTAATTTTATAAAATTGATATTTCTGGTTAATAGTCTAAATATGCTCCACTCAACATACCCAAACTTAGCTAGCTAGAGTCATATGTATAAACCAGTCTTGAGTATGATAGATCTGTTTTGATGTGACCTTGATGGGAGTATTTTAATTTAATCCACTTGTTATCAAGGCCCTGGAATCCCACACATGCCAGGCATATATACGGTGCTATTTTATTATTTAAGGCCAAGGTCATTAGTTTCAGGTCATTAGAGGAAATACTTCAGATTTTCTTAAGTCCCAAAATCTTAGCAACTTGAAGTACCAAAAATATCGCTATTACTGTGAACCAGGAGAAATGCTTAAGCTGTAATTTTTAAAATAGTTGTATGGTCTTATAATTCATATATCATACACTTCAGTAGTTTGGCCATATCAAAAAAGTTGTACCATCATCACCATTAATTTCAGTAATTTCAATCATCACCAGGAGCATTAATTTTATCTTTAAAAAATTTCATTTATTTTATTTAGCATGTATGATGGGTAAGTCAAAAGCATTACTACTATGACTATAATTTATGCATGTACAAGTTTATTACTACTAAGACTACAATTTATGTGTGCACAAGTTTATTATGAACTCAATGTGTTTAAATGCGTCTCTGTGATCAGTGAAAGACTACAAACAAGTTCTCATTTACTTTAGTTTTGTTAGGATGGCTTCAAAAACAGGCCCAGTCAAAACAGACCCCCTTCCATGGGGATCTGCTGGGCATTTCAGTTCAAGGCAAATAACTCAAGCAACTGTTTTTAGGGGAACCCTAAAGTGGATAATCTCGATAGATTTTCTCAAAGGACCCAGGAAAATCACAGGGGCTTAGTAGGAAGAAAGTTTTAAGAACATGGAAAACTAGATTGGTAGGGGGAAAAAAGGCCAAGAAATTTGTACCAGAGAATTTTCCCCATCACATTGCACCCAACACAAGAGCTACCCAACACGAATATCACTGGAAAACTTTATCTCGTTCGCCCTATAGCCCTGATCTTGCCTTCTCGGACTTCCTTTTGTTCCCTAAATCTGAGAACATGGAAAAGGAACACGGTCTGAGTCACTTGAGGATGCCAACACTGCCATTTGGACGTGGTAGAACTCAAAGATCATAGAATTCGTCAGGGCAGGGCTAGAGAGATGGAGCCCACCCCCCACCCCCACCCCACCGCCAGCTTGCCAGTCCTAGACGGAGACCATGTCCGGAGCCAGTAGCTTTGCATTTTATTAAATAAAAGTTTCTATGCGTTTGTAACAATTCCTTTTTACTTAACCCATCCACATCCACATCAGAAGTAAACTCACTCTTCTCAAGTTGATTCTGACGAAAGCAGCTTTCTAAGACAAGCTGCCCCTTTGGGTTTAAATCTTGACTGGCATGGACAGCCTCATTTTTCTCTTTGAGGGGCACTGGCAGATTTGAACCTCGGTCCTTGTGGTTAGTAGCTCTGTGTGTGGCCTACAATGCCACCAAGGAGACACACACACACACACACACACACAACTATCTTAAAAAGCACTGAGCCCATCTCCTGGTCTGACAAGTCCCTGTAAACACGCTGTCTCTGAAGCAGACTCTCAAGCCAACAGATACTGCGTTTTATTCCTTTTATGGTGATTAGATGCTTGCTATCAGTAAATTTCCTGTTTTAAATTTTGAGAAATTAATGAGATGAAAAATGGAATACGAAAAGAACTCAATCATAAAGCTTTTCTGCTTTGACACCTGCTCTCTCTATGGGATCTGAGTGTAGGGCCGAGGATCTGCACGTTAACTTGGATGAGACCCAGCTGTCTGCTTCTGTAAACAGTGAGTCTCCACAAGCCCCAGCGGTGGCTGTGGCTCAGCATTGGCTCGATGTCAGTGAGAGAGGAGGCTCTGTATGCCAGGTGCTGCTGTTGCATCGGCGCTGACTCATGGTGGGCGACCTCCCGTGTGTCAGAGTAAAACTGTGCCCCATAGAATTTTGGAAGCAGATTGTCAGACCTTTCTTCCAAGGCTAACCATTTACACCACCAGGATGCTAGCTGTGTTGTTTGTTAAACCAGAATTTAAGCCATCATTTAAATCAGAAGCCTTCAGGGTGGACTGAAAGCATCAGAAGCTGTTTCTCATGACCAGAAGGTGGCAGTATTATCAACTAGGAATGCCTGCTCGCTTCTTTTCTTCCATCGAACGTCTTTATATTTGTCAGTTTGGAATACGAGCAGAAACCAACAATATATGTTTACTCAGATGGGGCTTGCTTTTGTACTCTCATTGAAGAGACATCTTTTCTACATTATTTATTGATTTTCTCACTTATTAATTCATGCATGCGTTCATTCACCAAGTATGCATTCATATTAAGCCCTACTAGTGCAAGACGAAGGGCCCTGGTGGCTCCCTGGGTTAATCATTGGCTGCCAACCTCAAGGTCGATCGTTCAAACCCACCAACTGGCCTCTTCACTCTCGAAAGTTGAGGCTTTCTGCTCCTGTAAAGATTTCGTCTGGGAGGCTTTACAGAGCACTTTGACTCTGACCTACAGAGATGCTTTACGGGGAATTGACTCAACATCGGTGGGTTTGGGTGGATTTAGGGCCAGACAGTGGCACGAGTGCTAAAATGGCTGTGTCTAGCTGCTCACCAAAATGTCCATCGTTTGAGGCCTCTCTCCACTTCGGGGGAGAAAAGACCAGTTTAGAAACCCCTATGGGTGCTTTGAGTCTGCCTCATTGATTGGCTGAGTTGGAATCGACTTGATGTCAGCCAACCATCGTGCAAGCCAGCACGTTGTGCTGCACACTCCCTGGAGATGTGGGTCTGCACACATACAGTGGGCATCTCTGGAATGCTCACCAAGATGCAAGTCTTCTCTGTGCTGCGTAGACTCCAGTCACCTCAGGACCGACAGATGCCAAGGGAGGATTAGAAGGCCCAGACTAATCACGCCTTCATGCTCCTGTATTTTATTTTAGAAATCAGTCCATCTCTCAACAACCTACAGCAGACGCTGCAGATGGTGAAGGCTCAGAAAGAGCAGATCGAGGTCAATCTCACGACTTTCCGTGATGATCTTCGTGGCATACGGAGGGGTCAGTATCTCCCCGGTCCCTTGGTACGGAGCCTCTGTTGTTGAACAGCTTAGATCTGGACACCTCCCTTCTCTGTGTGTGCAATAGATGGCATCGATAATGTGATCGATAAAGCCAAGAGCCTGGTCCGGAATGCCAATGACATCACAAGTGAGGTTCTGGATGGGCTCAGCCCCATTCAGACGGATGTGGACAGAATTAAGGATACCTATGGCAGCAGGCAGCGTGAAGACTTCAACAAAGCTCTGAGTGATGCCGACAACTCAGGTAGCAGGCCAGCATGGACTCTCTCTCCATTTCTTTCCTCCACTGGGATGGGGTCCGGGCCATGCTACTTCTTTCCTGGTGCAGTCTGATCACTGCAATTAAGACGCTAGTAATTTGTTTCACAAAGTAAATGCAAAGACGTGTGGTATTCTTTTAGTGAAATTAGACGAGTTTTTTTTTTTAATGGACAGAAGATGCTGTTGACTTCCTTCCTTCATCAGCCAGTTGCCATTGAGCTGCTTCTGACTCCTGGTGACCCTATGTGAGTCAAAGTCTAACTGAGCTCCGTAGGGTTTTCCATGGCTGGATTGTGAAAAGTAGATCTCCAGGCCTTTCCTCCAAGGTGCTTCTGGGTGAACTTGAATCTCTAGCCTCTTAGCCAGCAGCTGATCATGTTAACAGTTTGCAAGACCTGAGGACTCCGTCTCCCTTAGATACTGGAGGTATAGGTCCTAGAATCACGAGGTGTTGAATGATGATTGGTATTAAGCATCAGAAATAAGGTTTTTCTTTTCCTCGGAGAATGGTTAGGAAGGAGAATTTAATTTAATAGACTGCAGAATAAAATCCATGATACAGTTACAAAGACTTTTCTGATCTACTCTGCCCAGCATTCAGGGTTTACCAACAACACCTATGTGTAGTTTATCTTTTCTCAACCCACAGGTAAACATTTCTGTTTTCTAATCTCACCCACAGTAACAAAATTAACTAACCGACTCCCCGATCTTCTGAGCAAGATTGAAAGTATCAATGAACAGCTGCTGCCCCTGGGAAACATCTCGGACAATGTGGATCGCATACGAGAACTCATCCAGCAGGCCCGGGACGCTGCAAATAAGGTGGGTGTGCCCCGCACGGGTCCAGCATCCAGCCGACTTCCTGGAGAAGTCACTACATTTCTTGAGAAAGCAAGGTCTTTGTTGACTCAAGCATCAGTTGTCCTAATTCTTGGGTTGCTTGACCTTTGGACGGGGACTTCCCCCTGCTGTCTTTCAAAGGGGCACATCGCCTGAATCCTCGAAATGACCTGCTATGTCAGGGACCTGGAACAGTCTCCTCCCCACTGAGTTTTACAAACAAGAAGAAGGATTTTGCTACAGTTGATTAATTGTTATCCCAAGTTCACAGTGAGGGTTTTTGTGAGTAGAGCATGCTAATATGATATTGCACACGAACTTTTTTTCCCTGTTTGTTTTTGTTTTGTTTTTTAATTTCTAGAAATGTAAAAAATCATTCCAATATTTGTATTGGCATATAATTCACACATCGTATAATTCAATAGTTCAATCACATCAAGAGCAGTTGTACAGCTATCATCACAGGTAGTTTTAGAACATTTTCTTCATTCTTATAGTCAGCTTTAGTAGCTCCCCATTTCCCCAGCCTCCCCTGCCAGGGCCCCAAGGAACTATGAATTCAATTATTGTCTCACCCATAGATTCACCCATCCCATATTTCATCACAGAAAAATATTTTTAAAGCAAACAAATTAACAAGGATAACAAAGTAAAACAGATAAACCCTCAACTCAAAAGAAAGCAAAAAATGCTAAAAATTTAGAACAAATTTAAATGGATCATCGGGGAGATCAAATGATAGGTGATCAAATTTTAACACAACTGTGTCTGCAACAATCCATTTTCTAACGTGTTTTACATGTTAGCAAGGCAAGAACAAGTTTCTCATTGTAACTTGAAGGGTGTAGAATCTACTCTTATTGGGAATGGAGGAATGGTTCTGACTGAGCCTGGGTCATGTCCTGGATCATGTCCTGGGTCATGTCCAGGATCATGTCCTGAGTCATGTCTGGGGTCATGTCCTGGGTCATGTCCGGGATCATGTCTGGGGTCATGTCTGGGTCACATCCTGGGTCATGTCCGGGGTCATGTCCTGGGTCATGTCTGGGGTCATGTCCTGGGTCATGTCCAGGATCATGTCCTGGGTCATGTCCGGGGTCATGTCCTGGGTCATGTCCGGGATCATGTCCTGGGTCATGTCCAGGATCATGTCCTGAGTCATGTCTGGGGTCATGTCCTGGGTCATGTCCGGGATCATGTCCTGGGTCATGTCTGGGGTCATGTCCTGGGTCATGTCCAGGATCATGTCCGGGGTCATGTCCTAGGTCATGTCTGGGGTCATGTCCTGGGTCATGTCCTAGGTCATGTCCGGGGTCATGTCCTGGGTCATGTCCGGGGTCATGTCCTAGGTCATGTCCGGGATCATGTCCTGGGTCATGTCCAGGGTCATGTCCTAGGTCATGTCCGGGGTCATGTCCTGGGTCATGTCCTGGGTCATGTCCGGGATCATGTCTGGGGTCATGTCTGGGTCATGTCCCGGGTCACAGCCGTCTTCTCCCACCAGCGCACTCTTCATCCCGTTTCCTCACTGTAACCTGACGGCCATCGCTTATTAAAATAAAGCGACCAACCTTCCTGGTTGTTCTCAATCCTGGTATCTTCTGAAATATTTGGAGGCAGAGGGTGAGCAAACCAAGTCAGGCTCTTTCTGTTCTGGAGTCTATACTCCTTGTGATTTATGAGGAGCCCAAGAATCTGCCCTTCTTGAAAAGATAAGTCCTCCTGCGACAAAACCAACCTTTAACAGGAAAGCAAAGCATGTCAGGCAGACTTCTGAAGACACTCCCTGCTTCACACCCACATTGTCATCGTCGTTTGCCATGGAGTGGATTCCGACTCACAGCAACTCATCGAGAGGACAGAAGGGACCCCCGCCCGGTCCTGAGCCACCCTCACGATTGTCACGTGGGAGGCCCCTGTGGCGGCCACGGTGTCGGTCCCAATTGTTGGAGGTCCTCCTCTGTTTTGTTGACCATATATGATGTCTTTTTCTAGGCACTGGTCCCTCCGGATAACGTGGCCAAAGATAAAATATTTTCTAAATTTAAAAACTTAAAATCAGCAAAGACTAGTCTTCCGGGTCACAAAAAGCAGAAGGACATGCCAAGAACAGCTTAAAAGTGTGGTTGGGTCTCCTAGAGGGTGGAGGGCAAGACGAGGAGAATGAGGGGCACCTGAGATCACAGCCAAGGAGGCGCTGCATCACCAGTGTCTTGCACCCACTGCTGAGTCCCCTGTCCTAAAGCCATGCCTCTACAAAACCCTGCATAAATATGCAATGCTTACGAGATAAAATGTTCAGTTGACCTAAGAATCACTCCAGAAGTGTTTTCCTAAGATTGTTCAAGAACATTTATTATCTGTGATTTAGAATTGCCCAAAACTTGATCCACAGACAAGAAAAAATATGAACATGTAAATATTTGGAAATTTGCCATCATTAGAATTGACGTCCAAGCATGTCATTAATGATTTGTACTTTATCTACCATTTGATTTTGATTTTTCTAGTACTTTTGTTTGTAGTGTCGTTTGTAAAAGTATCAGTCTATGATGGATTGGGGGGCAGGGCGGGATGAGGGGAGATGGTCTTTGACCAAAGAGCTTTCAAAGCACTATTTTAGAGACTCTGGGTTCCTTCTATTTTAAGGATGAAATGTTTGCAGTAGATGTAATGTAAACATGTTACTTGTTTTTGAAAACAATTCTTTAAGAAGTTTGTTGTAGAAACATATTCTGGATGTCTTTCGTGTCTCTCCTGTTGGTGTTGTGGGCTAAGTCTTGGACTGAGAGTTGAAAACTCAGAGGTTCAAGCCCACCAGCCTCTCTTGGGAAAGAGAAGAGGCAGTCGGTCGGTTTCCATAAAGGTGTTGAACCCCTGTTAGCCTAGGGGCAGCTCAACTCTCTGCTGTGCGCTTACTGTGAATCCCAATTGACTTGTCAGCAGTGGGTTTGCCCGTTTGTGTGTTTCTTTTTCTATGGCTGCTGGAGGCCAGACACCCTCCTGAGTACTTCCATAAGCCTTAGCACACCTGCGCAAAGACCTTCTAGGATCGCAGTATCATCACACGCACGGAGAATTCAGAGAATCTCTAAAGATTCCTGCCTAATGAACAGGAAGAACCTGAATTCTTTATTGGTCACCCCACGAAGCAGCCCCCTGCACTCGCTCTCCTCTCACCCAGCCACCTGGGGAAGAGTGCCACGGTTAAAACCAAGAGCACAGAGTCGCCGAGGACCTCTCTGAATGCACTCAGCTTCCTCGCCGGCCTATTTACCACCCTACGTCTGCATCTCTAGGTTGCTGTTCCCATGAGGTTCAATGGGAAATCCGGCGTTGACGTCCGACTGCCAAGTGACCTTGAGGATTTGAAAGGATACACGTCTCTCTCTTTCTTTCTCCAAAGACCTGAATCACGGGGAAATGCAAGGAAAGAGAATATGTTCGTGATGTACCTTGGGAATAAAGATGTAAGTAATTCGCTGGCGTGTCTCCTGTGGGTCAAACAGAGTATGTGCTTTGAGAATAGTACAGTGCTGGTGTGGTTAGTGTTCAGAGCCTTAGTGGCTGCTAGCCCCAAGACAGCAGTTCCAAACCACCAGCAGCTCTGTGGGAGAAAGATGAGGCTTATAGTATCGGACTTATAGAATCGGAAACCTACCAGGGGAGTTAGAACCTATAGGGTGGCTATGGATCAGAATCATCTCAATGGCAGTGAGAGTAGCATTCAGTATAGATATGCTACTGTACTATAATATTACCAGTATTGGTAAAGTTTTCTCTCCCTATCAAAAGACTAATGGAGCAAGGGCTGAATTCATATCTGGATTGGGTAGGAGTTGCTTGGCAGATGTCTATAGAGTGAGCAAAGGGAATTCATAAATAAGTGCACTGTGACATGAGCACAGATTGATTTTGACTCTTAGTGAGCCTGGAGGACAGAGTAGAACTACCCCATGGGGTTTCCAATGCTGTCAGTGTCGAAGGAGCTGATTCCCGTATCTCCCCACCCCCACCCCCCCGGAGTGACTAGTGAGTTTGAACTGCCAACCCTTTGTTTATCTGCCAAGCATGTCACTACCAGGGCTCCTTGTAAAGATGGCTCAGAGATTATTCACTCCACAGTCTGTATCTCTATAAAGGCCCACTGCATTTATTGTGTCTGCCCCAAGGTCTATTAGTTATTTGAATGCATTCTCTTGGAATGGGACCCCTAGAGAGCCTGGGGTGTGACACTCTCTGAGGTGGCTCTTCTGTACCCAGACCTCCGGGGACTACATTGGCATGGCAATCATCGACGGGCGGCTCACTTGTGTGTACAACCTGGGGGAGCTGGAGGCAGAGGTCCAAGTGGACCAGAACTTGACGAAGAGTGAATCTTTCGAGGCAGTTATGGACCGAGTGAAATTTCAGAGGTATAAGTCTTCACCTGACCCAGGCTCTGCATCTGTATGCTTTGCTGAACACGATTGTTTTATTTATTGTGGCTTTGATTTCTTTAACTATCCCTCTGTGTTTTATATAACGTCCTTCTAAACAGAATATATCAGTTTGCAAGCCTTAATTTTACCAAAGAAGCCACAGCCAATAAACCATTACCAACCCGGTCCTATGACATGATTAGTGGAAGTCGCAACACACTTCTAAACTTGGATCCTGAAAATGCTGTATTTTATGTTGGAGGTTACCCACAGGATTTCATAGTAAGTGTGACTGTGATTTTACTGCTATTTATATGTTAATTGTATAATGAACTAACATCACTATTTTAATAATGAAGTACATATAAAATAGATTTGGTTGTATGTCCTTAAAAGTATGATCAACGATAATAAGAACTCTTCCTTAATAAGTGTTTCCTATGTGCCCTGTCTATTCTAGGCTTGGGAATATTCATTAACAGCGACATTATCATTCCTCATTTTATCACTGAGACAGACACTTACTAATTCTCCCAAGGTCATCCAACTAGGGAATCTCACTCCAGGGTCCAAATTTCTTTTCTTTTTTTTTTTTAGCTTATTTTATTGGGGGCTCGTACAACTCTTATCACATCACAATCCATACATCCATCCATGTGTCAAGCACATTTGTACATGTGTTGCCATCATCATTCTCAAAACATTTTCTTTCTACTTGAGCCCTTGGTATCAGTTTCTCATTTTCCCCTCTATCCCTGACCCCACCCCCTCATAAACCTTGATCATTTATAAGTGATTATTATTTTTTCATGTCTTACATCGTCCACTGTCTCCCTTCACCCACTTTTCTGTTGTCCATCCCCCTGGGAGGGGGTTATATGGAGATCCTTGTGATCAGTTCCTTCTTTTTGCCCCCCCTTTCCCTTCCTCTCCCGGTATCGCCATTCTCAATATTGGTCAGGGTCCAAATGTCTTAGTCCTTAGTTGGAATCGACTTGGGGGCAGTGAGTAGTTTATCCTATATTGACTTCTACAAGGAATAAACCTATATTATTTCTTTGTCAACTTGGTCATTGTCCTTTGGTGTTTTATTAATATTGTTGTTATTGTTTCTAGCTTCCCAAAAGATTACAGTTCCCGCCTTACAAAGGTTGTATTGAATTAGATGACCTCAATGAAAATGTTATGAGCTTGTACAACTTCAAAAAAGCTTTCAATCTTAACACAACCCAAGTGGAGCCTTGTAAAAGGTAAATAGAACCTAGGAACTAGAGTCTCTCTGATTTGGGTAGTTTGCGGTACTTTCGTGTATGGCAAACGAGCAGGTGAGTGAGGTGCTATTGATGTTGCCGGTTGCTTTGGGCCAGGAGTTCTTTGAATAGAGCTTACAGGCAGCATTGGATGATTGGATGGCCTCTCCTAAACTCAGCAAGAGCAACGTTTCGCTAATTTGTATAAAATATGACATTGATTAATAGTGCTTTCATTTTTTTAAAGGACACTTCTTACATTTTCAGCGTCTCCAAACATCAAATAAGCAATGTTTGATAGTATCTGAATTAGGCCTAGGATTATATGTTTACTGTAAAATTTTAAAAGCTCATCCTCCACAGAGACAGGCACCCCTGCCTCTGTGGGGACTATGCCACATGGTCCTGTTGGAACGTTCTGCCATGAGCTTCTGACCCTACAGTTAAGAGGCCCTAGACCATTCTAATATGAGGATGTGGGGAAAAGTCCCAGACACCAACAGGGCCAGTTCTACTCTGCCCTACTGGGTCACTGTGAGTCAGAATCAACTGGGCAGCAGGGAGAATGAGCGTTGAGTATTCAGAACACAAGTTTATTTCAAGTTCATCATTTCTTACATTTCAAGATCTTCAGCTGCTAGACCACATCGTCCTCAGCAGATAGTTCCAAAGAGGACTCGAATATCATCTTTTCACTAGGGTTTGATTATTATATAGCATAAGATCATATCCAGGATACAGTTGGATGTCTAAACACTTTAAAGAGGTTTCATCTTCATGAACAAAATTGTGACAAATGGGCCTCCAGCTTTGAGCTTCACCGGGTTCAGCACTTGGGCTTATAAACATACTTGTGTGTGTGTGGTGAGGGGAGGGGATTTGCTACATGTCCTAACCTGTGATGATTGTATTGACAGGAGAAGGGATGAGTCAGACAAAAATTATTTCGAAGGCACGGGTTATGCTCGAATTCCAACTCAAGCGAATGCTCCCAACCCAAGCTTTTCACAGACCATTCAAACAACCGTGGACAGAGGTCTGCTGTTCTTTGCAGAAAGCCAGGTAATGTAGCATAAGCATCCGTTGCCCCCGAAGCTGTCCACTCATTTGTTTAACACTGCTGGGGTAACTGGGCTATTTTAAGCAAACAGTGTGCAAAGCTTACCAGCATCATTTTCCTTGATCCACCTTCCTTTCCCTCTGGTTGTTGTAGATGCGTGTCATAAAGCAAATAAGAATTTGAGGACATGCCACCGGAATATGGGAGAAACCTCCTCTTTTCCCATTTTATTCACATTGTCCATTTTACTCTTTGAAAACTACAGCTCACCTGGCCATCGACTTGTTCCTTCTGGTACTTCCAAGCATTGGAGGCTGTGACTTCCTGTTTGATTTCCCTTTTCCTCGAGCTCGTGCCAGACTCTATTGAATTACTCACTTATCAAGGCGACTTATGGCTTCCTAAGACACCCAAGCTGCTTTGCTTTCAAACAACTGAGGTTCCTCACAGCCAGTATTTGTCCTCTTGTTCCATCAAGTTCAAAGTGATGGTCAGCACCATCTACTGGTAGATGGAGTGTTGATGTGGTATTTGCTGCTGTTTCTTTACTCTTGTTCTCCGAGCAGTTTTTGTGAAGGAATATCCATCATCCCTGTGAGATCATTGGTCTGAGATCCTGGGATTAAGATGAAGTTTTGGATTTGACCAGACTCTTCTACCTGTTGGGTTCACTCAACAGACATCAAATCAATTTTGACTCACAGTGTCCCTATCGGGTAGAGTAGTACTGTGTCTTTGGTTTTATGAGATGATGACGCTTTACAGGAAGAACCTCATCTTTCTCATCTGAAGAGGCTGCTGGTTTCAAACTGCTGGCTTTGCAATTAGCAGTCCAATGTGTAACCCACTACCCTACCAGGGCCCCTCAACCAGACTTGGGTAAACTCTCCATTCTGGATAGGTCTTAAGCTCCAAAACTTATTTCACCTACTGCTCCCTTTTCAGGGGGAAAATTTTTTTTAGTTCCCCCTTCACAATGAAAACTTTTTGTACTATAGCCCAAAATCCAGGATAAAGTGTACACATCTGCTTGTGTAGCATTCCAGCACCCCCATCTCCTGAACCTTTCAACCTGGTCTGAACCTTTCAGGATATCTCAGGCTGACTCAGCTCTGAAGAGCCTTGGAAGAACACAGGGAGGAATTCTCAGGATCCTTAAGGCAACACAGTTGTCAAGAAAGTTTCCACAAGGCCATCGTTGTACTACCTTCCGAAGGTTTTATACACTTAGAATAAAAAATATGATTTATAACAGAAGAAAGTTTCCCTAGTACTATTAGTAGGCAGAGGAGAGAAAATGAAATGCAGGGCTACTGTTAATTAAAATGAATCATTCTGCTCCAAGAGATGGTGTTATTCTGTTGTTTCCACATGAGGTTAAAGCTAGCCCAAGGAGAAGGTTGAGGACCAGATCTGAACTGGTTTTCTTTTTAGACACAGAGACCCTAACCTCCGTAGGGGCATTTTAGCTTCCTGGAGCTGCTGTAACAAAAACGTCAAAGTAGGGGACTTTCAAGAACAGAAAGTTATTTTCTCACAGAGCTGGAGCCTCCAAATCCAAATCAAGTCAATTCCTTCCCAATCAGTAGTCTTGGTGTCTATGCAACCCCAAAAGCCCACCTTCTTCAGCCTCCACCCCTCTGTGTCTGCTCTGTTTATAATTCACAAGTTGATTTGGTTTAGGATACACTCTGCACTGTTATGATTTCATTCCCACTACAGAGAAAACCGCATTCCCAAACAGGCTGATCTCTATAGGTATAGCTTAGGATCCCAACCCATATGTTCAGGAACACACTGCACTCTATAGCAGGAGGCCTTCTGATCATCAGGAAACGGTCAGAACAAAGCCTTCAAGTGCTGTGTCAGAAATCCCTCCGCTTTCCTCTTCACAAAGGAAATGATCCATTTAAGGATATTTCTTCTACCTCGATGCAAACGCAACCATGACCAAGACAGACATGGCTTCTGCCCGTGAGACCCAATCGTGGTAGCAGGGGAAGACAGGCGCTCAACAAAGTCAGTCTAGTTGATGGGTAATTCCCACAATTGGGATGAGTGGAATGGAGAGAGCGTTTAGGGTGGAACCAGTATGGATAAGAGCAAAGACTCTCTTGAGTAAAGGGCCCTCCCTGTGATACCTGAAGGGCAATAGGACACAGCATGAGAAGGGGACAGAGCCAAAGGGGAATTCAAGTAGGGAGAGTGGGATGATGAAACTCTGGAGGGAGTGGCCCAGGGAGTGCTGGGAAATGAAGCCAAGGAGAAGCCAGTGCCTCACAGCATCCTAAGATCCAAGGGAAGTAGTAGATTCCTGTTGGCATTTTCTGAAGGTCACTGTAGCTACCGAGAGGCAAATGGATTTCTGAGGACCAGAGTGGGTATGGGAAGGATAGCTCGTTATTGCTTTGCACTCTGGCAATAGAAGATGTGGCTGAGATGCAAGTCACCCCCAAATTCCTTATGGTTGGGTTTTTTGTCATGATTTTTCATGGAAGCAGATCCCCAGACTTTCTTTGGTAGTGTGGCTGACTGGATTCTTATCACCAACCTTTAGGTTAGTAGTCAGGCACAAAACGTGGGAGCCACCCAGGTACTTATAGCAGAGGCTCACTAAAACCAAAGTCACTGCCAAAGAGTCAATTCTGACTCATAGCGACCTGATAGGACAGGATACAACGGCCCCTTTTGGTTTCCGAAGCTGTAACTCTTTACCGGAGTAAAAAGCTCCAACTTTCTCCCGAGGAGCTGCTGGGGCTTCCAAATTGCTGATCTTGGCGATCCCAGCCTAACACATAACCACTCATCCACCAGCATTCCTAGGTGGGATGACATGGAGAGAGGGTGAGGAAATGCTGGGATCATTAAGATGTGATTGGATGGCAGAGAAGGCAGGCTCAAGAATGCCTTCAAGATGTGCGACTTCCTCTGCGAGACAATTAGGGGAGAGGAAGGATGATTTGGTGCCAAGAGGAAAGCATGGAGGTCCTAAGTCTCAGGCGAGCTATTCTGATTCCCGGAGCCCTGCATCATGCAGGTGACAATAATAAGGTCATTGGATATGCAAGCATAGCTTCAGAGAGGAGAAAAACACTTGGCTTCACCAGTACAACCAGTTGCCTTAGAGCTGACCCCCACGTCGTGGTGATCCCCCCCCCCCCCCGTGTGTCAGAGGAGGACTCTGCCCCCATTGGGCTTTCCGTGGCTGGCTTTTTGGAAGTCGGTCAGCAGCCTTTTCTCAGGCATCCTGGATGGGCTCAAATGTCCAACCTTGTCATTAGCAGCTGAGCATGTCAACCGTTTCCACGGACCCTCGGGGACCCCTGGGTTGGCCAGCACGCATGGTTAGAGTCGCGGGAGTGACTGAGGTTTGCAAAGCAGAGTGAGTGAAGGAAGAAGCAGGCCTCTGGGTGGGGATCCCTTTGTTAGCTTCCTTTCCCCCATGCTTATCACAGATGTCGGAGAAGGGATCGTGGTAATGGCTGACCTTTCTTGTCTCTTTCCTGGTGGTGTCATGGGTTAAGCATTGGGATAATGACCACCAGGTCAGCGATTCACACCTACTAGCAGCTCTGCAGGAGGCAGGTGAGGCTGTCTGCGCCCCTGAAAATCGCATCATGGTCTTGGAAACCCTATATAGAGCCTATGGGTCGAAATGAGTCAGAGTGGACTTGGGGGCAGTGGGCTTTTGGGGTCCTGTGTGCCGAATATTGAACGTGATGCTAAAAATGAGACCCTGTTTAAACATCATAACCATCCCATGAATTAGAAATTGCAACATTGTGACGACCCCTCTCAACCAATGAGGCCGCTGAACAGAGCCATGGTCAACGCGAGAGTAATTCTCCGGTGGTATCTATCTTCTGATCATTTCCATTGTTTCCTGGCTCTAGGACTACTTCGTATCTTTAAACATAGAGGATGGCAAACTTATGCTGCGATATAAGTTGGACTCAGACCCCCCCAAAGAAACAGGGAGTCAGCACTTGGTGAACAACGGGAAAGACTACACGGTAAATGTCTTTGATCGATGTCCTTAGCCCGTTAGCCTGAGGTCGGTGCTGGTAGAACCCTTTCTAAAGTGCCGGATGAGCTTACTGGCTCTTCACCACGGGAGACAGCCTCTGAAACTCTGGAAAGTCATGCATGGGACTTAACTATCTGGCACGTACGACGGGATGGGAATGTTCTATATCATATTTATATCCCACGGGGCTCATGTTCAGAATGTTGTTCCTTCTACATATGGGAACAAACCTGGTGGGAGATCGATGAAACCATCATGGGTCTGCGCCACTGTCCAGAGGATTCACATGTTCCCATGGCCTGCTGATTCCACTTTGATGTATTTCAGGTTGGGATCCGCTTTCTAAGAGCCCGAAAATTTGTGGTTGTTCGTATGAATTCTCAAAGCATTAAAGTTGATGGTGAAATCTTTGACTTCGGCACATACTACCTGGGTGGAATTCCTATTGCCCTCAGGGAAAGGTAAGGTGATTTTTGCTCCTGCTATATCTAGGCTACCTTGTGTTTTGTTTCTGGGGGTTGTGAGTGTGCATGTGTGTGCATTTATTTGTTTTTGTTTTTAAGTTCCAGGAACAAAGCGCTATCTTTTCAGTATTAACTACTCGCTAGATAGTAGGAGTGGCCGCTTGGAAGGGGGTGAACAATGTGTCACTCCAACTGTGCTCCTTGGGTGAGAAGAACCGCAAGGACTAGGAGGAGTGTTGAGAAGCTGCCCAGCGGACCGGGGCCGGGGCCCTGGTTCTGAAAGGACGCCTGCGCGAGAACAGGCAGTGGGGAGGGGGGATGGCGTTGGGGGGGAGGCCAGCATCGGGCCCTGAGAGATGAGCTCTCTGGGAATTGCTCCTACAACATAAGGCTCCGGGTGCCCTCCACATTTGTCTCCCTGGCTCCTTATACGACACCAAGCCAGAGAACAGTGCCCAACTGTTTCATAGCTACGTGACTATGGGAATTACAGAAGTTAATCTGAAAGGCCGTCAAGCTTAATTAGATGGAATAAGAGAAGGAAAAGATATTTTAAGAATGTGCCCAAGAGTAACTGTGACAGACTGCTCATTTGTGTTTGTCCTCCATGGCGCCTTTCGAGAGCAGGTCATTTGTGGGAAGGAAAGAGCATGCAAGAGGGAGTCTGCTCTTATCACCCCCAGGGCCACCCTAGAAGTTTGAGTGTGATTACTTTTAGATGTGATTTGAAAGCTACACCTGGTTTCCGACTTTGTCATCAGTTTGAAGGAGGCTAGTGTGGTTTATAAAGTGGCGGGCCAAGGCGATGCTTTCTTTGAGAATGCCTTTCCTTTGGGGCTTTTCACTGAACTGGATGAGAAGGTGCTAATCTTTGCTCCCCGAGGTGGCAGTGGTGGTGGGATAGAACCCACTCCTTACATCAAGGAGACGCAGGTTCCGTTCTGGGCAATGCACTTCTGCCATCGCCCCCTCCCACCTGCAGCAGAGTTTCCAGACACAGACAGAGGAGGAAGAAAGGTCTGGTGATGTTCTTCTGAAGACCCCAGGGAGCAGCGCAGTCTAATCCAAAACCCACCATGGGGAGGGTGCGGGATGGGGTGGGGGTTGGCTCCGTGATTCAGGGATGGCTCAATGGCAGCAAACCACCGCATCCGTCATCTTTTCCAAGTTTTCAAAATTGTTTCCAGAGTCAAAAACCTGCAGGCAGGAAAGCTCAGTGCTTTAATGAGACTCGGCAGGTGTAGACTGGTTTTGCGCCATAGACTTCTTTGAGTTGAAAGGGACCTTACAGATCATGGTACACGATACCTGCATTCTATGGAGATGCAAAGAGATGGAGGGACCTCACTGATGTTAAGTAGCCATTCAACCCCAGTAGAGGCCAGTGGGAAGCTCTCACTGTCCTTTCACTCCCTGGCAACTAGAACGAAAAGCCACATGTAGGCCTTTGGGACTCTGTCTCCTCTTTCTGGAAATCCCTCTGATGGCAAGGCTCTGTCTCCTAGGGTGGGTGTGAAGACTGGGAGTATTCAAGGGGAGTCGTCTGTACAGTAGTTGGCCCATGGAAAGTGCTAGATAAATATTCAAAGAGAATCTGTAAGCATTTGTTGTGGGGCTGGAATCCTAGGTGCCTAGAAGTACCTCACACGAATTATATTTTCCACTTATAGGTTAATTGCCCATCTCTTCCTGGCTCTGCCTCCACCTTCCGCTTCCTTCCACCAGTCTTCTCTAATAGGGAGTAGAACACCAGGGGATATTGATTCGTGTCTAATACATCTTGCTATCCAAGAGAGAATAGGTCTAAGAATAGGCGTAAATAGGCAAGCTCCAGGAATTAAAAGGATCTTGCCTTCTGTCCTGAGGCAAAAGCCATCTTTGTAAAATAATTAAGCTCTTTCTGCAATGCTGCTGAACGCTCATTTCGCGCTTTTCCTTTCAGTGAAATGTATTCTTTATGCATATGACACGTAACTCAACTCTTTCATAATGAGTTTAATCGAAATGAATGCAGACACCTTTCAATTTAGAAAAGTGCACTGCCTTGAGGATTCATGATGAAATCAGCTTCGGGTTCTTCTTAGTAACCATGTGTTTTAAGAACCCCGTACATTGGTCTGGACCTCAGTCAGTTCATATGTGTTCATGCTTTATGGAACTTCAACTCCAGACAGACTCCAAGGTCAAATCGAAGGTGGGAAGAATGGCTCTCGTGATCATAATAGCTGTAATACGAGAACAAAAGACCCACACCCATCACTGTCGAGTTGGTCACCCTAGAGGACAGAACACAATTGGAGGGCTTGATGGGGTTCCAGGGCTGCCAATCTTTACAGAATCAGAGTGCCTGATGGATTGGAACCGCCGACTTTATGGACACCAGCCAAGCACTTAACCACTGTGCCACCAGGGCTCCTTAGACTCCCACTACCTCCCATTGAAGAAGAGCTGGTGGCGCAGACGGTCAAGTGTGTGGCTGCTAAGAGAAAGGCTGACTCTTAGAGCCCACCCAGAAGCTTCCCAGAGAAAGCCTTGGCACTCGCTGTCCAGAAGTTTCTCATGGCCATGCGGACTCACGGCGACCCTGCGGGACAGGGTAGAACTGCCCCAGTGAGTTTCCAAGACTGTTAATGCTTTACTGGAGTAGAACCATAAAGGGAACCGTCAAGAAACCCCAAGGGGGCAGGTGTAGTCTGTCCCATGGGATTACTATGCATCAGAGTCAACTCAAGGGCACCTAACAAGTGCCGATAGCCTCTCCCGCGGAGCCCTTGCTTTGCTCAGAGTGCCAGCTGAGCATGTTGCAAATAGTAACTCCTTTCAATGTGCCACAACCCTATGGAGCAGACTGGCATAGTTCCATGGTATGAGAAAGCACACAGAGATGACAGAAAAGTGGTGGAAGCCCTGCAGAGGAGACCTGGCTGCAGACCCCACTGATTCACACACACACACAAACACACACTAACACCTCCTGAGTGCTCACAACTGTGCGCCACCCACCACTCCCAGCACTTCCTTTGCAGTAACGTGTGCCATCCTCACAACAGCCCTTTGATGTCACAGAACTTGGCCAGGTTGCCCCATCAGGAGTCAGCGTCGGAGCCCAGACACCACCTGAAATTTCCCGAGGCCTTCCATTGCTTCCTCTTGGCATCGATTGGATGCCAAGGCACATTTTCCATAATTGAATAGAACCAAAAGTTTGTTTCATTTGAGTTTCCGGTAGCTAACTGTAAAAGGGCCCCCCCACCAAAAAAAAATTTTCTTTCTAGAACATTGCTGGCTCTATGCATTGCCTACTAGTTATAGTCTCAGTTGACCGGGTGGGGCCATGCCTTCCAAGTGGGGGGCGGGGGAGTAAATGTTCAAATGGCACATTTCCACATTCTGCGCCTTTGGGGATATTAGTCCTTCTGGGGCTTTCGTGAACATGGACGTCTCCACTTTTTAAAGGTGACAGTGTGTAATCACATGGGAAGGAAGTCGAGTTTCCCAGCTTCACAGAATGAGGAGTATAGGACAGCACCTGCCTACAGTCTATGAATGCTTTCAGCATTGATGCGCATAAAAGATGTGCTAGTTTGGGGCGGGAAATAGTACAGGGTGCAGTATTTTGCAGCTCTGATTCCCAGGAGAGTTGGGTGTGCTACATCTCTTCCTTTTTAATTTTTTTTCTCGATCCCTAACCAGGTTTAATATTTCTACACCTGCTTTTCGAGGATGCTTGAAAAATCCAAAGAAAACGACCGGTGTGGTTAGGTTGAATGATACCGTGGGAGTAACAAAACGATGCTCCGATGACTGGAACGTGAGTGAGGAGTCATCCTGGACCAGGGCACAGAACTCAGGGCTTTGCCCAGGCGGGCTTCCCAACTGACCTATCTTTGGTGTTCACAAAAACATCAACTTCTAGCTATTTTTTCCGTTAGCACAGAGTGAACTGCCTAATACCCACTCCCCACACACTGGCAAGATAGAGAATTTCAGAGTTGCCTACTAACTTTGCAGGAAAACAGGGAGGCCAACAGCTAGACAAAAGTTAGAGATGAATCTGCAGTAGAGTGAATTTTACTTCCTCCTGAGGCAAAATAAATCACCTTAGCCAGTACAGGTAAAGTGAAACAGAATACGGTCCAGAATTGCAGTCACAAAGTAATTACAAAGCCATTCTTTCCCCGTTTGCATTTCAGCTGGTACGAACGGCCTCTTTCTCCAGAGGAGGCCAATTGACTTTCACCAACTTGGACTCCGAACCTGCCACCAACTTCCAGGCTTCATTTGGGTTTCAGACCTTTCAACCCAGCGGCATATTACTAAATCACCAAACACGGGTATGAGATATTGCATTACTGTTGCATAAAATTGACATCAGACTCGGAGTCTGGTGAAAGAAGCAATAATAAGAGGTTGAAGGTAGATTACTTGGCACTTTATAAATCCTCATGCATCAAGTGCTGTTGAAACAACGGTAAGCAAAGGGGTCTTGCTATTAGGGTTCCCGCTCATTCAGGCCCTGGGATTTCACAGTGACAAGGGGTTCAACATGGCTCTGTGGTCAGTGGAGGTCGGCAGACAAGATCTCTAAGTCATACACTTGTCTGAGTCTTGCAGGGGTGCATTAAACAAGAAAAGCGTACTTTTTTCACCATGGAAAGCACATTTTCTTCTTTAAATCATTTTACTGGGGGCTCATACAGTTCTCATCACAATCCATCCATCCATCCATCCATCCATCCATCCATCCATCCATCCATCCATGAGTCAAGCACATTGGTGCATATGTTACCATCATCATTCTCAAACCATTTTCTTTCTACATGAGCCCTTGTTATCAGCTCATTTTCTCCCCTCCCTCATGAACCCTTAATAATTTTTTTTTCATGTCTTACACTGACCTCTGTCTCCCTCCACCCATGGAGAACACATTTTTGAGGTCAAGGTTAACATGAAATGTTTAACAAACTCCAGTGCACAGTTTTCAAAGTCATTGAAGTTTTACAAGTTTATGAGAATGCTACCCCACTTAAGACAACAGATCCCAGTATCTCAAGGAAGGTCAGGAAAAGCTTCAGAAGAAATTCTAGGCAGAGGCCAGCTCAGAAGCTGAGGGCAAGTGTTGGGGGAGGGGGTATTCCCAAGGAGTGATTCAGAAAGATGCTCTTGAAGGGTACAGGATGACCATAGGGGCTTATCAAGAAGGTTTTAAGAAAATTGAAAATAAAATCGGTGAGAAAAAGACTAGGAAAGTTGTGCCAAGGAATTGTTTTCTATCAAAACAATGCAAATGTTCACTCTTCTAGGGTGGCACGGGCTGTCCCATCACCCTACAGCCTGGATCCTGCCCCTTCAGACTTCTTTTTGTTCCCCTAATTCTAAGACCATTGACAAAGAAAACAAGCGGAGTCCCTCCCATTTGATGGGTGCAGACATCTTCAGGGGAGGGTTAGAGAGATGGAAACATCCCCTTCAGGAGGGTGTAGACCTAGGTGGAGGATATACTGAGACACAATAGCTTTACATGTTGCAATTTTTATTGCATACATGGTCATATGATTTTATAGCAGTGCTTTCTTTTGTTTGTTTAAACTTAGCTCTTATTGCTGTGGAAGTTTGTTTGTCCCACCCTAGAATATGTCCTCAAAAAAATCTTAAAATTTTATTCTAATATTACAGTACATACAGTATATTTTAAGTGTAATACAGAATTGAAGTTACATATCTTCATGGAGGAGCCCTGGAGGCACAGTGGTTATGAGTTGGGTTGCCAGCTGCAAGGTCAGTGCTTCAAATCCACCAGCTCCTCCAATGGAAGATGAGGCTTTCTCCCCCCATGAAGAGTTAGAGTCCTAGAAACCCACAGGGCAGTTCTATCCTATCCAAAGGATTGCCATGAGTCAGCCTCAATGGCAGTAAGTTTGTTTTGTTGTTTTGTGAAGTGAAGTAACTTATAATACTGTAAATAATAGTGTTGTTGAAGTTTTAGATCTAAGAAAGAATTCACAATGGATCCCCATTATTAATTTTTTGTGACACAAAAGATATTTAGATTTTTGTGTGTGGTAGCAACACTAGTTGTACAACATTAACATCGGGTTGTGAGAACTTAAGGTCCTTTGACTTTACAACACAACCACAGAAATTCTTGTCAGCAAGGAAACCAAACTCACCAATGCCAAGTGGATTCCCACGCATCGTGACCCTATAGGACAGGGTAGAACTGTCTATGGGGTTCCCGAGACTGTCACTCATGGCTCTTCATGGGAGTCAAAAGCCTTGTCTTTCTCTCACATACCAGATGGTGGTTGGGAACTGCTGACCTGGTGGTTAGAAGCCCCAAGCCACTGTTCTACCACGCCTCCTTCAGCCAGGTGCCTGTATAATTAGGAGAACTTAACTAAGATGGTTATGAAAGCAGAGAAGTCAACTGATTCTTGGAAACCTCCCGAGGGAGAGCTTGGGACGTAGACGTAGAAATCGAGTACTGTAATTCTTCTATTTGTTCTTCAAGACTGCCAAGCAGAGCACACAGCTAGTACATGTTCACGGGGCAGATGGTAGATGACTCTGGAGCTAGAGCATTGCTGCCATTGGCCATCGATTCTTCTTTCTTTTTTAACACCAGCTCTAAAGGGCTCCACCAGCCTTGAGATGGTGGGAGTGCCGTGTCCATCAAGGCAGGAGGTTTTCTGTGGGTCTTCTGAAACCTCACAGTTGTTTTCTCTGCCAAAGGCAAGGGTTGCTTAATGCACAGATCACAAAGTTATCCAAAGCAATCTAGTAGGTCAAACACGGAATCCAGGACAGATAGACCCCTCAGGAACAGTATTGGGAGTAGTGATGCCGTGAGGGGATGGGGATGGTGGGGGCAGAAGCGGGAGGAAGGGGAATGGATCCCAGTGATTGATGTATAACACACACCCCCTAGGGGATGAACAACAGAAATGTGGGTGAAGGGAGACAGCAAACGGTGTAAGATATGAAAGGATAATCATTTATCATTTATCAAGGGTTCACAAGGGTGGGAGGGTGGGGGAAGGAAGGAAAAAAGAGGAGCTGATACTGAGGGCTGAAGAAAATGTTTTAAAAATGATGATGGCAGCATATGTACAAATGTGCTTGATACAGTGGATATATTGATTGGTATAAGAGCTGTAAGATCTCCCAATAAAATGATTTATTAATTTTTTTAAAAATCATAGGTTGGTACTGAACACTGGAGGAAGCCTAGGAAGAACCTAAGGATGCTGGTGCCAATTTTATAATGAGTTAGTTTAAATGTATCCAGATATCCAGTTTGCCCTTAATGTGAATATTGCCAATAGGAAACAAAACTAAACACAAAATAAAATGGACGAGGGCCGTAATTGCATAGTCTAAAAATTGTTTGGACTAAAAGTTCACTGAAGAATCATATCTTTTTTTTCTTGTTGAGAACTGTAAACATTGATAGAGCAAACAATCAATAAAATGAAATTTGACAGAAATAATGAAATCATTGTAGCAAAACCTGTATCTGTGGAGTTTGACATGGAACTTTGAACACTCTAGACATGCTCACCCCAAACCAAAATTAATGGTGACTAAAGAGATCTCCTTGTTCTCATGTTACATGAAAAGAATCAATTGATGAATCATCTTCATTGAAAAATACATTCATAAAAAGACTGATTCCGGGAAAACAAGTTCAGTCAAGGCTCAGTGAAAGGAGAAAACATTGACAATGACTTAACTGCACTATCGAATTAACCAAGACATTCAACTGGCTCAGTGAACGTCGGTTCCAAAACTTTGACCAATTCATCTGTGGTCAAATAATTTGCCAAAAAAAATTTTATAGTCATAATCAGAGAGGCAAATGTGCCCATATTCAAATCTTTAAACTGAAATAGAAAAGTTAAAAGCATGTGAGTCAAAATATCTTGACTGTATATATGGGTTTGGTCGTGAGTTTAGTATGGATGCCTACATTAGTCCTCCAATGAAATGAATTGTGTTAATGAGCATATTCTACAATGGTTTCAGACCAATAGCCTTCAGGTCACTCTGGAAGACGGTCACATTGAACTGATTACCAGAGATAGGAGCAGTCCCATTTTCAGATCTCCCCAGAAATACATGGATGGTATGCTGCATCATGTATCAGTGATAAACGACAACTCCGGGTAAGTGGGATGTATTGCCAGGGTTGTGAGCATGTAACTTTATTTCATAAGAAATAAAGAGGGCTTGGTGGTCCTCTTTTTGGCAAAATATTTGTCCTTTATTCAGACACTAATTTGCTAGTCAGTCTTGGCCTTCTTTCTTATTCTACATCAACTTCCCTATTAAAAATAATAAATCAACAGTTGGCTGGGTAAACTGAATTGTGGTGTATTCAAAACTGGAGGTTACACAGCCATGATCATGAGGGAGCTACAGCTATGTGTCATGGATAAACGTCCCAGACACGGTATTTTGGTGAAAGAAGTCCCAGATACCAGGCTTCATCTCCTGTGGTTCATTCATACAAAGTTCAACCAGAGATAAATTGAAGGTGTCCTCTTAGAATGCAGGACAGTGGTCCCCCTGAGGGAGAGGGAGGGAGAGAGGGCGGCTGGAGACCCAGAGGAGCTTCCAGAGTGCGGGGGGCTGGTCATGCTGTGCTCATTGATCGGAGTGCTGGAAGGGCTGGCGTGTTCACATGGGGAAATTCATTGTACCCTTTTCAAAGAGTTCTGGTTGCCATGGAGGGTTAGATACTGGGCTGTTCACCACAGGGTCAGTGGTTCAAACGCACCGCCTACTCCCTGAGAGAATGATGAAGCTGTCGGCTCCCATAAAGTTGTCAGCCCCAGGGGGCAGTTTGACTCCCCCCAGGAGAGTCACTGCGAGGTAGATCAACTCCATGTCTGGGTGGAGCCCCTTCAAAAATACACGTTTTTCATTGTTGCTAAAAAAATATATTACAAACATTTTGCCATTTTAACCACTTTTAAGTGTTCCATTTAGGGACACTAATCACTGCCACATTGTGCAACCATCTATAGCCAAGCATGATTATCAGCCCAATTCAGAAACTTGGTGCCCTTCCCCCAGCCCCTAGTAACCGCAAATGATCTTCCGCCGCCACGCATCCTAGTGCTTTGGCTATTTTATATATGTGGGATCATAGAGAGTTGCCCACTTTGGATATGGATACTTTGTGTATAGAAATAGGTTAATAAAATGTAACATGCAAAAATAAATATAGATAGATATATTAAATATAAATCCTCTTAAGAGATAAGTCAATGTTAACCAGATATTTTAACGAGTCTGAGAATTTTACCCCCAGCAGTTCTTCTCATTCTTGATTTGCTTTCCTACTTTCAGCCTCCGGCTTCTGATTGACGACCAGCCCCTGAAAAGTAACGAGAGGTTACAAGTCTTTTCAGATGCCTCGCTGTCCACACGGCTGGGCGGGAGTGCCTTTGAGGGCTGTATTTCTAATGTGCTTGTTCAGAGGTGGGTGCTTCTTCCCAGAGGGTCTCTGAGATGTGGAAGGGCTCTACGGAGCAGGGCCCTGCCTGGCAGGAGGGCAGCTCATCCCTTCCTTTACCAGAGTTAGGCTTGTAAACATGAGCACGCCTCTCACCAACCTTCAAAGCACACTCTTTGGCCAGACCCATCCAATGCAAAGCAAACAAGAGACTCCTGGGCACAGGCTCCCTGTGGAGAAACAGCATTGGTGCCTAACCTCAGAAAAAGTCTAATTAAAATGAACTTTCAGATTGTGACCTTCAAAGATATTCACATGGAAATTCTGCTTTAATCAAGACTGCACAATTAGACTTAATCAGCTCTCCTGTTTGGAAGGCCAAGGAATTACCTGGCCCGCCGTGCTAGAAAACCAAGTCACCAGAGCCTTGAATGTGACCTTTAAGAGACAGAGCTTGGTGTATCCTTGCATAACACACACACACACACACACACACACACACACACTCACTGATGGTGCTTAATCTGATTTTTCCCCCCAAAAAATTTATAACTCACACAAATGTTCTGATTTCCTATTAAAAAGTGATCATATTTTGGAAAGGAGAGAAAAGTCCTTCCCAGGGCAGAGGGAGAAATTTCCCAGTGGCCTCAGGCTTTGGTGAGACTGCTGTCCTCCTCACTGTTGGGGCACACCCCCCGGGACAAGGATGGGGCTCTGCATTCTTACACCTCTCCCGGCCGGTGAACCATCACCCGGAGCATGAGCTCCCAATGGAACAGAAAGCGGGAGCGATAGAGACGATGGGGAGGGAGGCTGGCTCCAGTTCCCATCACTGAAAGGCTTGAACTGCAGTCATGGGATAGCGCACGTCTGAATCCCCCATCCCCACGGTAGAGTAAGACTCTCCTACTCAAATGGGGCAAAAGACACCATTGCATGAACTCTCTAATGAGGTTTACTGTTGCTCGCATCATCCCGAAACATCCAGCGCCCATTTCTCTTCCCTGCCAGGTCCCTTCTCCCGAGTCTGTCCATCTGATGCCCCTTCCCAAGAAAGAGCCACGGTGTTCTGGCTTGGCCACCACCCTGGCCAATTTGGGCAAAACCATTCCAAGCGCCTACGCTGGCAAGTCAGGGTGCTGGGTGTCCTAGGGAGCCCAGCAGCCTGCTAGCACCTCTGGATGTCCAGATCAGAGAGGCGAGTCCACCTAGAAGCCATGGCAGGGAACAAGCCCTTGCTGCCCACGTATCCCCACGGATGTGTCGGCACCGTTCGTTTGGCAGCAGCTGACATTTCTGCCCTTGTTTCAGATCACAGGACCCCAAAATTCTAGATATGATCAGTACATCTTCCAAGAGAGACGTGTCCCTGGGAAGCTGTGCTCTAAACAAACCACCGTTTCTAATGTTGCTGAAAGGCGGCATCAAGTACAGCAGATCCAAAGCCAAGGCCTTCAATATCCACAGGGTAAGTGTCAAGCCCTTGCCCCAGGCTGGCCTCCTCTCCAGAGGTGGTCCCAGCCTGTCCTGTGGGAGGTGTTGGGGCAGGGTGAGAGGAATGCAAGGGGCCAGCTGGGGGCCATGTGTGGCTCACCTCGTGTCACTCAACTGTTCATGACCCATCAGTCCTGCTTCACATGCCACGTGCTTCTCTTTTCGGCTTGTAGTTTGAATCGTGATGAAAATTTGGCCTTTTTTTTTTTCAACCTTAGAACAAACGGCCCCTTGACTTCCGTTTCTCAAGAGGAGCTCTGGAGGCATCAGGGTGATGTATTGTGCTACCATCGCAAGGTCAGCAGTTTGAAGCCACCACCCTCTCTGAGAGAAAGACTGAGCTATCAACTCTCAGAAAGAGTGACAGTCTCGGAACTCACAGGGGCAGTTGTACCCTGTCCTAGAGGGTTGCTTAGTTGCCATCGACTCGATGGCAGCGAGTTTAGTTAGTTAGCTTTTTTTTTTTAAATCAAAACCAAACTCACTGCCAACGAGTTAATACTGACATAGCAGCCCCACTGTGTGTTTCTGAGTCTGTAATTGTTTAAAGTGAAAGCCCAGTCTTTCTCCCAAGGAGCTGCTAGTCGTTTCGAACTGCTGACCATGCAGATCGCAGCCCAACACGTCACTGCTACACCATGAGAACTCCTGGTGGTTTTTGGAGTAGGTGTGATGGATTTATCTAGAAAACTGGATCCCTGTTCCTGATTCTCCCCAGACCTTCCGCTGCCCTGGTGAAACTCCCATCCACCCAGTGGTGGCCTGGATGCCTCCATTTCACCCAAGGGACACCTGGCGAGCTTTTTCCATCCAGGTATCCTGGCTGCTCCCACCCAGTGAAATTAGACTCCAGGAGTGGGCCCAGGGGTCACCGTTTTTTGTAAAGCTCCCAAGTGATGCTAACGAGCAACCGTGAGAGCAGCTGACCAGGCAATGAAAGGCCTCACAGTGGAGACTGGAAGTGACATCATGACTTGAACAGCAGGAGGGGACTTGAATTTGGGAGGGAACATGGGGTTCAGATGGAGCATGTGACCGCACAAATCTTATGTTAGAATCAATGTGAAGAATGGAGGTCAGCCTCTCCCAGCACCAGGCAGTGAGCTAAACTCTCTAAGTGCATTTTCTTACACATTTCCAAAGAACCTTGGGAGAACTCACCACATCCTCAGACAGCGAAGGAGTCTGTGGTTTAGAAAGTTCACAATTGGCCCAGTCAGGAGGAAGATGGAGTTGGAATTCAAACGCAGGCAGCCTGACCCTAGACCCTACCCCCTCTAAAATGCAAGGAACTTCTGGTCAACCTACTTTCTACTTAAAGTCAGCTACTTGCTGCACAATGATTTAGGGCAGGGGGTGAGGTGGGGGTTTGAATAGATAAGGTTTAACAAAGCCAATATGTTTAAACATCGTAAGAAATGGTTTAGGTCATTAAGAAGAAATGTACTTCATAAATCCCAGAGGGTTGTCATTTTATCGTTAAGAAAATAACATGCTTAGTATTGCCCCAGCAGGAATGAAGTCGCATATTCATTGCAAGGCTGAAAGTTCGTGGGAGACTAAATGAGCACACTGATGATGGAGCTGGAGAGAAGCAATAGATTCCAGAGCTATTATGAAGATAGAATAGACAGGTCTTTGATAATAGTCGAGTGTGGGAGGCAAGGGAGACGTGGGAGTTGAAATATTTCTGCAGCACCAAACTGGATTATTAGAGAGATGGAGATACCATTCAGGGAGACGAGATGGGGGAGGAGCCTTTGGAGGGGGAAGAGTATAAGTCAGGCATGGCACACTGAATGGCAGGTACCTGCAGGGTATCCATGTGGAGAAAAGAGAGGCTTTCAGGTCTCTGCTGGGCTTCCAGACCAGGGTGGAATGGGGGGCTATTGATAGGGGAGATGCCAATGCATATGTTGTACTTTCTTATTCCCCCCCTATTCTGTGTAAAGCCCGGGTTAGATAAACTAAGACAAGAATCCTGCTTCCAAAAGCCCAGTTGGAGGAAGAAGGCCACATAGCTTCCTGGGTACATCCTGGATTGAGGGGAAGACTTCCTAGGTGTGAGTTAGGCATTGTCATTATGAAGTGTGTAACAGAGTTAGTTTCTTAAGGTTGCCAGCACAAATGCCACACAGCGGATGACTTTCAAGAAACAAAATGGATTGAGAATAAATGAGGCTAGGAATCCAAATTCAGGGTATTAGCAAGTACTGTCCTCTCCAAAGGTTTGAGAGGAAGAGCCTTGTTTCTTCCAGTTTCTGGGAGCCTGGGACATCGCTTGGCATCCCTTGACTTGTAGAAGTAGCTTCACATGGTGCCTTCCCCTGGGGACTCTGCCTCCATATCTGTTCTCTCCTTTTGGGAATTGCAGCTCAGATCAGGTTAGGACTGATCCTGCCCCAATATGACTTCAGTAACTTATAACATTGTCAAGGAAAGACCCTATTTCTCAAGAAGGTCACATCCACAGGCACAGGATTTAAGAGAGACACCTATCTTTGTGAGGAGTCGCGATTCAATTCCTACTTCACCTCTCTACAGGCCTGTTTCCTTACTGCAGGAAAGCACGACTGTTGTTCTCACAGCCTTGTGTGGAGGGTTAGGCGAAGTCATCAACACAAATCACTCGGGACGGTGCATGGCCCAGTAAGAGCACGGATGAATATTAGCTATGGTTATCATACAGAAAAATAAATGAAAGGCAAAGGATCTAGTATGCTGTGAGAATGGTACGGCGGGAATTCAGTCACCACCGAGATGAGGTGCGGCCCTCCTGGGCTGAGTCTGGATGGTGGGCAGCATTGGAGCAGGTCTCTTGGCGTTGCCTAAGCAGAAGCACCAGGCAGGCGGGGAGGCGGGGTGTGGGTTGCAGGGGCAAGGCACTTTGCATCATTATCTCCGATCCTCCCAGTTGTCCCTACTGTACTTTCCAACTCTCACCACACCCTCCTGAGAGCAGAACAAAGGCTGACTGTAGAGGTGAGGGCTTTGAGTTTCTGGGAGCTTGACAAGATTTGCCCACCAGCACTCAGTACAGTGCAGTGTGAATGCAGACTGAGGACACGCCCTCCAGGCCACTTTGGGAGGTCCCACCAGGCTTGTCAGGCATGGTGGCTGGTGGGGAATGTGGTTGGGCTTCCATTCATGGTAGAGCATGGAGAGCAGTGGGAGGTAGGGATGTGCCAGGCCAGTGCCAGGCCACGGGAGCCTTATAGGGTCCGGAGATTGTTAAGTTGGTAGTCGATGGTTTGGTGTAGGAAAGCTCTGGACACCCGGGGTCAAAAGAGCAAATTAATGCCAGGGTCCAGCCCAGGGACCTGGGTCTGTCAAGGGCCACGCTTTCAGGACCAAGATGCTGGAACTGAAAAGGAAGGAGTGGAGACAAACTAGATCCATGAGCTGGAAGATTGCCCCTGAAACTAAATGTGCAAATGAGAGGCGAGGGAAATTCGGGACTGCTTATCTTGAGGGAGAATGGTGCCATTAACAGAATGAGGAAAGAGTTGGTGGAGGAGGATATCTATCAAACCGGTTCCTCTTGATTTTACTGTTGCTGACCACAAAGAAGATTATTTCAGCAAGGGAGTGAGGCCCACTGGTATGGTTTACCCGCGGGAAGCTCAAGGTTGGGCTCACAACTCAGTAGGGTCAAGGTTAGGCTCTGCTTTTAAGTAACAGATATGTCGGCAGCCTGAGTACCTTATCCAGGGTTGGAGAGGCCCTCCCGGAACTTGAAGGAACCCCCATCTCTTGGGAAACCTTCGGCTGGTAGACCCCAGAGCCCCACTGGAGAAGGGCTTAGGCAAAAAGAGCATCTATGATCTCACAGACTGAATGGTGCGGGGGAGGCTGGGCTGCAGGCGTGGTCCATCAGTCCTTGAGCTCTGCATCCCGCATTCCTTAGCTCTTTTCTCAGTAGCTCCAGACAACCAGGGCTTCACGGCAGTTCAAAACCCGTCAGTGGTTGTCCAGGCATGTTGCATAGCAACCAGATCTATTGCTCGTAGTACTTTGGCCCCGTGGCTCTCTGAACACTGGTCGATCTTTTGTGCCCAGCCAATAATCTAATCTCCTGCCTCAGGCCCCTGAAGCTTTCTGGAGGAAGGACTATAGTGGGGCTTTTCAGGAGCAGTATAATCCTCAAAGCAGCACAGTCAGCAGCCATCATGGAGCAGGGCACAGATGTTTGCATCCTACCTCACCAAAGTACCAGGGGCAACAGATTTGGTTGCTAGGCAGCACACCCACAGACTTTATTGATGACAGCCTTACTGAACCATTTTGAACGGCTCAGAGCCTGGCGGACAACATGCCCGCACTATATTATACCCAACAAGAGAAGCTCTCATTCTTCCCTACCTCCTACTCCGGAAACACTTCCCAGAATTCCCACCTCTCAACTTCCTCTTCAGCCTCATTGATCAGGGTGAGGTCTTCATCATTTTTGACCCAACGAGTCACTGTGATTTGCTTTGCCTACTGAAGGTTCCCGGAGCCCTGGTGGTGTAATGGTTACCATAAGGCCAGTGGTTCAAAGCCACTAGCCAGCTCTCCTGGAGGATGAAGCTTTCAACTGCTGTAAAGAGTTACAATCTGGGGCAGTTCCCACAGGGGGCAAGTCCTATGGCGAGTTGGGTTTTCATTGGAGGTCCCTGCTGAACCAAGACCTACTAGAGAGGCCCTGAGCCCTGCTACCAAAGCTGTGGCAGAAAAAAAGGGAGAGGGCTGTGGAATCTCAATTTCTTCCAACCGATGTTCCAGTTACAATTGATATTTGGGATGATCATTTTTCTGCATGGGACTTAGTCCTGTGCACATCATCGCCCAGGTCAGGACACATTGTGTGTGTTCCAGCCAGCCTGAGAAAACCCAGTGGAGGACTGTGGGTTTGCCTTGATTCCCTTTCCTGTGAGTTCCTTCTCCATCCTCTCACTTGTCTGACTTCACAAGTCAGCTTGGGGGTGGGGAGTCAGTGCACCCAAAGGAATGGCCCTGGTGGGGAGATAAAGAGAGGGCTGTGTTTCCACATCCCCAGGACCCCCTCGCTGACTGGCTAAACCTTGGTGCTGCTGGCCAAACACTGGTCCTCTCGTGGAACCTGTTGTAGTCCTTCCCATGTTCTGCTGGGGTGGGGTTCTGTGTGTCTGGTGGTCCCAACTTCCTCTGCCTTTAGAAAAGAGGCCAGAATGGTGTAGGATGGGGACAAGATACATCGTTCCCAAAGAGAGCGTGAGAAAGGGGTACTGGACTCTCCTAACTATTGTTTCTCCAAGAAAGTGACCCACGCCCCTTTGCAGTTGTGGTTTATACCTCCCTAGGAGCAAGATGCCCCACGTCAAAGCCACATCAGAATATTGGGCATTGGGAGGATCCAGCTGCTGGAGAGTTAGGCATTTTGAGAGTACTCTCAGAGGGTTCTGAGTGGGAACTTCCTCCAGAGAACCTGGCACTTGGTCTTTGATATCGCTATTAGATTAATCTCTGAGGATGAAGAATAAAACCTCTTCAAGGGACCCAGTGAGACAAGCATTCTTCACTCTCGCCCTGATCACTAGCTGTCTTCGTGTTTTCCTCTCCCTCGCAGCCATTTCAGGACACAGCAGTGGCCTTTCAGAAGAGCTTGGCAGTGATGAGTGAGGCACAGTCTTGCCTGCCACCTCTCCAGGCCCATGCCAGTGATGGAGCCCTTCAGTTTGGGGACAGTCCCACCAGCCACTTGATATTTACACTTCCTCAGCAGTTGCCGAAACCCAGGTATGATCCCGTTTTCATGCCCAGCACCATGGCCGTGCGAGCAGGAGACCCTGGTTCCCTGGTCCGCCCCAGGGAAGGGCAGCCGGCACGAGTCCAGCAGGGAAACAGTCGTGCTGCCCAGGGCTAGTCTGCGAAGGACACATCACATGCTCATTTGCAGCATCCCCCGGGGGATGGCACATACCCATCGCAGCACACTGCTCGGAGGCTAGAGCCATCCGTCCCGTTTAGAATTGACGACGTTCTAAAAATAATGCGGAGCCTTCTTTCCAAAGCTGTTATTTCTATTATAAGTCACCTTTCCCCACTGCATTTAATAAAGGCAGACTCAGTGCCAAATAGATCCGTTTTAAAGAATTTGGCCTTTTTCATGCTAGGAAGTTACATTCTCCTTTGAAGAAGAAGGGATGAACTGAGATGTATCATAGGGAAGCAGACAAGCAAGACTTGTCACCCTCAGGTGATGGGAAGGCAGCATGGTGGAGAGGGTGCCCAAGCCTTGCTTTTGTGACTTGTCTACAGAGACAGAGCTGCCCAGGAGGGACGGCTGACCTTGAAATCTCCACTTTCTGGCTGTGCGTCCTCACGCCAGTCCGTGGCTCTGGTCTTCTGAGAAACAGGTGCCCAGATGGGTAGACAACCGATTCTTCATGGGAAAGATCAAGTTGGGGGAGCAGACACAGGGAGGGAGAGGCTGCAGGGGGCCATGCGGGTCCAACACTTGTGAACGGAGGCGGGGAGGTCAGAGAATGGACCGACAGAAGCCAAGATCACAGAGAAGTTGAGAGAAAGTCCTGGCCAGGCTGTAGGACAGGACCACTTGTCCCTTCAGAAGTGGTCAGTGTCAGGTATTCGTGGCACTGCCCTAGAGCCTCAGCTGTCAGAAGCGAGGCCTCATCCAAACGCCCCTGCAGACCCCTTGGTGAGGGGAACTGCCAGGCTGGGGTGCCCCACAGCGGGTTCTCTTGGCATCAGCCCCGCATGGTACAACTCCATGGCTGCCCTAGGCTCTTATCAAGCCTTCTTAAACCTCGACTTACTCTGTGTATCTGGGGTCATTATACCTGCCCAACAACACCCAGCAAACAAGACAGTCCAAAGAAAGTTGTAGCAGTACAAGTCAAGACAGATTCAGGAGAGGACATAGAGCCAAGGCCATCACTGCTGACAACAGATGGCTCTTGGCTGAAAGCAGAGAATCCAAAAGAGGCTGGCTTCTGTTTGACTGACTCACGCAAAGGCCTTCACCTGTCTCATCACGAATTAGGACAATGATTGGGAAGCATGGGGGTTCCAGAACACTTCCTTGTGCTCACGTGGAACCGGTGCACAGACCAAGAGGCAGTTTGTTCAAACAGAACAAGGGGACACTGTGTGACCTGCGACCCGGAAATCACGGTTGTGTGTTTCCCCACGCTCCTTCAGTCTGTGTGCCGAACACACGACCCCAGCAGATGGCCTAGAGGACACCGAGAGTGGAGGCAAGCTACAACCGACAGCGTGTGCTGTGCAGGTAACACCAACCTTTCTTGCGAAAAGCGAGAAGCACTTAGTGATGAAGATCAAAGCCTGCAGAACGGATAACGCCTCAATTTAAAAAAATCCTTGTGGCTGGACCACTAAGCAGAATCACTACAAACAGAACATACTGAGGCTGTTAAGGGTTTCTTTTTACTTGCATCCACACTCACCACTCACGGAAGCAACAGTCAAGAAACTAAATGATGGATGACAATGGGCAAACCTGGTGGAAAGGCCTCTTTAAAGTTAAAAAGTAAGAATGTCATTTTAAAGACCAAGGTGCACCTGCTTCAAGCCCCATATGCATGCGAAAACGGAATCATCCAAACGAAAGACCAAAGAAACACTGAAGCCTGTGCGTTCAGGTGCTGGCGAAGATGATTGAACATGCCACAGCCTCCCAGAAGGATGAGCAAACCTGTCTCAGAAGGAGTACGGTCGGAACGTTCGAGGTGACGATGGCAAGACTAATCTCTCAGGTACTTTGGACATGGAGACAAGGGAGACCCTCCCTCCACCGGATGGATTAACACAATGGCTGCAGCCAAGGCTCATGCATAGCTGGTTCTTTAGAAGCAGATCCCAGGCCTTTCTGTCAAGGTGCCTTTCCGTTAGCAGCCCGCTGTGTTCACTGTCTGCAGCGCCCAGGGACTCTGATCGCTACGCAAGCTGATCTTTAGGACCACAACCCCTTCTGCTAAAGAAACAGCAGCTGCAGATGCTGAGAACTCCCCGCTCCTCAGTCCTCTTCATCTCGGGCCTCCTCCCCACCTCTCCCTCCCCGCCATACCCTCATCCCTTCATCTCCTCTCCCCACTCCCCCTGCCCCGCACCCCCACCCCCCCACCCCTTTCATCTTTCTGTCCTCTCTCTCTGGGCTGCTTCCAGTGATCCAAGCCTACTGTCTTTCCTCTCAACACGAATAATAAGTCATAGGTCAGACAGTTTCCAAAGCAACATTTGGAAGGGCAAATTATTTAGGAAGACAGTCATCAGTAAACATAATTTAGAAATGTCAGTCCCCAACAGTCGCCCAAATCGGATTGCATTTTCAGAGACTTGCACACTTTGAAGTATTCTTTATCTGCTAGCATGTTCAGAAACTCCCCTTTAAAATACCGAACCAACACGTCCAACCCCTTCGTAGACGCAGGATAGTGCGACTGCACAGTCTGCCTCCCCGCCCAGCGGCGGTAATGAGGAGCCCCTGCCGCAGTACCGACATCCGAACGACTGCTGCCTGTTTGAGGTGTTAGTCTTTTCTGGGCGCGGCTTTATGAAAACAATTCATGAACCACTTCTCCTTCAAAGGAAATGTCATGCCTGCTACGCAGGCCCACAAATGTGCAGTGTTTTCATTCTGTAGCAAGCTCTAATACGCTCCTTAAATTGGCCAACCTTCATTCTCCAAACCTCCGTCGTGGGAGCGCACAGACATGCCAGGAGAAACACGGAGCTCCGCCGCCATCTGCTTGGTTTAATCTAACAAATATAGATTCCGCTTCATCTTGGAGAACGTGGCCCTCGAAGAAACTTGCGAATCTGAAAGATAAAGTGTACGTGTCAGTGTCCCTCTGCCGCTCCCAAAGCAAGGCGAAGAAAGAAGCACTATATTTTCCCCTCGTTACTCCCCAGTCCCCTCAGTAACGATGTACTGAGGGTCACCTATGTAGGGGGTACCGGGGGTGCAGCTCTAAGCCAGGCACACCATGTTCCTGGACCTAGTCTAGTGCGCATTTAGACAAGAAAGAAATACAACAACTGTGTTGTGAGCTGATTGATGGTGCACCCCCACTACTTGAGTTACCCCTACCTCTCAGTCCATCTGGAAACCATAAATCATGCAAGGCCTGAAGTGTGCACCACTGAATTTCCCGTGCCAAGTGCCTTGTGCATAGTTCATTCTCAAATGTTCATTGAATGGGTGGATGGATGGATGGGTGGATGGGTGGATGGATGGGTGGATGGATGGATGGATGGATGGATGGATGGATGGATGGATGGATGGATGGATGGATGGGTGGATGGATGGATGGATGGAAAGGTGGGTGGATGGGTGGATGGAAAAGTGGGTGGATGGATGGATGGATGGATGGATGAATGGATGAATGGATGGATGGATGGAAAGGTGGGTGAATAGGTGAATGTGAAGTCTCACCTTCCATTTAGGAGATCTAGGTTTCAATACTGGCCAATGTGCCTCTTTTTCAGCTAGCACCCATCTGTCAGTGAAGGCTTGCATGTTGCCAGGGTGCTAAGCAGATTTCAGCAGAACTTCCAGACTAAGGAAGAAAGGCCTGGTCATCTACTTCCAAAAACCCAGCTAGTGAAAAGCAATGAGTCACAACGTCCAATGCTCCTGTGCATGGGAGTGTCACCCTGAGTGGGGGAAGGTGATTTATGTTAGGTGTCGTGGGGCTGAATATTTCTTGCAGAAAGAAAATATCCACCATACGCTTAAATCAATCTCTGTTATTCAAGTTGTCCTCCCACCCCCTTCACGGCTTCCCTCTCCACTAACGCATGTGCACTGGGCCTGCCTCTTCCTGCCCTCTGCTGGGAATCACACCAGTAGCCTGCCGACGAAGTCCTTCAGCATTCCCCAAGGCAGAAAGGAAGTTAGGCAAGACAATGTTTAACAGCTGGCATACCATGGTTTGAAAACATCTCAAAGGAACAAGTCGTGTAATCTGTACGTGCCTCACTCTTGCCTCTGTCAACCAGGGATCCCAGTGTCTGCCCCCCCGCTCCGAGAGTCAGGGAACCACTTAAAAAAAGAAAAACAAAAAGTCTGTTTTCCTCCTTTGCCTTCTTCTCTTTTTCCTTGCAGGTGGCAGTTTGCTATGGATGTACAGACGACCTCAACCAGAGGGCTCGTGTTTTACATGGGCACCAAGAACTCTTTCGTGGCTCTGCACTTCTCAAAGGGACATCTGGTCCTCACGTTAGAAACAGAAAGAAAGAAACTGCGACTCAAGAGCGAAGGACAATACAATGATGGGAAATGGCACACGGTGAGAGCTAAGGCTGCACTGGAACTGCCAGCGGGTGCCGTGTCACTGTGTGCGCAGTGGAAGGAGCAGCCTTCCTCCCGGGCACAGAGGGGCACGGCACCGGGAGCTACTGGGAGGGGCTGGCTCAGCCAGCACCCCACAAACGGCCTACCCTGTACATGGCGGCCTAATGCCAGGAGGGGCTTGACTTCCTTCATCTCCAAGAGAGACCACGGGGTGCCTCACCCCCCCTTACCTCCTCCCACCCAGTTCTTGAACAATCTCTCTGCCTGTTTCCAAGTTTCCCCACAACACAGGCTACAAGGCCCACTTTCCTAGCATCTCAGCTCTTGCCTCAAGGTATCAAGACATAAAGGAACAGGCCAGAAAGAGCCTCACCTATACACACACACACACACACTACTATATACACAAATATATTTATATATTATCTTATGTAAAATACATTTTATGACTATATTATGTTAATATAAACATCTATAGATAACAGAGAAATCTCTTATATAGTGCTTTCAATAAATATGCACTATATGAATATTAAATGTAAATATATTTATATGTTAATATTATTAATATATTATATTATAAATATAAGTAAATACTTAATCTACCTTACATATAAGTAGATTTTGTTATGTATTTTTTCCTGATAAGAAAACTGGCTCTCAAAAAAATTAAGTGACCTGCCAAATTATACTCATCCAACAATGATAATTTATATGCCTTCCTGTGGCATATAAAAAAGAATACCTAGTGTCATTTAGGGACTGATATGAGCTTTTTAACCGGGGGAGGGGGGGTGGAGAGAGAAAGAAGGGTTAGACACTTTGAATAAGATACTCAAGGAAGACCTCCTCCAAGAATGGATGCACATGCCGAGTTATTGGCAAGACGCTCCAGGCAGCGGGAGCTGCACACCCAAAGACCCCGAGGTGGGAATTAGCTGAGTGAACGCAACAGAACAGAGTGAGACACGCAGGGGGAGACAGAAGTAGGGTCCACATTACGTAAGCTATGAAGGCCACGCTAACAATTGGGCGTTTATTTTCAGTGTCCCTAAAGCCTTTGTCCTCGTTGTTTAGTTGGGTGCCGTCTAGTCAGTTCTGACTCAGTCACCCTCCTCTGTACAGCAGAGGGAAACACCACCTGGTCCTGTACCCGCCGCACAAGTGCGATGCTTCAGCCTGTTGATGCAGCCGCTGTACCGATCCATGCATCTCATTGAGACGCGTCCCCTTGTTTCATTGACCTCTGTTTTGGAAGCCTTTGAAAAGTCTTAAAGAGGAGAGTTGCCGAATAGATTTCTGTTCTATAAACTTCCATGGCTGGGCTGAGGAACTGAAATGAGGGGCAGGGGGTGGGGAAGAGGCGACGGGGAACCGGATGGATGCTGTTGGCTTTGTTGGGGGCCATGCTAAAGTTGGAAAGAAGTGGAGCCCTCTGGTTTGAGTTCTGAAGATAGGCTCCCAGGGACTTCCTGATCAATTGGTGTGGGGAAGAAAGAGAGGCTTCAGTAGCACGTCCTTGATTCCAGAGCAGTGACTGGATCGATGGTTGGGCCTTCGCTGTGGTGGAGATGAGGGAGAGGAGGAGGCGTGGCTGGGAAAGGGCAGTTCTGAACAGTTCTGGAGGAGACGAGGAGTCAGGCTGTGAACATGTTAAAGTTGGGTTGCTGATTAGATATTCAAGGCCATGGATCTGTAGGCTACAGATCAGAGGCTCCAGCAGGGCATATAATCCGGGAGATATTAATGAATAGCCTCTTAACAATGATCAGCCAAGTTGAGATCCTCTCCTTAGAAGAGAAACAGCCACTTTCCCCATGCACAAAAGCCAAAGGTACGAGTTCTTTGTCCCCATCTCACCTGTTCACAAAGGATTCTTCCCCCTTTGTGATACGCTGTTTCTTCATGGGTGCATCTTTGACTTTTCATTTGGTAGTTTTTTTTCATGTGAGTGTCCACCTTAGTATTTCTACCCTTTTCTTGTTGTGTTTTCGAGCAATGGGGAGCAGTTTTTTTCAGTACCTGTTGAAAGGAAAGTGATGATGACAGTGACAGCCCTAGAGAGGACACTCTTGTGTTTGTGAAAGCTAATTGAGGGGCTCGGAAAAATTAAAATGTTTTTTCTGTGGCCACCAATGAGACACGGTATGCATTGTTAAGAGTAACTGTGTTATCACTCTTTATCCCTCAGGTGGTGTTTGGGCAAGATGGAAGAAGGGCACATATGGTTGTGGATGGGTTGAAGACCCAGACAGGAAGTTTGCCCAGGAATTCCACTGTCAGCATCAGAACACCAGTTTCCCTGGGATCGTCTCCATCAGAGAAGCCATGGGTAACTAGCTGCACCTCACAACATGTTGGTTCAACTGGATTGTGAGGCTTTTGTTGTCAAATTGTTGACGTTTTCTATATATTTGGGAGATCAGACCCGAATCGGGCCTATCATTCCCAAAGATTTTGTTTCCCCAATCTGTAGGTTTCAGTGATGTTTTAACATATCCAATTAACGTCTACAAATCCCACAGAGAAGGGAATTTACCTGTTCTCCATTCCAAGTCCTTCCCTGCTTTTAGTCACCCCCACCCCCTACTTTATCCCATAATTTTTATTGTGGTAAATATAAGTGTAAGAAAGCATTTCCATCTCAACCATCTCACAGGTATAGCTCAGTGACATGAATTATGCTTATCATGTTGGTCAATTATCACCCTTCTCCTGGCCCACTTGAAGCCCCACAATATGCCACATTCTTAGCAGAAGCTGTCTTTGAAGCATTGATTCATCCTTTCCCCTTTCCTGCCTCCCGCCCCGGGGAGCCACTCATAAACACCGGCCTTGCCTATTCTAGATAGCTCACGGAAGTGGGGGCACATGACAGTTACCCTTGTTGACTGCCTTCTTTCACTCAGTAGGATATTTTTACTAACCTTTTATTTTTGAGGTACAGGTTGGGACACAGACCTAGATATACAGCTTCTCCACGGCTTTGTAAACATGAATCTCTTTGCGTCTCTTCAAAGGGAGACAACAATAGTTGTACAAAAAGTTTGATTTTTTTGTTTTGGGATTTTTGTACCGTAGTGAATTCTAAACTGTAGTCACTTGTCCTTCCTTCACTATCTTTGCCATCTCCGGTTATGTATTATTAAATTCAAATTCGCCTTTCAAGGGTATTTTTATCGCTGTCATAGTGAAAATCAACATCTCTTACCATAAATAGTAGGCAGACATAGAAATAAATACACAAAAACATGTGTCATGAAAATAAAAGTGTTTTAAAGTTGAGCTGGATAGTGTGGCCTCTTCTCCCTTTATTTGCAAAAGAAAATTGACAAGTGATTGAAGTGTGTTTAAGACACATTCTCACTGAATTAAAATATGTTCCTTGTCTAATTAGAAGGATGGAGAGAGAATTGAAAAATGACTTCGTATATGCTTCAATATTAGTTAATGTTTGAAGCAACCTAAAGCTATCTCAAGAACCAAACCTGAGGGACCTTGGCTAAGGGAAACTCTCAACGCCCTGTACCTCTAAGGAGATGGGTCCTTACCTGGATTTGTCTAATTCAAGGTTTCTGACAACCCATAGCTCTGGAGAGAGGGCTTGTGAGTCTCTCCCTCTCCCTCTCCTTCCTTGGAATCAGAGCAAGGGTAGTGGGTTACATGGGAGCCCCCATTACACAGGGTGGCTTCACCTGTCTGTCTTCTCTGAGATTTACCATCTTCCACCAAGTTAGTTAAGACTATCTCGTGAACAGCTCAGGTCTGGGAGCTACTGCTCACACAAGTGCCATGGAAAATGCTTGGATCCTCTTGGCACTGCAGCTGGTGGCACACTCTGGTCTAATGCCTTTGCAGTGAGGAGGGTATAAGGCCAACATACAGATCTGAGTCTTGAATTGGAAGTCAGCCGAGCAAGTCTTTCCACCAGCTTGAGTTCTTGCCATTCAGATTGCCCCAGGTTAGGTCAAGATCGTCTCTAAAGGGCCCCTTTGAATTTCCAGTGGAGTTTTGGCCAAGACCCCAGCAAGCAATGAAGTACTGTTCTGCTTTACTTCAATGCCTGTATCTATTTCCCTTTCAAAGAAGTCATCAATTGGGAGGGTGATTCAAGCGCACACCATTTGATCTGGTCTTCATTCAACCTTGATAATTTCTCCTAAAATTCCATGAACCACCTCTGGTATCCTAATAACTTGAAGCCATCGAGAGCACCTCATTTTCAACATTCTTTTACAAGCTAAAATTCTGTTTGCTTCCTTTTCAACCTTTTGGTGTGAATTGATTGATGGTGTTCAGAGTAGATCAGTTTGATATCCAACCACTCATACTCATGCTGTCCCATCTCGTTCTTTGCCATCTCCTCCGTGGGCCATCATGTGGCCCTTTTATTTCCTGTGGTCCCTTCTTATACCTCCCCTTCATCCAGAGGGCACAAGCATTGTATCAGCCCTTCCCAGGTGCGTTCAGAGGGTAGCCAACAGCCCATAAAGCAGTGCTTTCTTGTGTACACAAAAATAAATAAATAGATAGATGGATGATAGATAGATAGATAGATAGATAGATAGATAGATAGATAGACCGACTCAACATTTAGGCATTGAATGTGGTTAGAACCTCTCACGGAGAATCTGAGGTTGGTTTTCCGACATAAACTCTTCATGGTGACACATGAAAAAATTTGAGAGACGACTAGGGAGCCAACCCACTAGCTTATCATTGGCACTGGTACTAGACCTATCTCTAATATCATTGTATCTTAAGATCACTTTCTATGATTTCTGTTGTATAAGATTTCTGTGCCCTAAAAACACTTATTCTGGAAAGGAAGTTTAGAATTCCTATTCAGCGATTCCTCGTCTTTCTGAGCATCGGGCGTAAGTGCTCGTCCTTCTTCACAGAAAGTACACTTACACGGAAGGTCTGGTGTGTGGTTGGAGGGCTCATGGAAACCCCCCACCCCAGAAGCCCCAAGTGAGGAGCATTGTTCTAGGGCAGCTCCAGGCAGGCCCAAGGTCCATGCAAGTCCACTGATGCTGAATATTATGTCTTATTTTTAACTCTGTGGCCTTCACAATCTGTTGGCGGTGCACTGAGACCAACAATATAGAGATCCCTTTTGCACCTTATTATTTTTGGAAATTTTTAGCTTCATTAAGTCAGTCAGCTGCCTAACATTAAGCTATCACCCTCAATCATGAAACTCTTAAGAGGTGGTTTGTACCTGCAAAGAGACAGTGAGATCTGTAGGCTGCAAGATAAGGTGGAAATTTCCCATTGTTGCAGACCTTTCTATGGGACCAGGGTCAGGCCAGCCTCCCTAGTCCTCTTCTAGCACTGGCTACCAACTTCCCCCGGACCTCGACAGACACACCTCTTGGTTTGATGGGCCCGTTGAACTATACCCACCGACTGGGTATCTGGCATACAATGTTTCTTGGCACTATGTATGGTAGGGAATTAAATCAGACAGGTCCACCTGACCCTTTGAAGCAGGACGTGTGGACCCTACTTCCTCTTTTGCTGATAAGCTCCCCTTTACCTTGGCTACTCAGCCATTTCTAAGAGTTACAGATATTGATGCTTAATTTTTTTTTAACTTCTGCTTGGTTATAGTACCTCCCCCATCACAGCTTTGTGGGATGCCTGAAGAACTTGCTTTTGGATTTAAAACCCTTGGATAACCCCTCCACAAGCGTCGGGGTGTCCCCCTGCACAGGGAGGTCTTTAGAGAAAGGCATTTATTTCTCCCAGGGAGGAGGCCATGTCATCCTAGGTAAGGAGTTATTTGCTAGACGTTATGACGTTGCGCCTTAAAATCTCCAGCGTTTTTCTGTAATGCTGATGCTTGACCTTTTGCTTGTCTTTTTAAAGATAATGCTGTGCTGTTGGGTGCAGAATTTAAGCTTGTTTTCAGCATCCGCCCAAGAAGTCTCACTGGGATCCTGATACACATTGGAAGCCAACCGCACAGGCACTTGTGTGTGTACATGGAGGCAGGGAAGGTGAGTGGCTGTGGGATGGAGCGGGAAGATGTCTGGAATCATACTAGATCCCGGTCCCACTTCTGAAGGCTCGTGAAATTATAATGGAATTCAACCTCGTATTTCAGGGACCTTACCTCAGGGTCATTTTAGCATTGTATTTCCTGTTCTTTAAAAGTAGGAAAACCCCAACAAGCTGTGTTGAATTCTGGTGGCACCATTTAGTTAGACGGACTTAGACAAGTTCTTTCTTTACTCCCAGGCTCAGTTACCTTATCTGTACAATTTGGAGAACAAGTTTCATATCGCAGGGCTGTAGTCAAAACTGTAGAAAGTGACATATACTCAGTGGATGTTTTTCTGGCTTCCCCCCCCCCTCAATCCTCTCTTTCATCTTCAACACATCACTTCTTTTATGTATCAAGCAAGTTCCAGAAGGCATGGACTGGCTCTTCTCCCTAGTCATCTGCACCACATCCCACCCGTGCCTGTGGCCCCACTGAATCTGTTTCACATCCCTCTTTTTCTTGACCCACAATGCACCAGTCCCTCTAACCTCTCCTTCCCGCCGCCCACCTGCTTCCATGCCAGCTGCCCTTGATCTTGCGGCCCTAGCTTTGGCTGTTTGCTCCTTCTCTCACTCCCAGGCCTGAGCCAGGACCTTATTTCCTACTCCCCAACATCATTTCTTCTGACCTCAGAACATCTCCTTAAGACCAAATTCTTCCAGAAAGCCTCGCTTGGCCCTAAATTCAGGATGGATAATATACCACTCTTGTTGAGCTCCGTCCTTCTCCGGTTTTACTGAATGCGAGAGGGGAAGCCACAGTGGAGGGTCAACCAACCACAATTCCGAGAACACTTTTGTCATGGAAGTTGTCACCTTGAGACCCAGAGTTGCAACCCAACAAGCTGTTGGCTGAACAAGTTGGGGACAGGCCCGTGTTCCCAGAAAGGGTTAGGGAGAGTCTCTAGCCAGAGCTGTGGACACAGAATAACGACGGAAAGGGAACGGAAGACCTGGTGCCCTGTATGGCTGCAGGGGCGCTGCTGAGCTAGACAAGTGCCAGAGAACAGGCTGCAAGGTCTAGCGACATGCAAATTAAATGCAAATTGTCTCTCCGCATTTTGTGTTAGTCCTCTCCTTTCACTCACCCGAGTCAGCCTTTGCCACATGGTGGCGGAGACCCTGACCTGGAGCACAGGAATGGGAGATTATACACAACAGCATGCTGGCTGCCTGAGCCCCAAGGTGCGCCAGGGCAAATGCAGTCTGTTTTTAAAAGTTTCTTGGGCAAGACCCTTTCCACGGGCAATGCATTCCTTGTGTTGTCAATGGGTGGCTCTGCAGCAGGGTGCAGGCCTCTGCCACCGTGTTTACCTTCTGAATGTCACATGTCCTTGGAAACAGAGCTCCAGTCATACCCCAATTGCTAAGGAGGATCAGCACTGTGAACCACTCATCTATGAGCAGGGCCTCCGAGGGGGCGTCTGCACCAGGAGGGAATGGCACTCTCATTGGCAGCAGCTCCGGGCAGGCCTCGGGCAGGCAGCAGCTTGCTGGCCTTGAAGGAACGCAGCACAGGGATTGTTCCAAGCCTTGGATCCCGGGGTGATCACCTAGGGTGGGGGGTCGCAGAATAAAACCAGCTGCCATTCCAACTCGTGGGGACCCCTTCTGTGCCAGAGGAGAACTGTACTTCACAGGGTTCTCAAAGGGTCACTTAGGTGGCCAGGATTTCCTTTTGAGATGAGTCTAGGAGGTCTGGAACCTTCAAGAAGCTGAGCACAATAATCGTTTGCACTTCCCACGGACAACCTGATGCAGGACAGCGACCCATGTCTAATGTGCCCCTGGATGGTCAGGGTGGTGGGAACTGCACTGGTATGATAGCAAGGGAGGGCTGGGTCCACCTCTTTTCTGAAGGAAATGGAAAAATGAACGAATGTGTATTTCAGGTCACCGCCTCTGTGGCCAGTGGGGCAGGTGGAATCTCGGTATCAGTCACACCAAAGCGGTCTCTATGTGATGGACAGTGGCACTCGGTGACAGGTAGGCTATCTGGTAACCTCTTGTTCAAGCACTCAAACAGTTAATGGATAAACCCAGCTTGATTTCAATATCCCAAATGGAACCTCTTCATCCATCTAACAGAGCCTGACTAGGGTCCGGGGCAGCCCACCACCACGGCAGGCCTATCCTCAATCCCAAGAGTATCTCTACACTTCATAGTTGTGCCTCCAGTTCACCTTAATGTCCCGGTTGTGTTTTTCCTTGCGGCTGGAAAATTGATATCATGGCTGGTGTTCAGAAGGTCACGCACCTTAAACCTGACTTGATCAATTCCTGCAGGCAGTGCTTCCTCCGTTCAATCGCAATGAACTAAACTGGAGACAGTGGGGGGAAACAGGTGGACCTCCTCCCCGGAAATTGACTTGACTTACCTCTTTCTCCCCAGTCACTATAAAGCAACACATCCTGCACCTGGAACTAGACACAGACAATAGCTACACAGCCGGACAGCTCGCCTTCCCACCTGCCAACACTCAAGAGCCACTACACATCGGGGCTATCCCAGGTAACTCTTGTCATCGACACCCTACTGTGTCCAATAGGAGCCTTTACCATTTTTATCTGAACCCAGAAAATAAGAGGCCCTGGCCCACAGTTTGATACAGGGCAGCCAGTGGCCCAAAGATGGGGATGGCAAAGACCTTGGCTTTTTAGTACTGGAGAAACCTAATTTCTAGCAATAGGTATCCATCATTGCTGTTTCTGCCAGCCTCTAGCTTATAATTCGCAAGCATCTCATAAGAGGCTACCTTAACCCAGAAGCTCCATAATAGCAAAGAATCAGGAAAAAGGCTGAGAAAGTGGTCTCTCCTCTCCAGGTACTTAGTTTTACCAGTGAGTTATTAAACTTCCAGGAGCCCAGGTGGCATAGTGGTTACACGTTGGGCTGCTAACCATAAGGTCAGCAGTTCACAACCACCAGCGGAGCCATGAGAGCAAGATGGATCTTTCTATTCTCGTCAAGAGTTCGTCTCAGACACTCACAGGGCAGTTCTACCCTGTCCTCTGGGGTCGCTATGAGTTGGTATCAACTCAGTGGCAGTGAATTGGGTTTGTTTTTATGAAGCTTTGTGGGACCAGAATGGCAGTATCAGGCAGGTTGAGATGTAGTCAAATATAAAGGTGGAGTTTTGCCTGGAATCAGCCTTCATTGTTTTATATCCCTCTAGTAACTTGGCTTATAGGTTAATCTTATAGGTCTTTCATGACCCATGAAATACACAACCACTGTATCTATTGAATTGGGCGGTAGAATCCCCATCTTTCAAGAATCGCCTAGTTGCTCATTCATCACCCCAGGTGGTGTGCAGGAAGTCTGCTTGAAGAGGAGGAAATGATTGAGCAGAGGAAGACGGAGGATTCCCTTCGCTCTTTCTGAGAAGACAGCTGTCAGGAACAGTGGGCGCATGTATTTCACAGGATATATTACCCATTGAGGAACTGGGGGGTGTAGTGGACATGCACTGGGCTGCTAATTGCAAGGTCCGTGGTGTGGAACCACCAGCTGCTCTGAGGGAGAAAGGTGGGGCTTTGTGCTCCTGTAGGAGAGTTACAGTCTTGGACACTCACAGGGGCAGTTGTACTCCGTCCGGCAGGGTCACTGTGAGTCCAGTTTGGTTTATCTATTGAATGGCTCTCCCTTTTCCCTTACAGACAATTTGAAGACACTGACACTACCTGTGTGGAAGCCATTTTTTGGCTGCCTGAAGAATATTCAAGTCAACCACATCCCTATCCCTGTCACCAAAGCTGCACAAGTCCAGGGGCTTGTCAGTCTTAATGGCTGTCCTGACCACTAACTGGAGCCTGTTACACAGCCAGGCCATCCACCTTCAGAAGCACTGATTACCTGAGGTACCCACCTCACCCACACAGTGTCAGTCGGAACTGCAGTCACCCTCTGGACCGGTTGAACAGCGAATCTAATTTTGATTTCTGACCAGGCATTCCCACCATTCCGGCATTTTGGCTCTCGATGATACATATCTATTTTATATTAAAATCTCATTCTTTGAAGGAGATGAACAAATTATCGCAACCTTTTAGTAATATTATTTTCCATTAAAAATAAATGTCTTTTAAGAAACATTATTTTCCACTTGTTAAAAAGTTAAATATTGTTTAAAGCACTTTAAAAACACAAAACTCTTACATATGTCACAGGGTTATAATTTATGGGGAAAATAAATGCAGTGTGCTCTTTAAATGGTGGTTTTATTAGCATCAATACAGTCTCTTGATGGTCATTGTTAATTGTATTAGTTCTTTAGTTACCTCTTAACATGTGCCTTACAACCCAGTGGATTAGTAAGCATACACTACACTGCCCTTTAGAAACATGCAGTTCACTTTGGGGAGCCAGGCCATTTTTATAAAATACCAAATAGCTAAAGAGGTGAATTGATGAGCCTGTGATTCCATTTGGTTTCCCAATCCTAGTCTTCCCAGATTGCTAACAAGGGAGTCTAGGTGATCAGTTCCTTGAGGCTCGAGTTACCTAGAAAGAGAAGTGAGATGGATATACATGTTCTAATACTTAAGTCGTATGGCCAGCTAACAGAAGTCAATAGGAAGGAAGGGGTCACTTCGAGTTTAAGTTACAAAACAATGAAATAAGAACAAGACCAGAATTATTACCCAGCACTGCTGGAGAAGACTATACGCTCATTTCTGGATCTTCTGCACTGTATTTGTCCTTCAGGAGAAAACCAGCAAATAATTCTAAAAATTGACTATAGGAATCCTATATGGTATCTGAGAACGATATGCCATACTTTCCTGAAAATGAACCAAAACACCAATCCCTTTTATGACCTTCACACCGCCATCTTGCAATATGCCTCCTAATGATCATATCTGTACACAATTGAAATGGTCTCCTGGAGAGGTAAGAGGTCGCCATGACAGAAAGTATGCAACAGAAGGTACTCACAGCCAGAAGTAGACCTTTGGGGATCACATTTGGGGGTGGCAGTTTAATTGCATAGATCTAAGACTCATGCATTCTGAAAACATTGATTTTTATGACAAGCCCATCCAGGAACTCGGTTCTCCCTGAACTGCCTTGGACAGGTCTACACTAAACCCAGGACCCTCTCCGCTGTGTTCCTGACAAATTCACAGGGTTATTCATAGAACGTTGTGTTGTTGATGATGTTAGAACTTTCCTGAAGCATTTTAAAGTTGGGGAGGACAATACTTTTTAGTAGTTTGAAGAACTACTTAAGTTTCCATCATCCTTGCCATCAGGAAGCCACGGAAAGTATCCGAGGCGGAATTACAGTCCAGGATGCACACATTCCTCCATGTGACTCTTCTCAGATTGGACATCTGGGCCAAAGCAGCTCCTGTTTCCCAGTCCCTGACTCCTTCAAAACCGAACCAAGGCTATCTCAGGCCCAGCTAGTTCAGATTCACGGGGATTCCGTGTGTGAGAGAGTGGAACTGCTCCGTGGGGTTTGCTCAGCTGTCCTCTTCAGATCAGCAAACCACCAGCCCTTTCTTCCTGAGTGCTGCTGTAACTGTGAACCACTCAAACTGAGATGAGAATCGTGAGGGTGGTGCGGGTCTGGATGTGCTGCATCCTGTTGTATGAGTTGAAACCCACGCCAAAGCATCAAACAACAGAATGACTGTTTCTTGGAATGTGAACTTACGTATTCGGATTAATTCTTAGATGTGAAGCTAGAGGGTCCAAGGAGGCGAGCATTTTTATGGTGGTTATTAGCTATCGCCAAGTTGTTCCCTTAAAGGGAAGGTCTACTTACATTCAGGATCATTTGCACTGACATTTGCCCTGGATGTCACTAATTATAAACCCATGAACACACACATGTGCGCGCGTGCACGCGTGCTGAGGCAGGGAGGAGCTGTTTGATTAACATACAGCTCTTAGAGGCCCGCTGGGATCCAGGCGGAGCTGAGTCAGAATCACAGCACCTGCAACCACGTGCCTCCCCAGCTGCTGGGTCTCCACTCCTGGTTCTGTAAATTGCCTTCCGAGAGGGGACAGCTTCTCATTAGCTCCTTGGAGTTGGTGCTAAGCCAACAGACACAGCCAGGACTGCAGGACACGTCACCACCTGAATCGCTCCAAACCGAAGCCAAGCGTGGGATATGTTTCCAGATAAAGCAAGACACTTCTTGGAGAGTTTGAATATTGTAATTTGCTCTCTTATTATTGTGATTATGATTAACCCATTGCCATGGGGGCGATTCTGACTCAGAGTGCCCCTAGAAAGGGTTTCCCAAGGCTGGCAAGTTTACTGAAGCAGTTAGCCTTAACTTTCACCCACAGAGCGACGGATGGCTTTGACCCACCAGTGCACAGTCCCCCATTTACCTGACAGTGCCCGTCGGCTGCCATTTACTCAACTCTAGACTCGTCAAGATGGCATGCGCAATGGGGTTGGGCTATTGTGGCACAAAGGGTTTTCATTGGCTGGCTTTTTCCTGATTAAATGGCCAGTCTTTTCATTCGAATGTGCTTGTTTGGTAGCAGCTAAATCGCAATCATAATTCCAGCCGGTTGTCTTTTTCCTCTTTGAGGTTAGAAGTTGGCCCACGTGGTGTGTGAAGCTTTCCTAAGGCTTTCCCACGAAGGGGCTAAGGCAACATTTCTAGGACTTAAACTGCTAACAATGCAATTCTCCCCCCAAAAATCCTATAAGCCCTAAACAGACATGTCTTCTCACAGGTATTTAGAGTAGTCAGGAAATCTGAAGGGCAAAAAATTACCCCACTGTATATAAAATTGTAATGAGAATAACCTTTTTTAAGCTGTTTCATTGGCGTATAATTCACATCATACAATTCAATAGTTGAATCGCATCAAGAAGAGTTGTACATTCATCACCACCATCGATTTAAGAACATTTTCTTCATTCTCGTCCCCATCAGGATTTGCTCCCCATTTCTCTCCAACCCCTCCTGCCCTGCCCCTAACGAACCAATAATCTAGCTACTGTCTCCATAGGTTTGCCTATCCTGGATTTCAGCTACAGAAAACAACTTTTAAAAAACTAACAATAATATCAAAGTAAAACAGGTAAGAACCTCAATCAGAAAAAAATATTAAAAACTAGAACAGAATTGATGGACCAAAAGGGAGATCAAATGATCAGGTGTTCCATTTTGACCTCACTGCCTCTGCCATCAGCCACATTCCAGTGCACAGTGCATGAGAGCAAACCTACACCCAGATGACCATTAACAGCTCTCACCACTCTACCCCCAAGAGAGAAATCCAAAGAGGAAACTCTCCTTTTTCTTAGCCTGGGTGATAATGGGAAGAGTCAGGGTGGTGACCAGCAAGGGTTTCAATGTCCAGTTTCTTCCTTGATCAGCAATGTGCCGGCCTAATGGCTGCAGGCCTGAGGGTGGAAGCAAAGGATACAGCAGAGACCAAATTTGAATGCCCCTGTCAATCATTTACTCGACTCTCTCATGGTAGAGGATGGGGTCCCAAGGTGATAAATAGTACTGATTGGATTTTTCCCCTCCCTTCCTTATAAAGACTTGCATGATCTGAGAATATAAACGGTATCTTTCTACTGTCAGAATACTTTGCTTCCCCTAAGTGTGGGATGTGTGGCCTCTTTTACCGTATATGGAGTCCCGGGTGAAATAAGATGAGGGAGTTGGAGAGGGTAAAGGGCCGGACCGTTCTACACCACTTCAGCTTGCATGAATGCACACAGCACACATTTCAGGGTAGAACCACGCTGTGTTGGGAAGGCTCTGGCTAACTAATGTGTCACCTCAATGGATTCACACTCTGGGTGCTTGCATTCCTGCGTTTCTGCACAGCAATAAGCCAGTGGCATGGCATGAACGCAATGTCCCTTCAAAAGGGACAACTCGGTAAGTGTGTCCTATGTCTATAGGAGATATACATCCTCCGAAATGAAGTCTATATTCTGGAAGAAGAAGGCACTGAAGGTACACGGCAGTTAGCTTCCCATCTGTCAAACAGAATAAGATCTCTAATTCACACACCTTCCCAGGAGAGGCTTTGTCCTTGGCAAGGCAAGGCTTCTGTCAAGAAGCTGAAGTGCATCGTGGGATTTCTCTACTGGCTGCTCCTGGGCGGAAGTCCTAGGGCTGATAGGATATGACAGCTCCTGACAAACCCAGCTCCCTGGGGGTGCAGGTGGGGAGGGCAGGTTGTCTCCTGCTCTCACTGCCATGCAATGGGTATTGACTCATAGCAACCAGATAGGACGGTGGGATGGGGGTGGGGGACCCGTGGGGGGAGCCACCCACTTTCCCACTCATCAATGCATTTGAGTTGTGGTGCTGGAGGAGAATACTGGGAGTACCCTGGACTGCTCAAAGGACAAACCCATCTGTCTTGGAAGAAGTAAGGCCAGAGTGCTCCTGAGAAGCGAGGATGGCGAGACATCGTATCACGTGTTTTGGATGTGTTGACAGTCCCTGGAGAAGGACATCCTGCTTGGCAAAGTGGAGAGGCAGCGACAAAGAGGAAGGCCCTCGGTGAGATGGACTGGTACAGGGATGGCAACAATGGGCTCAGGGATAGGTACAATTGCGAGGCTGGCACAGGCGCAGGCAGTGTTTCGTGCCCAGGGTTGGCTAACGAGAACAATGCTAACTCATGGCAACCCTACAGGACAGGGTGGAACTGCTCCTGTGGACTTCCCAGACTGTAACTCTTCACAGGAGTAAAATGTATCTTCAATGAAGCCCCCGCAAGGTGGCCGGTGGTTTCAAACTAATGACATGGCTGTTAGCAGTCTAGCACATACCTCTATGCCACCAGGGCTGCTGCTCCTTAGCTCCCCCAATCCATCTTTTCCCTACTGCTGCCCCTTTGGAGAAGAGCTGCCCAGAGTCACTTAAATCCAAGCCACTTCTTCCTTCCTTGGGCCTGTCATCTCAGCTGCGGTCTGAACAGGCAAGTTTCTTGTCCGGTGCTGAGCATATTCCAGAAGTCTGAGACACAGGAATGGCCTCCCTGGATGTGACAATGCTGTGAGAATGTCGGTGCTAACGCTTCGGAAATCAGAGACCTTCTGGGGGTTGAGTTATTTCCAAGAATGGAGTTCAGCTGTTCCAGAGGACGGGAGTCCCGGATGCAAGTAATAAAGGAGCTGCTGGAGGCTGGTGCTGCTGTTTCTCCTGGTTTGCCGTCCTACGGAAGCAATGTCCCCCTCGTGCTGGAGCGCACTGCTGTGGACATTCAGACGTAAGGGGCGTTTCCAAGGAAAGGAGAGCCTGTGTACCAACGGCTGCCGGTGCCTGGCCCTTGGCCCTTCACCCTCACCACTTCACGGCACGCCATCCTAACTCTCTTATTTTCTTTTTTTAAAAAAATAATTTTATTGGGGGTTCATACAACTCTCATCGCAATCCATACTTCCATCCATTGTGTCAAGCACACTTGTACATTTGTTGCCATCATTCTCAAAACATCTGCTTTCTACTTGAGCGCTTGGTATCAGCTCATTTCCCCCCTTCCCATTCCTCTCTCCCTCATTGAGGTAGTTAGTTTATTGTGCCAACCTGGCTGATAAACACAGGTGGGGTTAATTGAAAGGCAGAGGGATAAATGGCTCAGTGAGCCTCGCCTTTCTAGTTCTCAGGTCTCTTGCTTTGTGATGGTCGGACCAGGGTGCAGCTGCCTTAACCAGTTCCCTGCTTCACCTGGAAAGGCTCCTTTCCTGCAATACATCTCTGAGGAGAAGCCACATGAACCTAACCTGATGCAGCCCTGGGTGCTGGCGCAGCCATGTAGAGACCCCTGCCAGTGGTGAAATGCTTACATGCTCACTGATTCAGCTTTCCTCCTGCAGTCGGCATCATTGCGTCTGTTTTGTGAGATGGAGGAGGACTTTGTGGATTGGAGTCGGACATATGGGTTAATGGGTTAATGCTGGAATTGTGGGCTTGGGTAGCACTGGTTGGGATGTTTTCTTGATGTGCACTTAACCTTTATATAAAACTCTTATACACGAGTTTCTGTGGATTTGTTTCTTTAAAGTACCCAGACTAACACACTCCTGAACCCTTGATAATTCAGATTTTTTTGTTTCATGTCTTACACCGACCGCTATCTCCCTTCGCCCACTTATCTACAACAGTTTCGTTATGGAAATGTAGCTAGTTCCCAGCTTCTTACTATTGTGAACTGTGCTGCGATAAACATGGGGATGCAAACGTCTGTCTGTGATCTGCTTCTTATTTCCAAGTAATGGTGTTGCTGGATCATATGGTATTTCAATTGCTCTCTGTTTTAGGTATCACCAGATTGCCTTCCACAGTGGTGGTACTTATCTACAAGACCACCGGCAGTGGATAAGAGTTACAAACTACCACAGCCTCTCCACCATTTGTTGTTCTCAGTTTTTTTTTAATTGGCTAAAGTTATGGATGTTAGGTGGTATCGTGTGGTGGTTTTCACTTGTGTTTCCCAGATGGCGAGTGAACAGGGGCATTTACTCTTGTGTTTAGAAGCCATTCCATTGCCAGCCTTTGTGACTCATCTGTTCAGGTACCTTACCCACCTTCTCAAGGGATTACTAGTTTTTTCTTGTCATAGTCTTGTCAGATACTGTAGGTTTTAGGAGTTGTGTCATTACTAAATATCTTTTCCCAATCTGTGGACTCTCTTTCTACTCTATTAATGAAGTCCTTCAATGTACACAAGCCCTTTATTTTTAATAGGTCCCACTCATCTATTTTGTCTTTCATGGAGTGTTCCCTCTGTTATCTCTAATACCCCAGATATTCCCTGCACTAGGGCACTTCAATTTATACTGATTTTCTCATCAATGATCCTGATAGCTTTGGGTTTTACAAAGTCTTTGATCCACTTTAAGTTTGTTTTCTGTGCATGGGGTATGATGTGGGTCTTGTTTCATTCCTCTGCAGGCGTATATACAATTTTTCCAGCTCCATTTATTGAAGAGGCCATCTGTTTCCCATCTAATGATTTGGGAGACTTTGTCAAAAACCAGTTGTCTGTGTGTGGATGTTCTTATTTCTGGGTTTTCTGGTTCTTCTGTCCGGATCCACTGGTCTGTGTAACCATCACTGTATCAGTACCAGGCTGTTCTGATGACTGTGGCTGTGTAGTAGGTTTGGAGGTCAGGTGGAGCAAGACCACCTCCTTTGTTCTTTCTTTTGAGGAGCTCTTTGCCTATCCTGGGATTCTTCCCTCTCCTTATGAAGATGGTAATCATTGTTCCATTGCTCGAAGAATGATGTTAGGATTGGGATTGGGATTGCATTCAATCTGTGTAGTGCTGTAGGTAATATTGATAGATCTGATCACGTAAAGGTATTAAAGTCTATAAGGTAAAAAAATGTGATGAATTCAAATAGCGGAAGAAATACTTGTGGAAAAAAGCTTTAATGTTCTTATAAGTTAAGAATTCTTATGGATGAATAAAAACATCCCAATAATGTCCAATAACCATTAATATGTAGAATTACATTTATTTTTATAAATTACATTACTTTGCAAAAGAAATAAAAATGGTCATTAAGAATATGATAACTAACTAGCCACCAGATAAAAATAAAATGTGAAGTGTATTATTTTTTGTCTATTATTTTGACCAAGTTTTTCTATGTAATAGGATAAAGCACATAAATTAATAACAGGATTTCCTATTGGTTTGATTTTTAAGGAATACAAGCAGCAATTTGACCACAAATAACAAAAATTTTTAATATGTATATATCTGTCCTAATTAAAGAAGAAAATTATGGATAATTAACATATATAAAGGTATCTGTATACATAGTTTTGCTATCTATAGTGTGCATTATTTATTTATTTACTTATAAATATAGTGCGGTTTTTTAATTCTTTTTTTTCCTTTTTTAACTGCTTTAAAGTGAACATTTTAGTGGCATTTACTTCATTCACTGTGTCGTGCAATTTATCTAGTTCCAAACATCTTATCACCCCCAAAATAAATCTGGGCTCCTTAAGCAGTAGTTCACCATTTTCCCTTCTTCCAGCCTCTAGCAACCGCACGTCTGTACCTCTGAATGGACTTACCTCTTCTGGGTAGTTCGTATCAATGCCATCGCCAGAGGCTGTCAATAGACTCCATCTCACGGCGACTCCAGCTATGTTAGAGCAGAGTGTGACTGATTTTGACAATGTTAGAGCAGATTGTGACTGACAGATGTCCAGACTTCTCTTGAACTGCCTCAGGATGGACTCCAGCCTCCCGCCTTTTGGTGAGCAACTGAGTGTGTTAACCATTTACACCACGGAGGGGGTGCTTCATATCCGTAAAACCATTCAATTGACGACCTTTGTGTCTAGCTGTTTTCATCCGGTACGATGTTCCTCGGGCACATCCACGTTGTCGCATATGTCATCACTTTTCATATCTGAATAATATTCCATTACATGGATATGCCACAATTTGGTTTATTCATTCTTCTATTGCTAAGCATTTTAGGACCTAGATCCCTGGTGATGTAGTGGTTACATGTTGGGCTGCAATCCACACGATCAGCAATTAAAACCACCTGCAGCTCCGCGGAAGAAAGACTTGGCTTTCTACTCCTGTAAACAGTTACAATCTCAGAAACCCCCTTGGGGTGGCGATGTGTCACCATTGACTCAGTGGCCATGAGTTTGGTTTGGGGAAGGTTCACAGACAAGAGACAGAGAGGCTGGTGTCCTGGTGCCGCTAAGGGAGCAGAGCCTGGCATGAAGGTTGATGCTTTCATGATACCTCATTTGTGGCCTGAGCTCCCTAAGAACAGGGCCCACGATCCCCCCTCTTACTCCCGTCTTCGTTTCTTGTCCCCCAGTTTGAACAAGTGGCTCCCACTGTAACACCAGCACACATTCCCTCCCTAGTGGCCAAGGCTCACATGGTGGAGACAAGAGAAACTATTTAAAATACTGGCTTTTGTGGAGATGTGTCACTGGGGTTCACATGATGAAGCCATAAGAGGTCCGTCAAGGTCAGATCATCATAAACTTCCCATGATGGTGGCCCAACTGTACTCAGCCTCTCTCTGAACACCTGTGTTCCCATTACCATGCTACACTTGAACCACAGTTATACCGATCTGTGAGACTGAAAACTGTCCTCAGAACCTATGGGATTCCTTTCTGCTCCCCCCCCCCCCCCACTGCATTTGAAAATATCCAGGCCACGGATGGAAATCAAGTCATCTGAGGCTAAGGCTTACTAAACACATGTAGTTTGGCTTTGATTTCAAGCTGTTGCTCAGATGCCCCAGTGTAGTTCAGGAAGCACACTGTTGCTCTTTCAATAGGCATGTGGCTTCAATAGCCATAAGTCACAGACCTCCCCACTTATCCCCACAAGGAGATAAGGAGCTCTTAAAACACACAAGGAAGAGCGCCTGCCCTTCAGATTCTGACTCCTGAGGTCAAAGCAAGGCACAGACATATGCACTTGAATAGACATGCCAGGGGATTCCCATAATCAGGCATATGTTATGCCTATATTTTAGGAATAGGCACATCAAATATGACTTCAGAGTTCATTCCACTTTAGGTCGGTTTCCCTGGGAGAGGATCCTATTGCTGGCGCCAAACCAGTTATCTTTCTAATGGAGGATCTGCATTCAAGGAAGGGTCTATTATAGACTTGCGTTTGGGTGCTAGGCAGAATAAACTTACTGAACAATAAACAAGCAACAAACAGTGGAGGGGCGCCAGTCAGTGTTGCACAGGGAGTGTCAGGGAGTCCGTGGAGCTACCCAATGTTGAAAACCACGTTATCCTCATCTCCCAATTAGGGAATGACTCTTCACCAACAGAGAACAGAGTGTGGGGCTAAGTAGGGCTTGTGTCATTCAGGAATGCAGAATGTGGGCACAAACAGGGCAGACAGAAGAGCCGGTGCAAAGAAAGATGCAGAGAAAGAAGACAGCGTAGCTTAGAGCTGCCGTTCTCAACGTGTGGGTCGCGACCCCTTTGGGGGTTGAACGGCCCTTTCACGGGGGTTACCCAGTTCATAACAGTAGCAAAATTACAGTCATGAAGTAGCAACAAAAACAATTTTGTGGTTGGGGGGGGGGGGTTACCACAACGTGAGGAACTGTATGGAAGGGTGGTGGCATTAGGAAGGTTGAGAACCCCTGGCTTATCGATGAGACACCTTGGTAGCTTGGGCAGAAAGCATAACCACAGAGGCAAGTACATTGGGCTGAAGGGTTGGGCAGGAACCAGGTCCTCAAGGGCACGGTGATCCACAGTCATTGCTGCGAAGCCTTTGATTTGGCTCGAAAGGCTCAGGAAGGGCCTTTCCTCCCATCAGGGAGGGCCATTCCAGGGCTGTGACGGGGCCATCAGCCAGATCCCAGTAGATCAAGGAGTGACTAGGACATGAAGTAGAGTCCCGAGTTTGTGGACACCGCTCTTTGAAGAAGCTTAGTTATGAAGAAAAGGAGAAAGAACTTAGAAAACGGTGGCGGTGGATTACTTTGTTCGGTTTGATGAAAGCAGACTGTGGCGTGGCCTGGAAAAGGGGGTTTAGAGGGAAGGTGACACGCCGGGGAAGACAGCTGATTTCACGGAGGAGGTGAGAGGATCGGGGAAGGATTCAAACTCTGGGAGAAAGTGTACTTCAAAGTAATATGAGAGGCTTCTTCCTGTGAGAGGAGCGGAGAGGGACCTCAGCATGTGGGTAGCATGTGGAGGCTTTGATTGGGTTGACTTTTCTCAGAGAGGCAGGGGATGAAGCCGTCTTAAGGAGGAGGCTGGACGAGCCAGGGACACTGTCAGTGGGCCACCGGGAGAGTGTCAGGGCACGAGGAACATGTTTACTGAGGAGGGTTCATCCTGGCTTGTAGGAATGTAGTTGGTAGCATTGACTCCCAATTATGTTCGTTTCTTTCCAGCAACAATTAGGTAGGTAGAGAAATAAGAGAATGAAGCCTGTGAATGCTTTTTCTTTTCAACCCCCCTCTCCCACCCCCTTTCTATTTTTAATTTTCCATTTTCCAGGTGCCAAGAGCTACGTGACTCATTCTCGTCATCCATGGCCTGGTTGGATTACCTCCTCCGGTGGTGCTCCCTCTACATTGTGCAGCCAAACCACCTAGGGGGGTCCTTTCACACAGATGACTCCATCTACTCCCAGGGAGCTCTGACTCCAGCTGCCTTGATGATTTTAACATCACTCTGTCAGGACCCAGGTCTTAGCCTGAGCCATCACTCCAGTGCGCTGGTGAGGAATGGCTAGGAATTGATAGATTGTCACTCTTTTGAACTTCGTTTTATACATATATTCACAACAACCAAATATTCTCACAGCTTCCATTTTAAACTATCCTTTGAATAAATCATTTGCATTTCCTCCAAGTCCTGAGTTAAAGAAACCCTTTAGCTACTGTTTAAGGTAAATGGGGAAGGGTGGGTGGGTACATCAATCACAGGTAAATCCATGGATACCTGGGCATGGATACATATGCAGACTTACACACACACACAGAGTTTCTAACAGGGTGGGTGCTCAGAGAAATGGAAACAGTAGGCAGGTAGGATAGCAATGAACGGTGTGAGGTCAGGGATCATGCAATGCGTGCCCAAAGCACCCGTTGTCTTTGTATTGAAGCTGTAGAACACGGAGGAGTGCTAATCCGATTCCTTGCTCAGACGAGGGAAACCATCCAGAAAATACACAGCCATCTTTATAAAAGCAGTCGCTCTGACCTTAGATAGTCAGTCGCTTAGCTATAGGTTGCCTGGCACAGGATGTGGCTGGCATCCTGGGATAATAACAACCCTAGGGTATGTGTAATTCATTCCATTCGCATCTCCCTCTCACACAGATTTACCCTGCAATTTTTACCACAGACTATGTATGACCCAACCCAGGGTAGTGGCAGCCAACCGCGTGCCTTCTCCTGATTCTGACTATATCTTCTGCCTGCAAAATAGTTTCCTACTCGCTAAGACGCTGCCACACATTGAAGGACTCGGACTTCACGTCGGGACACTCAATGCTCAGAGAGTCTACCACTCTGACACCCCACTCCTTCGCCTCTGAGAGCTGGCACAGAAGGAGTGGGTGTGAGGTGGAAACGGGCTGCGGGGAAGAGGCTGAGCATCTGACTTGCTAGCTTCTCACTGCTTGATCTTCAATGAGACTTGACGACAGGCGGCACTCTACTCGCCATAGGGACCCACACCTTAGCCAGGGGCCCTCTGATTTCATGGAGGTGGTGCACACGAACAGAAGCGAGAGCTGGACATGGGTCTGTCGCCTCACCTTGTCGCTCTTGCTGCAGTACTTGGAATCACAGCAGATGCTAACTAACTGGAGTTAATAGAGAGAAATGGGGCTCGATTGACATCTACCATGCAGACAATGATCAAAAGAGCTAGAAAGCCAGAGAGCCCTCGGAACATCTTCTCCAGAATCAGCTGGGGGTGGGGGGGGTGTTGCTCACTTGTTAGGTTTTATTCGCTATCTGTTGAGTTCTCAGTATTGTTCACCAGGACATGTGGTCCCTCTGGGACACATGCAGGAAAGGGGCTTTGGGGTCAGTCGGCCTGGATTGTTTTACATATTGGTAGACAGCAATGGGGCTCTGCATCAAAGGCCTGGCTAGTACAGGGGCGAATGCAATCGAATGGACGGTTCTTTGTGCTGTGTACCTGCTGCGACCTGTGGACTGGCAGTCTGCCTTCCTCCCGTCCAGAAATATAGTGGACTATGGGGATCACTAGCCCATTTTATAGACCAAGAAGCACAACCTCTAAAAGCTTAAGTCATTTGCCAATATTCTAGCCTAGGTCCTCTGACTGGACAGCCCAGACCTGTTGACTGCCTGATGCTGGGGATTGCTTAGGCAAGTTTTCCAACTCTGGAAAAACCGAATGCTTCCGTTTTACTGGAGGTGCATGAAGGAAAGTCATAGGAACCAAGGTTAGAAAGATCATAGCGTCTTCTTCTTTTTTAAGTCAACATTCTTGTCGTTCCTCTTTTGATTGAGAAGCCAGAACGTCACCTGCCCAGATCAGTTCCCTTCTCTAGCCCCATCCCTGCGATGGCTTCTCCCTTGGTGAGACAAGCCCAGGTTGTGTGAAAGCACAGAGGAGGAGCCCAAGGTCCAGACTGAGGGGAGGGTGGGTCAGAGGCTGCTCCCCCGGGACTCAGTGTTGAAAGAAACGAAGAGTTTTCGCTAGGAAGCCCTGGGCTGGTATCACCATGTGAAAAATGCCTGGAAATATGGAGCAAAATATCAACTGTTCATGGAAACACCGTTCATGCTTATGGTTAGAATTAACATCTTTCAAATGTATCTTCTTTAGAGAAATGCCCATTCTGTTGGGTGAAGGTTTACTGAGTAAATCCGTTTTCCATCCAACAATTCCTACACACATTGGCTGGCATCACAAAGTCACATTGATCCCCACTTCTTCCCTCTGCTTCCTATTTCCATTCCTCCTTCTTGCTTTGTCCTTGAGCAAAGGCTCCCCCACATTTCCCCCAAATGATTATTATAAGGTGTACAGACGTCCCCAGTAAAAACGGAGCCAGGAAGGTGACTCTGTCCAGACCTGAAAGGTGACTAAGATTGACCAGTGTCTATCTGACCAATCAGCCTGGGTTTTTTTTAATGCTTTGGAGTTCTGTTCCACCTTGTCCTCTGACCCTACCCAGCACCCCACAGAGCGGCGGAGAGTAGTAGCCAGGCACCATCTAAATCTTCTGGACACACAGTGATGGACACTGCGGTTTGCCTCCATTTGGATCAATGACTTCCTTGAGTCTTGGATTCCCCACTCCACCCCACTCTTCATTGCATCCTATGGCCAGAGACCAATAGTTGCATCTTAAATGGCTGCTCACTAGCTTTTAAACCCCAGTTGCTACTGACAAAAGTAGGCTTGACACCCTTGTCTTTGTGGTCTGTTTGATACCAATTGACCTTGGTCCCCTCAGACTTGAGCTCCTGGCACAGCAACTCATTCTCTCAAGGCATTTGGACATGTTGAAGAAGGTTTCATAGCTTTGTGCCCTGAGTGCTGTATTATATTCATGAATGAACAATGTCGAATGTCCTCTTTCAAAGTGCATTTTCATCGGTATGGTCTCGTGCTCTTACCCCCACCAGCTCAGCTGGGGTGTCTCTCTATGGATCCACGCATAGAGCATCATGATTGCAGGAGTGTGCATATCACAGTGTTCACTGTGATTGACGTTAACTCTTACACTCCTCCCGTGTCTCCCTTTGCCTTCGTCAGTTTGGATGGCCTTCCTCTTATTGTGTATTTACCCAGGGGAATGTGCGTCCACCCTCTAGTTAGTAAATTGTACTCTTCTCTCCCCCCCCCCCCCCACTCCTGCTAATCATCAAAGAATGTTTCTTTTAGTGTAAAAACCTTTGCTTGATTTTTTCAATAGTGGCCTTATACAATATTTGCCTTTGTCCGACTGACTCATTTAATTCGGCATAATGTCTTCCAGGTCCATCCTTGTGATGCGTGAGGCATTGTGTAGATTCATCCTCATTCTTTAATCTTCCTTCATGTTATTTTGTGTGTATGAATCACAGTTTGCCTATCCATTCACCCACTGATGACCAGTGAAGTTGTTCCTCTTTTTTTTAAGCTACTGAAAATATTGAGCTGAGCGTGGTTATGCATGTATCTTTTTAAGAAAATCACTTGGAATCTGAATCCAACTTGCTACTTGCCTTGAACCCGAAGATGTTAGAGCTACATATATATATATACGTATATATAGATATATATACGTATATATATATATATATAATCTGCTAGGCCAGTTGATAGAGGATTGTTTCAAATCTTAATGCTACTGGTTTGGCCTCTGTCAATTGTTGTGCAAATCAATAACTAGCTTACCTTTGGTTTGCAATTACTGCAGAGTAATTACAAACTTCATTAAGTCTTTAGGTCAAAGGAAGGGAAATTTGGAACAGTTATTCCCTGGCCTCAGACTTCAGGTTCATTTTGCATTTACTTCTGTTGGTGCTTTTTTTTTAACGTTTAAAAAATATTTTCTTCTGTTGGTGTTTTTTCACCTACTTTTTCTACTTTCTTCTTGTGGTGTTTCCAGTTATGCATTCACAAATGGAGGCAATCACAGCGAAGGCAGTCTACAGTGCAAAGAAATGTGGAGCATCCTCAGCTTTGTCGGTATGTGGATTGTTTCTTCCCTGTGACTCGCTTGTAATAAATAGTCTTTCGAGGAAGAAGAGAAAGAATGAAATGGCACAACTGGGTGATGAATTAAAAAGCAAAGATATCCATACCACTACTAGCATATTATTTGATCACTAAAGTTTAATGGAAAATTGATCCATTAATCAACCAACTGGAGACTTCCCCAAAAGGCTTAACTGTCCATCTATTTGGTGAAAACCAGGGAACTGACTCTTTCAGGATTAAAGTTCCCCTTCTGGAAACAGATCCCGTTCAAGATGGATTCAGAAGAGTGACGCTGCCACCTCTGTGTAAAGCACTCATTAAAATAATTTAAGAGAGAAAAGAACCTCTGCATGAGTCTGGGTTGACTAGAGAAACAAATTCATAGACACTTGTATGTGTACAGGAAAAAGTTTTATATAAAAGAGCAATTATAAATGGAGAAAACCGCTCAGCCCAATTCAGATCAAGTCCATAAGTCCAATATTAGCCCATATGTCGGATACCAATTTATAAATTCCTCTGTAGGCTCATGAAACACATGCAATGATGCCAACTGCAGGAAGATCACAGGCCAATGGTGGGAAAGTCTTGTGGGTCTAGTGGCAGTAGAGGCATCTCAGCGCTTATAGGGGTGTCCACACGGCTCCTCCACCTCCAGGGATCTAGCGTAGCTCCTTGTGTCTTATCAACAGGAACGCCTCACAAGGAGTGAGTGTATGTCACACCTCCAGCAAGCTACTTATTTTCTTAGTGCTTCCAAATGAGGTCATCACACTGTGATCTGATTGACAGGCTAAACTCCACCCCTTCACTCTTAATAGTCTCAAGTTGATAACAGATTATGTAACTGGCACAATTTCTAAGTTCAGATAGGAACAATTTCCCAACTGGAAAGGTATTAAAGGACTATATCTGCCCTTAATCTTCCAACGTCATGAAATAGCCCTCTCTTCAAACTCTGTAGCCAGGGCTCATGGTCAGAATGCATGATAATCATTAGCAATTGGAATGCAACAGTTTGACATCAAAAGGAAGGAACAGTAGTTGGAAATGTTGACCTTGGTAATTAGAAAGGATCCCTGGAGATCGCATGGTAGGAGTTTGCAACACTCACCCCTTAATCATCACAAATACCCTTTTTTCCCAACAACACAGTCAGTGTCTAAGCACGTGGACTTCTCCAGAGGGAATACACAGAATCCAAACTGCCAACACCTGTGGAACGAGATGATGGACGTGCTCAAGATCTGTCACTAAAACCAGGCCAGGGACAACTGCAGAAGAGATCATCAATTGCTCGTATATACGTTCAGGTTGAAGTTGAAGAAAATTAAAACAATTCTACAAGAGCTAAAATACGACCTTGAGCATTCCCCACGGGAATTTGGAAAACATCTCAAGGAGAGATGTGATGCACTGAGCAGTAGTGACAGCAGACCTGATGGGCCGTGGGAGGACATCAAGAACATCACACATGAAGAAAGCGAAACGGTCATTAAAAAGACAGAAAGGGAACAAAAGAGCAAAGTGCCTGTTCGGAGACTCTGAAACGCGCTTTTAATCATAGAGTAGCTAAGGCAAACAGCAGAAATGATGAACAGATAAACCTGTCTTGGAAGACGTACAACCGGAATGCTCCTTAGGAGCAAGCATGGGTGCTGCAGTTTACAACCTTCACCTAAAGTTTGGTGGTTAAACTCACCCAGTAGTGCCTAAGAAGCAAGGCCTGGCTGTTGGCTTCCATAAAACATACAGGCAAGCAAACTCTATGGAGCAGTTCAATTCTGTGACGTACTTGATCTCCGTGGATGGCAAGGGGTTAGGGCTTGGGGTAAGATTCCTTGAGCCCTTTGTAGGTCTCAGATGTTGTGCCAACCCCCTTGCCTACCCAACATCATTTGAGCCAAATAACCCTAAGAACCCAACTCCCCGCCACTGAGCCAATCACTACTCGCAGCAATGCCACAGGGCCGGGGAGGGTAGCTTCTGTGGGTTTCCAGACTCTGAACAGAAGTAGAAAGCCTCATCTTGTCCCCACGGAATGGCGAACGGTTTTCAACGGCTGACCTTGCTGTTAGCAGCCCAGTGTATAACCTGCTACACTGCTAAGGCCACGTCAGTTCTTACCAGTCCACTGAACACAGGAAAAAATCAAGACTCAGAGACTTAAGCTCCAAGATCACGGAGCCAGTTTTCATGGACCTGTGGACTCCCCTGAACTGTGGAGTGTAGAAAACAGAACAGAAAAAGGGAAACCGCGCCTCTGTTGGCGATTAGTTTATTTTTTTTTAACTTTTGATGTCCACAAAGACAGACCACCACTGACAAGTGTCTATTCCAAGACCATAACAAGAGGAACCTCCCTTTGTCTTCCCTGAGACCGGGGCAGTGGCAGTCCCCTTTTTCCAGCTGAACTTCAATGGCATTGTGATGACGGGCAAGGAGAGGGACAGCGTGTCTGAGGGGCCTCGATTTGGACATTCACCAAAAGGCACTTGGAAAGGTTGCAAGGCACCAAACATAAAATAATGTTGTGTATCCTCCAGGAAGTGTTCTTTTGATCATAGATGGAAGCTTTTAAATTAGGGGTAATGTTGTCAATCTAAAGATGGCTGGCCAAACCCATCTCCCTATAACAGATAATTAAGCCAAAGACTGGTTGAAAAGTAGCAATTAATCACCCAAATTACCGCAGTTAGGCATTTGCTCGCTGATTGTTAGTGCTGACTCTGCACACAGGACCGTGTCTTTCCTGGCGCTGTACTCGCCCCAGCCCACGCCACGAGCACAGCTAGCTCACAGATGAGTGTCACGGCTCCAGCCAGCTCTGATCCAGACGGCTGACCTTCTCTTGCTTAAAGTAGCTTCTGCACACACAGAGAAAATCGCCATGTAGTTCTCTAAAACCCAGAGACTGAAACATCACCCAGACCCCACATCTTCTGTGAACGACAGGCCTTCAAGAGGCTTAGTCACCCAAGATGCAGCCAGCTTTCGATGATCTGAGTCACACGGTGCGCAGGGCTTAGCTGTCACACGGTGCGCAGGGCTTAGCTGGCACACCGTGAGCAGGGCTTAGCTGTCTCTAGTTGGCACCGAGTCCTCGAGGTCAGAGCTGGCTTCCATTACTTGCATCACTGAAGAAGAGTGAGTGTCTTAGGGACCGTAGAGTGGCAAAGCCCAACCTAACCAGACCCACCGCCTGCAGTGATGGCAATTCTGACGCATGCCGACCCTCCAGGACAGGGTAGAAGAACGGCCTCTGGGAGCCCCTGAGACTGCAAATCTTCAGGGAAGGAGAAAGCCTCATATTTCTCCAAAGAACTGCTGACTTCATGGATTGAAACCCAACCTATAATCCCGACGCCACCAGAGCTCCAGAGAAAAGAAGGTTCTACAACTAAAATTTAAAAAAAAATTTTTTTACGTTGCCATCAAGTCCATTTGAACTCCGGTGACCCTGGCTATAACTGTGCGCCACAGGCTCCCCATGGTTGGACTGTTGGAAGTAGATTGCCAGACCTTTTTTCCAAGGCACCTCTGGCTAGATTTAGATCGCCGTCAGGAGTCCCTGGTCAGGAGCCCAGCAGTTAGCCATTTTACTGCGCAAGCTCTCCGATTCTGCCAGGAGGGTGGAACCCAAATCTCCTGACATCGAGTCGGTTCTGATTTATTGGTGGTGGTGTTGGGTGCTGTCCAGTCGGTTCTGACCCATAGTAACCCTGTGTACAATAGAAGGAAACTCTGCCCTGTCCTGTCCTGCCTCACAATTGTGCTCATCATGTTTAAGCCCATCAATGCAGCCACTGGGTCGATCTCTCTTGTCCAAGGTCATCTCTTTTTTGCTAACTATCTATTTAACCAAGCATGCTGTCCTTTTCCAGGGACTGGTCTCTCTAGATAACATGCCCCAAATTAAACCAAACTTACTGCCACCGAGCGATTCAACTCATAGTGACCCTATAGGACTGAATAAAACGGCCCCTGTGGGCTTCTGCGGCTGTAACTTTTTGTGGAAATAACAGTCTTGTCTTTCTCAGAGTGGCTGGTACTTCAAACTTCTGACCTTGCAGTTAGGAGCCCAACATGTAGCCTGTCCGAAGTACTGATACACGAGCAACCCTAAATAGGGTTTCTGAGCCTCATCTTTCTCCCACTGAGTGACTGGTGGTTTTGAACTACCAATCTTACATTTAGTAGCCCAATATTTGAACAGCACCACCAGAGCCCCTTGGGGTATAAGTAAGGCAAATACATATTTCCTATTTTGAGTTTGCAAAGGGTGATAAAGCATGTTGTTACTGTGTGTGGTTGCCACGGAGTCGGATTCCAAGTCATGACAACCGAGTGCCGAGTGGCATTGCTCTGTAAGGTTTGCAAGGCTGTGGGGCCATCAGGAAGTAGATGTCCAGGCCTGTGCCAGGTCAGAGAAATTGGTTGTGTGTGCCTTCACTATCACCCCCATCACCCCTTGGTCTGTCTCCTCAGTGACCATCAGGGCATCAGTCTGGGCTGGACCCTGCATCAGCTTGAGCACCCTATAAACCCTTCTCCACACAGCGGCTACTGGGGGTTGGTTTTGCTTTTGTTATATCAGACAGATCGTGTCTGTCAAGAAAATCCTCTTATTAAGAAATAAGTGATAGAGACACTTATTCTATCAGTCCTGAAGGGAGAAAGTTCACATTCTGATATTTTCTTAGAGGGGGAAAAATAGAAGCAGAAATGCAGTCCCTCTGGAGTTAGACATTGGGCTGAGCGCAATTCTCCATGCTAACCAATTAGCATGCTGCCCTAGGTTTGATGGTGTCCTTCTAGAAGAGATAGCTTTACACTTTGGAAGTCCTGGCGCCTCTTTGGTATTGCTTATGAACTAGACAGGACATTTTCATAAGGATCAAATACAATCTCCGCCTGAAACAAAGGAGCCTTCATCCAAATGGGTTAGTGTGAAAACAGCATGGAGACCGCATTGGATGTCCTTCAGCTACACAAGTGAGGAGGAGGATCTGCTCCACATCTGCCCAAGGATGATTCCTGTTAGACAGACCAGTGTCCATCCACCAATCTTCCTCATCCTAATCTGACATCACTCATCCCTCCCACGGCACTCTTTCTCTGCTGAACTCCATCGCCTATTGCAGCAACCACACCGAACATGCAGATAATATAAAACTCCTGACTGTGGGGTTTCTTAGGAAAGCTGACAGGTTCAAACAAAATCAGGATCAGAAATGTGCAGGGTACAGTTCTTTCATAGCACTTCTCAGCCATGCCGGCAAGCATACTCTCTGGTCCTCAGCTTCTCAGTCTGGTGACTCCCTTGGCCTCTGCCATGCTTCAGCAAGCTGTTCTCTGACTCTACGGCATTTGGGTTGACTCATTCTATGAGCTGGGAAACTTACCATTCCCTCTCACAGTCTCTGTGCTGCCGCTCTGGTCCTGCTTTGGCTGCCACCATGTCTGTAGGTAGGAATTTCAAAAGCATTCTGCTCAACGCTCTTCTTTCTTAATGACTGTGGAAATTATTGCTTCATAGGTGTGTTCGGCTGCATTGACTGGAGAAACAAATCCAGAGACATTCGTACATGTGTGTAAGACAGAGTTTTATATCAAAGAGTAATTGTATATTAAGAATACACCTTGGGCCAGTCCAGATCAAGTCCTTTAGTTCAATATTAGCCTATAAGACCGATATTAGCCCATATGTCTGATACTAGTCCATAAATTCTTCTTCAGACTCACACAGAACATGCAATGATGCCAAAAGCAGGAAGTTCCTAGGCAAGTGGGTGAAGAGTCTTGTGGAAGCATCTCTGCACTGGCATGGCTCTCCATGTGGCTCCTCCAGCTCCAGGGCTCTGGCTGCCATCAGCATAGCTGCCTCTGGCTTGTCATCAGGAATGTGAAGCAGAGAGTGTGTCCCGCCTCCCAGAGGAAGAGAGGAAACTCCCAGAATTCTCATAAGAAGGTCATACCCACAAGGAAGCATCAATCAGGCTGTGACCTGATTGACAGGCTAAACTCCACCCCTATAACCTATGTATCAAGTTGACATGAAAGTCATGTAACGACCACAATAGGTACTGTTTAGGGTGCTCAGACACTTCGGTGTGTAGTGATGAAATGTTTTTTGGAAATGCATAAATGGTGGGGGTGGTTAAAAAAAATAGATCTTACGTTTTCTACTTCTACATGCTGAAAATCTCTACGTGGTTTCACTTCGTTTACAAAACTCCTCCTGATCCTTTCAGGCAGCCGTCAGCCACCTGGAGAACCTCTGCCCAAGCCCACCACAGCTCACCCCCGAGCCACCATGCACCTGCCTCCTGCTTTTCCACGTCCTCCCTTCTTTCTTTCCCAGGACGCCGTCCTCTCTTGTTTGCTCTTCCTGCATGCTCCGCCTCGTCCCTTTGCATGGCCGACCCCTTCGGTCTCAAATTGATTGTCACATTTGGAGGGCGGGGCGGGGGCTAGACTGGATCCTCGAAGCACTGAGCAGCAGATACCCAGTCTACCAGGGCACACAGGTTTCATTGTCTTACAGAGACGCCTTGAGAGGCAGTGACCTGGTACTCAGCCCGGACCATCAGGCGACTGACCATCTTCCTGCTTGTTATTTCTGCCAGTGCCCATGGCTCATTCATTATGTGTGAGGCAGGAGACGTGAGGGGGAGGGCAAAAGGCCTGCTCCTCACTCTCAGGAAACAGAAGCCTCACAGCCACCCATCCCTACCCCACCCCACCCTCAGCAGACCGTCCTTCCATCTCACTGGGTCTCTTGCCTTCCTCAAAGCCAGTTATTAGCCAACGGGAATAAGGACATCATGACTGATTAGACCAACCATACAGCATCAGTCCTGGGGGTGGGCTGAGGTGGGGACTGTCCTTCACATACGTGATGCACACCCACGATATGCCGCCTGAACACACTAGGGTCTATGAGAGGGCTGAGGAGAAGGAATGGAAGGCAATGGGCAGGATCCCCACCCAGCCTCTTCATTTTATGTATTAATATCTTTTAAGGATTCCTGGTGACTGCTAACCTCAAGGTCAGGGGTTCAACCCCAGCAAATGCTCTGAGGGAGAAAGATGAGGTTTTCTGCTCCCCTAGTGATTTACAGCACAGGAAACACTTGTAGGGCCACTTTGATCAGACTCGACTCTGGCAGTGGGTTTGAGTTTGTCAGGTGATGCTGTGGCTTAAGCATTGGGCTGCTAGCCATCAGGTGGGAAATTCAAACCCACCGGCCACCCTGGGGGAGAAAGATGAGGCAGTTTGCTTCCATAAGGATTTAAAGCTTCATGAACCTTCAGAGAAGTTCAACTCTGTCTGTTAGGGTCACCAGGAGTAAGAAAAGGCTGGACACAATGGATTTTAAAAATTTCTTTTATGGCAACCCCATATTCTCTAGGGCCTGTGTGAGGGGGTGTTCACTTGCATGCTGCCCATCTCCCTTGCTTGAGGAGACGCTACATGGAGACAAGGATCTGCTCTGTTCTGTGCACAGGTACCACCTAAATGCCAATGATGTCCTTTTGGCTCAAGGAATGAAAATGCCTCCTGGAGGGTGGGGGAGGGGAAATGAGGAGCTGATACCAAGGGCTCAAGTAGAAAGAAAATGTTTTGAAAAGGATGATGGGGGAGGGGGAGCAGGGAGGGAGGGGAAAAAATGAGGAGCTGATACCAAGGGCTCAAGTGGAAAGCAGGTGTTTTGAGAATGATGATGGCAACAAATGTGCACATGTGCTGGACACAAATGATGCATGGACGGATTGTGAAAAGAGTATGAGCTCCTAATAAAATGGTTTTTTTAACAAAAGAAAGGATGATGGCAACAGGTGTACAAATGTGCATGACACGATGGATGGGTGGATGGATTTTGAAAGAGCTGTATAAGCCCACACTAAAATGATTTAAAAGAAAGAAAGAAGGCACCTCCCTTGATTTCTGGCCATTCACTCAGCCCACGTCAGCTGCTTTGCCTGCATTACGGTCATGTTTAATACTTTAAATCATATTTTGTGGGTCACATTAGTCTCCCCTCTAGCAGTTGGGAAAATAGACTGCGGCTGAGAAGAGGCTTCAATAACTCAGATGTTTCCGTGTTGAGCTGCGGGACCTCCACTTGAGCTCCAGTGTCCAGGCTCCCGACTCACTGGTCCTTTGCTCAAGTGTTTTGTGCCCAGGATGTTTCGTGCTTATTGACTGCTCTCACGTCAGCTCCCAGCCTAGGGTGACTTATGAATGTGTGGTCTTTGGGGGCAAAGGGACGTTGCAGATGTAATGAAGCGGAAGATCTTGAGACAGACAGGCAGAGAAATGTTCCTGGATTGCCTGGCTGGGCCTGATCACATCAGACAGGCTCACTAAAGCCGAAGCTCTTTCCCCGCTGTGGTCAGAAAGGGGCTGAGGAAGGAAGAAGGTCAGACAGATGTGGCGTGGCTGCCATTGCAGATGGGGGAAGGGGCTGTGAGCAAGGCAGGCAGGCAGCCTTTTGAAACTGGAAAAGGGGAGGGAAAGGATTCATCTCTAGGGACCCCAGAAAGAAGATCAGCCCAGGGACACCTGTGCTGGACTTTGGACCTACATCATTACAAGTTAATAAACTTATAGTAGGTTAAGCCAGGAACTGCTGTAATTTGTTATTGCAGCAATAGGTACCTAACACACACACACACACTGTTTTTGAATATGTTTCAACACATGGTGACCCTATGTGTCAGAGTGAAATTATATCCTAAAAGATTTTAGTGGCTGCAACATTGTGAGTAGATCCCAGGTTTTTCTTTCGGAGGCACACCTTAGTGCACTCAAACTGCCAACCTTTCAGTTAGCAGGGATTTAACTGTTAGGTCCACCCAAGGTTGCCAATTAATGCACACTCACATGCCTCCTTCTCGGTCTTCTCTCCCCATTCCCTAACCCCTTCTTCTCAGAAGAGTACATACTGATGGCCACGCTCTTGTCCCAGGTGCTGTTTATAAGGACAGCCAAAGGAAGATAAAGTATATTCTATTAGCCTTTGTCGCTCTCATATTCCCCACTTCCTTTCTCCTTTCTCGTCCCCCCATCCAAGCCCCCATTATAGCCTTCGATGATCCTGGGAGTGATTCAGGGAGCAGCTAAGATTCTTAAAACTCTACTCCTCTAGGTGAGTAGAAAAGTTTTGGTAAGCCTATACTTTACTCAAAGGAACAATTAGCATACTTTTTGGTCGCTGGTCACTTAAGAATGACATGACCATTTCAAATGAAATATTTGATTGATGATCAATCAAGCAGGTATGACCTTGTGTCAAACACAACCCAAGGCTGCCCGGTCCCACTCTGTCCCACACCATCTTCACGATCATTGCTCTGTCTGAGAACAGGGTTGACCTTGGGCCTGTCTACCTCATTGAGTGACTGCATTTTCCCAGTATGATGTCCAAATAAGGGAGCCGTGGGTGACAGGAAACCTGGTTCTGGCTCAGAAGCTGTCTTGCGAGCAGAGATCTGACTTCAGAAAGAGGTTTCTGTAAATGCCACGCCAGGCAATCTCCCGGGTCCCCTGAGCACAAGCAGCGGGAGCCTTCTACAGCACTCTCTCTGGCCGGCAGCTCCTGCAGGCTCCCAGAAACCAACTCTTCCTCCCCCACTCCAGACAGGGCATCTTCAGAACGCTGGGTCTCTGAAAACACAGACTATTCACAGGAGACAGAGTTCACAGCTAGTTAGATGGCAGGAAAATAGACGTATTGCCATCTCTCCACCCCTAGCCAAAGGACTACAGGCTGTGGGCTTCCCTGCCCACACAGGGCCAGGTTTGGGTAAAGGAAGGACTAAGCCTGGCAGCTGATTCAAGAGAAGCAGTTAGAGGCGGAAGCTTAGAGACTGCCATGAACTCAGGACCGATGGCTGGCATTGATGGAGTTCAGAGAGCCTCAAGGAAGTTCTGGCGGTAGGGGGTTACGGGTGGGGCTGCCAAGTGCAAGGTCAGCAGGTCAAACCACTGGCTGCTCTGCCGGAGAAAGAGGAGGCTTTGATTCCTGTCAAGCGTTACAGGCTCTAAATCGACCAGGCAGCTCCACCTTGCCTCTCAGGGGGCTGTGAATTGGGTTGGAGCCGATGGCAGGAGGCTGAAAGGAAAGGCAAATTCCTTGACGCCAATAGTTCATGGGTTCGGCTGCAAGTTCAAGTTCCACCAAAGGCACTCAGAAGACAGGCTTGATGGTCTACCTCCCCCAAATCAGCCATGGAAATCCCTACGGCTCAGAGTTCCACTCTGACAAGCCTTCTGGTCACGTGAGTCAGAATTGATTCCATGGAACCTGGTAAGAGACAGGTGGGGTAGGGGGGAAGTGGGGAAGGAGGGGGCAGGAAGCAAGAGAGAGATGAGAGGTAAGAGGGAAGGAAGGGAGGAAGGAAGGAAGGAAGGAAGGAAGAAGAGAGGAAAGATAGGAAGTGCCTGCTTCCAAATCCAGAATGGGTTCTGAAGAAATCTTTGAGATGATAAAATTGGTTTCGGGCACCTCTCCATGTCTCCCTTTTGGGTCATGAGTTCCCCTCTCGTGCTCACGCACATGATCCTCCAGGGCCCGTAGCCATGGTGACTTTCATGGAGTCAGGGGTGGCCTCACCTTCAACCTTTCCTCCTTCCTACCCACATCAGCCTGTCCTGCCTTGGGCCTGTTCTCCACGCCCCGAGTCTGCCGGTGACAGACAAATGAATAGTAGAACTGGATTAGCTGGCTAGGGTTCTACTCTTAAAGAAAAAATTCTATCTTCAGGCAAAACCCTACAACCATACCTTACTTTAAAGTACTGACTTTCCCATGACTGTGCCAGGAAGGGCCCCGGATGGGCATGCTCCCACCTCCTGGCCACTGTTTAAGCTAACCTCTCTGGCTGCAGAACTTGGCCTGGTGCTCTCGGTTCATGAGGGACTCTGCTTACAAGTCGTCTCCTCAGAAAGAATGTTCCCGTCTATACTACCCCAAATCATGCCACCATCATTTTGTGTGTCTCCTCACTCTGCCTTATGTCCTTTGTAACTTAATTGCTTAATCACCAACTTTATGTCCTACCACCCATCTGTCAGCTTGTTGTACAGACTTGCCAGGTGTTAGGCTGCTGGAAGTTATGGCACTAGTATGTCAGATACCTGCAGGATCATAAAAATATTTACACCCAAAGATGATTATATCAAGAAGAAAGCTCACACAGTTGTAGAAGTGGGTAAGTGCAGTCTGTGGGTCAGATGTTAAGCTAGAGGCTCATGCAGCTTATGGTGCTGATGAACCAGGAATGAGGAAGGGGAAATAGGAAGCAGGAACACCACAGGCTGGCGGAGTCAGAGTCAAATGAATCCAGGGTTGGCAGATCAGGCTCATAGCTGCAGAGTCTAATGAATCCAAGGTCAGCAAGCTATGTGACAGGCCACTGATAGCTTCCAGGGTTGGCTGGCAATATGGCGGGCTGCTAATTCAAGTTCAAAGATCTGCAAGTTAGTGGCAGACATTCAGGATCCAGGACAGCAAGAGGGGACAGACTCTTCTCAAGGTGTCTGCTTAAAAAGAGTAGGCCATGCCCGGGGGAATATCCTTTCCATTACCTACGTCTGTGCCCTTAACAAGGAAGCTGTACTCCCTCCTAATCTCCTAACAACTGGTTTGCTGTCCAGAGCAGATCTCATCATAGAGTTGTTTACATCACATTATGGGAGAGGCTTCCACTGCCCAACTACTGATAATCTTGGCCCAGCCAAGGTGACACAAAACCTATCAAACCTCCCATAATCTGTGCCCTATTAGTAAGAACATCTTTGCTTTGGATTCAAAGGCCTCTGGGAGCATGTAATTGATGTTGGATTACAATTTATTCTTTTCATTTTTATAGCCAGGGATAACAAAGCATGAGAGTCACAAAGTGAGGAGCAGGAAGACCAAACAGCCCAAACAAAGAGACTAGAACTATCCACCAACTGGATTTTATTTATTTATTTATTTATTTATTTATTTATTGTTTATCTTTTATTTCATAATCATCAATTTAACTCTGCTTTCCAGCTGGACTCAGGGGGAATAAGGAGTGTAGGAAACTCGAAGAACTGGAGTGAGAGCACAAGATGAACCGATACTGCAAGCACATGGGGAATGGAAGGGTGGTTTCCCAAGCTACACAAGGAATGGTCTGGTGCTTAAGATAAAACAGAAAATCCTGATCACATTTAATTAGAGTTGTCCACAGTCAGCAATGGTGATCTTCTTGCTGGTCTTGCCATTCCTGGAACCAACACGCTCATGGTTTCCACAATGTTCATGCCTCTTTCACCTTACCGAAGACCACATGCTTGCCAACCAACCATTCAATCTTAGCGGTGCAGATAAAAAACTGGGAACCGTTTGTATTGGGTCCAGCATTTGCCATAGACAGGATGCCAGGACCTTTGTGCTTCAGGATGAAGTTCTCGTCTTCAAATTTCTCTCCATAGATGGACTTGCCACCAGTGCCATCATGGTGTGTGAAGTCACCACCCTGGCACATAAACCCTGGAATGATTCTGTGGAAGCAGGAACCTTTGTAACCAAAACCTTTCTCCCCAGTGCTCAGAGCGCGGAAGTTTTCTGCTGTCTTTGGAACTTTGTCTGCAAACAGCTCGAAAGAGACGTGGCCGAGGGGCTCGCCGTCAGTGGCTATGTCGAAAAACACAGTAGGGTTGACCATGGCTGGGCACAGCAGGACCAGACAAGACTACAGATTCAGGCGGTGGCGTCTGCAAAGCCACCAACTGGATTTTAAAACCAAGACTTAAGGGAACATGCGTCAGGCTCTTGCTGTGGGAGGTGTACCATTATATGTTCAAACATGGGAAAGCACAGTATTTGTGGTAGTTACATAATGTGTCATCAATTTGAGACTTAAGAGTGAAGGGAAAGAGTTTAACCTGTCAATCAGGTCACAGCTTGATGGCCTTATTTGGAGGAGATAAATAGCTCATTGGAGACAGGACACACACTCACTCCCTGTGAGACATTCCTGGAGCTTCACCAGAGCCCTGGAGTTGGCGGAGCCACATGGAGACCCCTTGCCAGAGCTGAGATGCTTTCAATGCCACTGGATCCACAAGAATTTCCACCCACTGGCCTGTGATATTCCTACATTCAGCATCACTGCATGTGTTTCATGAGTCTGAAGAGGAATTTATAGATTGGTATCAGACATATGGGCTAATATTGGCCTTATGGATTTTATCTGGACTGGGCTGGTATGTTTTGTCAATATTCCATTGCTCTTGTATGTAAAGCTCTTTCTTAACACACATGAGTGTCTCCCTGGATTTGTTTCGCTAGTCTATTGGGACTAACACATTATTCATTTCAATTGTTACAAGTCTCAGCTGTGTATTTTTTTTTCAGATAACAAATGTTAAGGCAATAGTATGACTAATCCTGAGATTCCAGAAGAGAAGAGTCTTGGGAAATCCTTTGATCTGTATCACTGAGAACACAGCTAAATCTGTCTCCATTGAAAGTGAAGTGAGAGATACAAGAGTTGCCACGAGTGGATTAAGCACAGTGATGAATCCGGGAGCATGCTCACACTGCAGCTGTTACTCAGGATGTGCTACTTTCGATATTGGAGGCACAATCTTTTCTTTTCTTTTATTCTTTTTAATAAATTTCTCATTTTATTGGGAGCTTCTAAAGATATCATAATATTCAGTCACATCAAGAGCACTGCTGTACAAATGCTACCACAATCAGTTTTACAACATTTTCTTTCTTATTTTTTTATATCATTTTATTAGGATCTCATACAACTCTTATCACAATGCATACATAGATCAATTGTGTAAAGCACATTTGTACATTCATTGCCTTCATCATTCTCGAAACATTTGCTCTCCACTTAAGCACCTGGCATCAGCTCATTTTCCCCCTCCCTCCCACTCCCCCTCCCTCATGAACCCTTGATAATTTATAAATTATTATTTTGTCATATCTTACACCGTCCAATGTCTCCCTTCACCTGCTTTTTTGTTGTCCGTCCCTCGGGGAGGAGGTCACATGTAGATCCTTGTCATCAGTTTCCCTTTCCACCCCACCCTCCCTCCACCCTCCCGGTATCTCCACACTCACCACTGGTCCTGAAGGGATCATCTGCCATGGATTCCCTGTGTTTCCAGTTCCTATCTGTACCAGTGTACATCCTCTGGTTTAGCCAGATTTGTAAAGTAGAATTGGGATTATGATAGTGGCGGGGGCGGGGGGGCGGGGCAGCTGGGGGAAGAAGCATTTAGGAGCTAGAGGAAAGTTGTATGTTTCATCATTGCTACACCGCACCCTGACTGGCTCGTCTCCTCCTCGCTACCCTTCTGTACGGAGATGTCCAAATGCCTCCAGATAGACTTTGGGTCTCCACTCCACACTCCCCCTTATTCACAATGATATGATTTTTTTGTTCTGATAATGCCTGATACCTGATCCCTTCGACACCTCAAGATTGCACAGGCTGGTGTGCTTCTTCCATGTGGGCTTTGTCGCTTTTGAGCTAGATGGCCGCTTGTTTACCTTCAAGACTTTAAGACCCCAGATGCTATATTTTTAATAGCCGAGCTCCATCAGCTTTGTTCACCACATTTGTTTATGCAGCCGCTTTGTCTTCAGCGATTGTGTTGGGAAGGTGAGCATCATGATATGCCAGTTTAATAGAACAAAGTATTCTTGCATTGAGGGAGTGCTTGAGTGGAGGCCCAATGTCCATCTGCTACCTTAATACTAAATGCATACATATATGCACATAGATCTATTTCCACATCCTCATATAAAAATATATGTACATATGCACATGCCTGTACTTAGACCTCTAAAAATGCCCTTTGTGGAGGCATAATCTCAACTGCTCAGTATACCTCTCCTCTCTCCAAGGAACTGCTGTTTCTCCAGCTCTGCCTATGGCTACCATGACGTAAAGCCAAAGACCTAGACTCACTATTATCGAGTCCACTCTGATTCACAGCAACCCAATGTAGAATTTCCAAAACTACGTTTTATGAGAGTCGACAGCCTCGTCTTTCTCCCTCAGAGCAGTTAGTGGGCTCGAACTGTCGACCTTCCAGTTAGCAGCTCAACACCTAACTTACAGTACCCCTCCAGCTCCTTGACCATGGACACAGTCATCTGTCAAAGATGACTCAGGCCCTTGGTCTCTGGGTTATCCTCATCTTGACTTGAGATGAACAAATTAGAAAATTTCTCTGGGATTTATGACTCTAGAACTAAGAAGACCCAGCTTGTAACTACTGAAATAGGAAGGTGGAAAAACTCAGCTCATCCTGGCAGTTACCACCAACCTGAGCAGAGAAAGAGATGAAGCTGGTAGAGAGACCAAGAGACAGAAAAATAAAATCATATTTAGAGGGATGAGGCTCAGCCCTCCCATTCAGGCCCTGGTTCCTCGGCCAATGAATAGGCCTGAAGTCTGGCCATGGTTCCACCCTACAGGGCCCCTGAGAATCCTTACCTACTCCATCAGTCTATTTTTGCCTAAGATAGTTGGAATTGTGACTTAAAAAAATAGTCCTAACTGGTAATGGTTTCTTCCTTTCCACTAGCTTGAAGATGTTCTGTATTCATCTCAAGCCTCTGTCCATTTCCTGACTATGAAGCCTGTGACATAGCTAGGTTACCTAAAAGATTTTTTAATTCAAATTGCCATCTCTTCTTTTCATAATGCCCCCCGAGCACATGTAGCAAACTGGGACTGTCCTGAAGAACGAGGAGATGTGGGTGGCCAGAGCTAAGTTAGCCTCAGCTGACCAGTCAACTCAAAGGTCAGAAGCAGTAGCTTCACTTGAGGTCTCTGGGTTGCCATTCAAAACTGAACTCAAGCTTCATTTTTAAAAAGTCACTGAACACCATATGGATTCTTAAGCGGTATAATTCAGACCGAGGGGTTTTTGCCTGGTCAGTGCAAGAATTAGACACACCAAACATCCAGCCAGCCAGCACGGCCCTTTCAGAGCGCCTCCACACGCAGCCAGGACAGACATCATTACAGAAAGCCAGCAGTGGATCCCCTAGGCTTCTTTGACCATGGATGGCTCTCATCACTCAGCATGGCTCAGCCAGCGGGACAGGACCAGCGGGAATCTGTCTCCGGGTACTCTTGAAATCAAATGCTCATTAAGCCACTGAGTGGGTGTGTGACCGGGACCAGCTACCTAACTTCATGCAGCCCAAATAACAATAATCACATTATTATCCAATGAGCTGAAGAATTAGATGTGTCTATATAAAACATCCAGCACAGTTCTTTCCTCTTAAGTGCCCACACAGTCCCCAGATTAGTATTTCTTCTCCGGTGGCATTGAACAAGGAGGCTCGTTTGTTGCCAAGCTCAAAGTTCAGTTCTTTGTCACCTGCTCTGCTGTCACAGAATCACCACAGCCGGTGCCTTTAAGGGACAGAAATTTATGTTCTCCCAGGTGCGGAGGCTGAAAGTCCAAACTAGGGCTGGGCCATGTCAAGACCTTGGAGCCTTGCCTTGCGGGCAGCCCTCCAGGTCATTGCTTTCTCCTGTGTGTCTAATTTGTTATAACTCAGATTTAGAACCTACTAAGTGGCAGTGAGTAGAGCAGGAGGCATTCCTGGCTAGGGGCAGAGGTCAACCTGTCAATCAAATGGTAGCTTGAGGACACCTTGGATATGTCGTGGTCTTTGGTAGAAGAGTGAGATCTAACAGGAATGATTTCTCTCAGCAGCTTTGCCATCCCCCATGCGGGGACTTTCCTGGGACTCTGTATCTGCCCCAAGGACAACCCCATGCGGGCCACCCAAGCCTGAGAGCTGTCAGCACCCTGTTGTACTTCCACTGACCTTGGGTCCACATAACTCTGCATTCACTGGCGTGCTTTCTCCCTGCTTCCTGCTTCGCCGTTGGACATCATGGTCCTACAGCTAGCTATGTGAGTCTGAAGAGGACCCTGGCTAGAATTGGACCTATGAACTTGAGATGGACTGGGCTTGAGTTGTACATCTTCTTGATGTACAGTTGTGTGGTAGTTATATAATCTTCTGTCAATTTGAGAGGATTACGAGTGAAGGGGTGGAGTTTAGCCTGTCAATCAGGTCACAGCTTGATGACCTCATTTGGAGGCATTAAGAAGATAAATAGCTCACTGGAGGCAGGACGTAGGCTCATTTCCTGGGAGACATTGCAGATGACAAGACACATGGAACTATGTGCCCTAAGGCTGGAAAAGCCACATGGAGACCCCTGGCAGCCCTGAGATGCTCACATCGCCACTGGATCCATAACACTTCCCACCCATTGGCCTGTGATCTTCCTGAATTTGGTATCCTTGCTTGCACTTTGTGAGTCTGAGAGGACTTTATAGATTGCTATTGGACATATGGGCTATATCAGACGGACGTATGGGCTTGATCTGGGCTGGGCCGTTTTCTTAATGGACAATTACTCTTTATATGAAGCTCTTTCTTATACACATATGAGTGTCTCTGAATTTGTTTCTCCAGTCCACCTAGACTAACACAAGTTGCTTCTTGATATAAAATCCCTTCTTGTACATAGAGGAGTGTCACTGGTTTATTTCTCTAGACAACCCAGCCTAACACAAAACCCAGCCTAATGCACTACCTTAACACAACAGAGGAAATTCACCTCCAAACAAGACTGCAGCCACAGGTTAGACTTAGGGTAGGGTTGGGGTGCCAACACTGATTTTGGGAGAGAACACAATTTAATACAGATCATCAAGATATTAATTGATTTGATTCATTTGATTGTTGGTCAACAACTCTATGCCCATCAATATGTGATAATCTTGATCACCAGGACACTTTCTTCGTCACTCTGGGAAATCAGGAGACAGGATGGGATCTGCTCCTTGGCTTGCATCTCTTTCCAAATCCCCACAGTATCCTTATGCAGCCTCCCTTAGATGTTCATCTGGAGATTAGTGCGAATAGAGCACAGCTTATGGACATTATTTTTTATCAAAAGTCAAAAATATTGCTGTCATGTCCACAGAACTGGGCTATAGGTGAATTTTCTTTTAAAATTAGCTTTAATATCAGAACTGCTGATGTAATTGAATTGTCCTGTAATTATTTCATCTACCTTGTTTTCTCTCCCAAATGAGAAGATGAGCCCCTTGGACCAGCAATTGTATTTTCTGCGTTTTCCTGTGCCCTGCCTCAGTGTGCAGTCCCGAATAGGTGCTCATACATGGATGGTAGAGAGTTGGCACGGAGGATCAAACTTGTAGGTTGTGGATTGATGGCTGGAAGGCAAGCTGGGCCCCATAGCAGAAGCAAGGGAAAGGATGGAATGCCTTGGGTGATGGGAATACAAGACTCTGTAAGAGGCATGAAGGTAGACTAGGGATTGTTAGCACCTTTTACTGGCAACTGGGGGTGTGTGGGGGGGGGGAAGCATTTAGGAACTAGAGGAAAGTTGTATGTTTCATCGTTGCTTCACTGCACCCTGACTGGCTAGTCTCCTCCCCGTGACCCTTCCATAAAGTGTCCAATGCCTACAGATGGGCTTGGGTCTCCACTCCACACTCCCCCTCATTCACAATGATATGATTTTTTTTTGTTTTGATGATATCTGATCCCTTCAGTGCCTCATGAGCACACAGGCTGGTGTGCTTCTTCCATGTGGGCTTAATTGCTTCTGAGCTAGATGGCCGCTTGTTTACCTTCAAGCCTTTAAGGCCCCAGACACTATCTCTTTTGATAGCCGGGCACCACCAGCTTTCTTCGCCACATTTGCTTAAGCACCCATTTGTCTTCAGCGATTGTATCAGGGAGGTGAGCATACAATATGCTTTTTTGTTCTTTGATGCCTGATGACTGATCCATTTAGCACCCCGGGAGCACACAAGCTGGAGTGTTATTCCACGTGGGCTTTGTTGCTTCTGAGCTAGATGGTCGCTTGTTTATCTTCAAGCCTTTAAGACGGATGACCCCTTCAGGACCAGTGGTGAGAGTGGTGACACCGGGAGGGTAGAGGGAGGGTGGGATAGAAAAGGAGAACTGATTATAGGGATCTCCATATAACCTCCTCCCTGGGGGATGGACAACAGAAAAGTGGGTGAAGGGAGACATCGGACAGTACAAAATATGACAAAATAATAATTTATAAATTATCAAGAGTTCATTTGGAAGGGGGAAATGGGAGGGAGGGAGGAAAATGAAAAGCTTATGCCAGGTGCTTAAGTGGAGAGCAAATATATTGAGAATGCTGAGGGCAATGAATGTACAAATGTGCTTTACACAATTGGTGTATGTATGGATTGTGATAAGAGTTGAATGAGTCCCTAATAAAATGATTAAAAAAACAAACAAACTCAAGACTCACTGCTGTCGAATCAGAGCTGACTCATAGCATCCCCCTGTGGGTTTCCAAGACGGTAACTGTTTATAGGAGTAGAAAGTCCAGTCTTTCTCCAGAGGAGCTGCTGCTCCTTTAGAACTGCCGACCATGTGGATCCCAGCCCAAAGTGTAAGCACTGCACCACCAGGGCTCCATAATTATAGTGGCTAAAACGGCAAGGTTTGGTTATGTATTTTAACATCATAAAATAAATTTAGTGAAAAATGAATTGGAATTGAGCTGTGGTTGATTGGATTCCATTTAATTTTCTCTTCCTGTTCTTTCTTTTCCACACAACAGCAAGGTGGGCTGTGGGTAAGAACAGCAAGCAAGGGGCTCTTATCCCTTATACCAATTTTATGATCTTAAGTCAGCTCCTTGGCCCAGTTTTCTCATCTATAAAAATGAAGAAGTAGGATAATATCTAAAGTTCTTTTCGGTTCTAATAATACTTAGTCTGAGACTCCTGTTATAATTAGGTGCATATATCTCTAAGAGTTCCTTAACTTTAACAAATAATACAGTTAAATCACTCATCTGAAGTCCATTTTAGAATTGTCGACGAGCTTTGCCCACAAGGAAATGATACATTCAATAGAAGCTGCTGGGAACACTTTCTCAAATATTATAGTTACAAAAATATAATTATCCAGAGTTTGTAACATTATAAGATAGTCTATTATTAAGTAATGTGGTAAAGAGTTTAGAAAATTGCATATAAGTGCATCCACTCTGGGTTAGGTTCTGGGCTGCTGACCTTCAAGCTGATGGTCACTCCAAGGGAGAATGGTGAGGTGTCTGCCCCTGGGGAGAGTCACAGTCTGGGAGCCCTGTGTACGTTTGCTAGGAGTCTGAATTGATTCAACGGCAGTGGGTTTTGCTTGGAGCATCACTTCTCTAAAGATTCCTGGTGGCACAGAGATTACAGCTGAGCAGCTAACCAAAAGGTCATGGTCCAAACTCACTCTCCAGTCTTTGGGAGGAAGACGTATCAGTCTACTTCTATGAAGAGTACAGCCTTGGAAACTATTGGGCAGTTCTGCTTTGTCTTATAGGGTCACTATGAGATGGAATTGACTCTATACCAATGAGTTCATTACTTCTATAACCAGAGAAATATAATTAAGAGATTTCTTCACGTAGATGGAAGAAATGCAATAAATGGTTTTAGGTTATTTTTTCCTTTCTTTGTTATTTTTTTAATCTGACCTCTTTTTTTTATTTATTTTTACCCTGTATTGTGTACCAGGAATCATATCTAAAGCAGTTTGAACTCCAGCATCCAGGTTGTTTTTCCTGCCTATGTTTTTCTCCTATTGAAGCCAATGAACCAATCGGAGAATTTTTTTTAAATCATTTTATTGGGGACTCATACAACTCTTATCAGAATCCATCCATCCATCCATCCATTGTGTCAAGCACATTTGTACATGTATTACCATCATCATTCTCAAAACATTTTCTTTCTACTTGAGCCCTTGGGATCAGCTCCTTATTTTCCCCCTCCTTCCCTCATGAACCCTTGGTAATTTATAAATTATTATTGTTTTTTCATTTCTTACACTGGCCAATGTCTCTCTTCACCCACTTTTCTGTTGTCCATCCCCCAGGGCGGGGGTTATATGTAGATCATTGTGATTGGTTCTCCCTTTTCCCCTCACCTTCCCTTTCCCCTCCTGGTATCTCTACTCTCATTATTGGTCTTGAAGGGTTGATCTGTCCTGGATTCCCTGTGTTTCCATCTCTGACAATCAGAGAATTTGAGGAAGTATTTGCACATATGTGCATGTGCACACACATATGCTGAATTCTGCTGTGTTCTTTGCTTCCTAACAGTGCTTTCTTTCACCTCCTATAGCCAACTTTCCATAGCCTCTATCCTCCTCTATACACTAGATTGGAAGTTCCATGTGGAAAGAGCAGCTCTGTATTGTTTCTGTTTTATCCACTGCTGTAGTAACGGCACCGTGAGCAATACCTGGGCAAGTGTGCCGCAAACGGATCTATTTAAAGTGTTAAGAAGTCCAAGGACCCCTGGGAGGATTAAGGTGATCCGAACATAGACCTTGGTATTTTCAATCACCATCTATGTATGTCAAAGCTGGACAATGAATAAGGAAGATCAAACACGAGTTTATGCATTGGAATTCTGGTGTTGGCAGGAATATTGAGAAGGCAGCACAGACTGCCGGAAGAACACACTTCCTGAGAGGAAGTATAGCTTGAATGCTCCTGAGAAGTGAGGATATGAGACTTCACCACACGCATTTTGGACATGTTATCAGAAGCCAGTCACTGGAGAAGGTCGTGACCTCAGGCTGGGTAAAGTCGCGGGTCATCAATGACAGAGGAAGACGTTAGGTATCCCAGTTTATGGGGCACAGAAAGAGCTGATGCTGAGAGACAATAACTGGTGCCAGGGGAGTGGAGACGGTGAGGGGAACAGGGGAGCAATCAGTGAACAAGGGGGTGGGAGGGAACGTTATGAGGATGTCTAGACAACTCTAATACGATGGATGGATATGATGTGTGAATTTTATATGAAGAAAACTACTTTAAAAAAAAAGAAAGAAACCAAAGTTGACCAATGGTTACCCTGGGTGAAGAAGGAAGAGTTTTGGCTTACAGGGAGCTGAGTTGATGTTACTGGTGGTGGAATCGTCTGGAATAAGCCATCCTCAGTAATGGTTGTGCACCACAAAGAGTGTCATCAATGGCCCTGAATGACACATGGAGAAGTTGTTGAATTGGAGAAGGTTTTGTTGTGTATGTTTTTGCCGTAATGCACAAAAATAACCATGAGTTCAAGGAAGGAAATGCTCTGCAATGGGCTGGCGCTGGTTGTCCAGCTCTCCTTGATCTGAGCGAACTATGGAATTGGATGCTATGCGGAAGCAGTGCCAAATAAACTGTTAAAGAAGAGGCTGAGCTCGGCGCGATGGGTTGAGGAAGCGGTTGCAACAAGGGGTTCACGCGTGCCAGGTGGGGTGCTGAGGGGGCCGCTGCGTGTTCCCTGAGGGTCACACTCCGAGCCTACTCCTCCACAGTAGGCCCTCAATCGATCAGGAGCCTCCTAGGGGCGATGCTAGAACGCCATCAGATTCTGGAGGTTTGTGAAATCTCCTCCTTTTCCAGAGCAGAGCCAGGGTATCCGAAGGGAAAATTCTGTGGGGAAAGGGGTCATGATCTTGGCAGGGTAACTAGGGGGAGAAGCTGGAGGGCTCTGTGAAGGCGAACGTCAATTTTGCCTTGACACCAAGGGAAGCGAGAGCAAACCTAGAAGTTTCTATAAACATTCATCTTTTGCTAGATGATATTTTAAGAAGAAAAAAAAAGCAGGGGACTCAACTTTGAGCTACAGGCTATTTGTTTTGCACGGCACGTGCGATGACGTGGAAAATTAAATGACTTTGGCCTGCAGATCAGAGCAACTCCTTGGCTAGTTAACCACAGAACTGCTCTCTGTTTCCCTCGCTGGCCAAAAGGCGATAATAACAACAGTTCTGCTATAAATATTGGATTTCATAGGCTTGTCTGGTAAATCAGCTGAAAAAATGCAGGTAAAGCGGCGACTCCCAATGGGATTGGCCAGCTGCCCTGCTGTCTGGAGGCAGCATCCTGGTGATGCCCGGAGCAGCCGACAAGTTCTGCTGCTAACCACAGAGTTGGGTCCAAAATGAGGCTTTCTACTCTCGAGAAGAGTCGAAAGTACTCCCAAACCAGACTGACTCCCATTGAGTCTGTGCGACCCTGGTGGGCTTCTGAGCGTGTCACTGTCGACAGGAGGAGAAAGCCCACAGAGCTGCTGATGGTTTCCAACTGTACACTCGGTGGATCGCAGTCAGACACACAACCACTGCGCCACCGGGGCTCACAGTCTCTGGAATCCCCAGGGGCAGTTCTAGCCTGTCCTACAGGGGCATGGCTGTCAGTCAGAACTGACTCAATGGTAGTGAGCTTGAATTTGAGAGGTCTCTTTTCAGGGGGAAAAAAAGTGCTGGGCGCCCCCCGGAAATGCAAACCTTTTGTACTATAGCCCACAATGAAGGATAAAGTGCAGGTACCCATCTGCTTTTGCGGCAACCCCCTCCCTTCTGGATTGTTCTATGGCCCCAGGGGTAGCAGTATTGCTCACTCCAGAAAACACTGATGGAAAGCCAGGACTGACACACGTTACAGAAACTCCCTAAACACCCATGTCACTGTCACTTGCCAGGGCGCCAGGTCCTGGCTTTTGGCAACCCTATGGCAATGGACCAAAACACCGCCTGCTCTCGCACCGTGCCTACGATCTGTGGTAGACTGGGCTTCGGGAATCCAGGGGTTTCCACCGGCTGGTTCTCAGCAGTGCTTAGACAGACTTGGCTTTCTCACTGGCCTTAGCCTGAACGCTCCTCTGGAACGTGTTTAGCCCCATCGCCGCCACAAGCAAGCCTCCACACAGAGAGGGGTGGCTACGCATGAAGGGCCTTGCCTGGGGATTGGCCAAAGAACGCTCTACCACTGGCCCCGATTCCACTAAGGCCCCTACACACATCAGACATTCGACCGCGCTATATATAAAATCGCTGATCAGTATGAGGTACGCAGACCCTTTCTAACACTCCGTACTTCCGTAGACCTTCTGGTACCTTCACTGGGCTGAAGGTCATCAAAACATGACCTCCAAAATGCCGCCTTCCAGCTGTGAGGCTAGGATTTCATCTCCCGGTGTCCTTGAGCCTCTGGGAGCAGCAGGCAGATCAAAGGTCACGCTTCATAAATATGTAAGTAATGCTACAATTAGCAAGGCCCTTCTGGATGATTATTTCACTGCACTGTTAGACAGCAGTGGCCACACAAAGATATAAGACGAGCTACCAGCTGCCTTGTCTTGGGAAATAGAATGGGAAGGGAACACACGTATGACATCATCCACACTCAGCCAGAAAGCTTCACATTAATCTTGAACGAACGGTTACAACCAACAGATTTCCAACAGGGATTCGGCTAGAGAGACTCATTGTGGAGTCTGATTTATTTATTTTGAAAGCATTTTATCAATCCTAAATATTTTACCCAAAGATAAAACGAGCAAAAAATATATAAATTTTTTTTCATCGTTAACTATCCCTTTTTGGGGGGAATTAGCTTTTGATTGCTTAAACTAAGACCATAGAGCAGCGGTTCTCAACCTGTGGGTCGCAACCCCTTTGGGGGTCAAACGACCCTTTCACAGGGGTCACCCAATTCATAATAGTAGCAAAATGACAGTGATGAAGTAGCAACAAACATAATGTTATGGTTGGGGGTCACCACCACATGAGGAACTGTATGAAAGGGTCGCGGCATTTGGAAGGTTGAGAACCCCTGCCATAGAGAATAAAACGATGGAGATGACCCAGTTGTGGTGACCCCCCAAATGAATCTGTGTCTCCAAAATCTCTGTGGATGGGCCCTCCAGCGGGGTTGGCAGATGACTGGCAAACCCTGAAGAACTCTGTTATGAATTTAGAACTGAAAACTAGGCGCACCGTTTCCATTTGCAGGAGAATCCGGAAGGGAAATGTGAGGGAAACCAAGAACATTCATCACCCCAGTTCATGGGTTCCCAAACCTATTTAGCTTACTGCTTACCACCTTCTTTTTAAAGATGATTTTACTGGGGGCTCTTACCGCTCTTATAACAATCCATACATCAATTGTCTCAGGCATATTTGGACATATGGTGCCATTATTATTGTCTCGGCATTTAATTTCTATTGGAGTGAGCAAACAATGCCCCCTTTTAAAGAAGGCTACTCAGTGCCCCCCGGCAAGGACAGGCTTGTGTAGCACGGCCTGTAATCCAGGACAAAGTGAAGGCATCTGAGCACTTTGGGGGCTTACGCTCCGCCCTAGGTCAATGCCATTCAATGCAACCCAGCCTCCCAGCGCCAAGGCTCCATCTCACACACTGTTACCATGACACTGGAATCGACGCGGTAGCAGTGGGCTGTTTGGGTTGTTGCGGATGCTGTTCTGTTCCTTATTCTCTTTAGAAGCAGCACGACGCGGCCAGTTTCAAGGCTTTTGCAAAACCCCATCACTATGCAAGCAGTCCTGGCCCCTGTAGCTCTGTGGTACCTGGGACAACTGTGTTTCTATGGAGTGAGATGTTCGACAGATGAAAAAAACATATATCACAATCCTTATGACCCAACCCCAAACCCCACTGCCAAGGAGGCAGTTCTAACTCACAGTGACCCTACCTAGAATTTTTCAGGCTGTAATTATTTTATTTTAATAAATCATTTTACTGGGGGGCTTTTTAACAGCTCTTATAACAATCCATACATCAATTGTATTGAGCACATTTATATGTTGCCATCATCATTTTCAAAACATTTTGTTCCTACTTGAGCCCTTAATATCGGCTCCTCTCTTCCCCCTCCCTCCCCGCCCCCACCCTCGTGACAGGCTGTAAATTTTTATGGGAGCAGGTAACTTCATCTTTCTCCTGCTGAGGAGAAAGATGGGACATCTGCTCCCAACAGACGCTACGGCCTTGGAAACCAGAAGGACTTGATGGCAGTGAGTTTCGCTAGATGCTTAGTAATGGCTGCTTATGGTTTTAGCTGGCTTTTCCTTGGTTGCTAGTGGTATCTTTTCATGGGCTGGTCTGCCATCCACATACCCGGTGAGGACGTTATCCTCTGTAATGCCGGGCCCTATGTGTCAGCTCATGGCTCACACAACTTCCCAGGGGTTTCAGGCAAGGCTTCAAAGCGGGTCACGGCAGGTTAGTAATTGACACCAGTGTTGCTCTCCAAGTCCTGCCACTGTCCTTGCGCCAGGAAGTTTCCGGAGCCTGATGCAGGAGGCTGGTTTATTGGTGGGACGCTGGGGAACATAGAGGCGAGGTCGGCCACCTTTGGTGAGTGGGGAGGAGCTCACAAAACCCTGGGTCGATGCTGACTCACAGTGAGCCTGTAGAACAGGGTCGAACGGCACCTTTGGGTTTCTGAAACTGCAACTCCTGACAGGAATAGGAAGCTTCATCTCTCGCCCATGGAGCCACTGGTGGTTTCAAACTGCTGCCCTTTCAGGTAGCAGACCAATGTATAACCACTACACCGCCCGGGCTCCGGGCTCATTTCCTACTCAGGTCACAATGCCTCCTCATCCATTTCCTCTAAAAAACTCAAAAACTCACACTCATCAAGTTGATGCTGACTCATAATGACTCTATCGGACAAGTTGGACCTGCCCCTGTGAGGCTCTGAGACTGTGACTTTATGGGAGTAGAAAGCCTCATCTTTCTCCTGAGGAGCGACTGGTGGTTTTGAACTGCTGACCTTGGATCGCAGCCCAACGTCTAACAACTACTCAGGTCAAAATACCACGAGCAACAGGTTTGCGTGCTGTGCAACACATATGTGGCCCTTGCTTATGGAAGCAAGGCCTGGACCGTGTTGAGTGGTTTGAAGGCCTGGTTTCATGAGGTGAAACCCATACGAAATTGTTCGCTGCAGACAAGTGAGTAAGCACAAGTAAGCTCATGCTTACCTTGCTTCCTAGTGTTCTGTCCCAGTCAGGGATTGTAAACTTTGATTCTGTAGGAAAGTACTGTGGGTTTGGGAATGACACAGATACCAGCCATACCTCAAAGCAGACTCTTTGATGTAAAAACAATATGAAGTTGTTCACTATAGATTAGTAAGTAAGCAAAAGTAAACCTGTGCTTACCTTGCTTACTGGATAATCTGACAGATTGGCATACAACAAAAACATAGCCTCTTCAGTGAAATAATATTTTTCTATCTTGTTCCCATTTTTGACTTGGATTTGATTATTGGGCTTGTGAAAAATGCCCTGGGGTCCAAATCCACTAGCCTTCCTGGGGGAGAAAGATGAGGCTGTCTGCTCCCAGTAAAGATTTAGTCTCAGAAACCCTTTAAGGCAGTGGTTCTCAACCTTCCTAATGCCGAGGCCCTTTTATACAGTTCCTCATGTTGTGGTGATCCCCCAACCATAACATTATTTTCATTGCTACATCATAACTGTAATTTTGCTACTGTTATGAATGGGGCGACCCCTGTGAAAGGGTCATTCAACTCCCGAAGGAGTTGAGAACGGCTGCTTTACAGGGTTCCTAGAAGTTGGACTTGACTTGCTGGCAATGGGATTTGGGATGTTCCAACTACGCAGCCGGGTCTGGGAAGCATTGCCTTATTATGTAACCTCTCCACGTAAGCACCTTTCTGATAAGAAGCTTTTCTAAAAAAAATTTTTTTGTTGTTTTGATTCACGTAGATATAATGTAAACTGAAGCTGCTACACCTGTGCTAATATTAAAATAAGGTCTGTATGGTTTACCGTCCAAGAGAATGGGAACTGGAGGTGCTTTCCAGGAGCTGGGTTTGTTTGCACATACTGACCACAGAGCGGGAGGGGCAGCCGCAACCTCTAGGGGTCATTCTGGAAATGTGGCTCAACCACCTTCTGCCTCAGAATGACAGCGCGCGCGCGCGCGTGTGTGTGTGTGTGTGTGTGTGCATGAGAGAGATGATCACAAGCATTATCGCTAGTCCTAGTGAACCAGGATGCTTGGGGATGGACCTAACAAATCGGCACACATGGACTAATTAGGTGTCGCCGTCAACCTTGAAAATCTGAGTCCTGCCTTCTCTGAGGAAGGCTGAGGCTTGAACCCTCCATTGCTGGAATGCATGTTCGGAGCGCAGGCAGGTGCTATTTTACTAGGTGATTCAGTTAAAGCTAGGATAGCTATTACAGCATGCTAAGCTGGTCTTCCAGTGGAGCTCTGGTTCCACCACTGTAATTGCAAGGTCCACAGTTTGAAACCACCAGCCCCTGCTCAGGAGAAAGAGGCTCTTTGCTGCTATAAAGAGGTTCAGTCTTGGAAACCCACAGGGCCAGTTCTACCCAGTCCTAGAGGGTTGATATGAGTCGGAAGCCACTAAATGGCAGTAGGTGTTGATTTGAAAGTTGGTCTTTCAAGGATCCCTGGTGCATTAGTGGGCTATACCTTGGACTATGAATCAAAAGAGCAACAGTTTGATCCACAAGCTGATCTGTGGGAGAAAAGTGAGATTTTCTGCTCCTGTGTAGATTTATAGCCTCGACCTTATGGGGTCACTTTGAAGTGGACTCAACTTCAAAGACTGGCAATGAGTTTAGCCAGTCTTTCCAAAGTGATCCTTTGGCGAAATCATTATGTATTCATTTGTAGTAATCAATAGCAGTAATAATAATAACTAATATTTTTTGGAACACCAGTTATGTACAAAAGAGGCCTAGTATCATAATGGTTAAGCAAATCCTGTACGGCTAACCAAAAAACCGGCAGTTCAAACCCACCAGCTGCTCTGCAGGAGGGAGAAAGATGTGTCTGCTTCCATAAAGATTCCAGAACGCACTGACATGGAATCGGCACCAAATCATAGAGACCCTATGGGACAGGGTAGAACTGCCCCTCTGAGTTAACTGTTTACAGGAGTAGAAAGCCCCATCTTTCTCTCAAGGAGCTAGCTGGCTAGTGGTTTGAACAGCTGACCATGTGGATCACAGCCCAAATGCATAACCATTACACTACCAGATTTCCGTCTAGACACCCAATCGAGAAGCCCCACGCTGTCCAGTGGGGTCGGTCTGAGCTGGCATGGGCGCAACGGCTTCACACAACAAACTCCATTCTAGGTTCTTTCTGCACACAGCACTTTCCATTCTTCTGACAACCGAGTAATAGATCGGTAACTTTTTCATCTTATTGATGAGGGAACATTTTTTCTTTCTGAATCCCTTATTTTTGCCCTATGGTGTCCCAAAGGTCAGTTATTGTTTATTTTTTTTAAAGACTTGAGCCTCATGTCTTTAGAAGCTTTAAGAATTTAGAGATCGATTTCCAGAGCCCTGAGTTGCCTCGCTGGCTGCCATTGGTGCCAGTGTCCCCTTGCTCCCCACAAATTCATTCCTCATCGCTTCTCTGGTGGAGTCCAGCGACCCGGCTGGAAATATCACACTGGCTAGACACGGAGAATGGAACTCGCAGGAGCACTGAAGGGGTAAATCGCTGTGCAGTGTTAGACCTTATTTTTATCCTGCTGCTCAGGAACCTGTTGTTATGGGGAGAAGGAGCCATGCCCTTTAAGCACACATTATCTGCCCTGGCCTCCCTCCTCCCCACACACCCCCGCCCCCGCCCTCCCCAACACCGCCACCTTTACGAGGCTCATTCAGGTGAAAGCCCCTTTGTTTTCCAGCTTAGGTCCTCCATGTCTTGGATGATTGCCTCAATTCTCTGGGGAGCTTTGCCATAATTGATGTTTGCATAAGATACTTAACCTCATTGTTCACAATTCCCCGGTTGCATCCTGTGGTTACGAGTTTGGCTGCGATCCGCAAGGTCAGCAGTTCAAAACCACTAGCCAGCTCCTCAGGAGAAAGATGAGGCTTTCTACTTCCTGAAACAGCTACACTCTTGGAAACTCATAGGGGCAGCCGTACCCTACCCTGTCCTGCAGGGTCGCCATGAGTCGGAATGGCCTTGGTGCCTGAGCCTCTGTTCCCTCCTCCGATTCTAGACTTTAGGTGTTTTCCAAGAGTAAAGGGAAAGGGTGGGTGGATGTGTGTGTGTGTGTGTGTGTGTGTGTGTGTGTGTGGTTTCTTCACTAGTTTCTGGGTTTCCATACAAAATAAGCCATGGAGACACACTCCAGTCAACAGCCTGCAGCAAAGCTGAGGTGTAAGGCTCTGTCTCTCCCAGAGATGCAAGGTGAGGGGGGGGGGAGGGTGAAGGGAGACAAGCGTGGGAGTGAATGCAGGGTGATTGCCACCCAGCTACCCACAGCTTCACCAAGCCCACACCTGAGAGCCAAGCAGCACTCTCCACTTAGAGAACCCCTGTGGAAGCAACACATCTTGCAATTATCTGTCACAGGACGGGGGTGGGGTTTTAACCTGCCGGGTTTAAGCTCCTCGCCTGGCTCTCAGTGGTCAGGGCTTGTTCCAAGTTGGAGGGGTGGTGGTTCAAGGCTCCCTCAATTCTGGGTTGTCGCCTGGCCCCCACAGGCAGCTGAGTGGGAGCCAGTGCCTCACAGCAAGGTAAAGAGGTTCCTCACTCCCAGCCTCCCCTGGTGGTGTCTCTTGCTGGCCCTCTCATTTACCCATGTTTCTACGAGAAGCCACACCTCTACAGGAACTCGATTTGGGTCAAGACAGTAACCTTTTGACATCAAATAACTGCATCTGTGAAACACCACTAGAAAGCCATTGGCAGCCACTTTCTTGGTTCTAGATATTCTGCCCTTGGATGTCCTGGGATAGACCAACCCTTCTAATCTGTCTTCACCCCCCCCCCCCATCGGTCATTTTGAGGTGGCTGGCATGTTGGTAAGATGCTAGACGCGATGCCACCAGCATTTCCCAAACCAGCAGGGCCGTTCATTGTTGACAGGTTTCAGTGGAGCTTCCAGGCTAAGACAGAGTAGAAGAGGGAAAGCCCTGCTCAGCTAGTTTTCAAAGATTAGGGTCGCAGCAGACGATTGCCCAAAGGCATCCTGGAAGACGGCCCTCATCGGTTGGAAGGCACTCAACATAGGGCAAAATGCCCACCACCACAGACTGCAACATCCCAAGAGCCGTGAAGAGGACGGAAGACAGGGCTGGACTTTGCTACACACACGGTTGCCATGAGTGGGGAGCGGCTGGATGACAGCTAGCAACAACGGTCTGCCGAATGTGGAGACTCATGAGCCCCCTCTGCTAGCCTCACTCTTTCTTGCCCTTGCTTTGTGGATGCTCTCCTACCAGGTCCGGTGTGCTGTCTCTCTCTCTCCTCGACCTTTCCACCCCATTCCTGATCTTCCACAATTTCCCAATCAGCACCCAGTTCTCACACAGCCTCCAAAATCCTCCACCGGGTCTCTTTAAGTCTGAATCGACTCCCTGGCAGTGGGGTGTGTGTGTTGTGTGTTGGCATAAACACACGCCTAGCACACGGGCCTCAAATGGTTCACGCCCAAAAGCGATGGTTCAACAGGGGAAATGATACCACTCTCGGGACTTGTGTGTGTGTGTTGCATATTTCTCACAACGCTTAGAGAGTGCTTTTGGCTTGGGGTGTGATAGGATGAGGTCTGCAGGATGAAGAATTGTCCCGTTGCCTGCTCTTCCACTGCCTGGAGGAACAAGGGCAACTCGTAAGAGAAGCAGAGTTCTGGGACTGTTGAGTGAGCACCTGTGTCCAGCCCTGAAGGTGCGTACAGAGTCCTCCATCCAAATTCTTTAGTGGGTCCTGCTGTCTACAAACTCCTTGTTGGTAGGCCCTGCCATTCGGTTCAGATGCCCAGCAATGAAATGCCGCCCGTTCTAACGGCATCCTCACAATTGTTGGTGTGGTCCAGCCCATTGTTGCGGCCACGGTACCAACCCGTCTGTGGAGGGCCTTCCTCCCTTGCACAGACCCTCCTCTTCACCGACTATGATATGGGTTTCTGAGATCTGACCCTGCCTGCTCATATGTCCAAAGGAAGTGAGACCAAGTCTCACCATCCTCGCTTCTAAGTGCTTTCTGTTTACACTTCTTGCAAGTTCGATGGGTTTGTTCTTCCTGAACCTGTGGACTCGTCAGTATTGGAAAGGCCCATAAAGCTACTTTGCCAGACGCAGGCCTCACTGATTCCTGGCCCACACGCTACAGATCCACCATACGGTTTGAGGATTTCTGCTGTTTCCTGTCTCCATGCTAGTGCTCCTGCTGATCTCTCTGGAATACACTTCTTATCTCTTTCTCCTAGACTCAGGTCAATGACCAAACCTCCCCCCCAGAAGGCTCCCCATCAGACTAATGCCCCTTCACTGTGCCCCCATGGCACATAATGTTAGATCTCTCAGGGTAGAAATAGACCTCAGTCCTTGGCTCCGCACGAGAAAGAATTCATGTCAAAGCCTGGTTTGTGATCCAAGTGAGTTTTATGAGAGTTAGAAGTTTCAGGTTTATACAGGCACCCGCAGGGCCCCTCACCCCGTGCAGCCTGCCTAGAAGCTGCTCGGAAAGTCACCCAGTCAGCACCAGGTTCCTGCCTTTTCAATTATTCCACGGGGAGGTGTGGTGGACGACCCTGGTAGACCCCATTGGCTGAATTGAATTTACCTGGCCTAAGTGGGCCAATCCAGGTGCAGTGCCCACCCAGGTGTACCTCCCCTTCCTAGCTGCAAACCTGAGCCTCTGAGCATGCACAGTGTGCCACCACTCACTCCTTCATGGGCCGGTAGCTCGGACCTCTGAGCATGCGTAATGGACACCCCAACCCCTAAGCAAGACTACCTGACAACACTTACATAATGATACTTGGTATTAAATTGCCTGCAGGTGTGTCTGTCATGCTTATTAGACTAGATGACCCTATGATTCAGGGCTTCTAGCTGATTCAGCTTTGTGTTCCACAGCTTCAGCTGTGGCTGGACCATGGTCAGACCAAACCAAACCAAACCAGTGGCCATCAAGCTGATAGTGGATTCTGACTCCGGTGACCCCATGTGTGTTAGAGTAGAACTTTATTCCACGGAGTTTTCAATTCCAGTTACCAGGCCATTCTTCTGAGGTACCTCTGAGTGGACGTGAACTGCCAACATTTCTGTTAGCAGACAAGCACTTAACTATTTGCTCCATCAGCAACTCTGGGATCACAGTAGGTGCTGGGGGGTGGGGGTGGGGTGAACATTGAATTAATTCGGCCCTTGTTTTAAATCAAACAACCATTTTTCTGATTCATCTGGTAATCAATGTCATGTCTGACTCTATTCAAGAGGCTTGGTGGTATTGCGGGTTACCATAACGGGCTTTTCACCTCAGTGTCAGCAGTTCAAACCCCATCAGCCCCTCGGGGGGAGAAAGAGGAGGCTGTCTGCTGCCATACAGACTGACAGCCTCAGAACCCTAGGGAGCGGCTCTCTCGTCCTGCACGTTTTCTGTCAGTTGAAATCACCTGCATGGCTGTGACTTTGCTTTAGTTTCTTTTGTTTTCTTTTTTACTTACATTCAGGATAACCAGCAATTTATATCATAAATCTTACCTCTTGTGTGACACTTACAGAAAAAATGAGCTTTAACCAAAATACTTTCTTTAAGATGGCTTGAATCACTTATGTGGAAAAGGAGGAGGAGGAGGAAAAGGAAGAGGAAGAGGGAGAAGCAAGAGGAGGAGGAGAAAGAGGAAAAGGAAGGGGAAGAGGAAGAAGGAGGAGAAGGCAGAATTCCTATCGTAAGTTCAGAGGAACCAAAGCAATTTTTATTTACACAAAGCTTTTTATTTTATTTTGACCCCAGTGCTGCATCCCACTCTGGACTGCATGGGAGCATGTATATAGGTATAGACAAGAGATAAAGCTCATAACACATGGAACCTGGAACAGGATGGGAATAGAGATACCAAAAGGGTGTGGGAGAGGCGGGGAGGTAGAGAGGAAGGGGTACCGATAGCAATGAATGGCTCATAACCACACACCCCCTCCAGGGGGGAGAACAACAGAAACCAGAGGGGAAGGGAGACAGCGGTTGGTGTGAGATCTGAAATCAACCATCTATCAAAGGGCCATGAGGGTTGGGGGAGGGGGAAGGGAGGAAGGGATAAAAAGCTGATTCCAAGGGCTCAATGGAAAGTAAATGTTTAGAAAAGAATGATGGCAATATATGTATGAATATGTCTGATACAATTGCTGCATGGATTGTAAGAGCCCCCAATAAAATGATTGCTTTTTTTTAAAGGCTTTTTGTTTTCATAAGGTTGTAAGCACCGTGGGAAGTGAAAGGCCACGTCTTCTCAGGGTGAGACGCAGCCCACGGTGGTGGTTTTTCCGCAGGGTGGTGAAGGGAAGGAGATGGCTTCCGGGCCCAGGGAGCCCTTCTTATTGGGAATGCCCTCCGGAAGGGAGCCTGTGGCACCGGGGGCCCTGGTGTCTGATCCGCAGGGATGATGTGTGTTTGCTTTGCCAAAGGATGCCCCTGTCTCCACTGATCTTGCCTCAGAGGAAATGCCAGGTGGAAGAGGATGAGGAGAGGTGGAGAAATATGTATTTTAGCCATGATTCTTTTACCACCACATTTAAAAATAAATGTCAATGATTAGTGGTTTCTTTTACCTTCCTTAGTGTGGGCCTGTCTTCTGACCTGGCTGCAGGGGCTGGTTCTTCACACTGTGATACAGAGAGCATTAAGGAGCCCTGGTAGCATAGTGGTTATACATTGGGCTACTAGCCGCAAGGTTAGTAATTCAAGACCATTAGCCACTCCTCGGGAGAAAGATGAGGCTTTCCACTCTGGTAAAAAGTTATAGTCCCACAGGAAGAGTTAGCTCTACTTGGATGTACAGGGTCATGCTGGGTCAAGAGTGACTTGGTGGCAGGGAGTCTGATCTTGTTGTTGCTGTTTATGTACAGCATTAGTACATGGAATGAACTGATTTCTTTTTAAAAATAATAGCAATTTACCAGAATATATAATGCCATTTATATAGATATTAATTTTTAAAGAGCTCTAATGATTTAAAACTAAGTAAAAGAAAAGAGCACTAACTGAGTGCCACAAATTCAACTATTTGAAAATAAGAGGGGATTTCAAAAAGGTCATGGAGATTCCACTATCTTCCCCGCCCCCCCCCCAACTATCTTTTAACTCCATTTTTTAATGCATTTTATTGGGGGCTCGTACAACTCTTACCACAATCCATACATCCAGCATGTCAAGCACATCCGTACATTTGTTGCCATCATCATTCTCAAGATATCTGCTTGCTACTTGAGCCCTCATTTTTCCCCTCCTTCCCTCAAAAACCCTTGATAATTTATAAATTATTATTTTTTCATGTCTTACACTGACCAATGTCTGCCTTCACCCACTTTTCTGTTGTCTGTCCCCTGGGGAGGGGGTCACATGTAGATCATTGTGATCAGTTCCCTTTTCTCCCTCCACCTTCCCCATACCATACCCTCCTGGTATCCCTACTCTCATTATTGGTCCTGACGGGGTTATCTGTCCTGGATTCCCTGTTTCCATCTTTTATCTGTATCAGTGTACATCCTCTAGTCTAGCCAGATTTGTAAGGTAGAATTGGGATCATGATAGTAGGGGGAGAGGAAACATTAAAGAACTAGAGGAAAGTTGTATGTTTCATTATTGCTACACTGCACCCTGACTGACTCATCTCCCTCCTGCGATCCTTCTGTAAGAGGATGTCCAGTTGCCTACAGATGGGCTTTGGGTCTCCACTCCACCCTCCCCCTTATTCATAATGATAGGATTTTTTTGTTCTTTGATGCCTGATACCTGATCCCATCAACACCTCGTGATCACACAGGCTGGTGTAATTCTTCCATGTGGACTTTGTCGCTTCTGAGCTAGATGGCCGCTTGTTTACCTTCAAGCCTTTAAGACCTCAGACGCTATAGCTTTTGATAGCCAGGCACCATCAGCTTTCTTCACCACATTTGCTTATGCAGCCGCTTTGTCTTCAGTGATCGGGTCAGGAAGGTAAGCATCATGGAATGCCAGTTTAATTGAACAAAGTGTGAACAGATTTCTTATGACATTAAGTGAAATACTTTTGTTTAAAGAGTCTAAATATGCCCATTTATCCAGCCTTGGATATTACAGTTGTTTACACTTGAGTGTAAAATCTGATTTGACATCAAAATCACATATCCCCCTTTCATATCTTTCATTCACTATGCAAGACTTTTCCAATATTGACCTGTGTACCATCAGACTCCACACCTGGGATATAGTGACTTCAGCGAGTCACTTGCTGTGCATAAATTGACCAACAGAGCTCGTCTGTTTTATGAGCATCCTTCAAGAAGAGACTTTTTTCTTCATAATAAACATTTTCTATTTTTCTGTTTCAGATTGATGAAATCAGATCATTCAAACAAAAAATGTCCTTCTCCTTTGGCTCTTTACCCTTTGCTTTGAAGGACTTGAAACCTTTTAACTAATAGCTTTATCGCAATGTGGTTTATGTAGGGTGAAATTCATCACGTAAAGTATACCAGGCAGCGGTTGTTTTTAGTCTACTTAGGGAACTGTGCTGCAATCATTACAGTCTAATTTTAGAACATTTTCAAGATGAGTTTTTTATATCTGTGGGAGCGTGTGTGCGTGCGCGCGCACACACACACAATCTGAGAGTGACTTCTAAAATACAAATATACAGAATTATACATTGTAATAGGTATTTCTTTCTTTAGACACCTTGGGAGACTTTTAAAGATACTTTTTCATCTTTATAATTCTTCTGGAATTGTCTTCAGATTTTCATTCACATTGTCTGAATACCCTTTGTTATAGTCTATCTTTAAAAGATATGAAAATTATATTTTAAATTGTGATTACTAAAAACTCACTGCCATTGAGTCCATTCCAATTCAAAAGGACTCTATAGGGCAGGGTAGAAATGCCCCTGTGGGTTTCCAAGACGGTAACTCTTTACAGGAGTATAAAGTCCATCTATCTTCCTCAGAGTGGCTGGTGGCTTCAAACTGCTGACCTTATGGTTTAGCCTAATGCCACCACCAGGGCTTTGTGAAGAGCTCAGGTAAATGACTAATATGGGATTTCATACTGGTTTAAGCTATTTCAGGGGTCAAAATTCTGAGTATTATTACAAGTCCTGACAATGTTCTGGAATGACCCATCTGCTAACCCTGGAGTCATAAAGCCTTTAAAATTTTCTAAAAATTGGTGCCTATCAATTTATAAGGTAATGGTTGCCATAATCCCTTAGGGAACTCACCTTAAATAAAACCAGGAACTAAATGGGTTGCCAAAAACTTTGTATCAAGATCTGTGTTGACACTGACATTGCACTATGAATTGGTATCTGGCTGTGTGTGTGACACGGGAGGGTAACTTTGGGATGCTCAACACTCAGTGGGATGTGTGTGTATTAGACTCAGAAACCCCCTAGAGCAGTGGTTCTCAACCTTCCTAATGCCGTGACCCTTTAATACAGTTCATGTTGTGATGACCTCCAAACATAAAATTATTTTTTGTTGTTACTTCATCACTGTCATTGTGCTACTGTTATGAATTGGGTGATCCCTGTGAAAGAGTTGTTCAATCTCCAAAGGGGTCACGACCCACAGGTTGAGAACCGCTGCCCTAGCGGGTCAGAACTCACTCCATGACGCTGGGTTTGTTTGTTTGTTTGGGTTTGCGTGTCTCATGAAGGCGGCCCGGTGGCCCACTGGCCTGCCAACCAAAAGGCCAGCAGTTCAAACACACTAGTTGATCTATGGGAAAAGAGGTGGCTGCCTGGCTGCGTACCAATGACAGCCTAGGAAACATCTGGATTGCTGACCTAACCCCACAGAAAACGGGCGAGGAATCACGCATTCCTTTAAATGGGCGATGCTTCTCTTCTTGCAAAGCTAAAGATGAGATAACTGCAAGCCACATATGACACGCAGGACATAGAGGATGTATTTAAAACAAAACAAAACGTGTCCTTCTCACTTGGCTTCCCATTGGCTTCTAGTTGATTCTGGCATATAGCAGCCCTATCGGACAGAATTACTGCATAGAATTTCCAAAGTCTGGAACCTTTTCTTGTTTCTTTAAAAAAATTAATGTAATTTAGGTGAAAATGTGCAGAGCAGATGAGGTTTACATTCAACAATTTATTCACATTTTGTTTCATCCATTTCAACGCCCTTGATGTATCATTGTCAAGGCCACTTCCTCCCTGTGTTTCCTGTTTCCATGCTCCTTTCTTTCCTAACTCTGTCTTAGGGTAAGTGCTGCCCTTTTGATCTTATTTGAATATTCTAATACGGGGTGGGGTGGGACAAGGAATGAGATCATTTCCAGACCTGAAGGGGGACTGAGGGCCATAATTTTGGGGGTCCTACTAATTCGTATCCCTCCAATAAGCCTGGTCTCTTTCATGATTTTGAGTTCTGGCCCACATTTTTCTGCTACGTTATTTAGGATCTCCTAATGTGATCCTTTTCAGAGCAGCTGGTCATGGTTGCCGGGCACCACCCAGTTCTTCTTGTCTTAGGGTTATGGAGATGGCTGCTTGCATGGCCCCTGGGGCTATTGAGCAATTGTTTCCATGTGTCTTTCCATTTTTGTTACTTTCTTTCCTCTGGATAAGTAGAAACCAACAACTGCACCTTAGAGGGATTCTCATGAACAGAATCTACTCACCAAAGTGAGTAGATCTATTACTATGTCATTATGCCTCAGGCCCAGGGCCTCATTTCCCTTAGAGTGTCTGGTTATGTCTAGTAAGTTTTCATAAATTTGCACCTGTCTACTCCAACAATTCCTGGGTATATTTGCAACTAAAGTAAATACACATATGCAAATATTCTGTCAAAACCTATATATATCTCAGTGGGTATACTCTCAGTCTCCCTCCCACACCTGTGCAGCCTGCATGTCTACTCAAGAGTCAACGCCATGATTACAAGACTGGGTATATAACAGTACTGGCCTCTGTTGCCTTTAACTTTTGCAAGCCTCTAGTATCTTTCCCTGCTTCCATATTTTTTTGCCTAACTTCCCTCTCATTTTATATTGTCCTCCCCTTCATCCGAGTTAACACTTGACTATCCTAGCTAGCCCTTGATTTCCCTACCCTCTCCTCACCCGCAAAGTATGTTTCTTTAATTATAAAACCCTTTTTCTGGTCTTTTTATAATAGTGGTCTCATACAATGTCTGACCTTTGATGATCCACTCATTTCACTCGGCATCGTGTCCTCTAGGTTCTTCCATGCTGCATGAATTCTACAGCTACGATATCATTATTCTTCAGTGTCCTAGTATTCCATCATAAACATGGACCAAAGCTTGCTGACCCTTTCTTCCACCAGTGAGCATTTTGGTTGTTTTTCTGGTTGTCTTTTTGTGATTGTAAGTAACCCTGCCACGAAGACTAGTATACATACCTTTATTTGTGTCCCGACTCTTATTGCTCTATGGCGCATACCATGTAGGATTTCGAGCCCCAACTTTTTTAGGGCTCATCCAGGCTGTCATCTTTGCAGAAACAGGCTCCCGCAGAGCAGCTGCTGGTTTCAAACCACTGACCTGTTGCATAGCAGCCAAGTGCTAAACCATCACACTACCAAGACTCTTTTCCAATTCCTAGACAGTGACAGCAACACAGTAATGGATTGTGACAGCAGACACAGTGCTGCCGATTCAAATGAAGGACCTGCACAGTGATGCACATATTTACAGTGTAGTTTTTATACATGCTGGACATCATTTGCAACTCTTCTTCCGGCTGTATTCATGATAGCCAACGTGTAGTGTCTGTATTAGAACACTTTAAGTTAATCTTCCCCATAGGATGCTTCTGGTGATTTAATTGCACAGATTGACTTTTCACTGGATATTTCAAGATGATACTACTGATAAGTAAATATGAACAGCAGGAGCCACTAGATTGAATAAATATTAGAAAAGCAATTCTATCAGGACTCAGATAATACTTTAATAATGTTACATGTTACCACCATGCATGCCAGTTATCATACTGAGGTGATTTGTGTGTTACCATGGTGCTGAAAGCTATTTCAGATAGAAGTAGTGTCAGCCAAGAGTGGGCAGGTTTTAGCAGAGCTTACAGACTGAGGCTAGGAAGAAAGGTCTGGCTACCTCATGCTGAAAATTAGCCAATGAAAAGCTATATGACTCGGTCTGGGAGGCTGGCCCCAGCACCATAAATTAAGTGGATTCCTGCCCCTCCCCCGAAAAGAATTTGTTCCAAAGGACGACATTGACTCTGCAGCTCTGGGAGATGGACATATTTAATCAGAGCACACGGGAGCAGATGAAGGGGCAGAAGGAGAGAGTGGAGCACAGCCTGGCCCACCAGGCCGTGATGATGATGTTCCTGAGTAGAGCAGCCAGTCCACAGAGAGAACAACATGGCTGGCCCCACTATGAGACATGATGCCCCTCAGTGACTAAGGGCGATACAGGGGACAGCACCGGAGACACAGTGTGGGAATTGCACCTGACCTGATCCCACCACACCAAGGCAAATCACTGGGGGAATGCAGCAGAACAGCAAGGGAATGGAGTGGCAAGGTCCCCAGGGAATGCTGAAAGTGGACTTTGGGGCCAGGGCGTGGTGCCCCAACAGACTGGACTGGAAAACGCTCCTAAGGGCCAGCAAACGATCCCTGAACTAACTACAAGCTTTTCTCTTGTGAACTGTTTTGTTCTGTTCTTTGTCAGTGGTTTGTTTTTGTTGTTTTGTTGTCTGGTTGTATACTGTTGCTTTGTTTTCCTCTGTCTAGTTTTCGTGCATGTTAGTGACTCCACAGGTCTGTCTGAATAGGACAGGCTGGATGAACTATCTGGAGGAAAAACAACGGGACCGACAGTTCTGGGGGGACTTGGGGTGGGGGGTTAGGGGGGTAAGGAAGTGGTGTTAACAAACCCAGGGACAAGGGAAAAACATGGGACCCCAAATGGTAGAGAAGGGGGAGTGGCTGGCCTGGTGGGAAATGATCAAGGGTTAGGGTGCTTAGAGAAGAGGTATACTCTAGCCCAGGTGGCGATGAAGCATGGTAGTAGGGCAGGAGGAAAGTCAAGGGAGATGGAGGAAAGAGCTAGGAGTCAAAGGGCATTCATGGAGGTCTAGACAAAGACATGTACATGCAAATATATATAGGAGGATGGGGAAATAGATCTATGTGTCTATATTTATAGGTCAAGTATTAAGGTGGCAGAAGGACCTTGGGCCTCTACTCAAACACTCCCTCAATGCATGAATACCTTCTTTTATTAAATTGGAACTCTATGATGCTCACTCTCCCGACACAACGGCTGGAGCCAAAGTGGGTGAACAAGTAAATGTGGTGAAGAAAGCGGATGGTGCCCGGCTATCAAAAGAGATAGTGACTGGGGTCTTAAAGGCTTGAAGATAAACAAGCGGCCATCTAGCTCAGAAGCAACAAAGTCCACATGGAAGAACACACCAGCCTGTGTGATCGAGTGGTCCCAAAGGGATCAGTTACCAGGCATCAAAGAACAAAAAATCATATCATTGACTGCACACCTCCATGATAGGATCGCTGAAGACAAATGGGTGCATAAGCAAATGTGGTGAAGAAAGCTGATGGTGGCCGGCTATCAAAAGAGATAGCATCTGGGGTCTTAAAGGCTTGAAGGTGAACAAGCGGCCATCTAGCTCAGAAGCAAATAAGCCCACATGGAAGAAGCACACCGGCCAGTGCGATCACGAGGTGCCCAAGGAACCAGGTATAAGGCATCATGCAAAAAAAAAAGATATAAGTGTGTGTATGTATGTGTATATATGTGTATATGTATATATGTATGTGTATATATGTATATATATCATATTAAATGAAGGGGGAAGTGCAGAGTGGAGACCCAAGGCCCAAGTGTCGACCAATGGAGATCCCCTCATAGAGGGGTTTAGGAGAGGAGATGGGTTAATTAGGGTGTGAGGTAGTATCGATGAAGAACACAGCTTTCCCCCAGATCCTGGATGCTTCCTCCCCCCAACTACCATGATCCGAATTCTACCTTGCAGGGCTGGATAGGACAGAGGCTGTACACTGGTGCATATGAGGGTTGGAGGTACAGGGAATCCAGGGTGGATGATACCTTCAGGACCAAGGGTGTGAGGGACGATGCTGGGAGAGTGGAGGGTGAGTGGGTTGGAAAGGGGGAACTGATTACAAGGATCCACATGTGACCTCTTCCTTGGGAGAGGGACAGCAGAGAAGGGGGGAAGGGAGACTCCGGATAGGGCAAGATGTGACAAAATAACGATGTATAAATTACCAAGCGCATATGAGGGAGGGGGGAATGGGGAGGGAGGGGGGGGGAAAGAGGACCTGATGCAAGGGGCTTAAGTGGAGAGCAAATGCCTTGAGAAGGATTGGGGCAGGGAATGTATGGATGTGCTGTATACAATTGATGTATGTATATGTATGGATTGTGGTAAGAGTTGTATGAGTCCCTAATAAAATGTAAAAGAAGAAAAGAGAAAAAAATGATTAGGGCAAAGACTGTACAGATGTGCTTTATACAATTGATGTAAGTATATGTATAAACTGTGAAAAGAATTGTATGAGCCCCAATAAATTATTAAAATTAAAAAAAAAGCTATATGACTCATTACAGAACGTTGCTTGATGCACCAGCTTTAGACACACTGTGCAGAGGAATCCACTGGTGCAGGTGGACATCATGTTTTGGCCCGAGAGGGCCTGAAGAGACACACAGTGAGAGGGATTGGCACAGTAACCACACGAGTGTGGAGATCATATCACACCACATGTTGTTCTGCTGTGTCCACGTGTTCACCATGAACCAGAATCAACTCATCACCAGGCGACGACAGCAGTTGACAAAGCACTATTTCATTTACTTGCCTTGAAGGTACTTGAGAAACAGAGTCTAAAGGAAATTAATTAAGCAAATTGCTCCAAGTCACATGTGGTGTATTTCAAGGCCAGAATCAAAACGCATGGTTTTAACTCCTCTTGCATTTCACACGCACCCTCTTGGCACCTCACACTCCTTATATACCTTGGGGACAGGCAGTGTGCACCTCCTATGCACCCTGCACTCTCCCAGGCATCTGGCTGCCCTTTAAGATATGGAAGCAAGCCTGCTCTAAGAAGCAAATACCAGTACTGCCAATCACACACACACACACACACACACACACACACACACACACACACACACACACCCTCATTACCATCAAGTCAACGGCAACTCATAAATGTCCTATAGGGTAGGGTGGAACTGCCCCTGTGGGTTTCTGAGACTGTAACTCTTTATGGGAGTAGAAAGCATCACCTGGCTCCTGTGGAGTCGTTGGTGGTTTTGAACTACTGACCTTGCAGTTAACAGCCGAAACATAAGCCACTACGCCACCAGGGCTCCTAGTGCTGCCACTTCTTAGCCCCAAGTACGTCTACATATGTGGTTCGGTGAGCAGGAAGGTCCCTCCTCCTTTCTCCTGTGGACAGGGGAGAAGTCTGGTCTTTAAAGAGAAGCAACTGGCATGGTGTTCTTTGCTGTCTGCTAATGTGGGGGACACGAATCACATCTTAGCACAATCAAGCTAGGGCTGTTCGTAAGAAATCAGGCCAAGCTACATGAATTGAAGGAAAGTACATTTCTGGTTTAACTCAAAGTGGGGATTCAAGAGCGAGATGCATCATTGTGGCCATGGGGTTTGACTTGAGAAAAGGCAGAAGAAAATCTGCCATCGGGCTGAATGAAAACCCTTTCCTGGTCTGATACCTCTGTCTCCCCCATCAGGAGGCAGAGCTCACTCACTTCCAGGTCAGGGGTCAGCAGATGCACACTTGGAAACTCCAGACAACCTCTCCCTCTACATCGCACCAGTCTTTGGCCCAAGGAATCGTGGACTGCTAACAGAGGCTGCCAATGCAGGAAAGCCCTGAGAATGGGCCCAGGGAGATGGCGGCTGGGTGCTCTCTGTCAGCAGGAGGGAGGGCCAGGCGATCCCAGAGAGGAAGGAACATCTGGGAAAAGGAAGGAGACAGGGTAAAAGAAGGTAGTCTGTACAAAGAGAGGTGTCATCACGAAATGGCACATTCTGAAGACCAGGACGGAACCCCCATAAGATTCACGTCTTTCCAAGGCTTGAGCTAGATGGGTGCTATGGAGCAAATTGGTGTCATCTTGGAAGAGAAGATGAAGTCTTAGCTCCTGTACTTGTAAATAGAACCCATTTCAAAATAGAGGTTTGCTTTTCTTACGTTAATAAGCTTTAAAGTGATGGAAAGCTAAGATCGTATTTTGAGGACTAAGGTGCACCTGACCCAAGCCAAAGTATTTTCAATCCTCCCGTACGCACATGAAAGTTGGACATTGACTGAGGGAGACCGCAGAAGAAGCCATGCATTTGAATTGCGGTGTTGGTGAAGAATGCTGGAAGTACCACGAATGGCCATACGATCAATGATATCTGATTTGGAAGAGATGTAGCTACAGTGCTCCTTAGAGGTAAGGCTGGTGAGACTGTTATCCGAAAAGACCAATCCCTGGGAAGGAACATTACGCTTGGTAAAGTGGGCGGGCAGCTCCACAGAGGAAGGCCCTTGGTGAGATGGATGGACGCAGTGGCTGTAACAATGGGCTCACACATAAGAACAATAGTGAGGCTGGCCCAGGACTGGGCGGTGCTTCATTCTGTTGTACGGTAGGATCGCTATGAGTCACAACGACTGTATGACAGCCAACAACAGCATGTTAATGAGCTTATAGCAAAGTAGAAAGAGTTTTTACCTTCTAGGTAGAAGACCCAAGTCCCAGGTTCAATCCTTGGCCAAGGCGCCTAGGCCAGTGGAGACTTTGCTCTGATATTGAATGGGTTTCAGCGAAGCTTCCAGACTAACACAATCAAGGAGGAACGACCTGGTGATCCCCTTCTGAAATTCAACTAAAGAAAAGCCTGTGGACTGCACCCGTTCCCCCACCCTCAGCCTCTCCCAGTGTGGGGATGGTTCCTTCCCTTGTGCTCTGGGGTGCCGTGTGCTGGAGTGACGCGCCGGAGGCGAACAACCACTAGCAGAGGAAAGGTCCTGAACCATCCTAGTGGTCCAACTCAAAGCAACAGACCAGAACCCCAGCAGCACGCACAAGGGGGAAGACAGGCAAGACCCAGAGGCCAGCCAGGGGCATCAAGGAGCACCTGAGGTCATGCACAAGGTCATGCACAGTGGGGTCATTCACGCTGGCCCTCCTCTAGAGCCAGTGCCCTCCTTTGGACTTTGTAGTCTCCCAAACTGGGAGACACAGGCCTGTTCGTTAGCGTCATTCATGTGGTCTTTTTCATCTGCTAACACTAGGCTAGGGGTTAATGACATCATGGCCCTTCCTCCAGCCCCAGGGTTGCCCTCGGACCTATGCAGGGCTGGAGCAATGACCTTCAAGCGAGTCAACAGCTGCCTAAGGTGCCTGGGTGCTGCTGTGGGATGATGCTGGGTTGGAGTTGACCCCCCTCCCCAAGTTGTTCTGTGGGAAAAGGTGAGGCTATCTTGTTCCCTAAAGGTTTATAACCTTGTTGTTGTTTGGTGCCATCGAGTCAGTTCTGACCCGTAGTGACCTTATGTACAACAGAACAAGATACTGCCCGATCCTGTGCCATCCTCACACTGGTAACGAAGCCTGGGCCCCTTGGTGCAGCCTTGGTGCCAGTTCATCGCCTTGATCTTTTTCTCTGGCACTCTACATTACCAAGTCCCATGCTTAGTAATCCAGTGTCAGGTTGCTACGGGACGACAGCGGGTCAAGCACCTACCTACACCCTAATTGGCGCTCAGTGGCAGATGGGAAAGGGTGCCCTCCTCTGGGGTTAGTGCTGTGCTCTACAGGGCAGCTCTGACTACGCCCTCCGGGAGGGACCAGCACTCAGGCCAATGGAGACATGGCTTCCTGGGCCCTCAGGGGCCCACTATGAGCTCCATCCTTGGACTGAGAAGTTAGGGTTTTATGTGTACATTCTTGACCTTATTTATCTTCCAGCTTAAGAGTCGTTAATTAAATTCTTACCTCACCTTCAACCAAGCCCAAGGGCAGGAATCTTCTAGATTAAACTTTAGCGCAGTGTAAGGAACAGCCTGAAAACTGAGTGGCATCAGTTTCCTTGTCTTCTTCCTTCGAATTCCTTTGGAGAATCTGTATTTATTTCCATGTCAGAGTGCAGGGTTACAAAAAGATACAGTAAGGGGGCGGTGGGCTGAATGGGTTAGAGAAGCAAACTGCGTGATACATATGTATATCAAAAGAGAGGTTGATACCAAGAAAACTGGCTCACCTGATTGTAGAAGTGGTTAAGGCCAATCTGGTTGTCAGGTATTCCCTGACTTGCAAGGCTGCCTAGGGCTGGAAAGCGAGACGCCCAGAGACCTGAGGCTGATGGCAGACATGGGTAGCTTCCAGGACCAGCAGGCAATCTGGCAGCCTGCAGGCACATGTCCCAAGAGAGCACACTACACACCAGCAGGCAGTCAGGAAGGGAGGGAGGGAGGGAGGAAAAGCGAACCAGTTCTCTGTAGTTATCAAAATAGGCCACATTCCCAAGAAGTTACCATCACCTGCGGGAGAAGGCTTCCTATCAAACCACAGTGAACCCCAGCTACGCCAAAAGGGCACAAACCCTAGCTAGCACATAAGAGATGATTGTTAGCATTACCTTTTAAAATTTATGATAACGGAAGTACACACAATGAGATTTCCTTAAGATAGTCTATTCTCTAAATGGATTTGAAATGTGATTCCACAAACTCAAAACTTGTTTCGGAACACAGAGATCAATGTTTTGTTGGTTGTTTTCCCAGCATACATTTCCTATCTCCATCTTCACAAAAGGAGCCCAGGCGGCCTAGTGGGTTATGTGTTAGGTTGTTAACGGTAAGGCCAGCGGTTCAAAGCCGCCAACTGCTTCACAGGAGAAAGATGAGGCTTTCTACTCTAATAAGCATTTACTGTATGGGAACCCCCCCTGAGACAGTTCTACTTTGTCCCCTATGATCACTACAAGCTGGAATTTATTTGAAGGCACTATGCTTGGGTTTGAGACTTCCTTCGAAAAAGAGGTGAAGTTCACTCCCCACCCTATCTGAACAGCCTTCATGTCTCATAGGCACATGTTTTAGTTCAGGAATGGATGCCTACTCCCAAGCAGGGCAATCCAAGCCAGTGAAACTCAAGTCTCTGATTTTGGTTAAACTATTGCAAGTTTCAACGGTTCCTTCCTGCTGGGTGTGAAGAGAGAACTGGGAACCTCAGAGGCCCTGGAAGTCATCTGAGGACCTGGAGAGGAGACCCTGTCTGAGAACAGAGCCAACAGGCACTGAGGTGTCTGTGATGAGACGTAATGGGGAGCACTTGAACCTGGCCAGAGTGCTGGTGCTCTGTGTACAGTCTCTTTGGGGGATCCACTTTCCTGAGCCAGATTGGGTCAGCCTTTTCTGTTGCTGGCAACCAAGACATAAAGGGTAATACACACATTTAAATTCTTTACTGGTCATTCAGACTTGGAGTTTCATGTTCAGAATAAAACACACGAAGAACCACGAAGTCCTGACAATACCTACAAGGGAGGTGTAGAAAGGAGATAGGTTACTAGATGAATGCTTGAGTTCCTCTCCTCTCCCTTCCCCACAACTCCTATCATCCCCCCACCCCTGCCCAGCCACCTTGGTTTTTCATGTCCTTCCTTCTAATCTGACACATTATGATGAGAGAGTTCCCGCTCTAACCATGCCACACCTCCTCTGCCTGCCACTAGGTACTGAAACCTTGCTCCAAGCGGTTAAACTGAGACAAGTCTGAGTAACTGGCTTGCTAAGTTCTCAAGGTAATTAGTCACAGACACACTCTGTCCACATCACACAGCTGCTGGACCTCAGCAATCCTTGAAGAACTCCTAGAATACTCTCGATTCCTTGGAGTACCTGTCTCCTCTTTCTTTCTCTGCGCTCACTCCAATCCACTTGATTCTCACGCACAGTGACCATTTTGGGGGGTTTGGAAAGTTGTAAACCTTTCTGGGGACAAATGTTGTTTTCAGGTGTTGTTCAGTTGGTTCCATATCATAGCAACTGTGTGGACAACAGAACCTACCATTCTGCCAGGGCCTGGGCCCCCCTCACATTGTTCCTATGCTGAGGCCCACTGCTGCAGCCACTGCATCCACCCAGCAACTTGCGGGCCTTCCTGGTTCCACTGCCCCTCTGCTTTACCAAGCATGATGTCGTTTTTCCAGGGATGTCTCTCTCCTGTTAACATGTCTAAAGTATGTGAGACAAAGTCTCCTTATCCTTGCCTCTAAGGAGCGTTCTGGCTGTACTTCTTCCCAGGCGGTCCGTTTGTCTTGTTTGTCTGCTAGTTTGTCATACGGTGGTGGCTTGGGTGTTGCTGGGATGCTAGAAGCTATGTGACTGCCATTTCCAGTACCAGCAGGGTCACCCAATGTGAACAGGTTTCAGCAGCTTCCATGCCAGCCGACCACTTCGGAGGAATTAGCCACTGGAAACCCCTATGGATGGGAACAAATAGACTTATCTTGCTCACACAGAGTGGCTGGGGGTGGGTTGATCCACTGACCTTGCAGTTGATTGCACTGACCTTGCCACCCACAGCCAACTCAAAAGAGGCCTGAAAATGTGCTTGGGCAGGTTCTCCACTTGGGGGAGAACAGGCTGTCTCCCAAATTTGGGATTCCTCTCTTGCCTTCTCACCCTTGTCGATTACATTGTTTTAGGAGTTTGGGGATCGGTGTTTCCACAGATTCAAATGTCAAGCAGTCTATTTGGAGTTTGGTTTTATTTGTGCTAAGCAGTTGCCAGTGTCCCTTCCCAGTATTAAGCCCATCTAGACAGGCAAGCAGAGATACACAGACACACACAAGCCAAACTCCTGTTATCAAGTGCTTTCTGGCTCATAACAACCCTGTAGGATGGGGCAGAACTCCCCGGTGCATTTCTGAGACTATAACTCTTCATGGAAGTAGAAAGCCTCCTCTTTATCGCATGGAGGGGCTGGTGGTTTCAAACTACTGACCTCGTGGTTAACAGCCCAACGTGAAACCCACTATGCCACCTGATTCCATCCACCCATCTAAGCTGCATAAGCAGCAAAGCCACCAAGACCTGTTTTAAGAGTCCTGCCCAGCAACACACACACACACACTCACACACACACGCATTCACTTATTAATGAATACACAAACACCTGTCATGACACCTGACCCTCCATGCTGGCTCAGCAGAACCTATAACCTCGACCTCTGATGGCATGATTCCTATGGTTCCGGCCCCAGTCACACTGCTTCTCGTCTCTCCTCTATTTTCTAAAGCGAAAAGGTGACAGCATCTAATACTACAAAGGGCTGGGTTATCTTACACAGAGGGTCATCTTTGAAGTCCAGAAGTGCGTACATGACAATCTTAATCAACTAGTCAAATCCTGGATCTCCGACAGCACGGCTGTGGCCATTTCTGCATCACAGAGCCCGTTTACAAAGAGAATCCTCCCCTTTCTTGGTTCGTTAGGCTCCAGCGTGTGGGTCCAGAGGTCCTCAAGAACTCACATAGCATTTGCAACAAGCCTCACATGGCACCTGCAGGTTTTTTTCCCTTCAATACAAACAATCCACATTTTTTTGTGTATGAATGTTGGCAATGCTGTGTAGGTTTAGGCATGATTGTGAAGGATGGAAAAACCGCAATTTAAAGAATAGAAATGTATATGGTGAAATTAAATTATTTCGTACTACTTTTGTGATGATGGATTATATTGATTGCATTAAGTGGTTCACTATATTTAAAATTCATGGTTGATTTCTAAATCTGAATATCGCTTTAGAAAAGTTTAAACAAGCTCAATTATAAGTGCACCAGCAGAATAAAATGTCCCTAAATGAAAAATTGATTAACTGCCTTATAAAAACCCAAGAAAGCTGGTCTAATTTGACATTAGAAACTATCCAACTGGTCATTTTAACAACTTACCTAAGGATTTTGTTAATTAAAGGTGCTGCAAATGTTACAGAAACATTTTGTTGATGATTTATGAACGCCTGTGTTTATCGACATCACCAGTCCACGCTGGTGATGCAGTCAGACATGCAGCCAAATGCAGTCATGGCTAAATTCAGTTGTCTTCCATCTTTTGTTGACATTGGTCTTGTAAGACACATACACGGCTCTACTTCCTAGGCAGGAAGGTGTAATTGTCCCAGCTGAGAACACATTCTTAACAGTTTGTTAGCTGATTTTTACAACTTTTAAATATTTGGACATACTGTATTTGGACATATTGTCCTCTTGCTTCATCGACGGGCCAGAAGTAGATGGGTACCCCAGACCCCCATTCGGGAGATCTTGGGGTCCTGTGCCCCGCGCTGGACTCCTGCAACGGTGCCGCAGGTGCCCGGAGGCTCCGCCCCGAATCCGCCGCCTCGGGGATTGGTTGCCTCGGCCCTAGTGGGCGGCCCCGGGGCTTGGGATGAAGTTCGGGGTCAAGGCCCTTGGCTGTAGTGTCATAAGCGCCGCGCGCCCGCAGCGGCTGACTGGTCTCCGGCAACGTGCTCTCGTTGGGGTCCAAGCCGAGTTTCCCCCTCTGCTTTCCAAGCCCTCTTTGCCTGCCGCCCCGTGCCACCTCTCGGGGGACTTCCCGGGTCTGGCCCTTTGGGGTGGGCCGAGCGGGGCGGGCCTCCCCTGTATCAGTCCAGCCGGGGCGCGCGGGTCCCGGGCGGCTGGGCGCAGACTGCGGAAAGCGGGGGGCCACCGGGCGAGGGGCCCCCGGAAAGGGATTTGGCGGCGGTGCCGGTGCCGGTGCCGGCGCCGGCTGGGTGTCTCGGCGCGAGCGGGCCCCGCGGGCGGCTGCTGAGTAATCCCGCGGGGGCGGCGGGGCCTGGGCGCCCACATCCTCCGCCGCGCGCTGCCGCCGGGCCGCGGCTCCTCCCCCGCGCTCTGGGCGCCCGGCGCGGCGCAGGTGGAGCCACTCGCCCGGGGCCTCGCGCGCCGCCGCCGCCGCAGCTGTCCCGCCGGCGTCCCCGCAGCCCCGCGCAGCCCTTCGCGCGCCCATGGCCGGCTCGGAGCAGCAGCGGCCGCGGCGGCGGGACGACGGCGACTCGGCCGCGGCGCCCCTGCAGGACGCGGAGCTGGCCCTGGCCGGCATCAACATGCTGCTCAACAACGGCTTTCGGGAGTCGGACCAGCTCTTCAAACAATACAGGTGACCCACGCGCCCCCGCCCGGGCCGCGCTCGCCGCGGGGCCTTGCCGGCGCCTCAGCCTGAGTGGGGCGCCCAGCACCCCGCTTCCTCTCCTTCCTGTCGCTCAGCATCCCCCGGCCTGGCCCTGGCAGCCGCGTCGCCTCCCCGGCCCGGCCTGCACGGGCGGCCGGAGCTCCCGCGCCCCGGGCCACATGGCCCCTTCCACGGGCACCCCCCTCTCCGGATCCCCGCCGCGCGCCCTCCCGCCGGCTCTCTCACTTTGTCCCCGGCCTCGCCCTCCGAGGCGTGCGCCCCCCGTTTCTCTGCCGCCCTGGCTTCCCTCGCCCTCCCGCCGCCGGCTGCCGGCTGCCCAGGTGCCCGGGTGCCCCGCACCGGCGGCGATCTGCGGGCGCAGCCAGCCTCGGGCTCGCGTTGCGGCGGCTCTGGCTCCCGGAAGGGCTTTCACCCCCCTTGGGCCCCGCAGCAATTGTGCCTGCCCGGGGCACGCATGCTGCATCTTGAACCTCACATTGCTTCCAATCCTGGTGCATTCCAGACCCTTTTATTGTTGGAAAACAAATCCACTTAATCTCCTTGCAGGAGGGGGGGGGGGTAGGGGGGGTCAAGCTAACTCTATTTGCTCATCTCTCCGCCTGTTCTCAAAAAAGGTCAATCCTGAAAATGAGCTCCCAAAGCCTTTCAAGCCAGCATATTTATTATGGATTTTCCTAATTTAGGGGAAGGAAGAAGAAAATGGAAGTGAGTGTGTGCGTGTGTGCGTGCGTGCGTGCGTGTGTGTGTGTGTGTGTGTGTGTGTGTGTTTAAATACAAGTACAAGCTTGGAAGAAAACGCACCTGTATTCAGTTATTTATTTTTATGTGTCTAAAAAAATACAGCGAAATAGCTGAACCGCTGTAGCTTCTGGCCTGTTTGTGTGGGAGGAGCCTTCTTGTGGAGGAAGGGCGGGTGGAGGGGGGGCAGAGCATCCACAAGTTTGTGCTTCACACTTTGAGTGTTGTCGGGATGAAAGGCTGTTCATTATCAGCATCCCTGTGGATGTTTCAGGGCCATCTGCTTCTCTAAGTTTGGTTAAAATGTGAGGAGGGATGTGACTGAGAGCCACATCTGTAGGAGATGCTGACTGGCCCTGGAAGTGTCCAGACCTCTGACACGACTGGTTTCCTGTACCCAGCTCTCCTTCCAGGTTCCGAAGGGCACAGCAGTTACTGCACTTGGCTACAAACTTTCTGTTGAAGAGATGTCACTTTGAAATTAGCTTTCTTGGACCCCTCTGGGAATATGAAAACCTCCTTCGTCTTACTCTGACAATGATGTACTTAAAAGGTACAAGCAAGTCTGTTTTCAAGCCAGGGTTGCGTCCATGGTGCTGGCCAGAGGAGATACATTTGAGGTACTTAATGTATATACTGTTTAAGCCGAGTTTTTTCAGCACATTTTTAATGCAGCTTTTTGTGGTAAAATTAGGTGCCTCGGCTGATATTTGGGTCAGCTTACACTTGAGTATATACGGTACTTGCCCCTACAATCTCTCCTGTTTAGTCTTTGCCTCTCTGAAAATGTATTTCTCTCACACGCAACAATGACATCTAGATATTTCATATGTTGTACTGTGTTCTTTTAAAAAACCCTTTCATTGGCATAATTCGCATCATCAATTTCAATAGTCCAAGGTTATTACTCTTTCAGACGGCTAGTTTATGTTGTATAGGGGAACATCTTGGGGTCTGGTTTACTCCCTGGGCTTGCTGGCTAAGGCACAGTACTCGCATGTTTCAGGACTTCTTGTTTTGCTTGGAATTGGCCTGTTACCTACTGTAATAGCCCCTTTTTCCTCTCGCCTGAGCCCTGGTGGTGGTGTGGGTTAGGTGGTAGATGCAGTTGCTCACTGCAAGTTTGGTGCTCCAAACCCACCAGCTGCTCCTCGGGAGAATCATGAGATGGTCTATCCTGGTAAAGATAGACAGTCTCTGAACCCCTATGTAAAGTTGCTTTGAGTTAGAATTGACTCAGTTGAAAATGGGTCAGTTTTTATATGGTTTCAACACACTGGCAGAGTGTGTTACAGATTGGGCTGGTAACCCACAGGTCAGCAGTTTGAAGCCACCAGCTGCCATGAGACCTTCTGTGGCCGGAAACATTTCTGGGCTCCCAGACCCAAAGGGGCAGTTCCAGTCTGTCCTCTGAGATCGCTATGAGTCAGAATTGACTCAAAAGCTGAAGGTTTGTTTTTGCTTCGTTTTGTTTTAGTGCACTGATTGAGACCTTGTGGTTACTTTATAATGTTGTTGGGTGTCATCGACTCACAGCTGCCCTGTGTACAACAAGAGCAACAAAAAAGTGTCCCGCCCTGCGCCATCCTCACAACGGTTGTTGCGGCTGAGCCCGTGGTCGTGGCCATTGAGTCACTCTATCTCATACCTCCTTACCGCTCTCTCTCCTTTGCCGACCCTTTCTTTTACGGAGTACCATCCTGTTCCAGGGACTGGTCCTTACGGATAGCATGGACAAAGAACGTGCTTCGAAGGAGCATGCTGGCTGGACTTCTTTGAAGCGATTTGCTTTGATTTCTGGCAGCCCCGGGTACTTTCACGGCACTCGCATCCTGATTGAAGTATATCCATCCTTCTGCAGTCTTCCCCGTGTACACGTGGGGGTGATTGAAATACCATGGCTCGTGTCAGGCATACCCTCGTTCCCAAAGGGACATCCTTGCTCTCGTACACACTTCAGAGAGATCTTGCGCAGCAGATCTGCCCACTGCAACCAGGTGTTGATTTCCTGATTGCTGCTTCCATGAGCATTGAGTGTGGATCGAAGTAAAATGAATCCTGACAACATCCAACTTGCCTGCAATCCTCGTGATGTTGTCTCTTGGTCCAGTTGTGAGGACTAGTGTTTTCTTTACACTGTGTTGTGATCCACCCTGAAGGCTGTAGTCTTCGATCTCCTTTGCTCTATGTTTCACGGCCTCATCCTCCTGGCTTTCGGCAACCAAGTTTGTGTCATCCTACCCGTGCCAGTTTGTTACTGAGCCTTCTCATCCGGATGCCATCTTCCCCTTCATGTAGTCTAGCTTCTTGGATCATTTGCTCGGCATATAGATTTAGTAAGCAGGATGAAAGGATTCAACCCTGATACACGCCTTCCCTGATTTCTCAACCCTCTTCCCCCTTGTTCAGTTCTGTGTTCAGGCTCCTCATGAGCATAATAGAATGTTGTAGAGTGCCCATTCTTTGCCACATTGTCCACAGGTGTACTCCACAGTTGACTGCCTTTCTCTTGTCAGTAAAACACAAGCAGACATGGTTCTGATATTCTTTGCTTTCAACCAAGATCCATCTGACATCAGCAATGATATTCCAACTTTCTGCACTGTTAGCTTTGTTGTTAGCTGCTATGGAGTTGACGCTGCCTCGTGGCAACCTTTTATGTGTCACATAAATAACCATTCGCTGTCCTGCACCCCTTCATGCTCGTTGGCGTGGTTGAGCTCATTGTGTCAGCTCATCTCCACGAGGGTGTGGCACAGTCTCATCAACCTTCTGCTTTGTCAAACGCCGGGCCCTTTTCTGGTGCTTGATGTTTGCTGATGATATGTCCAATGTAAGCGAATCGGAATCTCACCATCCTTCCTTCTTTGGAACATTCTGGTTACAGTCGTATTTCTTCTCAGACAAATTTGCTTCTTCTGTTGGCAGGCCCGCTATACTAAGTATGTCTGATACTCTTCATCCAACCACAGGTCCAATGCACCTTTCTTCTTCTGTTTTCCCTTCCCATCATCCAACTCTCACACGGACATGAGACTATGGGAAAGACCATGGCTTATGTTGGATGCACCAAAGTGCCATCTTTGCTTTTTAGAATCACAGGGGGGTCTCCTGGAGCAGTTTTGTCCAGAGAAATAGATCAGTTGATTTCTTGACTGCTGCTTCCATGAGCATGGATTGTTGATCCAAGTCAGATGCAACCCTGGGCCACCTCAGCTTCTTTTCCATTGCATAGGAAGCCGTGAGTTTTCTGTTGTTTTCCCATGGCTGGAAGGCAGCTTCTGAAGTGAGAACAGCGTCCTCCCTCAGGCAACAGCAACAAGATGCATCTGAGAAGGTGTGTCCTGGTGGGAGAGTGTGTTGAGGTCAAAAGAAGAGCGATTTGTACAGGGAAGATTTCTTTGTCAGAGCTGTGTACTTACTTGTTTGTTTAATAGCCTTTTCATTTTAGAGCAGTTTTAGGGTTATAGAGAAATTGCACAGGAAACGCAGACTCCCTTTTTGCCTCCTACACAGAAACACACAGTTTCTCCTATTATTAATATCTTGTCTTCCAGTGGTACATGTATTGTGAGGGAACCAGTATTGATACAACATTATTATCTTGTTGGGTTGTAATATTATCATGGAATGTTGTTTACACCCAGGTTTGCTTTTTGGCTATAGAGTTCTGTGGGTCTTGGCATGTGTATAATGTCATGTGTCCACCATTTTAATATCATGAAGGATGGTCTTCCTGTCTATCAAACTCCTGCGCTCCACCTGCCTATCTCTCCCTGCCTGTTCCTGAACTCCTGGCGACGGCTCATCTTGTTCACTGTTGCTGTAGTTTTTCCTTTTTTGGAATGTCTCAGTTGGAATTCCACAGTATGTAGGGTCCTTGGTGGCATGCTGGGTTAAGCATTGGGCTGCATGCGCGACAGGGTCAGCAATTCAGACTCACCAGCAGCCCTGTGGGAGAGATGAGGTTTTCTACACACTAGCTCAGAAACCTGCAGGGTGGCTCTAGGCCGGTCCATAGGCTCCATGAGTCAGGACTGACTCAACGGCAGTGAGTGTGGGAGTATTTGTTTGGTGCTTTCATTGAACAGTGCATGTCTGAGTTTCCTTCATGTCTTTTGGTGGCTTGATAGGCCGTTTCTCTTCAGCGCTAAGTAATGCTCTGTTGTCTGTATGCACCACGGTTTGTTTGCTCACTCACCTACGGAAGAACTTTAGGTCTTTTCCATTTGTTGGCAATTAGGAATAAAGTTGTCATAAACATCGTGTGGAGATTGGGGTGTGTGTGTGTAAGTTTTTAAATCTTTGGGGGAAATACTTTGGAGTGTAGTTTGGTAGATTGTATCATAAGCATTATGCTTAACTTTGTGAGAAGCCACCAGCCTGTCTTCATTGTGCATTGCCGTCAGTCAGCAGTGGATGAGAGAGTTCCTGTAGCTCCCCATCCCCACCAGCATGATGTCAGTGGTGTGCATTTTAGCCTTCCCAGCAGGGCATCATGCTGGGTCAAGTAGAGAATCAGCGGACGAGAGGAAGGACCTTGAACGAGGTAGATTTGCTCAGTGGATGCAACAAATAGGCTCAAACATAACAATTGCGAGGACAGTGTAGGACTGGGCAGTCTTTTGCTCTGTTGTATAACTGGGAGTTTCTGTGAGCTGGATCTCACTCAATTGTACCTAACAACAACAACAACAAAAAACAATCACAAGTTGGCAGTTCAAACCCACCAGCCATTCCATGGGAGAAAGATGAGGCTCCTGCTCCCATAAAAATTTACAACCTGAGATAAAGACTTGAAATAGACTCGATGACTGTGTGTATGGTGTGTGTGTGTGTGTGTGTGTGTGTGTGTGTGTGTGTGTGTGAGAGAGAGAGAGAGAGAGAGAGATTGAGATTGAGGGATGGAGGGGAGGAGGGTGGCGAGAAACTCTTGTGGCTCGGTGATTAAACAGTCAACTACTAAGTGAAAGGCCAGTGGTTCTAAGCCAGCCACGAAGCAGGAGATAGGTGGGACCGCAGTCTGCTCACATCAATTTATAGCGTTAGAAAACCTCTGTCCTATGGCGTCACCATAAGACGGCATGAACTCTAGAGCAAACAAGTGCATAGTGGTATTTCCTTGTTGTTTGAACGTGTGATTTCTTACTGACACGTGATGTTGAACATCTCGTCTGCTCATTTGCCATCGCATAGCTCCGTTTCAGTGCTCGTGGCAGAAGCAGCCAAGCGCTCAAACAACGCCTTACTGGGCAAGGCTGCTGCCCATGACCTCTTTAAAGCGCCGACAAGCAAGGCATGCTGGGGAACAGGCTCTGCCTTGTTCTCTTTGCTGTGATTGTGGAGAGTTGCCTTCTTCCGCCTCCCAGCGCTCGGCTGTGGGTGCACAGCTGTGTCCCAGTCTCCTCCCTACACTCAGTGCCATCCAGTCCATGTCAACTCAGGGTGGCCCCACAGGAAAGGGTGAGTTTCCAAGACTCACTTCTCCCAGGAGTTGAAAGCCTGGTCTTTCTCCCATGGAGCCGTGGTTTTGAACTGTGCACCTTGGGGATCACAGCCCAATGTGTAATGACTATGCCCTCAGGGCTCCTCATCGTGGTGTAGGAGTCAGCAGTCAGGGTTCCATTCTTGGTCCATGGCTTTTCAAGCTGCTGCCCCTGGTCTCCCCAAACTGGAGTAGCAGGAATAGTCCGCCCTCATAGTGTCCGTCTTAGAGAGAGATGGAATCCCCATGGTGCCTGGCACCGGGTACGTGGTGGTGGCAGTGGTGTGTGATTCCAATTCGGAGGACCTGATAAGCCAGAGTGCACTTGTTCCCTGGGGTCTCCAAGGCTGTCTTCTTTATGGAAGCACATCCCACCTCTCTCTTCCAGGGCCTTGCTGCTAGTTGGAACATCCTTCCTTTGCGTTATGGCCAGCTCTCACTGCTGCACTACCACCGGGCCCTCGGCACAGTGCAGTCACTCCCTCCGTCTAGCTAGCCCCTGTGTTCAGACTCGGGCATCGTAAATGGTTCACATGCCAGGCTGCCAACAAGAGGATGGTGTGAACGTTCAAGTCTATGCAGAGATGCCTCAGAAGAAAGACTTGGAGATGTACAACCCCCCGCCCCCCAAAGCCAACAAAACATCCATTGAAAACCCTATTGGACACAGTTATATTCTGAACACTGTGGGTGCCATGAATGGGAGTCAACTCATTGGTAACTAGCTGTACTGACTTTGGCTTTTGTACACGATGTCTTCAGCCTGACTGTGACCCTTTCTTGACTGCTTGCTTTGTGTAAAAGACACAATGTCCTGTATGGCCGTAGCACCTATCTTTGAAATTAGCTTCACCTCTCCCACTTTGAACAGTTTAAGATCATATGCGTTGGGAGATTTCTCTTTCTCTTCCCAAGTTGGACAGTCGGCTAGCAAGTTCAACATTGGCCGCAAAAGTCATATTAAGAAAACCTCTAGCTCAGTTTATCGACAGAAGAGAAAGAACTGACTTATTGCCTCTATTGCCTTTCTTAGGATTGTACACTAAAGGCCAGTCTCTCACCAGGAGTAAAGTGATCTTATAATCTGAGATGCAGTCCTTTTCTCGTGGCATATTATTAGGTAGGACACCAGTTTCATCAACAGGTGCTTCTGAGACAGGTGATCACGAAATCCATTCGGAATCAGTGCACAGTCTGCATTGCACATGGAATTCAGAAGCCATGTGGATGCGGTTCTTAGCTGCCATGGAGTTGACCCAGGACTTGTTGTTTTAGGTACCGCTGCGTCGGTTCTGACCTTATGTACAAGGTAACAAAACTGCCTGGCCCTGCACCATCCTCACGATTGTTCTAGTATTTGAGCACATCGACGCAGCCCCTGGGTCAGCCCAACTTCTCCAGCACCTTCCTCTTTTCCCCGCCTTTCTACTTTACCAAACTTGAGGTCCTCCAGGGACTGGCCTCTCCTGACAACGTGCCCAAAGTATGTGTGAGACGGTCTTGCCGTCTTTACAGTCTGGCTGTGCTTCCTCCATGGCAGATCTGTGTGTTCTTTTGGCGGTCCATGGTGCCATCAGTGTTCTTTGCCAGCACCGTCGTTCACGTGCGTCCACTCTTCTCCAGTCTTCCTTCTTCAGTGTGCAACTTTCACCCGCATGTGAGCTGATTGGACATGCCATGGCGCGGGTCTGGTGCACCTTAGTCCTGACTCATGGCCGTTGTGTGCCGTACATAGCTGACCTGCCTCGTTGGGCTTTCTTTGGTACCATCTCTTTGGAAGTCATGCCCAGCCCTTTTGTTCCCCACAGAGCTAGAGTGGTTTCAGACCGCCAGAATTTTAGTTAGCAGCAGATCTCAAGCTGCTTGTGTCGCCCAGGCTCCTCCCACATATCAATGAATTAGAAACATACGTGCATATGCCTGGACAGAGCCTTCTTTTCAGCAAGGAGACATTCCCTGGTGAGATTTCAAAACATCGCCGTCACTTGCACTGTAGCTCTAGGAATAAGCAACAGCCTTTCATGTTGCTGGTGCTCGCCCCCGCATGTGCTGTTGGAGATGGTTTTCAGTGGCTGGGCCAGGTGGGCCAGATGCCACCCTGGGGTCTTCCAGCGTTGTGTCCAAAGACACAAGGGTCAAGACAATGACCGTGTGGAATCGAATTCCTGACCTCTTGTTCTCCAATCCAGTCATACTCACCCACCCACCCCGCCATGCACACAGACGCACACATACATGAAACATATGGAAGACACACATGGCACACACTCGGACTTGAAGGCCTCCGGGCTATGATGAGACCACCATAGGTTGGGTTGTCCATGTAGGCAGACACTGGATTGCAGGTGTTGTGTAGAAGTCGGAGTGATAGTGTTCGTAGGCTGTAGCCGTGCCCATGCTGTGCAGACAGAAGCAACCTCCGGGCCAGTTGAAGGGAAATGTCATGCAGGAAGTGATGCCGGAGCTAAGGATGGGGTAGAAGTGCGTTTGGTGAAGAAGGGGAAGGGGCTGGAGTGGCAGCGGTGGTGGGGGAGGAGATGGGAGTGGGGAGGTGGAGATGGAGGTCCGGAGAGGAGCGGGGACAGACCCGCATGCATACGTGTGATGGCACTGGAAGGGGGGGGAAGGGGGGGCGCCGGAAGGGGGTGGTTCACGCGGATCACTGTTATTAGGCTGCCACAGTTGATGGATTATTGCACATGTGTTATTTTCTTCTCAGATCCAGCAGCTGGTGCTCGCTGCCTGTGAGTCAGTGCTTATTGTGTCAGGGTTACTTTCTTGCGAGGTGTCCAGTCAGTGGGCTTTTTACAGTGACCCTCGTCCTGTCACGTTGCAATTGACTCCTGGTTCCTCCGGGCCTTGGTGCGCTGACGTCACCGTTGTCTGCCCTGTCCACGTCTCAGGTGTGACTCAGCCAGTCCGAGGGCTGCCAGGAGAAGCGCAGCGCTCGAAGGCAGGGGACAGGATTCCTGACCAACTCCCTGCTGAGTCCAAATCGACTCCGGGCAACTGACCCACCTGACTCCACAGGCCTGAGGTTTAGCTCTCTTTCTGCGCCTTGTGAGGGCCCCATTTCCTGCCTCCACTGCTGGTGTCCCTCTCACCCTGAGACCTCTGCCCTTCTTACCCTTGACCACACGGCCACGGACATCAGCGCTGATATTCTGAAAAAGCCATGTGGTCATTGTCAAGTACACACAAAGCACACAGTCCTAAGTGGGAGGGATGTCCGTCGGTGATAAACGTGCACGAATACATAAAGCGGGTCTGAGAGTTAGTCCCTAGATGGTACGATGCATTGTGATGGTTTTCCTCTCCTTCTGATGGTCCAGATAGCAAAATCGCTTAGAAATAAGAATTCAAGCCTCCCCAGCTCATGGCCATCAAGGCGATTCTGACTCTCCGTGACCCTGTGGCATGGGCTTGTATGTCCTTGGGGATTTCTGAGACTTTAAAAAGAGCCCGTCTTTCTCACACTGGTGGTTTCAAACTGCTGACCTTGATGTCAGTAGCCCAGCAGGTTACCCACTCTACCGCCTGGGCTCCCCCTAAAATGAGAAGTGATCAAAATGTTGGCGAAGAGTGAGTGGGTGTGTGAAATTTAAAAATGGCGCCTAGATTTTTAAACACCGTTTTTGGCACATATGAAGTCGCCATATGATATCTGCCCCATCTGTGAGCGTATGGAGTAGGGAGCCCGCAGTACCGTCGTAACGGCTCCGTGTAATGGCGGGGCTGGCAGACTATGGCCTACCGGCCATATCTGACCTCCGGTCTGTTTTTGTTAATAAAGTTTTATGGGGACACAGCCACCCATTTCGTCATCTACCTGCCATCTACAGCTGCTTCTCCCACTGCAACAACAGAATTGCATACTTGTGGCCAAGGCCTTTGGCCTACAGAGCCTGCAACGAGCTATGGGGCCAGTTACAGAAAAGAGTTTGCTGAACCCTGGCACAGACCATGGCCCTTCCTGGAAAAAACAAAACCAAAAACAAACTAAAAAGGCAGTATATGAGACTTTGTGCCGACCATCGGGCATCTAACGACCTCCCCTCAGGTACTTTGGCCAGCGGGCAGGGCTTGCCAGCTGCTGTGTTTGCTGGGGTGCCCGTGGGCAGCAGTGCGGCCCTGCCTGGCTGTGGGACTTGTGGGAACACCCACGGATGCATAGCTGGAAGAAAAGGAGAAGCAAAGGAAAGCAGAAATGCTTGGGGGGAACTGATAGGAAGACCTGACCGGAAGCTCATCTGCTGAGTTTTCCATCCTCCGTTCCCGGCATGTGCCAGGCTCATCGTTCGTTCCGCCTGCGAAGTTTGCAGTTCAAGCTTCATTTGGCTCAGGAGGGATTCTTTTTAACGAACAAGGCCTGTGAGCATAGTGCTTTTAAAACAGCATCTGTAAGCATATTGGAAGCACTTAGGAAATTATGAGGAAAAGCTGAATGCGGTGGCGGGCAGATGTGTGTACGTGTGCGTGAACACAGAGTCAGAACTGTAAACCTTTCCAGGAAATCCGTGTTCTCTGAGCCGCACAAGCTGTCGGAACAGGGTGTTCAGGAAGCTCACCCGCGTTCCGCAGCCCTGAGGGAGGAGCCGTATCCCGAGTGAGAGGGGGTTTCGATGAGCATCAGAAATAGAGGGAGAGAAGATTGAAGCATAAACCCTTGTGTCGTGGTTATAGGAAACAGCTCACCGTTCCTGAAACATGACGGTTTTCCAGGTCTCGGCCCTGGTAGCACAGTGAGGGACGCATTGGGCTGCCAGCCCTAAGGCTGGTAGTTTAAACCCACCAGGCGCTTCGCGGGAGGAGGACACGGCTGTCTGTCTTTGTAGAGATGGCAGCAGCCGCACAAGCCCTGGGCGGGCAGGTCTGCGTTGTCTTCCCGCGTCATGATGAGTCCGAATCAACTAGAAGCCTATGGGATTGGGCTGGCTTATACAACAGCCTGTTTTAACGCCTCACATCCCATCTTCCCTTCAGCCCCGTTTCCTTTACCAAGGTCACCTTCCTGCTATCCCACCAGAGCAGATGGGCAGTGAAGAAGCGGCTGCTGAGAAGGATGCGAGGAGACGCTCAGGAGTAGAACCGGGCTGGCTGTGTGGCCGAGGTGGATTATGTTCCCTGTCCTTGCCGCACTTCACCTGGGGGAGGTGTGTGGGGAGGCACTAGTGCCTGTCGTAGACTTCTTCCACGTCTGTCTTCGTTCCCTCACCCCTGCACTGCCATCAAGTCCACTCTGACTCATCGTGACCCCATAGGACAGAGTAGAACTGCCCCCGTGGGCTTCTGCGACTGCCAGTCATCATGGGAGTAGACTCTTGGAGTGGTGGTTTTGAACTGCTGACCTTGTGGTTGCCTACTATACCAGGACTCCTTTTTCTGTTCCCAGCACCCTAAATACCTGTGTGCAGACTCCACTTGGGGTGGAGTAAGAGTAGGCCTTTGTGGCTTAAATTAGGAGTTGAGTCGTTTGGGGTTTTTTCAAATGGAGACATTGCATCCCGATTTCTGACAAGTGAGTTTGGATATGTGTTTTCCAGAAAAAATTCCGCATCAGTGTGCTGTAAAGGAAGAGCAAGTCCCAGCTTCTTGAGCTTTGAGTTGTCGATTGTGCTGGGAGGTCGTTTCTGGTGTAATGGTGGCTGATGGTTTCACCTCGAAGTCCTTTTCCTCCAGCTGCGGCGGCTCTCGCTGTCTCTTTCTTCACGGTCAGGAATTTCAGGGCACAAGCCACACACATACAGCAGGTAGCGGTCCCCAGTGTTTCACGAACCCTGTCCACGAGGAAGGGGCTTTCTCTGAAAGTGGGGGTACTCCCAGTTTGAGGACAAAGATGGGACACAGGCCTGGCCTCGTACGTGGCCTCTTCCTTTGAATCTACCTCCCGAAGCTGGACAGTGGGTCTGTGAAAAGCTGTAATCTCGGTGCCAGCACTGGTTTGGGGACTGGAACTGCATGCATTTTAATTTCCTCAGTGCTCACCACAGTGGGCAGTGCGGTGGGGGATGGGGGGTGGGGGCAGTGGTAGAATCCTCACCGTCTACAGAAGAGACACAGCCAGGGTAGATCAAGGGCAGCTAGGACTCATCTGTCTTGGAGACTTGTGTATTCCTGTGATGCTGAATCAGTCTCAGCAGAGCTTCCAGACTAAGAAGGACTGGGAGGAGAGGTCTAACAATCTAGGTTCCCAAACCAGCCAGTATAAACCTGGGTCACAAAGGTCCCCAATCCCATTGTGTGTGGAGTCACCGTGGGCTCAGAGCCACCCCGATGCCAGCTAACAACAGCAGTCCTCCCAGTGCTCTGGGAGGGGCTGCTCTTCCTGTCTGGGGTGTCTAGCTGGGAGCACTGAGGCACACTGAGTGAAGGGACCTGTCCGGGTCTCAGAGCAGTACGTGGGAAAGCTGGGGTTAAGCCGAGGCCATCTGGCTGCAGAGTGTGGCTGTTGAACCTCCTTGCTGGACTCCTCGCTTATGTAACTTTTCTAAGAATGAGTGTTTATCTGTGTGCTGCTCAAGCCATGCCAGGGGGAGTTCTCCCAGCCACCTAAAGGTCATATTTTGACACCCAAAGGCCACTGAGAAACCAAGGTGACCTGTCCTCAGAGAATTTGTCTCTCCTGAGCTTTGGATTCTGTGGTTCTCCTTAGGAGCCCTGGGCATCATGTGTTGGACTGCTAATGGCAGCCTGCTCCATGGGACAAAGGCAACTTTCTGCTCTCACAAAGACTCACAGTCTTGGAAACCCACCGGGAGTAGGTTTGACTCGATGGCAGTGAGTTTTGGATTTGGTGGTTCTCCACCTTGTGATAATGCCAGGATCGGTGTAAGTTCTCCTGTGGCCTGTCCTTGCCTGCCTCCCTGCCTCCCGCCTGCCTCCGCCCTTTGTCCCTTCCACTCGAGCTGTGTTGGAACAGCTCGGATCATCTAGCTAGTTCTGGCTTGTCACTCGGCTCACCTCAGATTTCCAGGAAGCATCCCACCCTCCCCTTTGCCTAGCAGTTGTGTGGCATGGATAGAAGTTTCCACGCTGCCAGGGTGTGAGCTGGAGATAGTGGAGATGGCTGCCTGCCTGGCCTCTCCAGGTGTTGCTGGAGCAATGTAGAGTCCAATGTATGTGCATAGTACAGACCTTCCCAGCTACTTGACTGTGCCAGCTAGGGCCTGCAACCAAGGGGCCCCAGCTGGGAAGCCTGGCATCAGTCCCTGAAATTGATGTTCTTTTCAGGAACAGCTAGTATATAATCTGTCCACCTCTCCCCGCCACCCCATTTCTCATTTGTGTCCCGGTAGCTAGATCTTGGTAGGAGATTATAGGGACCGTGGAGTCTGCGAATGGTGCAAGAGGTGCCTTAATAGAATGGTCTGGTGATCTCTTACATACAAAAACACCTTTGAAAAATCCTGTGAGCACACGCCACCACTCAGCCAAATCGTAAGTCAGGTGTCTCCATAAGTTGCAGTTGACCTACTGGACAAGACTGAGAGCAGACGGCTGCACAGCATGAGCTGGCCTGGGCAGGAAGACCTGTCCTGCTATTGATGCGGCCTTGGTGACAGCTGGACAGTGGTCACTCCGAGAACTGGAACTCTGAGTGATTGGTTCATGCCTGGGTGTGGTGTTCAGGGAAGGAGGCAGCCCAACTCTCCAGGGCTTTTTAAAAATCTGACCACATACCCAGGGCTCTCGGCAGTTCCTGCGCGGTGACATAGCGTGCATCCTAATGTTAGTGCCTTCACAGCGTAGAAGGTAGCACCGTGGTCCCTGGCTTCCAAAGCCACCTGCTGAGTTTCAGGAAGGACTGGTTTCAGGAAGACCTTGGCAGTGGCTGAAAGATGAGTTTTCTAGAACAATGGTTTTCATCTCTCTCCAATCTTAAGACCTCTTTTTGGAACAGATATGTCATCATTCCATTTATATGATCCTCAAATTAAATTGTTCGACAGTTTAACCTACCTTAAAGATACCATGTAATGTAAAAATAAAAAATTAAAAAAATTATTATGCCCTGAGTATTAGGAGAAGGAAAATGAAATCTGTAATAATAAACGATGTACATTTTGCAGTGTAAAGGCCCAGCACACCATCAGCAGGAAATGAAATTTAGTAGGAAGATGCATGCACCTATGTATAATGAATAAATTTTAATTTCAGGGCGAAGATCATTAGCCATTGCTTGGGAGCGGAGAAACACGAGGACGGAGGCCCAGAGCACTAGGAAATGGAAAGAAAAACAAAACAAAAAACAAATTCAGATCAAACTAGCCTGTTAATAGAAAGCAAGAAATCACTTTAATTGATGGAGTGAAAGGCAATGGATGGAGCAAGGCAAAATAGCTGTGGTCGAGGTGGAAGGGGAGTGAGGGATACTTGGTGGCGTGGAGGTTACTCGTACTGTGATCCTCGGGGTCAGCAATTCGAAACCACCAGCTGGTCCATGAGAGTAAGATGGGGCTTTCTACTCCCATAAGCAGTTACAGTCTAGGGCCCTTGAAGGGGGCAGTTCTATCCTGTCCCAAAGGGTCGCCGTGAGTCAGAGGTGACTCGTTGGCAGTGAGTTTGAGGGTTTGAAGGGGAGCGAATGAGGAAGTGGGGTATTTTGGAAAATGAGCTGGGTCTTGTTTGTCAGGGAGGAGTCGGGATCCCTGTGGCGGGGTGCAGGGTAGGGATACCTGCTCATAATGTCCCTCAGAGATACACCCTCCACTTTCAACCAGTTCTCTCCAGTTGAGAAGCTGTGGACCCTCGAGTTCCCAGTAGCTGCAGTTTGGAAGTAGATCACCAGGCCTGCCTTCCACGGGCTCTCTGTGGACTTGAACTCGGCAAACATCGTATGGATAGTTTTTGGCGTCCAGTGGCTCCTCCGTCTTTAAGCCTGCCACAAGTCATCCACAGCTTTCCCTACGTATCGAGGATGAGAGGGTGAGCTGGGGGGAATGGTTTAGAGGGAATGTCTGGGGGACAGCCCTGAGAACAGTATCAGATTGAAAAAGGAGAAGCCAACCTCACGCCATTCAGTTCAGTGCGAACATTTCAGTATGCTGTGGGAATGTAAAAAATGTTGAGTTGCTAACACATTATTGACTGGCCACCAATTAATTTGTGTTTGCACTTACACTAGTTTATGCAGTTTGTAAGCTCAAAAGGGATGTAGGGCTCTGTAGGAACTGGGTTCACGGCATAGTTTGGGCTTGAAAATAGCAGGCCAGCAAAGTGCTAACGTGAAATATTTTAAGATGTGGTGATGAAATTCCTAGGCATAGAGTGTTTCATGTACCTCGGTAGTTACTTGGCTTTAAATATATTAAGAGTGGCATAGGCTATGCCTGTTAGCTATTGGCAAGGGGGGGCTGTGGGTGCAGAGAGCACAGCATTGCTCTCAGGTGTTGGCATCTCGGGCCACGAGTCGCGTTGCTGTGGGATGAGGTCTTCCCAGGCTGCGGGCAGTCTGGGCGAACAGTTGAGCACAGTAGTGCTCAGTCTTCCCCTGACTTGGGAGGTCATGGTTGCTTTCTCGGACCATGCAGAGTAGAGTTAAACCGTGCAGATCAAGTTTATGTTTATATGTAAATGGAGGTGGACTGCAGAACGAAGGGATTTTAAACAGGTTTTGTTTGTTTTTCTTTATCAGCTGGCATGCCTGGAGAGCCGGGTAAACATTAGACTGCTATCCGAGAGGTCGGGAGTTCAAACCCACCCGTCATGCTGCAGGAGGATGATGAGGCTGTCTGCTCTCATAAAGACATACAGTCTTGGAAACCCTATGCAGGCTCGCTGTGAGTCAGAATGTACTCCGTGACAATGGATTAGAAATGCCCAGGGGATGCTGAATGTTTGTACAGCACATAGGACCCTGCATGGCCCTATTCCCTAAATGTCAGTAACACCCTCTGGTCATCATGTCACCCCCATGGGGAGCCCACACATTTTGAGAAGGCCTCCATTGGAAAGCACCAATCTTTGGGCCTATGAGATGATTCAGAATGCCGTCTGGTCTCTGCTGCTGAAATCCTGTCTGCTCCAGACGGCAGGGTGGGGTCATTCTACTGCACTCGTGGGGCTGCTGGAGGAGGTGGTCATGGGGGCTGCCGTGGGGGAAGGGGGATCGTCTGGTGGGGGAAGAGCAGGGGGGAGCAGGTGATGGTCTCCATTGTAGCTGCTGTGGAGAACAGAGCTGTGTGTGTGTGTGTGTGTGTGTGTGTGTGTGTGTGTGTATGTTGGGGGGCAGGTAATCTTGAGGGGGTGTTCCTTGACAAGTCCCATTGTCAAGTCACATAGGTTTCAGCCCTTGGCCCACGCAGCTCCAGGGATGGCCATCAGCACTGGCTCTGCCCCTCGGCCTGTGGACGGAAGGACGGAGGAGAGCCACGGTGCTCCCTTCTCCCCTCCAGGTGGCAGGACATGTGTCTCTCCAACCTCAAGGGAACTTGACCTCAGAGGCCTAGTTTCCCTGGCCCTCCTGCAGGGGAGGGCAGTCTTCTCGGGCTTTCTTGAGATGCTGAGCTTTTTGAAAGTAGGTTACCAAAGGAAGGGGGAGGAAAAAAAAGTCCAGGTCTCCAGGAATCAGGGCCCATAGCCCCGCTGTCCCATTGAAGTGACATAGCCAAGGAGACTGTGAAAGTGACTCTTCTGCAATGTGGGGATTTACGGCAAATGGTTTCTGTTCCGCTCACTGAGAGAAGCAGCTACTGTGGGGAGATCAGCCACTGACTCCCTGGAGGGTGGGGGGCCCTCCACACACACATGCCCAGAGCTCTTGCCACCGTGACATTGCCCATGGATCAGGGACCCGCTTGCTGAGCCAGTTCTCGCGTGCTGGCCTGCATCCGTCTCCCGCGCTGGGTGGGACTCTCTTAGAAACACCGGAGCCTGGGCCTGCCCTGTGCTTTGGCCTCAGTTCTCCCAGTGAACCGCTCACGTTTGCCCCTCTCCTGCTGGGCTGGCCCGCTGAGCACCTCCACAGATGCGATTTGCCTGGGGCCTGCTCATTCCTGCCTGTCTCTGCCCTCTTCCTGGTTTTATGCCATCTACACGTTTCACCCATAAAGCTCCCATCAACAGATCACCAGAGTTTGAATGTTTCTATCCTCTTATCTCTAGCACAAGTGCAGTTTTAAACTGTTATTTTAACAGGACAGAAAAAGAGGAGCATGGTATCTTGCATCCCTAAAGGTGAAATTATATATTTAGAGATCTTATTTTTATAATACTTAAAATTTTATTTTTATTTTATCACTTTATTGGGAGCTTTAATATTCCCTGGTTCTGTCACATCAAGCAGTATTGTACGATTGCTACCACAATCCGTTTCAGAACATTTTATCAGCTCCCCTTTAACCCCTCACCATACCCCCCCCGGAACCCCTTTATTTTGTTTCCACTCTTTCTTTGGCCGTATCTTATATAATAGATCCATTCACATACAAGTCTGCTGTTCATCCCATTGAGTGGGGTTGTACAGTCATCAATGCTGTCAGCTCCCCATTTCCCCCTCCTCCCTCTCTTCCTGCACCCTCAGGGAACCAGTACTCTTGCTTTACTTTCTGAAGTACTATCTATCTTGGCTTTCATATACCAGATGGTTTTAAATATGCAAATTTAACATGATTAATGAGGTAAAACCAATAAAAATGATAATAGTAAGAGGAGAAAATATGAAAGAACTAGAGGATAGTTATGTGCTTCATCAGTGATATATCACACCCTGGATTTATCATTCCTTCTGAAAGGGACTGTCCAATTTTTTTACATGTGAGTTTTGGGTCTCCACTATGTCCATGCCCCTTCACATTGATTTGGTGGCTTGTTTTTGAAGTTCTGATATCGTTTCCCATGGACACCTCATGATCACACAGGCTGGTGTGCTTCTTCCATGTGGGCTTTGTTGCTTCCCTGCTAGAGGGCTGCTTCTTTAACTACAAGCCTTTAAGACCCCAGATGCTATATCTTTTAATAGTCAGGCACCATCAGCTTTCTTGACCACATTTGCTTATGCACCCATTTTGTTTTAGCGACTGTGTCAGGAAGGGATCATACAATGCCGCATTCTTAGAACATATGGTTCTTGGATTGAGGTAAGATTTTAGAGGCCCAATGTCCATTTGCTTCCTTCTTGCATTTCCTCATATGTAAAAAATACCTATATATTTGTATATATATGTTATTTTCTTTCTTTACTCTTTTTCTTTTTCCTCCTGCCCCACTACCATGTTTAAAACCTATTTTATATAATAGTATATGATAAAGATATCATATACTGTATTTCATATAAATGTTACTTTTATATATTATGTGCTATACATAAGAACCCTGGTGGTGTAGAGGTTACGCATGGGTCTGCTAACCACATGGTCAGCAGTTCAAAACCACCAGTCAACTCTGGAGGAGTAAGACAGGATCTTCTATTCCTGTAAAGAGTTATGGTCTTGGAAACTCACAGGGGCAGTTCAATGCTGCCTTACAGTGTCACCACAAGTCAGTATCGACTCAATGGTAGTGAGTTTGGGTTTATGCTGTACATATTTCTTTGTTCAGGTTGAATTTTCCAAGTGACAGAGATTCCAAGAGGCAGTTGGGCTAAGCTGAACCCCTGCTGCCTCCAGAGGATTGCTTCGGTGTTGTCATGAGTCACTATCAATGCTTTGAGGACTTTCTCCCTCCTTTTGAACACCGACTTGCAAAATCTCTGGTTAGGCGCTGTCAACTACTCTCTGGAAACAGGAGAGAACGCCATGTACTTGTGTCTTGTAAATCATGTTTACCCTCTTTATTAAGTTCTGAAGTACATGAACTCGTGAGATCCGTCAGCTGCACACTGTCCAACGTGACTTTTGAATGTCAGGACTCTTGGGCTGCTCTCCCAGGCCTGCAAGCATCGGAGCTTGGGGGCTTCGGATGTTCTTGCAGAGTGGAGCAGCCTTTGGGTGGCGGTGCGGGAAGCAGCTCTGGAGTGCGCCCACACCCTGCCAACCCCACGTGCCACAGGCCGCAATGCCACGTGGGCCTGCCCCACCCCCTTGGTCTTGTATAGGGACCTTGCCATCCGTGGGGTCTTCGTTGGCTGATTTTTGGAAGTAGATCTGGCATTTTTCCATCTCCATAACTGGTCAAGGATCCTTGTGGTATGTAGAGTTTTCATTGGTTGATTTTCATAAGTAGATTACCAGGCCTTTCTTCCTTGTTTGTCTATGTCTAAAAGCTCTGCCGAAGCCTTTTCATAATCATAGCAACATGCAAATCTCCAACTGACAGACCGGCAGTGGCTGATTACATGCATACTGAATACATGAAAGTACTGGCAGAATTCAAACACAGGTCTCCCAGCAACATGGGAGGAGGGAGTTCTACCATGGACCATCAGTGTTCCCTGGAGCAAGGTCTGCTTCTATTTGGTTGTTCAGTAAACACTTTTGTTTACATCTTGAGTGCCATTTATAACAGCTATCGATCATGTGAGTCCACATTTGTTGTTGTTAGTTCTTTGTTGATGATTTTTGATACTCTCATTACTTTGAATTTTTCCAAATTACAAATTGAGCCAGATAATCTGCCTCCTAAATAGCAGCAGGGCAAAAACGGACAAGAACAGCCCCTGGGCAGTGAGGGGCATGTAGCTGTCTGAAGTGTGTAGCCAGGTGCGTGGCCCTGCTGTGGGGGAATTCTCAGAGACTCTTGGTCAGAAGTCGTCAGAGCTGCAGGGTGGCTGGGGGGCGAGGGAGGGCAGTGGAAAGGGTGAGCTTTGCTCTTGAGCTGAAGGATGAGTTTTATCTCAAAGAAAAACGAAACAAAGCCTCATCAAAGAAGTATTCTGTAGCTAGTAGAGTCTGCACGTCTATTTCAGGAAACGTATGAATAATGTAGGAAACCCAAGTGAACTGTAGTTTGTGTGTGTGTCTTGGTGAAAGGCACTTTCCTAGGAAGTTGTTTTCAAAGAACTGCTCACTGCCATGGAGCTGATTCCAATTCCAGGCAACTCGCTGTAGCCAGGTTTCCCAAAGGGAGTGACACTGTCCGGGGGTGGGGTGGGGAAGTGGGTGGGGAGTGCTTGCACCATCCAAGGGGCCCTGCCAAAGTGGATACTGCATCCTGCACTATGAGGTGTGGTACAAAAATTGTTAATTGCCTGGAGAACTCCGAGCAGTTTGTGTTGTTTTCTCTGAAATGAGGGGATAGACCAAATAAGTTTAGGAAACTCTGCTCTGTAAGGTCTCCAAGACTGTGAAACTGTAAGGGGCAGACAGCCTCATCTTGTGCCCCTGGGACCCCTGGGGGCCATTACCCTTGTGAGGAACAGTCCAGTCTAACCCAGAGAGCCACCAGGTTTCCTTTCCTAAGAACTGTTGCATCAATATTTCATTAGGAAGAAGAAGTCTTTTGCTTCCTGGTTCATTTGGAAGTGCCCTTTATGTTTCAAACAGGAAGTCGCAGGTAATGTTTTTATGACTGTTGAGTTGCTTTTTATAAGTAGCTGAACTATTCATGCACCCATCAAAGTATTCATTTAGTGTGTAGGTTACGGCCGGACTTCTGTGCTTATTTGTAACCCCATTGTAATTTGGAAATGAGAAAAAAATGAAAATTATGTTGAAAAAATGTTTTATTAATTTTAGAATAGTTCTGGCTGAAGGATTGGTGGGGAAGACTTTTGAGCTGTTTGATGGACTGAGGCTTGGATGTTGTCTGCCAGTCACTTACCAAGGCTGTCTCCATCTGCTCGCGGCTTAGCATGGAGGCGATAACGTTGATTATGTGGATGACTAGCATTAAAGAAAGAACCAGTCCTGAGGAGTTGTGGAGATGTTTGATTCACATTAGTGGCCAACTTAGGAAAACTGTAAATAAAATACAAATGCTTAAAGGATTACTTAACATACAGAATTGTTATCAGAAGACATCAGTGCCTTCCACTGAGCACCAGACCTCAGAAACAAATGAGTGTGAATAAAGGCCAGCTGGAGAGGAGATTCAGAGTCAGGTTGTGCAGACTGGTAACCATACAGCATGCATGGCGAGGATGAGTGTGGATGGTGGTCCAGTGGGGAATGAGGGCACTGTTACCATTCAGTGTTTTTCATCCTTTATCCCAATTCTGGCAACAATTTTGACATCAGTACCATTACAGTGACTGAGGTAGTTAGTTTATTGTGCCAACCTGGCCGATAAACACATGTGGGGTTCATGGAAGGGCGGAGAGATAAATGGCTCGGTGAGCCTCACCTTTCTAGTTCTCAGGTCTCTTGCTTTCTGATGGTCAGACCAGTGGGTAGCTGCCTTAGCCAGTTCCCTGCTTCAGCTGGCAAGACTCACTTCCTGCAAGACATCCCTGAAGAGAAGCTACATGGACCTACCCGGATGCAGCCCTGAGTGCTGGAGCAGCCATGTGGAGACCCCTGCCAGCGCTGAGATGCTTACACGTTCACTGACTTGGCTTTCCTCCTGCAGTCAGCGTCATAGTGTGTGTTTTGTGAGATGGAGGAGGACTTTGTGGATTGGTGTCGGACATATGGGTTAATGTTGGACTGTGGGCTTGGGCAGCACTGGGTTGGGATACTTTCTTGATGTGCACTTAACCTTTATGTAAAACTCTCTCTTAGACATGAGTTGCTGTGGATCTGTTTCTCTAAAGTACCCAGACAAACACAGTGACTTTGCATGTAACAAAACCAAGGCTGTCTAAAGTCAGATCTGCCCTCAACCCTAAAGTGTATGCTATTTTTCTTGCCTCCTCTAAAATTTCCCAACAGAACCAGCCCTAGTACATGACCCACTTTTCGCCCACCAGCTTAGCTTGGCGGATGGTACCACCAGCTTAGCTTGGCGGATGGGACCTGGTCATACGCACCAGAAACCTAGGAAGAACCTCAGCGATGTTTCATGGCAAGGGAAGCTCAAAGGATAAAAGATTAGAAGGGGATCCCAAATTAATCAGGGGCCAGATATTTATCCAAGTGTAACAGGGAGGCTCACACTGTACCCCGCTTTGTGACAGAAGAAGGCAACCACTCAGCTAATGTCGACTCACCGTAGCTGTGCAGTCAGCATTGTAGGAATGCTCCTTGTTTGCAGACATGGCTCTTCCTGGAGTTCTGTCTGTGCCTGCCTCAGTCCCATCTGCAAATGTAGTAATTTCTTGTAATAAGAGCTTTGTCTGGGGGGAATTTCAGGGTCTCAGAGGAACTGTCTTACTAGGGTGTAAAGTGAAACTATGAACTGAGATTTCTCATCTGTCTTAAGACTTCCATCTACAACAGAGCTTCAAAAAATTTGTGAAAGAAACATTCCATTGTTTTCTTAATTCCATGTTTGCATGAACCGTTTGAACCCCTGTCATATTTTTGTCTTTGGGATTATTGACTGCCACGATGGCTCCAACGTGTGGTGACCCGCGTCTAACAGGATGAAACGTGACCACTCCTGCGCCATCCTCACGCACATTGGTGTGCTCAGCCATTGCTGGCTCCACCCTGCGTTTTGAGTGTCTTAGCTTAGGGAGCTCATCTTCCAGCGCTATATTAGACAAGCCACCCTTGTGATTCGTCAGGTTTGCGTTTGCTGATTTTCTGAAGTAGGTCCCTGGGCCTTATTTCTTATTCTCAGTCTGTCCAAGACGCTCATGGAGACCCTGTAGGAGAGGGTAGAACTGCCCTTGTGAATTTCTTAGACTGTAACTTTTTACAGGCGTAGAAAGCCCTGTCTGCTTCCTTCAGAGCCACTGGTGGTTTCAAACTGCTGACCTTGTAGACCACACCCGGACTCGTAACCACTACACCATCAGAGCTCAGTATTGACTCCATGGCAGGGAGTTTGGTGTGGCTTTTGGCCTTGGTCTACAAGCTTCTCTGGAACCGGCCCACCACAAGTTCCTTGGTATTTAAAATGTCGGTGACAGAGCTTCAGCATCATGGTGACGTGCCAGCCACGACCACACACCATCCGACAGGTGGCAGTTGTGTCTATTAGACATCCTATGTAGTGTTCGGAGCCCTGGTGGCATAGTGATGATGCTTCGGGCCGCTAACTACAAGGCCAGCAATTTGAAACACCAGCTGTTTTCTCGGGAGAAAGATTTGACTTTCTACTCTTGTAGAGTTATGGTCTCAGAAACCCATTGGGCAGTTCTGTCCCATAGGGTCACTGTGAGTCAGAATTGACTCGACGGCAGCAAGTTTGGTTTTTGAGTGGTGGCACTGTTGACTAAGCCTTGGACTATTCACTGAGAGTTTAGAGGTTCCAATCCACTAGCCTCTCTTCAGAAGGATGAGACTATCTTGTTCCTGTAAAGATTTATAGATAGATAGATAGATAGATAGATAGATAGATAGATAGATAGATAGATAGATAGATAGATAGCGAGCCTTGGGAACTATATATATGATTGATGTATGGCTTAGTGGATTTCACATTGGGCTTTTAACTGGAAAGTCGGCAGTTTGAAACCACCAGCCCCTCTGCCGGAGAAAGAGGAGGCTTTCTACTCCGATAAAGCTTTACAGTCTGAGAAACCCAGAGGCACTTCTGCTCTGTCCTCTCGGGCTGTTGTGTGAGTCAGTATTGATTCGATGGCACTAGTGCTAGCTGGTTTATGGCACTGGGATTTAGCTTAACACTTGGGTGTGGCTATGAACACTTTTGATGCCTACAATTCTGTGGCAGTGTAAGATGGCAGCAGGGTACTGCTGAAGGCAATTGCGACAGAGAGAACATGGGGTGCTTCAAGGAGACCATAAGAGGGCCATGACATTCTGTATTTGTGTGTGACTGCGGAAGTCAGGGATCATAGAGGAGGTCGAGAGAAGAGACTCTTCAGTTCTTTCATTCTTCCAACTGCACACTGAGATTTCTCTGCAGGGAGGCTCCAGCCCCAGGTTGGAGGAGGTACAGCAAAACATTGGCATTTGCTTCCCTACACATTTCCTGAACAGCCAGGCATTTAAAGCTTGCAATTCAATCCCCTGAAAAGGATGTAGTTCCGGAAGGTACAGATAGTTAAGGTGCTCGCTTACCTATAGCCAAAAGGCTGGAGGTGGGAATTCCTTGCAAGGCACCTTGGAAGAAAGGCCTGGTTATCACCTTTCAAAAAATCAGCCCCAAAGGAGCAGAGTTCTGTGCCACAGGCGGTCCCTCCCTCAGTCAGAATTAACCCTGCTCCATCAGGTTTGGATGTGCTTTCATGTTTTATTTACAGTGGGATTCTCTTTATTTTCATGTATAAGTTAAATATTTATTGGTTGCCTACTGTGTTCCAGTCACCGTGGTCGAGCCTAAAAGAAGAAGGTGACTAAGACCCAGCCCATGTCATGTCATGAGAATAATTGTAGCGTTAGCAGGGACACCTGATGCTTTGTAAAGACTTACCATGTTTGGCATCTAATCAATTTTTTTCACTCAATCCTCCCTTCCTCTCTTGTCAGATAGACCCCATCGCTGCCCTCTACTGTACAGATGATTTGGAATTCCATTGTTTTTCAGTGCCACACACTGCCTGAGGCAGGTTTGAACCCAAGGCCACAGGAATTGGACGTGTCAGAGGAGGTGCCCAGAGGAGAGCTGAGAGGTGGTCTAAGGGCACAAGGGCAGAGGGAGATGCCCTGACTGTGCATATGCTACATTCGGGCACCATGCTCTGGGCTGGGCCTATCAGAAATGATGGAGCTTCATGCTGATAAGGTCGGTGGGCCCACATTATTCTCAGAACCAGGAGTTTTTGCATCATCCGCGAGACATTGGAGGTTTTGGACACAGGAATGACAAGATTTTTGTTTTACAAAGCTGATACTGGGGGCATGTACACAGTCAGTCTGGAAGCTTAAAAACAAGTTAGACAGCAGTTGCCATGTCCCGGTAGGAGACTGGCCAAGGCCCGGGGTTACCTATGAGAGAATCTGGTCACAGGGAGAAGAAGCAGGAGGAGCTGAGGATGCCCTGGGTCACTAGCCAGATGGTAGCGCCACTCAGGGAGCAGGAAAGAATCCAGAAAGGGGAACCGATCTGCAGGATTAAGTAATGTGACAGTGTCTTCACTAATGTGTCGCCAGTTGGGAAATGTTGCATGAAGTGTTTTAGCTCTTGGGCAAACAAAGGATAGTCAGTAGCTGGTTGTGTTTATTGGGAGTCTAACCTTTTGTCATCAGGGCCACTGTGATCATTGCATGTACTGGTTGGGTGAAGCAGAGGCTACACATGGAAGAACCGCAAGTCAACTTTGCCTCCTGACTTTTAATGCGGGACCAAGTGTGAGTTTGCCTATGAGGTTGCAGGGGGCTCTTTGAAACGAGTTCTCTTGCCTTTTTGTTGCTGCTGGGGCCCCATGCCATTGAGTCAGTGCCCACTCACCACGAGGAACTGCTGCAGGTTTTCTGAGTTGTAATCTTTACAGGAGCAGCTGGTCAATCATTCTCTGATGGAGTGTCTGGTGGGCTCAAACTGCCGACCTCAGGTTAGCAGCCCACCTCATAACTCACTAACTTCAAACTGCCAAACTTCAAGATAGCAGCTGATCCCTTAACTCAGTGGTTCTCAACCTGTGGGTCGCGACCCCTTTGGAGGTTGGAATGATCTGTCCCCCGATTCATAACAGTAACAAAATTACAGTGTGAAGTAGCAATGAAAATACTTTTATGGTTGGTGGGGGTCACCACCACATGAGGCACTATATGAAAGGGCCGCGGCGTGAGGAAGGTTGAGAACCACTGCCTTAACTGTTGCATCACGAGAAGTCCTTGACTATCCATCCCTTCCTGTGATTTACAGAAGGAGAATCGATTTATTGGCATTACGATGTGGACAAAGAATAATGGCTAAACCGTAGGCTGCCAAAAGAACAAACAAATCTGTGTTGGAAAAAATATACCCCAAATACTCCTGGGAAGTAAGGGTGATAGGCTGTGCCTCACATATTTTAGACACCTCATTAGGAGGGACCAGTCCCTGGTGAGGGACACCAGGCTTGGGGAAGTGAAGGTTAGGGAGCAAGGAGACCCATAATGCACTGAATTGATGCAGAGGCTGTGGGAGCAGGCATAGGGACTACTGTGTGCTGGTGTAGAGCGGAACAGTGTTTCATTATGTTGTACAAAGTATCACTGTGAATTGCAACTAACTCGTTGACCTCTAATCACACCACCGTGGCTCATCGTAGAAAAGTCTCTAAAGTGGAACAAGAAATTAAAGTCAGCTGTGAAGCAATCTCATCTAATCTTAAAGTCTAATTTTAAAGTCGTTTGCCTTTATCTCATCTTTTCAAAGCATCTGATTCTTTTTCATCTACATAATACTTTTTGACCCTATTGTATCTATTTACACAATAAGCAACAGATGCTATCAAGATAATAACAAGGGCAAGAGGCACAAAGATCTCTGGAAACAATCGCAAGGGCTCTGGGTCAGCACCCAGCAGGGAGGTTGAATACGTGAAGGGCATCTGTTTCCTTCTACTAATGGTCAAAGGAGACTTACTGAGAAGGCAGCAGCTCAGTGCTCGGCTACACACTAAAAGATCAGCAGTTCAGTCTGCTCAGGTCAAGATTTCAGACCAAACCCCCTGCCATTGAGTTGAACCCAACTCTCAGTAACTGACATAGTTAAAGTTTATTGTGCCAACCTGGCCGATAAACACATGGGTTAATTGAAGGGCAGAGGGATAAATGGCTCGGTGAGCCTCGCCTTTCTAGTTCTCAGGTCCCTTGCTTTGTGATGGTCGGATCAGTGTGTAGCTGCCTTAGCCAGTTCCCAGCTTCAACTGACAAGGCTCACTTCCTGCAAGACATCCCCAAGGAGAAGCCACATGGACCTACCCTGATGCAGCCCTGGGTGCTGGAACAGCCATGTGGAGACCTCTGCCAGCGCTGAGATGCTTACATGTTCACTGACTCAGGTTTCCTCCTGCAGTCGGCATCGTAGCGTGTGTTTTGTGAGATGGAGGACTTTGTGGATTGAGGTCGGACATGTGGGTTAATGTTGGACTTGTGGGCTTGGGCAGCACTGGATTGGGAGGCTTTCTTGATGTGCACTTACCCTTTATATTAAACTCTCTCATATACATATGAGTGTCTGTGGATTTGTTTCTCTAATGTACCCAGACTAACACAGTAACTGTCGGACAGAGTAGAATGTCCCCATTGGATTTCAGAGACTATACATTTTTACAGGCGCAGAAGCACCAGGAAGTCTTATCTTTCTGCTGGAAGTGGTGGATGGGTTTGAACCACTCACCTTGTGATTAGCAGTTGGATGCTTAACCTATTTCCCCACCAGGTCTCCTTCTCCCTTCTGGGGCTGTTCTGCCCTGTCACATGAGGTCACTGAGTTGGAATCGCCTTGGTGGCACAACAAAACGAATAACAGAGCCCAGAGCCCTGGTGGCACAATGAAGAGCTCCCTGGAAAATTGCTGATTAGAACCCTCCCAGGGGTTCTCCAGGCAAAGGGCTGGTCGCTTGTCTCTTTAAGGATGGCCCACACGCAAAACCACTGTCCTCAGGTGGGGTCCCACTCCGAGTGACCCAGTAGGACAGGGAGAACTGCCCCTGTGGGTTTCCAAGATTGTAACTCTTCATGGGAGCAGAGAGCCGCCCCTCTCTCCTATGAAAATTAGAGCAGAAATCCCTTTGGGTCAGTTCTCCTCGGCTGTAAGTCATTGTCATGAGTCAGAATGGACACGACACACCTGGCAGCAGTATTGGTAAGAGGTAGCCTCGCCTTTCTTGCCGGAGACTTGTTTCATACCGGCCAGTGCATCTCATGCGTGGCCTCCAGCGACTATCAGTACAGTTGTTACTGTTGCTGGGATGCCCCAGCAGATTTCAGCAGAGCTTCCTGACTGACGGACAGGGACTAAGAAGAGAAACCTGGCGAGGTACTTCTGAAAAGCAGCCAATGAAACCTTATAGATCCCAATGGTCTGATCTTGTGCTTGGGGTTGCCCTGTGCTGATCCAACCGCGGTTAGTAGCAAGTGAGGAGAGGTCAGTTACGTGATTTTCCGGTGTGTGTGTTGCATGTACCTATCTAGAACAAAGTCAGTTTTTGATATCCATTTGCTATGAGTGCTGTTAGTTGCTGTCCACTCAACTGTAACCCGTGTAACCCCCAAGCACAGTCAATGAAACAGTCCCTGGCCACTGGCTTCTGCATGATGCTTGACTCCATAGTTACAGCCGTTTCCTATTTTGAGTGTCTTTCAACCTGAGACACTCAAGCATTTTCAGCACTGTATTAGATAACATTCTATTGTGATTCATCATTTTTCTGTTCGGGAAAGCTGCTGAAACTAGTCGTCATGGAAGAGGAGGGTCCCCCTCACGTGGTCTTTGAGGTTCTGGTCGCTTTGCTTCTACAATCCAGTAGTCCTGAAGCCCCATCGTCTGATGAAGGCACAGAGGGCTGGTGGTTGAAATGGTAGCAGCATATTTTTCTGGATTATGTCCTAAATAACTGATTATGCTTTAGGCAATTATAAAGAGGAAATGTATATTATGAGAAGCGTATGCAACAGTACTTTAAATGAAATTATTGCTAGTGGGATTTCTCATTGGCCACAGTCGTGAAATTTCATGGGTTGAGTTCCAGGGGCTATGGAGGGTGGTGAAGGGACTATTAGAGGGTGCACGGGATTATTAGATTACTAGAGAGAGGAGTAGAAGTATTTCCTTTTGGAAATCATATTTGCGTATGTCATTTCATAATTTATGGCTTCATAGATTCCTAATGGCAGCCGTTAAAATGGTCATTGCTCCAAAGGAAGCGCACCTGCTGTTAATGGCAGGTACTAAAAGCATAGCTAATTCTGTCTCTGAAAGTAGGTTGCATGACTGCTAACTGAAAGGTCAGCAGTGAGAACCCACAAGTCCCTCAGTAGGAGACCGATGTGGCCCTTGGCTTCTAGAAAGACTTCCCGCCTTGGAAACCCAGGGGGCACTTCCGTTCCACCCTGCCGGGTTGCTATGAGTCAGCATTGGCAGTGGGATTAAAAGCAGGCCATTAGAGTAGAAACGTGGTTCTTTTCTCTTGGTAGGATTTTCATTGATTAATTAACTCTGCAAGATCAAGTTGTTGTTGTCTGTGAGCACTCAGCTCCACCTTGCTGCCAGCCTGTGTGTGGCCCAAGGTCTGACGGACAGGTAGATGGACAGTGGGGACAAGGCATTTAGTCAGTGGCCCACTGGAGTGAGCCAACATACACACACTAAGTTCTTGGCTGTGTCCTCCAGAGCGGTGCTGGTCTTTGGCTAGTTGTGTGGTAGCTCGTGACCTCCTTTCTTTGGATGTCTTTTTCCCCCTCACTTGTTCTTCACCATTGTAAAGGGAGTAGGATATCACTTTTTTAGTCTTTAAATCCTGAAATATTTCAAACATACCAAAAAGTACAGCCACTATCAACAAATGTAAGATCTTTATCAGCACTCAGAATCCATGAATGTGAACATGTGTCATGCTTGTGCAGAGTTTTTAGACATCAAATTGTGTGCCTGGGAAAATCCACTTAACCTCTTTTCCTCTTCAGAGCTCCCCATCATCCTCCAGTTGGGATGTTTTTCAAAGTCATATGTTATAAGGTTACTGCAGAGGTTTCTATCCAGGGAGCACAATGAGCTTTGTGCTCTGAAGATTACATATGTACATCCTTTATGAGTTTTCATTTTTGCCTGTTTTTAAAATGTTTGAAGTCTATTGATATTGATAAATCAAGTGTAATCATTGGAACTCTCCAGCAAGAAAATGTTTCATCATATCAACCTGTGATACATTTATCTATTGCCCTACCAATAGGTACTTCACTTCTATTTTCTTAGGATCCCTGTCAGTGCCTGAATGAACATCTTTGTACGTGTCTGACACACGTCAGAACATGAAGAATGGAGAGAGAGACTTTTCAGACTAAATGAGATAAGGATGCATTTATTGATAAGATGGGAAATATCAAAAAACGGACAAAAGGAAGATCATCCTGCACTCCTGCTGCCTGTGTTCAGGGCGTCCTCTCTGCAGAGGTTTCCCATAGTTGAGATTACACTGTACTCTTTCCTCTGCTTTTTCACTGAGAATGAGCCGGTTCCTGGCTTGGTCTGTTTGCTCAGTGCCAAGTTTCCAACTAGGTAGGTTTCTCATCTACTGTGGTATAATCATTTCATGTTTACAAATGAGAGATTTATAGGTGCCCTGCTTTCTCAAACACAGCAGAATAGCATTTCCTTAGTTATTACTTAAACAAAAAGATATGTTTACTTTTAGAATTGATCTAACATTCTCTTGTCAACATTTTACTATTTCCTGAAATTGCATTACTACTACAGTGGGCATACTTGTTTTTCTTCGTTTTATGTTTCCTATGGTAGATTCTTAGAAGCCGCTTTTTAAAATTATGCACACATGTGTATAGAAAGAACCTGGTGGCGCGGTGGTTAAGTGCTCTGCTGTTAACCAAAAGGACAAGAATTTGAGCCCACCAGCTGCTCCGTGGGAGAGAAATGCGGCAATCTGCTTCCATGAAGATCGCAGCTTTGGCCTCCCCAGGGGACAGTTCTATCTTGTTCTCTAGGAGGCTGGAAATCAGAATTGCGTTTACACTGTCTACAGATAGAGAGATGTGGGTAGAGATTTACAACTCTCCAAAAGGAGTGGACCAATTTTTGTTCCCCCCAGCCGCTACACGCATACTCAGAGTGACCCTGCAGAGGAGAGGAGGGGGGACCTGCACGCGCTTCCAAGACTGAAAACTGCACCGGGGAGAAGGCCTCATCTTTCCTCTGAGGACACCTGGTGGTTTTGAACTGCTGCCCTTGTGATTAGCAGCTCAACGCCTAATCCTCTCTGCCATCGGGGGCTTGGAAGCCGCTCCATGGCAGAGAGTGACACTGTAAAGGCTATGGTGTGTACAAACATACACACTCATACTGTGTTTGGCGTGAAAGTTTACATACCAAATTACTTTTATACTTAATAATCCACAGATACTGCTTTATGCCATTGATGGTCATCCCCGCAGCACTCTCCGTGTCTACTCTGGGATTCCCACTTCCGTCCATCTGATTCCTCTTCCGCCTCCTGGCTGCTCTCATCATTGCTTTGGGGCAGTTGCTCATTTTTCATCTCTTACTGCGGCATTCTCCCCAGGGGTTCCTTCTTTTTTAGGTCAGTCTATTGGACAAACTGCTGCTTTGAGATTTTGCTCTTCTTCATTCTCCTTTGCTGCTGATGGAGAGAGACCAATAAGTAGACCTTAGATGGCCCCTTGGAAGCTTTGGACACCTCACTTGGTGCTCACCAAACACGGATGGGGGCACTAGCTTTACGAACTATGTTGTTCCAGTTGACCGAGATGCCCCCTAAGACTGTGGGCCTCAGGTCCTGGGTATGTTAATGCCTGTGTACCAAGTCAATTGCCAACTAAGCTCCTTGTGTTGGACAGGGTTCTCTAGAGAGACAAACCAGATTGCTAGTAATTATATATAAATACATTTATAAAGATAGACATATAATTCAAGAAATAAACCATTAAATAATATACAGATAGATAATACAAGAAATTAACAGTTAAATTTTAAAGCAGTGAGACACTAGCAGTCCTTCAAGTTTTGAGAGCTGCCAGGTACCAGTTCCCTTCTGTAGAGAGAGCTGGGCTATATATACCCAGGCAGCAAACTGCAGGGCAGGTCCCCAACTGTCATCAACTGTCAGTCCCCGGCTCCAGAGATGAACATTCCAATCGTGTGGGCTTAAAGGGACCTCAACTTACAGCGACACAGTCCACAGGCTAGGCATCCCATAGGTAGTGTACCCCTTTAAACTGAGGCACAGAACAAGCAAGCCATTTATCCCTCTGCCCTTCAGTTAATCCTACTTGTGTTTATCGGCCAGGCTGGCACAATAAACTATAGCACTCCTGTAGGAAAAATGTCATGTATTTTCTGTCTGCTTCAAGTAATTTTTAAACTTTCCGTTCACATAACTTAATGGATGTTTGCTAGTGACATATTTAGCTAGTCCCGAATGCCAGTGGAGATTGAACTTTAGCACGACTTTCCACTACCCTGCCGACGACCTTACTTTAATGAAGTCCACACTTATCAGAATACTTCAGTCCGCATTCCTTAACCTCAGAATTCTTCTTGAGGAATTGATGGGTGGTTTTTTTGGTTGCAGATGTCGCTTTTGTAAAAAGTCAGCAAAGCCGAAGACTCGTGATGAGACGGCTTGATCAAGTGGCTGCAGCAGCGGCGCCCACCCAGGGACCATTGTGAAGTGGCACAGGACAGACAGTGCTCAGTTCCCTTGTAGGGAGGTTCACCTGGAGATGACTCCACAGCACCTACTAAGAACATACACTTCTGTGCCTTCGGAATATTCTCAAAATCAGGGCATGCCTGTCCTTCTCAGACTATGACAGGGTATTTTTGGTCCTTCCCTCCTCTGCTCCCTTCTCCCTTTCCATTCTTTCCCTCCTTCTGTCCTTTCTTTCTAGCAGGGAGGCAAAGAATGTGCCGTCAGGAAAGCCCTCTGTGCTTTGAAAGCGAGAACAGAACCCCAACAGCAGAGCCATCAAACAAGCCTGTAACCCCCTCCCCGCAAAAGAAAGACAGAAAGAAAAACCCAAACTCAGTGCCGTTGAGTCGATGCCAACTCCAGGCACTCCAGAGTCGAACCACCCCTGTGAGACGCCAAACTCTTTATGGAGGCAGAGAGCCTGGTGTTTCTCCCAAAACCTTTACTTAGGGGGAAGCCTAATTAGAGACTTGACTAAAACTCAGGGTGGGGGGGGGAGCTTCTCCGTCTGTTGGAATCTGAAGGGCGCGTCTACCAGAGGCTAGGCTGGAGACAGGGCCCAGGGAAGACGATCACATGGGCCTGTGAAAGGAAGAGCCTTCACCAGAAAGAAGTAAGACGTGTGCATTTTTTGTGTCCTTTCTCCATTTTTAACGTAGTATTCCTGAATTCATCGCAGCCATCTTTAGTCTGATATTTCGTTTCAATAAAGATCGACAGCTTCAGAAACCTGTATGGGCCCCGTTGCGTCCAATTCCACTCGGTGGCGGTGGGTTTGGCTCGTTGGCTCTGTTTGAAGGCGAATAGAAAGGTGGTGCCTTGGGCAAGCGCTCGGCTGTGAACGGACAGAGCAGACTTGACCACCTGCTTGCATCAGGTTTTCAGGCCAGGAGACCTGGGGCGGGAGCAATTCTGCGCTGTCCTATAGCTTCTTTGGAAGAAGAAGGGCACAGAAGGGGGAACGATTCAAGAAATACCGCATGCACTCGTGTATAAGCCGGGTTTCAGCACATACTTAATGCAGTTTTTGTGGAAAAATTTGGTGCCTCGACTTATATTCAGGTCGGCTTATACTCGAGTACACACGGTACATTGGTAAAATGACCTTTTCAAACACGCCAGCAGCAGGATATCACTTGATACATTTTGATCACCCCCCAAAATGGCCAAATATTGCTCCTGTTTTCAATAGTACCTTCTTAGGCATACACACACATTTCCTTCATTTTATTTAAGCCAATTCTTTATTCTTAACTTTATTCAATGAGTGTTTTTATGGTGCTCACACAGTAGAACAGCTTTAAGCATGAAGAGAAATAGAAACAATTTCTTCCTATCACCTAGACCCCTGAAAGAGCTCAGTATCCAAGTGTTCCTTTCCTGGCTTCTTTATTCCCTTCAGCAGCGTTTGTCCCTCTGGCCACGCCCCCACTCAGCAAGTCTTCACTGAGAACATCGATGTCAGGCCCTGTGCTTGGCACCAGTGCTGAAGGTGATGGATGCGGAAGGAGGCAGGACCTTCTATTCTGGTGGGAAAGGCAGTGCTGTGTGTGAGCAGTGCCCTGTGGTGGACTGATGGCCCCCTGGAGGGTCCAGGAAGGGCTGTCTGGAGCCTGGGTCCTTCTGACAGATGCTTGGGGCATGAGCTAGCAAGGAAAGATGGCGGAAGGAGGCAGGTGATCGTAGGTGCTAAAATCCATTACCAGAAATCAGGCTGTTTCCCTCCCATCCTTTTTATCTCAAAGGAAATAAAATGAAAACAGTTTTTAGCTTCCTTGTTCTTGCTTCTAGACACACTTAATTTTTCTAGAGCCATTTTGTTGTCTACATTATCAGCTTACTAAATAATCGGTCAGATTAATTAACACAGTCTATTCAAACAGAAGGCATCATTTGGGATTCAAAAGACGGGGAATTTGGAACCAAACCATGGTTCCTGGTTTTTGCCTTCTCTCTCTCTTGGCAAGCCCAGGGCTGACGTGAAGGCAGGGCCTGGGATGGAGAGGTGAGATGAGGTTTGGAATTGGACCCTGGTTTACAAAAACCTGAACTCCAGAACAGCAGCCCCGTCAATGAACAAGTAGACTAGAAATGAATCTAACCATTGGGCATAGCAGTACCATAAGGAACCAAGTTTCCATCTGAAGGAGCATTGTGAGTTATGTATTTGGCTGTTAACCGCAAGGTCAGCAGTTCAAAACCACCAGCTGCTCCGAGGGAGAAAGATGAGGCTCTCTATGCCCATAAGGATTTACGTCCTCAGAAACTCACAGGGGGCAGTCCTACACTGTCCTATAGGGTCACCGAGTCAGAATCAACTCAATGGCAATGAGAAGGAGAGAGAAGCTGTAAAAATGAACCACTAAGGTGGTATAGTGGTTACTCATTGGGCTTCGAGCTTAAGGTCAGTAGTTCAAAACCACCAGCTGCTATTTGGAAGAAAGAAGGAGCTTTCTACTCCTGTAAAGAGTTACATTTTTTGAAACCTACAGGGGCAGTTCAACTCTGTCTTACGGGGTCACTGTGAATCAGCATCAACTTGATGGCAGTGAGTTTTGAGTTTGGAAGGCTCTTGCTTATTCTGTTCCTGTGTGGGGCAGAGATCCAGGGTCTCAACTTGCTCTCCAAAGCTCCTCCCACGTCCTGCTACAAGTGAATAGCTTTATTTCTTCCCCTGAGTCGTTTGTGGCTGCTTGGCACCAGAGTGGAGCTACACGGATGTCTTCCTGCTAGGTTGCGAGGCCACATGAGATGCAGTCAGTGGAATAAAAGTCAACAGTGGAAGCGCCAGTGGTGATGTGTGCAAATACGGCTCTGTACACAGGAGCTGCAGGACTCAGTCTGGTCACTGGCTTCCTTCTTGGCTGAGGGGTGCTATGGCCTAGTGGTGCCCAGAACATGGTGCCAATGTGCTGTGGGCTAACAAGTGTGGGCAGCCATCCAAGGAAAGTCTCTGGTGACCTTTACCTGGGTCTGAAGATGACTCTCCCCCAACAATTCTTAATCAAATACCAAAACACTAAATGGCTGTCATGGTAATTATTTTGAGAGACATGCTGTCCTTTAGCTATAAAGCTTCCCCTGAAGTTACCTAAAAGTTGCCCTTTGACTTGTGCTTAGGAAGTAAGAATAGTCTTCCTAGGAAATTCCCAACTGTTGTCCGGAGAGACCAGTCCCTGGGGAAGGACCCGTGCTTGGTAAGGGAGCAGGGCAGTGACACAGAGGAAGGCGCTCAACAAGATGGATGGCCACAGTGGCCCAAACATGCCAGTTGTGAGGGTGGCACAGGACCGGGCAGTGTTCATGCTCTTGTAAATATCTATGTAAACCAAGTTGGAACCAACTCCACACCACCTAACGATGACAGCATCATCTCTGATCCCCGGCTGCTCCAAGGGAAAAAGGCGAGGCTTTCTGCTCCCAGCAGAAAGATTTCCAGCTTCTGAAAACCCAAACGGTTCTGCTCTGCCAGGTAGGGTAGCTGCAAGTTTGGCAGCGTTTGCTTTGGGTTTTTGGATCTCTGCCCCTGACACCGTCTGCCCGCTGTGCTGTTGTAGATTGTGTGTTGCTGTGAAGCTAGAAACGCTGTTACATGTATTTCCAATGCCCTCAGTATCACCCAGGACATCCAGGTTGTAGTAGAGTCTCCAGATGAAGGCAGGTCAGAAAGAATGACCTAGCAATCTATTTTTCCAAAATCAACTAGCGCAAACTATGAGGCCCACAGCAGAGCATTGTTCTATGCAGTGCTGGAAGACGGGATGGGCCCCTAGGTTGGGAGACCGTGGAAATGCTTAGTGGCCTCTGTATCTAGTCGGATTGTCTGTTACTGCAGGAGTGATTATGTAACAGTAGTTACTTGTTTAAGGAACAGTATTTACTGCCTTTGTTGTCTTTACTCTCTTGCAACTTCCCGTGTTTTCTTTTGCCTCAATCCTACTGTGCTGACCTCCCCACTCTCCTAAGTTACATGGACTCTCTCCACGTGATTTTCCTTTCTCTTCGCTGCCATCTCGGCGAACCATCAAGAGTGCATCGTTCTGTGCCTACACCTCGTCTGATTTTCTGTAACTGTAGACTCGGGTCCTATCCATCCTTTCATGGTTGACTTATTTCACTTGGCACATACCCCCCAGGCTCCTCCACACCATGAGGTGTGTCACAGATGCCCTTTCTTCTTTAGCGCCATGTGGTGTTCCTGTGTGTGTCTGGGTTTTTTATACGTTCATCCACTGATGGTGCTTGTGGTGCTGTGGGTAGGCATTGGGCTGCTAGCCACCAGGTAAGAGGTCAGAACCACTGGTTCCTCTGTGGGAGAAAGATGAACCTGCTCCCATAAAGCTTATGCGGGGCTGCTGTGAGTCAGAATGGCCTCAAAGGCTGGTGCTTTGGGTGTGTTGGTTTTGCCATTGTGAATAGGACACACACCTAGTAGTGGGATGACTGGTCCATATGGTGTGTCAGTTTCACAAACTCTCCTGTCAACTTGAGCCAAGCAGTGGAATCCAGCCTGTCAGTCCGGTCATAGCCAATGAGGCCTCTGTGTGGCCATGCAGGACCTTCTCCTGAGGATTCTGGGAACTCCTGTCTTCCTCCCTGGAGGCGGGACACATACTGTCTCTACTACACATTCCTGTTGACAAACCACATGGAGACACACTGATGGAGCCAGAGCCCTGGAGATGGAGGAGCCACGTGGAGACCCCTGCCAGCACTGTGATGCTTCCATCGCCACTGGATCTACAAGACTTTCTACCCACTGGCCTGTAATCTATGTGCATTCAGCATCATTGCATGGCTGCGTGAGTCTAAAGAGGAAGTTATGGACTAGTACCAGACATACGGGCTAATATCAGACTTAGGAACTTGATCTGGACTGGGTTGGGATGTTTTCTTAATATACAATTACCCTTCATATAAAACCCTTTCTTATACAGATATGACTGTCTATGAATTTGTTTCTCTAGTCAACCTGGACTAGCACATAATGGTGTTCCCATTTCCAACATCTGAAAGATGCCCCATGCTCTCTTTTTACAGCAGGTGTACTTTGTGTCAGCCACACCAGCAGTGCCTGAGAGTCCCAGTCTCTACACTTTTGCCAGCATTTCTTTTTTTTCTGGCTTTTGTTTGTTTGTTTTTAACTTTGCTCTTCTTGCTGGGGTGAGATGATTCCGCAGTGTTGCTTTGATAGCCATGCGAGCTGACCATGTGAGGGACGGCACATGGGAGTATACCCATCAGGATATAGAGGTAGGCAGAAGATATTTCCACATATTTACCACAGATGCCTGTGGGTGTGGTAGAGTATACAGGAGGCAAAAGTTTGAAAACTTCTTAGCCATATCCAGACACCTTGAAGGACTGAATAGGACCACCGACTAAAGGAATAACTAGGTCAACTGGCATCACATAGGCCATAAAAAGAATGTTGTTAATCGGACTTTGGAGGTTAGTGACTGGGGTCTTAAGAGCTAGCGAGTGGCCCTCTAAGATGAAATTATTAGTCTTTCCCTGGCTGAAGTGAAGAAGAATGAAGAAAACAAGAGTCAAGCAAACCACAAAGACCAAAGCACCATGGAAGCCAAGCTTCCCCTACCCTGAGATGGGGAGAACGTAGATGGTGCCCGGCTACCACTTCCAGTTGCTTTGAAAGGGATCACAGGAGAAGGTCTTGGGCAGAGTGGAGCAAAAATGTGGGACAAAATTCAAAATCATGAAAAGCCCAAGCTTTTACTGGTCTGATAGAGGCTAGTAGAACTCCTTAGAATGTGACCTCTAGATACTCTTTAACTTGAACCCCATCCCTAACCCCAACCCCTAGCTCTGTTTTCAGTTGAACAACGGACAGGTCGACCAGGGGAACAAGAACTGTAGGGAGGAACCTACATGCGCAAAGGGCAGCACTAGCCCAGAAACAACGCAGAAGGCGGGAAGGGGCAGGAAAGGACACATGGGACCCAGGGAGGAAGTGGAAAGGGATCCGTTACAGTGAGGGGATCGCAACCAATGTTGCAGAACAAAAGGTGTATAAATTGCCTTTGCTCTGGAAACCTTCACGCGAGCCACATGAACAATTTCAAACACAAAACAAAACCACCAAATAATGGAAAGAACACGGTGGCCTTGCGCAGATCAACCACCGTGAAGACAGCCCAGAACCACGTCACCGTGAGTCAGAAGAAACGTGACAACAACTGCCACCCGCTTGTAACCTCTTCTGGTCATTGAATGTGTCATTGAATGCAGCTTCCGTCTATTCAGGTTGATGGCAATTCTACCGCTGATTGTTTTTCCTGACTCTGGGTAGGCATCTCCAGCAGTTGCAATGTCCTAGGAAGTGTGGATTTTGTTTGTTCATGATGGACATGTACTTGGGACTGATGGTTTGCCGGGCTCTGTCCTCAGTGGGCAGGGCAGCAGCCCGGAACAGAGCCTGGGTCCCTGCTCCCGTGGGGAGCTTTCGTCTATTTCAGTGCACAATAAATAACAAGACAAGCATCAAATAGTGGTAAGTGCTCTACAGAGAATTAAAATGTAGAGATGTCATAGAGAGGTTGGAAGTTGATTAATAAATCCTTCTGAAAAAGAACACTAGGGATGAAGGAAATAAAAAAGGACAAATAAGCCCTTTTCAGATTTTTTCCAAACATGGTGGAGATAGTTTATTTTGCCAGCCCGGCCAATAAACACAAGTGGGATTAATTGAAGGGCGGAGAGATAGATAAATGGATCGGTGAGCCTCGTCTTGTCTCTGGCTCTTTGATCATCGGACCAGCGTGTGGCTGCCTTGCTTGTTCTGTGCCTCAATTTAGAGGCTACACTGCCTGTGGGATGCCTAGCCTGTGGACTGTGTCACTGTAAGTTGAGGCCTCTTTAAGACCACACAATTGGAATGCACATCTCTTGAGCTGGTGACTGACTGTTGGTGACCTGGCTGACAGTTGGTGACCTGCCTTGCTGGTTGCTGCCTGTGCTGGGATAGCTTGAATCTCTCTACAGAGGACTACCTAGCGGCCCTCATGACTTGAAGGACTGCCAGTGTCTCACAACTCTCTCAGGGGAGTGAGTTGCACTGAGCCATTTGTACTGCTTTATAATTTAACTGTTCATTTCTTGTATTATCTATCTACCTATCTATAATTTAACAGTTCATTTCATATATTTATATAATTATTAGCAATCTGGTATTGTCTCTCTAGAGAACCCTGTCTAACACAATGGTATTAGTGGCAGACTCCATTTTGAGGGGAAAAGTATGGTGACAAAGGGTAATTGATAGTGACTTTGTGAATAAGATTAGTAATCGTGCCCTCATTTGTCATCACTGTGTATTAAAAATGGAGGCCTGGTGTAGTGGTTACACATCGGGCTGCTAATCTCAAGGTCAGCAGTTTGAAACCACCAGCCTCTCCTTGAGAGAGAGATTGGGCTTTTGCAGTCTCAGAATCCCCAGGAGCAGTTCTCCCCTGTCCTGTAGGGTCCACTGTGTGTTGATCGGCTCGACAGCAGTGAGTTAAGTTTTGGTTTTTGTATGAAGAGTTCTGTGCTTTCCAGCGGGTTACTCCCCAGCCGCCCAGGGGGAAGGCGCAGGCTGTGTAAAGACGTAGTGTTCTTGGTTCTTTTTTCATCTCCCGGGCTGGCTACGTAGGTGGTGGTCAGCAAGTATATTTTGAATGTCCAAAGAAAACCTTGATTTAGTAGAACTTTTCCTCCAGTCCTATTTAAACAGCAGGCCATGTCTGATTTACCTTCCTTTAACCCAAAGCAGGACTGTACCAGTTGTGTCTTACATAAGCGGTATTAAAATTAAATATCCTGGTTTTATTCAAGACATTTGTGGTGTCACTTTTTTTAAAAAGTACAATTAGCCTTGAGATAACTCTGCTGATGGAAACGGGGCACAATCTGGAAAACCACGCATTTCGTGATTTCTATTGTTTTTATCTGGGCTAATTCCTTAATAAGCCATCTAATCTTTGGCTTGGTTAGAGTTGATGTTTTTTAACTCTTCACTAAGCAGACTGCCCGCCCCCCCCCCCCCCCCCGTGCTGTGGGAAATCCATTTAACTGCGCATTTTCGGTGGCTCTCTCAGACACATGGAGACGTGGAGCATGCGCTCAGGACCTGGCCCTATTTAAAGGTAGCTTTTGCTCAGGCTTGCTGGAAGGAGGACACATAGTGAATATGCCAGGGCCGCTGGTATTGCTCCGAAGGTGATTAAAAACGGAAAACTCGATTGGTGCTCGCCTGTCTTATGAGGCCTCTTGGAATGCTGCAGGGAGCACTTGACGTGCTTTAGATGAAGCCTTGTGAATTGCTAACGGCTTGCAGCACAAGTCAGCTTTCCATCCCACAATTCATTCATACTTTATTTCATCGCGGTGACGGCCAGCCCCACAAGGTAACATCTCTTATCCCACTTCCCTCCAGTCGTTCTCGCTTTTATTCTTTATGCTGACGGAACCCTGTCCTTGGGAAATGCTGCACTTTGAGCTCACATGGGTGATTATTCTAAGAATACCTCCCTAGAGTTAGTGTTCCTCTTAGGGATGTGTCTACGGCTTGGCTGAAATGGAGCCATGGGGCTAAGTCTGGTTGCAGACCACTGACTAATGGCCATTGTCTCCATATGTGCACCAGTCTCTCTCAGCCCAGTAAGCCTGGTCTCTTTCGAGTTTGGTTCCACCGTTTTGTCCCACTCCGTTCCAAGATCTTCTGTGATCCCTTGCAGAGCGACCGGTAGGCAGGCACCTTCTGGTCCTTCTGCTCTCAGAGCAGCGGCGGCTGTAGTCCTCATGGTGCTGTTTGCTTTCTCCACTCATGGTTCCTCCAGACAGGGAGAGACTAATAACTGCCTCTTCGATGACCTCTCACAAGATTCTGAGGCCTCAGTCACTACTCAACAAAGTAGGGTGAAAAACAATCGTCTTTGTGGACTATTAGGCCAGGTGACTTGTCCATCTAGGCAGGGGTCCAAAGCCCCGTGATTCATTCCCTCAAGGTGTTTGGTTACAGCTAAGACGTTTTCAAAACTTTGCCTCTCATATGTTTGGTTATATTTGTCGCATAGGAAGGGAAACCCCCCCAAACCTGGAATTGCACTGGGCAGAGTGGGCCTTTCAAAGTATACATTTTTCCTGCTGGGGAGCATTGAGCAACTCACTCTGAGTTAGTGCACGCAGTGGCAGTACCTGGGAAGGTTCTCTCTGGTCACAGTGGTTTTTTCGTTAAAGCAGTCTCACTCGAACCTCGTCTTTTTCGAGTGATGGCCGATTTAAGAGAACAGTGTGCAGCTGTGGAATTTTGTTCCCCGCTTCGGGAAAATGCCGCAGAAACTCTTGTGATGTTGCTACAGCTTACAAGGACCGCACTCTGGAAAAACCTCAAGTGTACATTCTCATTTCAAAAGAGGTGAAATGTCGATTGATGACAGTCCTCATCGTGGACATCTGTCAGCTTTCCGTGCATTCAGTTTGTCCACCAGGTCAGACTGTTAATCAAGCTTTCTATTTAGAGGTTCTGAAAAGATTGCATAACAGTGTGTGACCGAAAAAAAAGGCCTGATTTGTGGCACATGGGGGACTGGTTTTGCCACCATGAAAATGCACCTGCTCATGCAGCCATCTCAGTGTGCCAATTTGTGGCCCAAACCAGCATGTCTCTCTCACCCTATGCACCTTAGCACTGTGCTCACCTGACCTCACTCCATGCAACTTCGCGTTGTTTCTGCGAATGAAGAGGGACATGAAAGGACAGCGATTTGACCATGTAAAGTGGTGAAGGAGAAATGAGGGAGGTGCTGTCTGCCATCCAAACAGATGAGTTTGAAATGCATCCCAGAATGGAATAGCAGATTTGACAAATGCGTTAAGTGTGATGGAGAGAACTTTGAAGGTGATACGGTGGTTTTGTTAAGAAAAATTTAAATTACATAGCTTTGAAAAAAAATTCTGGGTTTGTCTATAAGTACATAGCAACAGCCCCATAGGACAGGGTAGAACTGCTCCTGTGGCTTCCAAGCCGATAGCTCTTTCTCCCACAAAGCAGCTGGTGGTTTTGAACTGCTGACCTTGCAGTTATCAGACTAGCACACCAGCACTATGTCACCAGGGCTCATTGACTCGATGGTAGTGAGTTGGGTTTGGCTTATAAGTCCGTATGTTAGCAGTGTCTTCTGCCACATCTCTATATTCTGGTGGGTGCCTTCTCCTATGCCTTCCAACACCTGGTCAACTTAGCATGTCTATCAGAGCCATGAGCTAGCATCTCCGACAATAATAGCAAACTTCAAAAACCACAAGTGCTGTCAAAGATGTAGCGATCGGAACGCTCCTACACTGCTGGTGTAGTGGACAAAAAGTACAGCCACCGTGAGAAACATTATGGGCTTCCTTAACATCTTGGAAATAGAAATACCATCTGATCCAGCAACCCCACTGCCAGGTATGTATCTTCGCGAAATGTGCCACCTGTATTCATTGCGACATCACTTACACTCGCAAGAGGCTGATACAAGAGTAAAGTAAACCTTTTCCTTTTGAAAACTACTTATTTTTGTTTGTTTGAAAAGTACTCAATAATTCTTATGTGTCATGTGAAGAAAAAAGACAAATCTTTTTCTTTTTCTCAATCATCACCTGAGGGAAGAGGAAACTGTTTATCCCTCAGATACTTTGGTCTGGATTTCTTCCTCATATTTGAGGCATATTGCAGATAAATGTTTTTATTTACTTTTCATTTTCTTTTCTGCATATCATAGATAAGTGATTGTTGAGTGAATATTGCATTCCACAGAAAGTACTGAGAACAACACAACTGTTTTGTTAGCTATCAAGTTACAGGTAGAGTTAAGCCTGTCAAGCTCCTCAGTCAGCGAGTGATTGGAGTTTGTGTACCTTTGGCACCGCGAGCCCGACTTTCCTTTCTCTGTTACTGCTGCACCTCCCACCAGCATGGGCTTCCACGCAGCTGGCCACAATAGTTTCCCATTTCTGAATGGGGCCCAAAAGTCAGTGCCGGCCATTTGGAAAGCATAGTTCTTCGCTGAAGATTCAAATGAATCTTATCTGTCAAATGTTACTTCAGTGTACTCAGAGTTCTAGAACTCGAGATAGAAGACTTTGCAAAGTGAGCCCGGGGCCTGAGTGTTTAAGCAAAATGAGGCCACTTTGTGACTTAGAAGTGAAACATTTCCAGGCGCATCTATTTCGTAGTGGCTTCTTTGGATCCAGAGCTGTGAGTTTTGGAGCCTTCTTTAACTCGGTATAAATACTATTATTTATTTGGGTTTTTTTTTTTTTTTGTCAAGTGGGGATGGGGGAAGGTAGAGGAAGGTTTTCCTATTAAAAATGAAGAAGGTACAGCAGATACTCGAGTATAAGTCGAGGTTGTTTTTAGCACATTTTTAATGCAGTTTTTGTGTTAAATTGGGTGCCTTGGCTGATATTCGGGTCAGCTTATACTCAAGTATATACTGTAAATAAGATACTTAGTTCAAATGGTATGAAAATATGTAAGACATGGTTTTCTGTTTGAATGCACCCCCCCTTTCAAGTGATATAGTTAAAATCTTTTCCCCACGAACTATATGGATTATAGGAGACCTGGTGCTGAGTGGTTCCAGAATCCAGCTGCTCCCCAGGAGAAAGATGTGGCAGTCTGCTTCTGCAGAGGTGACAGCCATGGAAGCCCTCTGGGCTGGTACTATTCTGCCCTGTGGCATTGCCGGGCACTGGGATCACCTTACTATAAAGGGGTTACTATGGATTTGGGGTGGGGAGACTGTCACCGAAGCAGTTGTACTTGTTTGGGGAAAACAATCAGAGACTGTCTTGGTGAGTGACTGGATACAAGTGTCTCCCTTCTTCTTGGGGGCCAGTTCTTGCTTAGCCTTGTGCTAAAGAGACCCTGGGCCCAGCTGGACACAGGCGGGGCCATTCAGCCTCTGCTTGACACTAATGAACAGCCCAGGCCCCCACTGGGTCGTGTTGAATTGCCCCCATTATTCTCCTTGGTTCGCTGAATGATACATCTTGTATCAAAGCAAGGACTGAATCACGGAGAGTATTTCGAACAAGTGAATTGACTAACGTGACGCAAGTATGTCTCTAAAGGTGTCTCTGTGTGGGAGCATTTCTATGGTAACACTCTTAGAACAAAGATGATGACGAGAGCAGTTTGAGTCGTGACTGTTTATCCTCCACCCCCAGGACACACACGCACACACACATGTATACACATGTACACGCACACGTACTCACGTGCGCACACATGCACACGCACACACACGCACACATACACATGTACACACACGCACACTCGCGCACACACACATGCACACACACTACACACATGCACACACACACACTTCTCACTGCAACACAAAACCAAAAACCACCCTTGAGCTGATTGCCTCTGAGGAAACAGCATGGAGGCCCTGTCTGGTCTCCTTCAGCTACCCCATGGGGAAGGAGACTCCAACCCTACATCTGCACCATGCTGGTTCCCGTAAGGCCAAGGGCAGACACATCTCTACCCTCCACCCTTCCGTATCCTCTCGTGGCCCCAACCGTTTCTCCCACACAGAGTTGCCTTTAATAATCTCTTGCCTCCTCTGTTGCCTTTAATATTTTAGTGCAATGGTCACATCGAATTTACAGAAAATGCTCATAAATATAGGGTTTGCTAGGGAAGCTGATACACTCCGTCAGGCGTAGCTGTCCAGATAACATTGTGTGACAGAAGCCAGACCCCAAGGCATCTGTACCACATGATGCTACTTACACGGCATTCAAAGCCTTTAGGGTGAGCGAGGCCAGGACAGTGTTGGAAAGGGATGCTGACTGAGAAGGAGGACCAAAGTAGGATGCTGTCATGCTGGATCAAATGTTCTGTGATTTGATCTGAAAGGAAGTCAAGCTGATGCGTACATACATATGCCAAGCTTTACTTGATGTATGTTTTCCTAATGAACAATTAAAAACAAGGAAAATCCAATAAACTATCTGTGATCATGTCCATGAATGACTAGTCCAGTTTTAGGTGTTGCAATGATCCTCTGGCAGTGTGATAATGTGAAATGATGACAGATTAAAGTAATTGGTGGCCAGATGGTTCAAAGTAGGTGGAAGTGTCAATAAGAAAAAGTGGCCAAGAGTAGAGATTTACTGAAGCTAGGTGATTCACTGAACATAAAGACAGCATTCTTTGTCGGCCATTCCCTCACTAATTCCTATTTATTGAATTCCTGCTGTGCATAGCCCGTATGATGACAGAGAAAGGAGAGGAAGTAGCAGCCTAGAGGAAAAGACTGATATTTCAACAAGAGTGTAATGCAATAGGATAAACCCACTGAACACCTACTGCCGTCAAGTGGATTCCGACTCACAGTGAGCAGACAGCCTCATCTCTTGTCGGCGGGGCCCCTACAGAGTTCCCTGAGTTGAGAGAAGCTCGCTCCCATGTGGATACACTTTGTATGCCAACAGGCCTCCTGCCTATGAGCACTGCCCACCCAGCGGTAGATACTAGCAAAGACAAATGTCTGTTTGGGTGCAGAGGGCAGGAAAGAAAGAGTTTTCACACTAGAGCTCCTACTTGAGGTAGGCTGATGAGCGCTGGTTTGGGTATCACACACTGATTGACTTTGATATATATAAATTAGACCCAGAAGTGTATATATATATATATGTAACTTACATATATAAATGTAACATATATATGAAATAAAACATCATCTAATGTGCATAATGTATGTTTAAGTACCATATTAAGTGAGAGTAAAGAGCTATTTTACTCTGTTAGAGATTGAATAAGTATTAAATAGATGAGATAAAAATTGTAGCAGAAGCTTAACTTTCCCGATAAATTGAGTCCCTAATCTATCTCATCTTATCTCTATCTCTGTGTCATTCCTCTTTTTTCTCTCTCTCTCACATTCACACATACATACGCACACACACACTACACTCTGAGAAACAAAGATGTGCATTCCCCCTGACTCAGCAGGGACCCCACAGAGATGTTTGGACTGGCCTGCAGAAATATGCATACAAAGCTGCCCCATAGTATGTGGACGAGATGTGGGGGGGGGAGGGTGTACACACATTAGAGACTCACTGGCTATCTCTACCACACAGTCTCACACACCTAATACCCAGTCAGCGATTGACTGGCTAAATAAAGTGCTATGTCTTTTTTATATAGTGACCATGAATTCGTGGCACACCATCAAAATCAGGAAATCACTTGTTTTCATCCAAAGGCTTTTCCTTTTAGAACAACTTCCAGATCCCATCCCATCCTTCTGACCGCTTCCTTGGCATGCCGGCAGGTGGAGAGCTGCCTGGTGAGCAATTCCTGATCTCGGAGCAGTCCGTGTGTACCCTTGGCATTCTAGTGCAGGTTTGGTTGGGTGTGATAACGGGCTTGTCTGTGGGATTGCTCTGTGACTGTCTCAGAGAGGATGGCGACTGCCCAGGGGGCATCCTTAACATTCTCTGGGTGGAAGCCAGAGGTTGGGAGGCCTCACTGCTCTGTGAGACACTAAAATCAGGCTCATTTTATGTGCACATCCTTTGAGCAGCTCTCTCTTTTAAACCATGAACATTATTTTTCCTTCTTTGGCCACGTTCTTATGGGTGCCAGTGTTTCTGTGATCTTTGCAGTACCCCTCAGCCCTCTAACAGTGAGACTGGAGAGGCTTACTAAAGCAGTCCCGGGTCTTTGGGCCTTGCCTAGTGGTTCCAAGTCGCGCTGCTTCCTGTCAGTCAGAATTGAGTGGACAGCAGTAGGTGTGTTGCTTGGAAGAATGAAGGGGCATGTTGCATCGGGGCAGAGAAAGCGGTGAGCCCACTGTGTGTCTAATTTTTCTTCTTGCGGTAATTTAATCTGTCTGAAATCTCAGCTGTGTTCTTGGGGATCATTGCTGAGTCAGAGGGAATGTACATCTGTTTTTCTCTCGGAGCGTATGTGTGAGAGAGAAAAGATACACAAAACTTCTTTGCATTTGCGTTGCTTCATAGGTTTGACTTTGTGTGTGGAGAGAGAGAAAGGACAACGAGGGGATTAAGGACTCCGTTTATTGGGAAAGTGAAGGTCTAGTTGCTAAGGGTACATATTTCAAATGCATTTAAGATGAAAAATTATCATAAAATAATGTTATTTTTGTTTCTTTCACAGGAACCACAGCCCACTAATGAGCTTCGGAGCCAGCTTCGTCAGCTTTTTGGTATGTTGACCTGGGGAGAGGTATTGGCATGAAGGAAATAAATATGTAAAATATGTCTGTTAGTGGCCGCTGCTGAATCCACTGAAGTGTAATATTTTTGCCTATTGGTCAGTCTATGAGATAACTTCTCTTCCTAATTTAAGAAATGAAATGCTTAGGGGCGGTTTACACATTTTTCAGCCCCAATGCTCTCTGAAGCAAGAATGTAATTGAAAGACCTCTCCAAGAGTTAAAATACCATTCAGGATCGTTACTGGGGCCATCTGAGTTTGGGTACTAAAGGCGTGTTCGAAGGTTACGAGGCACATGCGGCTTGGAAGATGAGGTAGATTGGTAGAGAACCTTGTCAGTTAGCATCCTATTTTGAAAAGCGAATGTTTACAATGGGGGAGAGAGGAGGCCTTCCGCTCCTGTAGCCGTGTCCAGTCTCAGAAGCCTGCAGGGTCCTGTGAGTCAGCCTCAGCTCCAAGGCAGTGCGTTTGGCTTAGACATTTAGGACTTGAGGGGATTGGTTGCCGTTGGGCCTCAAAGCTCATTGTGCAACGTAGACAGTTGGATGCTTTCACTTTCAGAAGCTCTTGTCACTTCACACAAGCTGTCTGTCAGCACCTATTGATAAGCTAGTGCCTGTCAAGCTATGTAATAGCCAGCAGCAGCAGCAACAACAAAGCCAGAGGTGGAGACAGAGAGGAGGGAAAGGGAGAGAACCCGTAGACTGGAGATTTGGGAGAATGGAAGAAAATGGGCAGGAGGAGATCAAGCTGCTCTTTTCCTCCCGTCACCAGTTACGGTCTCCAGAGTTGGAGACCTAACGTGTGAGTCTAGATGGGCCCGGAGCGGTACGAACGGTTTGTACCTGGCTGCTCCCAGAAAGGTTGGCGCTTTGAATCCATCCAGTAACACCACAGAAGAAAGGCCTGTGGCCGCCTTCCATAAGATGACCAAAGTCATAGAAAACCCCGTGGAGCACACAGTTCTACTGAGACAAACTTGGGGTCGCCATGAGTCAGGATTGACTCAACGGTAACAGGCTCATTTGTAAGGGAATGTAATTCCTGGACTTAAGGACAATGGTACTTGGTGGGGATCATAAAATTGGTACCCACTTAACTACAAGGGCTTTCAGGAAGGCGTCATCAGTGGGTCTTGCTCTGAAGGAGATGGAGTGGGCCAGAGAGAGTCCTGGCCTTTCAAGTCAGGGTTGAGATGCCAGTAGCTTCAGGGATGGCTAGGAAGAAGGGGGTGATGGGGAGGCTTGGGCAGAGGTGGCACTGGTCTGGTTTGGCTGGAATGGAAAAGCAGTTCAGAGCCACGCTGCTCAGATGGCAGAGCGGGGCATGTGAGGGAAGTGGAGAGTCAGACACAAGTTCATCAGGTCCTTCTGCAAACGCGTCTCCTGCAACCGCTTAGCTCTGCTTCTGGGAAGCTTCGCTCTTCTGCTGCATAAAAGTAGCCGCTTTTGAGCAGACAGGAGATTGCACCTTCCTGGTCCATTGTGGCCTGAAAAAGCTGCCGGGAGCAGGTGCCTGGAAGCTAGCCATCAGTAGAATTTATAAAATGAATTCCTGCAGTTGCCGCTCCTGCAAAGACTGATGATATTCAGCGAACACCAGTCAGCTGCTGTTTCATTAGCATTTCTGTGCAGGACTCAATGGAGCCAGGGATACACGTGGGCAAAGCAGACCTTTAAACTGAGTGGAGCAATCTGAAAGGAGATAGGGTTTTCATTCCTGTGTTTAACCAACAACAAGGTAAAATAGTCATTGAAAGGACACTTTAGTACCATTTTTTTCTTTAGATTGTTGTCTCAAGGCATCTTCTTATTTTTCGCTGCAATTATACTTTAAGTGGCTTAGTGGGCTCCACACTGAGATGCTAACCACAAGGTCCACAGTTCGAACCCACAGCCACTCCTCAGGAGAAAGCTTCCTACTCCCATAAGAAGTTACAGTCTCTGAAACCCACAAGGGCATTTTTCTACCTTGCCCCGTAGGGTCGCTAAGAGTTGGAATTAACTCAAAAGCAGTGAGTTCTCGAGAGTTTTAACATGAATAGGGGGTGCTGTAACATGCTGATGATTTTACTTGCCACAAATAATCTCTTATGATTCACCGGCCCTCAGTCTGGAGTTTCACTGCAAGAAATTGTCCTATGTTCTCAGATATTTACGGATTCATTCATTCATTCTCCTTCCTTCATTTCCCCCCTTCTTTTCTTCGTCTCTCTTTCTCTTCCCCTCCTTTCCCTCCTGTCTGTTGCCCTTCCTCTTCCCTTAGAATGCCATGATGACGTTTGAGGAAGAGAAAATGCAAGTGGCCTGCGATGATTTAAAAACTACAGAGAAGCTGTGTGAAAGCGAAGAGGCCGGGGTCATAGAAACCATCAAGAATAAGATCAAGAAGAACGTAAGTCACAGGCCACGAAGCTGGGCCCCGTCGGCCTGCCTTGAAGCGTGGCTCCTTTCCTTGCTCCGCTTTAGGTAGAATGACGGGATGAAGCAGAAGGAAGGAGGCTCTGAATGTTTATTCTGACTTCCGATGATGTGCATTGCATCACGTTTCTGGAAACAGTGGAAGCCCTGTTGAGTCATTGGGGTTATTAAGTACATGTTCTCTTGGTACCAGAAAGTATTGCTACAAACAACGAAGTGGAGGCTCAGCAGATGGATGTTTGCGCAAGGTACCACAGTGGTAGTCAGTGCTGGGACTAGAGTTGGGGCGGGACCCCAGTATCCATAGAAGATAAAGCTGAAATCTAGAAAATGTGGCACCGGTCCCTCTGCCGGGTGTCTTGGCATATATTTTTAATTTAATCATTTTATTGGAGGCTCATACAACTCTTATCACAATCCATGCATACATCCATTGTGTTATGCGCATTGGTACATTTGTTACCCTCATCATTCTCAAAACATTGGCTTTCTACTTGAGCCCTTGGCATCAGCTCCTCATGTTTTTCCCGTCCCTCCCTATTCCCCCTTTCCCCATGAACCCTTGATAATTTATAAATTATTATTTTTCATATCTTGCACTGTCCGATGTCTCCCTTCACCCACTTTTCAGTTGTCCATCCCCCAGGGAGAAGGTTATATGTAGATCTTTGTTATTGGTTTCCCCTTTCCACCCCACACTCGTCTTGGCATGTTTTTAAAAGTCCCGTGACATGTCTGTTTACCTCTTCCATCATTGTGAAAGCTCTTTAGCCCATCGTGCTTAGTTTTGCGATGTATTAAGAATAGAAAACATTCTTTTGCACAGTGGGAGTCCTGGTGGGAGTGGCTCAGGCAAGAGGCTGCTAACCGCAAGGTCAGCTGTTCAAACTCACAAGCCGCCCCAGTAAAGACGGGCTGCTTCGAGACACGACCTCTACGCCCTGAATCACAGCGCTGTAGAGGACATCCCTGAACATGTGGTTCAGGGAGTGCGGCCGGTCTGACTCCCCCAGATTGGGGCAAACCAAGAGGGGAATACAACAGAGCAGCGATGGGAACAAAGCCACAAAGTTCTGGAAGAATCCCGAAAATGCACTTCTGACTTGGGGGCACCGCTTGGTACCTCATCTGAGCTGGTTGGGGGATAGTCACAAGGTCAGCAGTTCAACCTGGAACTATGTATATTTCTTGTTTTGTTTGTTTTTAAAGATAGACAAGACAAGCAATCTCAAGGAGACAGCAATGGGACCAACGGTTCCAGGGGGGCATGGGCAAGGGGGAGATAGGGGAGAGGAATGGTGAGTCAATATGCCAGGGAGAGGGGAATAACCAAGGGGTCTAAAATTGATGACAAGGATGGTTTAGAGTCCCTGGTGATGTTTGATTAATTTAGATGCAACTGAGAGGAATTACTGAGAGGCAAATGATGGGCAAACATGATATAGTGGGCAGGAGGAAAGAAAAATAGAGGAAAAACACAGAAGTAAAAATTATTCATGTGTATATACACTGATACTATAAGTAAATACAATAAGGAAGCAGATGGACTTTGGGCTTCTACTTAAGTTCTACCTTAGTACTAGAATGGTTTGTTCTAATAGTGTGTCAATGTATGATACTCACCTTCCCCACACAATCGCTGAAGACAAGGTGCAAAAGCAAATGTGAAGAAAGCTGATGGTGCCCAGGTATTAAAAGACATTTCACCTGGGGTCTTAAAAGCTTAAAGTCAGTCATCTAGCAGTGAAGTAACAAAGACCACGTGGTAAATGTATGCCAGCCTGTGTGATCATGAGTTGTTGAAGAGAATAGCTGTCAGAAGTTCCAAAACAAGCAATCACGTCGACATGAAGGAGCATAGGCAGTGTGGAGCCCCAAGGCCCACCTGTTAGACAATTGGACAGTCCTTCCCAGAAGGGTCATATCCAGGGCTCAGTAGCGCACTGATAAAGCACATAACTATCCTAAGTTTCCTCCTCCCACTTTTATGGCCTTTGTTGTACCTCTCTAATCTTGCTAGACCTGTGTATGTATATTGATACAAATAAGAGCTTTCGATGCAGCATATCCAAGATAGATAACCTCCTCAGAAACAGTAATGGAAGTAACGATCCCCTGAGGGTATGGGAAAAGAAGGGGGCTTTGGAAAGAGGGGGAACTGAAAGCAACAATGTCTGTATAACCCCACTTGCGGGGAACAAACATCAGAATTTTAGGTGAATGAATACATTGGAAAGTGTAAGTTATGCCAAAAGACTATAATAATATAGTTAAGGGTTCAGCAGGGTGGTAGGGTGGGGGAGGGAGAGGGTAAAAGGGAGCTGATATCACGGAGTTCAAGAATAAAATGTACTGAAAATGATGATGGCAGCAATTGTACACTTATGCTGGATCCAATGTACCTATGGGTTGTAAGTAAGAGCTCCTAATAAAATGTTAAAATATATAAATTTTAAAAAGTTGGCTGCCTGCTCTCTTAAAGATCCACCGTGTCAGAAACCCCAAGGAGCAGTTCAACTGCTTTACAGGGTCACTGTGAGTCAGGATTGACTTCATGGTAGCAGATATTGGTTTGGGTGTCACTGTGAGTCAGGATTGACTTTATGGTAGCAGGTACTGGGTTTGGGGGTCACTGTGAGTCAGGATTGACTTCATGGTAGCAGATATTGGTTTGGGGGTCACTGTGAGTCAGGATTGACTTTATGGTAGCAGGTACTGGGTTTGGGGGTCACTGTGAGTCAGGATTGACTTCATGGTAGCAGATAGTGGTTTGGGGGTCACTGTGAGTCAGGATTGACTTCATGGTAGCAGATAGTGGTTTGGGGTCACTGTGAGTCAGGATTGACTTCATGGGAGCAGGTACTGGGTTTGGGGTCACTGTGAGTCAGGATTGACTTCATGGGAGCAGATATTGGGTTTCAGGGTATTGCACAGTGGATTTTCTTTATTTTAAAAATACACACCTGGGGCGCATGCACCCGCACCCACACACACCCCAGCTCACTTTTCTACCAATTAACAGGCCTATAGGAGAACAAGGAGCGCTGGTGGTGCTGTCGGATAAGCTTTGGGCTGCTCACTGTGAGTTCAGCAGTTCAAACTCACCAGCGACTCAGGGGAGAAAGATGAGTCTGTCTGCTCCTATAGAGACTTAGAGTCTTCAGAACCCTGTGTAGTGTCTTGACTTGGTGGCAGTGGGTGGAGATAAGGAGACTAACAACACTGGGGTGTACACATTTCTTAGAAACATAAACCGTTGAGATCTAAAGAGCAGCATTTTCCCAAGAGCCGAGTTCAGAAGGTCAGAAGGGGTAAGAGGGAAAGGAGGAAGGGCACAGGGAGGTGCAGGTGGAAGTGCAAACCGTGATGGTACATTGTGGGGATTGTCATCAGTAGCGTGCAACAAAATGTGTATGAATTGTTGAATGAAAAACAGATTTGCTCTCAAAACCTTCATCCATTCACAATGAAAAGTTGGGGCTGGGGAGACAAGAGAACAAACTCAACAATTTTCATGGTAAGGAGAGGCTTTTATTAAGAAATTGGACATCCCCTTGCAGAAGGGCCATGGGGAGGTGACGAGCCAGTCAGGGTGCAGTGTAGCAATGATGAGCATACAGTTTTCCTCTGGTTCTTTCCTCCACTATCATGATCCCAATTCTACCTTACATATCCGGCTGGACCGGAGGATGTGCACTGGCAAGGATAGGAACTGGAAATACAGGGAATCCAGGACAGATAAACCCCTCAGGACCAGTGGTGATATGGGGGTGTGTGTGGAGGGAGGGTGTGGGAGAGAGGGGGAACAGATGACAAAGTCTACATATAACCTCCTCCCTGGAGGACGGACAGCGGAGAACTGGGTGAGGGAAACATCGAAGGGTGTAAGATATGATAAAATAATGATTATTTATAAATTATCAAGGGTTCAGGGCGAGAGAGGAGCGGGGAGGGAGGGGAAAATGAGCTGATACCAAGGGCTCAAGTAGAAAGCAAGTGTTTTGAGAATAATGTGCTGGACACAAATGATGAGTTACGGATTGTGGGAAGAGTTGTATGAGCCCCTAATAAAATGATTGAAAAAAAAAAAGAAATGGGATGATTTTTTTTGTTTGTTTGACTGTTTTTCCCAGAGAGGCCAATGCCTCAGCAGCTGTAATGCTTGTCTTTCAAGTTCAGTTTGTGATTTGCTCCAAGCTAATACTTAAAGCATCATCAATGCTGACTGTCCCATATCAGTTGCCTGCAGCAAGGGAATGCACCCCAATCTCAGTGATCCCTGAAGGTAGAAGGCTGCGGAAGTAATAAGCTATGGACTTGTGGACTGGTTTTGGTACTCGTAGTGGTTCCAGAATTGGATTAGTAAGGATTGACGTGACTTTCAAAGAGGTGAAACTCTGTATAAAGTGTTGGGTGTGTTTTCTCAGGCTTCCCCTGCATTCTGTTTCCATCCTTCAGAATCTTGACTTCTGACTGTGCAGAGAGAGACTTAATGGAACAGGGGACTCTCGGGCTCAGAGTGCGAGTTGGGGCTTGGCCCTGAGTGGCTGCCGTGCTTCGTCGCAGTTCCTGGGAGAATCTCCTCTGCACTGTGAAGTCATAGCTGTTTGGAAGGCGCGTTGCCCTTGTGTGTGATTTAATGGTGTGTACCTTCATGCCACCAAACAGGCCGACGCCCGGAAGTCCGCCCCCTCCATGGTTGACCGGCTTCAGAGGCAGATCATCATAGCTGACTGTCAAGTGTACCTGGCCGTGCTCGCTTTTGTCAAACAGGAATTATCAGGTATGCCACCCCATTCCTTTTAATGGCGTGCCCTGCTCCGCGGACACATCGCCAACTCTCCCCCGTTCGTCTCTGAGAGACTGGTGCCTCTATGGGGCGTGGTATTGATTTATGACTCTGGAGGGACAGTGAAACCACAGGGCGGTTGGTGTGCGTGTACCTGAGCGATCTTCGTCCAAAGTCTGTGCTTTATCTGCCTGCCTCCCACGATCCTGTCACGTGATGGTTGGGTGGCATCCTGCAGTGATGCCATGTGATAGAACCCTTCTGCCCCTAGGTCAGCCCTGCCTCCTAGGCGGGAACCTCCCAACAGCAGACTGGCAGGCTGTCTCGAGGCTGGGGTGGGGTTTGAACTGCTGACATTTTGATCGGCAGCCACATGGTGAGTCATCTGCATCACCAGAATTCCTAATACTGTCACTTAGTGAAATTGTGACCACCTATAGGGGGCGGTGGGGCCGAGACTTTATATAGAGCAAGTTGTCAGAATGGCCTTTGGAGCAAAGTCTCACAGGTAAAAATTTCAGATGTTCAGAGACTTGTTACTGAAGGTCTGAGAGCTCACTAAAGACTTCCTATCACACGTCAGGGCCCGGCCTTTCACAGGCCTTCGGGGAGGGCTGTGCGCACCTGTCTTAATCAGTCTGCCCACCACAGATGTTCTCCGGGCATTGGTAGCGTTAATTTCTTTAGTGATGGAGACTCAATTGAGTCTCTCCTAGGGTACGGCTGTGGCTGAAAGGGACACTAGTTCTTTGGCTAATGTGGTTATGTCTCTCTGATCCTGACAGCAGAAATCCTTTACTCTGGTGCATAGGATGTGTTTGAAAACTAAAAATTCAAGAAGCAAATGGAAGCATATTAAGTCAGAAAGGGGTTTTCTTCTAAAGCTTAAATACAGAAGACGACATAGCTGCCAAGCAGGCACACTTCTGTGTAGGCTACTGGGAACCCTGCCTCTCCACCCCACCCCACCCCACCCCCCTCGGCTCCCACCACTGGCGGAAAGATGGGGCTTTCTCCTCCGGGAAAGAGGTACAGCCTTGGAAAGCCCAGGGGCACCGTCTCCCCTGCGTGATCCAGGCTCTCGGTGAGTTGACTCTCACTCGATGGCAGTGAGTTTGGATTGGGATCCGCATCTTCAGGCTCTCCCAGGAACCCATCGCGTCGCTCCCCTAGCTTGTGGGGAGTTGGCGCTCTGGAGTGGAGGGCCGCCCTGCCTCATCTCTAAGAGAGCAGCGGCGCTTGTCTGGACAAAACCTTTTTTTAAAAAAAAACAGGCGTTCTGGCGGCACTTTCCGTGATCTTGTACTTCCTTTCCTTGACACTTCTCAAAAAAACTCACTGCCATCAATTTAATTATAACTTGATAAGTAAAGTTGTAATTATAACTTTATTTTTAAAACAGGAGCAGGGCCCCATTTGGATTTCGGAGGCTATAAGTCCTTAGGGAGCAGAAAGCCTCCTCTTTCTCCCATGGGGTGACTGGTGGGCTCAACCTTCTGACCTTGTGGGTTATAGCCCAATGCAGAATCCACTGGGCTCTGTTTCCTAACACTTAGCTTTTCACAAGGAAGCTACCTTTGAGTTGTCCAGGCATGATGCTCGGCCATATTCCTCTGCCTGCTTGTCCCCTAGAGCTGGTCGGGGATGGCACGGAACCTGCTCCTGAGTCACACTCTCTGCCAGGTGTCTAATGGCCACCCATCACCTAATAGGGAAGTCCACCTCCCCTCTTCGGGTGGTATGTAAGAACCCTCCTGCCTCCCAGCCTCCTTGTCTTCCTACTCCCCAGTGAACCCAGAAGAAGCACACTGTCATCAGTCACAGAAGGTTTATAAATTATATCATCCAAAATCGATGGAGGGACTAGTATTAGAGCCTAAATTGTGAGAATCCAGTTTGCAGAAGGCTCCAATGTCAGTCGGAGTCCCAGATTCATTGGTGGGCCGTACGTAAGAAGTAAGTCTCCAGCGAACTCCCTCTGTCCACGATTGAGGGATGGGATGAAAGGAGTCACTAGAGAGAGGGCTTTGGAGAGATGAGTATGGAAGATCAGAGTCATAAAAGAACAGTTTAAACTTTGTCAGTTGATCCCCACCCTAATGCATGCTGGACCCGATCTGGTTTTCAACATTTCCTGTTGTTTTGTTTTGGCTCGTTCATATGAGGGTGTATCTCAGAGGTATGATGTCATTGAAGGGCACCCTTTTGAAGTTGCGTTATATGTTTTTCTGTTTTTTTGGTATATGAAACTCTGGACTGATGAACCTATAGGGACAGCAAGTGGACTATGGGTTTGGGGGTGGTCAGGGGGTACAGTGTAGTGGTCAGGTAAAGGAAAGGATGCCAAGGAGTCCAGGAAGAAAAAGAACACTTGGAAATTGATTGTGGTGACAATTGTGCAATTCTGCTTGATGTGATTGAACTATGGAATGATATAAGTATTAGCTCCCAATTAATAATTATACATATATATATAATTAAAAAAAAAGAAGTCTTTGAACTGGGGGTGATGACAGTAATGAGGTTGGCTGTCTCCTCTTTGGGTTACAAGAAACTCTAGCCCAAACCTAGCCTAGCTTTTTTAAAAAAATCATTTTATTAGGGGCTCGAACAACTCTTATCACAATCCATCCATCAATCCATTGTGTCAAGCACATGTGTACATTTGTTGCCGTCATCATTCTCAAAACATTTGCTTTCTACTTGAGCCCTTGGTATCAGCTCCTCATTTTTCCCCTCCCTCCCTGCTCCCCTCCCTCACGAACCCTTGATAATTTATAAATGATGATTATTTTGTCATGTCTTGCCAAACCTCCCTTTTAGGGCTGACTGACTTCACTGTAGGACGAAGGGGCTGATACAATGTGCCGGTTTGTACTTATCACCAGACTGCGTCATCCGTGACACCCCACACGATTGTTCTGAGCTACATGTATGTTACTTGGCATTTTAACCACTGAGATCATTCTTGACCTTTCTCAGGAGGAGGACTCATGTTCCACTTAGGGGGCCGGGCTTCCTCTCTCCCCTTAAGCTCCGGCCTGAAGCCTGGCTCTCATCTGCTAGCCTGCAACTTGCCTTTGTCTGGACAGGCACAGGCAGATAAAGAAGCTGAATGATTTATGAGTGACCTTCCAGGAGCCATATGGAGGGCAGGCCAGAGGGCGTGGACTTTTGAACATGGATTTCTCTGTGTGTGTGGAAGATGTGGCCTCATTTGCTGCATTGCCACATGAGGGGAGGGCTGCTGCATCGTGTGTGTCCAGGTTGCTGTGGCTTGACAGACGGCGACAGTGAATGCACCTTCACCTTTGGCAGTGGGTGGACACTGTGGGTCACGGGCAGTAGGGTGAATCCTGGGGAACCTGTTTTAGTGCCAATGGGAACTCAGAAAGTTAAGAAGCATTCATCTCTTTCTCGATGTGTATAAACTTTGTTTTGCACATATTTCAGTTTTTGATGTTTGACTTAGCTGAGCATTTGGGGGCTCTGTTTTGTGTGGCTCCCCTTAAGGGCACTAAAGCTTGTAATCTAAACTTTCTCCTGTGCTTTTCAGCTGTGGCACATACGCTTCTACATTACGCATGGTGTGAAGACAGGGTGAATTATTCTCATCTTTATTCATTAAAACATTTTTTAAAGATCAACTTAAAAAAAACCAATGTTTTGCTGATCATACAGTACTTGACCTTTTTATGACTGACTGAGTTAACGCAGTGTGCTGTTCTCCGGGTTTATTCATGTAGTATGATGTCTCAGGACCTTATTTCTCTGTGGCTGACCCCAAACTGCATGCTCACGGTCAGCTAATTGATTCTGACTCTGTACCTACTCTGTAGATCAGAGTAGAACTGCCCCCTGTGGTTGTAAGTCTTTGTAATCTGAGGCTGTAAATCTTGATAGGAGTAGAAACCTTCCTTTTTCTCCTGAGGAGCGGCTGGTGGTTTTGAACTGTTGACCTTTCGGTTAATGGCCCAACATGTAATCTACTAGGGCTCCTATATGGTTGTACTACCCTCTTTCCTGAAAATAAGACAGTGTCATATTAATTTTTGCTACAAAAGATTTGCTAGGTCTTATTTTCAGGGATGTCTTATTTTTCCATGCAGAAGAATGTGGTACACATCTATTGTTTATGGTTTTATTAAAAGAGACCTCGCACTTCCTGTCTGCTCCGGCTGCGCTGTGGCCAACAGTGAGCTGTGGGGCAGTGCCTGCCACTACGGTCCAGAGTCCAGAGTTACGGTAGCTTTGGGGGGGCTTATTTTTTGGAGGTCTTATTTTAAGGGGGCCCATCTTGTCCAAAAGCTACAGGAGTTTGGGAAGTACAGATACAGTGAAATAACATTTCTCTCTCCAAATTTCCACTTCTTAGTCGGGGTAAGGGTGGGGATGGGAAATCACGTTTTCTCCTGAAATGAGGCTATACTTATTTTGCATGCTGTGATTTAGTTGGAAAGTAATAACCAAATTAAGAGCTATTTATTTATTTTTAAATAATTGTATTGGGGGCTTGTACAACTCTTATCACAATCCATACATCCATCCATTGTGTCAAGCACATTTGTACTTTTGTTGTCATCATCATTCTCAAAACATTTGCTTTCTACTTGAGCCCTTGGTATCAGCTCCTCATTTCTCCCCTCCCTCCCTAACCCCCTCCCTCATAAACTCTTGATAATTTATTAATTATTATTATTTTGTCGTGTCTTACACTGTCTGATATCTCCTTTCCCCCCAGGGAGGGGTTTCTCTGTAGATCCTTGTAATTGGTTCCCCCTTTCTACCCAAACCTTCCCTTCATCTTCCTGGTATCGCCACTCTCAGCACTGGTCCTGAAGGAATCATCTGTCTTTGATTCCCTGTGTTTCCAGTTCCTATCTGTACCAGTGTACATCCTCTGGTCTAGCCTGATTTGTAAGGTAGATTTGGGATCATGATAGTATAGGAGGGCTGGGTGTATTAAAGAACTAGAGGAAAGTTGTATGTTTCATTATTGCTACACTGCACCCTGAGTGGCGCATCTCCTCCCCACGACCCTTCTGTAAGGGGATGTCCAGTTGCCTACAAATGGGCTTTGGGTCCTCACTCCATACTCCCGCATATGATTTTTTGTTCTTTAATGCCTGATATCTGATACATCATTATCACCCAGGCTGGTGTGCTTCTTCCAAGAGCAATTCATTTATAATATCAATAGTCTTTATTTTCATTTTGCTATATGGAATCCATAGGAACCCTGATGTGTAGTGGGTTCTAACTGTAAGGTCAATAGTTTGAAACCCCTTGCTACTCCATGGGAGAAAGATGAGGCTTTCTACTCCCATAAAGAATTTCCATCATGGAAACCCATAGGGCCAGTTCTCCCCTGTCCTGTAGTATCTCCATGAGTGGAAACTGACTCCATGACTGTGTGTGTGTGAATGTGAGTGAGTGTGTGAATGTGAGTGAGTGAGAGTATGAGTGAGCGTGCGTGCGAGTGAGTGAGTGAAGACTCTTAAGTGGCACACTGTCGTTCTCATTTATGATAGGTTCTTTCTTATCTTTAGGGTTGGCTGTTGGAAGTCTGAGATTATGCTTCCTGCAGATGCTTATCTCAGTCCCAGGCACATAAAATAACTCTAATAGCTGCTTAATGTTTTAAATTTTAAAATGGGTCACAAGGGAAATAAAATAAGGTAGTACCTTTAATCGTAGCGTTAACCTAAGAACAATTAGTTCTTACAACATGGCCCTACTCATATGGTACGTACGCTCAGCTCATGAAGAGATCACTGAAGATGTGAGTCGAAAAGCAAAGTGTGGTGTAAAAAATCTTAGACCAGTTTGTTTGACTTGTCCATCCTATCCCATACATAGCGTGCATATGCTGGTGGATTTAGGCTGTAGGACTTGTAGGGTGACTGTGATTTTAATTGTGACCCCATAGGAGGTACAGTCATCGTTTGTCAGAATATTAATACTTTTTTTTTTTCTTCTCCAAAATCCTAGTGTGATACATTGGGTCTGGGGTCCCAGAAATGCTCCTCGGGTTTGCTTTTCTAGGAGGGACTCTTGGTTATGATGCATCACAGTGAAAAGATAGAGTAGAATCAGCCATGGGGAAAGGTGCATGGGCACCTATTCCAGGAGAAGCCAGGCACAAGCTTTCCTTTCCCGGAGTACGGAGTGTGACAGCACAGGGCATGCTGTGAATCTGGGGTGCTCAGCAGACACTTGGCCCCTAGGGGTTTTATTGACACCTGATAAAATCCATACTCTCAGAGGAGAAAGCAGGAATGTAGCATAAATGATTAGACAAAAGGTTTAGCTCTGCCAGCCATTTTTGCTAGTTCTGGGACTGGTGGGCACCTTCGTAAGATCCATGTCTCCAGCCGAGAGCCAACCTTGGAAGCAGGCCCTTCGTGGGATAGACTCCAGGTCTGCTAGGCTAACAGCTTACTGTGTGGTCATCTTACATTAGGTCACTTTGAGGCTGGGAATCGGGATCTTTAGCAATCACTTTATTTTTTGTCTTTTATATTCCCTGAATATAAAAACACGTGTTAAAAAGTGCCTGCCTCTGCTGCTCTCTAAAGGGCCTGGGAGCCTCCTCATTCACATTTGTTCTCTGGGTCAGAGGTTGGTCCTGCATTCCTCGCTCGGCACATGCAGAAGCTCTGTCCTGCAGTTGAGCACGCGTTGATGTTGCAAACATGCCTACGGGAGACCATTGCTCAGAAATGTGGCAATGTGAATCAGGCAAGCACAGCCCATCTGAGTGTGGAAGTGTTCGCAGGAGGTGAGCGGGAGGGCAGGGACCTGAGCACACTAGTTCTGAGAGAGGCATAGCTCTTGGCTCTGGAGGGCAGGCAGTCCTAGAGCTGGTCCCCTTCCTCTGGTGATGTCTTACATCTTCTCAAGACGACTCCGTGGAGGGAAAATTCGGCCAATGAGAAAAGTTTTTCACCTCGCCCTGTGGAAGAGCTTCTTCTTTGCCACCTTCTGTCACTGTGCACAGCTCGGCAGGGCAGTGCGCGGGCCGTTCTCATGGACCAAAGGCAGCCAACCGATAGGGTGGGTGAGCTCCCACAGCAGGCATCAGGTAGAGCAGAAAGGGGGATTCATGCCATGTCTGTATGTAACACAAATGAACACTTTGTAAGATAGTGGCCATTTGTCCACTCATTAAACATTTGTGACTTTTTTTTTACTTGTCTCTTCTAGTTTGGGGCAAGAGACCAGGCTTGGTCCTTTGAGTATAAATTTAGCAGTCCATTGACTCCCATCTTGGCCTTGAGATAAAGTGAAACACAGGGTGCAGCGATGTAAGATTTATGAAAGAGCTTGTCAGTGAGGTGCCGTGTAGTCCAGGGCAACGGGGATGTCTCCCTGAGCAGATAGGACAATCGAGCCCGGACTCCTTGCATTCAGCGTACAGCACGTTTACCTACGACGATGACCTACCTGCATGAGGGACGCGACGCAATGAGCTAAGAAGCGAAGAGCCAGACGGCAAGTCAGAAACGCAGTAAATGCAATGGAGAAAACGAGCTGCAATGGTAGATCATAGCGTTTGTGGTGCTAAAATATTTATGCTCCATGTTGAGATGGTTCTTTCCAAATATCCCGTACCTGAATCCCACCCCCCGCCCCACCCAAAGAACGTACTCCGAAGGCTTGTTTTTAAATGTTTCTCTTCCCTTCTCTTTCCAGCATATATAAAAGGTGGCTGGATACTCAGGAAAGCCTGGAAGATTTACAATAGATGCTATCTGGACATCAATGCCCTTCAGGAGCTGCATCAGAAGAAGCTCAGTGAAGAGCCCTTACCTTCTGACGCTGCAAATGATAATCACATTGTGGCTGAAGGGGTGTCTGAGGAGTCTCTAAACAGACTGAAAGGTGCTGTTAGCTTTGGATATGGCCTTTTCCACCTTTGCATATCCATGGTACCCCCAAACCTGCTCAAAATCATCAACCTGCTGGGTTTCCCTGGAGACCGCCTACAGGGCCTTTCTTCACTGATGTATGCAAGCGAAAGTAAGGACATGAAGGCCCCTTTAGCTACGTGAGTAGCTGCATTGAAATGCTTTGGTAGATAATGTAGTGTTGAAAGTAAGCAAACTGCCCTCAAAGACTGTAAAGGAAACTGCAGGTAAAGCGCCGGGTTGTTTGACATGACGCCATGCCTTGTGTCTTTTCATGACACGCTGACAACTCTGTGTGGCGGCGGTGCTTATAAGCAGACCTGAGAGAACAAGATGCTGGAGGTTGTTCCAGTCCTACGACTGTATTTTATTCCGCAAATAATTTTATAAGCGGTGTTTTGAACTGAGATTTAGTCATCATGCTTCCAGGGTGTGAGGGAGATACATTTGGAATACGTGATTCTGGCGTTGTTACTCATAGAAAGAATCCTCATGTTGAGTACCGCCTCCATGATGATTCTGTGAGTCGATGGGTCTTTCCTATGCACTTGGCCTATCTTGCGCTTTTTCAGCTCAATGAGCCATGTGACTTTGTTGTGTGTAACCAAAACAAAATGAAAACTCACTGCCATTGAGTCGATTCTGATGCCAGGGACCTTATAGGAGGGAGTTGGACTGCCCCGCCAGGTGGTTGAGGCTCAGGCTCTCTGGAAGTAGAAAGTCTTATGATCTCACATGGAGTGGCTGGCTGCGTCCAACTCCTGACCTTGTTCACAGTCCGGGACGCCTCAGTCTAAACTTAAGCGGCAAATACGTACATGAGAGCGCATGGTGAACCTGGTAGCCGTATTTACATCAATTATCAGTGATCTGATTTTCTTTCTCAATCTGGAAAAGATTGACAATTTGAAATTTAATGTCAGTTTACCAAACAGCAGTCTTTTGTCTGTCTCTGTACAAATGAACTGTTTCTGTAAGCTGATTACCATAGTAGACCTTAGTGATTTTCCTCTAGACTCATGTCAGTACCGAAGCATTTAGATGCTAACTTATAAAGAGTTGATAGTCATTAAATACACCATTCATTTTGCATTTCAAGATTATCTGTGCCTTTTGAACCGCATCCAATCACACCGTGACCCTGGACTAATGTGACTACACAGATTTGTCATTTGTGCCAGTCTATCTTTTTTTCCATGTTCATATTGTGTGTATTTTGTCAATATCTCCATGAGAATTTTGCTTATCTCTGCGCAAGGAATGAATTAATACTACAAATTAGTGTGATCTCATAAAAACCACACTAGAGACGCATATTTGCATAAAATATTGATGTGTTGGTTAAACCTTTTAATCTGCTTATTAAAGCAGGTCTTGGTGTGAATTGTTTTTTTTTCTGAGCTTAATACGGCTTTTCTTTTCTTCTTAAAAGTAATGAATGAGTCAATACATTTCTAAGTAATTTCTTAATTTGCTTGTTTTTAACTTGAGTTGCCTCCAAAGGGCTCCTTATCTGGTCCTCCCATTTATGTCAACATAACATAAGATAGTGTGTGTCCGTGACCCCTGTGGTTACAAAGCTTATCTTCTGAGGCATACAGCCTGCCTTTGTGATGCTCTCCTTCTCAGGGAGGGCAGGACACTGTCCTCTCCACGATCTGCTGTTGTCTGACTTGGGCGTTGATGAGTAAGATGCGGGACGCAGACACCTCGTTTTCTGAGGCTCGTCCCAAAGGCTCCGAGCAGCAAATACTCCCGTTACGCTGTGCTCCCCGCACCTCACGGGAGGAGTCTGTGCATCTGTAGGTGACGCTGAACTTGCATTTGTCCAAGTATCGACAGAGTTAAAAGTGGGAGAGATCCTCCCCTTTCTTCTCCCAAGGCTGCGTCGTAAGCTTTCTGGCAGGTGTGTGGATGTTGGGAGAGCGCAGCCTGGAGGTAGGAAAAGTGGAAGCGAGGGAGAGCAGCTGGTTGCTGACGGTTGGTTTCCCTCCCTCTGTCTTCAGCTTAGCTCTCCTCTGGTACCACACTGTCGTCCGCCCTTTCTTCGCCTTGGACGGCAGCGACAGCAGAGCAGGGCTGGATGAAGCGAAGGAAATTCTCCTCAAAAAGGCAGCTGCTTATCCAAACTCCTCCCTCTTTATGTTTTTCAAGGGACGAATCCAGCGCTTAGAGGTAGGTGCTGCGCCTTCCCCCTCTTTGGGTGGGTGGGTGGGGGGAACCTGTCGATGATCAAACCCATAACCCTTGCTTCGGGACTTCTGGCGGGTGGAATGAGCCAGGATGTCACAGGGCAGAGGAGCGTTGTGTTCTTTCGCCTCCCGTTGCATCACGGCTCAGAAGACGCTTCCAGGAACCCAAGCTGTTGGGCAGCGCCGTCTGTTTGGAAGAGCCCTCGCTGCTAATGAGGCAAGGCGGGCATTCCCTACGGGTAGGCCACAGCACGATGAGCCATGCTTTCAGCTGGCCAATACAGAAAACCATTCGCCCCTCAGGAGCTACTGATCATTGATTTTATTTATTTATTTTGATTTTAAAGGTTGATCTTGGCTAAAAGAACTCACGTGAGAGTTCCTGCTGTAAACGCCAGCACAGCAATGGCTGTGACCACAGGATAACTTTTATTACTTTGTCAGGTGCTCAGGTTGATGAAGTAATTTAATGCTCGGTACCCCTCCCCCCTCCCCCGGCCCCAGGATATAATCATCTCCTGCAGTGGAGAGAAGAGGGGTGAATCTCAGAGAGAAGTGTGGGTCCTTCCCCAATCTAGAATGTTCTCTGCCCTACCTAGAGGCTCCCCTTCTACTTAAAAAACAAACATTTCAATAATACAATCAGAGGTGTCTTGTTTTAAATAACACGTGTCAACTCACGCATTTATAAAGTGATAGGGGAAAATGATAGTTCTTTCATGAATAAATGATTTCTCTCTGCTTTATAGCATGAAGACTGGTAGGAAAAAGAATATACGTAATGTTTAAGAAGAAACGTGTTATTTGATAAGAAGTGATTGTCACGCTTGCTACACCGACCATGTTTTTTACTCGTAGCTTAGTGATTGATCTGAGGTTTAACATCGGCATCTGTCCCCCGTTACCTGGTGACCACTGTCTCGGTCAGTGCGGGCAACTAGCACCCAGCCCAGCCCATGCAGACTTTGTCTTCTCCCTTTTTGTAATCTGGATGAAAGCTTACAGAGTAAATTGCCTTTCAAGTCGACATTTCAGACACATTTTGTCTCGTGGCAAGGATTTCATTGTCCATAATGTACGGGCATTCTCCTCACCTCCTCCCTAGGCACCCGCTGCCCCTTCCATGTGTATGTCAGCGTGTTCTAGAGTGTGTGCTTCTGTCGTGCCAGTGGTCACCTTACGGGCTCGTTGCTGGGCTGACAGTGCAGCCTTAGGGATGAGGTCACGTCCATGTCTGAAGGGCCGTAGTCCCAGGGGTTCCCCACTCTTTATCCATCCAGCAAGCCTGGTCTTGTTGATGAGGTTGAGTTTTGCTCTGCAATTGTCTCCCACTCTATCCCGGACCCTATTTTGTGATCCCTTTCAGAGCAGTCAGTAGTAGTGGCTGGGTACCATCTAGTTCTTCTGGTCCCAGAGTTGGGAAGCCTGAGGTTTGCACATAGGTTGTTGGACTAATTGCTTCCATGTGTCTTCATTTATTTATTTTTCACCTGTCCTTGCTTCCGATGAGGAGAGGCCAGCAGCTGCACTTTAGATAGCTGTTTGCAAGCTTTTCAGGCCTCAGTCACTACTCAAAGCAGAACCTTGACTTTGTGGACTGTGTTATGTAGTTGACCTGGATGTCCCCTGAAACTATCGTCCTGAGCCCCGGGCCCAGGGACTTATTCCTTTAGGTTGTTGAGTCCTGACTAAGAGAGTTTCTTAAGTGTGCCTCTTGTATGCTCTATTATAGATACAGATCTATATCTAAATTCATACAGAGCACATCTAAATGCATACAGAGAAATATCTTCTGTCAAACTTCTATATATGAGAATAGTCCCATTTGCCTTCCGGCATCGGTTCAGATTGCATGTCTATCAATGCCCCCAGTAGACTTACTGTCATCACTGTTATTGGATATGCAATTGTTTACCTTTGTTGTCTTTATATTATATTCTTTCCCCAATGTCTACCTCTCCCTTGGTCATTTTGTGCAGACCTCTCAATGTATATTGCCTTCCTTTCACCCAAAGTTAATGCACATCTACTCCTGGTGGTGTAGTGGTCACATGTATTGGGCTGCTAACTGCAAGGTCAGTAGTTCTAAACGTCCAGCCGCTCTTTGTACTCTCAGAAAGAAAGTTGGAGGGGCAGTTCCACCCTATCCTACCAGGTCTCCGGGAGTCCTCTTCGACGCGATAGCAGTCAGTGAGTGAGTACCTGTAAGTAGTAATTTGCCCGCCCTTCTGATCCGCTTCTGACAACCTTTGAAGAATGTTTCTTTCTCTGTTCAACTTTTTTTTTGACTTTTAATAGTAGTAGCTTCATCTAATATTTGCCCTTTCATAATTGACTAATTTCATTCCATATAATGTACCCTCCGGAGTTACCCGTGTGAGATGTATGAATCATTGATACTCTTTAATGTTGAGTAATGTGCTATTGTGTGTATGTACCCATAATTTGCTTATGCATCCATCCATTGATGAGTCTTAATTTGTGACCATCATTTTTTTTTATTAAATACTTTTATTGGGGATTTTTACATCTCTTATCACAATCCATATATTCATCCATTGGGTCAAGCACATTTGTACATAAGTTGCCATCATCATTTTCAAAGCATTTTCTTTCTACTTGAGCCCTTGGTATCAGCTCATTTCCCCCCTCCCCCGTCCTCTCTCCCTCATGAACCTTTGATAAGTTATAGATTATTGTTGTCATGTCTTATATCATCCTCTGTCGCCCTTCACCGCTTTTCTGTTGTTTGCCCCTCTGGGAGGGGGTTATATGTTGATCCCTTGTGATCTATTTCCCCTTTCTCCCCCCACTTTTCCCTTATCTTCCCGGTATCTCTATTCTCATTGTTGGCCCTGAGGGGTTTATCTATCCTGGATTCCCTGTGTTGCAGGCTCTTATCTGTAGCAGTGTGTATGTTCTGGTCTAATCCAATTTGTAAAGTAGAATTGAGGTCATGATAGTGGGCGGGGGTGGGGGTGGGGGTGGGGCATTAAAGAACTAGAGGAAAATTGTATGTTTCAGTGGTGCTATACTGTACTCTGACTGGCTCATCTCTTCTTGTGACCTTTCTGTAAGGGGATGTCCAATTGTCTACAGATGGGATTTGGGTTTCCACTACACGCCGCCCCCGTACCCCATTTACATTGCATATGATTTTGTTCTGGGTCGTAGGTGCCTGTTACCTGATCCCATAGACACCTTATGGTCGCGCCGGCTGGTGTGCTTCTTCCATGTGGGCTTTCCCGCTTCTCAGCTAGAGGTGCCCGTCTTTGGCTCTAGTGAATAGTGCTACGATCCACGTGGATGTGCATGTATCTATCTGTGCCACCGCTCTTGTTTCTGTAGGGCAGCTAGCAGTGGGATTGCTGGAGCAGATAGGTTTCTGTCTCTGATATTTTAAGGAAGCGCCTCACCATTTTCCACGATGGTTACATCACTCGACAGTTCGACCACCAGTGGATAATGGTCTCTTCACACCCTTGCCAGTGCCTGTTGTTTTCCGTCATTTTAAACCTGGCCCGTCATGCAGGGCTGACCCAGAGGTGACACATACTCCTCCCTCAGCTGCTCCTCAACCAGGGCTGGAGCTCATTAAGCGGACAAGAAGTAGCCTCTTTAGCCATTGGTGCCGGCAAATAGGATATCCACCTGCCGAAAAGTGAAGCAAGAGCCCATGACTCAAACCCTATGCTTTTAATAGTAGTTTTAAACAACCAACTCCAGATGGATCAAAGACCCAGATGTAAAACCTAGAGCTGTAAGGATCATGGGTGAAACATGGGGACAGTAGGTGGCATAAATGCACTATGGAACACAACTGCAAGCACACACACAGCAGAGGACAAGCAGAGCTACTGGCGCTTCCTAAAAATTCAACACGGAGAAAACTTCAGCACCAAATAACATGATTTAGAAATGGGCAGAGGACACGAACAGATGCTTTTCCAAAGAAGACATCCAGGCGGCCAAGAAGCGTGTGCAGAACTGCTCGCGATGATGTGCGTTAGAGAGAAGCCCGTGTGAACTGTCGAAGACGTTTGCCCACGAATGCTTCCAGGAACGCAACAACCCATGACTCTTTAATGTTGTTGGCAGTGGAGTCTGGGAGTCCCCAGTCCTTTCTTCTTTTCTTTTTCTATATGCCGTGAGACTCCTGACTCCTGAATAGGATGTCTACATCGGAAAACTCCCCCGTGCGCTTCTCTTTAATTCCGTAAGCCCTTCGCCTGTGCACGCGTGTTTTAACGATGACACCGATAGTTGACAATTGTAGCACAGAATGGAGAGCTCGCCAGCACTGTCATTACTTCAACCCATGCCTGGCCCGTTTCACTTCCACGATCTGGAAACGTTTTCTTTGCATTCAGGCTCGCGAGCCTTCCGTTATACGACCCCCCTTTGTCTCCCGCGATCGAAGCAACTGTTCTGACCCATCTCTCATGCAGCCGCATCCATGGGGCCAGGCACTTCCCTTTCAAGATCAGCGTTAGGGCCCTGCTTGTAGATGTTCAGGCCGTTCAAGTTCCCCCACCACCTTGGGCTTCTTCGGGAGGAAATAACACGGTAAGAGGAAAGCTTAAGGGGACTAAGTCTTCTCCCTTCCGTGACCATTTTGGAAATGAAATTTGGCAAGGGAGTAGTGCTTTCTCAGGTCTCCATCCCTTGAAGGGAAGGCACTCTGCATTTGGGAGCGCTCTGTGTGGGTAATACCAGGGCTGGTGTTCCACAGGGGTTTGCTGGCTGGGAGTGAGCCTCCAGTTTGGAATTGTGTGCCGCTCAGTAATGAGACACCGACTAGCCAGTCATTAAAATACTCTCCCTGCCCTCACTGAATACCGAATGCTAGAAATTGGCTTCCGAAGCTGCTAAAAAGACATGTGAAAACAAGTCAGGGCTTGTAGGTTGTTCTGCTTAGCCTTTTCACTGATTGTTTATTTTTAAATGAACATGTTTAACCGAAATGCTAACAACGACTCCCTCCCCTCCCCTCAACCAACCCCTCTGTGCCATGGCTTCTGTTTGTTCCACAATTCCTTCCCACTGGGAACTGAGTGAATACTAAAAGCAAATGATCATTCATTGCTGCTGGAACGATTCTAAAGTAAGAAAGGCACACCCTCTCGAAGGAGCCTTACAAACAGGATTTTAGGAGTTGCCTCATCAGCCTGAGAGTGTGGGCGTGGCTGGGTCAGCAGTACAGTTGAGTTCTCACTTTCCCTATGGGAGGCCTGCGTTCAGTTCCCGGCCCATGCATCTCAAGCACAGTCCCACCCATCTCTCCAAGGGAGTCAGTGTTGCCGAGATGCTGAAAAGGCTTCAGCGGAGCTTCTCGAGTATAGACCAGCGGTTCTCAACCTGTGGGTTGTGACCCCTTTGGGGGTCGAACGACCCTTTCACAGGGGTCACCTGATTCCTAACAGCAAAATTACAGATGTGAAGTAGCAATGAAAATACACTTATGGCATGAAGAACTGTGTTAAAGAGTCGAGGCACTAGGAGGGTTGAGAACCACTGGTCTAGATGAAGAGGGATTAGGAAGAAAGGCTGGCTCCAAACAGCAGCCAATGAAAAACCTCTGAGATTCACAACAGTTCTGCTTCCAAACCACCATTGGGACCTGGCAGTGTTTTGTTCCCTTGTGCACAGAGCGGCCGTGGGTCAGGGGCCAGTGGTGCCTGGGGTGACCCTGAGTCGGGCTGGTTGACAGCTGATAACAAGAACAGCTGTGGACCTTACAGCTCTTAGCGGGCATTCTGTCCTTTTAGACTAGAAAAGTGGGAGCAAGCCGCGTGCAGGGGTAGATGTTAGAAGCCTTCATGCGAAGTGGCTTCCTTACTTAACTGATACTTGGTTTAAGACAAAGAAAATACGACATGGAAGCACTCTTATTTAGTGCGCGGTAGCCTGAGGGCCCAGCAAACGTGACAAATGTTTTCATACGGCTCTTCCCCGAAGGCTCAGGAGATGAAAGGATTTTAGGGCTCACTTGAAGTATGGTTGGAATTAGCCTCAAGTACCCGGACAGCACCATCTCATTAATCTTCCCAGGTAAGCGTGCAGGAAGGGTCGGGGAGCAGCATCCTGCACTTTTAGAGGAGCCACTCTGCCCCAGCAGGATGTGATCGGGCTCTTGACAAGCATTTTATAAAGTCCCAGCTCAGCTTGCGAAAACACGCATGGCTGAGGGCAGTCAAGGAATTTCCTTGCAAAAGAATCTTCTACCTTGTTGGTGAGCACTTAGGATAGAGAGAGGGCCCCTTGGGTGCTTCTGTATGTGTATTTTAAAACCCCCCACCAGGACCTGGTCTGGGGGTTCTCAGTTAGGAAGTCACATCATCCAACAGGCAGTTGGTTTCTTCAGTGGCTCAGAATCCGCACAGGGATGTCGACCGCTGCCCTTGTGTAAGCTTGCTGTCACCCAGAGGGACCAGCTCAGGATGTGCAGATTGTGTTTGATTTTCTTGCTATTTTCCTTTCCCTTTTGACTCTTTCTTGAATGTTTTCCTGCAAATCAACCTGTATGCTGTCCTCGCCACCTCTAGTCATCTGGCAAGGTTAAGTTAAGGAGCCCGAAACACGGCAGAGGTTTAAAATAACATTTATTTATTTCAATCATTTTATTAGGGGCTCATACAGCTCTTATCACAATCCATACATACATCAATGGTGTAAAGCACATCTGTACATTCATTGCCCTCCTCCTTCTCACTTAAGCCCCTGGCATCAGGTCCTCATTTCCGATCCCCTCCCTGCTCCCCCTTCCTCATGAGCCCTTGATAATTTATAAATTATTATTCTGTCATATCTTGTCCTGTCCGATGTCTCCCTTCACCCACTTTTCTGTTGTCCGTCCCCCAGAGAGAAGGTCACATGTAGATCCTTGTAATTGGTTCCCCCTTTCCAACCCACCTTCCCTCTACCCTTCCAGTATCGCCACTCACACCACTGGTCCTGAAGGGATCATCCGCTCTGGATTCCCTGTGTTTCCAGTTCCTATCTGTACCAGTGTACATCCTCTGGTCTAGCCAGACTTGCAAGGTAGAATTTGGATCATGATAGTGGGGATGGGGGTGGGCGGAAGGAAGGAAGCATTTAGGAACTAGAGGAAAGTTGTATTTTTCACCGGTACTACATCGCACCTTGACTGGCCCGTCCTCTCCCCTAGACCCCTCTGCAAGGGGATCTCCAGTGGCCTACAAATGGGCTTTGGGTTTCCACTCTGCACTCTCCCCCTCATTCACTATGGTAAGATTTTTTTGTTCTGATGATGCCTGACACCTGATCCCTTAAATACCTTGTGATCACACAGGCTGGTGTGTTTCTTCAATGTGGGCTTTGTTGCTTCTGAGCTAGATGGCCACTTGTTTACCTTCAAGCCTTTAAGACCCCAGACACTATATACCTTTTGATAGCCGGGCACCATCGGCTTTCTTTGCCACATTTGCTTGTGCATCCATTTGTCTCCAGCAATAGAATCATGGAGGTGTGCACCCAATGATATGATTTTTTTGTTCTTTGATGCCTGATAGCTGATCCCTTCGGCACCGTTGATCACACAGGCTGGTGTGTTCTTCCATGTGGGCTTTGTTGCTTCTGAGCTAGATGGCCGCTTGCTTACCCTCAAGCTTTTAAGACTTCAGACGCTATATCTTTTGATAGCTGGACGTCATCAGTTTCCTTCACATTTGCTTATTCACCCGTTTTGTCTTCAGTGGTTGTGTCAGGAAGGTGAGCATCGTAGAATGCCAATTTAATAGAAGAAAGTATTCTTGCATTGAGGAAGTACTTGAGTGAAGGCCCTTCTGCTACCTTAATACTAAACCTATAAATATAGGCACATAGATCTATTTCCCCATCCTCATATATAAATATATTTGCATATGTACATGTCTTTATCTAGACCTTTATAAATGCTCTTTGCCTCCCAGCTCTTTCCTCTATTTCCTTTGACTTTCCTCCTGTTTCACTATCATGCTCAGTCCCCACCTGGGTTTCAGCAATTCCTCTTGGTTACATTACCCTTGATCATGCCCTACCAGGCCTCCCACACCCACCTCACCACCAATTTGGATCACTTGTTGTTCCCTTGTCCCTGGGTTTATTAAAACCACTTCCTTAACCCCACCCCACCCCCTCTCCCATGTCCTCTGGAACTGTCAGTCCCATTGTTTTCTCATCCAGATTGTTCATCCAGCCTGTCTTATTTAGACAGACCTGTGGAGATAATAACATGCACAAAAACAAGACAGAGCAAAACCAAGCAACAATATACAACAAACCACTGACAAAAAGAACAAAACAAAACACAACAAGAAAGAAAAGCTTGTAGTTAGTTCAAGGATCATTTGTTGGGCTATAGGAGTGTGTTCCAGTCCAGACTGTTGGGGCACCACACCCTGGCCCCAAAGTCCACTTTCAGCATTCCCTGGGGACCTTGCCGCTCCATTCCCTTGCTGTTCCGCTGCACTCCCCCAGTGCTTTGCCTTGGTGTGGCGGGATCAGATCGGGCACAATTCCCACACTGTCTCTGGTGCTGTCCCCTGCAGGGCTATGGGTCAATGAGGGGCATCATGTCTCATAGTGGGGCTGGCCATGTGGTCCTCTCTGTGGATTGACTGCTCTAATTGGGGTCATCGTCCTCAAGGTCTGGTGGGCCAGGATGTGCTCCACTCTCTCCTACTCCCCCTTCATCTACTCCCGTGTGCTCCAATCAGATATGCCCCTCTCCCAGAGCTGCAGATTCAGTGCCGTCCTTTGAAATATATTATTCTGAGGGGAGGGCTAGGTGTCCAATTATATTTGGGACTGGGCCCAGCCCCCCAGACCTCTCCACTGGTTCCCTACTCCACGCCGGAATGTTGCATTTCACACCCTGGGGCACTAGGTTGAAGTCTGGTCCCTTTTTCCCTGTGGAGATATAAACAATACCCTCCCCTTAGGTGGGTTAGCGCCCCATGCCCCCGCTACCCATTCCTTATTTTCATTATAAAATAACTTTCTTGTACAGTATGTCAATCCTCATTACGCACAGGTTCCATACTTGTGACTTCTCCTACTCACGTTTATTTGTAGCCCAGAACTCATGCTCACCTGTGGTGGGAAGAATGGAGTCCAATGATGAGCATGTTCTTAACCTCTTAGCTGAGGTCCTCAGCGTGACAACCAGTCTCCTTGTTTCAGTCACACACTGTCTCTCTGCTTTTTGTTGGCGATTTCGCTGTGTTAAATGCCCCCAGTATACTGCTAGGGAACCCTGGTTGTAGTGGTTATGCATTGGTCTATGATCAACCTGGTCAGCAGTTCGAAACCACCAGCAGCTCTGAGGGAAAAAGACTGGGATTTCTACTCCCCTAGGCAGTTACCATCTTGGACACCAAGAGGGGGTCACTGTGGCAATGAATCTGGGCTTTGTTTTGAGTACAGTGCTGAAGTGGAAAGCTGGATTCTCTCCACCTTATGGGGAAAATGCATGTGTTTAGGCATGAGTTACAGTGCTGCTGACTGGGAGCCCAATACCAGCAAATTGACAGTACTAAGCAAGGTGTCTTGAAGAGGAACACACATAAAACAAGGTTATGTTTTGACTAGTAGATGAAATTGTTGTGACCGGAGGTTTACAGATGCCTCACATCTTGTATTTCCCTTAGAGCAATGGTTCAGTATTTACTAATTCAGTATTTGTCATGATGTTATAGAACATAATTATTGCAAATAATGAGCATCAACTATTAAGTTGATGTACCCATTAAGCTGTTGCCATCAAGTCGATTCTGACTTTTTTTTTGGCTCTTCTTTTTGTGGATGCAAATCACTGAGCTGGTGTCTTTGTTTTAGCTGGATGGGTTCAACCTGCTGAACCAATAGCCAATAGCCAGCTGCTTGTACCTTCCAGGGGCCCCCATCATGTGTACCTGTATTCTATGCATGCATGCACATACAGTACATACTCGGAGAAATGTGAAAATAGTGTGTGGGTTTACACACACACACACACACACACTCTCTCTCTCTCTCTCTCTCTTCTCTTCTCTCTCTCTCTCTCTCTCTCTCTCTCTCTCTCTCTCTCTCTCTCTCTCTCTCCATCTTCACACAGGGAGATGGGGAAACAGCATGTGGGTCTGCTCTGTGGCCTCATTTGCCACTCAGGTATTGAACCAGGTGTATCCGCTCCTTCAGTCTGTCAAGAACCAAACAATTAACATCTCTGTCAAGACCGGTGCCTTTACCACTCAAGGTGCTGAGATAGATGGGATCCTTGTTTCCAAGACCCTCCCACATTACGGAATTTCCTTTGGTTGGAAGCTGCCTCGTTGCTGCTGTTTCTTGTGCAGGGACACATTCCATCTCTCAGTGCGGGCTCCGTTTGTGCCTGCTCCCACTGCCCTCTGCCCAATCAGGAGGGCACAGGGCAGAGTGTCTCGTGTCAGTGGAGCTGCTCTGACATTGACCTTCACACGGTGCTCCGCTCAGGAGCCTGGGGTCCTGGTCACTGAATTCTGTTGTCCTGCCAGGCTCTGTGTGAACTGTGTTCAGACTCTTTCCCCCCTCCACCCCCTCCCCCAGTGTGCTGGCCGTCCCTCCCTCCCACGCCTTGTTTCAGATCATCCTCTCCATTAACCGTGAGAGGTGCCTTATCAACGTTGGGGCTGGCATGTTCTTCCTGTTCTCGTATTTAGGGTAGGCAACATTTTCTTGTGTGCTCTCCAGGACACAAGAGGGCTGTCTGCATCATTTTTTGGCCCATCCGTGCACAGCTGTGGGAGGGGCAGAGACCGAGGCAGGGATCCCTTAGCAATCAGTGGACCCGAAAGAGGCCAGTGGGAGAGGGCCAGCAAGAGTCTGTTGTGAGTTAGGGGTCCCGAGGACGTGCCAACTGCTGCTGCGGCCTGAGCCTCTGCATTGTGGAGCCCCTGCAGCAACAGCAGCAGCAGCAGCATCTCTGTCTCGCTGGTCCATGGCAGGACGCGCCTGCCCCCTGCTTTTGCAGAGCTGGCTCTATCCGCATGACGTCATGTGGCTATTTATAGGCTCGGCGCCTGGCAATGCAGGAAGAGAAACAAGTCCCTCAAGTTCTGTTGATTGCAGTCTTTCCTTGTCCCTCCGACAGGGCTGTCTTCTTTTCCCAGGGCACAGGGCAGCCGTTGATTCTGTCTTCCACTCAATGACGGCTTGCTTTCATCTGGTGTAGGGAATGAGGGGTGGGGGGAGCTACATGGGTGCCAGGTCTGGGGTCCCCTGTCTCTGTTCACGTGAGTGAGAAGAAGAGGGTAGCCCAAACAGCTGATTATCAAACCTCATTTGCTGTCATTTAACCCTCTCCAAGCGGTTGGGCTGAAACTCAAGTAGGTCAGTACTGGTCCCTGCCTCTGGGCTCACTCCGCTCCGAGGGCGTCCTGGGATGAGCTTTCCTGCAGTCTGCCGTTTGTGCGGGGAGTGCACAGCCTGCTGTTAGCCGTCCTCAATGGCAAGATCGTCGCTGAAGCCATCCGTGCTCGGCAGCCACATCGCCGACTGGCTCCGAAGAAGCTTTGCACCACGTGGGCTTCGTGTGCTCCGAGGAGGTGCGCTCAGTTTAAAACACCTGCATAACCGGTTATTTTAGGAAGTCAAGCAGCTCGTAACAGTAACAAGCCAGTGGTGACCCCATTCTCATTCCATTTGCTTTCGTAGTGATTTGTCATCTTTCGTGGATGCATGGGAGACTGGGTACAGCTTTACAAACCTCATGGCTACCTATACGAACATCGTACTTAGAAATATCAGGTCTGTAGAATATTTGGATGGCCATTGTGGCCGTAGGAGGAGATTTCCCTTTGCAGGGGAATGGTTAGGCTAGGCAGGCCACGGTTTTTCTTCCCTGCTGCTTCTCACTATCTCACAGTGGCAAGTCCTATAATGAATAACTTTGTGCTATTTTTTCTAGAGTCACTGCTGGGAGTGTCATTAGAAGCACACAGTATGATTAGCCCTGTAGTTTGTGTCACATGAGGGGAGATTATGTGGAAGAACTGGTCACACCTTAAGGATCCGATCTTTTGTAGAATTATGTATTTATTATAACATTATCATTATGATATCGGCAGCAATGTTTCTCCCGTTGTCATTTTATTTATTTCTATTTCTGTTATTGTGTCGATTTAAGCAATGGGAAGTTAGCTCTCAGCTCCATCCCTCCCGCCCACTTCCAAACCACCTGAGGTTTTTATCCCACACATTAAAAATTGTGAATTAGGTGGGGGTTACATATCAGATCATTGTTTTTATATTCAACAGCTTAAACAGGTTCGCAAACCTCCTAATAGCTTGCTCAGTTTCCTGTACCCCCCTCCTTCTCAATCATCTCCCCTTATAATTTTTACTATCTGCACCTTCACCAAAGTTAATACCTGGATACTCCCTAGCCAATAGGTTCACAAACTTCCTTAGCCTACTACCTCTTTTAAAAAAAAAAATTAAAATTTACTCAGTGCCCCCTGGTAATTCAACTTTTGTACCGTAAATTGGAATCCAGGATAGAGTCAAGGCATCTGCTCTTTCAGCTCTTCCTGATTGTTCCGGAAGAGTCCTGGTGGCAGAGTGGTGACTCATTAGCCTGCGAACTGCAAGATCACCAGTTTGAACCCACCAGCTGCTTTGAGTGAGAAAGATGGGGCTTTCTACTCCCATCAAGAGTGAAAGTCTTGGAAACTCATTGGGGGCAGTTCTACCCTGCCTCCCCTTAGGGTCGCTATAAGTCAGCATCAACTTGATGGTAGTGAGTTTATTTATTTGTTTGGATTGTTCCCGAGCTCCCCACAGGACAGTGGCCCCCACTGTAGGCAACACTGCTCACCGTGTGGCTTCTCCTTCCACCCTGATAACTGCCAAAGTCAGTTTCTTCTGCTCTGAAGACCTGCTCTTCATTTTTATAGTCTCACTTAATATTAGCCTTTTATGTTCAACTAACTTCAGTCAGCATAATTTCCTCCAAATCCAGCCATGATCTGTGTATTCCTTAGCTTGTCTTCAAATGTAACTGTACCACATCTTTTGTTCATGGATTAGAAAGAATGCCTAATGATGTTGAAATGGTGGTACTCAAATTGGTTGACAAATTCAGTGAAGTCTCTAATACAAATCAGGGCTCATTTTGTACAGTAATTGACAAATAGATCCTAGAATTCATATGACATTCAAGTGATCCAGAGGAGGCAAAAATACCCTATAAAGAAGTACTGAGTTGGCAGACGGACATGTCTGGATTTTAAAACTTACTGAAAAGCTACCATGATCAACAAAGTGTGGTCCTAGCATAAGATTAGGCAGATAGGATAGTGGAATTCAGTTCTCGTTCACTGTGATCAAGTCCTTTCTGACTTACAGTGACCTCATAGGACGGAGTAGAGCGGACCCTCTGGGTTTCCCAGGCTGTCTATCTCACAAGAGTAAGAAGTCTCGTCTTCCTCCCTCAGAGAGGCTGGTGGTTTCGAGCTGCTGGCTTTGCGGTTCACAACCTAAGGAGTAACCCACTGTGCCACCAGGAAGGGCTCCTGTGGAATACAGTTGAAAGTCAGTACATAAACATTTATGATTAATAGACATTTTCCACAGGTCCTGAGACCATGCAGTGGCCCAGTATTTACTGCCTTTCTAAGAGATGGTCATGGGACAGTCGGATATCCACTTGCCAAACAATGAAATGGGAGCCACACTTCACAGCACATACACACAAAGTGACTCATCACAGACCCACATGTGGCAGGTAAAACTATACGCTCGATGGCTTATTAGAAATGACACATAAAAGCACAAACAAAGAAAAACTAGACTACAGCAACACTGAATACTTTGGGTTCCGAATAATGTCATCAAAAATTGAAAAGTCAATTTATAGAAGGGGAGAAAATAGCTGCAAATTGCGTATGTGATAAGGGACTTGTACCCAGAATATATAAAGGAATCTTACATTGCAAACATAGAAAGACAAATAACCCAGTCAAACAACGGGCAAAATATCTGAATTGACACTTTTTCAAAGATGTGCAAATGGCCAATAATTACATGAAAAGATGCCTAATATAAAAAACCATTAAGGAGATGCAAATCAAAATGACAAGGTCAACGTCACTTGGGTGGCTCTAGTAAAAGAGGGAGCACACCGTGCTGGAGAGGAAGTAGACACGTTGGAGCCCCCGTGTATTCCTGGTGGGAATGTGAAACTGTTCAGTCCCTTAGGAAAACACTTTGGTGGTTTCTCAAAAAGTTGAAAAACCCAAGAGAAATGAAAACGTATGTCCATATTCTTACTCATCATAACTGAAAAATAGAAATAATTTAAAGGTTCTTCAACTGAAAACTGGGTAAACAAAGTGTGACATTTCCAATCAATGGAAAACTATCCAGCCAATAAAAAGGATGGAAGCAGGACGGATGCCGCGACATGGACAGATTTCAAAACCATGCTAAGCTAATCACAAAAGGCCATAATTGCATTTTTTTACTCATGTGACGTCTGCAGAATAAGTCAGTCTGTAGAAGCAGAAATTATTGCTTGCTTGGAGTAGAGGTGGGTGGGAGAAAATGTGGAATGACTGACGGCTAATGGATATGAATTTCATTGTGGAGTGAAGGAAATATTCTCAGCTTCTCAGTGAGGATTATGCATCTGGTGGATATCTAAAAACTATTCAATTGTACACTTTAAATCAGTGTATTGAATGATGCTGTAATCATATCTCAATAAAGATTAAAGGTAATCCCCTCAAGGATTACCAAGGATTACTAAGGATATGTCATTTCTCTTTGACTATATATCTTCTTTCCTTTGGACATAAACTGTTGATTCAGCCAAGTTTGATGAATTTTAAGCAAGAAATATTTTCCTTTTGTCCAAATTCTAAATGTATCATAGTCTTTAGTTAGGCTTATCATACATTTTTCCTCTTCTATTACTTGCATTTTGAGAATTATATAGTAGTGAGGAAATTTTAGACATTCAAACATTTACTGTCATGATAGACTTCTTCAGAAATAAATGTACCTTTCTTTCACAAATAGAAATGCATAGACAATTCTAATTTAAATTGCAATGGATTCTTTAACAATCTTTTTGTAGTCTCATAAATCTTTGGATGTCTGAGATGTACATGCGATATAATCCTGATCCTTACTGTCATTCTTGGCTATTAACACTGTAGATTCACGAGTATTTTCCTGTATTAAATTAAATTCTTTCCAAAAAATCTGTTTTTGAAATAACTTTATGCATTGGCTATGCATCCAAACACATACAGAGTGGTGACTGTAGCATCGTTTTCATAGTTGTAATTTTACAATGTCTTTTAAACAAGCAAACCCATCATTATTGAACCTGTAAAATACTGTATACTTTATGCATTTATTCATTCATGTGTATTTAGCTATTAGTTTATGAGGTCCTAGATGAGTAGCACAGCACAGGGAGGTTCTAATTGATATTATACTTGTAATATTTCTGACTCCTCCCTGAGTAGCGCTCTTCATTGCTGCGTGCTGCTTAGTGCCATTGAGCCAGCACCGAGTCACACAGCATGGACCAGTCCTGTCAGCCTCACAACTGTGAGGTGGGAGCCCATTGTAACCATTGTGTCAGTCCATCTCTTCGAGAGTCTTCCTCTTACCAAGCGGATGTCCTTCTTCAGGACTTGTCCCTCCTGATAACATGTCCCAAGTCCCAGAGACAAAGTCTCACCCTCTTCGCTTCTAAGGAGCATTCTAGTACGCTTCTTCCAAGACAGATGTGTTTGTTCTTCCGTTTGTCTATAGTCTATTCGATATTCTCCAAAATCCAGGCACCCTTTATTGTACCATTAAGAGACTTGGGGGATTTGTGCATAGAGAGGTTCTGTGGGTACAAGTGCACAGGAGTCCAGGTAAGGCCTGATGTGCCTCTGTGCAGTTACTGTGGAATAAAGAAGAGCTGGTGTGGAGACCTTATCTTCTCATCCAGCTCTACCTACTGCAGCCTCTGCTCTTTGCAATTTCCCTATGAATTTACTGCGCCTGGGTGTGTGTCTATAACACATGCATTTTTAATCTTCAGAAGGGCTTGTTCCCATTGAGCTTTAGGAATGAAGAACTGATTTCTTCTTAGAGATGAGCAAGTCAACAGAATATCTTTTGTACATTTGGGAGAAGCCAAGTCAATGTAATCAATTCTAAACTCGACATGTGAAAGCTCTTTTCCTGTCACTCATTGCTGTTAAGTATCTTAAATGTCACTTTATTTCTAATGTTTGTTCATTTAACTTTTTCGGTTTCTTTTCCGAGTACTCTATTAGAGCATATTTATCTTATTGGAAATAGTGGCGTGTGAGGGGTCTGGTTCTGGGATTTGATGGTAGCTCTTGAAACCCGGCCTGCATGTCTGCACTCCTGTTAACTTGGCATGGATGGGGGTGTCTGCAGTGCTGGGCAGTCGTGGGAGAGATTAGATGGGTAGTGTCCAGTCTTCAGTTCCATGTCTGTTGTCTAACGTTAACATTCACTATAGTTACATTCATGTCAATCAGTCACTGTGTGGTGACACCCTCCTTGCTGAGGCCCTTCCCTGTCACCTGTGGCCTTTTCCTGGGCGTGACAGAGTATGAGACTGAGTACTCACTGTGGACCCGGGACGCAGGATGGGGCCTGGCTCCTCCTTTCTGCCTAAGTGGCCTTGTGGGGGACATCCTCATTCTCACTTACTCCATCTCTCACTCTCTCTTCTTTTTAGTCACTTTAAAATGTTTTAACTCTCACTGGGGTAAAATAATTGTGATATAAATTTGCCATCTTAGCCATTTTAAGTGTGCAGTTCAGTGTCATTAATTATATTTAAATTACTGGACAAGGTGACCATGATCAGTTTCCAAAATGTTTCCATCACCCCAGACACAAACTCTCTACCCAACAAGAAGTAACTCCCTATTCCCCCTCACCCCACCCCGAGGGCCCCTCATGTTGACTTTCTCTCTCCATGCCCTTGCCTGTTCCGTTTTATATGAGAGAGATCATAAAATACTACGTGGCTCTTGGTTTGGGGCTTCTTTCATTTGCATCCTGTTTTTGAGGTCCGTGCCCATCATCACATGGATCAGTACGGCACTGCTTCCATGCTGTGTGCTGTTCTGAGGGTGCCTGCGTGACACGCTGTTGACCCAGCCCCTCTGTCGCTGTGCCTCTGGCTAGTTTCCAGTCTGCTGACTGCTGAATGATGCTACGACAAACATGGGCACACCAGTCTCTGTTTGAATCCTTTTTAACTTCTCTAGAGGGTGCTTCTAAAATTAGGATTGCCGGGTCATATGCGCAAACTACAAACTTGCTCCTATTGAGTCTGTGACACCTGGCTCGTTTTTTGAGGAGCTGCCAAACGCCTCCAGTTTGAATCCCACAAGCAGCATGTGAGGCTTCCAATTTCTCCATGCCCCAGCTGTATTTGTGTTTTTCCATTGTGTGAAGGATAGCCATTCTCATGAGTATGAGACAGGGTGCCCCAGTGGTGCAGTGCTAACGTGCTGGGCTGCTAACCCCAAGGTCAACAGTTCGAAACCACCAGCAGCTCTGTGGGAGAAAGATGAGGCTTTCTACTCCATCAAGTGTTACGGGCTGGAGCCGACCCCAATCCCAACTATGTGAACAACCACGCCCCTACCCCCACACTCCCACCTCAGAAGAATGCACTTCAGAGGACAGCACTGGAGCTACATCTTGGGAAGAGGGGCACATCTAATAAGAGCACAAAGTGGAAAGGAAAAGGGATGGAGAAGGAGGGGAACACATCCTGGCCCACCAAGCCCCGAGGACGATATTCTTGCTTGGAGCAGACAATGCACAGAGAGGACGATAGGGCCAGCCCCACCACAAGAAATGATATCCCTCACTGACCCATAGCACTACGGGGGACGCAGTGCAGGAATGGTGCCCAATCTGACCCCATCACACTGGGGCGAAACACTAAGAGTACGCAACAGAACAGCAAGGGGAGCAAAGTGATGAAATCCCCAGGGGAATACCAAAAACATACTTTGGAGACAGAGTGTGGCACCACATCAGACTCAACCTGAACACTCGTAATGGCCAACAAACAGACCTTGAACTATTTACAGGTTTTTCCATTTTTGTGACTGGCTTTCTTTTTGTTTTTGTTTTTTTTTTTTGTTTTGTTGTTGTTATTGCTTTTGTTGGTTTGGGCTTCCTTTGTTGTTTTGTTTGACTTTGGCTGTTTTTTGCGCTTTCTTAATGTCTCTGCATGACTATCTCGATAAGAGAGGCGGGATAAATAATTTGGAGATGAAAAGAATGGGACCCATGGTTCCAGGGGATACGGTAAAAGGGGAGGTTGGAGAAAGGAAGGGTGGGGGACAACCCAGGGAAAAGTGAACTAAAATCAATGGAGAGAAGGGCATAGGATGCCTAGGGGGGCTTAATCAAGGGCAATGTAGCAATGAGGAATTAGTAAACCCGAATGAAGGCTGAACATGATGTTGGGACAAGAGGAAAGTAAAAGGAGATAGAGGAAAGACCCAGGAGGCAATGGACATTTATAGAGGCCTAAATACAGGCATGTACATATGTAAATATATTTATATATAACAAGAGGGGAATAGATCTATGTACTTATAGCTACATGTGAAGAATTAAGGTTGCAGATGGCCATTGGGCCTCCACTCAAGTACTCACTCAACACAAGAACACTATGTTCTAATAATCCAGCATTCTGTGATGCTCACCTTCCTGGCATGATCACTGAAGACAAAGCGGGTCCATAAGCAAATGTGGTGAAGAAAGCTGATGGTGTCTGGCTATCAAAAGATACAGCATCAGAGGTCTTAAAGGCTTGAAGATAAGCAAGCAGCCATCTGGCTAAGAAGCAACAAAGCCCACAGGCATCAAAGAAAAAAAATCATATCATTGTGAATGAGGGGGAGTGTAGAGTGGAGACTCAATGCCCATCTATAGGCAACTGACATCCCCTTACAGAAGGGTTTCGGGGAGGAGATGATCTAGTCAGGGTGCAGTATAGCACCGATGAAACATACAACTTTCCTCTAGTTCTTTAATGCTTCTTTCCCCTACTATCATGATTCCAATTCTACCTTACAAATCCGAGTAGACCAGAGGATGTATACTGGTACAGATAAGAACTGGAAACACAGGGAATCCAGGACAGGTAAACTCCTCAGGACCAATAATGGGAGTAGTGATACCAGGAGGGTAAGGGGAAGATGGAGTAGAAAGGGGGGAATCGATCACAAGGATCTATATATAACCCCCTCCCTGGGGGATGGACAACCAAACAGTGGGTGAAGGAAAACATTGACCAGTGTAAGACGTGACAAAATAATAATTATAAATTATCACGGGTTAGTGAGGGAGTGTGGCAGGGGAGGAAGGAGGGGGAAGAAATGGGGAGCTGATATCAGGGGCTCAAGTGGGAGGAGAATGCTTTGAAAATGATGATGGCAGCATATGTGTAAATGTGCTTGACACACTGGATGAATGTATGGGTTGTGATACGAGATCTAAGAGCCCCCAATAAAAGTGTTTAATAATAATCAAAAGTAAATCCAAAAGGAGATAATTCTAGCTCAGAACAGGACATATTATATAACAAATCTCAAATAGGCAATAAATTCACTCACGCAGAAAATGCAAAATAAGTCATCCTCAGTTCATATTGAGGTTTTATAAAATTAAATCATAATCCCCAAATGATTATATTACTAAATATTAAATTGTTCAAAACATAATCTAGTGTAAATTCACATTAAATGCCTGCAGGAGGTCTTTTGACAAACTAAAAAAAAAGTCTGTAGCATCACAGGCTTTGAAGTGGAGTTAATTTTTTTCTAGGAAAGTTAATTTTCCACAAAAGGAGACTTCTAGGATATAGTTTCTTTTCTATTAAAATTAACTTCAAATTTTAATACACTGAATTTTACTTATAATAAAATACAAATAATGCAAATGAAATTTAGAGAAAAACCCAAGAGTTCATAAACTGGCTTAAAGGGAGGTTTCTTACTCATAATGTGTTAATAATGGCTATTTTCTCGACACTAACAATTTGGTTATGGAAGTATTATAATTTTATTTGTTTTCTTTTCTAAAATAAACTTGCTAACCTGGAAATGTTTGAAAAATGAAGACGAAAAGAAAAATCATTCGGTACTGAAAAAGGCTTAGAGAAACAGGTCCCTTATAAACGGTTGGTCCATGAGGAAATTGGCAAACACCTTGCGAGGTAGGTGAGCTACTATTTGTACAGCGTATGATAGGACCAGCTAATCAAAACGGAATGAGCATAGGTGCACTGGACTAGGACCCAAAGCAGCCAGTTACCACTGAGTCAGGGCTGAGCCAAGGGGCCCCCACATGTGGCAGAGACGCACCGTGCTGAGTGGCTGCCTTTGCTGTGAGTCGATTGATAGATGTGTATGTTTGAGGCATCCCTGTCTCAGTGAATTCCAACTTACAGCCTTCTGGAAGTGAACCTTTTGCCTGTTTACCATTTATCCCACCCAGGATACCCCAAACCCAAACCAAGCTCAATGTCATCAAGTTGATTCTGGCTCCTAATGGTCTGAGAGGACAAGGTAGACCTGCCCCTGTGGGTTTCTGAAGTTGTAAATCTTTACAGAATAGAAAGCCTCATCGTTCTCCCATGGAGTGACTGGTGGTTGCAAACTCTTGGTCTAGCAATTAGCAGGCCAGTTCATAACCCACTACTTCACTGGGCCCTCCCCCAGGATACACAGATTGCTGTATATGTATACATTCCCATACCTTAGCAAGCAGACAGGCAGGCACCTTATCTGCCCACCCTCATCACCTACAAGAAAAAACTGCAGGGCCATATTCTCAGGGAAATTGAGATACTGTGCTTTTATAGTTTGGGCCAGAGAAGTTGTAAAGCAAAGCAGGACACTCAAAATTCCCAGCGCACACTTGAGGGTCCCTAAAGAAAGGCACCCTGACAGTTGGCAGTGCCCCCCTGTATCTCCCCATAAGCCCGTGGGCATTCTGCTTTTTGCATGGATGTGGCAGGTGCCACTACAGGCCCCAAGCAGCTCTCCTGGGCTACCCTGCCATGCGTCTCAGAAGAAGCCTGGCCGCCCAGAGAAAGACAGACTGGAATCAGATCCATTGAAAGTGTGCACTGAGATAACGGGAGAGGGGGAGCAGGCCAGTTAGCATTCTCAGGAATGAGACCTTCACACTGCCAAATCCTGAGGCACACCAGGTTCATGGGTATGGCCTTCCTCCTGCACTCCAGCCTCTGGGTGGTGACCTGGTTTTTTGAGCTATTTTTTCCCCTTAGCGTTAACTACCGTTTGGACGCAGTACAAAAGGAAATGGCTGGTTTGGGAAGCCGGGTTTATGTGACAGATTGAGGAGACCCTGGAATGTGAGGTCTCCTGGCAACCTGGTCAGCAGGCCTGCTGGCATAGTGGTTATGTATTGGACTGCTAACTGCAAGCTCAAAACCTCTAGAGAAAGATGTGGCTTTCTCCTCCCATAAATAGTCTCAGAAACCCACTGAGACAGTTCTGGCTTGTCCTATAGGGTCGCTCTGAGTCGGGATCATGGTGCTGGCAGTGGATTTGGTTTGGAATGTTGGCGTTCTAGTCTGGGGCAGCCCCCCCTCTCCCCCGGAAGCATCACCTTGCTTCCGTTCCCATTCCTTTGACACTTCTAGAAAAGGGAGTCTTTTGCTGGGTTTATGCATTTATTGTCACTGCCCCCCACCTTGGTTAGGAGCCCTGGTTTGCACTATGGATTAGGCGCTGGTCTTCAAACTAGAAGGTTGGTGGTTCAACTCTACCAGCTACTCTGTGGGAGACTGTCTAGGCCTGTAAAGGTTTACAGTCTTGAAAACCCTACATAGGGTCGCTGTGAGTCAGAATTGACTCGATGGCACTGGGTTGAGTTGGGTTGGCTTCCATTTTCCCAGCTGGGCCTGGCTGGTGAAATTCTTTGAGGGGAGCAGAATGGAAGCAGAATATACCCCAGGTGTCATGCACACCGACTCCAAACCAAATTCATCCTCCTGTGTCTTGCTTTTTGTACTTTGGAGGCCGTTGCTCTCTGGAGAGTTTTAAAAGAGGGGAATAATGATGCAGACATAATCAGGAAAGCCTTCGTTTTTAAAATTGGGTAGGAAATGTCCCCGGTAGTCAACTCCTCCATCCCTACATATGACTCATTTCGTTTTCTGCCATCCCTGTCGCTACAAAAAGAGTGCCCACATGTGTTTATTGGCTTTTAGGCAAGAGTACATACTTGTATATTTGTGGTAGGATCTTAATTATGCCTGATCGATACAATACGCAATGTCTCCAGGTGGGTCTGAAACATTTGGTGAGAAATGTAATTGCTAGTCACTGGAAGTGCTTGCCCTGAACAATGAAAACAACAGCGTGATTTGTTTCCAGAGTGATTAGTAGTACACATTACTAGCCAGCTAATTGTAAAGACGAGTTACCTTTCTTTCATTCTATTCTTTTTAAAAAAATAATTTTATTGGGGACTCATACAACTCTTATCACAATGCATCCATCCATCCATCCATCCATCGTGTCAAGCACATTTGTTGCCATCATCATTTTCAAAGCATTTTTTTTCTACTTGAGCCCTTGGTATCTGCTTCTCATTTCTCTCCCCTCCCTCACCCTGCCTCCCTCATGAACCCTTGATAATTTATAAATTATTTTTTCATGTCTTACACTGACCAATGTCTCCCTTCACCCACATTTCTGTTGTCCATCCCCCTGGAAGTGGGTTATAGGTAGATCATTGTGATTGGTTCCCCTTTTATCCCCCCACCTTCCCCTTCCCCTCCTGGTATGGCTACTCTCAAAATGGATCCTGAGGGGTTTATCTGTCCTGTATTCCCTGTGTTTCCAGCTCTTATTTGTACCCATGTACATGCTGTGATCTAGCCAGATTTGTAAGGTAGAGTTGGGGTCATGATAGTGGGGGAAGAGGAAGCATTAAAGAACCAGAGGAAAGTTGTATGTTTCATCGGTGCTACACTGCACCCTGACTCGTCTCCTCCCCGAGACCCTTCTGTAAGGGGATGTCCAAATGCCTACAGGTGTGCTTTGGGTCTCCATTCCAAAATCCTCCTCATTCACAATGATATGATTTTTTGTTCTGGGTCTTTGATGCCTGATACCTGATCCTATTGACACCTAATGATCACACAGGATGCTGTGCTTCTTCCATGTGGGTTTTGTTGCTTCTGAGCCAGATGGCCACTTTTTTACCTTTAAGACTTTAAGACCCCAGAAACTACATCTTTTGATAGCTGGACACCATCAGCTTTCTTCACCACATTTGCTTATGCAACCATTTTGTCTTTAGTGATCTTGTTGGGAAGGTGAGCAGAAAATTAGAACAAAGTGTTCTTGTGTTGAGGGAGAACTTGAATAAAAACCCAATATCCATCTGCTACCTTAATACTAAATCTATAAATATATGTACATAGATCTATTTCCCATCATCATATATAAATATGTTTACATATGTATGTGCCTGTATTTAGACCTCTATAAATGCCCTTTGCCTCCTAGTTCTTTCCTCTATTTCCTTTTACTTTCCCCTCGTTCCACTATCATGTTCAGCCTTCATTTGGGTTTTGGTATTTCCTCTCGGTCACATTGCCCTTCATCAAGCCCTGTCAGGCTTCCTACACCCTCCTTGCCATCAATTTTGGATCACTTGTTGTTCCCTTGTCCCTGGGTTTGTTAACACCATTTCTTTCCCCCCAACTCTCCCTCTCCCATGTGCCCCTGGAACCGTGGATCCCATTGTTTTCTCAGAGTGTTTATCCCGCCTGTCTTATCTTGATAGGCCTGCAGAGATAATATGCACAGAAACAAGACAGAGAAAAACAAACAAGCTACCTTGCTTAAGAGCATTTTAGTTATAGGAATTCATTTATTTCAGTATCCCCCCTGAGAGTAAAAATGAAAACAAATGATTTCCCAAGGTCCAAAATTCTGTTAGCTATTAAGTTGCCTCTGAAATGTGATGCCATTGATTGAGTTGTTTGGTACACAGCGTGCCTATTAAGGAAGAACATTTTAATTGTGATTAAATTTTTTTAAATTAAGTGTTCAGTGGAATGGTAAGACTTTAAATGAACCATTAGTTGGCATCATTTTAGAGCACAGGTAAAAACAAAATTGTTTCCAACTCATTCTACCACTGTGGCATTACCCTGTAGTCATCAGGAAGAGCACGTAAAGCAGAAAACTCTAGGTCAGCCTCCTTCCAAGTACAGGTGATGTCGTGGTTACCTGTTGGGCTGCTAACTCAGAACCACCTGCTGTTCCTCAGGAGCAAGGTGAGGCATCCTGCTCCCAGAAGGAGTTCACAGTCTCAGAAAGTCACAGGGACCATTCTTCTCCCACTGGGAGTAGGAATCCGCTCAACAGTGGCGAAGTTGGTTTGGGCCTCTCAGCCCATGTCCTAGTTAGCACATTAAGAAGTCTATTAATAAGGCGCTCCTAGCCATAATTCCTGTGTGATGTGTTGTAGATTCTAACCCCTGTGCCTGTGGGTATGATGCCATTGTGGAGAGAGGGTCTCTGCTGTGCTGGTAGGAGAGGGTTAACGTGGGATTCAGTCTCCGGGAAGTCACACCCTTTATTTCATTGGGAATAGGGCCTGTTGCTAGACAGAAACCACAGAGCCAGTTCTCGGTGCATAAGCGCCATCTCGGATACCAGGGGAAATGCCAGGAGCAGCCGAAGAAGAGTCACTAGGAGAACCTGTTTGAGTTCCCTGTCTGAAGTGGTGGAGGCCAAGACCAGAGACACCGGGGCTGAAGCACAGAGATCCTGGGACACAGCAAAGGAGCCAAGACGAGGCCCTGAGACAGAACAGAGCAGCAGCACAGACTATGAGCCAAAGCAGGGGGTCCATGGGGGAAGAAGACGAGGGACTGTGTGGTTGAGAGGCTGAGGACCAGAGAGAAGCTTGGCTGCTGTCTATGGGCGGGCACTGCTGTGGACTAGTGACTAGATCATTATTCACTGATCCTGAGTTTTGGCGACCTGCTAACTCCCTAATAAGCCCCGTTACGCTCGAATGTTGTCTGTGAGCTCTGCTCTGTGTGACCCTTGCAACAAATGATTGACCCGCCCCAGCAGAGAAGTGGAGTTCTGCGGCAGGAACAGTTGGTGTCAGCATTCGGTAAAGAAAGATGGGGGCGGGGCTTGTCTACTGGTAATAGGGAAGCCAGAGGATGTCAGGTATGGGCTCCCCCCATTCTGTGAAGCATGTGACGGAGCGGCCATCGTTTGCAGCTGATTTGAATGTTTCTCTGGAAACTCAGGAGCAACACGATCAGCCATGAAGCCAGGAGAACTCACGGCTGGAAGACACTACATAAAGTCGACTCCAAGCACCACAACTTTCCCTACACACCCACAATGCTTGGAAAATAAAATGGAAATAAGTAACACGAAATGTCCAGCATTGGACCTGTTCTCAACTGAGGGCCATCTACCAGGAGCTAGCCGCCCAGACACAGCCCTGGGTGGACGGTGGGGCACACCTCCCTCTCCCCTCTCTAGTGGGGGCTCCACAGAAGGCAGGCTGTCCTTCAGAGAGATCCTGTATCATCCTTTAAAATGCCATTATGGTAAAGCCATGTGTGTGTATCCAAAAGCTTGTGGGGAAAGCCCATTTTTTTTTCATTCTATGTTTCCACAAATGTTTGAAGCCTTCTCTCTCTCTCTCTCTCTCTCTGTCACACACATACACACACACACACAGGTCTTCACAAAGTTCATGGAGAAATGGGTGAAAAGCTAGTGGGTGTTTCCCACAGACTTTGAAGCCCTCACACATCTGCAGAACGTTCCCCTTTTCCAGCTGTTTCTGCACACACAGTCCAGTGACATAATGATTCCCACTATTGTGTAACCCCCACCTCCCTCTCTTTCCAAACTCCATAACAGAGGCTCAGCGCCCCTTAAGCAATATCCTCTCACTTCCCGCTGCCAACAGCGGCATTGAACTTGGCAGGGACTTGGGCTCTTTGCTCTGCACACTCCAGGCGTGTGAGAGCCAGCCAGCGCGTGTTCCTTGCTTTACAAGCGAGAAAACAGTCATAGAGTGATTTTGTAGCAGCGCAAGTCATTTCACAACTTACGAGGCAGAAGCCTCCACTGTAAGGTCTACTTCTTTCCTGAGTGGCTTTTCATACCACTGTTGTCTGTTTTCCTAATTCTCGTCAGACCAGCCAGGGCATGTGCAGGTATGTCAGAATTCAACGGAGAGTGGAGGTCGTCTTCGCTCTTTGCTATGTTCTGGGTATTCTCGTTTGTAATCATAAAACCACCCACAGATCACTTTTACCTACAATTATTTTGATGAAAAACAAAGAACACGCTATCCCCAGGATTTTCAGGGCTGCGCATTGTGCTTCTCAGTGAGTGAGCGAGCAGGATCGTCCCAGACCTCGTGGCGGCTCTTGTCGTTCAACCCCTAACCGGGTCTCTGAGTGCTTCTAAGTTCTATTACAATACTGGTCATGGAAGCAGAGACTGACTTGCGATGTAAAACGCAGCTCATTTGCTGGCGAGAGAATTTCTCCCCTGGTCATTCTTCTACTCTGCAAAGGAAATTCTGGATTTGCTGCAAATAACTAAATAGATACTGTTGTTACTGGTCCTCTTTCTGCTTCTGCCACTTGTACTTCTACTTCGTCTGCCTTTTCTTCTATTCTGTTTTTTTTCTTCCATTTCTTTGCTGCTTCTGCCATTTCTTCTACTTCTGTTTTCTTTCTCTCTAACTTCTACCCCTGCTTCTTTTACTTCTGCTTCTCCTTCTGCACAGGCACCCCACAGGTAGTGCACCCCTTTAAACTGAGGCACAGAACAAGCGAGGCGAGGCTCACCAAGCCATTTATCCCTCCGGCCTTCAGTTAATCCTACTTGTGTTTATCGGCCAGGCTGGCACAATCAACTGTCACAGATGGGTTTTCATTACAGTTAATATTTTAAATGAAATATCCTGCATTTCCTAGGATTATGTCTCAGCGTTCTACAAAACTGGTGACTTTCAACCACAGAAGTTTATTTCCTACAGTTCTGGAGGCAGGAAATTAAGAACCCGTTTACTGAAGTGAAATCAAGGCATCAGCAGGACCGCGCTTCCGTCAGGGACCATGTGAAGTTCTCGTTTCTAACCGCTTCTAGGGGCATCTCCTGGTCCGTGGCCTCATCATCCCGTCATCTCTGTCCCACGGTCACACCGCCTTCTCCTCTCTCTCTGGGTACACGTGATTGCATGTAAGCCCTTCCTGTCTAATCCAGGACAATTTCCCGGTCTCACATTCCTTACTCCACTCCTTCCTCCATCAACCAACACCTTCTCCAATAAAGGTTCTACTTATAGGCTATCGAGGTTAGATGGCGCCCGGTGGAATCGTGGGTGCCTCACTGGGCTACTGGGCACAGGAGTTTGAACCTAGAGTTGGAACCCACTTGGTCGAAAGGTGCAGCTTTCTGTTGTCGTGAAACGCAAAGGGTCATTTCCGCTCTGCCCTCTTGGGTTGCTGTGAGTTAGAACTGACTCCATGACAGTGATTTCGGTTTGGGAGCTTGGGGAGAGATGAAGACCTGATACTTTGGGGGAAACCCTCAGCCAACAACAGACATGCCCCCTGGCTCCCTTCGGAGGCAGGCAATGGAGTTTGAATAGTAGTCCATTTCTAACTTGTTGACCTTGAGTAACTTATTTTTAACCTTTTTGGTTTTCCTCTTCTTTACCTGCAAATCCAAGGAATACTTGCCTGTTTTAGGTTTTGAAAGGGTTTTTTGACTTTTTTAAAAAGACAATATTGATCCCATTGTTACTTGTTGCTTTTGTTTCTTAACTTGGATTCCAGGCATTGTTTGGACATGTCTCTGCCTCTCTAGAGGAGGATCCAGCCTTGGTATAGGTGGATTGGCAAGGTTTTCAGAATGCTTGTCTCTCTTCCAGAGGGCAGTGTGGCATCACTCTGTCTGAACTTGCAGCTGGGGACAGATCAGTGGTCATGACTCATCCAGATTGTGGTGACTGAGGGTAATTACCCGGTCAATAGGAAAATGTGTGCCCAGCAGAACCCCTGCAGCAGTGGTTTCTGGGTAACTGCTAAGTCAGGTCAATATGCAATGGCGGGGGGAGGAGGACTGTTGACCCAGAGAAGAAGTTCAAGGTGGGTTGTAATGAGAGTTGAGATCTTTGTGTGTGGGCTCTCTCTCTCTCTCTCTCTCTCTCTCTCTCTCTCTCTCTCTCTCTCTCTCGCTTCATAAAAGAATGACTGAGAAATGACTCCTTTTGGTTAGTTTGATTGTGTAACTGTTGCCAATGGAAATGTCTTCGGAGCCGTGGCTGGGTGGGATTGAAGTTACTTGTGAACAGGAATTATCGACTGGGTGGTTCATGTCTTTTCCGATTACTCTAGTCAGCTTTTATGAAAGTGAGGAAGTAGTGCGTGCTCTGGGTGGGACCTCCCTGTCAGCAGAGCGTGGGTTGTTGCTCTGGGGTGAGCGGGCATTGATCCAGCCTTGGCCTTGGTTAATGAGTTCTTTGGCTTACACCGCCCAGTCACAGCCTGTTCTGAGATGACCTTGCTGACTCAGGAGTACATTTGTGCCGCAGAGCTTCCTCTGGGGGCCTTGTGGGGCTCTTGGCGCTGGGGCAGGCAGGGGCCGGCAGGGCTAGAACTGGTCCCTAAGAGCCCTCTGCAGCTTCTCTTTCCTGACCCTTTCTGCCCCCGCCTGGCTGCCTGTGGAGGGAGGAGGCGGAGGAGTGCTGAGAAGGAATCCACGGAGAGGAGGGCAGGACTAGAGGAATTGCTCGCCCCTGCGGTGTCTGGGCAGGGGCCGCGGCTCCTGCGGCTGGGCAGTGGGATAGGTGGCATGGTGAGGCGGCCCACGCTCACTTTGGGGTGTTTGATTAGGATTTGTGTTTGTTCTTGTTCGCTGCTGTTGTCCGTTGTTGTGGAGTCTGCGTGGCAACCCCACGCACCGCAGAACAGCATGACACCCGTCCCTCCCGTCTTCACAAGTGCTGGGCCCTCCGGGTCCACGATGGCTGCCCCTGGGGAGTTTGAGTGCCTTCAACCAGGGCCATCTTGGTTCTGTGTCTGGCTGCTAACCTCTGCACACTCCATGGGAGCTGCAGTCTCGGAAACCCCGGGGCACTTCCACACAGGGTCGCCGGGAGGCAGCGTGGACGCCCTGGCAGTGAGTTTGGCTGTTAGGTTTTCCAGGCCCAGGGACTCGCCTCCCAGCGCTCTGTTAGACGGGGTCCCGCAGCGATTCTCGGGGTGCTCACTGGCTGCTTCGGCTGCAGTAGATGGTCACACCTATCCCCACCTTCTGGAGGCGCTAAGAAACCTGCCCCCCCCCCCACGGGTGACCTGCTGGTATCTGAAATCCTGGCGGGAGAACCTCTGGTATCACAGCAACCACACCCCACCCCAGGCCGGCCACTGATGGACGGGGGAGGCTCCTGCCTCTGCTCGATGCACTGCACCCCTTCTTATCCTGATGCCGCTTTCTGGGCTCTCTTATCAGGTGCTTGTGCTCCTCAGTGGCCAGACTTTGAAAGAGATTCTAAATGCTAGAAAAGATGAACTCCGTTTACTCAGGAAGGGGCAGAAGGGACATTTGAGAGTGTGGGGTCCCGGCCGGGTGAGAAAGTGGCACCCACTGCCGTGCCAGCCGGATTCTCCGAGGTGTTTGCACTGTGGGGCGCGGGAGGTGTGATGGCCAGGAGCAATGGGAGAGCAGTCTTCCAGGGTAGGGAAGCAGACTGCACTGCTCGCTGCCTGGCACAGAGAGGGGCGGGCCCATCAGCGAGGACTGGGCCGAGTGGGGCTGGCTTCATTCATTCACTCGGCACCGCTGGAGATACAGACTCTCCCTGTGCCGGCTTAGGTGTACAGCAAAGGGGGAAATGGTCATGTCCATGCAGAACCTGCCTGGTCACATGGAGCTAGGTTAGCAAGCAGCTATGACCATGAAACAGAACAACAACACAAAGTAAACACCAGCCTCACCGCCCTGGAGCCGATGCCAACCTAGAGTAACTTTATAGGACAGGGGGGAACCGCCCCTGTGAGTTTCCAAGACTGTAATGCTTTACGAGGAGAAAGTCTTATCTTTCTCCTGAGGGGCAGCGGCTGGTGGTTTTGAACTGCTGGCCTCGCAGTTAGCGCCCAACATGCCACCCCTCCGCCCCCTGGCTCCTTGAGGGCACTGCTTTGGTGTCGGGATATGAAGCAGCAGAAGGTGGTACTGAGCTCACCGCCTCTGGTGGAATCCACCGTGGCAGCCGGAAGGAGGCTCTTGGAAGGAGTTACATTGTTCTGTTTTAAAATAGCCTGAATTGTTACTCTTGTATCTAAAGCTCTTTCTCAGACACAAGTGTGAGTCTCCCTGGCTTTGTTTCTCTAGTCAACCGGACTCACACAATGGGATTGCATAACTCGCGATGTGGTTTGAATAGTGAATTACTATGATAATAGCTTGGCTATTGGGACTTCCCTTCAGAAATAAAGTCCTAAAGGTTTAAAAATAAATAAATAAAACAGCATGAATTGTGATGATTGGAAGCGCTGGGCCAATAACTCTCTCTCTCTTTCTCTCTCTCTCAGTGTCAAATCAACAGTGCCTTGACTTCTTTCCACACGGCTTTGGAACTGGCGGTGGATCAGAGGGAAATCCAGCACGTGTGTCTGTATGAGATCGGTACGTAGGAACGTCTGGTCCAGCCTCTCGTTCTCAAACGGTCCCGGTGCTTGCCCGCCTGGTGTCTTCCACTCGCGCCTGCACCATGCTCGCAGCCGTGCGCATGGCCGTGTTAGCGACACGCAGCCAGCGAGGGCCTGGCCACTCTGACTTTCACTCAGAGACCTTGCTCTTCGTGACTGTGGGAATTGAGGATAACAGGCCAGGTGACACGAGTTGGTCAGTACGCATTCCTGAGCGTTTAAATGGACAGCACAGTGGGCTTCCCTACTCTTTGTTTCTCGGAGTCTTCCTGGAGACCAAACAGGGCCCAGGGGAGAGGGGGGCAGGGGCGTCCTAGTGCCAGCTCTTGCACCAGGAGGGCTGAAGCTCCCACACGTTTCTTTAGCCTCCGAGCCATGTTGCCGGCGGCATGAGCTGCCTGGCCCTGCCCTGCGCCCCCGGCCATTGTGAGTAGGGGAAGAAATGACCATTTTCTGAAGGCTCTGGTGTGTGACTGGCAGACCAAAGGCACTGCAGCAATGTTAGCTGGTAAATGCACGAGCAGGCTTAGAGGTCTCTGTGGACCCCAGGTCTGCTCCCCCACGCCTGCTACAGTCTGGTGGCAGTCCTTTGCTGGCTTCCCTTCTGCTCTCCAGTCTCGAAGCATCCTTAAGACTGGGATCCTGGGGGATCACAGTTGCCCCGTTAGGCTGAGAACTTGAACCTAAATCCCGACACCCCCCCTTCTTTTTTTTCAAATAAGGAGTTTGTGTTAGTCTGGGATGACTAGAGAAATCCAAGGAGACACTCGTGTGTGTAAGAGAGGATTTTATATCAAAGAACAATTGTACATTAAGAAAACATCCCAGCCCAGTCCAGCTCAAGTCCATAAATCCTACATTACCCCCTATGTCAATACTAGTCCATAAATTCCTCTATAGACTCATGCAGCCATGCAATGATACAGGAAGATCACAGGCCAGTGGATGGAAAGTCTTGTGGATCCAGTGGTGGTAGAAGCATCTTAGCTCTGGTGTGGGTTTCCATGTGGCTCCTCCAGCTCCAGCTCCATGTGGCTTGTCAATAGGAATGTCTGGTAGGGAGTGATTGTATCCGACCTCTAGTGAGCTGTTTATCTCCTTCGCGCCTCCAAATGAGGTCATCCAGCTGTGACCTGATTGACAGGCTAGAGAAGTTGCAAGTTGAGAGGAGGTTATACCATAGGGTTCACATCGTGTAGCACATGGGAAAGACATGACGGTAACGATGGGGTGCAAAGAGAACTCGGGTCCCAGAGCGCGCTCTGTAGAGGGGCAGTGAGGAAAGCAGGGAGAGTGTCCCATTGGCCACTCGTAGTGTGTCTGTCACATGCCACACCTGCTGTGGACACAGTTGTGATCTTGAATGGTTTTAACCCTGTGATGGCGGAGGGAGAAGCGAAGAGCTGTAGCCAGAGGGAGAATGCACACATCTGTGTGTAATTTGTCTGGCATTCCGCTTTGTGGCCATTGTGGGGGAGGAAGTGAGTTTCAGAGGACTTGAAAATCAGAAGCCGCCTAGCCCTAGTGGCCTCTCCGAGTCCTCCCCGCCAAGGTCCACGCAGGAGAGAAGGCTCGAGCTGAAGGATGCTCAGAGACTTAGCCTCAGGACTTCCTGTTCCAATTCCATGCTGTACTGCCTGCCGTCTCTACTCTGCCTGTCATTCAAGTGTTCTATCCAAGGTCATAGGACTGCTATGCCCTGCTGGCCACTGCCAAATGAAAACAATTAGCCCCCACTTGTACACCAAGGCATGTCCTTTTCACATGTCCCCTGGACTCGATGCTGGTTCTGGAATGGTAGATCCCCACCCCACCCCCTACCCCACAGTTTAAGTGCCCATCCTTTAAGTATCTAACGACACTCCTGATATCAGCCTGTCCTCTGCATGAGACCATCATTTATGAAGGCAAGAACTTTGACCTTCTCTCCTTCGTTCCTCTTAGCTGTGTGGCCTTGAGGCAGTCACAGGAGCCCGCGCGTCCTCACTGGGAACAGCAACACGGGCAGCCCCTCTGCACGGTGGTAGTAAGCCTCGCCCACCACTGCGGGTGCTCCTTTGACTCAGGAGAGCTGGCCCATCGGGTCTCTAGGCTCGCATCCTTCTCAGAGCAGCTGCTGGGTGTGACATGCCAACTGTCAGTCACCACGTGAGCCGCTGTTTGTTTCGGCATGGTGGCACCGGGACTCCTGTCGCTAGGGCTGGAGAGAGATCGTGTAAGGTGCCAGCCCGGGGCCTGGCACACAATGGGCCCTGGCTGACGGTAGCTGCTGCCGTCCGGGATGAAGCATGGGCAGAGCGCTCCTTAGGAGCGAGGATGCTGAGACTCATATCGCACACTTGGGACATGTGATCAGGAGGTACCAGTCCCTGGAGAAGAACAGGGTTAGGGAGCTTGGTAAAGTGAGGGTTGGTTAGTGAAAAGGGGGAAGACCCCCCAGCGAGACACATTCACACACTCTCTCTCTCTCTCTCACTGCCACCGAGTCACTGCCATCCCCTAGCAACCCTTTAGGACAGGGTGGTGCTTTAGAGCTGCTGACCTTGCAGATGGGGACCCCTCTGCCCCCACTCTGACGTGGTGGCTACTAAAGGACTCACGGCGACAGTTGGGAGGACGGCGCAGGACCTGGGCTCCGGCTGGCAATGGACAGGGGCCACTCTGACTCAGAACCAGCCCAATGACAGCCCAGCTGCTGTCAACAGGAGCTTTGGGGGCACTGCCCGACCTTAAGCTGAAGCACAGGTCTGGGAACAGCAAGGCCAGCCCTTTGAACCCACAGCTGCCCCGGGGCAGAAAGGTGGGGCTGTCGCTTCTGTGAAGATGGCTCTGGGTTGGGATGACAGCTGCTCCCCTCCAGCAGAGGGCGCCAGCATGCCCGGGGAGTGGGACCCTTTCCAAGCCCACTCCCTATTTACAGAGGGCAGAGTGGGCAGGTATGGATTCTGACTGGCTAACTTTCTGTGTCTCATGAACATGTGTAAATAAGAAAAACTGACGAGACATTTAGAGTGCGTCACTATGTTTAGAACCGAACGGCCTGGCTTCCGCTGTGCCTGGACCTAACCAAACAAACCAACCCCCGTCCGCTCCTCTAGCCTGGCCTGGAGCTACCCCTATGTTCCCACACAGCGGACCTGCTCCCTTGGAGTTCTGAGCCTGGGCGTCCTTACGGATGCAGTCTGCCTCTTCTTTCCCCCACGGGCAGCGAGTGGGTTTGAACTGCTGCCGACCCCTGGTGCCACCTGGAGAGGCACAGCATGGTCTGAGGTTGCTCCTAATTGTCTGAAGGGGCTGTGGGGCATTTTAAATCACTCTGCTATACTGCTTAAATCAGTGCTGAAATAAGTGCCCATCTTATTTAGAGGCGCCCTGGTGACACAGTGGGTTCAGTTTGGGTGGTTAACCTTGAGGTCAGCGGTTCAAACCTATCAGGCGAGCCCTGGGAGAAATAGGCGACTGAGTCTCAGGACTGCAAGAGGTAGTTGGAGTCTGTCTGACCAGGGTAGCTATAAATCAGGATGGACTCACTGGCAGTGAGTGATGAGTGGGTGTCTATTCAACACGGCACGTTGGACATATGGCTCAGGTAAGTAAGGAAAATGTTCCTGTTTCTTATGGTGGGGAAGAAACCCAACCATTAAGAGTTCAGGTAGTTCACACAGACCACTCACAGCATCGGAGCTTTGTAGAAGAAGCGCGGGCCTGAATGGCAGGGCTGGTGGGGATGTGCTGAGAGTCTGTCTCCCGTAGGCTGGTGCAGCATGATCGAGCTGAACTTCCAGGATGCATTCGATGCCTTTGAGAGGCTGAAGAATGAGTCCAGGTGGTCCCAGTGTTACTACGCCTACTTAACTGCAGGTGAGTGGGCCCAAGGCCCAGGGCCGAGCTGATGCGTTTCTGTTTGGTGGGCTCACCAGCCTTCAGGTGAGGGCAGTGAGATGGGAGCTGTTCTGGGAATTTCCCCAGCATCTGAAAGTTCTCGGCTTCGGGTAGCCAGCAGCGGGACACAGTGGTCTGGCCCGCCGCTCAACTCCCAGAAGCTCCATCCTGCACACCATGTCCCTTTGTCCCTCTGCCCCATCGAATGGGGCCGTGCGCTCACCCAAGGAAGTTCTTATGGTGAGACTCTGCCGTGTTTCTCTCCTAAACAGCGTCAACCCAGCCCTGGCCACTTCCTTTAAGTCACATGTGTGTATGAATCTTCTCTCTATTTAAACAAGCTTGAAGCATGTCATGTCTCTTTCTGTTGGGGTCGTTAGCTCCCCAGTTACAAAAGGGCATGGGTTTGGAGGAGTCTGCCTCCACCTTGGGTTACCTGCTGACCTTTCAAGTCTATTCCGACTCAGACAACTCCATGCGAACTGTAGGGTTTCAGCAGCTGGGGTTTATCCTGGAAGGAGATCAGGTGGCCTTTTTTAGGCAGCACTGCTGAATGCACTAGGCATTTTAGCATCGAGCCCTGGTGTTGCAGTTACGTGCTGCTCAGCTGTTTGAAACCACCAGCAGCTCCTCGGGAGAAAGACTGGGCTTTCTACGCCCGTAGTCCCGGAAACCCATAGGTGGGTCACTGAGTCAGCTTTGACCTGATGGCAGTGAGTTCGGTTTGGTTTGGTTTAGTTTTGGTTTCTAACACGAGAGGAGCCCTGGAGTCTGCGCAGCCTGCTAACCTCAAGGCCATCCGGTCAAAACCAACCAGCTGTCTCAAGGAGAAAAGAGGTTTTTTGTTCCCACAAAGATTGACTGCCTCAGAAACCCACAGGGGCAGCTCTACTCTGCCCTATGGGGTCCCTATGAATCTCAGTGTATGGATAGCAGTGAGTTTGTTTCTTGAATGAGAGAAGTAGTTTTAGAATTTAGTTGCTTTTTTTACCCCCCTCATGTATGCGGAGCTCATTAACGATGTGCTGCCACCTGGTGGACAGCAGGGCAGTCTGCACCCTGAGATGTGTAACGCTATGGAGATTTCAGATTACAGAGATAGACACACAGTGGAAGAAATCCAAGTGACTGTACGTTTTATGCTATTTTTTTTTTAATCCAGAGTCCTGGTGGTGTAGTGGTTGCGTGTTGGGTTGCTGACTGAAAAGTCAGCAGTTTGAAACCATGATGCTCTCTTCTCCCATAAAGAGTTAGTGTCAAGCCCACAGGGGGTTCTGCCTTGTTCTAGAGGGTCTCCAGGAGTGGGAATGGGAATTTACCTGATGGCATTGAACTGAAACAAGCTCTACTTGACCCTTTACAGACATGAGAGGAACTCCATCTACTAAAAATGAACTCTTCTTAGACACCCACATTCCCTATCATTCAAGACAAGTCAAACAACAATACCTGTTTATTCTTCTGCGTGTTTAGATTTGATGAGCCATCTTCCCCGCTCACCCTGCCCTTTTGATTGATATATTTTAAATCAGATAGCATTGGCTGACAGGGGTCAACTCTGCATCCTAGATGTCCTATAATTCCTGTCACTTTTAACAAATTCCCGAACAATCGGTGAGCAATCCCCTTTATGGCCACCCTAGGTTTTGGAATGGCTATCAGGTCAGCTCTGACTCCTGATGAACAAGGGGCCCTGTATCATCTTCACACACCTTGGTGCGATGGAGTCCAGTGTGCGACCACTGCATTTGGAGAGCCTCCGAACCTCGTGCCGGGGGCTCATCCTCCGGCGCCACCGTGGGCAGTACTCTGCTGGGACCCACCAGAGTTTCACGGGCCAACGCTCAGAAGCAGAATGCCAGCCTTTCTTGTCTGTCTCAGTGTGGGAGCTCCACCGAAGCCTGGCCACTGCTGGATGTCTTCAAAACCGCCAGCCTTGTCAGTGACTGTGTGAGGGCCAACAGAATGTGCCAGCCTTGCCACTTAAGAAATGCACTTGTGATTTTTTTTTTTTTGCAGTGTGTCAGGGAGCCAGCGGTGACGTGGACGGGGCACAGTTCGTCTTTAAAGAAGTCCAGAAACTCTTCAAAAGGAAAAACAATCAGATTGAGCAGTTCTCGGTGAAAAAGGTAGGATGCAGCCTATTGCTCTGGAACCTTGTTTTGGGTGGCCATCGGTGTCACCAGGGCTACTTTGGATAGATTGGGGAAATGATCTTCAAGGTCAGAGACTTACTTGCGATGTAAAACGCAGCTCATTTGCTGGCGAGAGAATTTCTCCCCTAGTCATTCTTCTACTCTACAATGGAAATTCTATATTTGCTGCAAATAACTAAATAGATACTGCTGCTACTGGTCCTCTTTCTGCTTCTGCCACTTGTACTTCTCCTTCGTCTGCATTTTCTTCTAGTTCTTCTGGGTTTTTTTCTTCTATTTCTTTGCTGCTTCTGCCATTTCTTCTACTTCTGTTTTCTTTCTCTCCACTCCTTCTGCCTCTCTAACTTCAGCCCCTGCTGCTTCTACTCCATCTGCTTCTCCTTCTGTTTCTTCTACTGCTGCTGCTGCCTCTTCATTCTGAAGAGCTGATAATCATATCTGGGCAGGGAAGTTTCCTTAGTTTTGGAAGACTACAAAGGAGCAGAGCTGAGATGAGAGGGCAGATGGTAAACACACCACATTTTGACCTATAATTTAAAAAGGAATGCATTAACTATCCCACCAGCAGAGAACAGCAAGGATAAGTCCCCCGCCCCCTATCTATTCTGTAGTCTTTAAGAGTAAAACTTTACTAAATCATCTTGAGGGACATGGCATCTTACTTCACTCTCATTTCCCCTTGATTCCAGTCCAGTCTGTTTGTTATTGACTAAAGAGTGCAAATGTTTAATACTTCTCAGATTGTATTGTGAAATGCAACTGAGAGTATTTGGGACTAATTGGGAAAGCCGAAACGCCAATCACAGCCTACCGGAGGCACCCAGTTGTACATACATAGAGATCCACGAACCTGATGACTGAAGTATTCATCATCCAGCTTTTATGAGTCCGCGGGTTTAAACTCAGGGGAATCTAGTCTCATTTCGACATTTCCAGAGGACGCCCTTGATCTTGAGAGTAGATCGTGTTGAGCTGTGAATGACAGGCACCCATCCTAATGTGTCAAAAATGGGAGAACAAAATCTGAGTCTCTAGAGAAGCGTCCACTTTTGAGTTTACTAGGAGATGGGCTGGTTGTTCATTGCCATGGCGCTGGTGCTGGTGCTGGCGCGGAATGACCCCATGTGGGACAGAATGACGTGCTGCCCGACCTGCTCTGTCTTCTCAGGCTTCGGCATATGTCAGTCCGTTGCTGTAGCGAGTGTATGGGCCCATCTCACTGTGGGTTCTCCTCACCGGCACCGGCCTTCCACCTTCCCTTTTCCAGCAGCTCTTTCCTCCTGATGACTTGTGTATTTAAGGTAGTCCAAGTCTCGGGCCATCTTCTATAATCCATAGGCTTTCGTTGGCTAATTTTTTGAGTAGTCTGCCAGGCTTTTCTTCCTTGTCTTCCCGAGTCTGGAAACTCCTGGCCACCGTGGGCAACCTGGCTGGCATCTGAAGTACCGGTAGCATGACTTCCAGCATCACAGCCACAGGCCCGCCAATGCGCTGTGACAGGAAAAGCTGGGTGGTGGGTAAGAGTGGGCAGTCACTCACAAGTGACCTGTGTGACCTTACATGGCTCAAGAGTGGATTTTCTTTAGGATTTTTTGGAGAAAAAAATGGACCCTCATCTTGCTCACTACTTGCAGGCAGAGAGATTTCGGAAACAAACGCCAACCAAAGTGCTCTGTGTGCTGGCCTCCATCGAAGTGTTGTACCTGTGGAAAGCCCTCCCCAACTGCTCCTTCCCCAACCTGCAGAGGATGAGTCAAGGTAAAAGCAAACACACTAAATCAGCGGGACCCGGCATTCTTGGATACGTGGTCCAGGGACCCAAGAACCCAGTTGGTTAGGCAATCAGAATGAAGGTTCCAGAGACAGCCTGCCTTCATAGGTGTTTATGATGTGTGCTCAGCACCCGGTAGTGGTAATTCTGTGGTCCTGAAGGTTTCCAGAAGCATCCATGCTTTCCCATGATGCGGAACATTTCCTCCACCCCAAAAATGTCCCTGGGCCCCTTCCCAGCCAACCCTCAGGGCAAATCCACCACCCCTCTGACCTTGATCTCTGTAGAAAGTTTTGCCTGTCCTTGAACCACCTCGTACTGATGAGTTCATACTGGACGTACATCATTGTACCTGGTTTCCTGTGTCCGATTGGATGCAGGACTTGGTCATGTTGTAGCCTGCTCTGATGTCTGGTGCTTTGACTTGTGCCATCGTGTCTCACAGTAGGACGCCAACGCCCTGCTGTCGAGCCATTGCCATTCGCTGAGACCCCAGAGCACAACTGCTCTGTAGGATTTGGGGCTTGTAGTCTTTTCAGACGCACATCAGCGGGCCTTGACTCCGGGGTGCTGTTGGGTGGGTTCACACTGCCAACCTTCAGGTCAGTAGCCGAGTGAAAACTGTTGGGTCCTTCATGCTTCTTGCACATGGCTGGCGCCATGCCACTCTGCTTGTATTCCAAAAAAGGCCCGGCCAGTGGATATTCCGTTTGCTTCTGGTGTTCAGTTATCGTGAAGAAGGCTTCTATAAACAGAAGCATACACGTCTTTTAAAAGCTTGTGTTATAAATCCATGCATTTTAAATAACCTAAGGCCGTAGGTTAGGGTAATATAACCTTGATAAAAATCATATTTTAATAGTGGTAGGAAACGTTCATGGGAAGAATCAACCCAGTCTTTAAATCTAATTGGGCTTTTTGATATCAGATATTTAACAGTAATTAAGATAGAAACACAATATGAGAGGGCTTCAAAAGCTCATGGGGGCAAAAATCATTATCTTTTCATTCCATTTTCTTCCCCTGGAGCTTTCAGAAGCCCCTTCCTCTCAGACAGATAGTCACTGCCTGACACGGACAGGACCAAGCAGTGCTGAAGTGGCATTTGAGTCCACATTCTCCACCCAGTCCTCGGGATGAAAGTGAAATGAAAAGAAAGAAAGTCGGTTTTATTTGAAAGGCTTCATGACACATTCCGATGGCACCTGATAGTCGGGAAAATGATGCCATTTTCGTCCCTCTGCAGCCCCAACCCCCCAAAAGCCAAGCCCACCACCACCAGGTCCCCTCCAATTCACCGCGAGCCAGACAGGGTTTCCCAGGCTGGACATCTCTTCAGGAAGTGGGCAGCCTTGGCATTCTCCCCGGGAGCAGCTGGTGGGTTTGAACCCCTGAGCTTGCAGCCAGCAGCCCCGCCCCTTACCCGCAGCCCCCACAGGACACCTGCTCCGCAGCCTGAAAGGAGGAAAGGCAGTTGATATTGCCAGACCCGTTTCCTTGTGAGAAAACTGAGACTTTGAAAGGAGATTTGCGCTGATCCCATAGGAGCAAGTCACCATGGTGCCGGGCAGGGCACCAGACGTCAGGTAGCAGGCCATCAGCTCGTCTGCCCAGAGCTGCACGTGCTGCGGGGGAGTAGTTAAACGCCGCAGCGTGAGCTCCTGGAGAGACTGCTGCGTCAACAGCAGAGGGCAGACATGCAGAACCCAGAGGCCATGTAGAAAATACGTGTTTTTAGAAATACATTCTTAACCAGATCTCTGTTGCCCTTTGCGAGCGAGGCAGGATGTCTTGGCCTTGTCCCTGTGTAGTTGACACACACCTGGGGGAATATTCGTCAGATCTCGCTTATGGTCATACTTGTTTGGGGCGAATTATGGCATTCTTCCGCCTAATTCACAATAAAAACAATCATTTAAAAATAAGACGTTATCCACAAAATCACCCATCTGGCTCATCAGCTTCCCTGTAGGAGGCTGCCTTTTGCCTTGTTCTAAACGAGAAAGAGAAACAAAAAGGTCCGCCTTCAGAGGTTACAGACCTGTGGGGGAGGCTGTCCTGGGAACCCAAGTAAGCCAGCAGCCATGGGCCTGGCAGAGCAGTGGGCTGTCGCTGGGTCCAGTGTCACTCTGCCTGCCCAAGGGGCCACTTGAGAGGAAATAACAGTTTTCTTGGAGGCCAAAGCTATGGGAGATCTGCGCAATTTAGAAACCCATGCCTGTTTGTTGAAACAAGCGTAGAACGCTACCACCTCACCGGCTGTCCAACTCAGCCACGACAGGGGAGTTTAAACAGGGTCACAAGCCACTCGTGCAAGGCTCACGTGTTTAGTGATTAAGATCGAAATACCATATGAAGGGCCTTCAGAAAGCTTGTGGAAGAAATACTCTTTTTTTTCATCCCCCACCCCATCCCTCGCTCCCCCAACGAGCTTTCAACCCCCCTGTATCAGACAGACAGTGATTGACGGGCACAGATGAGAACGAGGATTTGTGGATTTGACTCACATTGTCTCAACTCCTTCCTAGGACTCACAGTACACACTAGCAACCCCGAGGATAGATAATCTCTTCGTATCTTTGTTAGGTGTTAATCCAGTCTCCGAGCTGCCCGTTCAATTACATTACTCCCTGGTGGTAAGCCGGAATGATCCAATTTGACACAAGCAGGCAGGGAACAGTGAGATCTTTATCTAGAAATAGATCCCAGAGGAAGGTTAGGATGGGTCGTGTAGATCCTGTGTAGCTATTAGAACCTTTCTATGAGGCCCACCTGCTAAGCATAAATGGGATCAGCTTATCTGAGTCCGCAGCTGGAATGCCCTTTGTCAGTGGAGCTTGAGTCTTGGATCCTGTGGTTTCATGCATAGCCTGCCCTGCCCACCGACCCCTCTCCACTGCATCCTACCTCTGCATGGTTAAGATGGTCTCTCTATTCTCATCACAGCAGGCAAGTTATATTAAAACCTAAGTCATATCCTGTCAGGAGCCATGGTTTATGCATGTGGCTGCAATCATCAAGGTCAACAGTTTGAAGCCACTCGTCAGGAGAAAGATTGGGCTTTCTACTCCTGTAAACTGTTAACATCTCGGCAACCCACAGGGTCAGTTCTACTCTGCCCAGTAGGGTCAGGTCACTATGAGTTGGCATCAACTGGATGGCAATGAGTTTGGGTTTTGGTATATCCTGTCAGTCCACTTCTCAGATAGTGGTCTCTCACCTCACTCAGGCCTGCTGTACCCAGTACCCCGCACCCCTGCAGGCTCTGGTACCTCTCACTGCTCATCCACCTCGCTCACTGGGCTCCACCTCACCTCTCCTTACTGATCTTGAACACACCAGCCCCATGCTGGCCACAGGGCCTTTGCACTTACATTCCGGCCAGGAAGTGCTCTTTCCCACGTGCACATGGTGCGTTTCAGTGAAGAGTGAACTGTATCTCTGGCACCCCCACCCCCACCCCTCAACTTACAGACCTTTTAAAAAAAGTCCTAGCAAAGGGACACTCATTTAATAACAAAATTCACTTGCTTCTTTCTCCCCTTTATTTTTTAATATTTGTCTGTCCCACAAAGTGTGAGAGACACTTCCTAGGAGCAGGGATGCAGGGACATTGCCTGCGCTGGCCTCTATTAAATGCCAAGCACACCTAGAACTACCTGGTACACAGGAGGCAGTCAGTAACAGTGAGCGAGGCATGAATGCACTGTGCATGCCGGGATTGGGGAGGGGCGGAGCCCCTGCTCCTGAAGAACAGACTCCACTCTCCTTCACACTTAACTTCGACGTCACTTGTCCAACCCAGTTCTGCCAGTGATGTTTGTTCTTTACGGTTGAGCGGTATATGAAAGTTCGTGGAGAAATGGAATGGAAAGAGAATGGGATTTTTCCATAAACGTTTTTCCCCCCTTACCCAGTATGCAAGGAGGCTTCAAAAAGTCGGGAGAAATGTTCTTTCTGATTTCTTGTTGGTTAACTTTGTATGGGGAATTCCGTGGAAGTTTACAGAGCAAATCATCCGTTTTATGTTCAACAAATCACACACATCTTGCTTCGGCCCCTCCATTGAAGTCCCCCTCTACACCATGACTCCTGCCCTCCTCCCGGTGTTTCCTCTTTCCTAACCCTCTGAGCATGGTCTTTTGGTCAGTGCTGCCCTCCTGTTCTTAAATACTGATTATTCTAACCCGGGAGAGTTTAGTTTCAGACCTGAAGAGTGACTAAGAGCCATTATCTTGGGGGTTCCTCCCAACCAGGGAGCCCCCGGTCTCGTCTCTGATTGTGAGTTTTGGTCCACATTGTCCTCCCACACGCTCCCGGGACCCCTAACGGGAGCCTTTCAGAGCGGTTGCTGGTGGTGGTGCACCACGTAGTTCTCCCACTCTGAAGGTCGTTTCTGTACACTTTCTGAAGCTCCTTCATACATGTGTCACATGTACAGATGCATACACATGTGCACACACACATGTGTAGTCACGTCGAATCTCAAGTTCCTATGGGCTTGTGGAAATAATTATGTCACCGGCTTCCTTGCTCTATGACCTCCACCATGTTTTCACTTTCCATCTTTTTCATCTCCTGGGAGAAAGTCATGCAGGGGTCCTCAAACTTTTTAACAGGGGACTAGTTCACTGTCCCTCAGACCCATTGGAGGGTTGGACTATAGTTTAAAAAAAAAACCGGTGAACAAATTCCTATGCATACTGCACATATCTTATTTTGAAGTAAAAAACAACTGTATACGCCCCACTATCATGATCCCAATACTGTCTTGCAAATCTGGCTAGACCAGAAGATGTACATAGATACAGATAGCAACTGGAAACACAGGGAATCCAGGACAGATGACCCCTTCAGGACCAGTGGTGAGAGTGGCGATGCCTAGAGGGTAAAGAGAATGTGGGGTAGAAAGCGGGAACTGATTACAGGAATCTACATATAGCCTCCTCCCTGGGGAGGGGCAGCAGAGAAGAGGGCAGGGGGAGACGTTAGACAGTGTAATATATGACAAAATAATAATATATGAATGATGAAGGGTTCATGGGGTGGGGGGAGTGGGAGGGAGGGGGAAAATGAGCAGCAGATATTAAGGGCTCAAGTAGAAGGCAAATGTTTTGAGAGTGATGATGGCAACAAATGTACATATGTTCTTGACACAATGGAGGGATGTATGGATTGTGATAAGAATTGTATGAGCCCCCAATAAAATGATTTAAAAATATATATAATCAAGTAAAATAAAAAAGAACCAGATAAATGTCTTCGGTGGGCCGCATGTGGCCCGCGGGCCGTAGTTTGAGGACGCCTGGTCTATGACATCTGCTCACAGAGTCTGGGCCCAGAATATACAAGCTGCTTAATATGGCGGGTTTAGGTCTGATCCCTCCCTGAGCTCATGACAGGTGTCAGCTGCGTGTTTGGTGAAATCCCTGTGATGGAATCTTGAGTCTCCTTGGCTCTGTTAAGTTTGACTCGTGCCCCTTTCCTTGATGCCCACCAATGATTGAGAAAGGGCTACCCCCGGAGTTCCAGGGGCAGAGGCACGAAGAAAAGGCTTCCTGAATGTTACCTAGGACGTCAAGTGAACGTAATGCCTTCCTGCTGTCCTTGCTGCTCGTCTCTTTCAGCCTGCCATGCAGTGGACGACTCGCATGTGGTCGGATTAAAGTATTTGCTTCTTGGTGCCATACACAAATGTCTAGGAAACTCCCAGGATGCTGTTCAGGTAAGCGGCTGCTATTGTTGCGCTTCTCAGAATAACCCACGGACACCTCCGTTTGCTCTCGTAAGAAACAAAAGACGGTAAGGCACTAAACAAAGCAGAAGCTCCCACGGCGAGGCGAACGCTGGCCACTCTGCTTGGTGACTGTCATTTCTCAGACGCTGGGAGCCGACGATGGCGCACATCAGTTTCCCATGCAACTTTGGGAGAGGGGGTGCTTTGCCGGCACTAGGTGGTTATCAAAGACAAGGACGGTCTCGTTTGGCGTTAGGGAGAGATGAGAAGGCAGGTGACTTGAAAGGATTCACCAAGCCTCATAGGTAAAGAAGACAAAGAAACGAGCAGGCGTCTCCATGCACGGCTGCTTTCCCTCTCGCTCTCCTTCTGCAGATTACGGAGGGAGGCCTGGAGGGGCCGGCTGGGTTGTGTTGCTGTTAGGAGCCCTTTTGGAGGTTCTGACCCCACGTTCACTGGTACAAAGCCCCGGGCAGGCCTGCTTCATCGTCACAGGAGTTGGTGCGTTTGACTCATTGCTGCAGCCACTGTGTCCATCGATCTCATTGACGGCCCTCCTGTCTCACTGGCCCTCTGCTTTACCAACCGTGATGTCCTCCTCCAGGGCTGGTCCCTCCCGAGATCACGTCTCGCCAGCCTCGCTTCTGCAGAGACTGTCCTCTTTCCAAGACGGATGGGCGCCTTCTGGCAGTCCGCGCTGTGTGCGGTATCCTTCGCCAACATTTTCAAAGGCGCCAGTTCATCTCCAGCCTTGCTTATGTAGACACTGTCCGGTCTCCACGTGCATATGAAGGGATCGAAAATACCGTGGCTGGGGTCAGGCACACCTTGGTTTTCAGAGTGACAGCTTTGTGTTTAACACGTCAGAGAAGTCTTTTGCCGCAGATTGACCCAATGCGATCTTTTACTTGGTTTTTTTTTTACTGCTGTCTCGATGGGCATTGATTTGGGGATTCAAGGAAAGGGAAAATGTTGGCAGCTCAACGCGCTGTTTCTCATGAGGTTGCTCATTGGTCCAGTGTGAGGACTTCTGTTTTCTTTGTGTGCCAGTATCCTTCCACCATCCTCAAGGTCATTGTCTTTGATCTCTAGCGGGTAATACCTCGGTCCTCTCACTTTCAGCAAACAAGTTGGTATCATCTTGGCTTATGATATTATGCGACATGAGTAAGAATCATTTGTTATTCTCGAGGATGGTTGAAGGAAGCTTTCTGTGTTTTTAATTTGTCCTCCTGGATTGCTTTTAAATAATTATATTCCAGTATATATGTGTTGAGCTTTTTATTGTGAACCGGGTGAAGGTTGACAGAGCACATCAGGTTTTCATTCAACAATTCACAGACATTTTGTTCCATCGTGTTGATGGCAGATCCCATAGTAAAATGTCACTCAGCCACTTCCTGTGTCTCCCGTTTTCCTTCCTCCACTCCTAACCCTTCTGAACTTCGGCCTTGAGTCCATGCTGCCCTTTTGATCTCAAATGGCGGATTCTTCTAAGGTGTGTGTGCTTTGCTGGTGCGTGGCTCCCCTTCCTGTTTGGCTGACCATGGAGCCCCAGGTGAGTTCATTTACAGACTTCACGAGTGCTGAGGGGCCTTCATCTCAGGGGCTTCAGCCATCTCTGAGACTAGTAATCCTGTTTTGTTTCTTTCGTAACGGTTTTGGATCTTTGCCCACTCGTTTCTCCCATTGTTTCCAAGGCCTTCTCAGGCTATCCCTTTAAGAGCAGTGGATCGTGGAAGTCAGGCACCATCTAGCTCTCCTGGACTCAGCGGCTTGGAGACTGATGTCTGTGTGTTCCATTTGGGTCCATTGGACCAGTCATTCCCATGCATCCTCAGTTTCCTTTCCTCTTACCTTCTCCAGCTGAGAGACACGTGAGATGGTCACTCATGCTCTTTTAAGTCCCAATTGCTACTCAGTAAAGTAGGATGTTGCGCACTGCCTTTGTTATGCCAGCTGCCTTGAGTGCCCCTCCAAGTTATAGCCCGGGACGCCCAGGCTGAGCTACTCATTCCCCCAGGTGTTTGGTTCGGTCTGAGACGTTTTTCGTACCATGGCCCCCACTGTGCTTCCCCATCTTCACAGATGTCTTTTCAGCCAAGATAAACACACAAGGGGACGTGCCCTCTGCCAGACCTGTACATTTATCTCCTCGTGGGTGTGTGCCCCTCTGCTCTCCCTCCCACACTCGTCAGCCTGCATCTCTGTCCACACATTGTCTGGTAGGTCAGCGTGATCGCCCGGGCTGTGCCTCTCACAGAGCTGGGCTCTGTTGTCCTTCGTGCTGGCACTCTGCTCAGTGTCCTTTCCCTCTCTGTTCCCGACTGCATCGCTCACCCATGTTAACGCACGGCTGCGATGTTCCCTCCCTCCTCTTCCTCACATTCCTGGTCACCTTCGGAGACTATCTCTTTAGTGTGAACCCCTTCCTTGAGGTCTCTGAACAGCGGGCGCCTGTCGTTATCTGTCCCTGCCGATGAGCTGCATCCACTCAGCGTCATGCCCGCAGGACCATCCCTGTGATGCAGTGTTTCCCATATCCATTATCCTCCTTGACACCATGTCACCTCCGTCTGGGGGGGTGTTCCTGCCCTCAGGGGCACGTGCCTGGTTCCTGTCTTTTCTGTTGCTGTGGACCGTGCTGCCGTGAACACGAGGGTGCCAGGATCGAGTGGCATCACGGTTACTTGCTCTCTAAGATAGCTCCAAGGAGAGGGCTGTCCGGGTCATGTCGTATGTCCGTTTCCTAACTTTGGAGTGAAGTATCATCACCGTGTCCACACTGGCCATCCCCTTTTATAATCCTACCTGCAGTGTCTGGGGGCTCTAGACTCTGGCCCTCACCAGCATTTTTTTTTCTATTTTTTTTTGAGCCTTGTTATTAGTGCTGGGGAGAGGTGATAATCCATTATTGCTCCAATTTGCATCTTTAATGGCTAATGACCACATGCATTTCTTAGTGTTTGTTGGCCACCGGAATTTCTCCTTTGGTAAAGTAACTGTTCTCTGCTCATCTTCAACTGGACAGCCTAGTAGTGGGAGACTTTTGACGTTTGACTCCTAGAGCATTGATGCACTTGTATTATAATAATTAATTACCATTGCCACATGGAGTAAGAGAAAGTTGTTCTTACACAGCTCCAAATGACTTCTTTTAAATCTTGTGTTTTAAGTATCAGCAAGATACGTAATGTGTCACGAGATGGTTCTTGATGTGTTTGTTCTGTGCTTTACGTATAAAAATTGGGGTGTTCAGACTTTGAGATACAGAATTTTGTAGTGGTAAAGTAAAGTCAATAGAGGCTGGTGCGTTTCCTGAAAAAATAAAAATAAAAGCCTCACGTGGGCTGGCTAGAGGGTAACATATATCTGGGGGAAGATCACGAGCTGTGTCTAGAAAGGAGACTGGAGAGATGAGAATTCTAGAACTTTGGACTGGACTTGATGGAAAGAAATGTAGATGAGAAAAAAACACCTCATATTGAATATAGAAAAAAAATGAGTCTTGATTATTTTCCCACCAATTGAAGATTGGGATGTGCCTGAAGCTAAATAAGGAAATGTATTCAGACCATTAACACGTGTGTGATTTTCATCCAGTTCTTTCAGCATGCTGCTAAAGATGAGTTATGTCGTCAGAATAACTCATATGTTCAGCCCTACGCCTGCTATGAACTTGGCTGTCTTCTATTAGACAAACCAGAGGTGAGTTCTTAGCTCATTTTCAAATAATCTCCCCAACTAGAAATATACAAAGGAGTGTAACAAAACATTCCTTATGCAGAATAACTTGGCTGAACATAGGAGGGGCCTTCAAACAATTCACAGAGAAATTCCGCTGTCTCTTGATTGCATTTTTTTCCATCAGCTTTTGAAGGTACTGCATTTTGTTCTTTGTTACCAAGCCTCCTCACTTGTCAGAGGAGATGATCTTGCCTCTGGAATTAGGATTATCAAGTCACTTTTTAGATGATGATTCTGCCTTTTTCAGAATGAGCTGATGTGGTGTGACTTTTTCAGAAGAGCACAGAATTAGATTATGGTCCTAGTCCGGCTGTTTCATGCCTGGTACTGATTAAGTTACTTAACCATGTAGTTCTTTCCTAAACTGTAATATGGATTTTCCAGGGCCAATTAAATATATGTTAATAGTGAGATAAAAGAGCCCAAGTAGTGTAGCACTCCGTTGTTAATCAAGAGGTCAGCGGTTTGAAGCCCCCAGCCGCTCAGACGGAAGGCAGATGTCGCGTCTGCTTCTCCGGAGTTTACAGCCTTGGAAACCCTGTGGGCGGTTCCACGCTTTGCTGGAACCGTGATTTGGAATCCACTGGATGGCCTGGGCTCTGGTTTGTTTAATCTTTTTGGTAGTGAGATAAAGAAGGATAATATGAAAAAAGGTATATGAAAATAAAGGTAGGATTGCTAAATTTTTGGATTATTGTATAAATGTGATTGTTCCTGTTTTTATTTGTACTTAGCTGTGCAATGGGGTAGATTTTAGTTCCTGATTTGCTTGTTACAGCAGGTTATAAAGTCGGATGCCAATAGTACCTGAATTTGCCGCCTTCTATTAGAAACTTGGGTTACATGGTGCCGGCTTTATATAACCCTCTCTTCTTCCCATTAAATTAACTAAGCATTCAGAGACATCAACTCTGTAAAAATTAGGCTAAATTAACAGAAATATGACGGCAGTCTAATTATTAAGCATTTAGCCCAAAGATGGGCTTTTCGTTTGAAAGTTTTTGAGAGTTTTTCATTAAAAAGCCTTTGAAAGTTTTATTTTATCAAAACAGAAGACAGTTTTGTGAATGTGGGTAGAAATTACTGGGTACCGATGACATTTTTACTTTCAAGATAGTCATAGAATGAATGTATGACTGTGTGTGTGTGTGAATGCGTGTATGTAAATATATATACCGAGTATGTATATGTACATCTATACAACATAACATACACTCTTGCTAAAGATATGAATGAAGTTGAGTTAACATAGCGTTCTGTGATGGTTTTTCCTGCGTGTGTGTGTGCATACATGAAGAGGTAACATGTGTATATTTTGCATCCATAGACTGTCGCACGAGGCAGAACCCTACTTCTTCAAGCAAAGGTAAAATACTGAATTTACCATTGTCCTTGACCTGTCCGACCCTTTTTCGGGTACCCCTGAGCTTGAATTCAAGAATGCAGAATGAATATTCTACTGGGTAATATTTCTTGGGAGGAGACGTGTTCATTAATTGATTCAGCCAGAACTTGATTTTGAAGCAAGATTACAGAGGTCATAAGACATTCCTATTCTGTAGTTCCTCCGGTTTTATAAACACCCTGCTCTTCCTTGCTGGGGAAAAGAAACTAAGTTCTCCAAACAAGAATTCCTGATAGTAACTTACAGTGAGCATGCCCCAAAAGGACCACTTCCAGAATGGGCCGAGGACGTTTTCCCTCCGTGAGCAATAGGGATAGTCGGCTGACATTTCCAAAAAGAACACACAGTTTGAGATTTGGGGAGTGAAGAAACCAAGTTGTTGTGAAGCCTTTACTAAGAAGGCAGGGCTTTTGCTTTGGGAAGCAGCAAACCCCGTGGGCTTTGTCTTGTCGCGTTGGCCCTCAGTGTTTGTCTTTGACCTTGCAGGAGGACTTCTCGGGCTACGACTTTGAGAACAGACTGCATGTGCGCATCCACGCGGCCCTGGCGTCTCTCAGGGAACTGGTTCCTCAGTGAGCAGCCCGGAGCCCCTGCTCCGTGCCTCCCACCCAGGTTCCGCACCTTTAGAATGAACGCGGAGGACAAAGCTCGTGTGAAGACCACCCGTGCCACAGGCACGTTTACCATTTAGGCCGACCCGTTTACAATAAGCAAACCTCCTCTTTGGAACACATAGCTACCCATCAATAATCCTAACAGAAGACAACGAGAAACACCTGGGGAGAGGGTGAAGTGACCTTGTTCACATATTTTACTTTTGTGATTGATTATTTTTAAAATAAAGCCAAACTAAGTATCGAACCTGTAATCTTGTAGAAACCTGCAACCGGAAGCACACATCAGACTGGGTAATGTGGAAAGGTCCCTGATCGATGGCTAACAGTATCAAAACATAGTCTTTGTATTGTGTTTTGAAAAAAAATAAACGTGCTCTCTAGTGTCTTCCTTTTACCCTCACAATATTCCTGGGAAGGAGGTAGCCCTGACAGTCTTGGGCCCCATTAATGAAACTCAGGCAGAAAAAGCCAGTTGACCTCCCAATGACGGATCCCATTGTCCGCGGTGGGTGTCACGGATAGGCTGAGGATTTCCTGACCGCCTGCGGGATGCTCTTTCCTTGTGAAAAAGATCCCTGTCAGTAACGCCAAGTCCCACGTTTTCCTCATCCAAAATCAAATGCTTTTCAGCTGCAGTTGAACCATCAAAGACATCTCCAGATTGTCTACAAAATGTTTCCAAATGGAGGACGCATTTATTCTTCCATTGAAAGCCAGCCAAATGAAAGGAAATAGAAAATACTTTTACAACCAAAACTGTAACTCTCTTTTGCTAATCCATTAAAAAGCCTAGCTTACAGACTAGCTATTAAATACCTACATTTTAGGACTTTCCATTTATTTGTGATATTGAATGACTAACTTTTAGAAATCTTTTACCCAGTTACATGAAAAGGTTATTCTTGAATGAATAGATATATATATATATATTTTTGCCTCAATGTATTTGCTGGTGAATGATTTGCTGAGCTATATGTTGCCAAGATTTAATTACTTCCCCCTTATCTCAGGTTATTACAGATTATAAAAGGAATTGGATTATTTTTCTAGGCCCTTAATGCTCTTTTGTTGTCATTTCACTGATCTCCGTGCACACCTGTGATTTTGAAGGCTCTAAATACCTCAGTCACTTTGGAAGGATTTTTGCCATAATTATGTGACTAAGTTGGCTCCAAAGGTGTGATTTTTTTTTCTTTTGCCCTAAAGGGTACCGTCTTAGACTGTCATTTCCATACCCATCTGTTTGGCTCAAACGCGGCTTCCTGTGAGGTTAAGATGTCAGCGCGTCTTTCTTCCTTTCGTTTTCTTGAAGCAGAACCTGGGAAAAGCATGCAGGGTGCTGGCCGACTTCATCTGACGTCACAGGGTCCGCGCTGACTTTGAGGAAATGCTCTGTTTGCTCACCTCGGTGACGGACCACTCCGGAGTGGCGTGTCCCGCAGGGCTTCTGCACGCCACCACCCGAGGGCACTTCTGCGTGGCTCCAGGGGGCAGGGGTAGTTTCAGAAGCCAAGCAGGCACTTTCTGACACGAAACCATGGGTGTCTAAAACTACCAGATATCATCTAGGTGGGAAGGGAGCCATTACGAAACTTTACGGGCCTTTTTCGTGTCTTGTCCACAGTCAGAGTCAGAACACAACCGAACCGCCCTGTGTCCCAGGTTGCGCTAGTGTCGCATCGTGTCCGGCCACAGGCCAATTAACCACCTTCCCAGGACGCTCTGCCTGTGGAGAATGTTTGAGTTCTTCCTCCCCGTCAGGTTTCCCCCTTTGGCAGATCCCACCTTTTGCAGGTTGTCTTGTCTGGGAGCGCATTTCCTCGTGATGCTTATGAAACTCTGTATCGTGAAGTTCCTCAGAGTCAGACTTACTTGGCTTTCCATTCAAATAGGATTAGGACTATTGTTCATTATTTGAAGATTACCCAGAAAACCCTTCCTTTTACAAAATTATTTATTAGTGGCTTAAAAATGACTCTTATTTCTCCAGAGAAATGTCAGAGTTTTCAGCAGGTTGTGTTCAGCTTGTGTAACTGGATAAACAGCGTTCCAGCTCTGTCCATTCAATTTCCTCTAAGAGTCAAAGAAAAGGCCTGATTAGAGACCGTCCCTCCGGGCTCCGGTCCGTATGGCTCCTGCGATAGAGCTGTGAGAACCTGATGGCATGAGCACTTTGTCGATGGTGATTCTAAAGACTCCCGCAACAAAGCCAAGATTCACAAACCTCTTGCTCCAAAGAGCGCGGGTATACCAGACCACTAGGTTGACTGAAATCTGAATATATTTTTGAGTTGAATCATTCCCAACAGTTACCTGGCCTATGGACTGTGATTTATCCGACCTGTGAACTGACTGTGATCTACTGAGTAGCCTGGTTTGGCGTAAATGGCTGTTTACCCCTTGCTGATGAAGAAAATAATATTTAAGTGGAACTCTGTGTATATGTGTGCTTTTTTATTTCCTGCTACCTTCACTGACTCCTCCCCCTTTCTCATCCTGAAGGCTTTCAGGTAGACCTAATTTAGTAAGTGTCTGATACACTTTTGTATTAGGTTATACCGATGATGAGAGAAATCACCAAAGTATGTTACCTATTCCAAACATTTATAATATGATAAATTTGGGGGCATGGTCTAATAGCAATAACATGTCCATCTTGTTGATCAATATGTAAACAAATTTACCTTTACTGGGTTAGGTATCTTTTTTATTTGAGTTCATGAACACTTCGCTTTCAGAGGTCACAGAGAGGAAGAATTGACGCCTATTGTTTGACAATGACTTACAGGACTGTACTTTCATATTTTTGTCAAAATAAAGGACAGTACCCAACTGAATTTTAAATTAGGCACACAGAGGCATACATGCACACATGTGCTTCCTATTTAGTGTGAAAATCTTTCCTAATTGACAGCTTCCTTAAGCAAATAATGGTGGTAAATATTGAAATATGACTTTGTACCGAAAACACATTCACGCAGGTATGATGTACTGTTTGGCATTTCTTATATTATTCTGAATTATGTTGCTGGTATAGTTTGTATTATGAGCTTTCCTGGTGTAGTGGGTTGTGCATTGGGTTGCTAACCACAAGGTCAGCAGTTTGGTCCCACCAGCTGCTCTTCAGGAGAACGATGAGGCTTTCTGCTCCCTTAAAGATACACAACCTGAGAGCCAAAAAGGCAGTTCTGCTCTGTCCTGCAGGGTCATTATGAGTCAGAATTACTCAATGCAATGAGTTATACAAAGGGAACCCCCAAAAAACCTATGTCTTTAATTTTTCTTTACAAAACAACCTTATCACTTTCAAAGTACTCTCCATTACACTTAATACATTTGTCAAATCTGCGATTCCATTCTTGGAAACATTTTTCAAATTCATCTGTTTGGATGGCTGACGGCACCTCCCTCGGTTTTTTCTTCACCTGTTCTGCGTCTTCAAATCACTATCTCTTCATGTCCTTCTTCATTTGCATGGAGTGAGGTTAGGTGAGTAAAGTGCATGGGGCAAGAGAAGCATGCTGTTTTTTGCCCCAAACTGGTGCACTGAGCTGGCTGCATGAGCAGGGCATTGTGGGAAAACCATACCCTCACCTGCCACAAACCAGGCCTTTGTTATCTCACACTGTTAAACAATCTTCTCAGAATCTCTAAATAGAAAGCTCAATTAACAGTCTGACCAGGTGGAATGAACTATCCCCCTCACATAAACAAAAACATCGTTTTTTGGTGGAGTACCTCATTTTCTTCTCACCGCTCTAAAAGAGAATTGCTACGCTAATGATCCCAAGATGATAGCTACAAATTAAATCCTTGCTATTGAGTTGATTCTGATTTAACAGGGATCTTACAGGATGGAGTAGAAGAGATGGTAAATCTCATTCTTTCTCTGATACATAGGAAGGAAAAGGCTTAGAAGAGGGTATGCAGAGAGGGAGGGGGGTAGTCAATCTATTAAGAGATTTGCTCTTTCTGTCAGCAGAGTAGCCACAAATCACAGTGTAGTGCACAGTGTAGCTAACTGGCTTTCTCAGAAACACAAGCAAGGGGCTGAACCTTTTGACCAAGTTAACTCGGGCATGAAATAGAAACAACGCACTATAGCCCAGGCCAGTGGTTTTCAAATAGTAGCTAGCGTGCTACAGAAGAACTCTGTGCAGAGATCTGGATGCTGCAGTAGATTCCAGGTTGGCTGGTTTTACAACCAGCTCCTGAAATGAGTCAAGTGGCCCATATTGGAGAAACACTCCTACACCATCATTTGGGGGTGTTTTAGTAAATGTGGGAGAAGAGTTATGGGCAACAAAGCACGATCCCGTTGCCTATCATAGAGCCATTGGAATTCTTGCAATTCACTGGCTTCTTGAGGTGGAAGGTTTCTGAGCTGAGCTTGACTAGATAAGACTGATGCAGAAAGAATGCATCGTACCCCCAGACCTTGGTGGTACAATGAGTACAAATCACAGGTGAGAAATAGTATGTCTTCAAGACCAAGTCTCTAGAGAGTTAAGTGGGAACCAAATGGTGAAAGATGAGATAGGGAAAGTACTTAGAGGTCATGGGAAGAATCTTGGACCTCATTGCTAAACCCACAGCCATCAAGTTGATTCTGACTCATAGTGACCCTGTAGGACAGAGTTGATTTCCAAGGCTGGAAATCTTTACGGGAGCAGAAAGCCTCTTCTTCCACAGAGCAGCTGGTGGATTTGAACCACTAACTTTGTGGTTATGTATGTAACCCTTGCCACCAGTGCGCCTATTTGTGATACTAGGAGGATCTATACCAGGGCTCCTCAAACTTTTTAAACAGGGCCAGTTCACTGTCCCTCAGACCCGTTGGAGGGCCGGACTATAGTTAAAAAACCCCAAAAACCTATGAACAAATTACTATGCACACTGCACCAATCTTATTTTGAAGTAAAAAAACAAATGGGGCAAAACACCTAGCGGGCTGGATAATTGTCCTCGGCGGGCTGTAGTTTGAGGATGCCTGCTCTATACAGTGTTTCTGAAATTTCACCATTAAGGAAGCCAATAGGTGTGAGCCACTGACCTCCTTGGCAGCCTACTCATAGTGCCAATTTGCTTGGTGTGGGACAGGTGTGCATCTTAATTAGATCACTAGTCATTGGACAGGAAAAACTGGAAAACTAAATAGTTCAAGAAATCAAAGTAGGAAATGGATGATTTCGGAAATCTTAGTTACACATTTTCATTGTAAAGTGTGCAATTCCGAATGACTCGGACAAAAGGATTGAAGAAATGAGGAGAGAGGAAAATCTTGCCTTGGGAGTTAAAGCTCTTCTCTACTGGACCTTGATTGCTGCTTCCGTCGGCACCAATGTAGTGTATAGAATACCTTTAGGCAGCAGTCAGGGGCTCGAAAGAGGCATTGCATTAGGTAAATATGCACAAAACGGTTTTAGATGGTTGAAAGGTAAAGGAGGTTACTTTGAGGACTGTGATGTGCCTGACCTAAGGCATAGGATTGTCACTTGCCTCGCATGCATGTGAACGTTGGACATTCAATAAACAAGACCAAAGAAGAGTCGATGCATTTGCATTGCGGTGCTGGCAAAGAATGTTGAAAGCATCGCGAACTGCAAAAAGGACAAACAAGATCTGTCTTGGAAAAAGTATGACCAGAGTGCTCCCTAGAAATAAGGATGGCAAGACTTTGCCTTACATAATTTGGACATGTCAGGATAATGACCTCATGCCTAATAAAGGGACAGCAAAATAAGGGAAGACCCTCAAGGGGCTGGATTGGCACAGTGGCTGCCGCAATTGGCTCAGGCAAAGCCACCATTGCAAGGGTAATGCAGGACCATGCAGTGTTTAAGTCTGTTGTGAACAGGGTCGCTATGGGCCGGAACTGACTCAATGACACCAGAAACAGCATTCTGTACCTAACAACTGCTAGGAACTCAAGATCACTCACCCAGGTTGGTTAGGTTAACGGATGATAAATATCTCCTGATTCTAAAAGAGACCATTAATGGGCTCTCTAGTGATCTTACCAGGAGGCAGGGTTGGAGTACCCAAGGGGATAGTAAGCGTAGGCTTACTTGTTCATAATAAAGGGTAGTGAACAATTTACATTTTACATCTGAGGTTCTGCGTCTACGTGTTTGCTCTCTATCTACCAAGTTCACAATACCTTCCTGCAGATTCAAATTTATAATCCCTGATAGGTACAGAGTAGCCAGTAAACAAGGTACACACAGGTTTGTGTTTATTAAGCTGTAACTAGGCAATTCACATGTTTTTCATTCCATCTTTTCTATGAAAATCCATGTGAAACTGATGTAGGCAGAGGCCTGAATCTTGCTATTGCAAAGGAGCCCAGAAGCTGTTATTTTTTTCTAGGAAAAGAATCAAAAAGAAAAAGCTATCTTTTCTCATTTATTTGCTTGCCTGATAGAAAATGTACTTTAGCATTGGTTTATACCGGCTCTTGTTTTTCAAACATGTCTGGTAGTGTCAGATGATCATGATAGTGATGTATTTACTGCCCAGCAGACACACGTGACTCCCCCCCACCCCCAGTGGTCAAGAGAGAGCTGCAAGTGGGACCTTGCAAATGCAATTCATTTTGATAAAACACAGCGACATGAAGTGCATCTGTTGCAGGCTGTATCACTTGATGGGGAGAGAACCCTATAGCCAACTGGCAAGACAGACAGAGCCTGAAGGATTGATTAGGGGAGGCATCGATCACTCCACAGGCCTCTTCCTTGAGAGGGAAACTGCCACATTGCATAAACGATTCTTTGCCCACAGGGTTTCCTGAACTATGCTGGAAGCTCTTCCTTGTGGACCCAGGGTGAATGCGAGCGCAGGTGGTGGCAGCCAGTTAGGACTACCACTAATCTCCCCAAACCAGCTCGCCTTCTGCAACCTCCGCCCCGACCCGTGGCTGTTTGGAAACGACCATTTTCCTACCCCGACTACTAGTTAAGCCCGAGTGCCAATCTTTTTTCCTTTTGGCGTCCTATTGGCTGGGGCCCCCGAAGTCCCGCCTCCCGCCCCGTGGCGCTCCGCGAGAAGGCGGGGCTTTGTGACGCACGCGCTGACGTCGCCCGGCGGTATAAAAGGCGCCCTCGGGGGCGGAGGCCTCCAGGAGCCGCCGGCAAGGGGGCAACGAGGAAGCTAAGTAGAGCGTAGCCGGAAAGCAGTAGGTGGGGCGAGTCTGTCGGAAACGCCCAGCCTCCGGCTTCTCGTCAGCAAGGCCCTCCCTGGGGGCGTCCCTCGCGGGGGGAGAGGGCGGCGGACGCCCGGAGGGGGAGGCCTGTGGGCAGGGTCCGGCCCCTCTCGGGCGAGTGCGGCGGCGGGACGGCCATCGCTGAGGGGCTGCGCTTCGGTTGCCATGGTTTCGGCGAGTCAGCCACCAGCCTCTGGGAGCTGGGGGACGCAACGGCGCCCCCGCCCCCGCCCAGATCGACGACGGGCGCCACAGGCCCCAGCTTTTAAGTGTTGGGGAGCCAGTGGCGTGTGCCCTGGACGTTTCCTGGGGTTCTAAAGCCCCCGCTCGCGTCAACCCCAGGCAACGTTTTCCATCCAAGGCAGTTCCCACGTGTGGTAATGGGTAAATGAGAGCTTCCGGAGGGAGGCCAGTTTCTCCACTGTGGACCAGTACTCGCTGAAAGGAGGGAATGGGAGAGGAATTCGTGGGTGCCGCTTTCCACAGCCCAGGCGGCCCACTGCTGTGCCCGTTAGTTGTCTGTGCTGGGGATGGCAGTCTCCCGCCACTTGGAGAGGGCGGTTCCTCCTCTGGAGCCCGCAGGTGCGCAGCACCCCTCTTCCCGGGGACCCACACTTTCCCTCCCAGAGGACTGACTGGTGGAGGCGGGTGCGTCCCTAGCCCTGCTTCAACAGGCGGCCGGGTCCCCCAAGTTCGAGCTCTCCACCGAAGGAGTGGTTTGGAGCTCCATCATCATAGCTGACTGGGAAACCATTTTCAAAAGCACGCCCTAGTCCTTCATACTGGGGAGGAAAGGATGTAATCAAAAAATAGAATGATATCAGCATATAAAACCATGTTGGTTTTAAAATAAATATCACAAACCTTTCATATTTTATCCATGTATATACTACACATTATTTTTATTACTACCCACAAGTCCTCAGCATTTAGTGAGCGAACTAGCCAAATCAGCACTACAGGTTTTTAAAACATGGCTTAATTTAGTAAAACTCCTGTGACCCTTCGACAGCACATTTTGGTGAAGGGTCTCCATACCCTGAAAACAACTGTGTTCTGAAATGGCTTGGTTTGACCAACACACACCGAGTTTTCTCCCCTGGCCTTTGAGAAGATGAACTGTCTCTTTTAAGTACTTTGCTGTGACACTCTCTGCTTTTTAGTAGAGGTTGGACCCTTGTCTAATTGCTGTACCTAAACTGTGCCACTAGCCCCATGAAACTCATTACTCTATTTACTGTAAGGATGTTGTTGAGCACACAGTTCATTATATCACCACCACCACCATCCTTATGAGGGCCCCTGGGAGAAATTTCTCCTGGGGCTTGGTGTCTAGAATAGCCATGATGCTCCCAAGCAACTGATTTTTTCTTTTTTTTAATCTCAGGAAACACGAGTCATTCAACCATTTCTATTTTGTGATGGTGGCTTTAAAGTTCAGGGACAGATTTGACACCCGTCTCTGTTAAAGGAAGCCCTCCGCGCTATCCTCACCTGACAGTTAAATGTTGTGTTGCTAACCTGCACGTTGGTGGCTAGAACTCATTTCAGGAGAAAGGTGTCACATCTGTGTCCTTACAAGATGGACAGTCTCAGAAACCTGATGGAAAAGTTGTCCTTGCCCAATAGGATGACTATGAGTTGAAATGCACCTGATCCCAGGGAGTTTATTTTATTTTCTACTAAAGTGAAGGAATGTTAGGGTTGTAACCAACTTTAATTGTAACATCATTCTATTTTGCTAGTATATTTTCTCCCTTACTAGTGAACTGATTCTTATTTTAATTAATCTGCTTATTGTAGTTTTGTTTTTTATGCACACAAAGGCTTCAAACCCTTCATGGGGAAATTTCGTGATCATTGAATTCCATTTTTCCACAAATTTCTTGAGTTCTCTCATATGTTTATATGCTTTCTTAAATCATTATTTAGAATGATACAGGATACAAACACACACAAAGTATGCAGAGACAGTTTAGGGTGGTGACCTCTGCGATTCTCAGGACGATGGATTGGGTTATACAATCTCCTGACTATCATACTATCACAGGAAAGCCAGGAAGGTAGTTGGAGAAATGGACAAGTAGAGCAGATGTGAAGGGAGGAGAGGTGCAGATGGAGGGGGGTGGGGGGGCGTGGTATAAGAGCACCACAAATAGCTTTTATCTGATGAATGTGCAAAGGAAAGACTTCAAGCTAAAAAATATGGGTATACTTAAAGCTGAATGTGTCCAAAGACAGAGTTAGAAAAATGTAGAAACATACTGTTTCCAAACCTATGTGATTTAGAAACAGATACATTAACTTAAATTCCTTTTTTTAAAAAAAACAGTGTTACTGGACAAAATTATAAATTTCTCAGTAGCCAGTTTTGTTGGTATCTTAGTCTTTGCTTTCAATAATCTTCTGGGGTTCCTGACAGAAAACCCATAGATTTTTTTCATAGGTTTCTGTGGCATTCCTCAATTGTTCTACACATAATAAGCCCTTGTTAGTGGGTTTGTTTAGTTTTTAATGACAAGGATGAGACCATTTTACCAGAGCTCAAAAAAAAAAAAAATAGACCCTGGTGTCAATTCAGAGGCAGTGACCCTTGAAGGTTCCCAAATTTGTGATCTCGAGGGACACATCTTTCTCCTGCACAGCCGAGCGCTTAACCCATTGCTTCACCAGAGCTCCTTTTTACCAGTCCGGACACCTACAAATTAGGACTAAAGCGAGTTTTCAGTAGAAGCATTTCCTCCTAGAAACTGTACTTTGATTCATAAGAAATCTTCACATAAACGGATATGCAATTCATGAGACTTTGTTCTTCTCTATTAGACTTGTGATTACAGATAGCCTGCCAGAATGATTTCTTCAAAGCCCAGACTTGTCGTACCCTATGGCCTCAAGACTCTACTCGAGGGACTTAGCAGAGCCATTCTCAAAACCAACCCACCAAACATCACCCAGTTTGCTGCAGTTTATTTTAAAGAACTTATTTTGTACAGAGAAGGTTTGTTACTGCTTTAAATTATATCATTGGTTGCTTTGAAAAAGGGTTTTAAATCGAAAACTGTCAGAGATTTGATTTCCTTTGTTTATTCCTTCAGGGAACACTCCCATGGATGTAAAAGAACTGGTTAAGCAGTTTCACCAGATTAAAGGTAAATCACCAGCGATCGTTCTAAGAATGCCCTGGGGGGACAGCATCGCACCACTAGTAGCATCTCACCAGTCAGGCGCTGTGCCCACAAACATTTTCTGTACAAACAACCGCTCAGATGCCTTCTTACTAAATCGGCTCTTTTTAAAATCTGGAATCTGAGATTTCAGAGCATTCTAGTTTTTTCTCCTAAAAAATAAACAAAGCACATCCTTTATAAAGCATCTTGCATAATGGAATGTACGTTGAGACTTAAATCAGTGTACGTACAAATTGTGGCTTAAACTCTTTATAGTATTTCCTGTCTTTAATACTAGATTGATAGGACTCGTCATTTTGATGTATTATAATTTCCTTAACAGTAATTAAAGATTTCCTAACATTTATGCTGACTTTTATCCATTTAGCAAGACAAATATGTATGCAAATTCACTTTCTTCTAAGCCTTCCCGTCTTGAAATTCTCTGGATGGTATACCCATCTCTATAGAGAGGCGTTGATTTGACACAAACATAAATTAAGGATTAATCCCAGTAAATAAGTTTGATTCATGAAAGCGTATTTGATATTACTGAAATAAAAGTGAAAAAGTTCTTAGAAAGTAGACGCCAAACATACGATCAGTGTAGCAGAGATTGTCATCCTGACTGACCCAACATCCCCCGCTGTCTGGAACTCCGGACTCTGAGCATGACGGCCTCAGGAGGCAGTCACGGGTGATTCTGCCTCTGCCCTTTAGACCAGGAGCTGTGTTGGGAGGTTGTGCATGTATTGGAGAATGCAGGTGTTTGACTGCTTCAGAATGCTTGAGATGCTAGCATGTTTGAGCATGGTGATAAAAAAAGAAAATAGCCCGGCGTGGGTCAGCCACACCCTAGTCCTCAAAATAATTCCCTTGCTTCCCAACACTTTAAAGAGGTACTAGGCAGCAGATTTCCCCAATACAATGTGTCACTTGAACTCTTGGCTGCCGCTTACAGCTTTCTTTCCTCTTTGACTGTCAACTATTTAAGGGAACCTTTTTTCTGCTGAGTGCTATTTGGGTATTTAGAACATCATTGGTGGGCCCTATATAATAATCACTGTAAAAATTAGCCTACTATATGTATTAAAACAGTTAATGAATTCACCCCTAAAAAATTATCAACGAGTCTTATTGTGCACAGTAGCTAGCTGGTTGTCTATGAGGTTGCTTGGTGTATCTAAGTTAATGTCTTTGAATTTCAGAGCTCAAAGTTAACAAACTGAGTTACTAGAGCAGCCATACTTTCGATAGAGGCAAGGCGTTGGAGATGCTGCTGGTTTTTCTCTCCAGTAACTGAAAATACCAATATGATGGCAATAAACTCAAAACAGACAAAACAACACCCCCACAGCATCGAGTCAATTCCAACTCCTGGCAACCCTATTGGTCAGGCCAGAACTGCCCTTATGAGTGTCTGAGACTGTAACTCTATTGGAGTAGAAAGCTTTGTCATTCTCCCAAGAAGTGGCTGGTGGTCTAGAACTAATGACCTTACAGTTAGCAGTCCAATGTGTAATCCACCAGGCTATCAAGTTTCCTAAAATAGTTTTCAGAGAATGCTGAAAAGAGGCAGAAACAGATTGCCTGGTGAAAGTTCTTTAGGCAGTGGAATAGTATCATTACTTGAAAATGAAGCAATGACTACTTGGAAATTCAGAGTTCAGTGTCAGTGTCTAATTTCACCATTGTTCTATATCTTTAGCCCATTAACTTAGATCCTGTCTTAGAGACTGCATGAGTACCTACATCCAGGAAATCAGCACTCTAGTCCCAAAACAGGACTACCTGGGGATGTACAGACACATAGGCACCACACGGTTCTCACGGGGTAGAGCATTTCCTCCCCCGAGTGATAGCCTCCTATTTTCTAACTGGTTTAATTCCCCAAGTACTGTTCCTGTGGGAGCGCAGCGTAAATCTGACCCCATGGTGGTTTAGTTCTCCACAGTGAAGATGTGAGCATAACAGATAAGCTCTTCTCCTTCCTTCAGAGAGCACTTCTTTTAGACGGGTTCCACTGTTCAGTGTGGATCATAGCACCCGTCATACCTGACATGCTCTCTCTGTGGGACCCAGGGATTGGAGACTCTTTCAGGCTTTAGGTGTCAGATACGGCCAAAGTCAAGTGACCGGGTTATCAGATATGAGAGCATGCAAGACGTTGACATGGGGATATTTCATTCTACAAAAGTATTCTCAAACATTTACCACCAAGCTGCCTATGTGCATGGGAAACATAACCTATATCTGGAGAGAAATAGATCTCCTTGACTGCATCTTGAGGAATTTGTATCTGCACACACCATTTGTTTTCTTTGAACACTTCATTCTGGGCTTTCTCTTGCACAATGCCCCATTTAGGGTAGGCTTCACCCGAGGGCTGGCAGTTTATCTATTAATGGCTTGACGGTTCCATGCAGTCGGGGCAGAAGAAGGAGAAGAGCACAGGAGAACTAGCTGTCATCTTCTCTGCGCTCCTCTCTTGCCCATGTCCAGAGCCCAGGACCCTGAGGCTGGCCCCCGACTGGCAGCGGCCCGCACGGTGGGTGCCTGCAGCTGCCCCAGCAGCCCACACTCTGAAACTCCGTCTTGTTCTCTTCCCTTCATTTTCTGGCAATTTGAATAAATGAAAACAGCCGTGTTTTTCAGTCTTCATTGGAGAATTTCTTCATTAGCTCCAATGAGCCTTTCGCCAATTGAAGTTTAGAAACTCTGGTGACGTTTCAAAGTAAAAGAGTCACCCGGTTCTTCCGCTCTACCTCTTGGAGAGAGGGAGGGAGAGAGCAGATTAGTATTTTTGAGTACCTGTTTTGTCCTAGACACTTTAATACATTTTATCCATTAATTCAGCAAACCCTACGTAACGTCAGAAATAGCACTCCAGTTTTACCGAAGATGAATCTGCCTCCGTGGGCACCGCAGAAGGCAGCACTGCCCAGCCCGCGCCATCCTCACAATCGTTCCGACGCTTGAACCCATTGCTGAAGCCGCGGTGTCATCCATCTCACCAAGGGCCTTTCCCTCTTTCGCCGCCCCTCTACTTTAGCAAGCATGAGGTCCTGACACAGGGACTAGCCTCTCCTGACAACATGTCCAAAGTATGCAAGACAAAGTCTTGGCATCCTTGCCTCTAAGCAACACTCAGACCCTACTTCCTCCAGGACAGATTGGTTTGTCCTTTAAGCAGTCCATGGTACTTTGAATATTCTTCTCCAGCACCACAATCTAAATGCACCGATTCCTCTTTGGTCTCCCTTATTCAGTGTCTAACTTGCATATGCATGTGAGGCAATGGAAGATGGCTTGGGTCAGGTGCACTTTAGTTCTCAAAAACTAACCCCCTTGCTTTTCAATACTCCAAAGAGGTTTTGTGCAGCAGATTTTCCTAATGCAGTTGATCTCTTGACTGCTGCATCCATAAGCATTAATTATGGATCCAAGCAAGAAGAAATCCTTGACAACTTCAGACTTTCCTCCACCTATCATGTTGTTCCCTATTGGTCCAGTTGTGACTGGGAGCGATAAAGCAATTTGCCAAGGTTGCAATATCTAGTAATTGGCAGAATTAGGATCTGGACTTGAATCTTCTTAGTTCCCTGGCTCTTCCCCACTATTGAATAAGCAACATATTCTAGTATCCTGGAAAAACCTTACACAAGGAGTCAGTCTCAGCTCAGAATGACCCCGTGGGACAGGCTAGAACCACCCCTGGGGTTTTGAGGATATCAATATTTACGGGGGCAGAACCCACATCTGTCTCGCATGAACCAACATTTATTACATACTTAATTGAATGAAATAATTTATCAAAATCATGACTTAGAAAGAATTGGGGAGTTGTTTCTGGTAGGCCTGAGATAATAACTGCCGGCTCCCTATGGCCTGGGTGTGTTATATAAAAGGTCAAGATGATTTGGGGGAATCAATGAGGTGACCCAGGACTCAGGGTGGGAAAAGAAGTAACTCAAAGCCTCCAGCAGAGGTCTGAGTACATATGTTCAAACCGGGAATGAAATTTTTTTTAATTTTTAAACTTTTTTTTTTTTAGCTTGCAAACAGATTTTTATAATAGCTGTCAATAAGGCTTAAACCTGTAAATACTGAACAGGCAAAAGTTGTGAGATAGATACGAGGGGGCTTCAAAAAGTTTGTGGGAAACTTCCATTCTTTTCAGATCTGTTAGAGTCATCACTGGGGCTTTTTCTTGCTTCTGGTTCCTTGGTTGGTCTGCTTTTGCACCTGCATGACCAGGTCCAGGGCCTTCTTGAAAGCTTGCAGGTAATTGAGAAGCAGGTCTACAGCGGGTTCTGCTTTGTTCTCAGTTTTCTCCAGGTTGTAGTCTGGCTGCTTGGCCATGTCGGGAGAGCTTGTCAGGTTGGCCCTTCCTGTGAGCGGAAGACGGTCTAGGAGTTTCCGGGAAGAGGCACCGCTGGGCGTGCCCACTACACAGTGCTCAGGCTGCAGGCGCTTCTCTGGCACCACGCCCCCGGCATAGCAAGTAGGAACCACGGTATGACCCCATTTTTTAAACGTTTTATTAGGGGTTCATACAACTCTTATCACAATCCATACATACATCAATTGTGTAAAGCACATCTGTGCATTCATTGCCCTCATCATTTTCAAAGCATTTGCTCTCCACTTAAGCCCTTGGCATCAGGTCCTCTTTTTTTCCCCGTCCCTCCCCGCTCCTCTCTCCCTCAGGAGCCCTTGATAATATATAAATTATTATTTTGTCATATCTTGTCCTGTCCGATGTCTCCCTTCACCCACTTTTCTGTTGTCCTTCCCCCAGAGAGGAGGTCACATGTAGATCCTTGTAATAGGTTCCCTCTTTCCAACCCACTCTCCCTCTACCCTCCCAGTATAGCCACTCACACCCCTAGTCCTGAAGGTATCATCCGCCCTGGGGGAATGAAATTTAAAATAGCATCCAGCTTCATATATTGACTCACCTAACCACCCACTGCCATCCAATTGATTCTGACTCATAGAGACCTTTAGCATAAAGTAGAGCTGCCTGTTTAGGCTTCTGAGACTTTAATTCTTTACAAGATCAGACAGCCTCATCCTTCTCGTGAAGAGCGACTGGTGGATTTGAACTACTGAACTTGTGTTAGCAGCTCAGTGTGTACTGGGGCTCCTTTGATAAAGAGGGCAAAACTATGAAGGGAATCTGCTAGTCCATGAGTGAGGTTAGCAAATAGGTCTCACCTTTCCACAAAGAGGAAACACCTGCATAGTAAATATAACAAGGTTGAAGGTGAGCACCCAGAGCCCAGGAAATCTTACTTATCAGAGATAACTGAGAGCCAGCAGCGGGGAACAACTTGAAGACCAGTGCTGGAGCTTACACTGGCATCCCGAGTACGTCTTTAGGAGGGAGAGAATCATTTATGAAGGCAAGTTACCCCCCCCCCAAATACTATGTCATTATAAAAAAAGACAAGCTTGGAAAGAATAGACAGTTTGAATGGATAATACCAAGAATATCCCCTTGAGATGAGCATATTGCAAGATGAGATCAGTTAGAGAAAGTAAAGTTACATTTTGGGCAGTCTAAGTCATAGTACTTAATTTTCAATCCCTCTTAACAGCGGTTCTCAACCTTCCTAATGCCACGACCCTTTAATACAGTTCCCATGTGGTGATTTCTCAACCATAAATTCTTTTCTTGCTACTTCATAACTGTAATTTTGCTACTGTTATGGATCGGGTGACCCCTGTGAAGGGTCGTTTGACCCCCAAAGGGGTCACGACCCACAGGTTGAGAACCGCTGCTCTGTAAGCACATGCATGCAAAGCTTTCAGGGATGTGAGTCTGAGCTACCTCTGCAATAATTTCTCCTCCCTCCTCCTCATGTGCCAGACGACTGAGCATCTCTGGGAGAGATGGAGTAATGACAAGTCACTTGGTTTTGGCTTCTGTTGCCTCTCCTCCTCCTCTTTCCAATGTCCAACTCCTGCTTATCTTTAAAGTGCAATGATTATTTTTTACATTTTTATTATGAATTGAGTGAAGGTTTACAGAGCACATTGTTTTCCATTCAACAATTCATGCACATTTTGCTTCATGTTATTGATTGCAAGCCCCACGCTGTGAGCTCATTCATTCCGCTCCTACTCGGGTTCCTGTTGCCTCTTCCTTTGCTAACTCTTGGCCATCTGGACTTTGCTCTCGGATGAACGTTGACAGCTTGATAGGAGTGGCCGGTTCTTCTAGGGGTTAGCTCTCTGTTTTCATCGTTCCCTTGTAGACCTGTCTAGTGTTCGGCTGAAAGTTGAGCTCCCGGCTTCAGTTTCGGGCCTGCAGTGTGACTAAGGACCATAGTCTTGGAGGCTCCATCAGTCTCTATCCAGGAAGCCTGGGGGCTTTTGGTTTTGTTTTGTTGTGTGATGTTGAGTTTTCCCCTACTCTATCCAGGATCTTCTAGTGGCCATGTCAGACTTCTGGTCTCAGGCTGAGGTGGTGAGGGCAGAGAGGTTCACATGGTCCACTTTAAGTCACTCTTCTTTGCTCTGAATGGGGAGAGACCAATAGTTGTACCTTAAGTGGCCGCTTAAAAGCTCTTAAGCTCCAGTGACTCGTCACCCAAGTTGGTTGTAGAACATTTTCTATGCATACTGTATTGTGCCAGTGGAACTGGAGAGCCTGGCGCCGAGGCCCCGTCCCAGGGATTCACTCCCCCAGAGTGTGTGGTTAGTGCTAAGAAGTTGTCATGACTTGGCTCCTTCTATGATCTACTAGATTGATGGCTGCATTTACAGCACATGTGAATACACATAGAGATATCGCTCCTGTCAAACCTATATACTCTTGCATTTGTCCTCACCAGTACAAATTGTTTGCCTTCCTCCCTATACCTGTTCAGCTGTGTGTCTAGGTATCCACTTGTCGACCATTGGTAATACTGTTGTTGGAGCGTGTGCGTGCATGCCAGTATTTACCTCGTTGCCTTTAGTTCTTGCACTCCTCTCAGTGTTTTCCTCGACCTCTGTCGTTTGTAGCTGATCTCCCCCTTCTTGCATATCCTCTTCCCCTAGCACTTAAGTTAATGTGTTTGCCCTGTGCTTAGTGACTCGCGCTTTCTTCCCCTCCCCACCCCCCTAACCATTAGAAAATGGTTTTGATTGAGAAAGCCTTTGCTTGGCATCCTAATCGTGGTCTCATACAATATTTGTGCTCTTGTGACTTAATTTCACTCAGCACAAAACCCTCGGGTTCATCTATGTTCTGTGATGTCTGGAGATTCATTGTTATTCTTTACGGCTATTCCATTGTGTCTGTGTACCACAGGGTCTTTATCCGATCACCCATTGATGGGCATTCAGATTGTTGCTGTCTGTTTGCTCTCGTGCATAGTGCTGTGATGTCCATGGCTGGGCGCATATCTAGTCATGGTAGGGCTCTCACTTCTCTAGGATGTATGCAACCCCATCCGCAGTGTTCCAGTGAGGATTCCGATCTCTACACGTCACCAGCATTTGTTGTTTACTGCCCTGTTTTAGTTAAAGATGCACTCTCTTTCCTGTTTAATGCATTTTGACACTTTGTCAAAGATCAGCTGTCCATAAGTGGATAGATATGCTTCTGGGTTCGTAATTCTGTTCCATTAGTCTATATGGGTGTCATTGAACAGGTACTAAGCTATATTGACTACCATGGCTATCTAGTAGATTTTGAGATCAGTTTGAAACTGTACCTTATTTTTCATTCTTGGTGTTTTGCTTATCCAGGGTCCACAAAGTGATTAGTTTTTCCAGCTCTTTAAAGAGTGATATCTGGATTGGAATTTCACTGTATTTTCAGATCATGTTGCATAATGTTGGCATTTTCACAATATTATTAAGTTTCTCTATCCATGAGAAAAGTATATTTCATTTATATAGGTCTCTTGATTTCTTTTTAAACAACAACAGAACTATAAAACACTGCTTTTTATCTTTTATAGTATTTTGTTTAAAAAGGCTGTTGTTTTTTTTTTATCTCTGGTTATATTTATTGCTAAGTATTTAATCTTTTGGATGGCTGTTGTAAATGGTATTGTTGTTCCGATTTCATTTCCAGAGTTCCTTTTGTTAGTATAAAGCATAGGTTCCTAAACTAATTTGACCTACTGCCTACTTTTCAAGGGGAAAAAAAAAATCTACTCTGGGCCTCCTGGTAATTAAAAATGTTTGTAGTATAGCCTTTAATCTAGGATAAAGTGTAAAAATCTGCTGTTGCAACCCTCTGCATCACTCAGGTGCCCCCCCCAACCTCCAAAAGGATGGTAATGCCTACCTTAGGGAAACACTGGTGTAAAGGAGCCCCACTGATTGTGTATGTGGACCGTGCACCCTGCCACCTTGCTGACTCTTTCAATTAGTTCTAGTAATTTTCTGACGGAGTCTATGGGATTTCACTTGTATGGAGTCATACCATCTACAAATAGAGTTTTACTTTTTCTTTGTCAATTTGGATGCTTTTTATTTCCATTTCTAGTCATACTGCTCTGGTTAGGACTTCCAAGACAATCCCGAATAGGAAATGTTAAAAGACCGACTTATTTTGTTCCCATTTAAAAGAGGAATGTTGTCAGTCTCTCTTCTTCTAGACTAATTAATGTTGCCCATTGGCAACATAAACACAATTGCATAGACACAACGGAAGGAGTACTACACAACCTCAAAAAATAACAGTGAATCTTCAAAGTGCAACATAATATAGATGAACCTGGAGGGCCTTGGGCTGAGTGAACAATTCTGTACATCTTTGTATAGGAGCGGACAGCTTCAACTCTTTCCTGTGGAGTACCTGAGACTAACAGTCAAAAGACTGTGCTGGGAAATCCCACTTCTATTCCTATTTTCTTAAATGTTTTTTTAATCAGGAATGGATGTCGTATTTTGACAAATACCTTTTTCTGTGTCAGTGAATATGAGCGTGTGGTTCTTTTCCTTTGTCTTATTTATCTAGTAGATGATGTGGATTTTTTTAAAATGGTGAATCATCTTTACATGCCTTTAATTTACTTCTTCTTTGCCAATTTGGATGCCTTTTGAATCCTTCCTGGTCATGATATGTTATTTTTTTGAAAGGTTGTTGGATTATGTTTTCTAGGATTCTTGTTAAGAATTTTTGTATGTATGTTCATGAGGGATATTGACCCATACTTTTCTCTTCATTGGTTTCGTTGTCTGGTTTTGGTATTGGGGTTAATGGAGGCATTCCCTCTTTTTCTATATTATGGAATAGTTTGAGTAGAATGGTGTCAATGCTCCTTTGAATGCTTGTTAAAATTCTCTAGTGAACCCATCTGGGCCATGGTATGTTAAAAATGCTTTTTAAAAATAACATGTTCAGTTTCTCTTTGTGTTGTTGGTCTGTTCAAATTTTTTACCTCAGTCTGGGTTAGTTTAGGTGAATGCTGTGTTTCTAGAAATTTGTCCACTCTGGATTTGAAAATTGTTTTGAGTACAGTTCTTCCTAGTGTTTTACTATTGCCCTTTTTATTCCCGTAGGTTCTGTTGTAATGGGTTCTGTTACCCACTTATTTCTTATTTATGTTATTTGCATCTTTTCCTTTGTTAAATTTGCTGGTCATTGTTCAATATAATTAATCCTTTTAAAGAACCAACTCCTAGTTTTGTTACTCTCTCTCTTGCATTTCTGTTTGGGTTCTACTCTAGTCGATTGTCTCTGTTCTGCTGACTGCACGTTTTGTTACTCTCTCTCTTGCATTTCTGTTTGGGTTCTACTCTAGTCGATTGTCTCTGTTCTGCTGACTGCACGCTTACTTTGCTGCTGATTTGCTAATTGTTGAAGATGTTGACTTGGGTTCTTTTAATTACTTTAAAAATGTTTTTATTACTACTAATTACCCTCTGGACACTGCTTTTGCTATACCCTAAAGAATTTGGTACGCTGTTTGATTCAAGGAAACATTGAGCTTCTTGACTACGTATATTCTTGCTTTTCAGACTACTAGAAATATTTCCTCCCTAATTAATGTTTGACAGCTTATCTTGTTCTTGTTTTTATTCTGTTTCTCCTTCGTTAGGATTTAGGATCAGATCTAAAGTATTCCTCTTGGTGAATCCTACATAATTCTTAGGTTTTCTGTGTTTTTTAAAATAAATTTTTTTAATTGTAAATTGTGGGGGGTGGTTAGATTTCAGACCATCAACCCTTTATTGAACGGTTCAAATCATTCCTAAACTCACTCCCCCACATGATATATTTCGGATTCTTCCTTTAAAAATTAGTTGTCAGATATTTTTCTTAAATAACACTAATCTTGTCTTCCATTGATTCTTTATCATTTCTGTGTAATATCTATTTCTGAAATCAAGTAGTAACCTTATGGAATTCTGTAAGCGGTTTTGTATGGTTTCTAATTTTCCATGTATTTTGTCAGTGTGTTCTTAAAGTGTTTTACTGAATTTCCCTACATTTTGTATGTGTTTTTTAAATTTTTGTCTTTGTTTTCATCAACTCTTTCAATACATTGATGGTATTAAAATACCCTTTTAATATCCTCACCAGGAAGTTTCAATGCCACTTCTTTCATAGAAGAATGCTGGTATATCTTGGGGATTGCAATCAATGTATGAATTGTTGAATGGAAACCAATTTACTCTGTAAAGTTTTAAATCATAAAAAAAGTTTTAAAAAATGTTTCCTAGTGTAGTATTTTGGTCACTTGTTGTGATCTCTTGTCTTTGAGATATCGTGGTAGTGTTGTGTTTGTATTTAATTGGTGATTTCATGTTGATGTATTTTGCTCAGGTTTTTTGTTCTGTTTGCTTTGATGCATTTGAGCAAGTAGGGTAGCTAGTAGCTTGGTAGTCCTAAAGTTCTTACCATCGGTCTTCTGTTTTCTGTTTCTATGGAGAAGTTGAGGGCATGATGGGCTGGTGTTGGTCACTGTCACTGATGAGGTGGTGCAAGCTTGGGTGTCTACCCTTCCCCGGTCAATGGTGCCACATGAGGTTTGGTTGTAGTTGGGCAATGTGGGCATGACCAGCCACCAGTTGAGCTGACAATCAGGTTGCTTCCCTGATCAGAATGCTGTTGCCAAAATTCAAAATGGCTGTGCTATGTCAGCCAGTTGGCAATTCAGCATTCTCTGTCTCTTTGTTCACTGCTTTTGTTCATTTCTCTCTTTTCATTGATATTCAGTTCACTCTTTATTTTTTCCTTCAAAGTGCAGGGCTCCAGGATTATCATCTGTATCGATTTCATTTAGTCTCTCATGTTTCTGTTATATAGGGCATGAGTAGTTTGTCTGCCATCTTTCTGGAAGGCCCGCAGTGTAGTTATTTCATTTAATACATATTTAAATTCTTATCAGTTGCTAGACAGTATCTTAGACAAAATTCAATAGAAGGAGACTTATTTTCGGCCATGATGGAGCCAACATAACCAGTCAATAGCTGGAAAAATGATAAGAAAAAAATCCCAGTTCCTGAATTAATAGAAAATTTTCACAGAAAGTAAGCCCCGATTTTAGCCTGGTGGCGTCTTTCAAATCTTGGTACATAGAAACAGTACAGGTAAGGAGTGGCAGTCTCACTGAGAAGAGAAACAGAGTTTGGGGCTGCCAATGTGGCTAGGACTTAAGGGTCACAGTACCAGAAAGGAGGCAGGGAACCCCCAAACCTAAACCCATTGCTGCTAAATTACATCTACTCATGCTAGTTGACCCTGTCAGTCAGAGCAGAACTGCCCATTGGGTATCCAAGGCTTGTAAATCTTTAAGAAATGACTGCTTCTACATATTCCATGGGGATAGTGGATTTGAACCACCAATCTTTGGGATAGTTGTCCAGTGCTTTCTCTACTGTGCTACTGGGGCTTCTGTATACAGAGAGGACCCTCCAAAAGTCTGCATAGACATTGTCTTTGGATCTTTGACTTCTAAGCTGCTAGTTTGGGGCAAGGCTCCATGTGGGTTAGCAGAGAGGAGCTAAGTCCTTCTTGAGGACAGAGAATGGAGAAGAGATTTGAGAAAGGAGTCTTCGGAGTTCAGGCCTAGACAGAATAAAGAAGCTTTTATGAAGTCCTGGGTATTTAGGTGGAGAAAGATAACACCTTAGAAATTATAGCAACATGATAGGAGTAAGAACAATGAAGAAAAATATCCATTAAAACTAAGTCTCAAGAGGACCAGAGAGATGTACTATTACTAGAACAAAATTAACAGCATTTAGAAGAAACCACATAATCAGAGCCTGGCCAATGTGTCATCAGTTTCAAGCACACAACTACAAACTATTAGACAGTCAAAGAAGCAGAGAGAAGTAACTAAGAATGGAAACACTTGTTATAATCAGTCCCAAAGAGGGAGGAGTCCGATATTTGAATTATTAGAATATCGCACAGGACTGAGAAACAGCTATGATTAATTTGTTTTACAAAGTGGAGAAAACTGGTACAAAGATGGAGAATCTCACTAGTTAGAAGTTAACAACAAGTGGTTATTATATAATTGCCACATGAAAACTAATGGGATGGTTTTACTAATAGGAATCTTAGAAGCCAAAGGACAATTGACTGGCATCTTTAGAATGCTGAAATTGAAACTTGCCAACCTGCAGCACAAATATTTCCAGTTGCTATTTGAGTCCATTTAGACTCGTGGCAACGTCAAGTGAGCACAGTAGCACTTCACTCCAAAGGCTTTTCAAGGCCTTACCTTTCAGAAGTGGAATGCCAGGCCTTACTTCCGAGGTCCTCCTGGGTGGGTTTGAGCTGACAGCGTTTCAGCTAGTCGTCCACTGAATATCATTATTTTTAAAAGAAAAACTAAGAAATTATCACGTAAACCAAAGCTGAGAGAATCCAGTGCCACCAAACCTGCTCCACAAGAAATATTTCTAAAAGAAATTTAAAATCCAGCAAGGGAAACAAAGGAATGTCTAAATCTGATAAGACACAGCACAAAAAATTACGTTCTATTCAGTGGTAAATATCGAATGCTTTCCCTGGCTTCCCTTGAGTTTGCGACCAGGACAACGATGTCGACTATCACACACAAATCAAGGAAGAAACAAAGCCAATTAAACTGATGCACAGATCCTCTTCATCACCACCAGCCCTATACCCTTCAGTTGTGCCACCAGAACTCACTGCCATCCAGTCAGTCCTGACGCCTAGTGGTCCCACAGGACAGAGGAAGACTGCGCCGCTGTGGCTCCGTGATGGAGGAAGAAAGCCTCAGATGGGCGAATATATGGCAGTGGGTTTTCATCAGATCCACTGGGGGCACTCTGTAGGTGAAGAGCAGGGAAGGAGCGGGTGCTTAGGGGTTGTAGTCTTTGAGCAGATGAGATGGGTTGACTTAGTGGCTGCAACAATGGACCCAAGCATAAGAGCAATTGTGAGGATGGCACAGGACCAGGCAGGGTTCCTTCTATTGTCACTAACAGTTGGGACCAACTCGATGGCACCTACCAACAGTGAAATCCCATCTGTCATCTGTATGCTTAACAAGTCATCTTAGAAGGTGGACTAGAGGAAGGCGACTGCATCAGCTTGTCTGGGGGACGGCTCCGCAACCACCTGCTAAAGGCAAATGGCTCCGCCTTACTTGCTGCAAGTCAAGAGGAATTAAAGCTACTAATGGGGAAGACCAAAGTTTTATGATGAACACAACATAGAACACAAATCCTCACAACCGGACCAATATACAATATAGTGATAAACTGAGAAAGATTTATTTGATGTCAAGGATTTCATTTTACTTAGATCCACAATCGGAGTTCATGAAGTAGCAGTCAAAAAAATTAAACAACATACTTCATTGGGCACCTTTGTTACAAATAACCTTTAAAAATGTCATGTTAAAGACTAAAATGTCCTGACCCAAGCCACATTTTTTTCTTCATGTGTGTTTTTTATAAATCATTTTATTGAGGGCTCATACAACTCTTATCAGAATCCATCCATCCATCCATTGTGTCAAGCACATTTGTACATTTGTTGCCATCATCATTTTCAAAACATTTTAGTTCTACTTGAGCCTTTGGTATCAGCTCCTTATTTTTCCCCTCCTTCCTTGACCCTCCTTCCATCACGAACCCTTGATAATTTATAAAGTTTTTTCATGTCTTATACTGACCAATATCTCCTTTCACCCACTTTTCTGTTTCCCATCCCCTTGGGAGGGAGGGAGTTGTAGGTTGATTATTGTGATCAGTTCCCCCTCCCCTGCTTTCCCTTCCCCTCCTGGTATCACCCCTCTCGATATCAGTCCTGAGGGGTTTATCTGTCCTGGGTTCCCTGTGTTGCGAGCTCTTATCTGTACCCATGGACATGCTCTGGTCTAGCTGGATTTATAAGGTAGAATTGGGGTCATGATAGTGGGAAGGAGGAAGCATTAAAGAACTAGAGGAAAGTTGTATGTTTTATCAGTGCTACACTGCACACTGACGGGATCATCTCTTTCTTTTGACCCTTCTATAAGGGGTGTCCAATTGTTTACAGACGGGCTTTGGGTCTCCACTCTGCACTCCCCCTCATTCACATTGATAAGATTTTTTATTCTGGATCTTTGATGCCTGATACCTGATCCCATCAACACCTCATGATCACATAGGCTGGTGTGTTTTTTTCCATGTAGACTTTGTTGCTTCTCAGCTAGATGGATTCTTGTTTATCTGCAAGCTTTTAAGACCCCAGACACTCTATCTTTTGAAAGCCAACCACCATCAGCTTTCTTTACCACATTTGCTTATGCATCCATTTTGTCTTCAGCGATTGTGTTGGGAAGGTCAACATCATAGAATGCCGGGTTATTAGAATAAAGTGCTCTTGCATTGAGGTAGTACTTGAGTAGAGGCCCAATGTCTGTCTGCTACCTTAATACTTAACATATAAATAAATGTACCTAGATCTATTTCCCTATCATTATACATAAATATATTTACATATGTACATGCCTGTATTTAGACCTCTAAATGCTTGTTTGCCTCCTAGTTCTTTCCTCTATTTCCTTTTACTTTCCACCTTGTCCCACTATCATGTTTGGCCTTCATTTGGGTTTTGGTAATTCCTTTTGGTTACATTGCCCATGATCAAGCCCTACCAGGCATTCTGAATCCTCCTTGCCATCGATTTTAGATCACTTGTTGTTCCCTTGTCCCTGGGTTTATAAACACCCACTTCCTTTATCCCATGCCCCTCCTAGAACGTTCGGTCCCATTGTTTTCTCCTTTGGATTGTTTATTCTGCCTATCTTATCTAGATAGACATGCAGAGACAATAGTAAGCACAAAAACAAGACAGAGCAGAACAAAGCAAAAAAGAAAACAACAACAAAAGACAAGACCTTGAAATTGTTCAGTGTTTGTTGACCTTTAGGAGTGTTTTCTGGTCGAGTCTGATGGGGTGCAACACCTTGGTCCCACAGTCTATTTTTGGTATTCCCTGGGGACTTCATTGCTTTCCTTCCCTTGCTTTTCTGTTGCATGCCCTTAGTGTTCCGCCCCAGGGTGCAAGCCACATTTTCAATTGCTTCATGTACATGTGAAAAGTAGCCAATAACCAAGAAGATCAGAGAAGAATGGATGCATTTGTATCTTAGTGTTGGTGGGTAATATTGAGTTTTGCATGGACTCTCAAAAGAACCATCAGTGGCTGCAAGCATGGGCTCCAGCAGAACAGTGGTGAGGGTGGCGCAGGACGAGGTGGTGTTTTGTTCTGTTGTACAGAGGGCCACTATGGGCAGGAACCTAAGAACAGTGGGATTCCTGAAGACTGAACAAATCTGCTTTGGAAGAAGTAGATCCAGAACGTCCCAGAGACATTGTCTCCCTTACTTTGGGCCCATTCTCAGGAAGGACCAATCCCTAGGGAACATGGTGCTTGGTAAGGTCGAGGGTCAAGGAAAAAGGAGAAACTGTCAAGCAGATGGATTGGCATAGTGGTTGCAAAAATTCAGCATAACAATGATTGTGAGGATGGCGTGGGACTGGCTAGCGTTTCATTCTGTTTTACACAGTCACGATGTTAGTCATGCATGTGATAGTCCGGGTAGACTAGAGAAACAAATCCAGAGAGAGTCACATGTGTATAATACAGAGCTTTATATACAAGAGCATTTGAATATTGAGAAAACATCCCAGCCCAGCCCAGATCAAGTCCATAAGTCACCCATATGTCCACTACCAATCTATAAATTCCTCTTCAGACTCCTGGAGCACATGCAGTGATGCTGAATGCAGAATGATCACAGGCCAGTGGGTGGAAAGTCTTGTGGATCTAGTGGTGGTAGAGGCATCTCAGTCCTGGCAGGGGTCTCCACGTGGCCTCTCCGTGTCAGGGCACTAGCGTAGCTCCATGTGTCTTGTCAACTTCAAAGTCTCCCAGGGAGTGAGCAGAGAAAGAGAGTCTCCGGCCTCCAAGGAGGAATACAGGAATTCCCAGAATCCTCAGAAGAAGTCCATGCCAACACAGAGGCCTGATTGACAGGTCTGATTGACAGGCTAGACTCCCACCCTTCACTCTTAATCCTCTCAAATTGACAACCACAATGCACATATTTGATAACATTCTCTCTTGTATCCTAAATCAAGCTGTGTGGGGTTATGGGTCTTAAATTTTTTTAAAAAATCTGCAGAGCCTGCAATTAAAGTTTCATTTGGTATCAACTTATTTTTCAATTTTGAAACAGATCTATTTAAAAGAGTTTTTATGTTTGTATTATGTTTTTAAATATCTCCTGCACTATACGACTCAGTTTATGAAGTAGTCAATTTAAATGTTACCAAGGCTGAATCAAAGATATTTGAAGTTTTATCACTTTAAATTTGATAAAACATTTTCAAAAGTTGTCAGCATCTCTTTTTAAACCAAGTATTGCTTTTTCTGCTCCTACTTATATGTTCCTTATAACTGGTAGAATGCCTTGAACTGCTTGATTTCATTTCTGTATATAATAATTCCAAGAGGTTTGCAGCAGGGTCCGCATTTTACAGATGACGGTCAGACTAGTGGATTTGGCCAAGGTGATGCAGCTCAAAGCAGAGCTGGATTTGAAACTCAGGTCTTTTCTCACAATTTTTCATCTTCTGAAAACAAAACCCCGAGTTTTCGGATTGATTGCTAATCACAGTTACGTAGTGTTCGAGCTTCCACAGTAGTTTCCTAGAGCACTGGTGGTGGTGCATTGGCTGTGTTATGCAAGGCCAGCAGTTCAAAACCACCAGCTGCTCCTCCGGAGACAAGATGGGGCTTGCTGCTCCCGCAAACAGTTACAGTCTCTGACACTCAGAGGGCAGTCGTACCCTGTTCTGTAGGACAGTTATAGTCTCACACACTCAGAGGGGGTGTCGTACCCTGTTCTGAACCTGGGGATCATGACCCCTTTGGGGGTAGAATGACCCTTTCACAGGGGTTACCTGATCCACAACAGTTGTAAAATTAAAGTTAGGAAGTAGCAATGAAAATAATGTTATGGTTGGGGTGTCACCACCACATGATCTCTATTAAAGGGTTGAGACATGAGGATGGTTGAGAACCCTTGGCCCAGAGGGTTCAGTAGGCTAGTATTTGCACAACAGTTGACCAGGTCTTCTGTGCCCACCGAGTCATGGGTGGGTTCCAACTGCCCCGCTGTAGCTTAGCAGCCCAGTGCTTCCACATTGTCAGCAGGGCTCCTCCTTCCCCTGCTACCACTAACCAGGGAGTTGTGCCCTTTGCTTCGGGTTCCTCGTGGGGAATGAAACTACTTGGTTTCCTTGTGGATGCAGCTGTGTGATTGGCTGATTTTTGTTTTTCCAACATCTTACGTATAACTTCTTTAAATCAAACTCTCCCTTCTTCTTCCATAGCTGTGGGTATTTATTAGCACCACTATTATGCATTCATACTTTTTACTTATAATATTCATGGATCTGTTTCGTGCCTCCTATTGAACTGTACATTTAATGAGTCCATGTCTTCAGAACCTGTGTGTTCTCAGCAGTGCCCAGCACGCTGACTCACACGTAACACCTGTACTCACTCACATGCACTGGATGCGTGGAAGGCTCCTGTGAGCAAGCTGTTGGGGAAGTTCCTGAGGAGAAGTGAATGGTTAGGAAACTTAAGAGTATTGTAAACCAGTGGTTTTAAAGTGGGCAACACTACCCCTGCGGGGGTGGGGGTGGGGATGGACAGGGGCTGAGAAACAGCTTCTCTTTATCCTGGATTTGGGGCTATACCAAAGTGTTTAATTGCCAGGAGGATATCAAGCAATGTTAATTTTTTTCTGGAAAGGGAGCAGTAGGCTGTTTGGGAACCTGTGCTATAAGCAGAGACAGGTCAGAGTAGCAGTGGCCTTGCGTTTACTTAACAATCTTATCCACACAAGAGCATGTGGTGATATAAGCCATCCAGAATTAGGTGCTGCATTTGGATTTAAAAGAATTCAGTGCTGTCTTAGTGACAGAACTGTAGGACACTCTCCACGTCACATTTTAATTGGACACAGATTCCTCTGTAGCAAATTCTATTTTCCTAAAGATTTCACGATGATATTCAAGAAGTGCTTCGCTAACAGGAAGTCCCAGCAAGTGCAGTGGGGAAAGCTTGCAAGGCACAATGACCGAGGAGATGCGATAGATATGTGGCCATCATCAGATTATTGAAGCCAGAGATGGTGTTCCAACTCTAGGCCGGCTTGACCTTTTACGCTAAGGAGGAACCTGTGAATCCCGAGGTTTCCTTCTGTCCTGGTTGTGGGTCAGGACAACTTTGCTTCCATCATCGCAGACATGCCAGGCATTAGGACTTTTAGGCCAGCATAGATGAGGGCCCACATAGAGGAATTACGGTAAGTTCATGTAAAATTTCCCTTTTTGAAATGATTGACCTCGCCCCTATTGGCCCCACATTCTTCATCCATCCCCGTCATTTGCCGCCTGTGCAGATCTCAGATCACTGAAAGGCTTTAGGGCTTTTCCTGCACAGACGGCAGGTCGAATAATAACAGTACTCACTGTTCGGACTTACCTACAAGTTTATCGTGAGACGCCCCGAGGAAGTGACCTCGTTGGTAACCCTGGGCCTGTCGCCACAGACCACCCTCTGTAGGAACTGCCTGACCCCGAGCAGCCCCTTCATAATGTAGGAAGGCCTGCTTGATGAGCCCGTTCTTTCTCTACCAGCTGAAGGTCAGATAATTTCTTGCCCAGGTTTAAGAATGCTCTTTCCCCACTTCTCCCCGTTTTGTATGATGGTTTTGGCCAAAAGCTTGGCTCACGGGGGCTTCCAGCATTCTTATTTCTAGGCACTGAATTGTGGTCTTCCTCTCATGGTGAATAGGGATCTGGTGGGACTTAAGTCACGTTTCTAAAGGAACCAACAGAGGAAGCACCTTTTGAGTGGATACGAGCAGGGAGCTTTCCTTACCCCCACAGAGTCCCAGGTTCCAGGCTCTCTTGTATGTCTGTGTATGGACGTTTGACTGCCCACCTCCCATTCCTGTCTTTAAAATGCTGTCCTGGGGGAATACGTGCTGATCAATCAATTTGGCTGGTCGTTTCAGTTGAGAAGTGGTCAGAAGGAATGGTAGCAGAGAAGAAACAAGAAGTTGTGAAAGAACCAGAAAGACCAACTTCAATTTCTCCCGAACCTGTCATTACACGGATGGAAAAATCTACCGACACCCAGGAGGATAATATAAGTGGACCACTATTCAGCAGCAAAACCACCCAGTTTCCATCAGTGCATGCTACACTCCTGAAGTCGGTGGATGTCTCTGAAGTCGGTTCTGATGCATCTACCAAACCACCCACCCCTAAGGCCGCCACCCCGCCCCAGTCACCAGCATCAGAAGCTGTCTCGCAAGAGTTTGCCTATGTCCCAGCTGACCCCGCCCAGTTTGCTGCCCAGATGTTAGGTAACATTCCGTCTGTTCATTCTGAGCAATCTGACGTTCTCATGGTGGATGTGGCCACAAGTATACCTGTTTTTTCTGAGGAGGTGCTGAGAGTAGAGGCTTCTGAAGACCATGTGGTGCCTTGTCCCGTTGCGTATTCTGGAGAGGTGGCAGAGATACAGGTTGTGAGCCAAACATCTGTCCATGTAGATAAAAGGCCTAGCCCCAAAGACCACCAGCCCGAACCACCAACCGAGGCTTCCTCAACCCCCTTGCAGGATGAACAAGAACCTCCTGCTAATGATCAAGCTCCTGAGGTCCCTTTTCAGGCTGATATTGAGGTTACATCAACCCTTCACATAGCGTCTCTCTATAATGATGTGCCTGTGACTGAAGGAGTGGCTTATGTCGAGCAAATGCCAGAACAAATTGTTATCCCTTTCACTGACCAAGTGGCTCACCTTAAAGAACACGAGCAGTCACCACCAGCTACTCCACCTGTAGCATCCAAGAGAGCCTCGGGCATGTCTGCCAAAGCCGTAGAGGCTGAGCAACACCCTGTAGAGGTGGAGGACAAACAGCGCAGGTCCTCAGTACACGTGGAGGCAGAAGGAACCATTCTGCTCTCTGACTCCTCTTTGAAAGAGCTGCAAGAGGTGGCAGCCCAGACTCGGCACAGAGAGGGCTCTGTCCAGTCACAGGGCTCTCAGAAATCCCTCATCCTTGAGATGAAGGTCAATGCCGTAATCCCCAACAGTACTGGGCAGGATGAGATCTGGGAAAACACTGCTTCCCTGGAGATGGAGGTCAATCCCTTGCCCTCTGAGAGACCTGCCAATGACGTGCCCTCAGGCACCTCTGTTAGATCATCTAGTGGCCCCCCTCATCCTGCTCCTGAAGGTCTTACAGAACCAGACACCGAAGCAGAAGGGGACGCAGCACCCGAACAAGGTTTGCTGGAGCCAGGTAAGAACATCAGATGCGTACCCCGTTGCACCTTGCATTTCAGGTGGCCTCTCCATTCCAGGGAACCACAGAGGTAGACTTCTGCAAGTGGGGGCCAAAGGCTTCTCCCTCACTCGTGTCCAGAGCGCCACGCCGACTTAAATGCTTTGCTGTTGGAGATTTTACTCTCGTAAGATGAGTGGTTTCAAAGCGACATCTCTAAAGCGGGCGCTGTGGTTCATGTTGTAGAGGGCAACCAGCGCCTGGAGTCAGCACCCAGAGAAACCATATTTGGCGCTCACATTAGGGGTTGTTGGCTTGGAGCGGTTCACTTGTGAATGTAAAATCAAACTACAGCAATGCGTTTACGTAGCTTGTGGCATTTCACCCCCCTCCCCCGCTCTAAGGAGAGGAGGAGGAGGGTGAAAGAAACGGTGGTGTGGTTGACTGCTTTCGCACCTAGGCTGGGGAGCTCTGCAAGCAGGTGTGGGAGCTGGGTCAGCACAGAGATTCTGCCTGGGACCTACCTTCCGCCGCTGAGGGAGCAGCAACCTCATAGCTGGATGGAGACTGGAACGGTCAGGTGGAACTCGTGTCACACAGGGGACCGGGGAGGTGGGTGAGCAGCAGAGCGGATGGCCAGGCACTTGAGCCAGGGTGGATACAGGTCAGCTGATTGGCTTCCTTTGGTCCCCTGCTGCGTGTCCAAGCCAAGCTGCTGACCAGCCATCACTGCCCCCTGTGGGACAGACATGAGTTGACCTCCCTCTCCATCTAACTATGACCTTTGGCTGCCTAGCCCTCTGGCCCCACCAGGTGCCCGCAGGGCCTTTCTCTGGCTGGGGAAGGTGGGCCTGCCTGGGCTGGGCCAGCCTCCCGCTCCTCCTGCAGACTCTCAACGTTGACTGGCCAAAGAGCCAGAGGATGAGGAAGCACGAGCAAAGCAGGTGTTTCAAAAACACGAAATTCTGTCTGGCGGTGTGATGGGGATCCTGGACAGCTGAAAAAGGCCGAGGGCAGAGTTGGGGTGTGGCCTGTGGGACTGACATGGTACTTATGGCGTGAGCAGCAATTCCATCCCAAGTCCCTGTTTCCAAGTGTTGAGCCTGAGCTCCGAGAGATCACCGAATCACAGCTGCCGCCGTCGCTCCCTTGGAAAAACTAGACTTGGCTTGTGCAGTTTTTTAAATAATCTTGCAGAAAGATCAATTGAAAATATCTGAAGCTATTGAAACTAGGTCTCTTAATCATGTGTATAGTGTCATTTTCTTTTCCGGGAAAACCAACTGACCAACCGAAAGCGCAAGCACACATGCAAAAAGGCCCTGTGCTCCAAGGTGGCATCGACACGGCTCCATGAAAGGGGACTTTTCTCCTACGTCCCGTCGTCTGGGACCAGTTCTCCAAGACAGTACTGTCTTCTTTAGGCAAGGCACACTTGACATCGCAGCTTCCTGGGGCGAGTGGACGGACGGCTTGCTGAGCACGCGGCAGTCCCGCAGGGCCACCCAGCCTTCTACTGCCCCCAGGACTGTGATCTCAAAGCCTGCCCATCATATGGGGTACTCTCCGGGGTTCTGAGTCCTAGATTTGGTGATATTTAATGGGCAATCCTGGCACCCGTGGAGGGCCAGAGATGATTATGTGCACCAAAGCTAACGTTTGCCAGTAAAAGAAAAAAATCACTATGCAGATGCATTAACCACCCCTGTGCCCCCTTTTTTCAATAGCTTGACATATTCTCAGATGATTTTTTTGTGGTTGGTGCAGTGCCTGTGTCACGCTCTAAGGACCTCGCCGAAGCCAGGTCTAGGAGGGTGCCCGGAAACAGGAGCTTCGAGTGAGATTGCTTCTTCTGCCACAACTGTAGTGTCCCTGCCACTTGCTACCACAACAACACTGTCCTCGGTTTTCAACTGTAGAGAATCTCCTTGCTTTCTGTCACATGACCAAACACAATTTACGTAGCCCTCTCTATAGCATGCTTTATGGCACATATGACTACAGATGTTTGTTTATATGTATTTTTTTTAAAAAGATTTATAAAGACATTTTTGTGCATAGCGCCTGATACAGAGACCAAACCTTTAATGCCTGCAAATTTTTTTTTTTATAGCCATAGCAGCAAGCGAAGCAGGACAACCACCACCATATTCTAACATGTGGACCCTTTATTGTCTAACTGATATGAATCAACAAAGCCGCCCATCGCCACCACCTGCACCTGGGCCTTTCCCCCAAGCAGCCCTCTATTTACCTAATCCTAAGGATCCACAGTTTCTGCAGCATCCACCGAAAGTCACTTCTCCGGCTTATGTGATGATGGACGACACCAAGAAGAGCAGTGCCCCGCCTTTTATCTTAGTCGGCTCCAATGTGCAGGAAGCACAGGATTGGAAGCCTGTTCCTGGACATGCCGTTGTTCCCCAGGCAGATGCCTTGAAGAGATATGCTGCAGTCCAAGTGCCCATTGCTGTTCCCGCAGAGCAGAAATTCCAGAAACATAGCCCCAACCCCCAGAATGTTAATTTGCCTACGAGTGGACAAGATGTCCCCCGACCACAAAGCCCAGTATATCTTTCTGTTGCTTTCCCAGTAGAAGATGTAGCTAAAAAGAGCTCAGGATCTGGTGACAAACGTACTCCCTGTGGAAGTTACGGTATTGCTGGTGAAATTACCGTGACTACCGCCCAAGTGCGCAGAGCAGAGACATAAAGCCGGTAGGTAGATGGAGAGATTGAAAAGAAACAACATTAAGTCAAACTGCTATAGGAAGAGGCACTGAGCTGGGGTATCGTCTACTGGGACGTGGCCATTGTCTTTCCGGCTGCTCCACCACCCATGCCTGATAACGCAGCAGCTGCACCCACCCCAAGATTCAGTGCCTAATCGGGGAACCGGCCAGCCAGTCAACTCAGCCACCTTCGAATACTTGCTCTCTTGTCTAGCTCAGTGGCAGCGGCTGAATGGGGGTGGGACATACGGCAGGATTCTATTCTGATCGTCTAATTGGCACGATTAAAGAGTGGAGAGAAATACTGGTGGGTCATGAAGTGGGAGCAGTGGGGGGAGTAAGGGTCCCGGATTATATGCAGAGCACTTGCACCATGAAAGGCTGTAAAGGCCCAGACAGGTTGGGGAGACAAAAAGAGGGGTGCCAAATGGAATGAACTGTGGAAAGGCCGTTTATCACCCAGCCAGTACTTAATACCAAGTACAAGGCTTAGCCTGCCCATCCTGCCCATCTGCCCCTACCTGTGGCTAGCAGGAGGGAGCAACACATGGAATCGACACTCTCATGGGGAGAGAGACACAAAATAATTACAGAAAGCAAAGGAGGAAAACGTTACCATGTGCCTGGGTGGTGCAGGCATGCTCTCAGTGAGGCGGCCACACTGCTGCCGGAGCCCTGTGGAGATTGGAGAGGTGGGACGTATGTAGCCCGGAGAGGATGAGAGATGGGGTTGGACAGGTTAGAGGGACAAGGGGAGAGATTTGGACTGAAATGCCACGGGAATCCAGCGTCAATGTTTTCAGAATAATACAATCACATTCGCTGATTAGAAGTCCCACATGAGCACAGAAAGCAGGGAGACGAGGTTAGGTGCATATACTACAAATGCACATCCACACCAAGGAGTCCAGGGGCTTGGAAGAATCCGCTGTACTTCCAGGTGCTGAACTTCCCAGAGAGACAAAAGCCAAATTCCCTTCCTGAGTGCAAGTCCTCCAGTTGCTAGATGTGAGACAGCCAACGCTGTTACCAAAATGTCTTAGGGCTGAGTGCACCTGGGCCACCTCCATGGAGTGAAGCTCAGCTAATGAAGCAGGTTCGCGGAGGGCGTAGTGACAGCTCTTGATGTTGGGTTCTGGGCAGCCGCCTTTTCACCTGTGCCATATTTTGACTACATTTCAACAATTGAATGTTTACATTATTCCAAACAGATGCCGAAAATGCCAACTGAGTCGACATTCCAGGAGGAGTCTCCAGCCAAGCATAATATTTCAATAAATTCATGCAAGCATAAACCTGGTTATTCTTATTTTTCCTGTGATTTAGAACAGCGGTACTCAACCCATTAGTTTCACAGGGGTCACCTGATTCATAACAGTAGCAAAATGACAGTTATGAAGTAGCAACGAAAACAATGTTATGGTGGGGGGTCACCACCACACGAGGGACTGTATGAAAGGGTCGTGGTATTAGGAAGGTTGAGAATCACTGATTTATAAGATAACCCAACAGAAAGGTCTGAACTCTTTGCAGATGTGCCAAGCAATGGCACTTTCAGACTCATGTACACGGTGTTGTGTTAAAACACCACACCCCCCCCATTGGTAGATACCATCCATCCCCACTTAGATGTAGCCACAGGTTTTCCCCCCAAGCACCTCCCTGAACCTTCCTGGCTTCCGGATTGGAGCAGCACGTCAGGTAAGGCCTGTGGAAGGCCTAAGTTCCCTGCACTTACCCGGCTCTCTCGTCCTGGAGACTGGCACCGGGACACTCCTGTTGAAGAACACTTGATGCCTGAGGGCCGTATTAAGGGGCAGCATCAGTACATCTGACAGTTCAAAAGAAACACACGTTTGGGGAGCATTCTATAGCCTTTATTTAGTATCGCGTAGACAATTTCATTTAACATGTTAACTTTGACAGCAATTAAAATAATTTACTGGCAGCTACCTAAGGCCCCTTAGTATGTTCAGTTTGGGGTTTGTGTGAGTAGATAAATACCTTAAGATTAATATACCCCAATTAAAGGGGCCAAGCTACTGTACAGTAAGTTTCCATACATATTTTAAGTACACAGGCGCCTTGCAAACATGAAATACACAAGACCTCCTCTTATGTGGTTTGACACTTACACACATGAGTGCAACCTGACTTCTCTGGTGGCACTTGCCACCGGACACTGAAGATGTTGAAAAGGTCGCCATGGAATGCAGATGCTGGAAGCTATGTTTCCAGGGCCTTTCTGTGAACTAGATCTTACGTGATATATATTTTCAATTCAAACGTGTGCAATTTCAGTGATTTTTTAAAACTCTAATGACATTAATTATAGGCCACTGTAAAAGTAAATTCACAGCACGGAAGTATAGAGGAAATAGCTTTTCCAGTTTAATTCTTTAGAATTTTAAAGTCAGGAATACCTATTGTGATTATTATTATTCAGGCGTTTGGGAGGCAGGAATGGATCCAATGGAGAAGATGAGCACGGAGAAAGGCCGTCTTATCAACTGAGTCCGTACAAGACGACACGCACGCCCCTGTAGTGCAGCGTGTAACCGGAGTGCCGGGGAATTCTACACATTTCAAAGTCACATCTAAAACATTCAGGCATGAATGCATGAAAATATTCAAAATAACTTGATTTGGGATCACTGTGGGATTCATCAAGCTAATATGCTTAGGGTACCAATCCTCAGGAAACACGCAACAGAAGCCCTAGAGAGCATCTCTCCCGGCAGTTTATCTCACCAGCAGATAAAAGCTTTCCAAGGAAGGATGTCTGGAGGGCAGAATGATCCGTTCTTCCTGTGAATTTCATCACCATCCATGACCAACCTTATGCCTTACTGGGTCAAATCCAAGCTATATGTAGGCTTTCTTTTTTCCCCCCAAAGGATGAGTAGAAATCAAGAAAAAACAAATTTTTTTAAAACATAGGTTTAAGACGTATTTTCAATTGACCAACTGCCTTGACTTGTCTGCATTTTAATAAATGTCAGGCAAATTGAAGTAGCTCCTGTCCCAGTAGCTGCCCGAGTAAAGCCAGTCCTGCGCGCCGTTGTAGGGGTTGGGGCCTTGATGGAACCACCTGTCGAAGAGAAAGGGCAAGATTTAGGCGGGGAATGGCTTAAAGTCATATGATCGGCTGCCTTACTAGTTTGCACTACCCCATAGATTTCCAAAGAAAAGTGATACTGCTTCCCACTTCAGGGAAATGTGTGAGACTAACATCCCAAAGAAGGAAGCGCATGCGCAGTGTGATCCATGTCCCACAGCGTCAGCAGTACCACGGAACAGAAGTTAGCCCTATCTTCTGGCTTATAGGGCTGAAAGAACCAGATAGTTATTGGATCCTCTCACTCTCGAGCCCTCCTCCTCCTCTTCCTTTTATGCAATTCCTTACAACTAATTTTTCTAACATACTTAAAAGTAGTATGTAGGCTGTCTGGACCATATAGTATTTGCCCCAGTCTTTTGTTGGCTTTGCCCTGTTTTTCTATTTTCACAAGGATCTTGATGTTGAACTAGGAGGAGACCACCTTTTGCTGTTCTATTTTTATCTAAAAGAACTCCAAGCTGTTCCTTGCCCTTAAATTCTTAGGGTTAGAGAAGTTACCTAACTTGCCCAAGCTAGTAAGTGATAACACTTAGGCCTGGTTTTAAAGACTGAATTTGTTTCAATACGCGATCCTGCCTATGTTGATTGGAACGGACTGAGCGACACCTAACAATAACAACAAGCTACCCAGGAACCTCTGAGAGTGATCTAAGCCCAGTCTTTCTGGGTCTCATTTCATCACTGATAATATGGATTCTTAGGCTCCATCTAGCTTTAACACGTCACATGGCCTGTCAAATTCTACAGAGAATTTCCTACGTTGTCTTGCATTGGAAAAGAAAAAGTTTCACCGATGAACCTCCGCCGCCACCAAGTGTGATGCCAGCCCGCCGATAGGCGGACCTGGACCCCTGTGTACCACTTGCTGCCTTGGTGCCTGCTGCTCTCTGCCACCCAGAGGGCGGGCGGGCTGCCTGCTGTCACAGAACACGAAGCCAATGGCCCAGGTTCCTGATCCTGCAAGGCTCTCCTTCCCTGCCCGCTTGCTGCTCTCCCCTTTCCCAGGCTGCACCACAGGGTCCAACATCAGGGCCTCTCAAGAGTGAGGGTTGCCTGCACCAGCCAGCCATGTGCGAAAAGGGAGACTGACACGTCTCCTGGACTGGGTGCTCCCCTCCATGACAGAGGAGAGGCCCGGTGAGCCACTGCTGCTGGGATGGTGGGGAAGGAGGCTTTGAGGGCGGAGGAGGAGGACTGAATATTTGTATAAAGACAATAAACAAAACAAAATATGTTTACCAATTGGGGAAGGGCAATATTTATTTATTACAAATAGCAAAGACTAAACAATATTACATTGAAATCCTCTTTCTGCTGTTAAAAAAATGACAAAACAACAAAGGATCACTCATTTCTAACAGCGCCTGTGCTCTTTGGCGCACAGAAATGCAAAACAATTTGCTCCAAAGGGTCACAAACATGTAAGCCATTTTATGACTGTGATTTCTTCTTTAGAGTGGCATTTTGTGAAAAGTCTTTTATATGACCTTGACATTCCTTCCATAGTGTTTCTAGAGTTAAAATTTGAGTGAAGTTAGATTTGTCTGATTCAGTCCCAAATAGTTCTCTTATCACCACAGTGGCAACGGGTGCAATTGACTATGGAAATAAAAGAATTAACTTCATGAAGCATTGTTGTTTGTTTTTTCTTTTTCCTATTAGGATTTTCCTTCACAGGTGATTATCAGGGCCCATGGTCCTGTCATCGTTTCACATGACAACAGCCATAGCTCTCGAATTCCACTTTCCCCCTTAATCTTGGAAGGGACAGGGTTTTGTTATAAAAGAAAGGCAGTTGGCTCAATTGACATTTACCTGTTATAACTGAGTGGGAATTTTTTTTAACATTTTATTAGGGGCTCATACAACTCTTATCACAATCCATACATATACATATATCAATTGTATAAAGCACATTCGTACATTCTTTGCCCAAATCCTTTTCAAAGCATTTGCTCTCCACTTAAGCCCTTTGCATCAGGTCCTCTTTTTTCCTCCTCCCTCCACGTTCCCCGCTCCCTCATGAGTCCTTGATAATTTATAGATTGTTATTTTGTCATATCTTTCCCTATTCGGAATCTCCCTTCACCCCCTTCTCTGTTGTCTATCCCCCAGGGAGGAGATCACATGTGGATCCTTGTAATCGGTTCCTCCTTTCCAACCCACTCACCCTCCACTCTTCCAGTATCGCCACTCACACCCCTGGTCCTGAAGGTATCATCCACCCTGGATTCCCTGTGCCTCCAGCTCCCATATGCACCAGTGTACAATCTCTGCCCTATCCAGTCCTGCAAGGTAGAATTCGGATCATGGTAGTTGGGGGGAGGAAGCATCCAGGATCTGGGGGAAAGCTGTGTTCTTCATCGGTACTACATCGCACCCTGACTGACCCATCTACTCTCCTAAACCCCTCTGTGAGGGGATCTCCAGTGCCTGACAAATGGGCTTTGGGTCTCCACTCTGCACTTTCCCCTTCATTCACTATGGTATATATAGTATATAATATATATATTTTTGCATGATGCCTTATACCTGGTCCCTTTGGCACCTCATGATCACACAGGCTGGTGTGTTCGTCCATGAGGGCTTTGTTGCTTCTGAGCTAGATGGCCACTTGTTTATCTTCAAGCCTTTAAGACCCCAGACACTATCTCTTTTGATAGCCGGGCACCATCAGCTTTCTTCACCACATTTACTTGTTCACCCGCTTTGGCTTCAGCAGTTGTGTCAGGAGGGTGAGCATCATAGAGTGCCAATTTAATAGAAGAAAGTATTCATGCATTGAGGGAGTGCTTGAGTAGAGGCCCAAGGTCCTTCCTGGGTGGGAATATTTTAACCTTAATTTACACATCGCCATTTTCTTGCAATGATTCCACCATCAGGACTTAGGGAAAGTAGTGGAGATCAGCTTTTTCTTAGGCCTGGGGACAATTTGGCGGAATATGTCGACAGAGACTTGCTCTCTGTGGGCTGCTAGACACCTGCCCCTGTCCTCACCCACATGAAGGATTCTGTCGGAAGGACCGGCCACGTACCTCGTCTTCCAGTCCTCTTCCGACTTGGACCTGTTCTTGCGGGCTGTTCTCTGTTTTTCCTCCAGCCTCTTCTTCTCTTCACTGGCTTGGTCTAAATAAAAACAGGAACATTAGTGGAAAGCCGTTCATCCCTATTTGGGCAAGCCAGGCACAGCCCTATGCACGGTGCGTCACTGAGAAGCCCGCGTGCATGAGTGCGTCTCCACTGTATGGCATTCCAGGCTAGTGAGCAAGAGGGGCTGGCACGCAGGACCCACCGTCTCTCTCCACAAACACGCTCTCAATGACCTCTGCATTTAGCCACTGCTCCTCAGCCCAGCTTGCACCGGAAGGCGCACCACCGATATTTAAAATACCATCAGGGTCGCCCAAGGTGGGCAAGCTTCAGTGGATTTTCTAGACTGGCACACTCTGCTTGGCACCCTTCTTCAAATTATCTCACGAAAACCAGGGCTCCCGAGAGAGTGCTATGCAGAGCTCCGTGACAAGCGCCGAGGTTGGGAGCCGAGCACAGGCTCCCGCCCCGACAATGCTGAGGGTGCACGGGGTGCCTGAGGCCTTGCTCTGTTGGGCATGGAGTAACTATGAACTTGAGCCAACTCTGCAGTAACTGACCACCACCACATGCCTTTATCATAAAGAACCTACTAATTCTTAGGTCCAAAAAATGACGTGAAGATGCTTCAGGGAAAACTTGGGTTGTAATTCACAGAGAGGACCATATAGCCAACCCCACTATGAGACACGACATCCCTCACTGACCCATAGCCCTACAGGGGACAACACTGGAGACACAGAGTGGGAACTGCGCCTGATCTGACCCCACCACACCGAGGCAAAACACTAAGGGCATGCAACAGAACAGTCAGGGAAACCGAGCAAGGAAGTTCCCAGGGAATACCAAAAATAGACTTTGGGGCCAGGGCGTGGCACCCCATCAGACTCGACTGGAAAACACTCCCCAAGGTCAACACACAGACCATGAATTGTTTATAGGCTTTGCTTTTGTTGTCATTGGTTTTTTACTGTGGTGGTGGTTGTTTTGCTTTCATTTATTGCTTTGTTTGCTCTGCCTTGCTTTTGTACATATTATCTCTGCAGGTCTATCTAGATAGGATAGGCTGGATAAACAATCTGGAGGAGCAAAATAACAGACCTATGGTTCCGGCGGGGGGACATGAGAGAGGTGGAGGTGCAGGCAAGGAAGAGGTATTAACAAACCCAGGAACAAGGGAACAACAAGTGACCCAAAATTGGTGGCAATGAGGGTGTAAGAGGACCGATAGGGCTTGAACAAGGGTAATGTAACTGAGAGGAATTACTGCAACCCAAATGAAGGCTGGGCATGAGAGGGGATAAGAGCAAAGTGAAAGGAAATAGTGGTGAGAACTAGGAGGCCAAGGGCATTTATAGAGGTCTAAATACAGGAATGTATGTATGTAAATATATTTATATATGATGATGGGGAAAAAGATCTATGTTTCAGATGGACACTGGGCCTTCACCGAAGTACTCCCTCAATGCAAGAACACTTTGTTCTATTAAACTGGCCTTCCATGATGCTCACCTTCCCGACACAATTGCTGAAGACAAATGAGTGCATAAGCAAATGTGGTGAAGAAAGCTGATGGTGCCTGGTTATTAAAAGATATAGCATCTGGGGTCTTAAAAAGGTTGAAGATAAATGAGCGGCCATATAGCACAGAAGCAACAAAGCCCACATGGAAGAAGCACACCAGCCTGTGTGACCACAAGGTGTCAAAGAGATCAGGTATTGGGCATCAAAGAACAAAAAAATCATATCATTTTGAATGAGGGGGAGTGCGGAGTGGAGACCAAGAGTCCATCTGTAGGCAACTGGACATCCCCTTATAGAAGGGTTGCAGGGAGGAGATGAGCCAGTCAGGGTGCAGTTTAGTAACGATGAAACATATAACTTTTCTCTAGTTCTTAAATGCTTCCTCTTCCCCACTATCATGATCCCAACTCTACCTTATAAACCTGCCTCGATCAGAGATGTACACTGTTAAACAGAAGAACTGGAAGCACAGGGAATCCAGGAAAGATGATCCCTTCAGGACCAGTGGTGAGAGAGGCGATACCAGGAGGGTGAAGGGAAGGTGGGGGTAGAAAAGGGGAACCCATCACAAGCATCTACATATAACCTCCTCCCTCGGGGACAGACAACAGAAAAGTGGGTGAAGGGAGATGTTAGACAGTGTAACACATGACAAAATAATAATGATTTATAAATTATCAAGAGTTCATGAGGGAGATGGGCGACGAGGGAGCGTAAAAATGAGGAGCTGATACCAAGGGCTGAAGTAGAAAGAAAATGTTTTGAGAATGATGAGGGCAATAAATGTACAAATGTACTCGATACAATGGATGCATGTATGGATGGTGATAAGAGTTGTACGAGCCCCCAATCAAATGATTTAAAAAGAAAAAGCAAACTTGGGTTGAGAAAACTGAATATGATGTGTCCAATTATTCTAAGTTCTTAGCAAGACTGCATAGCTTCTTCAGATTTCCTTCTGTAGAATCTGAGAGTTTTCAAAACATCACCACATTGTCTCAGGGATCATTTGAAGAGAGACTCGAGAGTCTTTGGTTGGACCAGGGTGTCTCAGCGCTGCCGCTGCAGACATTTGGCACAGCAAACGCTCTGTGGTGGGGCCCTTGCTGTGCGTGCAGGATGTGGAGCAGCATCTGTGGCCTCCAATTACTAGATGTCTTTCTCTGGATAAAACCCAAGTCCTCCCATATGACCAACTGAAGTCTTCAGACATCCCCAAATGTCTCCTGGGAAAGAAACCATCCCCCAGAGAACCACAAAGCTCAAGGACAGGTGTGGGTAGAAGGCATTTCACCCTTCAGTACACCAAAAGCCAAATCCACAGCTATCGAGTCAATTGCGACCCACAGCACCCCTTCTTGGTTTTTTGAGGTTATGAAGGGAGAAGACAGCCTCATCTTTCCCCGTTCAAGTGACTGGTGGGTTTGAACTGCTGACCATGTTATAATTCATCTAGAGGCGGCTATCCTCTCCATTGAAACAGAATATAATTTTCCAGCACACAGTGAGGTTAATTACAGTGCCATTTAAAGATGTTATTGTTTTCTCAGATTTCCTTGTAAGATCTAAGACAGGCCTCTCACCATAGGCCGTGTCTTAAGTTGCCAAAGGAATGTCACTCACACAGTAAATTCATATTCATTATGAGCCACCGAGACTGACCTCCGGTCGCCAGGGGAAGCGGAAGGAACCAAAGCTACTGGCGTTCATAGACAAACCTTTGGGAGACTGCCGTGCCAGGACCATGGGGATGCTCGCCCCGCGCTGGAACGCCTCAGGAGGCCTCCCTGCTGGCATCAGGAGACACTAGTTACCTATTTCTCCGTTTTCCATCGCTCGTATGTCCGGCCGTAACCTGCAGTCCGTTTTAGGAATCACACTCTCCATTTCTTTGTCTACTTCGTTCAACACCATGGCGAAACTGGTAAAATTATACATCTGCAAAGAAGGAAGCGCATCGAGTGAAGACCCCCCCCCCCCCCCCGAAGCCATCAAGCCCAACGAGAAGCCCGGAATGTGGCACGGGAGTGATGGGCCGGGGTCCCCCACCGCATTTGCTGGTGGCAACAGTGCCAGCCTTTCTCTGACCACCCATCTGAGTGTTTCCGCTTGGTCTGCCGCAGGAATGGGGGTCAGTAGCTGCCATTTCAAAGCAGGCCTTTCCCCCTGTCAACTTTATGCAGAGGCCTACGCAGGATCCACATTCTGTCTCCCTACAGATCACGACTCACTGGGTCTGGGGAGCTCATACTGAAGCTTAGAGCACCCTCTACTGAGCAGGGCCAGTCTTCCTCCCGAGTAATTAGTAAGCAGCCCCCTCAGCACACCTTCCCCACCTTGATATGAGGAGTGTGGACAAGAGCACCCTGGGTCTCAGGGCAGGAGGGGGTGGGCAATGGCACACAAAAGCCAGCAGGGGAGGAGATGGCCATCCCAGACAACCTGCCCCCGGGCCTGAGCTGGTGCCTCCTAATCAGAGGAGGCCAGCAGGGCTGCCGCTGAACGAGTGCAGTCTCACCTGGGCTGAGTTGGGCGGCCGCGGGGCTATCCGCCACAGGAGAACACTGCCAGGGATAACAAACACGCTTTCTGAGTCTGGCACTGGCATCTCGTCGGACTCCTCGGAAGAGCTCATCTACAGGACCCAACACACGCAGAGACTGTAAGTCAGACGCTCGAAGTGGCTGCCCATGCCAACTGCCAACGAGCGGCACGTACCGCCTTACTCCTCCACTCCGCTCTTTCCAGGGCGGTCAGCGACATCTGGATTAATGTCCTCAGCCCCATGGCCTTCTGCAGTCTCTCGGGCAGTGCTACATCCTTTCCCACCACCCTCCTTCCCGCAGTGCATGCAGGCACATCGCCATCAGCACCATCACCGTTCCTTCCAGCAGTGTGTGACTGCTGCTCCGGTTGCTGCCAGAGGGACCGCATGCCTCCAGGGAGGGGTGCGGAGCAACTCCTCAATGCCCCTCCACCCCACACACCCTTCCCGCCCCACCCCGCAAGCAGACCAGAGAAGTCCAGGCACCAGCCGACTCCCGGGGACATGACGCCACCCGGGGTGGCAGGGCCAACACATGGACCGTTCTCCCAATAACGAAAGCCTAAATTCTGAGTTGATGGAATTTGTTAGCGACCCCAAACTAGGAGGGAAGTGGAATGTTGGAGGGGACTTTACGATAGTGCATGGAAAAATCCCATCATCTTTTCATTCCATTTGTCCCCATGATCTTCTGGAAGTCCCCTGGTATCCATCAAAAGGACTCGGGAAGAAGTGGGCTCTGAGGGGGCTGAACTCATTGCCTTTGGCTAGCCCCTGTGGGCCAGGGCCGCTGGCAGTCAGAACCATTCCCCAGCACCCAACGACAACGTGGGCAGGGCCTCTCTGAGTGCTCATTGGACTCGGTGCTCATGTCATGAGCCCACGAGTAGGCAGAAACCGTCACCCTGGGCCTATTCCTGAGCAATTCGAGGCTTTGGAAAAGTTAACTATTCCCAAGGTCGAATTGTTAAACTGTGGGCGAAGAACTTTCAGTGACTATGCAGCTGAGAAAGCATCGCGGAGTGAAGTCAGGTAGGGGCGAGCTAGCGAGAGGCTGTAAGGCACAGTGGGCAGAGGGCTGAGTGGTGAGCAGGGTTGGGTGCGGGCAGGGGAGGGGCCTACCGATGGGGCTGCGTGCCTGTGTGGGGACAGAGGGGACGAGGGCACAGAGACTGTTGCCAGTATCACTGAAGCCAACATTTAAAAAATGGCGACAAGGGGCACATGCTTTGCTGTGTGTATGTTACCACAATTAAGAAAAAACAAAGCCAAAGGCCAAACTGTAGCAGAAATAGGTGACAACAGTGATGAAACATAATCAATAAAAACAAAACCCAAATCGCCCCACGTCATGTGGCCATGCCCCGAGCCCCAGTCACCAAGGGCAGATTGAGGGCACACAGGCAGGGCACAGAAGACAAGGCGTGCATGTGGGCATGTGTGCGGTGGATGGCTCCCTCCCTCCGAGGAGCGGCGCCACTTTTTCTACACAGACTAGCAGAGGATTTCAGGAGCATGAGGGCTCTTTTCTGAAAGTGCGCCCACGCCCCTCGCCATGCCAGCCCTCTGTGAAAGATGGGTGGACGAGTGAGCTGGGGGCAGGATGGTGCAGGTGGCCAGTGGCCTCAGGTTGGTAGCAGCTGCTGCCGGGAGTTCTGCTTGGGGGCTCCCTGCGCCTGGACCGGTTCCTTCCCCATCCTTGTCAGGCCCCTCACAGCTTCAGGGAACCATTGGCGCCCTGGGACTTGGAAAAAGCAGCTGGGGAAACTTGGATGTCAGGGGCATGCCAAGCTGTGTGCAGGGTGGTGCTGAGAGGGAGGGAGAGAGAGGGAAGGAGGCAGCGCCTAAGCAGGCAGGCTTCTCTGGTCAGTTGTCAAACTCTGCACGTCAGGGCCAGGGCTGAGTCACTCAGGAGTGGCCCTTTGGTTTTGTCAGGAATACTACAGCTTCGGAGACTCCCGCAAACAGAAGAACCACCCAAGAGCCCTGCAGCCGGTGGCTCAGAGGTCCAGGCGCGGCCTGAGCTTCGGGCCTTGTGGACAAGCTCTCGGCATACTTTGCACACAAAGGGCAGGCTTAATGTGCTGATGAGCCGGGCACTCTGCGGGGCCCTTCCCAGGGGAGAGCGCCTCCAAAGGCCGGAGCTATTATTACCTGTAGCTTCCAAAGCAAGGGACTGGGCAGAGGAGCTGAGAGACTGGGCTGAGGCTGCCCGGGTCATGAATGCAGGAGGTAGGGTGCTAACCGAGGGAACATGCCCCTCCAGGCTCGAGGGTCACAGGACGCCTACAAAGAGTGTCTGTCCCAGCACCTGCAGTCTGTCCTTAGCTCTCCCCACGTCTGCCAGGAGGGCAGGACAGAGGGCTGTGTGATCGCAGAGCCTTTGGGGGGCCAACCAGCACGAAGCTATGTGGCAGGCACGTGGAGGGAAGCAATCAGGATAGTCCAGAACCCCAAACTCACTGCCATTGAGTCCACGTTGACTGACAGCCACCCTCGGTGGGTTTCTGAGACTGTAACTGTCTATGAGAGCACAAAGCCTAGTCTTTCTCCCAAGGAGCTGCTGGTGGTTTTCAGCGACTGGCCATGTGGATCGCAGCCCAATGCCTAACCACCACACTGCCAGATCTGAACTGTCCCCTAACGAGACAGGTCAGCAAAGGCAGGACAGAAGCCCAGGGGCGACTCACTCACTGTTAACTACGATGGCCAGAACTTCGGAGCTTTGATGCACCAGGAGGAAGGGAACCCAAACCAACAAGCAGCATGATCGTGCTAAGGAATAATTTTAAGGCAGATTCAGAACATCTCTAAAGGATCTCAATGTCAAATGCACAGGAGCAGAAAGGAGGGAAACCAAGTTGGTGTCACTCAACGCCGACTTTTCCAAAGCGCCCTGAAAGACCCTCAGCCTCATCTCAACTAGACAGGCAAGTGACGCACACTCCTACTCATGTCCAGCACTGGCTACTCAGCCAGCCAGAGTGTCAGGGCGGGACAGGGAGAGCCACTGCTTGGGAGACACTGGACTTCAGTTAGGGGTGACGGGAAAATACGGGAATGGAGAATGGGGACGGTGGAGCTCTGAGTCCAACACAATCAGTGCCACCGGACTGCACTCTGGACAGTGCTGGGTGGCAAACGTTCTGTTAAATGGATATGAGGGGGCTTTACAAAGTGGGCGTGGGAAATTCCACTGTCCTGCCGTTCTACGGCCCCATCTGTTTTGAACCCTCTTTGTATTTGTCACCGAGAGAGATGATTGATTGACTGATTGATTGATTGATGGAGGAAAAGCCCAAGCACTAGCCACTCATGACTCAGGAACAGGTCGCCTCCGAAAGGATTAGCCCATATGAGGGAGGTCGTTCCTTCCTTCCTTCGAGACCCCCTTCCAGAGTGCTCACCTGCTTGCTGCTCTTCTTCTCCTCCGTGTTTTTCTTATCGTTTTTTTTGTAAGCGTCAAAAGTGGTCAAGTCAACACTGTATAAGCACTCGGTCCACTTCCCGTAGAGGGCACAGAGCTTCTTTTTGCTGCCAAGAGAAGAGGATGCTTAGCCAGCTCGTTAAGCTTTGCTGGCATCAAATATTACTAGAAAGAGCTTCGTGAGTCAGCTTCTTTCCAGAAATACGCGGTTATTTCTGTAGAAGAAAGATTTTCGGCCGGCTCACTAGGGGACACCCGCAGAGTCTGAGAGGAGCACTTTCTTTTGTTACTGTTGCTTCTCTGTCACTGTCACGGTCATCTGCCGGCTACGTCCTCGCACAGTGGAACAAAAACAACACCTACGCTGTTCCCGCGGCCACTTGTGGGCCGGGCCACCGTGATCCATATAGTTCTCACTGGCTGGGCTTCACCGGGAGACTGCTAGAGGCCAGCGGAATGCTGTCTGCCACCACCATCAGCAGGGACACTGTCTGCGTGCCCACAAGGAAGGCGCGAACCCCACCCAGGGACCACCACGGCCCCCGCAGCACCGTTTAACCTACTGGCTTGAAAAGTGGACCCTTACCTTTTGTCTTGAATGTAGCCTTCGACTTTGTGTAATTCCTTACCGAAAAGGCCACATGGCTTAAAATTCAATACACATTTGTCCCCGGTCCTAGGAAGGAAAGAGGACGCTCACATCGCCATTCGACACCATTGGGGCCACGGCCCAAACTCACCCACAACCCTTCTCGCATCAGGCGCTGCCGCCTGACGCTCCAGCATGCGTGCCCGGCTCCGTGGGGAAGGCACGCCTTGTCCTCGCTCAGGGCTGCACCCAGCCCCACGGAGAGCTTGGTGTGGCTCACGGAGGACAAGGAACTTGCCACAAAGTGGGACCTGACGCCAGCTCTTCTGAACGCTTCTATACCCCCTTCCTCGTGTGGGTACCACAAACCTGCACAGCTCAAGCAGGGCCCAGGGAGACAGCAACTGAGCATCACAGACGGAGGGGAAGCTCAGAGTTCATCTCATCTCACCCTGTGAGACGCTCCAACAACCCTGTCCGCAGCTCCGACCTCCACAGAGGTGCTGCTGTTTCCTCGTGGGCTCCATCGTCTGGACCTTACGTTTTCATTCGACTTCTCCAGGCCCCCCGCCGCCCCCTCCTTGAAGCCCACTGACAGCTCGCCATTAAAGCTGATGACCTCCTGTGGGCCCCCAACGTACTTGTGGTTTGTGATTTCCATGGTGCCGTACTGCTCGATCCAGAGCTTGCCCACGATGATGTTGTGCACGCAGCAGGTGGGGTTAGTCCACGTGTACGCTTCGTTGTGTCTGCGCGACAGGAGGCGGCAAGGAAGTGAGAAGTCTGCTAGTTGATGAGATGTGCTTTCTGCACCACTACCTGCTCATGCGAGCGGGGCCGACGGCTCAAGATCACCCAGGCCCAGAGCCCACGGGCCCTCGACACCAGCTCACACACAGGGAAGTGTGGGTCTGTGGGTGGGGTGGGGGTTGTTGCCTGGCCCTCGCTTTTTCTCAAGAGAAAGCAAATGTGTGATTGAGAAAAAATGTCTGGACTTCTGCAGAACTCCAAATACACTACATATTGCCCCAAACGTGGTGAAGACAAAGTGAAACGTGAGGCAGAAAGGAAGAGCGAGGCTCCTCTGGCCAGCTAGCAGGCTGCTCGCCTCTCTGCTTGTCCAGAATTTCTCTTCCTTCGGGTGGTCTCATGGGCAAAGAGGTGACAGGAGAGGAAAAGTAGCAAGGATGCTTAGACTCTGTGGACCGCAGGCCCAGAACCCAGCGAAGGAGAGGAACATTCCGTGCGGTTTAGGTACCGGTGGTGCCGCCCTCACGCCATCCCAGGGGAAGTGGGACATGAGTTGTTTTGGTGCGAGGACTGGGGGGAAGGAGCAGCAGCCGTTCCCTCCCCTACCTTCTCCACCCTGCCAGGGCCCGTCTTTCCAGAACCCATGCAGGATGGTGAGCTTTCCAGCCCGGCTCACGCATCTGGGCTACCCCGAGCCTCTGGTGGGAGGCGCAGGAAGGACAAGTCAAACCAGGACGCTCGCTCCCGTGTCAGCCATCACACTGTGAGTTTCCTCCCAGCGAGTCTGCTGTTATTCACGGTTCAGAGCAGGCTCCTATCATTCATGCGAGAGCCCCCCTCGTCAGAGGGGCAGACGGGGAGGGGCGCCTGTCCTCTATGGGGTCCTTCAGCTGCCCTAGGCTTTAGAGCCAACTATTTTAGTTCTGCTCCCCAAACAAGAGGACTTGCACCTTCCCTAATATCGACGATCGATCGGCGACGGCGTGCTGACTGTCACCGTTAGGTCAGAGCTTTGCACAAGGACGCCTTTCTGAAAGCTGGCTCAGAGATGGACACGCTGGCACGCTGGCATCTACAAAGCCTGTCGCATAAGCATGGCCCCAGAAGGACAAACCTGCTTCTCTCACAAGACAGCTCCACACACCGCAGCCAAGCATCGGGCTAAACGTACAACACAGCTTCAGCCTGACTAATGACTCTGGTTGCTTTTCTCACACTGTTTCACATGGAGGTAGCGCACTTACACTCCACTAAGGCTCCCCCCTGCCCCCCATCTTTTGACGAGAACGCCCAATCTCTGTGCCGACGTAGAAGTAGGCCTTCAGGGAAAGAGTTTAAAGGTCTGATTCCAACTTACTCAAGGAGCTCCAAGGTGATGGTTCCTCTGGGCTCTGCTTCAACACTCTTGCCCCAGAACTTGAGTTTGGGATAGATGGAGCCATGAAAGATGAAGTCATTGTTCAATCCTTCTGCGTGAAATGCACTAATCGGGGGGTGATGGCTGACCTGCTCGGAGATGAGTCTGAACCCAAGGTCATCTCTTAGAGAGAGAAAAAAAAGGGGAGTTGCATTGTAGTTAAACTCCAGTATTGGCTGGCGCTCAAAAGCAATGGGAAAGCACTAAGCAGATAGCGCAAGCAAACACACCATTCCTCTTCCCGTGACCCTGGCGGAAGGACAGCCGGGACACAAATCTGAGACACTGGCCAAAGGCAACTCAAATGACTACATTCAACAGAATTAGAATTCTGCCGACTGGAACACATGGAAATAAAGAAGGCTCTGCGGACCTTGTGTTTTGCACGGCATCGTGCTGTGAGCCGTGTCAATGTGAAGTGTGTGTCACTGTTGTTAGGCAGCATTGAGCCGGCTCCGGCCCACAGTGACCCCGTGCCCAACAGAAGGAAACTCGCCGGGGCTGGTGCCATCTACACAACTGTTCCTGAAATGTAGGGCCCGCTTATATTGAGATAGAGAGAGTCCACGGCTACTCTCAAACATGAAGGGCAGGTCTGAGATGAACACTGGTGCAGAGAAGACCAGGGCCCCCGAAAGTTAAACCCAAACGAATCCCCTTCCTGTGTGTGCCCACTGGACACAGGTCAGGGGCGGCACACAGAACCACACCGAAGAGGCCGCTGTTCCCTTATGGCAACAGCAAAAGTTGATGCTGACGACATGCTTTCTATGATTAATGAATAAAAATCCAATCATGTCTTATGATTGACAGACAGGGAACAGGAGGACGACTAAACCTATATGATCAGCAATAACCCAACCTTTGTGATTAATTACGCTCCACCACAGTATTTGTTATCCATGTTTCAATAAGAAGGAAGCAGTTATAAACACGGAGACCAGGAACATGCTCCGCCATTCAGAGTTGGTCCTGGGGCGCTCAGATAAGGCTATTCTCTCGTTTCCTTGAGAAGGAAGGGAAGTCATGTGAGTCCAACGTGGAATGCAGCAAAGGAGCTCACCGAACCAGTTCGTAAGTCTCTCCCAGCAGTGGATTGAAAGGCTTGCCAGTCCGTTCCCACTGAGAAGCCACCGCCGACACAGCAAACGCAGCCACGCACTGTTGGACAGAGAGCAATGGGACACGTGAGCAACCAGCTCGCTGCCTCTCAGTCGTTCAGGGACCGACACCTTGAGAAGGCAGCGATTTACACATCATTTCAGGGAGCTGGAACTCTTGGAATGTTTAATAGGACTCTAACAACTGGACGTGGAAACGGAACTTTGAGATCACAGATTAATTTGACTCTCCTGCTATAAGGCTAGACCCTCCCTCTTAGTTTTAGGGAATCCTAGAGAGGATACGAATTTTCTCAAGGACTCTTTGCAATTCTCAAATTCAAAATTACACTTACATTAATTCATGAGCTTTTTTCCTTTTTTAAGTACCACACTTTCAAGAGAGGGGCAAGAAGTACAAAACAATCACACTGATGTCAGGGCCAGTGAGGGAAAAACAGAAAGATTCTGTTTCGGATGCAATTGCTTTGTTTGCGGGTGAACAATGTGTCCATTGTACGCTGTCTGCATCACACTCGCCACGTATATCACAAAAGATCTTCTATTTAAAAGTACAAGTCCTTGTTGTAGTGCATAGTACTATGTATATGCGGGGGCTTCAAACACTCATGGAAAAATTCCATTCTCTGTCAATTCCATTTTTCCATAAACTTCTTCCAGCCCCTCATGTAATCATACAAGCACACGTATGTATTTGTATGCCCATATAAGCATCAACATGTTTGTTGACACACGTGTGCATATTCCTTCCTTATTGGGCATGTGCTGAGGCTTCTGCAGAAGAGCGGTTGAAGTTTTACCCTGATGGCATTCCGATAATATTGCTAAAGTGCAGACTTGGCATAGTCTTAGATAGAGGTCAATCCTATGAGCGCCTCACCTAACGTAAGGTGTGTGTTCCCTCGTGGGAGGCCCACTGGAGCCGGGAGGCTCTTGACATGCTGCCAGCCATGTTTTGGTGACATTTTTCTGTGACTTCCCACGTCTTTTTTAAAGAATTGGGAGTTATTACATGTATCATATCTTTTCACAGTTCATTCACATCAAGCAGGATTGTGTAATTGCTACTACAACTGGTTTCCAAACATTCTTTTCCTCTGGGACTCCTTGACACTGTCTCTCTCCCTTCGTACTGCATCCTCCTCCCGCCCCCATCACCCCGGCTGTGCCCCCTCCCTCCAGAAGCCCTTAATCTACTTGCTGTCCCTAGAGATTCGCATACTGAAAAACAGTAAAAAACATATAACGCACCTTCAAGGGGGTGACCCCCAATGACATAACACATCTGAGATAAACACTAATATGAACAAACAAACACAAGAATCCAGCAAATGTGGAAAAGGAGATCAGGTCCAGCGTGCCTCAGAGGGGGACTCAACCAAGCTCTGCATCTCACCAAACCTTGGGGCCCCCAGTGACCTGACGAATGTCCTTCATCCAGATGATATGTTTCTGTAGTTGTCTTGTCCTTGTCCCATGTAAGACTTAGTAAATGTCTTCGTTTTTAAAAAACGGAGACAACCATAATAAGGGAGCTGCTGAAGCAGCTACCCGGATGCAGCTGAGGTCCTGGGCTGCCTCCCGCCTCTCTTTCCGTTCTCATCAGTCTCTCCACGCTTCTGCTCTCGGGACTGGAAACCGGCAGAAGGGCAGCAGGGGACACTCACACTGGGTTCCCTGAGTTTGAACCTTGTCCAGCCTCGACGCGTACTTTGAGCGTGGGGCTGGGGAGAAGGAAGTCTCCAGAAGGTATGCTCCAGGAGTCTCTAGCGCAGTGCTTCTACACCTTCCTCACCCTTTCATACAGGTCCGCATGTGGTGGTGACCCCAGCCATAACATTATGTTCGCTGCGACTCCATAACTGTCATTTTGCTACAGCTATGAATTGGGTGACCCCTATGAAAGAAGGGTTGTTTGGCCCCCAAAGGGGTCGCGAACCACAGGTTGAGAATGGCTGCTCTAGAGACTTACGGCTTTCCAGGGATACATACCTGCATCCTCTCCATGGGGTCGGAGCAGGAACTGGCCTTGTGGATGAGGTATGTGTGCTCCATGTATTCAGTGAGTCGCTGCAGGAAACTCAAAGGCTCATTAAATATCACTGGCATCGTGATCTTCGATAGCTCCTATGTAACAAGGAAACGGGAGCTGTTACGTCCAGTACACACAGCAAACCCACAGTTTCCTTGACACACCATGCCCCTGGCAAGGAGGTGCACGGAAGAAGAGCACACCCCAGGCCATTTAGTGAGGATCTGTCCAATCCCATACATCGTTGCCGAACATCCCTCCCTGCAGGGTGCTGTGCACTCAGCCTAAAAGGACACACAAAGTCAGTGCAGACCCAACTCTGGTGTGCGGAGCTCCAAAGCTGGGCGTGAGCAGGGCATGAGGAGGAGCAAGCCCCCCTGCCCCACACCCCCCCCAGCCTGAAATGGGTGGGGAAGGGGAGGGGGCCACAAAATGCCACACTCTTCCCAGGGGGCTAAGAAAGACCTGATTGCTTGCAGATAATTTCCCAAAGGAAATTTCAAATGATGTTTCTCTCTCTCTCTCTCTCTCTCTCTCTCTCTCTCTCTCTCTCTCTCTCTCTCTCTCTCTCAGACACACACAAACACACACGCCCCACTGTGTCCTTTGGAGCACATGACTCCAGCAGGATTCTGGCTGAGAGCATTCGGGTGCTTTTGTGTAAGGTACAGAAGACGCTTTTAAGTGACATACAATCACTGTCGCCTCTCAAAAATAACAAGCTCAACTTTCTACCCCTCCCCCTCCAACTCCCCTTCCTGGTGAGACGTCTGTGGGGTAATGGGGTGGCAGGGGGTCAGAGTAAGGGAATGGATAGTCTCAGCTTATTGGCTTAAGACATACTCTTTCTTTTAATGGGGTCTCTTGGGGGTGGGGAGCTTGGTTGGGAGCAAGAAAAATCAATAGGACAGCTGTGTTGATACTGAAAACTGACCAGTGTCCTTCTGAAATAAAGAACCAGTCCCTCTAACGTAATCATAATCATAATGACTGGGGAAGGGCCTCTGGCCTGAGCAATAACTTTTCAACACCATGTGTCAGGGGCAAGCCAGCCATAATGAGACAGTCTTTGAACATTTCAGCAAACAACGACCTGACTTTGTTCTTTCCTGGTCAGTAAAGGGCTATTGCGTTTGTTTCCCCAACCTTCCACCTGCCAGTATTGAACTTGCCCTTAGTGGTCTTCCATGAAGCCTGCTCCCTCAGGGCACGTGGTCAGGCGGGCAGTCAGGGCTGAATGACCCATGAATATTCTGTCCCCCACCCTCAGCAAAAAGTTCCTATCTTTCTGACCTACACAATCAAAACGAATGTACCCTTCACACAAGTACAAGCAGAGCATATTTAAAAGAAAGTAAGCTCATCCGTTACCATAACGTATTGCAGAGTAAGGACAAACGTGTATCGGCTAACCTGATTAAAATAAACGGGAGCTTTACTGTTGCCTGACTAAAGAGACTAAGGTGAGGAAGAATCCATAAAGAAAAGAAGGCTCCACTGTGTACACCCTACAGGCTCATTACAAGCAGAAATCCATGGCTGGGGTCAGGCCGGGAAAAGCCGAAACCTTGCCGTAACTGAGACCCCCAGTCTGAGACGCCCCGGTCTGTACCACGCTCACCACCACCTTCTTTGAAAAAAAAAAAAAAAAGAGTGATCTACAACTCTGTGCATAACATTGAATAATATAGAAGGACATGAAAATACATCTTTGATTCCCTAGACTGTTCCTACCTTCATTGTCATATATCCTTACATCTTATTTTATTTTTAATTGTGTAGGATCAGCTCTGTGTATTGATCAGGGCTTGAATTTTCTTTTCCTGTCCCCTGCGTTCTGGAGGGCCTTCCATGCACCTAGATGCAAGCTTATCAGGCCCTCTGCAATGGTTGCTAACTCACTAATAAGACTGCCGAGTAAGACTGAGTCCCACTGTAGGATGTCCCTATTACAATTCCCTGTGTAAACTGGATTAAAGTTAAGCTGTGCCTTCTTTATCAATTATATGAGACTCATTTAGGAGTTTATATCACAATCTCATATACATGAGAATTTTTTTTCAAATCTATGGATTTAAACTTTAAAAAAAAAAAAACCCCAAATCCCTATCACTTCAAAGTATTCTCCATTACACTTAATGCACTTGGCAAATCTGTGATTCCATTCTTGGAAACATTTTTCTAACTCATCTGTTTGGCTAGCTGACAGCACCTCCCTCATATTTTTCTTTCCCTTTTCATTTGTGGACACAAAAAGAAGTCGCATGGAGTGAGGTAGTGTGAGCAAGTGCGTGGGGCAAGAGAGGCATGCTGACTTTTGCCAAGAACTGGCGCACTGAGATGGCTGTGTCAGCAGGTGATTTGTCATGGCAAAACCAGTCCCCCGTCGTCCACAAATCAAGCCCTTTTTTTTTTTTGTCGCACACTGTTCTGCAATCTTTTCAGAACCTCTGAATAGAAAGCTTGATCAACAGTGTGACCTGGTGAACAAACTATCCCCCTCGCATTAAAACAAAAAGTGAGCATTATCTTGATCTTTGATTTCACCTGATGAACTTTTTGGGGGCGAGGTTTCTCCCACTGGCTTGACTGAGGTTTTGGTTTGGGAATGTAAGAACAGCACCGTGTCTCGTCACCAGGAATGACCTTGGGAAAAAGTCTGGGTCACTTTAGAGCTGTTCTTTCAAAGCACAGCATGTTTCCACTTGATGCTCTTTTTCCAGGTCGGTCAGAACCGAGGCGCAAATTTCACAGCAACCCTCTCATCCCCAAATCTTCCATTGAAATTCGTTGAACTGAGCTCCGAGATAGTCCAGAACTTCCCCATCTCCTCAAATGTCCATCATCGGTCTTGGAGCACAGCGCATGAATTTTGTTAACATTTTTTGTCGGTTGAAGAAATTGATGGACGTCCAAAATGAGATTTGCCATCAATAGACATTTCACCTTTTTGGAAGTGTGAAAAACACTCACTCATACCCTTGAGCTTTTCCCATAGCTCTGTCCTTATAAGCGGTGTTCAACATCACAACAGTTTCTGTGACATTGTTCCCCAGCAGGAAACAAAATTTCATAGCTACATGCTGCTCTCTTAAACCGGCCATCACACACACACACATACACACACAAAAGAGGTTTGAGCAAAACCGCTTTTATGAAAAAAATTTTTTTAATGTGACCAGAGAGAACCTTCCCAGGTGACACCACTGGGTGCACTAACTCAGAGTGAGTTGCTCAATGCTTACCTAACAGGACAACTTCGCCAAGGAGAGCTTTTCTCTTTTTTTTCCCTTTGAGGTACCCCTCGTGTATGAGATTTATGAATTAATATTTGCAGAGCACATAGACCAGTTCTGGGTCCATCAGTAAATGCTCACTGGAAAAAAGGTCCCAAACCAGATCTATCCCAAGCCCTTTAATCATATACTCGTAAAGACATAGGAAAATACAGCCTTCTTGGGGAGGAGGTGGTCGGGGAAAGGAGTGGTGAGCAAACAATGCCACAGACAGGGGAACAAGTAGGGAATTAAAAGCAACAATGAGGAGGATGTAGAGATCCCGGTGGTGTTGGAGCAATAGCAATCTAGCTGAGAGGAATTTACAAAGAGGCAGAAGAAGGATGAGCATGAAGGTGTGGCAGGAGGGAGTTTAAAAAAGGAAAGATCTAGAAGCAAAGCTAGGGATAAACATGGGTGTGCACTCATGTGCATATATTAATTAATACAAATAGTTATTGGCCTACATTAAGGAATTGGATAGACTTTGGGCCTCTGCTTAAGCCCTCCCTCAAAGCAAGAACATTTTGTTCTAACAATCCAGCATTCTGTGATGCTCACCCTCCCAATACGATCGATCGCTGAAGATAAATGCGTGCATAAGCAAATGTGGTGAAGAAAGCTGATGGTGCCCGGCTATCAAAAGAGATATCATCTGGGGCCTTAGGGGCTTGAAGTTAAACAAGTGGCCATCTAGCAAAGAAGCAACAAGCCCACATGGAAGAAGCACACCAGCCTGTGCGATTATGAGGTGCCCACGGGATTATGTAATAGGCACCAGAAGAACCCATCAAACAAACAAAAACCCAAACATATTGTTGAGAACGATGGGGGTTGGAGCAGAGACCTAAAACCCAACTGTACACAATGGGGCATCCCCTCACAGAAGGGTCACAAGGAAAGGATGAGTCAACCAGGGCGCAGTATAACACCGATTAAACACACAATACTCCTCTGATTCTTTGAGGCTTCATCAACTGCCACTCTCATGACCCCAATCCTGCCTTTCAGCTCTGGCTAGATCAGAGCATGTACACTGGTACAGATAAGAGCTCACACAAAAAGAATTCAGGTCAGATAAAACCCTCAGGAACAGAAATGGGAGTAGAGATACCAGGAGGGTAGGGGGAAGGTGAGGGAGAAGGGGAAGAAGGGGAAACTGATTGCAATGATTGATGGATACCCCCACCCCACCCAGGGGGACGAACAACAGAAACGTGGTTGAAGGGAGACAGCAATAGGTATATGATATGAAAATAATAATAATTTATCATTTATTCAGAGGTCACAAAGGTGATAGGGAAAAACGAGGAGCTGCTACCAAGGACTCCGATAGAAAGTAAATGTTTAGAAAATGATGATGGTACCATATGCACAAATATGCTTGATACAACTGAAGTATGGAATGTTGTAAGAGCTGTAAGAGCCCCCCATAAAATGACTGGGAAAAAAAGATGGCCTTCAAGCAGATTCTTCTGAGTATGATTTTGGGGTCATTTAAAATTTTCACAGATACCACTAAGCGAAATGGCTTCAAAAGGGTTTCTTGCTTTCTGTTCTCAGCAACACGGCATGGGCGTCAGAGTCTCTTTTACTGCAGCAGCGAGGTGCGTGGTATTTCATCTGGGCATGCTCACGCAACAGATACTTAACTGAGGACCTGCTCTGTGCCGGACCCATTCCAGGCACTCACCAGAGCCAATCCTAACTTGGAGTGCCCTCCCTCTGTCTTTAACACGATATCTTTTGAGGTCCGGTTCCAGTCTCTTGTCATGAATCGAACAGTACCCTCCTTCACATCCAAGTCCACACAGACCCTTCAAAACACGGTCTTATTTGGAAACAGGGACTCTGCAGATATAAATCAGATAAGGGCCACGAGAAGCTTATGCTGAATTATGGTAGACCCTAAATCCAAATAAAGGGGCCCCTTATAAGATATAACAAACAACATACAGAGACACAGAGGGGGAGGGAGAGACTAGAGCGCTGCCTCTACCAGCCAAAGAACGCCAAGCATTTCCAGCACCCACCAGAAGCCAGGGGAGAAGTACGGGGCAGATTCCACCTTAGCGCCTCCAGGAAAAGCCAACCCTGACAACACCCACATTTCAGACTTCTGCCCTCCAAAAGTATGCGAGAACACATTTTGGTTGCTTGAAGCTCCCCGTGCGTGGTCATTTGATATGGCCGCCTCAGGAATGTGTGCACGCCCTCTCCCTTATCCAGCCTGGCTTCCTTCCTTCCAAGCCTGGAGATCAGAATCTGCTGCTCAAGTAGCAGTGGTCACGCAGCACACTGTACTGCCCACTGCTATGTCACGGGGATTCGCCAGGTGGTTGTCATGCTGACGATCCAGGACAGTTCTGGAGGAAGGGGCAGCATGTTGTACTCTAACCCGGGGGTGTCAAACTCAACCAAAACGTGGGCCACATCACATTTACACATTTGGTTAAATTTATATTTTGAAGAGAGCTTTCAGGAATATGGATTGGATAATTAAAACACTATGTTATTGCTTTTATTTAAACATTTATTTTATTTAAGGTATTTATCAAACTAAAATGATCCTTTTTTACCTAAAACTCGCCAGCGCTTTCCTTCCTCCTAGTTTTCACTTACCTCTCATGCTGTGACCGGAAAATATAACAAAATAACTAATAAAATACACCGAGTGTTGGACAGCTGACAAACGTGATGCACAATCGGAATGCCTTCCCCCGAACAATGTGAACCAGCGCTGCCGCGAGGTGTGATTCATAACAGCACAGCCCAGAGTGCTCTTTCTAACCTTTTGTGATTGGGATCTGTCTACATGACATGACACTAGCGTGGCAGACACATCGCTTCCAAACGTCGCCGGAACTGAGTCAGTGTGTTGATACACGTCCACAGGCCCCCAGGAAAGGCACTGGGCCACGTGTCTACTCATCTTCAGCAGTTCAAGGGTGAGCGAGGGAACTGTGTGTGTATGGTATTGTCTCAATCTCCCTAAGCACTATTTCCTTCACAACAATTTTTCTATTTTCATTTTATTTCAGAGCGTCGCGGGCCACAAACAATTACACCGGGGGCCGCATGTGGCCCGCGGGCCACCAGTCTGACACCCCTGCTCTAACTGTACTGGCACCCCTCGTGCAGAGGGCCACACTGCAGACGCTCCCCGGCCCATCCCGCCCTGCGTTTATTCCTCTCGGGCAGCTGCCTTCCTTCTCTCCTTCCTACAAGCCCCTCGGAGAGAAAATGCTCTTTTGGGAGATGAAGTTACCATGGCAACCTCCTGAAGAGAAAAGTAGGTTACAGAGCGACATGTTCAAAAACGATTCTAATTTTGTTCAACTGATGTTTCTGCGTACTCAGAAACAAATATTAGAAGGTTGAAACACCCCAAAAAGTTAACAGGGGCAATCCGAGGAGCTGGTAACAGAGGCGACGTTCATTACTTCCTTTATGCTTCTCTGTGTTTTCTGAAATGGACATGTACTGCTTTTCTAAGCAGGGTCAGAGCTAGCCAGATGAATGAACTACCTACCCCTTTCTCAGGTACTAGCTACCCGACTGGCAAGCGGAAGAGATGGGGGGGGGGGGGGGGGAAGAAGCTAACGAGCTTGCTCTGCAGAAAGCCCGCCCTGACACATTCCCCTTTCCAGCTCTCCTAGCACGCACAGGGGAAAGCCGAGGAGGAGGATGGAGCAAGATGAGCAACATCAAGGCTAGTAAGATGTGTGGCTACATGAGTGGACTTGGAAATCAAACACCTGAGTTTGGTCCCGATTCTGCCACCTGTGTGACGATGAGCAGTCCCATGCCCCTCACCTCTCTCCAAAGGAGAATGATTACATGACATGCCTTGTAAGGAGCTTGGCACGAGAAAGCCAACATACGCCTAGAGCACAGGTAGAGTAATGCCAGGCACGTGCGAAATGGCCAGGGCATGCGGGCTACCACCGATCACACACACAAGAGCTCTAAGCCCTCCCAGGTTTCACAGAGGCAAGCCCACTCCACGACGCCAAGACCTGCACCCAGCCCCTCTGTAGGGAGGCCAGTAGACTCAGTGCGTGGCCTATGGCCTCATACCTCCAAAGGGAGAGCTCGTAAGAGCCTACGGGCATGCGCTGGGATTCCTGCCCTCCAGGTTCTCATTGCCAGATCCATGGACGATCTAGCCACACCAAGACAACAAGAGTTTGCTCTTTGGTTGCCAGGGCCTGGGGACCCTGTCCCTTGACTGACACACGAGGCAGATGACGCCAGGCCCGGCTCAGCTCCCCCAGTTCCCTGTGCGCCACTCTCTTGTGCATACAAGTAGGCTGGGATTGAGTTCCTTCATTACCTGTTCGTTGGGTTTGGGATTTTCTGTCCCTTGCTGAAAATGTAGTACCAGCATGATAAGATGCTCACTGAGGAAGTCAGAGATGCACCGAGGTGACCAAACCTTCTAGCCCCCCTCTCATTTGGGGCTCAGAGAGGATAAGTGTGCTTCCATAAGGGAGTTGGCTTGGTGTTCTCTGGAATCCTGGCCTAGGAGTTTCATCTTCCAAGCCCAGAAGAACACTTGCATCTCGCCACCTGTCGTCATGCAAAACCACAGCACACAGGCCGAGTACAACAGGCACCGTGTCGACCAGACACTGCCTGCTCCACACCAGTCGGTGAGGCTTCACCTAAGTTATCAGATAAATGAGAAAAGGCTGTGGCCCACGCGCTAGAGCCCACAGCTGGTAGACCTTGTTTTCACCACCGACTCCAGGAGAAGACGATTTCTCAATCACTAGAGCAGCTCCTGAAATCTTAAGAATGCAAAAGCTCTTGGAACACAGGTCAATAATGTAGAATAAACAAACACCTTTCCACTTCTAGTGACTCAGACTGAAAGCAATGCAGGAAATGTCAGGGCTCGCATCTAGGCCAGATAAGGCTTAGAGGGAGGGGGAAGGCGAGAGAACTAAGTAAGAAAGCATATGCTCCTAAATCCAGATTTCCATAAAAAAGAGGATGCATGCTATTCTCACATACAAGTATAGCAATGGGCTTGCAGTTCCATTGCTTCTATCAGCCTGTAGTTATGTAAAATTCATTGTACGGTTCATTTTAATAGTTAATGCCTCCCAGTCCCTGGAGAAGTCATAACAAACTCCCTGTTATGTAAACTCCCTTCCATCTCCTTCCCTGTCACAGCTCCTGGAAACGGGCAGAGATTCCACTTTTATTTTCAAGGCCGTGAAGCCTGGTGTTGTGCTCTTTGGACAATGTGTGCAATAATTAGCAGTGTGCATATTTCAATAGGAGAAAAAGCTACCAATGCACGTCACGGAGATCAAGTTTCAGGAAGCAACATTAGCTAGGATATCATGGAGCATTGCAGCCGGTTGGAAAAATGAAATATTTATGCGCCGGGCAATTCTACCTGGTGACCCAGCTCCAAGCACAGTTTAAATTTATCCATGCAAATGAATAGCAACCAATGATAAAACTCTGTAATTATAATTGCCCATCAGCTGAGAAACTGAGGAGGAGGAGGAGGAGGAGGAGGAGGGAGAGCGAGCTGCTTTCTCACTTGAGCATCATCTAAACCACCTGATGGTCAGGCTGAGTTTGGATGTAACTGAACTGAAAAACACTGTAGACATGGATGGTCTCCCATTGCAAGCCTGGCTATGGACTGACACAAGGCTTTGTTTATGGAGAGAAAGGTAATCTAGGTGTTTGACTAAGTCTGTTTGCTCTGTTGCCAAAGCAGCCAGCTGGGCTGGCAGGGTCACTTCCCAGGTGTGTGACCGAGCACCCGGTGAGCTCTGGCCTGTTCACTATGGGAAGGCTGGTAGCAGGCTCGGCAGTGTGGCTGCACTGGAGCTTTCTGGACCTGTTGTCAGATCAATCTCCTGCCTTGATTGAGCCTCCACGAGATCGCCATCTTTCAGAGCCTCCAGAGATGTAGAAAGTCACCCCTTCTTCTACACTTCAGGAGGCGATGCAGTTTGTCCTCGGTCGCAAACCCAAAGCTGGCCGTTGACATCTACTCAGTGATGCCGTGCAAAGATGACCCAGCCACCTGTTACTGTGAAGCCAACACTTAGAAAACCGGATGGAGGCCAGCTCTGTCTGTAACATGTGTGCTTGCCAATTGTCCTGTGAGGCCAAATGCCTCCTATTTTGTGCAGTTCAGTTATTTCCCACTTCCCAAGATTACTGGACCATCATGATAAATGGGGAAAATGCTGGAAGGTGTCCAGGATTGTGTCTTGCTTGGATCCACAACCGATGCTCCTGGAAGCAGCAGCCAAGAGGTCAAAAGATGTGTCTCATTAGGTAAATCTGCTGCATAAGACCTCTTCAGAGTCCTGAAAAGCAAGGGTGTTACTTTGAGGATGAAGCTAGATACCTGACCCACTTCATGGCATTTTCCACTGTCTCATATGCATGTGAAAGTTGGACATTGAATAAGGATGGCCAAAGAAGAATTGATGTATTTGAACTATGGTGTTGGGGAAACAATACTGAAAGTACCATGGACTGCTAAAAGGACAAACAAATCCGTCTTGGAGGAAGTACAATCAAAGCGCTGTTTAGAGGCACGAACAGCAAGACTTCATCTTACAGATGTTCGACGCTGTGTCAGGAGAGACCAGTCCCTGCAGGAGGACTGACATCATGCTTGTTACCCGTCTCTCACTGAATGTGAGTTCTTGCCTTCTCCATACCTCTGACTGCGCCCGACAGACAGAACTCAAAGATCAAATGCCTTCCTGGGGCCACTCTGAGAAAGAAGTTTGGACACGTCTGTTGCCCTAACCCCTATTGCTATTGTCATACCACTTCTTCTCAACTCACAATGACCAATTTTGAGGCAAGATGTCAGGATCATAACTGGAAGATAATAGACAGAGATTAAGGGATTATGGGGCAGGAAAGAGGTGTGTATGTGTGCTTGCGAAGAACCACACTGTGGACCTCTTTGTCAGTTCAAGGGGAATACGAGGGGAAAACGCCAAACAATAATACAGACATACTCGACTACAAGCCAGCCCCAAATTTTCAAATTAGATTTCAGGTCGGCTTTTACTTGAGTATACACAGTATTCCTTATGATGTTTCCTGTCTAGTTACTGAATCGTGTCAGAGATAGGAGGCAGAGCAAGGTCCCTTGTTGGAAGCATTTAATCAAAGGCAGTTTCAAGCACTGGCTGGGAGCATGGACTAGGGTCAGCAATATTCGAACCTCATCCCTTGAGGTATACAAAGACTTTTCTGGGGACTTATTGGCAAGGGCAACTTTAAGCGAATAGTTTTGCATTCATCTACGTTATGACTCCATGCCATTCCCCGAGTTAAGAGAAAGAGAAGACATTAGAAACAGGATCTTCTAACCTGTGCTGAGATACTCTACATAGAAATCATTTCAGAGTGGTTTGGTAGAGACCAAATTTTATTTAGCTTTCTTGTTCTTCTACCCTGTAACTCTGAAGTCAGTATTTATAATACACCAGATCTGGCAAAGCTCCACGTTTTATGAGCTGCATATTTATCTTAGATTTATACATAAAAATGAGGCAGCTGTCATGGTGGCATAGAGTTCGAAAAATTATATCAAGCTCCTCAAAGAGAGGGTCAGTCTGACCTGGTACTCAGTTTGATCATAATACTGACCCTTTGGTTGGGTAGTGGACAGTTTGCATCAATTTAATGAGCTAAATTTGGAGTTTGGAGGATAAGATATTTAAAGTTCATGATGAAATCAAAGCATTTTATAAAACAGATTATTTGATTCCCAGTGAAAAAAAGTCTCAATTATATCAACCTGTTATCAATATTGCAAGATACATCTAAGAAAAAGACAAGTTTTATGAATAGCAATTTAATGAGCTTCTCTATTATATTTTGCAGAGACAAGGACATCTCTGGCTTTAAGGAAGGCAACAAAGTGAGAGAGTTTTCAAATATCTTTTTTTGGTAACACTGAAGGAAGTTCTACTTGAGCAATCAGACCATAACATTTTTTTGCATATGTTATTTTCTGATTTGGGGTACATAACTGGGAAGAAGTCAGAACTGAATAACACTACTAGATGTTGCAACATAAAACTTCTAGCTCTGTCTACTAATGCAAACAAGGTCTCTCAATCCTTACAGATATTAAAAAATAAAAACAGAACTGCCATTGAAATTGTCTTACTCTATCAATGGGTCAAATCCATTCTCACACTTCTGAACTCAACTGAAAAAAAAATCATTTCCCTAATAATATTTTACTTTTATGCTAATGATTTATTGCCTTTCATGACATGTCTGTAACAATAGCTTGATGTGGAAGAATGCTTTTCATTACTAAGCCCTGAAGCTAATAGGAGATGCACTTTAAAATTTTTAAACACATTTTTTCATGACAGTCAAGTATGACAGGGTAAGTTCAAAAGATGTTCACCTAAACAACTACCCCAGGATGACATTATATAATGAATTGGAACCAAATTGATGACTAGGAGTTTGAAGAGTTAAGCATGAAACGGAGAGAGGAGTTTCAGAAATGGAACAATATAACTTCTCATAGTTACATAATCAAATGCTGAAGACAATAATGTCCCTATGGTATTTCGATTTCACTGGCTATCTTGAAAAGGTGATGTAACAGTTTCAAAACTCCGCATTTATAAGATACCAGCCTTTTGTCATCTCCTACAACAACCCGAGACGAGACAACAAATGGCTACATGTCCCTGATGCGGCTGCTGCCTCCCACTCTGCACCTGGGCATCGCACTGGTCTCCCCCTGGCCTTGGCCTGGTCTCCAGAGTCCTAAATCTGAACATCTGTGACTTAGATTATGGGTCAGTCCTGCTGAGGGAGCCTTTAGCACAAAGGCCTGGGAGGATGTAAACAGGGGAAACACAAAAATGGGATTATGAAATTAGAGAGTTCTTAAAGAAAGGGACTAGGAGAGTCAGGTACTAAGGGACAAAGGTTTCCAACGATTAACGAAGATCAGAATTCAACTTCTGTGGAGTAAAAAGAGACTTAAGATTGAATTCCGGTTATGTAACCAAGTATTCATTTCATATAGAATAACCCCCAATTTTGGTAACATAACCCTGTCCAAAACAGATGGGGAGAAGAAAAGGAGGGCGTCAATTGAGTTTGGGGAGTCTAAGTCTCTACCATAATTTCAGAACAAAGCAGGTTAAAAGGGCTATGCATGTGCAAATGGAGGGGGTGTGGCTGGGGTGAGCCAACTGTCTGGAAAAGACACCCTGAGTTTCCTTCCTAATTCAGACAGAAATCTACCTCATCCATCTCAGGCGGACAAGTATCTATCCTACACCTTAAGAGCCATGCATTTCTGAGTGAGACACTACTTCATAAACCCATGTCCTCTTAACCTAAAGTATGGGCATTCACTGCTATGGAGAGTGGAGACTGGGCCCTGTTCAGTGTAGCTCTGGGCACTTGTTTGTTACCTCCACGATGCTCACACTGCCCAGTCTGACCGGCATACTTCTCTGGTTGATAGTGACACCCTTAGGGAGGAGTCCAAATCATATTTTCTGGGCTGCTTTTTAAAGATGACCAAATCAGAAACAGGGTATGAAGCAGAGCTACCTGAAGAGTATGAAGGCGGCGTTTGCAGTTGAGATTTCCCCCACAGAAGAACGGATGCAAACTTAGAAACAACTACAAGTAAATGAACTGTGCAATCACAGGGGACGGTTTAACTCTTTCGTGGCCAATGGGACACTGTACAGGCCCTACCTAGATTTTCTGCCTCTGGGCTTAAGTGGGAACCTGCTCCCTCACTTTTAAAGTGCGCTTCCTTCTGGCAGTGGCCTTTAACCTGCATCAATCTGAAGAAATAAACCTCCTATCTCACCCACCCTAGCAACAAGGATCCTCTTGGGATAGCTGTGTCCCATTAATTTGGTCAATATCCACCCAAGTCTTTAAAAAATGTGTATTTTCCCCTATCATTCAAAATGCCTTCCAGTCCTGAAAACACATTCAAGTCAGAAGGTAACTTGGTCTTGAAAGGGCTTTAAAAATGCCTTCCCTTTGGAGGTAAGTGTAATAAAGCCTCTAGATTCTGTTATTTTCTAAGTTCGAACCTATTTTCACTGGAGAGTTGGAGGAGACATATACTGATAAGAGGATTGGTACCCCAAACTACTAAAAATATTTACCTATGATAACAGCAATTCTCCCCTTAAGATACAACTTACACCCTCTGCGTGGGAATTTCTGTTGCTGAGAGGGAGATCCCCCAACGAACGGATGGTGCTCAAGTTTCGCAATCTCCTTTTCCTCCGCATTAGTAAGTGCTCCTTTGACTCTTCAGGCTCTCAGAGAGCAGCAGCAAAGGGCACGTTCCCAAAATACGGTTTCCCCTGAAGCTAGCTTTCTCTCTCTCTCTCTCTCTCTCTCTCTCTCTCTCTCTCTCTCTCTCTCTCTCTCACACACACACACACACACACAAAATCAGCAGGTTCCACAAATACACATTCCATGGAGTCCCTGCAACTCAGATAACTGTCCTATTGCAGTAAAGTATCTTTGAAAGTAAGGCAGAAGCAATTCAACATGGCGTTTCTTTGTAAGCATGCCGAACCTTAGTTTAGCCAGAATCCCTGCTTTAGGTACAAAGCAGACAGCTTCTTGGTCACCAGCTGCACTGGTTCATGGCCAGAGATGGTTTCAGGCACGAGGAGCACAGCGACAATGCAGCCAAACAACCAACACGAAAAATCATCGTGCCTGAAATTCTCAATCAACCCCTGTGACTCAACAGCCCTAGACAAATGTGGGACTAAATCCAAAGTAACTTTGAACCCTGTTTTCAGATCTGCAAGTTTGACTCATTAGCGGGTTGTGAAATCCATTTAGTAAGCTGGAGCCAGTATTACTTTAAAATAATATAAAAGGGTAATTTGGAGTAACAATGAAGATTTCTTCATTACAATGGTTTTAATAATTTTTACACACAAACCTATGTATATATTTGTATCCTGAATCACAATGAGCAATGTATTTACTGAGAATTTGAAAAACACCGATGCACGTTATAAAGAAATACTACACATACTGCCTTTCCCAAAGAAACTAGCACATACAATCTGCATCTTGTCTAAGAACGCATCCATCTGGCTTGTCCTGATGAAGCCGATTAGAGTGAAATAGGACCAGAGGCCGAGACTTGTGATTGACAGCTGAGAGTCACTGCTCACCATGCGAACTAGAGCTTCTTCAACAGTGTGCGGGCACCAGGGGTTGGTGCACACCGACCTCGTTTACCGATGCATACTCCGAGAAAGAACAGCCAGCACAATCTTAATTTCACAGCCGGGACCTACTCTTCAGCTCGGCGAGGTAAAGCCACCTGCCCACGCCCGCAGCCAGAAAGCGCCAGCGTGCCAATAAACCCCTGTGGTTGGGTTGCGAACTTGGTCGCATCCTGCATACCCTGGGATTCAGGACCCTGTGCATCGCCATGGAGGCTTCTGCGACGGGCTCCTTGGGAACGACAGGGAGGGGCTCTCTGATGGCCCTGCCCCGCCCAGAGGAAAATGCCACAGTGGACGCATCACTGTTGAAGGGATTCCAAGCACTGGAATGAAAATATTTGGAAGTTGTGTTCTCCCAGCGAGGGCGCGCGGGAGGGCGGAGAGCGCTGCCAGACTGCGCATGTGCACTGTGTGCATAGGGAACAAGGTCGCATCTGGGAAGATCTTTGGTAGCGCCGGACTCCCTGGTTCTGACGTTTCCATTACCTGCTGCCAGCCGGTCACACCAGGAAGGCACACTGCTGACGAGTGTCTTAGAGGGGCTCTGTGGACACTGTGATACTAAGCTGAAACTGTCGTTCACATGCTCACCCAGAAACCACACGGGCACATTCGAAGCACAGAAACTTGTTTTGTGCCCAGTGTTGGTGGAATCATATTCTCCCCTGTGAGGATTCGGCTTCTCTGGCGAGAATCTATGGGTGGATGAGGGGGGTCCAAGAAGTGTGTGGATAATGATTGTACAACTCGCCTGGACCTGACTCCGCCGTGGAATTGTATGACATGTGGGTGATGTGCCGACAGAACTGTTTTAAAAATAGCTGAACACCAAAAGCAAAAGTTTATGGAGAAATTCCATTGTTTGGAATGTCATTTTCCCATGAACTTTGTGAAATACCTAAATGCTATGACAACTGGGGAAAAGAAAGCCTTTCCTATTTTCTTACCACGAAGAATCACCCAGAAGTCATATTAAGTGCCATAAACACGGTTGTGCCTTATTTTTATGCAAACATGAGGATCCCCTTTCAAAAGATGCACAATGAAACACACCAAAAAGCAAGTACAACCACATCCACTGCCACATTGTGGACCTGACTCCCTGCTCCCTGACGGAACTGCCCGTTTTGAGGCCGTGACCTTGAGGGGAGTGGACAGCCACCTCTTTCTCCCGAGGAGCTGGGCAGGCAGTAGCCCAGCCATGTCTCGCCTTAATGTTATAATCCAAAATTAATAGTCAATTTACCATTCCAATACATTTCCTGAGGATGCTCCAGATGCTGAAGTCGTTTCTGGAAAACATAGGCGAGGGCAAGCTTGTCCTGAGAGAGAGAAAGGAGAAAGAGTTCATGTTGATGCCTTTGACTTTGGGAAGGAATCCACTGCAGCTATTGTGAGAGCTGCAGCCAAGGAGGCTAGAGAGACGTCACAGGTGGGGGTTTGCACTTGTTCACTGACACGCGGACCCCGAAAGCTTCCTAGACCACCACTTGGCCCCAAGACATCAGTGTTTCTTTGATTCGAATTCCCTGAGCCTCATGAGAACAGGAACTTTGGTAGCACAGTGGTTATGCAGTGGGTAGCTCACCATAAGATCAGCAGTTCCTGTTTGGACCATCTTAAAGGTACGCGATCCCTCCATGTGATGGTCTACCTGACTGTGTTTTTTAGGTTCCCAGCACACAGAGCATGTTCTGAATTCCGACCCTTACTAAATCATCTCCCCCCCCGGCCGCCCCCCACCCCCACACACTTAATGATGGTTCAGTGTCGAATTCTCACGTCTCATGCAGAATATTTAAGTTCAGTTCCTGGCCAATGCACCTTATGCATAGTCACCACCTGCTTATTATTGCGGCGGGGGGGGGGGGCGGTTACCAATTGATCTGCCAGTGAACAGATGGACTGTTCAGACTCAATTAATCAGACTAAGATGGACTAGAAGAAAGTCCTACACTATAGCTTCCCAAACTTATAGGGTCTGCTTCCTCCTTGTCAGAAAAAAACAAATCAAGACTCAGCAGCCCCCTGGCAATGAACACTTCTGTACTACCGCGGGTAATCTAGAATAAAGTGTACCTATCTGCTTTTCCAGCATCCAGAGATCATTCCAGTAGCCCCCACTAGAGGCAGCAGTGCCAACTTTGGGAAGCACCATTAAGTTGATGCCAACTCAATGACTACAGGCCAGGGTAGAACTGCCCCCGTGAATCCCTGAGTTGACCTTCAAACCTGGAATTGAAACTGTACCCTGAAGTCATCTTTATACTAAGAATCTTATTAGCCCAAGGAGTAAACATGGCCACCCTTCAGTATTGCATGACTTAAAACACAAAAATTACGAAAGACCAAATGGTCAATAGCTATTTTAAAGTTGAGATGAGAAGGATGGTGGGGCAGGGGGATTAAGTAAACGGAAGTGAAACAACTAGAACAGAACCAAATAAAATGCTGACACAATTTGAAGACTCTAACCAGTGTCACTGATCATTGCTCACAGGAACTAAGAACTGGGCGATCTGCTGGGTGTGTTCTTGAGGGAGATGGAGAGGGAGAGGGGCACCCTTCAGAATAAAATTGCTTTAGCTCTTTTCTCTGTTTTACCTAAGGATACACACTGTTCATTTGGCAGATTTGTCATCTCAGCAATCTGCCAAGTAAGTGACCACAGATGGTACTTAAATCACACGGTCTCCACTCTCCAAGACGACCAGTCTCCTGTGACTCCCTGTCACTCGCAACCATTTGCATCTGCAGTTCAGTTTCAGAGATAGGTGTAGCTGCCCTTTCCATTTCTTGCCTCTGAAGCAGTCAATTCAGAGATGGCACAGACCCCTAGGAACATGTAAACCTGTAATGCAGCTTCGTGAAGAGAGCGAAAGGCTGTGGTTTCCCCAGCGCACACCTCACTTTACTCCACAGCAGTGGTTTCTTTTTATTTTTTAATTTATTTTTAGTGACAACAATACACTTTATTATTGATGTACCTTCATGTACTTTCTTGAAGATTTGAAGTAGCATGAGTAAAAAACTCTTAACAAGATGTTAACTGATCACAATAGTCATATTACATAATATTAATAAGAAAAATCCTGCTCCTCTAAAATAGAAAAAGAAAGGACACTATTAACTAGGTCTCAGACTCTAATTCCTGAGACATGTTATGTAAATACATATCTTCTTGATTCTCTTCCTATAACTATAAAAATATGCCAAAATCCAAAAAGATTTTCCCCCAAATAGTAATTAATCATGTTTGTAAATTAGGAGAGTTGTAAATTAAGAGATTGTAAATTAGAAGAGCTTTCTTAGGACTTAGGAATGCCACCATATTAATTTTCAACAAGAATATTACATCATTGAGGCATGAAACCAATTTTTTGATTAAAAATTTATTTGACAAACTGATAACTATGAAATTATATGAAAAACTAGTAATAAGATTATTTAGCTGTCTAAAATTAATATTTTAACAAATTTCATACTACATTTCTTTGTTACTATCAGGTTTCTACATCTTTTTAAAAAAATCATTTTATTGGGGGCTCATACAATTCTTATCACAATCCACACATATATCCATTGTGTCAAGCACATTTGTACACTTGTTGCCACCATCATTCTCAAAGCATTTGCTTTCTACTTGAGCCCTTGGTATCAGCTCCTCTCGTTTTCATTGTTACCAGGCTAGGATTCTGATTACAGGGCTATTTTGGAGTAATGAGACACGAGGCTCAAGCTCTGTGATGGTCTTCAGTTTCGCAGTCACCGAGATGGCCAGCCAGCACTTCCACCGGGGGCAGCCGAGGCTCCGGGGTGTGCATGTCACTTGTTGCAGGGCTTTCTGAAAGCACGACCACAAACAGGGCAGCACTGATGATCTTGTCTGGAACACAACCTGAGAGCAGGAGGGGGCAAGGACTGTGAAAGCCCACGGCTGTCACAAGACCCCTGTGGGTTTCTAGGGCACGACATGCAGAGCCAAACAGGCCCCACACAAACCACTCTGGGTACAAAAACCACTTAGAAGCTGCAAGAGAACATGGCTGGAACGAGAAATCCCCAATGCAGGAGCTGTGGTTTGCAACATGACCGAGGTGGTGGTCACAGTGTAAGGCAGCAGCAGGAGGCGGCTGCTGCATGGGGCAGGTGCAGCCTCAGACTGCCAGCAGGCAGGTTGGAAGCCAGAGGGCCACCCCTCAGGGCAGTTCCATCAGGGTTGGGCTAGGACTGGCCTTTGGATCAAGGTGGCATGCTGGAAAACGTGTCCAACCCAACTGAGGAAACTGACGTGGAGGCCACGGAGAGGGTGTTTGGGAAACATCTTTTAAGGGCAATGGCTGAAGGGAATTTGTAGTTCAGAAGAGAAAAATATATACACTAGAGCAGAGAGTCTCAACCTGGGTCACCCGATTCATCACAGGAGCGAAATGACAGTGATGAAGTAGCAACAAATATAATGTTATGGTTGGGGGTCACCACAACATGAGGTGTATGAAAGGGTCACGGCATGAGGAAGGTTGAGAACCACTGCTCTAGGATCAGTGGACAGGAGAGCAGTCTGGAGTGGGGAGGGGCAGGAGCTGGGAGCATAGGCCTAGTAACCTATCCATGCCCCCGCTCTGATCAGGCCCTGGGCACCTTCACTGGACACCTGGTTGTAACAATCCGTCATCAGATGACTGTTCCCTGCCGTGACCTGGGACAAGGCCGCACAGCTCGTTGAAGGAACTTTGGAATGTACAGGGGTTTGGAGCACTCACGATCTCTTTCCTACAGTATATGATTTATTCTGAGGTCTTCCAGAGATTAGCAAATTACAAGTAAAGCTGTCCTGCAATTAAAAATAAAAATTCTTAGGGAGGGATCCAACAGAAGCTGGGCTCTCATGGCACAGAAAATCCCCCAGAGCTGGGGGTCTAGGGGATACTTCGCAAGGCATGGGACAGCCCCAGCACAGAGGATTGTTTGACCCCCGGAACCACAGGTGCAGAGGCTGAACCACCGTGCGAGCCTCAGAGGTCAGGCTAGACTTTGTAGAACCCAAACAACAAACAAACAAACAAACAGTCAACAAAGTTAACAGCCGAGCTGTTATTTTTCAGCCTACGTTGTTGGCAGGTGCCGCCGTGCCAGTCCTGCGTCACAGAGCCCTGTGAACAACGGAAGGAAACACTGCCCAGCTCCGTGCCACGCTCACAATTGTGGTGACCTGAGCCACTGTGACAGCCACTGTGTCACTCTTGCTCATCAAGGGCCTTCCTTGTTTCGCTGCCCCTCTGCTTCACCAAGCATGATGTCCTTCTACGGGGACTGTCCCTCCTGACAACTGTCCAGAGTATATGAGACAACGGCTTGCCACTCTTGCCTCGAAGGAGCCTCCTGGCTGTACTTCTTCCAAGAGAGCGTTGTTTGTGTTCTGGGCGGTCCACGGTACGTTCACAATTCTTTGAACCACAGTTCCCACCACCAAGTCTTTGTTCTTTCTTAGTCTATGTCCAACTTTCACAGGCATAGCACGTGATTTCAACGTAAGAGTTAAAATGAAAAAAAAAATGAAATCTTTTCCATTCTTGTTTCATATTGAAGTCTTCAAAAGCTAGGATGTATTTCACACTTAGAACATAGCTCAACAGGGTGGCTGACTTGTCACATGGTTAAGTGAATTCAGTCTCATTAAAACCTCACAGCTATGTTAAATGGAAAACTCTTAGCCAGGGCTTCCTTTTCAAAATGAAAGTGAAAGGAAAGGGGAAGTCCAGGGTCTCAATCCATCGCGGTGGCCATGATTCAGGTGTCCACAAACCCCGGGTGGCTCGTGGCTGGCTATCAGAAGTACGGAATCACCGTGACGACGTCTGCCAACGAGACGACTGCACTGCTCTAGATTCTGGGTGTTGGAGCAGAACACGGTCCAATGACAGGAGTCTAGAGATCACGAAAAGGATCCCTGGTGGCACAGAAATTAAGCGCTGAGCTGCTAACTGATAGGTCAGTTGTTCAAACCCATGAACCTGGCCATGGCAGGTAAGACCTGCCCACCTGCTTTCAGAAAACTGTAGCTCTGAGGTGCCATTGAGCCCCACTTGAGCTCCCCCACCCTGTGTACCACGGAACCACCCACAGCCTGGTCCTGCCCCGGCCTCATCAGTGTGATGCCTGAGCCTACTGCTGCTGCTGGCATGTCCATGTGTCCATCTGGTGGGGGAGCTTTCTGTTTCTTTCTTTCTTTTCTCTCCACCCCCCTTCTCCTCCCTGCATCAATGACAACCTGGGCAACCCGACAGGGCAGTCCTGCTCTGGGGTACAGCGTTGCTAGGGACTGAGGGTACCGTCAGCAACTGGGCCAATGGGAGGCCCGGCAGCCCCTCAGCCTAGTCCTGCAGAACATGCTAAACCTCTGCCCTGCTATTTAAAGAAAGAGAGGGAAGAGAGCAAACAGCTTTTTTATTTTAATGTTTACTCGGGCAGTACATTTAATATTTGAGAAAACAACTGGCTTTGGCAGCAGATGTTGATGTCCTTACATGTTTTCATTCCCCACAAAGAAGACCAAATCACTCTCCTACCCCACAAAGAAAACCAAAAGACTCTCCTAGTGATGCCGGGTGAAGGAGCTGCTACTGCGCCCGCCAGAAACAAACAAGCGGCGGGCCAGCAGTCAGACCGTCAATTATTCTCTGCTCTTGGAGTTGAATCTGAGAGTCATTATCCTGGATTCTAAGCTTCCTTTTTCTCTTCACACAGAGCAGAAACACCCTGTACCAGGAGCCAGAGGGACACGTCCCGGAGCTGTTTCAACCAGGCACACGGCCCTCCTCCTCTGCACGGCCACTCGAGCACACAAGCACTGGTGTGTCCAAGGAAGAGCTGCCCCAGCTGAGGGGGCGTGGGGGAACCTCTGCCTGCTCCAGGCTTGGGCACACAGACCCCAAATCCAGGCAAAGCCATTCTGCATGTTTGGCTAACAATGCCCTTCAGCATGGAAAGGGGGGGTGAAAAAGTGTCCTTCTAGAGTCATCAGAGAAAAAAAAAGGGTTCAAAGTCAAGAGTTCACCCCCCCACCCCAACTAAAACAACAACATCAACAACAAAACTCCTTAAGATGTCTGGCTGTTAAAGGATAATTAAAAAACACACCAAGAAGTTTGCTACAGAAACTTCTAAACAGGAGTTCAGCTTTGTCTAGTCCACTGCCATCAAGTCAAGTGTGACTCCCAGACACCCTGTAAGACAGAACTGCTCAACCCCACGGTGAGCGGCTTAAGGAATCCACGCAAGCCTCACCAGGGTTCCTTCTCAGTCAACGGAACCAAGAGCAGCACTCCCTGCTCCGGAGTCCATGCCGCCGTCCAGAGACCCTACAGGACAGAAGAGACCCGCCCGGGAGTCCCCAAGACTCTGCATCTTTACCTCACCTTTCCCCGGGGAGTGGCTCGTGGGTTCCAGGGGCTCGTGGGTGACTTGGTAGCTAGCAACCCAGCTCCCAATGCTCTAGGGCACAGGGCGCCTTGCTTAGTGTCACAGGGCCTGGCTAAACCGCATGTATTCCAGGGCCCCTTTCACGAACCTGCCGGACACCATGCCACGACCTTCCTGTGCTCCATTCAACGAGGTAAACAGAGAATACTGTGTGCTCACAGAGACCCTTAGGGGAAATATAGATGCACACATTTATGATTACGAAGCAACCAAATTAGCTGCCATCTAGTTGATTCTGGCTCATGGTAACCACATGGATGTTGGAGGAGAACTGTGCTTTGTTGGGTTTTTCAGTGGTGATCTGGGGGCACGCCATGGGTACCTATGTGCTTCTGAACTCAGCCTCCTTCCTGGGTATATGGCTAAAAGGATGGTGGAATGGGTGCCGTGTGATGTCTAAAACCGGGGCACATGTCCCAGCCAGTCTACACAGATCTCCACTTTGTATGTAGTTCATATGACTCTGGAAGCTAGACCTGCATGAGAAATGTAATACTTATGACAATCAGAACCTCGGGAAAGAGAGCCTGTTTCTTACCTGAATATCAGTTTTAAGAAAAGTCACTTAAAGTCTGCTGTCTTTATGAAAATCAAACATAGGAGGATTAAAAAATTTGCGGTCCTGGCCGATGCTGCTTCTCAATTTCGAAGAGTTCTTTGTATTCCGTCGATGTTGGCTTCCCCGGCCCCACCGCAGATGGTTTTACCCACATCTGTCACTGTTTTTCTGATGCTATTTATGGTATCAATTGCCAACCCCAATGCCGAAACCCACGAGATACAGCGCCATGATAATCTGCATGTGAAATATTGAATGAACGGCTACCCTTCAACATTTCCACTGTGGACTAGACAAAAATCTCTGCTGCTCTATTAACAGCCACTTCAGAAGAAAGAAAAGAGGGAGATCTCTTCATTCACAAATTGAAGTTTCATATCAAGTCTCAAACAACAATACGACCTTCTCAAATATGCGCCAAATGGCAGTGCCCAAAACATACCGAGTCTCTGGAAATGAAGCTTCATTTATTCACCTATCCATCAATTAAAAAATATTTTCAAGCTTGTTGATGTTATAAAGCCCAGACATATGAGGATACGAACATTCACAGTGGTCTTTGAAGCTGTTTTCAACAAACTCATTGCTCTCGGGTCAATGCCTACTCACAGTGACCCTGCAGGACAGGGGAGAGCGGCTCTGGTGAGTATCTAAGACTATAATTCTTTATGGGAGTAGAAAGCCTCATCTTTCTCCTATGGTGCGACTGGTGGTTTCGAACAGCCGGCTATGCCATCGGCAGCCTAACGTGTAACCACTATGCTACCAGGGCTACTTTTTGAAGCTGCTAATCTTTCTATTTGAAGCTGCTAGCCTTTCTTTGTAGGAGCCCTGGTAGTGTAGTGGTTATAAGTTGGGCTCCGATCCACATGGTCAGCAGTTCAAAACCACCAGCAGCTCCTTGGGAGAAAGACAGGTAGAAATACTCCTGAACAGTTACAGTCTCAGAATCCCACGGGGGTCACAAGGAGTCAAAGTGGCTCAATGGCAGTGAATAATATTCAAACACATACATACATACATACATATGTATCTTTAAGAATTTGTTTTTATTTATTCGCTTTGGACTACACGTGGCTGTAAGATTTTCATGACCTTAAATGATAGTGGGACAAGAAGAAAGTAAAAGGAAATGGAGGAAAGACCTAGAAGGCACAGGACATTTATTGAGGTCTGAATAGACATGTACATATGTAAATATATTTATATATAATTATAGGGAAATTGGTCTATGTACATATATTTAAGTATTAAGGTAGCAAACAGACATTGGTCCTCCACTGAAGTACTCCCTCAAAACAAGAACACTTTGTTCTAATAACCTGGCATTCTGTGATGCTCACCTTCCTCACATGATTACTGAAAACAAAATGGGTGCATAGGCAAATGTGATGAAGAAAGCTGATGGTGCCTGGATATCAAAAGATATAGCATCTGGGGTCTTAAAGGCTTGAAGAAAACAAGTGGCCATCTAGCCCAGAAGCAACAAAGCCCACATGGAAAAAGCATACCAGCCTGTGTGATCATGAGATGTTGATGGGATCGGATATCAGGCATCAAAGACCCAGAACAAAAAATCATATCAATGTGAATGAGGGAGAGTGCAGAGTAGAGACCCAAAGTCCATCTGTAGACAACTGGACATCCCCTTACAGAAAGGTCACAAGGAAGAGACGAGCCAGTCAGGGTGCAGAGTATAGCTCGGAGGAAATATGCAACTTCCCTTCAGTTGTTTAATGCTTCCTCCCGTCACTATCATGAACCCAATTCTACTTTACAAATCCGGTTAGACCAGAGCATGTACACTGGTACAGAGAAGAGCTGGAAACACAGGGAATCCTAGACAGATCAAACCCTCAGAACCAACAATGAGAGTACCAAGACCAGGAGGGGAAGGGGAAGGTGGAGAAATGGGGAACCGATCACAATGAACTCTATAAAACCCCTTCCAGGGGCAAGAACAACAGGAAAGTGGGTGAAGGGAGGCAGTTGATGGTGAAAGACATGACAAAAATGATAAATTATCAAGGGTTCACGAGGAAAGGAGGGTGCAGGAGGGAGGGAGGGAGGGGAAAATGCGGAGCTGATTTTCAAGTAGAAAGAAAATGTTTGAAAATGACAATGGCAACATATGTACAAATGTGCTTGACCCCATGTATGTATGCATGGGTTGTGATAAGAGCTGTACGAGCCCCCAATAACATGATTAAAAAAAACCCCAAAGATTTTCATGACCTCTAGCCATACTGTGGTTAGGGGCTGTTGAGCCGGTTTGGATGCATGGGGCTCTCTGCACCACAGAACCAAACACTGCCTGGTCCGGCTCCAGCCTCACAGTTGCTGTTATGTTTGAGCTCGCTGTTGTAACCACTGTGCCTACATGCTTAGGCTTTTTAGAAATGGGTCTGGATGGGGCAGCGCTCGTTCTGTAAGCTGCTCTTTCTTCGAAGAAGAGAAGCAGACGACACAAAGGTTTTAGATACTTGTCCCAGTCCCCCTAGGGAGACGGGGGCCTTAAAGTGTGGGTCCTGAATGGATTTGCTTGTGGTTCTCAGTGGGGATCAGACACCAGAGAGGCCCGAGAAGACGTCTGAAACTGCACACGCTGCCTGTCCTGGCCCCAGCCTTCCCCAAGAACTTCCGAGTCAGGAGCACAGTTCCCACGAAGGCAGGACGGGCACTTTGGGAGGCGCTGTATGGTAGCAGGGCCCCTTCCTTTGCGGCCATACAAGAGTTGGTTGGCTTTCTCTGTTTGCATGCTATGTGGCAGAGTGAAAGTGTTAGGCCAGTTCAGCCCAGGTGACACTTTCATTCAATACAAGTGATGAAAGAGAACATAATACTAAATCCCAAGTTCAGTCGTTATGAAATGGTGTTAAACCCTGGCCTGTCTTCAGACTTGAGTATACTTCCCATCCTGAATATAGCCTAGGGCTGCGGCTTTCAGCGTGAGTCCTCTCTTCAAGCTTCCCTTTGGCCCAGATTGGGGGTTACACCTCAAGTTCACTGTCCAGCAGGGGTCGGGCTCTGAAAGTGACTCCAGTGTGTGCACTTAGAACTCTGAGTTTCCCTAGTCCCCTATATTCTACACTTTCCTCATCTTCCCTCTCTTCACGCATTCTCTCATCATGTCTCCTCCATATCTTTCATGGGCTGCGCACTGCCCTGAGGTTAGGCATGCGATCCTGGTTCCCTCTAGATCCCCCTTGATCACCCATGATCCAACACAGAAGCAAGCATCTAAGAAAATAACTTCATCAAGAAGCAGCCTGCAATGTATTTATAACTAGCCTGCTGAAAATTGGATCGTAGGTGTACATATGCACACTTATGCACTATATAGGCATACATATGTGGGCACAGCTGTTTGAAGATACTCGATAGCACCTCTCTTCTTGACTAGCACACACTTCTTCTCTTCTCCCTCCCATTCTTTCTTTCTAACCCCAATGAGGATAGTTTATATCTGGCTCGAAGCATCTTGAATTCCTGTTGTACTACTGATATTTACTAAACACCTCAAATAGCCTTCCAAGTTAGGAGGCTCTTAGAAATAAATAAACTACAAAATAAAACTACATTTATAAAACTGAGAATGCTATTAAAGTATTGTTGTAAAACAAATGATCGTAGTAGCAATGCATTTTTATTTCATTTTCAAAAAGGATGTATGATATTAGGACGTATAGTATTATTTGAAACAATCTTTATATAACTCACCTGGGATACGGTTCCCAAGACTATTCGAGAAAGGAAGGTTGAAAAGACACACTGTGTGGAAGGTCTAGCAGTCTCACCAGCGTAAGCCTCCCTCCCTTCCAGTCCTCTGAGAAGTCTGAGATTCCTCAGCTGGGAATCCACCAGCCCACGCGCTGTCCCCTCCTGCCCCAGACTGGACACAGAGAGCCACCGAGAATACGACTCATTTTCCATCTGAACTGACAAGAGTGTCAGCAAACACGCTCGACTGCCCACCACTCATTTCCTGAGAACAAACGGCCGGTGGTTCCAGGTTGACTTGGTTAAATGCTAACCCCCACTAGCTCCAAGCTCGGCTGAACTTCCAGTGAGCAGCACAGAACCTGCAACCCAGCAGCTCCGCAACCAGTGTGGCTGAGAGAACTGCTCTGCCAGCGGGGTTCCTATTAGTGAAGGAGCTATCAGTGATAAATGGAACATTAACAGTTTAAGCACAGAACATTAACAACAAAGTAATTCTTCTGCAGTAACAGCAATGGCAAAGGATACTTTTTTATTCTGGTTGAACTAAAATGTTGTGTTACAGAATTTTGGATGATTTAAATATAGCTTTCAATCTTATGTTGTTTTCATCAAAAGACACCATGGAAGAATGTGCAGAACGTGGGCCCTCACTGATAGAGTGGGACCAGAGAGCACTAAGCAATGGAGGAGCCCTGGTGGCGCCTTGGGCTGCTAACTGCAAGGTCAGCAGTTCGAAACTACCAGTAGCTCTGCAGGAGAAAGACGAGGCTTTCTACTCCTGTAAAGAATGCCAGTCTCTGAAACTCACAGGGACAGGTTTAATCTGCCTTCTAGGCCCACCCTGAGTCAGAATGGCTGTGACTGTGAGCGGGACAATGGCTGAGAGCCTGGGAGCCTACTTGCCAGTTGATGTGATGCTGGACCAAGTAACTTACCTTCCCGATGCCTCAGTCTCATCAGGGTGACAATGCGAAGACCAACAGCACATGCCCCCAGACCGTTCACATGAGGCACGCAGTATGTCAAGCACTGAGACCCTCCCGGGCACACATCCGACAAGAGACTCAGTACTGTTAACAGCTACGACTCAGCCCCCGGGAGCAATGAATGTAACACGGCACACAGGCTCCTCACATACCTGTGACAAAGAAAGGTGCTGACACGCGCTCCTGGCGCCTCGACTGGAGGCTTCTACCTGGTGCGGCCAGCAGCCTTCAGATGGGCACACTGATGTGATTTATGTATCCAAAGAAGACTACATGTGCCAACTTTCAAAACTCCTCCAGCGTTCAGAAAGTTGCATTTTTTAGTGGCAAGTATTCATGGAAGAAATCATAATAGGATAAAAGAAACTTATTGAAATACATTAAATGTTAGTATCTAAGTCTAGGCATTAGCCACTTTAAATGTGAAGCCAACGTTGGTGTTACAGGCGCCATCGCATCATAGCAGTGTTTGGTTAATGATGCTCACTTGGGCAATATGGTCCTTTAGGATTACCACGCTCTGGAAAAATTAATTTTTTATGGCTGAACTCTCTCTCTCTCTCTCTCTCTTTTTTGGCTGTACTCTTCTTGCCAAAATGCTTAAACCAGTTTTAGGAGCAATACAATTTTCTTAAAATTAGATTTTCTGATGTGTGTACAACTGTATGGACATACTAAAGATGATTCAGTTGTATGTTGTAAAATGGCAAATTTTAGCATATGTGAATTATATGGTAATTTAGTTGTTATTAACTAACAATTTTTCATTGTTCATTTTGGGATGAAAACTTTAACACAGAGAGAGAGAGAGAGAGAGAGAGAGAGAGAGAGAGAGAGAGAGAGAGAGCCACACCCTGGTCCACTAAGCCCTGAGGACATCCCTGCTTGGAGCAGCCAATGCACAGAGAGGGCCACAGAGGCGACCCCACCAGGAGACAGGGTGTCCCCTCACTGGCCCACAGCGCTATGGAGGACAGCACTGGAGACACAGTGGGGACTGTGCCTGGTCGAAAGCCCTTCTCCCACCACACACACACTGGGGCAAAGCGTGAAGGGAGCACCGAAGAACAGCAGCAAGGAGTGAAGCAGCGAAGTCCCCCAGGAATCCCGAAAATGGACTTGGACTGTGGAGGCGGCAGGGCATGGCACCTCTTGTGACTCCCTCAGAAAACATTCACAAGAGTCAGCAGAGAGGCCTGGAACTATTTATTAGCCTTTTTACCCTTCTTTTTTGATGCCTACCTTTATAAGACAGGCAGGCTAAACAACCCCGAGGAGAAAACAATGGGACCACCAGTTCTGGGGAGACATGGGAAAGGGAGATGGGGGAAAAGGAGAGGGGAGCCAACAAACCCAGGGACAAAAGAACAATAAGTGATCTGAAGTGGGTGGCAAGGAAGGTATAGAATGCCTGGTGGGGTTTGATCAAATGCAATGTAGCCTAGAGGAATTACTGAGAGCTGAATGAAGGTAAAACAGGATAGTGGGACAGGAGGAAAGCAAACGGAAATAGAGGGAAAAACTAGGAGACAAAAGATATTTATAGAGGTATAAATATAGGCACCTACATATGTAAATCTATTTATATGTTATGATAGGGATAAAGGCCTATGTGCATATATTTCTATGTTAAGTATTAAGACAGCAGATGGACACTGGGCCTCTACGCAAGTCCTCCCTCAAAACAAGAACACTTTGTTCTAAAAACCGGGTATTTCTGTGACTGCTGAAGAGAAAATGGGTGCTTAAGCAAATGTGGTGAAGAAAGTTGATGGTGCCTGGCTATTAAAAGATGTAGCATCAGGGGTCCTAAAGGCTTGAAGTTAAACAAGAGGCCAGCTAGCAGGGAAGCAGCAAAGCCCACATAAAGAAGCACATCAGCTTTTGTGATAACGAGGTATTGACAGGATCAGGGATCAGAAGACCAAAAACAAATTATCATACTGATGTGAATGCTGGGGTGGGGTGGGGTGGGGTTGGACTGGAGACCCAAAGTCCATCTGTAGACAATTGGACATCCCCTCACAGAAGGATCACAAGGAAGGGACAAGTCAGCCAGGGTGCAGTATAGCACCAATGAAACACAAATTCCTCTAGTTCTTTAATGCTTCCTCCCCTCCACGATCATGACCCCAGCTCTACATTACAAATCTCACTAGACCAGAGCATGTACATTGGTACAGATAAGAGGTCTTGACACACAGAATCCAGGACAGATAAACCCCTAAGGAACAGTAATGGGAGGAGCAGGAGGAGAGGGGGAAGGTGGTGGGGGCAGGCAGGGGGTAAAAAAAACCTTAAGCCTTTGAAAGAGGGTGACCAAATACGAGTGGGTAGCAAACAAATCCAGAATTACACATACACACCCCAACGCTATGTATTTAATTAAAAAAATAAAAAAAAACCCTTATTACTTTCAAAGTACTCTCCATCACACTAAATACATTTGTCAAATCTACGATTCCATTCTTGGAAACAGTTTACTAACATCTGTTTAGATGGCTGACAGCACCTCCCTTGTTTTTTCCTACCTCTTCTGTGTCGTGAAATCGCTGTCCTTTCATGTCCCGCTTCATTCTCGGAAACAAAAAGAAGTCACACAGAGTGAGCTCAGGTGAGTAAGATGCACGTGGCAAGAGAGGCTTGCGGGGTGTTGCCAAAAACTGGTGCACTGAGATGGCTGCGTGAGCAGGTTCATTGTCGTGGTGTCAAAACCAGTCCTCTCTCTGCCACAAACCAGGCCTTTGTTTGTCGCACGCTGTAACGCAATCTTTTCAGAACCTCTAAATAGAAAGCTTGCAAAAACAGTCTGACCCAGTAGAACAAACTCCAAATGCATGATCCCCCTCACATCAGCAGGGCTTTTTCCTGCTTGTTTCCCCTCCTACACACTACAGAGATTCTAAGAATAGAGGCTTATGGACGTTTTATATTTCAGGTAGCCCTTCCTGCCTTCCTTGCTAAGGTATACTTGGTCATACACCCACATGGCTCACACAAATTTAACCTTGACTGGTATTTGAGAGCTGGAATAAGTGATAACCCCGTGAATGAAAGATCGTCAACTCAGTGGCATGAACAAGAGGGACTCAACCAGGACAACAGTGCTTAGCGGGGCACTTGCATTTGATCATAAAATGACTGTTTCAGAGCATTGTCATTAAACAAATAATTAACTGAGACTACTTGGCACCAGGTCTCCTTCAATAGGCTGGGCTAATTCAGCGAACAAGAGAGAGTCAAACATGAAAAGCAAGTATGTGTTTATGTGTTTCAAGCACGTATGGAGAAGAGTAAAGCCGGGATGGGGATAAGAAGTGGTAGGAGAAGGAGTTCACCATCTGAAACGGGGGCTTACGAAAGCCTCAGTCCTAAAATCCACTCAAGTGAAGTCTGAGCGACATAGTTTCAGCAGCAAGCTAAGCAGATACAGGAGAAGCCGGCTCGGCAGAAAAGATCTAGAGCTGACTGGTCTTTGTTTACAGTAGTTGGCGACCTGCGCAGTGCTCAAGGGAGGGGTCTAGATGTCAGCATCCAGGTAGTGCTTAGGTCACGGAGTGCAGGACACCGCTGAAGGAGTAAGGATTTACTTGTCCCCTAAAGGCACCCAGCCCCATGTGGACTCAGTAGCTACACAGCTCCCAGACCTGGAACAAGTGGTGTTGGTATTCATGGGAGAGGTCTCCGAGTTGTCAGCACACAAGTTAAATTTTAACCATCCAGTGCTGAGGAACCAAAAAGAAACGGTCACATCAGCAGAATGGGGTATTGACTTAAAGACAAATAGCTCACGGGATGGCAAGTCCACAAGTAGCCCCGCAGACATGCGGTCAGTTGATTTGACAAAGGCACCAAGCCCAAATACCCAGCTCCCTGCCATCAAGTCAGTCCTGACCCCGGAGCCCCTCAGGTAGAGGAGCACTGCCCCGTGGGGTCGGAGATTGGAAAGCTTTATAGGGGCAGGAAGGCATCGGCTCGATGTCAGTGAGGTTGAATTTTGGAGTCAATGGGAATACCAAGGCTCCGTGATAAAAGATTAACATCCAGAATATATACAGAATTCCTAAAAACCGATAGTACAAAGACGTACCATCCAGTTAAAATGGGGTGAGGGAGAAGAAAGGTCAATAAATATAAGGAAAAGTGCTCAAAACCATTAAGGAAATGCAAATTAAAGCCACAAATTAAATGGACACCTCAAGTCATCAGAACCACCAAACACCTAACGTTGGGGAGGATGTGGCGTAACTAACATTCTCACACCCGCTGCTGGGAGCGGAAAATGCTCGGCGCCTTTGGTAACACATGGTAACATCGCGTGAGGCTAAGCCTACACCTCACTCTCCTATGAGGCAACAACTCCCTTGTCCATAACCATGACGCTGAAACACATCAATAGAAAGGTGATGTACAGCAATTTTACTTTCCTAATCACACTAACCTAGAAGCACCCCAAATGTCTATCAACAGTACAGCTAGCTTTGCTCAGATGCAGCAATGAAAAGGGTGGATAGTGACGTACACAATCAGGATGCGTCTCACAGCACCGTGTTCAGTGACAAAAGCCAGATTCCAAAGGGCACAAGCTTTATGAATGAAACACAATGCAGTTCAAAACCAGACCAGGAATCCCAACACTGGGAACTTTCTGGAATGATGGAAAAGTTCTATATTTTCAATGACATGCTAGTTACACGGGCATCTGCATTTGGCAGACCTCATGAAGTCATGCATTTAAAATTGATGGGTGCCAATCAACACTTCTCAGATTTTTGGTCTCAAGATCAATGTCCACTCTTAAAAGTTATTAAGGACACAAAGAAAGTGGTTTTTTTTAATGTGAGTTATATCTACTGCTACTTACTGTAGTAGAGATAAATACCGAGAATATACCTTTTAAACTTATGAATCAACTTCATACCGGAACGATAACATTAATCGGAGGAGAACCATGAGGTTTTCAGTTCCTGGGTCCTCCGCTGTCCTACAGGGTTACTATGAGTTGAAATCGACTCCATCACAGCGAGTGTTAAAAAGATACATGCCAACATAAATACCATTTTTAGAAATGAAAAACAAGTCTATTTTCCACAACAAAAGATAGACTTAATTATAACAACAGTGCTGCTTCACATTTCTGTCTCCTCTTTAACAGAAGCCCGCTGGATTCCCCTAACTGCTTCTGCATTTGATCTGCCATCACACGTCACGTGGTCTGGGAGGCTCCAGTGGGACACTCATGAGAATGAGAACGAGGAAAGGAAAATGGCTTTGAAATACTGTGAAAATTGCTTGCACCGTGTAATCTTCTCAAGGGCTTGGGGGACAGCAAAGGTGCAGACCACACTTTAGAGAGGCCTGGCTCAGACTGCCAAGGTACACTGCGCCTGCCACGAGGGAACCTCGAAACAGGGCCACTGGAAAGAACACTTGCTCACCATTATTGAGACTGAATTCCCACTAGTATGGTTGACTCTGAGAACCGCTCCACAACACACTCGAGACGACTCAGAGTTGAGAGATGTCTGTTTCAAAATACTATTTCATTTCTGGGTTCTGCTTTCATGTTTTAAAGAGCCCGCCCTTCTGCAATTAAGTAAATTCAGAGATCTTTGAAGGCCATGAGTAAGATAACATTCAACCATTCTGGCTCAAACTCATCTTTAGTAGTCTGATTGGCTTAAACAAGGATGGGTATAATTTTCATATCATCTTCCCATTTACATCTGAAAGTATTCCTGATTTCCTTGGCCGTGCAACTCCAAAGAATTTCAGTGTTAAAAGTTGATGCAATCTGATTTTCTTACTGAAAATTACACTAAGAGGCAAGCAGGGAAATAATGTATGCCCTCCCAAACTGGTAAGATTTGTACAAGCTTAAAACTATTATTCTGTCTTCATTATTAATACTATTAATCAGCATTTTATTATAAAGTAGGAGAAACAAGACTGTCAAAGACATCTTACATAAGAAACATCTGATAGCTTTCATATACTGAAAGCAAAATGATTAAATGGGACTTAACACCAGACGACTTTGTTTAGTACTCTTGGCTTGCAGGGCTCATACTGTATGGTAACCCTCTGCTTAGTCTCAGGGTTTGAAGTCGGGCACAAAGTTCTCCGTGTGGGCAGGATGATGCCATTCTGAAACTGAGTGGAAACAGGCTCAGTTGAACAGGAAGGACATGGGGTTAAATGACAGATGGGAACCTGCTCCTAGACATCCTGGACCAAAAATAGCTTCCCTTCTTAGAAGCAGGTCAGAACAAGTCTGAGATGAGAGCTACAAGATTTGTCATATGGCTTCCTAGTTACGTATCTAAAAAAAGCCCAAAACCTAAAGTACCCAACCAAACACAACTGGGATTTCCCAGTTCCCATTTTCAGCTTACTGTGAGGATTTTTGGAGCCATGGTGCCATAGTGGTTCCTCATTGGGCTGCTAATCGCAAGCTCGGTACTTCAAAACCACCAGCCACTCCATGGGTGAAAGGTGAAGCTTTCTACTTCCTGAAAGAACTACAGCCGCAGAAACCCACAGGGGCAGCTCCAACCTACTGAGTCACTGGGATAGACTGGCTGGCAGGGAGTTCCTGAGTTTATCCTAAGAAGTGGCCCATCCCAATGGAGATCCCCTCATAGAGGGGTTTAGGAGAGGAGATGGGTCAGTCAGGGTGCGAGGTAGTACCAATGAAGAGCACAGCTTTCCCCCAGATCCTGGATGCTTCCTCCCCCCAACTACCATGATCCGAATTCTACCTTGCAGGACTGGATAGGGCAGAGGTTGTACACTGGTACATATGAGGGCTGGAGGCACAGGGAATCCTGGGTGGATGATACCTTCAGGACCAAGGGTGTGAGGGGTGATGCTGGGAGAGTGGAGGGTGAGTGGGTTGGAAAGGGGGAACTGATTACAAGTATCCACATGTGACCTTCTCCCTGGGAGAGGGACGGCAGAGAAGGGGGGGAAGGGAGACTCTGGATAGGACAAGATATGACAAAATAACGATGTATAAATTACCAAGGGCACATGAGGGAGGGGGGAGTGGGGAGGGAGGGGAAAAAAAAGAGGACCTGATGCAAAGGGCTTAAGTGGAGAGCAAATGCTTTGAGAATGATTGGGGCAGGGAATGTATGGATGTGCTTTATACAATTGATGTATGTATATGTATGGACTGTTATAAGAGTTGTATGAGCCCCCAATAAATTGTTTTAAAAAAAAGAAGCAGCCCATCTCAGAACTGGAATGTTAGCCTCCATGGGCAGTGAGAGGGGGGCGTGATCCCAGTTCTCTTCTAGACTGTAGATCTATCTGCCTTAGATGGAAATGGCTGATACTCAGAATGCAGCACTGGAACCAAGTCACAATTACTAGACTATGTGACCTGGAACAAAATTGCTGAGACTTTTGGTCCTCAAAGGCCTGGACACTATGCAAAACAACAACAACAATAAAAAACAACCCCCCAAAACAAAAAACCATGAAGTTGAAGAGAATGCAGAAAGCAGAGACGGACTGAACTTTGAAGCTTCAGCAACCTGCCTCCTTCCCTGTTTCTGCGCTTCCCAGTGGACTGTGGTCAGTCCAAATGTACCCGTGTGGACTACGAGCCACAAGACGGTGTTGGAATCCGCCTGAAGGTGTCTTAAGAGACAGACATGGGATCTTCTTCCAAAAGTCACAGCCTTGAAAACCTTCTGGAACAAATCTACACACAGGCACCTATCATTTTATAATCTATGTCCTGTATGTGTCCCATTTGTTGTCCCTTTCCTACCTGTTTTTGTGATGAATCAATCTGCCACCACTTATGATTTAGTGACAATGTCCTTCGTTTTCTACACTTTGTAATTGAGCCAGGTGGCTTTGAGTCCCTCAGGCACCATGGCGGCTTCATGCTGATGGTCGCTCATAGGAATGATTTGTTGCTGACTTTTATTTTGTCTTTGTTCTATTGAAGACGTACTAAAGTGGCCTCTGGAGAATGTATTTGACTTTGGGGGTCTCCTTTTCCCTAGAACATCCTAAAATACACAATCAGATCCGAGTCAGGATCCTTGGCCTTCAGAGGTTGCTTTGTTATTGATGTCAAGCATATCTCGAAGGAAATTGCTAGGAAGACAGAGGGCAGGTTGAGTCAAGAAACCCTGAAGTTTATTTTGCAAGCACAAAACAGATGGAAACAGTGGGATTTGCTGCCCCCAAACTGCTTCGGGAATCAAGCAAGTTTTATACCCAAACTATGTGATAAAAAGCGGGTTGAGTAATGATCACAGGAAACAATCAATACTCCAAAGTATGAAACAATGAGCAAGTTGTGCAATGGGCACAGGAAACAATGACCAGTGCCTTCATGTTTCAAAGGGTGACGGTGATCAGGAGTGCAACATTTCCCAGCCCACCATCTCCTGAAGCACCCTGTTCCATGGCTTATCTAAAGGGGTGTTTCTTCATGCCTGACTACCTGTTTCTAATGGCCTTGATTACTGCATCCCTAAGTTAGAAGACTAAGCTACTGATTATAAGCTTAAAAGGAATTACTGCTGCATGGCAGAGGGTGGTGCAGGCACCAGTGGAAAACTCCACTTCGGATTTCCAACAAACGAAATCTTAAATGATGTGTATTTCTAGTTTTTTCTTATTAACACCAGGTTAACTCTAACTCTAACTCTAACTCTCTCTCTCTCTCTCTCTCTCTCTCTCTCTCTCTCTCTCTCTCTCTCTCTCTCTCTCTCTCTCTCTCTCTCTCTCTCTCTCTCTCTCTCTCTCTCTCACACACACACACACAATCAAAAATAGACAAAGCTTATTTTTTTCTAACATTAAAAGAATGGGTAGCTCTTAGGAGTAGAAGGTTTTTTTCCCCCCCATTAAAAACTACTGCACATTATAGGAGAGTACTTTTTCCCCCTAAGGATTATTTTGAGAGCAAATGTTTAAAATCTTGACTCTGTTTAAAATTGGCGAACATCTTCATGCGCATGTGTTCTTTGGAATGGCTACGCGGATGCAGCTGGGCATGGCTACAGGCTCAGAGGACAGACTCCTTATCAATCAACTGAAATCTGAAGCGTGCCCGGCCTTGAGCAAACAACATCCAGGTGCTTAATCAATGCTTTGGGGCTATGATGTGAATGCTATACAAATTGTGACATAAAACAAACAAACTTAGCCGCCCAAATTCAAGGGCAGGACAGCCTACCTTCAATTCTAGACCATGGAAGTGTTCGTCTAGGGCTGAGTCTGTATTTTAAGAACAGAAAGGGTCTAGGGCAGTGTTTCCCAACATGAATGATACCGCCCCCTAGTGATACTCCCCCATCCAGGGGCCGGGTGCTGCAAAAACCGATGCCTACACTTTATTCTGGATTATGGGCTAAAGAAAGTTTTCACTTGGCGGGGGGGAGGGGGGGTGCTGAATTTTTATTTTTTCCTGAAAAGGGGGCAGTAGTCAAAGAAGTTTGACAGCCAATGCTGTCTGGAGCTGGGACCGCAGTGGCATGCAGATCCCAGCACTTATTGGCTAAATGATCTCGGGTAAATAGTGTAAACTTGCTTTGTTTTAATTTCTTCACCTGTAAGCCTGGGGGTATTATATCCTCCTACCTTCAAGGGGCTTCCAAATGTTTGTGGAATAAAAAGAATGAGATGATTCCATAAACTTTCTGAGGGCCCCCTGTATAATTCAGGAATGTCTAGAGCAGGGATCCTCAAACTATGGCCCGCGGGCCACATGCAGCCCACTGAGGACATTTATCTGGCCCGCTGGGGTGTTTTAGCCCCATTTGTTTTTTACTTCAAAATAAGGTATGTGCAGTGTGCATAGGAATTTGTTCATAGTTGTTTTTTAAACTATAGTCCGGCCCTCTAACAGGTATGAGGGACAGTGAACTGGTCCCCTATTTAAAAAGTTTGAGGACCCCTGGTCTAGAGAATAAACAGCGAAGTTTCATCTCGGTCTGAAGGATCACAGATCTTACAGTATACAATGTAGAGGGCAAGGTGTGGTTGTTACTGCTGTACACATGATTGTAGAGGGCTCTGGAGATGAAGCAGAAATAGCTCCCCCAGATGACTGCACGGGGCTCTAGTTCTTGGTATCCAGAGCTTTTGAGGAGCAGCCTGTTGCTTTGAACCAGCTGCGGTGCTCCAAGGGTTAAGCGCCCAGCTGCGAATTGAGAGGCCAGTGGTTCAAACCAACCAGCCTCTTCCTCGGAGGAAACACCTGGGAAGCTGCACCGTTGTGAATGGGTATTTGGCAACTCCCTATGGTACTCTACTCCAACAAGTAGGGTCAAGAGGAATCGGAAGTGATTAGACAGCTCACAAGTACAAAGCTCATTTTAAAGAGCCCTGGTGGTGCAGTGGTTAAAGCACCCAGCTGCTAACCCAAAGGTCGTGATTTGCCTCCCGCAGCCACTGGGAAAAGACATGACTGTGAGCGGCTGTTAGGGCTCCCAGGCTTGGCAACCTCAGGAGGCTGTCCGCTCTGTCCTCCAGACTCACTCGGATTTGGACTTGACTGAATGGCCCGGGGGGGGGGGGGTCAGTTTTCTGCATGCGCATTCTAGAGCAGAAGGGGAGGCGTGGGAAGAAAATTAAATGCTTAACAAAGTCAGGTGACTGAGCCCGAAACCAGCAGCAGCACTGTGGGCCAAAGGGTCTGAGCTATGGTCATGGTGCAGCCTTGGTGGCCTAGTGGGTTACATGTCAGGTTGCTAACTTCAAGGTTAGCAGTTGGAAACCACCAGGTTCTCTGAGGCAAAAGAGGAGGCTTTCCACTCCTTGTGAAGATTCACTGTCTCTGAAACCCACAAGGGCGGTTCTGCTCTGTCCTACTGGGTCACCATGGGTTGTCATCGCTGGGACAACAGCGAGCTTGGTGACTGTGGTTTTATGATCATGGCACAATGTCACCTTTCAGCAATGTACTGGCAGTATTCAAACATTGGAAATACCAAAGCTCTTACATAAGAAACACGATTCTCAAGAATCTGTGATTATAAGCATTTTACTTGGTTCACCCACAACTCATTTTTTTTAGAGAGTGATTAGCTGTCCCAACCATGCTACCTTTAAGTCCAATCAGGAAATTATAAAATATAATGGAACCATACTTTTTTTTGAGGGGGAGTAAGGAGTACTGGCCCGAACTGTGTTATGCCACCTCTTACTTCTCATTAACACTGGCCCCGCCCTAGTCTACTACAAAGCACAGTCAGCTGAGATCAGTGCCTCATCAAACACTGTTCCATGGGGCGTCCATACGAGGAAGGGAGGCACTGCAGGTAATCCATGCGAGTCACTGCGGCACGAACAGAGAATGGGCCAGGAAGCCACTGACTATGGTAAAAACCAGAGCTCATCTTGGCATTTAAATCTGGGCTCACCGACGTTCAACATCAACATGACTCAATAGCAGGTCGGCTCTGCTGGACAATTCGGGCTGATCACATTTTACACAATGAATGGGGTTTGAAAATAGCTGTGTGCCAATCAATTTTCCTTAAGATGTTTCATTTGGGGGGACTTTGAAAACATCTGTATGTTTTAAAACAATTTCTTCTTTTGTTTATTGACACTGTGAGGGAGGACAAGCCATCCTGAGCTAACAGAGCAAACAATAAATACCAAGCTGTCCCTGGAGGCCGTTTTCTCCTGTAGGCCAAGTTCAGAGTGTCACAACTCCCATGGGAGAGAAAGGCTCCAGTGTGCTTGTAGAGTAAAACGTACACGTCACCAGAAGTGAAGCTGCCCCTGTTTGGGGTATTATCATTCAGAAATGGGTAGAGTCGTGGGGCAAGGTATACATGGGATTCAAAGCCATTCACAGATGGTTTTGCACTGAAAGATACTTCCCCGGGCACAACCACCTGTATGTTCACCTATGCACGTGTGAATGTGGGGCGCAGCACCTTCAAACAGAACAAGGTCCCAAGCCAGAATATAGATTCTAATAAATATCTGCTTCTTTCTTTGACTATTTTGGGGATTCGGAGTGTTTACACAGCAAACTTGAAACAGAAATTGGATATTTACCTCAGAGATTCAAAAAGTCGAGGGATCAAGAGGAGACAGTAATGAGACCTCTGTCTGAGGAAAGCAATGTCAGGGGACCTAAATGAGGAACAGAGCTCCCAGCTTCTAGCCACCTCTTGTTTACATGTCTGACAAGGTTCATTTACAGCCAGCTTTCTAGAGCCCAGTGCTCCTGTGGCATTCTGAATAGAACAAGGAACCAAGCCCAAACCCAGACACCCTTGTAAAATATGATGGGAATCAAGGCCAGAAGACTTTAAATATTTACCAAAAGAAGCCAGTTATATGCTGAGACCAATCATCTCATTTCAGCCACCGCTTCCCCAAACTCCCTTTTCAAATGAGTACAAGTTTGAAAAACCCACGCAATACTTTGGGATAAGAGCTAAATGGAAGAAGACACGTGTGTTGACCCGTTTTGCTTAGGGCTCCTCAGTTTTCACACGTATGTAACAGCACCTGACACTTAATGAGCTGAGTGCACTGCTTTGCAGAGCTTGCCATCATGGGCCAAGCAGGCAGGTCTTATTATTACACCCAGTTTGCAAATGACGAAGCTGCGTTTCAAAGAAACTATAACCTGCTTGAAGTCAGGTAACTGGTAGCTATGGGATTCAAACCAAGGTAGCTCTTAATGAGTGTATTTTATTCGCTTACTAATATCTTTTTCGAAGAAGAAATATAGATGTATTCTACCAGAGGAAGAAGGGGGGTGGGGGGAGGTGGGGGTAGCACAAGCTATTGGGAGGTTTGATAGGTTGTGAACTACAAAAATGATGATCTGAAATGTAAACTCCTACCTAATGCACAATAAAGTTAAAGAGATAATATAGGTTGTGGCAAAGATAAGAACCCAAAGCTGGGATTTCATTCGACAGCGCTGTCACGGAAGTGTTTTAAGTAAATACATTAATCTCACTGTGCTTCCTTTGAAGGCAGCCTGGTGGCACTGGCCACGTGGTTGGCAGTTGTGAGAGCGATGACGCTGTCCACTCCCGTAACGACCCACAGAGTCCGAGTCTCGCACTGAGTCGGAAATGACTCAACGGCAGTGGGCGGGGTTCGGTTGGAGGCTTCATTTAAAAGCAGCCTTGTGTTTCTTTTGACAAGGCTGGAAAAATGCTTTTCAATTCATACCATAAAAAACAAACTAGTTTCTTTCATGATATTAAAGAACTCGAACATTGGTAAGTTCAATAATCCTACAGAAAAAGGGACCAGGGATACGCGCAGTTCAGAGAGAAAGAAATATGAATCGGTCTTAGTTACGCATAAAAAGACTTTCAACTCAGAGAGGGCACTCTGTCAGAATGGAGCTTTGTTCTCAGACTGTAGAACAGAGTCGAGCAGTGATAGATATTTGTTGAATAAAATATTTATTCATGTACAGTGTGTGGACAGAAGGGCAAGATACAGGAACAGCATTGTGAATTTTTCTACCATTTGTGTAGAAAAATATTTTATGCTCAGATAAGCTTAAATATGCATAAAATATCTGAAAGGCAAAGAGCTAATAATAGTGTTTGTATTTGGGGAAGATAGGGGGGTGGCTAACTTAAAAAGTGGGACTGAAATTGTGTAAAACAGATGCTATTTTCCTTCTGAATTTCGAACCACATGAATGTTGCACTTACTGAAAATATTTAAAAGAGACATCTTTAAACTAAAAACATATAAACATACACTCATATGTATGCATGTGCATGAATACATATACAAACACACATATATTTTAAGGATTAGAAAAAAGTAATCAGATTGACGAAGATCAAAGAACGTAACACCAAAATAATTGGGATCAGCATATATATTATTAAGTAGAAGGAAAATGATGTGCAAAATCATAATAAGCTACTAATTCACTAATAAAGAAGTAAATATGAAGATATCTTGGTATTGTTATATTAAAGATAAAATTACAGGAAGAATTATAAATACACTCCTAAGAGGGTGGGCCACCACTTGTCATTCAGTGTGTCACACCGTGGTGGCTTTGAATATAAGCAATATCCATATCTCCTTCAGAAGGAGCATGGCTCAGAATGAGAAGATACAGTGGCAAACATCAATTAATGATTAGAGCTTGGAATGGATGAATTATGAACCTGGGACAATTTGGAAGTCATTAAAAATAGAATGAACTGCATAACGATTGGTATTCTGGGTGTTAATCCGCAAAAACAGACTGATAGTGGACACTGAATCCGAGAGTCAGCTGGCTGACTGTGCCAGGAATGACACAATCAAGAGGACCATTCGAAGAGCTATCCTGAAGTACAATGCAGGCTGTGGCAGGACAGTGTCTGGCTGCGTGCACGGAGGTCTGGTAAACACAACTATTATTCAGATGCATGCACCGACCATTGAAGCGAGCGAAAAGAAACGGAAAAAGTCACCCCATGTCTCCTGTCTGAAATTGATCAAACATGCAATCAAGAATCATTGAAAATGACTGATTAGAACGCAAAAGTCGGGGGGGGGGGAGGCAGGAACAGTGGTTGGAAAATAAGGCCTTGATCACAGACATGAAGCTGGAGATCACATGATAGAGTTTCACAAGACCAATGACTTCTTCATGGCGATTAACTTTTTTCAGTCACACCAAAGGCACACGGACTTCTCCACATGGAATACACTGACATCAAACTGACTACACCTGTGGGAAGAGAGCATGGAAAAGCTCAACACCAGTAGCAAACGCCAGACTAGGGGCCGACTGTGGAACAGACCATCGATGGCTCACGTGTAAGTTCAGGATGGAGTGGAAGAAGATGCACAGGAGTCCATGAGGGCCAAAATGTGACCGTCTATCCCACCTGAATATCGAGCACACCTAAAGGATATATTTGATGCGCTATCTACTAATGATCGTGACCTGATGAGTTGTGGGATGACATCAAAAACATCATTCATGAAGAAAGCCAAAGGACATTAAAAAGACAGGAAAGAAAAGAACAAGGTGGATGTCAGAGGAGATGCTGAAACTTGCTCTAATTATAGCGCCGTTAAGGCAAATGGAGGAAATGGCAATTGAGTTGAACAGAAAATTTTAAAGGGCAGCTCAACAAGACAGAGTAAAATAATATAATGAAATGTACAAAGACTTAGGGAAACAAAAAGAAAGCACACACTCAGCAATCTTAAGCTGAAAGTCCTCAAGAAGAAAGTCAAACTCTGAGTTGCAATACGGAAAGATCCTATGGGCAAAATATTGAATCATGCAGGAGGCATCCAAAGAAGATGGAAAAAATGCCCGGTAACTTTACAAAAAAGAACTCGTTGACATTCAACCATTTCAAGAGGTATCATGTGAGTAAGAACCAACGGTACTCAAGGAAGGCGTTCAATCTGCACTGAAAGCATTAACCAAAAACAAGGCTCCAGACATTGATGGAATACTAATGGAAATGTCTCAACAAGTTGAGGAAACATGGAAGGACTCACTCATTGATGTTCAAGAAATATGGAAGACAGCTACTTGGCCAACTGATCGGAAGAGGTCGGTTTGTGGCCATTCCAGAGAAAGGTGACCAAACAGAGGCACAAATTATAGATCATTGATATAGAATACAAGTAAAATTTTGCTAAAGCTCATCCAACAGTGGTTGCTGTAGTGTCTTGAGAGGGAGCTGCTAGACAGTCCAGAATCAGAAGAGGTTGTAGAACAAGGACTATCACTGCTCATGTCAGATGAATCTTGGCTTACAGTAGGGAACACCACAAAGATGTTGACTTGTATTTCATGGACGACCGTGTGGATGTTAACACAGGGTGTAAACAACGTACCAGGGTGAAGGATGCATTGGGAAGTTCTTTCGAGAAGTAGAGCCAACAAATGCAGATGGACAGTGGATTAGCAGCATTATAACCACTACTTTGCAGTCCCTTGTGAAAGAAGGATGCAGCCAATGATTACGGATGGCGGCTAAAATCATTAATTAGGTGGAAGGCTGTCAGAGAACTTACTCATGGAGGTGTGTGAAATTGGCTGGGCCCAGAAAGCAATGCGAATATCATAAAACCAATTAGAACTGAGACTGCACTTATCCCTAGTTGATGTGATCCAAGGAAGTACAATAGTTTCTATACTTATGAAATAATCGTGTTTAAAACAGAGTAATCTACCCAGTTTGCAGAAGGCTATGGATGACAGTGGAAGCCAAAATGCATTTGCAGGATCCACACATGGATTAAGAGTCCAGTAAAAAAAAAAAGCCTCTGGCAATAATACAGGGCTGTGAATTGCCTCGTTATCAGAGAGAGCATTGTAACGCCCATTATGGCAGATGGAGTTGAGTTAAAATACAATGTCCTGTCATTTGATTTCCCTTTTAATCCATTGTAAAACTGTTCTAGCTTTTAATACATATATATTTTAAAGTGCTAAATGACTGTTAACAAAACAATTCTGAAAACGCTGCTACTGACCATACCCGCCAGGAGGAAGAGCGGCAGGTGTAGGATTGAAAGTTTACCACATTATAGAATAAGGTAATTCTCCAAACCACATTCTGCATGGCAAATCTTCATAGTGAAAGAGTTCAAAATGTGGGGAAAGCAATTTGGGGGCCTTACAGAGAAGTGGGAAGCTGTCTAAGTAGAGGTGAGTAAAACACTGTCCTTTAGGTTGCAGACCGTGCCTGCCCTTCGGTTTGAAATTGCCCTAGATTCGTATTAGAGTGAGAGTCTAGCTTCTCCACAGAACAGGGACTCTGTACAAAAGACACAATCTGGCCAATCTGGGGTGAATGCCTACAAAACTTGTCCCCAGTACCATGAAGTCATGCAAGAGATGTGAGTACAGGGAAGAGGTCTAACCAGAGGGTAGGGCGGTCAGGTCCTCTGCTGCTGCCCAGCCATCACAGAATGGTGCCGTCCGACATGCTCACGAAGCTGGAAATGACAGTGACGTCTGCTGACTGAACAATGTCAGGCAGAGCCCTTAATGGTGGGTGTGTGCCCCAAGCTGACGAAAAAGTCAAAGTGCAAATCTAACTTACAGTTTTCCGACAAAACTTTTTGGCTCTCATTCCATTTTTTTTTATCAATTTCAAGTGAAGTTTGTGCAAAATAGTTTTCTCTTCATTCAACGATGTGCACCAAAAAAGGAATCTACTTGTTATCTTCTTGGTAGGCTTTGACATCAGATTGTTCCAGTTTTAATATTTTGTTTTCTTTTGAGATTTTTCTCTCTTCTGACTAGTCATTGTTGTTGGTTGGTTTGCTTGCTCCCTGATTGTTTTATATGATTGTTGTGTATGAAATCCAGGATAGATAGATCTATAGACAATAACTGGATGAATAATTACCTAGAGGCACAGCAGGGAGACAGTGGGGGAAGTGAGGAGCTAATAACAACGAATAGGGGAGGACAATGTTCTGAAATTGCGGTGATGATTACATAACTCTTCTTGATTGAAAAATTAAGTGGTTGATATGTGAAGTAGATGGCAATACAATTATTTTTTAAGGGATATATTTAAGGCCAATCTAAATCGAGTCAAATCTCTCTATATAGCTACACCAATTTACAGAAAACTCAGGAGACAGAGGAACAAGTATACTAGCACCAGGGGAATACAATGAGGAATATCCAGACTACATACATTCCACAGGACAAATGACCAGGTCCTTTCTCAAGTAAACATCAAGGGAAAATATGAGGACGGGAGAAGAAATCCAGAGATTAAAATGGAATCAAGACAAACAGACAGAAACACATTATGTTGACTTTTGGATTTTATTTTTTAACACACTGTTAAATGACACTTAGGAGAAAATTGGGGAAACTGGAATATTACAGAAATACTTGAATTATTAAACTATTTTCTTATGTGTAATAAAGTTATCACGGCTATTTTAAAAGGGAAAAATGTCCCAGTGCTTTAGAAATACATACTGAGTTATTTATATATATATGTATATGTATGATTGATGGTATATCTTGGATTTATTCTAATATATAGGAGAATGGGATTTGTCTCCTTGGTTTGGAAGTGTGGGGTTTGGGTTTCATGGGACATTTTAAATCAGCCCAGTGTCATGTGTAATGGTTTATTGTACTTCACAAGTCACCGTCTGGAGCCTTGGCTCGTAAAACCTTGCCAGTGACCATCCAAGGCAAAACAATCCATCTCTACTCACTCGGCAGCCACCAAAGGACGGTAGAATAAGGAACAAGGGGAAGAGAGAGGATATATGGCTAATTGTTCCCCCCACCCCCACAAAAACAGCTTCCTTTGTCATGAGACTACCTGGGGCCTGGCTACCATTATTGATGGTATATTGATTATATAAAGCAATCTATTATACTTTAGCTTAACTAATAATCAATCTGCTGTGAGCATTATGTGCTTTCAAGAACGATCTATATGGAATCGAATTGACAACAGTACCTCTGAAACTTAAGACAGGAAATTTACGGGGTTGTGAGTTGCTGTGAATGGGAGAACAGCTCAGAACAGCAGGCTGACATAGTCGAATGTCTCAAAGAACTGACCCAGGGTCAGCAAGTTGTACATGTAGAAACTGATGAACGGGGTGCGTCTCGCTGCACATATTCTTAACAACAAGAAAATCGTTTTTTAAATTATGGGGATGGGAGCATTATAGTTGAGACCATGCTGGGCGCTCGATGATAGCTGCTGTGTTGGAAGATGGGGGCAAGGAGGGCATTACACTATTCCCTCTGCTCGTACTTGTAGGTGTGTGTGAGAATTTTCATCATAAAAACACTTTTTTTACATGGGATTATACAATTCAAAATTTAATTCCTTTTTGTCCTCCTTCCTACCCCAGGAAAATAACTTAGTTTACAAGCTGTTTAATATTTATTTTGCTCATTCAAACATAGTTCCAGATCATGGCTGTCTTCAAAATTGTTCTCAGTTGCCTACAATAGTCCCAACAACAACAAGAACAAAACAAACTCTCTGTCATCAAGTCAATGCTGACTCCTATTGACCCTATAACAGTGGTTCTCAACCTTCCTAAGGCGTGACCCTTTCATACGGTTCCTCATGTTGTGGTGACACCCCAACCATAAAATTATTTTTTGTTGCTACTTCATCACTGTAATTTTGCTACTGTTATGAATTGAGTGACCCCTGTGAAAGGGTCATTCAATCCCCGAAGGGGTCATGACCCACAGGTTGAGAACCTCTGCTGTAAGACAAGGTAGAATTGCCCCTGTGAGTTTCCAAGACTGTAACTCTTTATGGGAATAAAAAGCCCTGCTTTTCTTCCAAGGAGTGGCTGGTGGTTTCAAACTGCTGACCTTTCGGATTGCAGCCTAATGCATAACCACTGTGTCATGATGGCAAATATTCTGAGAGCCCTTTGAGTTGGGCAAAACTATCTCTTACCATCCTTTGCTTACAGAAGGCTAGAATAGAATGGACATTGTGGTTTCTGATTGTCTTTTAAAGAATCTCAAAGGCTCCTGGGAAGTTTCTTGGGGTCTAGGGGAAGAAAATGGGTTGGGCTTATGATTCAGAGCTTCAGACCCCAACCCATCAGCAGACCCTCTTCTACCTGCTATGTAAACAAGGGCGCAAAGAGGTGAATGTTCTGGAAAAAGAGGACTCACAGTTTTCCTAAGAAATTCCTGGCAAAAAGCTCAGCAACTGAACCAAATATTACAAAAGTACTTACACTGAATTGAGGTGCAAACTGTTCATGAAAATTATGGAGGTGCTAACCAAAAGGATGGAAATTCAAGTCCCTCTAAAGTTGAAAGGGGGCCTGAAGATCTCCCCACCACCCTGCCCCTAAACCCCAGTCATTGCAAAGCCTAGACATTCAGCCCACATGACTGAACAATTCTGGACAATTCTAGTTAAGGTTCTTGCTCTTTCCCCCACAACTTCTGGGTCTTTTGAAATTCAGAGATGTAGCTGGTCCCTTGCTTAAGTAACCCTGTACCCTGCATGGAAGGGATTACACCAGGTATTTCCTGACAGATGAGAATGCTGTGCTGTCCAGACCACCCAGAGGATGAGTCCCTATGCAATTTGGTGCCCTGATTTAATAAAATCTGAACATCAGTGGAATGCAGATAACTGAGCCATAGCCTCACAGAATAAAACATTTTAATTTAGGTGTTTCCACATACACACCCCTGCCCCCATTCAATGGTTAAATATTACACTTCCCCACACCATTTACCAAACTGTCCTTGCATCTCAGTTGTCTGCGATGGCAGCTCTAGCACACATCTCATATTAACTAGCACATGGTTCATCTCAAATATAACACCTCTGTCTACGCGTGGGCCCTTGGGAACTTCTCCATTCCATTGGTCAGTCTATTTCTAGGCCCATTCCAGTGTCTTCATCACAAAAGTCTATCTTGACATCTAGAAGGACAAATGCCTTCCCTTCCCTCAGCCTGGCTGCTGGCAGCATTTGGGCTCCTCAAGACCCTTTGTGCTTCAATAGATATTGCAGGATCCAATCCAGTTTTCAGCTTCTGAGAAAAAGTGCATTAGGATTTTAATTTAAACTACACTGACTGTACAGCTCCATTCGGCAAGAACATCTTTATGACAATGGTTTTCCTTTTCATGAATGTCTTATAACAAGTTGAGTGTGTTTATAATCAGGCAATTATAAATATTACTAAAGAGCAGTGCCTACAAGCAGATACACGGTTGGCATGTAAGCTGTTGGATTATGGCCGGGACATTGTCAGCACTTCACCTCTTGTTCTCCACAATATCCTTGGGCAGATCGCAGCACACACAAATACCTATGCAAAAATCGCCTCTGTTAAACTCCCTGGGTGTGATCTCATTCGCTTGTCCACATTTGTGCAACTTACATGTCGTCTTTGCATAATAACAATTGTGTTTCTGATTCTATAGGAACCGTTTTTCAGTATTTCACTGGTAAGTTGTTTGCATAAACTTTAAAAAGATTACAAAAGTCCTCTTCTGTTTATGATTTGCTACGATACTTAGTAACTACAATGAATGAGTAACTTTATTGAAATGTTTTCTTACCCATTAGGATGGTCATGTGCTTATCTTCTTTGATCTATTAATGACATTAATACAGTGAATGGCATTTACAAAATTATAATATGAACCCAAACTTCCAGATTTGATTCATCTGCTCCACAGTCACATCTCTTACACCACATCCAGTGATGTGGATGAAATAAACATATTTCTTTCACATACACAGCGGAAAAGTGGCTATCAATTTAGAAGAGCACAGAATAAAGTTAATAAATTAGGTATACAAGTATCATATTACCCCTATGGAGCCCAGATGACAATAAACTCTATAAATAAAAATCTACACCCCAGTGCAGGCGAATTTTCCGAAAGCAACCTGATCTATCTTCTGGAAAAACAAACACTGCTATCAAAGTGGAGCATTTGTTTTGTGCATTCTCTATCCTGCACCACTTTGGGTTCTAGGTCATCAAACCAAAAGTGTAATTTTTCAACATTTCTCTAAAAAACACAGCAGTATGGTAAAAACCACCGGTCAGCGGAAGCACATATCAGTAATTCAAAATGAATAAAACCGATGCTTTCTCTACCAAATTCATACTATTAAGACATTGTAAACCCAAACCAAACTCACTGTCAAAGTCAATGCCAACACAGGGCAACCCTGTAAAAGACTTCTAAAACTTAAGTAAAGGACAAGGATCTTCATTTTGGAATTTCCGAGGAGACAGCGAGCAAGTTCCTTTAGCTCTGCCTCTTCATTCATGATGCCTCAAGCTACCCAGTTAGGTAAGAGAAGACGGACTTTGTGGGTAGTTATCACGCGGATGGATTAAAATCCAATTACACCTGTACTTTTATCATCCTGAAAAGAAACTTCTTAGTTTAGCATGCCTTATCTTGTACTACGTTCATACGACATGGCCTAGGGCTGATGTTTTTCTGGTTTTCCAACTGCTCCTTGTGGTGGAGGCGGCTAGGAAAGGAAACTCCATGAGACCGAGGCTTGGAGAAACAAGAGAGGATGGAAGAAGCTCTTCTACAGAAGTCAAGTACATGCAGTGTTCTCTGGATTGCAGGCATACTTTCCCAGGCACTACAAAAATATCCAGGATCCCTGGTGGTGCTTTGGGGTGAGCACTGGGCTGCAAACCACACGGTCAGCGGTTCAAAACCTGCCAGCTGCTCTGTGGGAGAAATATAGGAGCTTTCTACTCCTCTGCAGATTAATATCCTGGGAAACTATGTGGGGCGGCTAGGAGTCAGAATCTACTTGACAACAGGGAGCTTGGTTTAAGTTTATATGTTTATAAAACACACCAAGAAAGGGGAAATACGTCTTTTAGGAAAGCACATTTTCTTGGGGGTGAGTTGTATTCAATAATATGGCCCTTCTAGCCATAAGTTCTTGTGTGAGGTTTATAATTCCAGGGGGTATATGCGTGTGGCTGTATCCCACTTTGGAAGGCATTTTCTGCTATACAATGAACACGATTAGGGTGACAGTCAGACCTGACAAGCAGAAGGTATGAACCAAGCCACACCTCTGCTTCCTTGGGGAACTCTCTGTGACTACTTTACTGGAGCGTGTGACTTCAATCTTACAGAGCACAGCTGGGACGGCTCCTTAAACGTGAGGCTGACGGGGACTTCGCACATGCTATCGGAGGCACCAGGCCCTGGAGAAGGGCCACATGCTTGGGACAGGAAGCTGGCCTGCAGTGAGAGGATGGACACAGTGGCTGACACAGCAGTGATCGTGAGGATGGCTCAGGACTGGGCAGTGTCTTGTTGGATGAGACACAGGATCACCGTGTACGGGAATCAATTCAACACAGCCTAGCAACGACAACTGTATCAACGGATTGCTCAGCTTGAGCAGAGGCTTTTGAATCCCAAACACCAGTTGATATATTTTTTATTCATTGAGATTTAACACATATAGCATTCCATATTTCAATAAAATAAAATAGAATGTACAATTGTTATCACAATCAATTGCTAACACAGTCAGTTTTCAAACATTCTTTTTTCTACACGTACTCTTTGACATTGTCTTCCTTTTATCCGCCCCCCTCCCCAACACTGTACCTCCCCCCTCCCCCTTATTCTACTTGTCCATATAGGTTCATCAATCCTGGGTTTCATATACCAAAAACCAGAAAAGCAAGTAAAACAGCTTTAAGAGGGGTGATCTCAATTTACATAGCACCAGAGATCCACTCTAATATGAACAAACAAAAACCGAAGGAAACAATACAAACCCCAAATACAGAACATTTGGGAAACCAGATCAGGTTTCCACATCATAGGGGGGGATTTACTGACAAAGTTGTACTGTTCAGGTCAGAGTTATGCCTTTGATCTTCCATACTCCTCCCTCCCAAGCCCTCTGTTTAGTGACCACTTTCCTCCCATCCCTCAGTTTTAGACAGGGGGTGTTCCCAGGGGCGTATTTCCTAAGTAGTTCCACAAATGAATCTGGGGGTCCCACTGTCATCCATCGCCTTCTGCACACCGGATTCTCACAATTTAGGCTCTGACACTGATCCCTCCTTCAACTTCGGATTCTATGGATTCCTATCCTTCGGGGACTGATGATGGTGTGCTTCTTCCATGTGGACTTAGTTGACATCTCACTTAGATGGCTGCTTGTTTGGAGACAAGCCTTTAAGACCCAAGACGCTTTATCTGACAGCCGGGCACCATCTAAATTCTTCGCCACGCTTTGCTATAGCACCGGTGTCTTCTGTGTTCCCTTCCTGAGGGTGAGTGCAGTTGATAAAATTTTAAAGTGCTTAAGGTTAGATCAGAAAAGTCAGACAAAAAAGTTTGAATGAAATTTTTTAATATTTCAACAAACTTTATTTTAACAGTAAGTATGATTTGTGGACTCCAGGCTTCACAGTTTCAAGACCTTTAGGTAATTTACTGATACTAAGTTGAGCTAGTAGGTATTTAGCATAATTTAAATGTACATACTTTTACTTTTTATGCCACAGAGAAAACATATGAGCCTGCTAATAAGTGTGTTCACTTTGCCACTTTAACAGGTTTTACTATAGAGATGTGACAGAGATAAAAAAAAAGTTAAGAGCCTTATTTAAAAATTCAATTTTATATAGACCAAGTTTTTTCTAAGCTTTTTAATCTAAAGACTGATAGGCAAATTTATGAGATTTTAAAGAGCTTTAGTACCAAATACATAAAGTAAAACCTGGGTTACTCATTATTAAAATGACAACATTTTCTTTAATTACTGAAATGAAAAGTTAATTTTCTCCTCTATATAACCTGCCTGGAAGGCAAGACTTTGGTGTCTCACTAGAGTTCTGTCTCTCCCGAGTTCGTGTTGTGGGAAAAACAAGACAAAGGCTCCTTTTCTGAAATGGAACAAGGCTACTTCCCCACACCATCGGAGGGCTGGCAATGGCCTCAGTTTGTTCCATCTGCTCAGAATAGCTGAAGAGTGCCCGCCGATCCTTAGAGGTCGCATGTCTTGCACCTCCTTTACTGACTTAACTGTTCTTAGTGGTGGGAGCTGATCTCATTTATTGAGCGTTCACGTCTGTACCTTACTCGGGACAGACTATGGAAGAGGTAGGAGTATGATGTAATCCACTTCCTGCAAAAGCACAGTAACTGCTGCCATGGCTGCAGCAGGCTGACAAAGGCCCCCTGCCTGCCCAGAGGAGAAGGCCAGAAACCCCGCCAGACAAAGGATATGTTATCTAAGCAAAGCACTCATGCTGATTCTTCAACAACTGCATCTCCCACTGGATGCCTCTTTCCATTCCTCAACGATTTCACCTTTGTACTCAATGGATGAACACATTTGTATTACAGTTAAACAGATAAGGGCAGCTGGCAGACCTGCCAGGTGCATACTCCGGTATTTCCTTCCCAGGACAGAATTAGCCCCGGCCTCCCAGAGGGGTAGCCATAACTGCAAAAGGAAGCCTGGAAGACTGCTGCCCTGGACTGTACCATGGTCAATGGTGTCAAAGGAGAGCTGCCAACAGCACATTGACAGGGCTTCCCCAGCCAAGCAAAGAACACGCTAAACTTGATCAAGTTAATTACCTAAAAATTCTTGAATTTTTCTGGGTAAGTACAAACAGAATCATTTTTGTTAACCAGGGACAAACATATACACATTGGAGAGGGGATCTGTACATTTTTTCCTCAGCTCAACAGTATTGGAAACTTCTTATGGCCACAGAATCATGGTGCAGAAATGGGGTTTAGAATACACAATCTACAATCATTTATCAAGCAAATAAACCCCCATTTTATTGAAACTCATAGTTCATAATTTCTTCTCCCCAAGTGATCTTTAGGATCACAGTAAGAGGCATCGTTGACTGATAATTTTATGGAAAGCTTTACGACATGAATACCAGCCCGCACATATGTCACAGTGTCTGCATGTTTGTGCTGATACTGGAGAGCTGTGGTGTCTGTTAGGTTTCAGGAATCTGGGGCGGTTTCTAAGATGAACCAGCCAAGGGAGTAAGAACACGCTAAGGTTAGCAGACACCACCAAACAGGCCTATTTTGCAGGAGCTGGGTTGTATGAAACATCTTTGTTTCAATTTAACAAAGTTGTGTCAACAGGTTGGCAATATTACCATTCATTCTTAATAAAATGAACAAGAAGATCAAGTGACCAGAAACTAAAATAGCATTGGGAGGCAGAGTCATAAAAAATGCATGATGAACAAAGGAACCCAGTCCCCACTTCAATAAACAGCTCTGAAGAGCCGGGGAAAGAGCCAACCTAAGGAATAGATGTGCCCTGAAAACCCTGGTTGCTCAGTGTTTCCTTCTTGCTTTCCCACCAGTCCGAAGGATGTCCTCGTCTTCAGTGGACGAGAGGGAAAACACTTAGGTCAAATCAAGTCTTTGATGAGCTGTGGCAATAGAAATAACCCACACAGAGAAAGATACGAAGGTAAAAAAAAACTCTCTTCAGGAACACAAAGTGCAATGATTAATGGGGAGAGGTGACCTACCTGTGCTTTTTGATACCGTTGGAGAGAGAATCTCCACCTCCACAGTCTGTTCCTTCAGACATTCTGGCTTTCCTGCTGTTCAGATGCTCCCCTCCTTCCCCTGCAAGCGAGCGCGCCGCCACCACTTCCAGTCGACTTAGGGATTGTTCTGACTCGGAATCTGCGGCGAAGCAGGTCCATAGTTAATGACGTGGACGCCAGAGCCAGGCTTCGGTAACAATGGGCAGCTCCCTCCCGGCACCAGGCTCTGAAACTTAAGCTGCCTACTTTGTCTCCGTTAACTACCTCCTCCTCAGAGAACGCACACCACGAAGCCTATGGTGAATTTATGAAACAGATATGTTTATATAAACTTACAATTAAACAGGTGTTACATATTTAAAAGACTTCCAGAGATTACCCATCTCCCTAAGAAAAGGTATCCCGTGTTTCCCCCACAGATTTCTAAGTTTATCTCCCTTCTCATAAGAATCATAAGTGTTTACTTTCTTTAAATTCAAATTTTATAAAACACACAACAAACTATAGTGGCCACACTTTGGGGACGTTTACATTACATTCTATACTGTAGACACAAAAGCAGAGTTAATTTCAAAACACATTATATGTTATGAAATAATTAAACTATTTATATCGAACCCAAAGTATATCATAAAAAAAATCCCACATTCTCGAATCCACTGCTATTTAGCTGGTTCTGCCTCACTGGCCCTGTAGGACAGGGGAGAATGCCCACGTGAGTTTCACTAGGGGAGTGGAAAGTCCTGCCTTCCTACTTTCTTCTGGCTGGCAGTTTTAAACCACTGACCTTGCGGTTAACAGGCCAATGTGTAACCACTCTGTTCCCAGGGCTCCCCAGACTATCCATATACCATTTAAATAGTCGGCAGGCATTTTTAGGATGAAAATGCCATGCTCCCAATGGGCTGCATTCAGGGTGGAGCCATCGGATCACTTAGGAACAACGAGACAATTAATTTTTATAAACTGCATTCTAGTTTTCAGGCACTTACACCTTCTTCATCTCAGTTCAATCTGCCAAGGTTGCTTTGGTGAAGGCAAGGCAGGACCCTGGGGTACTATGTCAATGGTCTCACAGCTTGGGAGTTGGCTGGACTCGAATTTGAACCAAGATTTCTGACTCCTTGTGCAAAGCTGTCTATATTTCAATTTAAAGCGATATTATCCAGTCTCCAAACTGTAAATCATAAAGCTTAGGTCGATGTCTGTGTTTTTATTAAAATGCAAAATTGAGATAGCTCTCCATCTTAATGAAATGACTATCTTGCGGACCTGGTTAGACCAGAGGATGTACAGCGGTGCAGTGGGGATCTGGAGACACAGGGAATCTAGGACAGACGAACCCCGCAACACCAGCGGTGGGAGTGGTGACACCAGGAGGGAAGGGGGTGTAGAAAGGGAGAACCGATCTCGGAGATCTATGTGTGACCTCCTCTCTGGAGATGGGCAATGGGGAGGCGGGTGAGGGGAGACACCAGGGAGTGTAAGATAAGATATAATAATTATTTATAAACTCTCAAGGGACCAGGGGTGGGATCGGGGAGGGAGGGGGACGGGGGGAAAAAAGGGAAACCGAGCTGATTCCAGGAACCCAAGTGGAAGGTGAATTATGAGAATGATGAGTGCAATGAATGTATAAGGGTGCTTTGCTCAATTGATGTATGTACAGATTGTGATAAGACCCTTTTGAGCCCCAATAAAAAGATTAAAAAAAAAAAAGAAATGACTATCTATTCAGCTCTCGGGGGAGCATCCGTACCCATACTCAAGCTTATTTTCACACCAAATACATGTATTGGCATTTCGCTTAGTCCCAGGTGGTTTCAAATAGTTCATGGCCCATTTTCCCTCAAAGTTTCACCTCCAACCCCCTGACCTTGCTCTGTTAGGCCTCAGTCAGCAGGAGTTGTTACAGGGAACTTAGAACATAAAGACTCATGGCTGGCGAAGTGAGGTCAAGTTTGTTTTGGTGTAAAAAATTTGAAATCCCTGTGTAATTTTAAAAATAATATACATTTCCATGGTTCTTTGTATATTCTTCATATATCTCTAAACTGTTCATGAAATTTAAAATGTTTAGTACTTTCTCCCCTCCCCCCTGTATTCTATAATTCCACCCAAATTATGGAACCTTATATTTTATCACATGAGGTTGATTTGGAAGAGCAATTGATAGAGAGGTGTAAGTAGAGGTTGGATAATAAACTTTTAACTCTGAACTCTGGGCACACTTAATAATGTAGGTTATATGCAGAAAGATTTTCAATGCTAGTAAAGTTATTCTATTTTATTTTCTGTAAACTAACTTTAATTGAATTCCTGAAAATATAGCTTTGTTGTGCTATAGTCCTATCATAAATAAGCAACTATTTTTAAAAAATAATCATTTAAAGAGACATTTTTCAATGTCATTTTTGGCAGATAGTCATAAACTTTTACTGAAAAACAGAAACAAACAAACCACAATCTGAATAGCTAATAATTGATAGTCACCCAGTCAATGAAATAAGTAGTTATTAAAATTATATCCTCAAAACAATTTAACAGATAGAAAAATGCTTTTGATAGAATGCTAAATTAAAAATTAAGATATTATTTTACAACCCTAAAATATAGGCTGAATTTTCATTCATTTGTTTGCATTTTAAAAAGATCAGCCTGTCTCAAGTATGCAGACATATGACAGGACTTCAAAAAGGGTGTGGAAAAATGGAATTTAAAGACAATGGGTTTTCCCATACATTTTTTGAAGCTTCCTTGTATGAGCCTATGGGTTCAATGGAATGACAGGCCTGGCTAAGGGCACCAGGAGGCAAAAAGGGGCTGGGCAGATGGGGGTCAGGAGAGGCTGCATGGACGACTTGGTGCTCAAAGGCAAATCCCAGAACAAAGACAATGGTGTTCAAGGCGGAGATGAGAGTCGTGCGTAAGAGGAGAGACGTCAAAACCTGAACAAAAGACAATAGTGCTCTTGGGGTGGTGAGTTCCACTTGTGTACTTTGGTTTAAAAGAAAAAAATTATTTATAAATTTGGATAAAACAAAGTGCTTGTCTTTGTTAGAACTGTGTATATGCATGATAAGCTTATAATCGAGAGAATCACAAACCCCAAAAAGCAGTGAAGCCAAGCACCTCAATGTTTGTGCACAGGATTCTGAGTGGGCTATAAGAGTTAAGAATCAGAGGGCAGGGACTTGGCCGTCTAAAGCAAAAACATGCAAATAAAAGCAGTCGACAGTAGATCCTAAATCAGAGGCAAAGACAGCAGGGGCTTATATGAAAGAGGCAGGTTGTCCCCAAATAAGATGTCAGCATACGGAATACTTGCTCCAAGATCTACTGCCTTCGTCCTTATCAGGCAGGTTAAGATGCTGGGCACCTGCTGCGTAAGGGTTGCCTTGCTAATTGCAAGGTTGGTGCCTCAAGCCCACCAGCTACTCAAAGGAGAACAGAGAAGCTCTCTGATCCCACAAAGACTTGTAGCCTCACACACCCTCTCGAGACTCCCTAGGAGTTGGCATAGGCTCTATGACAGTGGGGGGTGTTTCTGTTCTGGGACAGGCCCTCTGTTTACCCCAGGGCCCACAGCTGATAGCAGTGCTCAGACTTGTCCTGTGGTTGGGTGCTTGACTCTCTCTTTGCCTCTTCTGATCCATGTCTCTTCTACACCCTTTCCCTACAGTCTTCCACCTCACACCCATTCTGGTGAGTCTCTACCCTGCTCCCCACCTTCATTTCCCTCCAGTAACGATCAAGCTATTTCTACCCTGCTCCTGACAAAGGTCATCAATGACTTCCACATTGCTAAGTCCAATGGTCACCTTCTGGCTCCTATTCTGACTCATCGACTCTATCTCACACTGCTTCATTTGTTCCTCCTTCCTTTATCATGTATTCATGTTTCCAGGCACCCCAAAACAAAACAAAACAAACATTGTCATCCAGTCTATTCCAACTCATGGCAACTTTACAGGCCGGTAGGACTGCCCCATTGGGTTTCCAAGGCTATACGTCTGTCTGGTGGCAGAGTGCCAGATTGTTCTCTCACGGTGGTGGGTTCAGACCACTGAGCTTTACGCTAGCAACAGAGTGCTTAACCACTGCGCCACCCCTGCACTAACATTTCCGTCTTCCGAACAAATGAGTCCAGTCGGAATGGCTGCAGTGGCTCACAATCGAGGGCGCGGTGGAGGGCGGGGAGGCGGCAGGAGTGTGGGTGAGGGCATGACTAAGCTGAGCACTTGGTCAGAGTATGAGCCCGGCTGGAGGAATGACTGCTAGGTAATCGAACAGGAGGAAGGAGTGCAAGGAGGAAGGAAGTATTCTGTCAGATGGTCATGGAAGACATACCAGGGGGTAGCGCTCCCAAGGGAGTTGCCTGGGAAGGTTCTCTCTGTCACAGTGAATTTTTTCGTAAAAGCAGTTTTGCTCAAACCTCGGGTTTGTGTGTGATGGATTTAAGGGAATGGCTCGTGGCTGTGAAATTTTGTTTCCTACTGGGGAAAAATGCTGCAGCAGCTGTTTTGATGTTGAACGCAGCTTACAAAGGCAGTGCTTTGGGAAAAACTCAAATGTATGAGTGATTGTGTCATTTCAAAAGAGGTAAAATGTCGATTGATGACAGACTTTGTCCTAGACATCCGCCAGCTTACCAAATGGATAAAAACATAGTCCATTCTATTTAGAGGTTCTGAAAAGATTGCATAATAGTGTGTGACAAAAAGGTCTGATTTGTGGCAGATGGGGGACTGGTTTTGCCACCACAACAATGCACCTGCTTACACAACCATCTCAGTGTGCCAGTTTTTGGCAAAAAAAAAAGCATGCCTCTCTTGCCCTACACACCTGACCCACCTGACCTCGCGCCATGCAATTTCTTTCTGTTTCTGTGAATGAAGAGGGATGTGGATGGACAGTGATTTGACAACGTAGAAGAGGTTAAGAAAAAAAAACAACAACAACAAAAAACCAAGGGAAGTATTGTCAGCCATCCAAACAGATGAGTCTGAAAAATGTTTTCAAGAATGGAATCACAAATTTTCAAATGTAATGGAGAATACTTTGAAGGTGATAAGACTGCTTTGTAAAAAACTTTAAATGCATAGCTGTGAAAAAAGCATTCCTTTTTTGGAGTGGCACCCCGCTTAGAAAGATAGGATTAAGTGAAGTGGAAAGGAGGTTGTGAGCTAGTCATGAAGCTGACTGCACAAGATGCAGCAAATCAAAGTGAGGCAGTGGGACAAGGGAGAATTAACCTGTGAATGAAGCTGTCTCCCCAAACACCCCATGAGTTTCTGTACACTTGCTAGACTCACAAATTTGTCTCTGAGCTTACTAACATCAGTGGCAAAGAAGGAAATATGTTCAATTAAGACTGTGTCTATAAGAGCAGAATAACCAGTTACTTAAAACTCAAATAAACAAACAAAATATCAATATCTCAACTATGTCTAGTACTAAGAGAAGAAAGACATCTAAAATATAAACAAAAAGTCTCCAGGTTCTGAGCATCTGATTTTGTACAAACCATAGCTATAAACCAATCCCCATAAAGCCTATATTAGGAATTTTAGGTACATGCAATATAAATACAAGTGGGTGCTAGTTTATACACATTAAAATGATCATTACTCTCTTATGACATTAAGATACTTTATTATAATCAGAAGTATTTGAGTTTTTATGCATAGAAAGATACATTACCAGGGAGCTTCAAAGGTTTATGGATAAATTGAAATGAAAAGATAATGGAATTCTCCATGAACTTTCTGAAACCCTCTCTTATATATTATGTATTAAAATAAACATTTGACTAATATGTGATGCAAATTGTCCATAACCATTCTGATTGATGAACAAATTTAACTTAAAGACAGATTTAAGAGCAGAGAGACTGTCTGTAGATGTGAAATAGCTTGGACTTCCTTTGGTGGTAGCTGAGAATCATCCTTAATCGACTACACACTTTTCTACCATTAGTCAAACCACTCTTCGTATCTCCTGGGGAACCATAGCTCTGGATATATTTAAACTCAAACAGGATTAACTAAATACCAAGCAGGCCATAGAAGCTAGGGAGGTTTAATGGCCAACGTCAAAGCCTACCCATCGAAGTAGTTGCCCTGCAATGATAAGTCAGTGATCAATCTCAGTGTCTCTGGGGTGATAACTCAAATTTCTCTGTAGTTCCTCTGTTGTGCGCACAAATACGCATATAACTATCAAACAAGTCTTACTTTATTTACCATTCCATGCTATTGGACAACACAGCAATTTCTTGGTGAAAAATATACAGTATTACGACTATGTTGAAGTGGGCAGATAAGTGTCTAGATAGCACTAAACACCAATGAGAAATAGAGTATGCACTGTTTTATGAGTTTGTTCACTCCCATCTAGTTCCAGAATGATTTGGGTAACTTAATTGATAATTATATAGCAAAAACGTTGAAATAAAGCTTTGAAAACTAGATAAGTACAATGTATAAGATACATGTTCAAGTCTACAGACAATCCTTTAGGGTAAACAGAATCTTTACCCATCATTTCTCAATTAAAACAGTAGTTTTAATAGATACAACTTTGCTTGCTGAAAGTGAGGAGGACTTGAAGCACTTACTGATAAAGATCAGGGATTGCAGCCTTCAATAAGAATTACAACTGACCAGGGGATCGAGTGGGAAGAGCATGCTTTGAAAATGACAATGGCAGCATATGTGCAAATGTGCTTGACACACTGGATTAGGGGTCCTCAAACTTTTTAAACAGGGGGCCAGTTCACTGTCTCTCAGACAGTTAGAGGGCCAGACTATAGTTTTAAAAAAAACCATGAATAAATTCCTATGCACACTGCCAAGCAGGACAGGCAGCGGTGGCAAAAACACCCGGGGTGTCGGATGAATGTCCTCAGCAGGTTGCATGTGGCCCGCGGGCCATAGTTTGAGGACACCTGCACTGGATGAATGTATGGATCATGATAAGAGATGTAAGAGCCCCCAATAAATTTTTCAATAATAAAAAACAAGAATTATAACTGAATGTAGAGGAAATAAAAATCCTCAAACTGGACCAACAGGTAACATTATGATAAATGGAGAAAACACTGAAATCGGCAGATTTTGTTTTGCTCGGATTCACAGCCAATGCTCATGGAAGCAGCAGTCAGGAGACAGATACCATATTTCAGTGGGTAACTCTGCTGCACAGACCTCTTTAGAGTGTTGAACGCTGGATGGTACTTTGAGGACGCAGGTGTGCCCGCCCCAAGCCAGGGTATTTCAACTGCCTCATGTCCATTGAGTAAAGGAGGCTGAAGTCAAATGGGCGCGTTGAAGTAAGGTATTGGCGCAGAGCACTAAAAGTACCACGGACTGCCACGAGAACAAACAGATTTGTGCTGTAAGAAGCAAAGCCAGAAGACTCGTAGAGGCAACGGCAGAGAGGCTTCAGCTCATGTACTCAGGACATGTTATGGAGAGAGAGAAGTTCTCGGACAAGGGCATGGTGCTCGGTAAAGTCGAGGGACTGCGACAAAGAGGAAGAGCCTCAACCAGAGGGACTGGCACAGAGGCTGCAACAAAGGGCTGGAGCCTAAGAAAACAGCGAGGCTGGGGCAGGTCCAGGCAGTGATGTGTTCCACTGTACACACAGCGGCTACGCGTCACAACCAACTGGAACGTACCTAACAACAATGGCTTAAAAAGAACCGAAAAGTATTGTAATGCGATAAATTTTCAGTGGGCCAGATTTTTAATGAACAACTTTAAACACATTTCAGATTGTGCACAATCTGAACCTCTTCATTCATACAGCACGGCCGTCAATGGCATCTCCTGGGTCAGCAGGACTGTAAAAATTAAAAATACCATGCACTCTGTTCTTTTACAAGTGAGGAGATTATTCAGTTTTGATTTGTTAAATTTTCCTAAGAATAAAAAACTGAAAGAAGAAGTTATGAAGTACTGATAAGTTATCTGGATATGCGTTTTTACAAGTGTGACTTTAAAAAATAAGCCTAAGAAGTCTATTAGATCCTAAAAATCTAAAGCGCTTGGTGTGTGGAAGGCTGCAATTTACTTCTAACTTCCATTTTGAATTCTGCCATAATTTGAGACCCATTTGAATTCTTTCTTCCTTCCCCAATAAGCGCTGGCCTTTATGAAACCCACAGTGTGGCCCTGCTTAGACAAGCCTGAGCAAGCCCAGGAAAGGCAGTTTGCCCTCAGGAAGAATGTGCTTGAGGGTGGCTGGACTGGTATATAGAAAGGCGCTCACACAAAGAACCAGAGAACATGCTTGGGCACGACTTTCTTATACAATGTACTCAACTGGGCATGTCCTTAATAATGTATCCCAAACAGCCAATCCAGAAATGTTCATGAGCTTGCAATGAATTACATGCACATCCCAATCATGACCCTTTCCCTGAGAGTGGTCAAGTGACCCGCCACCGTTCATGATCTGATGATTTTTCTTTGCTCCCTATAGTCTGTAACGAACTCCGTATGATTTGGAATCGACTCTGTGGTCGCCTAGGTGAACATGAGGAACTCCATCTTGTTTCAAACTGCCTTTACCCCCACTAGCAGTTAGGTCCCGTCTCCTCTTCCCTCCCCCAGCTTTCCCACCAAGACCTTGACTCACTTGGGATGTCTCCAAACCCGGTCTGCCCAGTTAGCAAGAAATGTACCCTAGCTGAAAGACTTTGATTTAGCGTCTGCAGCTGGCTGTTCCCCTGACCCCACTACGCTGCCAACCTGTTAAGAATGTCATGGCTAGACTATCCCTCCCCTTAAGCCAGTCTCCTATTTGGAACTTTTTTTGTTCTGGATCGAGAGGTTTCCAGGTGCTATTTACTAAAGGCTTGAGTTATTAATATCATGGTGTGGTTGATCTCACCCACTTACAACAGACTCAATGCCAATGGGCTGAGTTGAATTGATGGCTGTGAGTCAGTGGATTCCCCTGGCATCTGTACTGGCTACTGATGATACTCTCAATTGAATGATGGGCTCTGGTTCAGCCTATGTTCTGTTTGAGGGCTTCCATAATTAATTATACACACACACATATATTCTATTTCCCTAGTTTAGAAAAAAATAATTGCAAGGAGAAAATGTGGGAGAAGTGTGGGTAACGTCCAACTAACCCTTCCTCCTATTGCTTAGGGTAACAGGACAAGATCAGGAGGTAAACATGCTCAGTTGAATACCTTTATTGTTTATGGCCTCCCATTCACTGGACAAAAATCTAAAAATGTCCAAAGTAATCCAAGGTACAGGCTAAAAGATCGGTGCCAATTTTCTGTTTCATCTTAAGGTCAAATGGCTTCCACTAAATAAATAAAAATATAAAAAAAAAAATTTCGCTTCAACTCATAAACATGAGGTCAAAACGAAGAGCACAAAGACAATAAATGAAAACGACCACATTTAAAACATACTGTCAACTGGAAACAAGGATGAATCCCAAGGGGGCTGCCAAACACTGGGACAATGGACTCCTAAGGAGAATCTTGAATCTGAAACAGAATCTTGGCAACAGACTGAAGGAGTCAGAAACATTTCAGACACATCCTCTCTCGATGTTCAAGGTCAAAATCAGTCCATTGGAACAGTGTTCCTTTTGACAGAGTTTCTTGAAATGACTGGCCTATCACCAAACGGCTAAACCTACTGTGTTTTCTAGACTCGTAAAATCTGTGCACAAAACTGCAGATGGGGAAAGACGCAAAACTACAATGATGTTCAGGCTGCTGGAAGTCACCCGCCCTGGACTTCGGACTATGAAACCAGAGCGTCTCATTTTGTCTTGCTGTTATCTTTTCTCCATCAATTTCCCCCTAGGCAGCTCACACATGCACACTCTTTACAAAGAAAATAATTCTAAAATAAAGATAAAGTAATCCAATGAGAAGAGAAAGCATTTTAATTCGACTTCCCTGTAATAAATGATTGAAGTCATGCATTCCAGGTTGCACCTGTGACATATACACACGTGAATCCAGGCTGATACACAGGGACAGCGTGGGCAGAGGAACTCTAAAGAGCCTGGGGTAAGGGTCAAGCAGCGATGACACTGGAGCGGTATTGTGAAAGATGAAATAGGGTTTAAAGCAGGGAACTAGGACATTGGGCCTTAAGGGAAGAGTCAGTAGCCCAAGGCCTGAAAGAACAAGGTGTGTCCAACAATATTTAGCATAGTTGCAGAGAAGCGTAGCCATAGGGGTGGGGGTGGGAGTGGGGAAATACCATCACCAGAATAGAAGGTGCCAAAGCAGGTCAGAGAAAGAGCTGGGCTTTAACCTGTATGTAATGCGCACCATTGAGTCACAAGTAGTTGGCCAGAGTGGGAAAGAGAAGCTTCAGATTTTACAGAGAACGCTGACGCACGCATTCGTGTCCCGTGGCCTCTGTAAGGCGGCGTGGTGGCGCAGTGGTGAAGCGCTTGTTGGGGGCTGGAACTCACTCGTGTTCTGTGGGACAAGTGTGCGGCAGTCTGTTATCGTGTGTCAGGAATTCTGATCCATAGAGCTGCTCCCACATAAGGTTTCTGAGGCTGCAAACCTTTCTGGAAGTGCACCCTGGTGGGCCATGGTTAAGCACTGGCTGCTAACCAGCAGCATGGCAGCTTGAACCCACCCAGCTGCTGCACAGGAGAAAAGATCCGGGGCTCTGCCTCCTCCTCCTCCAGAAGAGGGGCTGGTGGGTTTGAACCGCTGACCTTTTTAGTCCGAGGTCCAGCACTTATCTCACTGTGCCCCCAAGGGTTCCTCACCACAAAGTTAGTGACAGAAGACAAATTTGTTCTCTCAGTTCTAGAAACTAGAATCCAACATCAGGGTAGGCTGGCAGAACCACCCTCCCTCCTGAGGTGCTGAGGGCCCATCGCTTCTTGCTTCCCCTGGGTTCTGACAGCCAGGCGCATCTCTGGGTTTATGGACTGATCTCAGCCATCTTGTTTGTGTACCTGTCTGATCTCCCCTGCCCTTCTCTCACCAGATTGCTAGTGCTGACACTGAGGCCCCACATGGGCAAGCCTCGGGAACCTTTTACATGACCACTCGGTGCTAGAACTAACTCGACGGCAGTGTATTTGGGTTTGGTTTGGTGGGAAAACCATGACGATCTTCTCATATCGGGAGTCTTAAGTTAATCACATCCACAAAGTATTTTTTTTTCTTTCCAAACCAAGGTAACATTTATAAGTGCCAGGGATTAAGACATGGGCATGCCTAGAGAGCGGAGAGACTTGTTTCACCCAAGTCACCTGGAATAGGAGTAGGGAAACCCATGAGGAAGGCCATTGGAATAGTCTAGGAGATTAAAAGGAGGGGCAGTGTGAGGAAGGCACTGGTGGTGAATACAGGGGCAGAAAGGTAAGATTTGCTCCCTAGAAATGGGAAACCAAGAAGAACAAATAACATGAATTGCACATCTCTCGTCTTCACAGTGGGGAGTTGATGACAGGGAATCTAGAAGGACTGGGGAAGGGATGGCAGGTCCTCTTCTCGTCACATGGAGTTTGAGGTGCTGCCCTAATGGTGCAGTAAGTATACTAACAATGTGTGACCTAAACAGGTTCGGAGGAAAACCCTGGAGCCCTGACTCTCCAAGGAAAGAAGAGAAAGGGAGTTGAACACCGCGCGGTAGGGAAAATTAACGGGCAGAGTCCATACAAGGAGACCCAGAGGAGCAGCAAATTCTCAGCTGGCCAACCATGACCCAGATCAACCCCGTCCACAGCAAAGGACAATCCCCAGTGTGCCCCGATAAAGAGAGTTGCTAGGGATGCAAAGTTCCTATTGGGAGTTACTGTCTTATTGATTGACAGCACTCAACACCAATCAAAGAAGCAGGCCACAGTGATCTAAGCCAAGAGCAACTTCAGCAAAATGATAGGGCTAAAAGTTCAAATGCAGGGAGCTCAAGAAAGAATGATGGGAAACAAACATGAGAGGGGATCAAAGGGACTTTTCACATAAGATATTTTTTAAAAGATTACAATATGCTGATGATAATAATCTAGTGGACACAGAACACTTGATAAGCTGGGAAAAGGGAATTCTATGTGATGTTCTCATATAGATCAGAGGAGACAGGGACTGTCCCCAATTAGGCCAGAACAGTCAACCTCTGTAGAGGAAACAAGAGAGATGGGGGCACATGCAGAGATAATTGTTGTCTTTAGGTAGTGAAAAAACGAGAACTTTCTCACAATAAAACAAATATCAGAGGATAAATGGCCACGGGCAGACTATAGTGAACTATATTCCTTCATATAGAAGGAATGATAGACACATATTTACCATGGCTACAGGATGAGGTGAGATTACTAGTAATGGGCAGGATGGGCAGATATGAGAAATACACAGAGATTTAAAACACCAACTGCAGCAAGCAAGACCACTGATGTTGGGAATAAAGACCGAGTCTTACTAAATGGCTCTCTGCACTTGGGAGCTCTCACCAAGTCTATTCGTCAAATCCTATAGAGTAATGTCAGGAGAGATGCCATTACCCTTTGCCAACTCTGACCTGGCATGCCATTGGGGGCTTAGACTGGGTAACGGGTGTCAGGACAGCTTCTGGCACTCCTCCGGACAAAGCCACCGTCATCACATTACATTCAGTTTTGAAGTTTTTGATTAAAGGAACACGAGTGCCTCCTCATACAACTGCTGAGAAATGCGGAAACTGGTTTTATCTCGGGACACAACCATCTGGTGGCTTTGCCAGTCCACACGGCTGATTTGTATGTAGTATGCACGCGATATCAACAGAAATGGCACCGAGGGAAACCTAGCAGGGAAGCTTTCATGGAGCAATTGATTTCTACATGTTTCCAAAAGGAAAAATGAACAGAAGCACAATGCACTCTTGAATTACAGTAGGCAAAGGGCAATTATTCTCATGCGCTTGCTATCTCAGTCACGTACTAAAGAAAGGCTGGTAAGAAATGGTTCCAAAGTGATTCTATACATTTTTAGAAAGTAACCAACTTAGGTACTTTTAATTTTCTTTCATCTCCCCCGCCCTCCCTAAGAGCCAGGCCTAGAGCATCAACTTGAAGGCAAATACTTCTAGAATCAATTTAGTACTTTCAAATCCTTGCTCCCTCCTTTATTACCAGCCCTCTACTCCCATAGAACTCAAAGTGGTATATACAGACAGTACGGAATCTGGATGTATTACAGATTAGCCTGTGATCCTTGTTGAAAACCAATGTAATTTTTGGGAACACAGGAATATCAATGCCAAATATTTAACAATCTGTACCTGTCATGTATTCAACAATAGACACTAGCTCCTGTTAGGGTCTAAGCCAGTGGTTCTCAACCTTCCTCATGCCGTGATCCTTTAACACAGTTCCTCATGTGGTGGTGACCCCCCCCCCAACCATGAAATTATTTTCGTTGCTACTTCATAACTGTAACTTTGTTACTTTTATGAATCAGGTGACCCCTATGAAAGGGTCTTCGACCCCCAAAGGGGTCGTGACCCACAGGTTGAGAACCGCTGGTCTAAGCACTTCAGGAATATAGCCCTTTCATGACAGAGAGACAAGTATGTAACAATGAAAGGGCAATAGCCACACACACAAAAAACAAAACCCAAAACATAACCAAAAGAGCCAAGCCCACTGTCATTGAGCCTATTCCAACTTAAGAGAGTGATCTTAAAGCCTATAGGCTGAGGGGAACCAGAAGAAGTTATTCATTCACTTGGGGGGAGGGGCGCTGGTGTGGGGGATCAAGAAGATCGATGGCGGTGGTCGAGGGCTTTGGTGGGAGAAGGCAGTATAAAATACGGGGAAACTGCTAGGTGGGATATGGTAGGAATATATAATGGTTCCTTCTGAGTAGTTCTTTCCTTTTACTTTGAAGTTTCTCTACACAATTAGTAAGGTTTCAATTACTCCTTGCGTCTCTTTGCTTCCATTTGCTTAAAGATTCAGAAATGTTTAGCCCTTCTCCCATGAAATGTTTGCTTATAGCTGCATCCAAAATTTCACTCAACATCTTTTCATTCTTTAAACACACACAGACATACACTCACAACAAAATACCTGGTTTCATTAATTTATCTCCTTTGAAATAATTTTACATGTTGAAATTCAACAAGTTTGGAAGAAATGTGTTTGCTTTGTGGCATTTTTATTTCAAAATTTTATCACTGAGCATACTTGAAAAAATAATTTTCTTCAGAGATATCACGGGCCTGGACACATTATTCTAGTGCCCTGGCTCAGCAATGCTGACTGTGCTGTGCCAGGGCACATTTCCACTGGTGCAAATGATCCGTAAAAGCTAACATGACACATCATGATAAAACGATATGATGATGGGAAATAGGAAATTTAGATCTAAATAAATAAAATGATCCTTTTCATTTAAAGGAATTAAGACAAGTTATACGCAACCATTTAAAAGTTAAAGAATTGTTTAACATCTTTTTTTCATATGTTCTCGATATTGGACTAGTTTTGATCAAATCTATTATTCTAAGTAGTCAACTAAAATTAGGATACAAGTTGCCTATGTTTTACGTTCGTGATACAAATTGCCTATGTTTTACCTTCGTGTTTAACTTGTTATCAAATTGCCCAATGTATCACTGTTGCATTTGAGCACAGGAGAAAGGCCAGGGAGAGAGGGCACAGCACAGGAAGCAGGCCTTGGTAGAGGATGAGTTTGATGAGATAGGCAGGCTGTGGATCACGATGTTGAGAAGTTATGGGGAGGTTTCAGGGAGGGCAGTCTCACTGTGGGTGGTCTACAGCATGTTTATTCATACTGGGATGGATTGAGAGCACAGTCCAGGCAAGAGGTTACTGCCAACCCAGGCTAGGAGGGATGAACAGGGTGCAGCACTGATGATGACAATGAGGCTTCTCACATTCCTCAAGTCCTGGTCCGCCGGGCACTGCTTTCCATGCACCACGTGCATCCTTTTAGTCCTTGAAATAGCCCTTATGCTCCATTTGTAGATGAAGAGACGAGGCACAGAAGAATCATGATTGATCAATAGCCTTTCATCTCTGGTCTTTGCCTTCCTGGCCATCACACTATAGGGACAGGGCATATGAAGGGGTTTTCAAAAAACCCATCAGCTTTTAATTCAGTTTTTCCACATGCAAAGACCTTCTTGTAGATGGAGTGGAGATGCGGTTTGAAGGTGGAACTGACAGGATGTGCTCTGAGCTACTGTGAGCTGCTGGCTTTAGAAGACAGACAAGAGTGGCAGCAGAGAAAAATCTAGAAGAGGATTTGGAAGGAAAATCAAGGACTGCTCCCCCCCTCCCCGTATATACAGCTGGCAGGGGGCTATATAAATCTCTAACCAGAGGACTGAGGTGGAGACAAAAAGTGGGCATGATGGTAGCCAGACTAATGGTCCCCTAAGATGCCTATTTCCCAATCCTGGGACTTATAAATACATTTGCCATCTTACATGACAAAGGGGATTTTTGTCATTAAATGAAAGATCTTAGGGATTATTGTTGGTTACCTAGGTGAGCCTAATTTAATCAAAAGGGTCTTTATCAGAAAGGGCCAGGAGGATCAGGATAAATAAGACTGGCAGGTGTTATTTCACGGACTTTGAAGATGGGAAAATGGAGTCAAGGGCTGCAGGTGACCTCTAAAAGCTAGACAAAGCTCTCTGAGAGTGTCTACAAGTGCAGCCCTGCGAAAGGCTGGATCCGAATCTCCAAAATGGGAAGAGAACAAGTCTGTACCATGTCAGCCTTTCAGCAGATGTTATTTTCTTTGAGAAGCAACAGGAATTAATACTCTGAATTCTATGATAAATGGAGGTAAGAAACTGCAGTAACGAAGCAAAGACCTCGGTAGGCATGAGGGGGTAGGAATCAGTGAAAATGTGGAGGGATCGGCCTGAACTGAGGAGACCTGCTCCTTCTTTCGCAGCAGGAGGAAAAGAGGCTGTAAGACTGGAGGTTGATGGGTAAGGATTCTTGTGAGAAGATTATTATTACTTTCAAAATGAGGGTTTTTCTTAACTCAGATAAATGATGTGGCTAGGTCATCAGCAAGGTCAATATTTGAACCTAGGCCTTTTGACTCTTAATTTTAGGAAAGTTTCCAATTTGTACCAGAGGATCCTCAAGATGTAGTGCCAGAAACAGCAGAAATGGACACAGAGAATCACGTACAAAGTTCAGGCGAATCAAATCAAACCCAGGTGAACCGTCCAGGGCAGAGAGGGGCCACATACTGGCTTTGTCTTACATCCACAGGAGACCTCTGCAATCGCTTCAGCACCTGGGCACAGATTCAGGAACCTTCCTAACACAGCAGTCACGGAGCAGCAGGCACTGCAGAGCCATCTAAACTGGCACTTGCGATGAAGCTTACTTGCCAATCCTGATCTAGGTACATAGTTCTTTATAGCTCCTCCTGCCAGAGAAGACAATGGCGAAGACAGGCATTGAAACACCACTGAGATGCAGAAAGATGCCAGCAGCTGTTAAATATCCATCCACAAGAAAATGAAGCACGTCACTCGGTACCACCATGTCATGGACCACTACTCAACCCTGAGGCAGAATGCACCGGAGCCATGGTACTGATAGAAACATTTCTGAGATTTGTTTTATCAATAAAAAACGGTATCACTACTCCCATTCATAGTTGAAAGAAAAATCAATCTATATGCCACATGCATATATACATGCAAATATAATTTCTTTACTTTCTGGAAGAGAATATCAGGCTATTTGTTAACACAGACCTCTTACATAGAGTGTGTGATCAGGGCAAGTAGAGAAAGGAGACTTTCAGTATGCAATCTATCCAGTTTTATATTGATTATTTATAACAAACATGTTTTCTTTAACCAAATAGACACAGATAAAGGGATGCATACCTATTGATATATGTGTTGACATTTATAACTGGAAAAAAAAGGGGCAGCTGAAGGACTTGGACTCTTTGATAACCAGTCTTTTTGGCTTGGCTGAGTCCTTCCTTAATCCCACAATCCCTCTAGTGGCGTTCTGTTTTGGCTTGCCCACTGCAGAAGGAACTCTATGAGACTTGGCACATTTCTGGCGTTCAATAGTTGCCAGCTTCTTTAAATGTCACCCGCTTCCCTTCCTCCCCCTGGCACTCACATGCAATGCCTTGCTTTGCTTTGCTTGTCGTCCACCACTTTCAGATCCCACCTTTACTTGCTCTCCCCAATATGGGCAGCCACTCCTTTCCCAAGTGCCCTCTTCCATGGACAACACCATCATCACTGTACTCATGTCTCTTCTTCCAAACTCCTGTTATTCAAACTACGAATTTCCCTTTTGTATTTACATCAGAGCTCCACTAACCATGCTCCTGTTCGCTCTTTTTGTTGGTCTTTATATGATGAAAGCTCACTTCTCTGTAAGTTCACTACCCACTAACACCATTGTCCCTGAGCCCTGGTGGCACAGTGGGTTTTGCATTAGGCTCTAATACCCTCCCTAACCAACAGCCACTGGGAGGGAGAAAGACACGGCTTTCTACTCCTGCACGGGTTGCGAGGGCAGCTCCACTCTGCCCTACAGGGCTGCGATGAGTTGGAATCAATTCAATGGAACTGAGTTTGGTTTTTTGGTTTGTTTTGGAACATTGCCGTGCTATGTGTTCTGGACCTTCCTTCATCTAATCTTAACTCTTCTTTCTCCTACTTTCATTGGGATTTCTCTTTATAATCTTCTACTGTGAATTACCACTTCATATCCACCAAGGTTTCCTGCTTCCAAGGATCAGGCTTTGTGAAAACCCCAAAACTAGGTATACATTCACCTGTTATATATGCTTTTCATTTCCATCCATGAAAGAAATTTCTCTGTTTCAATGACCTATAATCACACCTTTCCACACCCCCTGCCCACACCTGCCTCAGAAATTGTGAAAGTGTTTCCTAAAAGGTCATGGCGACTTAGCAGTCCCTCCTCCGCAGTCACTCTTATCTCTCCGTACTGGGTTCCCATTGACTCAAGACACACCTGGCAGGATTCTCAGTACGATTTAAACATATCAACTCATACAATCCTCACAGGAACCTGTTGAAATGGACCCTCTAGCTCAGATTGAAAGGTGTAGCACCTGAGAATCAGAGACGGAGGAAAGAGCATGGGACCTGCTGAGGCCAGTGTCATGACGCCATCCAGGCAGCCAGGCAGCCAGGCCCTGGAGACAAAGCTCCGCACGCACTCCTCCCCTCTGCTCCGCTGTGCTCTCTGTGCTGTGGGCACCTCTACTTAGGCACTCGGAGGATGACGCCGCAACCCAGCCCTACTCATCTGCATCCTTGACTCTAAGACCCCGCTGAGGGCAGGAATTGTCCACCTCTCTTCCCCTAGCATGTGTAATGGCACCTAGCAACAGGAGGTATTTAATGAATGGATAAACGAGCCAAACAAAGCACTAACACGGAGCGTGTTGTTTCAACAGCACTCCAATCCTAGCATCGCTCAGCCTTCAGTCTGGGCAGACAGTGACAAGGCCTGCATTTCAGATCTTTCATGACACAAAGAGTGGGTAGTTTGGGAACGGTGCTGACCCATTGCTATCTGTTTATTCCCAGACACCCAGGTGACCCCCACCTCAGAGTACACTTAGGGGCGGCCTTGAAATGATCAACATCCCAGGCTGAGGGGCTCTAGAATTACCTGACAGAGCATCATAGAACTCGTCCTCGCTCAGGACACTGAGAGGCGGGGTTCCTCCAACCACAGACTGCTCTAGTTCATGGTGCTCAGTGGCCAGAGCCTCCAGGGCTTCGGACAAAATTTTGGTTTTTTCTTGTTCTTGTTCCAATTTGAAATTCCTCACCTGGAAGAGAACAAACGTACAAAAGAGACGTCAGCGTGGTGCGACTCAGACCTGCTCGGCGGGAGGTGAGAAGGATGTGCTTTTGACCCAGTTCAGCTGCAACCTCAGACACACAGACAGTGGTGTTATATATACTTGGATGAATGAGCAGAATTACTAAGCTAATTCTGCGCTTCCCAGGGGACCATTTCTCACCACAGCTCTGGCTAATGAAAATAGATTAAGAACGAGCAAACAACTTCAGCTCAAATGATCAGGTGCCTGGTAAGCAAATATGAGTCATTTCAGAAAACAACTTTAAAAAATATGTAACTCTATAGAAGTACAGTTTAAAAATCTGTCTCGGGATTAATCATGAAGAAACGCGTTTCAGTAAGTTATCACACCAAATGAAGAAGGCCATTGTAAACATCCAAATGTGTACCACACGAAAGCACGGGCTACAGTCACAACGACCCAGATGACATCCGGAACAGTCTATGCGCATGCCAAGGAGAGGGCCGCACGCTGCCAGGCAGTACCTCTAGCCATTTTTATCGTCTCGATCCCATATTTTACCTTGAATTTGGCACAAAAACGAAATCAGAGCTAGAGTAGAGAAATGGCTAGGTGTGGCTTGGTTCTTCAACCTCTGAAGAAACGGTCCATGTCTCCAAAAAAGGCCCCAGAGCATTTGGACCTTTGTCATTGATTAAAACCTTCTAAATGGAAAGAATTCACTCTTCATATAAAGTAGCAGGTGGGGACCATTTCGCCGGTTTTTGTATCAGAAATTCTGGAAACTGCAACGATGCTACAGTCTCCCTCAATTTCTAGAGACAATGCTAGAAAGAGTTGGGCTATAACGACGGTCTCCTTCCTGCTCCTCAGTTTCTCCCCCTACCAAGTAAGAGGATGCTACTACAATCTAATGATCTCATTTCATTAGGGGTCTTCAACTAAAAGTACCCTTTCTTTCTCATGTTTCCAACAGAATCCTACAGTCCCAACATCTAAAACAAATCCCTGTGCTGGGAGATGTCAGGTAGAACTCACAATTCCCAGCGCTGTGGCCCACCCCTCTCCTCAAGGCCCAACCAGGGGCTTCACCAACACAATGAAAGGTATGGGGGAGTAGTAGCTCTTCCAGGTCGACATTTCCATCTTTGTGTGTTGGACGCTGAAGCCCCTCTGACAATTGCTCCTGGGAAGTCCTCGCCCTGCGGGGGCAGGCCCTGTTGCTCCTGGGCATTTCCTGTCTGAGATTTGTGGCTCCCTGAGGCCTCTGTGGGTCTGAGTCCCTGGACTTGCACATTAGCCGTGACACTGCAGGCGTCAGCCATGTGACATTGTGACACATGGTTTTGCAGCAGACACAGAGTTAACGATCTTCATTGCCTAGGGAACAGTTCTAGTCCTTGGGTACCTGTGTTTACCCTTACAGCAATGAGATTATTATTATTAGAGCCGGGGTAATGAAATAAAAATAGCACTACATGTTAAGCAATAACAAGCAGGGAGAATATGTAAAACTGAGGGGGTAAGGGGGAAATGACATGTAACGATAAATTTGAGGAAACTGAAAAATGCTTGCAAATATTCCTAGTAGGAGTCCCGATGATGCAAGGGTTAAGTGCCTGACGGCAAGGTTGGTGGTTCTAATTCATCTTGCTATCTTCCCCTACAGAGGTTAGAGCTTGGAAATCCGATGACATCTAAGACCCAGCTACTGGCCTCTTCCTTCCACAGGACTTCTCAGTACAGGCCAGCCACAGGCTTCACTAGCTTGAGATCTAGATGGTGCCTGGCCACCATCAACAACCATTCCAACCAGGGACACACCAGAAGGCCCAGTTAAGATGTGGAACAAAACTCTAATTCATTGGGAAAAAATTCTTAATGTCGTGATAGAAATGTGAACACTTGAGACTATTGCCCAAAGAAAAGCTTTTAACTCTGAACTAAAGCCACTTCTAGATGTCGCCTCTCAGACAAATAAGGACCTACCAATCAAACAATTAATACCCACCCCACGAGGAAGGCGCACCTTTAAACCAGCACCCTATCTTAAGACCAAAAGATCACCATGTGACATCAAACAAAGATGAGACAGTCAGGCAGGGCAGGGAAACTGGATGGGCAGAAACAGGGCTGTCAGGGGGCAAGTGCTGATAGATCGCGGGGACGGTGACCAGTGTCACATCACCATCTGCCTAGGAATTGCTTCTGTGCGAACTTTCATGTAAAACACAATGAAATAGTGACGACCAGAACATAACAGCTAACATTAAGCAACATACACAAACAAACAAACCCCCTGTGGGGCAGTTCCACTCTGCCACTTGAGATCACTGAGGAAGTAAGGGGGAGTACAAATGTAAAAGAATGATAGTCATCATAAAAAAGCTGTTCTTTCTCCATCTGACGGAGAAAATCATTCATTTGTCGATAAACCAAGACTACAAAATTGTACACAATGTCCAAAACAATCCTTTCTGTCAATCTAAAACATCTATGATGACTGTCAGAGTATCTGCAGATTATTTTTTTTAAGAAAACAACTCACAAAACAAACAAAAACAAAACATGACAAGAAGGACCACATTCTTCCACCCACTCTCTCCCATTGGCTGCATGGTGTTAGCTTTTCAAATGTCAAAATGCAAATGTGCTATGGATTCTTAAAATTAAGACCCAGCTAAATTATTCCTCTGTCTTCGACAAATACACAAGTCCACGTACCAATGACGGCAGCAAAATTCAGAAAAAAATGATTGACGCCCCCAAAAATTCAGTTCCTGCCAGAACAACAGCAACCACAACAACTTCTTCAACAGGCAATCCATCCTCTATCTATCTAAAATAAGCACCCTTTCAGTGCTCTGGCAGTGCCATCTGTTCTCACTTGCTTCGAGAGAAGGAGTAAAGAGTAGGAAGCAGAAGAGAGAGGGAGAAAACAGAGGCTCTAATTCTGTCCTGTGTCTTGCCTTATTTTTATCTGCCAATTGATCCGGGAATATTTTTATTAGTTTCAAATGTAACGGAGTTTTCTGCACCCAAGATTATCTTTCTGGAAAACTGCCCACAAGGCAGCAGCATCTCTCGGCATGCACAGCACACCCTATGAAAGTGAGCAGCTGTAGAGGCCACAGCAATTGCACCAGCAAAGAGCTCTCTACATGATTCTCCAGCATCTAAGAACATATCTCACTGCCACAGTACTTGATGGTCTGTGAGAAGACTCATCGGGACAATGTAATCTCAAGTACCCTACCTTCTCAATATTTTGGAAACACTTATGTAGAGCTACTGATATGGAATATGCCGAGCATAGGTTCATAATACGTTCATCTTCCTTTTAAACTATGCTATCAAACTCCCACTTCCCAGTTCAGAAAACTATATACTTTTAACAGAAACGGTACCCTTTTGTGTAATATTAGTTTTGAATCCCGTGCTCTATTTGAATTGGTTTTGAATCCCGTGCTCTATTAGTTGTGCAAACAGAACAAGGGAATACTACGTGGTTTAAAATCAGGGAAGGTGTGCATTGGGGTTGGGTCTGTAGCTGAGCCAATCATCAGAGAAGCTCGATTCTATGATGAAGAAGGAGACAACAAGAGTGGAGGGCTTATTAATAACCGCGGACCTGCAGATGATACAACCTTGCTGCTGAAAGTCAGGAGGAGTCGAAGCAATGGCTGATGAGAATCGCGGACTGCAGCCTTCAAGGTGGCTGAAAACGCAATGTAAAGAAAACCAAAATCCTCACAATTGGACCAAGAAATAGCATCCTAATAAGCATAGAAGAGATTGAAGTTGCCAAGAATTTTGTCTTGCTTGAGTCCACAAACAAGGCTCATGGAAGCAGCAAGAGAACAAAAGATACATTGCAGTGGGGAAGGCAAATTTACGGCACAAAACCCCTTTAACGTGTTGGAAAGCAAGGATGTTCCTTTGAGGACTAACGCGCACCTGGCCTAAGCCATGGTATTTACCACTGCCTCACAGGCATGTGAAAGTTGCTCACTGCATAAGGAAGACTGAATAAGAATCGATGCATTTGGATTATGGCACTGGCAAAGACCATTGGCAGGACCACGGGCGGCCCAAAGCATAAACAAATCTGTTCTGGAAGAAGTCTGGTCAGAATGCTCCTTGCAGGATGCATGCCAGAAGGGCGGCCAGCCTTCGTCTCATGCACTTTGGACTGGCTGTCAGGAGACCAGGTCTTGGACAAAGACATCATGCTTGGGTAAAGTGGAGGGGAAGCAGAAAAGAGGAAGGCCCTCCACAAGCTGGGCTGACACAGTGGCTGCAACAACGGGCGCAAAGAACAATTGTGAGGTGAGCGCAGGGCCAGGCAGTATTTGGTTCTTTTAGATCAGAGCCGACTGCAATAGCACCGAACAACAACATAGACATGTTGAAGACCACAGATGGTTTTCCAATACTCGAACAGTAGCGATCCTGATGAGTATCAATGGAATACAGAATATCCTTCCCAACGCCACGAGTTTATCATAAGGTTCAAGTGCTTCCAGAATAAGGTGGACAGGACACTGTTCCAGTTCCCATATCCATCACACCCTTACTTGAGACTTTCCCACAGCAAGTCAACACATAACTGATTGAAAAGGTTAGGCTTTTTCTTAGGACAAATTTGAGAAAGGAATCACACTTCATAGAGAATGTATGCATTGGGCCATGTTTGTAGCCCCATCAAGTCTTCCCAAGAGTCTCCGCCTCCTTCAGTGTGGCCCACATTCCACTTTGCGTCATTTCAGGCCGGCAGGTGACACTGACAGTGCATGCTTCCAAAGCAGTCTTCAAACCGTCAGTGACTGCGCACCGCGAAACATCAGAGTTCTGCAGAAGCTGTGAGTAGCCAGAAAGCAACCTACGACTTTACTAGGTTGATTGGGGATAAATCAGGCAGATGATTAAATGTGGCACTGTCACACCACTAAGTGGGTGGTAAACGATTATCATTCACAGAACGCTGACCAATTACTCACTTATAGGACAGGTGAAATGCTGGGCTTGATCAATCCAGTGTGGCTCATTTTAATAGCCTAAGTCTCACACATTTCTTCTTTGCTATTATTAGATGGTACACGGTTACAAAAAAACAAGAAAGTGATTCACTTGAGATGGAACCACTAGCTCTTGGATAAAAAACTGGTACAGGGAATCCAGGGTGGATGATAACTTCAGGACCAAGAGTGTGGGGGGCGATGCTGGGAGAGTGGAGGGTGGGTGGGTTGGAAAGGGGGAACTGATTACAAGGATCCACATGTGACCTCTTCCCTGGGAGAGGGACAGCAGAGAAGGGGGGGAAGGGAGACTCCGGATAGGGCAAGATATGACAAAATAACTATGTATAAATTATCAAGGGCACATGAGGGAGGGGGGAAAAGGGAGGTAGGGAAAAAAAAAGAGGACCTGATGCAAGGGACTTAAGTGGAGAGCAAATGCTTTGAGAATGATTGGGGCAGGAAATGTATGGATGTGCTTTATACAATTGATGTATGTATATGTATGGATTGTGGTAAGTGTTGTATGAGTCTCTAATAAAATGTAAAAAAAGAAAAGAGGGGAGAAAAAAAATGATTAGGGCAAAGACTGTACAGATGTGCTTTATACAATTGATGTATGTATATGTATGGACTGTGATGAGAGTTGTATGAGCCCCAATAAATTGTTAAAAAAAAACCAACTTATCTATCTTTGTCTCTCAAGTAAGGATCACCACTGATGTATTTCCATGGTCATGGATCCAACAGTATTCTCACTTCAAGAACTTATTGTCAGATACGTACTGTAGGTGACTGTTATTACCACAGATGTGTGAAAACATATCCAGTAGCAGGAGGCCTGGTGGTGGTGTGTTTACTCGCTGGGCTGCAATCCACTTGGTCAGCAGTTTGAATGCACCAGCAGCTCCTCGAGAAAACGGCTGGGCTTTCTACTCCGGTACACGGCTACCGTCTCGGGAACCCACCGCAGACAGCGATGAGTCCGCATTGACTTGAGGGGACCGAGGGGAAGTTCTTGAGAGCTCTTCTGATCACTCGACAGCCATCCTGCTTCTGTAGACCAGGTGAAGCGCCCATGGGATGGTCATGGGTAACGCTACCCCCAAATCCACAGCCAGGCTGAGTCACTCTTTCACGCGCAGGGTCCAAGAATATAAAAATTCATTCCATGTCTAAGGCATGATCAAGTATGAAAATATATTCTTGGGATCATCCAGCACATACTTGCCAAATACATTTCAGGATTTTCACCTGACACTGCCCTTTCAGCTACCCCACCCTCTCAAAAGGTTCCCAAATGTAATCACTTCCAACATATCCATAAAGTGTTTCTATCAGTCCTTCCAACTACTAAACAAAAACACTGATTGAAGGAGAACTATGCCTCTGTGACTCAGCCGGGGTCAGTGGAAAACAGATGGGAAGGGAGGCACGCAGAGGAAAAGGATTGTGGGATTTGGGTTTTAATAATTTGGTTCATAGGCTGACTAACAGGCCTCAGAGGTCCAGGGTGGAATCATGTCTTAAGACGCAGCTGTGAAAATCCAAATAAGAGATACGTCAGGGTAATAGTAATCAAAGTGTTGCAAAGTAGTCCCATTCTGGGTCTTGAAAGGTTTCGCTCACAGAGCTGGGGCTATAAGGGAGAAGAGCAATCAAGGAGCACTCCATGGTTTCTACCTGATCCACAGCAAGGACAGCTTCATCATTAGCTAAGGCGGGGAAACTGAGGAGAAGCACGAACCACTCAGAACTCCCTTTTCTCCACACTGAGTGTGAGATGGTCTTGTATTTCCAAGTCCAATGCATCAGGTAGATATCAAATACACATGGAACCAGGTGGTCAGGGAAGAGACCTAGGTTAGTGATGACTCTGTACCTGGTCGCAGAACTAGAGACAACACTCGGGATAAAATGAGATCGAAGTGAGCACATAAGAACTGGAATCCTAGAAGGAGAGGTGAGAAAGAACCAACAAAAAGAGAGAACGAAGAGGTAAAGGGAAACCAGGAGTCTGGTGGCCTCGAAGCCTAAAAAAGTGTCAAGGAGGCAAACGTGATCAACTGCAAAAGGTCAAATAACATGAGCCCTGAGAAGCAACCGCTGAATTTAGCAGCATGGAGATGGACGGGGACCTGAGCCAGAGGAGTTTCCGTGGGTGGGGTGTTAGAGGCACAAGCCAGATTGGAATGGTTGAAAGACAATGCCAGGAGAAAACTTGGAGAGAGTCAGCATAAGGCCTTCTCAAAATGTGTTGCTAAAAAGGAAGGGGAACAATTGGGGTAGTTGCTGAAGGTGGGGGTCAGTAGTTTGTACTTTGGAAGAAAACACAGCATGTTTCTATATTGATGGGAAACGTTCAACAGGGAGGGGAAAATCAATGACGGAGAAGAGAGAGATGAGAACTGCTAGCCTGATGCTCTTGAGCTTGTAAGAAGGGATGGGCTCTGATTCACGGGCGTAGGGGCTAGTGTTGAAGAGCACTCCCAGCGCATCCCTCATAGCAGAAGAGGCAAAGAGGATGGGCACAGATTCAGAGAGGTACAGATGGGTGGCTGAAAAGGCTTTTCATTGCTTTTGTTTTCTCCATGCCCAGAAGAAATATAAAATGTTTTGAGAATGATGAGGCCAACGAATGTATAAATGTGCTTTACACAATTGATGTATGTGTGGATTGTGATAAGAGTTGTATGAGCCCCAATAAAATGATTTAAAAAAAAGAAATATAAAATAACACAAGGTTACATCCTCTGGTGTACAAAGAAAGAAGCTCTAGCCCCTGGACACAAAAGTTGTTTGCCCTCAAGTTAAAAAAACAAAAAACCAGATGAGTTCCACCAGCTCACAAAACCTCATTTAACCCAACAGGAGGTGGCCAATCAAGCCTTTTCCTCCTCTTTATCGCTGAGTTCCTCTGGTTCCTGGACCCACCCAAGAAAGCACCTTTCTCACAGGCAACACCGTCTTCTTTATTTTGGCTCAGAGAGAAGAGGACTCCCTCCGTCCCCTCAGCAAGAACACCCTCTGCATCTCCCTAAGCTCCAGCTCGCCACAGACGCTCATCTGGCGGTGGACTGCCTTCCCCACGGCAAGCAGAACCGCTTCATTGCAGCTTGTTAAACTGCAGTTTCTATAATATGCTGTTAAGTCAGCCACTTTCAAAATTTATCCTCAGACACTTAAATGAAAGAAAACCTGGGGGTTAGTTGGCTATCTGCAGTGCATAGGAAAGAGGCATTCAAGAAATGCTTGTTATTTAAAAGATAAAAATTTTAAAGCAAGCTAATAGTGTCATTTGGGAAGACCAACATAAATCCAAAATATGACATTTATTTTTGTTGAGCTTGTTTTAAAATTACTCCCCACAAAAATATAAATCAATGAGAGGCTTGTACTGTATGCAAACACATTTAGTTTTCATGCTTTCCCCCCAAAAAAAGTAGACATACAAGTACACTGTCTACTTGTACAATATGGTGCATTCAGTGAACTAAATGCATATTTAAATCTAATGCTTTATTCAACGGCACTGGCATTTATGACAACTTGGTATAACTAAGATCTCATAAAACTTGCTCTTTCAGTTCCAAAGCTGCACCACTTGGCACTGATTATAACACGCAAACAAGGACTTCTCTTATAATGGAAAAGTCTGCAGCAACCTACATTTTACATTCTAGAAGTAGCATTCAGGGGATTACATCACTAAAAGCACCTCATTGTATAACTTCTAAATTATTCCAGATTGCAGTGTTTAAGGTGGTAAAAATTTCTAACGGTTTTTAAGAATCATCATGTCAATTATAGAACAAAATGCTAGATGATCATATCATGGTATATATTAAATATAATGCAAACATTTTTCAATGTAATGTAACAAATCAGAGTTAGTTATATAAGATGGCAAAATTCAAAATCATTCTACTCAATAGACTGAAAAATTTTAGGCACTCTTTTTAAAGCGTCTCCGAGAAATGCTTGTTCTTGATGGCTACTCAGTGCCATCATGGTAAAAGGAAGGTTCTGGAAAATATTTCAAATGGATGAATTGGATGAATATCTTGGTGTGTATTAACAAGGGGGAGGGAAGAACAAAACAGTAAGAAATAATTTTCTTGATAAGGTTTCTTTAACCAGTAATAATAAACATTTCAAATTTTACCAAGAAAGATATCACTTAAGGGCTGGGCCTTAGTAAAAAAAAAAGAAACAAAAAGAATCATAAAATCTCAATGTCTTTCATTTCAGAACGAATTCACGGAGCAAACACAGAGCTTACCTTCGTGAGTGTTGGCCTAAAGCACGGTTTTGCTCACACAGAATTATTTGTATTCCTCAAGCAAATGAGCAAGTACATTCACCACATTTTACTGTTTTCAGAGGGGTTGCTCTATACTGTTGTGTGTGTGTGTGTGTGTAAAAGGCTGATGAGAAAGGCTCAGTAACATGTCGAAGGTCAGCAGAAGGTCAGCAGAGGGCCAAGCACTGGCATCGCGGTCTCTGAACTCCTAGTGCCCAACGCTGGACAACCCACTGTGCGGGAAATGCTAAAGGCCCAAAGGCAGTGTTGAGGGAGCACATGCGTCGTAGAAGCAAACGATCAAGCAGGCTTTCTTTGACGGGACTCACCACACCGGTGGACCATGCTAATAAGAGAGCGAGCAGAGTTAGGTGAACTCCAGCAACACACTTGTTACTGTTGTTGGGCTTGTGGTTGTGTATCTGTATATGAAATCCAGGAGTGCTAAGTCTACAGTGGTGGTAGCTGGATTAATAATGTCTGAGGAGTATGGCAGGGGAAGCGGGGAGAAATGGGGCATGAATAATAGTAAGTACGAGAAAGAAGAAAATGTTCTGAAGGGGATCGTGGTGGTGACTGCACAACGCTTTTTAATTTTAAACCATTGAATTGGATTATATGACAATCAACGGTTAAAAAACTAATATTTAAAAATATAAACACAACTTCCCTAGTTCCCTAGCTGAAGATCACCTCCTGTAAAATGACAAAGGCATGAGGTAAACTAGGAACCTGCATGAATCCGCTTCCTCCAGGACACAGGTTTCTCCCCCAAGTCCTGGCGCCTCTGTTCAATTCAAATACTGGCTTACAGTGGGGTTCTGGGTCATCAAGAGTCGGATAAGGCATGGTAACAAGACAGGTGTTTTACTGAAAGAAGGGTGTTGCCGCCTGCTGTTTACAGACGTGTTTAAACACTGCAGACTCATGCACGCATGAACTGGAGCCCTGGTCGCAGTCCTTTCTGCGTGCCCCTCCTACAGGTACTAGGTAGGACAACCTCTATTTCGCACTGTATCTTGAGCATATGAAGACATGATCCCTAGGCTCAACATTTAACATTTAAGAATTCAGAAGATGAAATCTTCCAAATGTTATTTTTGGGTATATTTAAATTCACATGATACTTGGTCTAGACTTACATTTTAAATGGCTTGCCTAAATTTAAATATTGAGAAACTTGTTTTTTCCTGATTTTCTTTTTCCCCCCCAAAACCATTTTATTGTGAGTTAATACAAATACCATATCATTCCATAGTTCAGTGACATCAAGCAGTATTGTACACTTGCTACCACAATCAGTTCAAAACACTCTTTTCCTTCCTGGACTCAACATCAGCTCCCTTTTATATCCCTCCCCTCACAACATGCCCCAGAAACCCCTATTCTACTTGCTAGCCTGATAGCTTCATCAATCCATGGTTGTTGTGCTTAAAAATAGACAAACATATAACACAAATTAAGAGGGTGATCCCCCAATGACATAACACATCTGAGATAAATCTCAATATAAATAAACAAAAAAAAAAATACAGGAAATGTTGAAAACCAGCTCAGGCCTAACGTGCATCAGAGGGGGATCAACTGACAAGGTTGTAACCGTTCAAGTCCGGTTCACCCTTTTGATCTTCTATAGTCATCTCTCCAATGCACTCTCTTTGGTCACCACTGTCTTTTCGTAAATGGCAATCAGTGGAGGCTTGTTTCCTATATAGATCCCACATATGTCTCTTGGGCTCATATAACCTTGTTTTCAGATTTCTGGTAAAATAGGTAAGAAGTCACAAACCATTTGGAAAACTATTTATCCTCCAAGTACACCCCCTTTTTCCATTTGGAAAACTATTTATCCTCCAACTACACCTAAAATAGCATGGTAAAAAAAAACAAGATATATTTCTGTCCGTGATAATAAACACTGTTGTAAGCTACAAAGGCGTTACTGAAGCTAGGACAATTCAGTTAGTGCAGGCTGCTTACTCAATGAAAAATTACAGGGGCTTTGGCTATGTCTCAGTTAAATTAGCTCAGGAACTAATTTTTAATGAAATGCTAAAAGAAAAATGTACCAAAGATGATACATTCTCAGCTGTAAATAACTGACTTACAACAATTTGTAGCAAAACCATTTAAGTGCATAACAAAGTGATGGAATCGCTATTTTGAACAAAGTTTCAAAAGGAGTCTAACACACTTGATATAAAAGGAAGGGAAAATCACAGACAAATCTCAATCAACCATACACAAAACCCAAACAAACAAAAAGCAACTCAGAGCCACTGAGTTGCTCCCAAGTCCTAGTGAGAAGACAGCACTGGGTAGAGTTGACCCTGTGAGGGTCTGAGAGTTTAACCATTAATGAGAGTAGAATGGCTGACTTTCTCCCTCAACAATGTATTGTGAAACTCTAACTGCAAATGTAGCCGAGGAAACAATGATAGAATTGGAAATAAAGCAACAAAACTGTCAGCCACTTCAGAAGACATGATAGTCTACGTAGACGTGCTGAAACACCAACAGCCATTCAAAAACACCTGGAGTTATTTCAACTTAATAAGGGCTACTGAGTTTGCAGGATAATGAGATCAACATGCAAAAGTTAACATCAATCTTAGCCCCCAAGTGTATGTCACTCCTCACTGACTTGCCTTGGTACTTTTATCAAGAATCAATTAACCAAATGTGTTGTCTACTTCTGGACTCAAACCTGTCCTGTTGACCAATGTGTCTATCCTTTCAGAACTATTACACTCTCCCAATTACTGGATGGTTAGACTAAGTGCTGAAATCAAGCAGTGGTTCACTAATGTCTTCTTTTTCAAAGGACATCTGTACCAAAAACATTACTGGAATTTTGATTTGGATAATGTTGACTTGACAGATCAGTCCATCAGAGACTTAATAACTTAAAATTGTAGTCCTGATACAAATGATTTCTTCTAGCAATATATAAAAATATATCTACACACATAAATGTACATGTATCTGTCTTAGAAGTACAGTCAGAAGGCTCCTTAGAAGCAAAGACATTATCAGAAGAGACCAGTCCCCAGAAGAGAGTATCACACTTGCTAAAGTAGCGGGGCAGTCAAAAACCAAAACAAAAGGAAGACTCAACAGATGGACTGACACCATGGAGGCAATGACGGGCTTGCCCAGAGGAACAGTTGTGCGGATGGTGCTGAACCAGGCAGTGTTTCGATCTGGTGTGCATGTGGTCGCTATTAGTCAGAACCCACTCAACAGCACCCAACAACAAAAACGCACTGCAGATCTACACCTAACAGCTTAACACAGAAACTTCTTAAACAACATACAGGAAAAAAACCTTGTCAACCAAACCCAAATCAAACCTAATTAAAATTTTTTATAATCAGTTTTTTTGGGGGGCTCATACAGCTCTTATCATAATCCATACATCCATCCATTGTGTCAAGCGCATTTGGAAACACGTTGCCATCATCATTCTCAAAACATTTTATTTCTACTTGAGCCCTTGGTATCAGCTCACTTTTTCCCTCCGTTACCCACCCAACCTCATGATCCCTGATAATTTATACATTTATTTTTCATGTTTTACACTGACCGATGTTTCTCTTCACCCACGTTTCTGTTGTCCGTCCCCCTGGGAGGGGTTTATTTGTAGATCATTGTGATTGATTCCCTTTTTCTCCCCCCACCTTCCCCTTCCCCTTCCAGTATCACTACTCTGAGGGGTTTATCTGTCCTGGATTCCCTGTCTCCAGCTCTTACCTGTGTACATGCTCTGGTCTAGCTGGATTTGTAAGGTGGAATTGGAATCATGATAGTGGGGGGCAGGAAGCATTAAAGAACTTGAGGAAAGTTGTATGTTTCATCGGGGCTATACTGCACCCTGACTGGCTTGTCTCTTCCTTGTGACTCTTCTGTAAGGGGATGTCCAATTGTCTACTGATGGGCTTTGAGTCACCACTCCGCATGGCCCCTCATTCACACTGATATGATATTTTGCTCTGGGTCATTGATGCCTGGTACCTGATCCCATCAACACCTCATGATCACACAGGCTCGTGTGCTTCTTCCATGTGGACTTTGTTGCTTCTCAGCTAGATGACCACTTATTTATCTTCAAGCCTTTAAGACCCCAGACGCTATATCTTTTGATAGCTGGGCACCATCAGCTTTCTTCCCACATTTGCTTATGCACACATTTTGTCTTCAGCAATCGTGTCGGGGAGGTGAGCATCATGGAATGCCAGGTTATTAAAACAAAGTGTTCTTGCATTGAGGGAGTACTTGAGTAGAGGCCCAATGTCCGTCTGCTACCTTAATAAGGAATAAATAAATAAATGTACATAGATCTATTTCCCTATTGTCATATATATATTTACATATGTACATGCCTGTATTTAGACCTCTATAAATGTCCTTTACCTCCTAGTTCTTTCCTCTGTCCAGCTATCACGTTCAGCCTTCATTCGGGTTTCAGAAATTCCTCTTGGTTTCCTTGCCCTTGATCAAGCCCTACCAGGCCTCCTACGCCCTACTTGCTATCGATTTTAGATCACTTGTTTTCCCTTGTCCCTGGGTTTGTTAACAACAGTTTTTTTAATCCTACAAAAAACCCCGGAAACAAGCATATATCATGTGATCATAGTTACAGTACTAGGCATCCACCTAAGAGAAAGGAGCAATTATTTCCACACAAACTTACAGAAGAATTAATTTCCAACAACCTCAAACTGGAAACAACACAAATGGCCAGAAGGTGACTACACAGATCCCTTAGGACACATCCGTATTGAATACTAGCCACTAATAAATAAATCACTGATCCATGCAAAAGCATGGATGAATCTCAAAATAATCATGCTGAGTTAAAAAACTCAGCCTTCCCTCTCCCTCAGGCTGTATGATTGTCTTTATGTAAAATTCTACGGAGACATCTATTAAAATACGTGGTTACGTGGTTATGACAGGAGTGTGAGGCATACTGGGAGACACTGCAGAGGCCGGAACACCTTTGGGAAGTAACAGAAGTGTCATCTTCACCACAGTGATGGTTTCACGAGTGTAAGCCTGAAGCAACACTGTTCCTGCACAAACAGCGCACATGTTACATGACTTTGCACATACTGCGTGATGCCCTGGTGCGCCAGCTTTCTGAGTGCAGGAGCTTATTTACATAGGCATGTCTGATGGAAAAAAATATGTCTCTCATTAAACTCCACTTCAAATACATGTAGTTTATGGTAGATCAATCCCACCACAACAAAGCTAAGAAATATGCTAACACTTGGCAATAGTGAAGGCATCATAAGAAACTACCCTGACAATGGGAGTTAAAAGACTAACACGCTTCTTATGAAATCTGAGGCATGTTTTCAAACAATATATAAGACAAAGTAAAGCATCCACTCTGACAAACATCGTAAACAATGTGGGGTATTAAACAGCAGTATGTACTGCGTTTGTGTATGCACACCAATAGGAACATAATTAGATACACCAACACTTGCTGTGGCTGCCTTTTACAGCTGTTGCTGTACGTTACTGGAAATAGCCTTCCGTAGACTTCTGTGTGTATCATGTGTCTTTCATGATGATGCACTTAGAACTATGTGTTCAAGTATACCTGTTTGGGGACTGATGCTCCGGAGCTGCAGGATGCATGGCTTCCCCTCTCGGTCCAGCTCATCTGAGACTCTATTACAGTCCCGTCTCACCACGGCGGCACGGCTTCCAGCTAAAAATAGCTTACTCTTATATAACCTCTCCCCACAACAAGAGGTAAACAATCATTTTTAAAACCAGAGAATCCAACCCATAACCTAAATTAAATTTGTCCTCCAGAAGTGGTTGAACGGCTCAGCTGTTAACAAACTTATATGTAACAGGAGTGACATGGTAACAACTCTTTTTACCAATGAACTTTATTGTGTTTCTTCAAATCTAAGAAATGAAATCATTTTAAGTGTAGTCAATGTCCAATGAATATTGGCGAGAAATACCTCATGTGATCAACACCACTATCAATGCCCGTTACTCCTTCAAAGATCTCGCTGCCTCATTCATCCCGCTCTCCCGATCCCTGACCCTCACCCTGGAGACCCTCCTCCAATCCCTCAGGGTGGACTCGTACATTGGTTATGGACTCCAGGGGACTGAAAGCATGCAGGATGCACTCTTTCGTGTCTGGCTTCTCTCACTCCATATCAAAGCTTTAGAGCTCCATTCATGTCGCTGTAAAAGTGAGTTTCTTCATATTACCTGCTGAGGAGCACTCCATTTTGACAATGCATTGACTTCTAATTCTACTTTTTAAACAACACCTTCATCTGTTTGTCTGGAAATAGCTTTCTGTGTACCCAGAGCACGATTGTCAAGATCTACTCTACTCTCTTTGGAAAACCCTTTGATGTCTATTCTGTCTTGATGTTCCCTGTCTCTGAAGTGAGGAGGGAAAAGCCACCAGCACCATCCCTAAGATCAGCTGGAACGACAACTCGGCAAGTTTTAAAACCTGTGGAGAAACAGGGTGTCACAAGTTTGCAAGTCGCAGTCCACAAGAGAAAGGTGTTTGCATGGCCGACAAGCACATGAAATAAAGATGCTCATTGCTATTAGCTATGAGGGAGGCGAAACCCAAAGCACAATGAGGTAACACATCACCCCCTATAGAATGGCCAAGATTCAAAAAAATGTCACAAGACAGGTGTTGGTAAGGATGTGGAGAAATTGAGGTTCATATGCATTGCTTGGTGGGAATGCAAAATGATACAGCCACTGGCAAAAGTTATATGGATCTCTAAAAAGTTAAACATAGATCGACCATGTGACCCAGCAGTCCCAATCCTAGGGATATGGCCAAGAGAAACGAATACAGAGAGCACAGAGACTGTGTACCAGTGTTCACTGCAGAAACAGTCAGAGTAGCCGCAACGCAGCATCAGCCTAAGCGTCCATACAGAGCTGAGCACAATGAGGTATATACAGTATGCAGTGGAAGAGTGCTCACATTGTGAAGTTACCCACATTGGGGATAGAGCCTGAAAAAAATTATACTGAGAACACAATTCACACACACACACACACACACACACACACACCTGTATGATCCCACTTACATAAAACAGATGGGTAGACACAGATCAATGCGCATTAGTGGTTGTTTGCTAGAGGTGAGAGGGTGGAGGGGATTAGGGCATCTTGGTTTAACGGTACTATATTTCTTGTAATGACAGAGTAACTTGGAAATTAACAGTAGTAATGTCTGGACAACATGAGGAACATACATCCATAAACTGTACATGACAAAATTGCTACTGTAGAAAATGTGTGTGCCTCTGTGTATGTGTAAAATGAGGCCTGGCGGCACTGTCAGGTAAACGTTGGACTGCTAACCTCACGGTCAGTGGTTCACATTCAGCTTCTAGTCTAGAAGGGAAAAATGAAGCTCTCTACTCTGGTCAAGGTTTACAGCCTCAGAAAACACGTAAAAGGTTGCTGTGAGCTTAAACTGACACCATGGCATTGGGATTGATGTGAGGGCACACTTATTACATACATATACACGTAGGTACACATACCCCCAAACTTGGGGTTAGCAGCCCAATACTATCTGACAGCACCACCAGGGCTCCTTTTTTATTAGATGGTGAAAAATACTAAAGAGAAAAATGCTAAATATGTGAAATAAATGAATTGGATGATGTACGAATTAGATGCAAATAAAACTTTCAGAAATTTATATGTGCTCAGCAGGGGTCTGGAAGTGGTAGGGGTGTGGCTGTAATCTTCCACAGGCTAGCCAGAGGCCCCGTGAGTCCCCACTGCTGCATGAACAGCAGACTCAGGTGAGGGAGAAGGCGTCATGGAAGAGCATCGCAGGTAGAGGAACAACAAAAGGTCTGAGGCACCAAGTCTTGAGGTTGAAACGGTTCACCTATTTGAGTAACAGCAGGGACCCACTGTGCTGACGGAAAGCAAGCAGTGTGAGCATTTAACAAAGTAGAAGCCCAAGAGGCAGGCCAAAGAACCCATCGCAGTTTTGTAGGCCTTTTCCTTGGCAGGATTGAGCACCAACTGCGAGGAGACACAATGGCCACTCCAACTTCATGTAGACACTAGATTCAGTTCTGGATGACACATTAAAAAATATTCTGAGAGATTGGTAATGAGTGAGGAAATAAAGTGTCTGTAAAATTCGACCTAACAGTAACAGTTGAAGGACCAGGGAGATATTCAGCTTGGGGAAAGTAATGATTTACTAGTAGCTCCAAAGGCTGAGAACTCATCACGAGAGAGGGAACACCACTTTCCTGTGCACACATGAAATCATGAATTAAAAATAAACGCCAAAAGATTAGGCAATACAATTTCACATTAACATAAAATTTAACTCTCTAAAAACATTTTCCATAGTGGAGTGTGGTCTTCTATAAAGATCATTCACATATAGTAGTAGGAACAGCAGGAGCTGCGTTATACACATTCAATATGTTTACTACACGGAGGTCTTCTGATAAGTACTTGATATATGCCATGTCATAATCTGCTCATAAGCCTGTGAGATAGGGCATTATTATTGTTGATGAGAAAAATTGCTCAGTGAGATGCATGGCCCCACTAGGAGCACACAGCTAGTAAATGACCAAACTGCCTCTCTGCTCGGACCTGACTCAGACTCCAAACCCATAACTATTGGACTATATCAGAATACACGTCCAAGGAAGCAAGTGTTGATGTATAATATAAATAGCCATCTCGTTGGCCTGCAGGAAATGGTAGAAAGGATCCCTATCCATGGGAGAACATTAAATGATATCTAAAATCTCACAACATTGTCAAAGCTTTCCTTTGACTTAAACTTCACAGAAGATTTATATTTCTAAGTACAGGCAAAGATCAAATAATGAGAATTCACTAAAGAATAGGATACATTCTTTCCTATTCTACCACATACATACTCTACATCCATTTCTATTGCTGAGGTTAATAGCATTCTGATTTACAGTAGTATATACGCTACTCTATTTGTTCCCGTGTGCAAGTTAAAGTAGGCTTGACTTCTCTCAAGGATATGAATTTCTTCATCTATAGCATAATATTTATGATATTTAAACATATCTTCCATTTTATTTCACCACGTAGGTAAAATTCTTGTTAATTAAGTAATCAACCTTCAAAGTACAACAGTAAATTGCCTCTTGGTATCCAAAAGCCTAGAAAGAAAGTGGGAGTAGAGTACACAAAGTGGAATACCGGTCTCCAGATACAGAGTTAGGGGAGTAAACTACATCCAGGAAAATCTAAAGACTCATTCCTGGTTTCTAGAGGGAAATCAGGGAGCAAGGAGGGCGAGGAACGGGAGGCTGTGCGCCTAGCTCCACCCGTCCACCAGCACAGCCTCTGTGAAGCAGCGTAAACTCGCTGTGCTGCAGCTCAATGGCAGCCCATGCGCGGCGAGACGCTCGGGCAATTCTGGGGTTCCACATGGGGATAGGAAACGTGAGGCCGGCACTGGGGAAGTCCCTTGATGAGGTGGACTGACAGAGCGGCTGCGACAAGGGGCTCAGGCATAGGAGCGATTGAGAGGCTGTTGACACAGGGCCATGGGCAGTGGCTTGTTCTGTGGTGTATGGGTCACCATGGGTTAGGGCCGACCTGATGGCAGCCAACAACGACAGAGACTTCCACATGTGACCTAAAACACACAGTCAGTTGATCTGCATTATCCTGAGAGGGAAAAAGGAAAACCATAACAATCGTTGCCGTTTATTTTAACTTGAATTATTATTAATTATTGAATTTCAATAGTCTGTAACCTAGTCAATTAATATAAACACATATACTTTCTTGAAATAAAATAACACCACAGAAATCTATGCTTATCATTTTTACAACTACTTAGTACTTACTGTTTACAGACACCCCCCAAATATAACCACCGCTGTAAAGGTACTCTGGGGCACAACCACATTCCACTAATTCACAAGAGAATAACTGTGCCAGTAATTTCCAGACAGTGAAGCTGTGAAAATACAGAAGCAGCTCTGACTCTGCTTGGGGGTAAGGCTTGAAACAGAAAGAGTGTCCCTACCCATGGCGGACGAGCCACAAATCAGGCTCTGAATTCTCTTAAGGCCCCAAACAGAAATATATAATCAATTATGGGCCTTTAATTGTCCACAAGGAAAAAAAATACAAGACCTTTGGGGAAAACGTCCTCCCTCTTTACCCTCAGGTCTAATTTCTCATTTGGGGGAGTATACAGGGGACTATGCGTGAGGTAGGGCACGAAAAAGAACCGACAATATTGTTAGAACTCATTTTGCGGAAAAATGCCCCTCACTGGCACCGGAGGGTATAACTCCAACTTGCAATTTGCCGAGGGCCGTTTTTTTTTTTTTTTTTTTAAATGAAAATTTTGTTTAGGTTGAAACAGTGTGACAAGCTAGTTTAACCTTAGGATGGCATTTAGACTCTCTAGAGACATGGACAAATTCTTAAAATAGGACTTTTACCAAAACAAAGTGTTCACAAAAACCTGGACATTATTTTCCTGGAACACAGGTGTTTCTGTGCAAAAAGCAAAGATTCTTCAATATTATTCTTGGCCATCCGTGCTGAAGCTGATGTCCTTAAGTGAAAATGGAGAAACCAGGTTGTATATCACCCTTGAAAATGATGGGTTGTCTCCTTGAATAGCCCCTTATTCCTCCAAGTGGTGATGTAGTGGAGGCTGACTCTTCAGCACCACATTTGGAGACTTAGATTTACCTTTAAGTTTCGCTCCCCTCCAGCAACATACAGCAGGTCACTGACATGCTTCCCAGGCCCAGTCTCCTCTTCAGTGAAACACACGCAAACAGATCAAGCATTTCCAAACTGTGGGCTGTGCAGGTGTCTTAGTGGTTGAGGAATGTTTTGACTGTGATTTGTCTCATGTCCTGGTATTCATCCGTCCCCAAGAACACCTTCGAAATCTACCCAGCATGATGTCCTTGAACTTCCTCTGGTCTGACAGTGAGCCTGCCTTTTCGATTGTGAACACTCATTCGTAACACGGTAACAATGAATAAAGAAAAACTTCAAAATAAAATCATTTCTATTTAAGTATAAAATTTAACTAAGGAGAATTACGTTCACAAACTCCATTGCTAACTTTACTGTGTAAGCCCAGAATCATAATTAAACAAACAAACACAAAAACCTTTCTCATCGAAATATTCTTATAGAAGATTGTTTTTTTTCGGGTGAGCTAAAAAAAGAAAAATAAGAAAAATTCCCTGAATGCAGCAAATGATAAGGAGTTGGAGTATGAATAGATGGTGTTCCTGCTTCATCTTCCAACATGCCTTTGGTTTCATCTTCCTATGTTATCTCTGTAGCCCGGACAAAGTTCTTTTCCATTAGGCAATCACTGTCATATAATAGTAAACCGATATTTGATATCTAATGTACAGAAACATAAACGTAGACGGCAGATATATCGACAGGGATGTTAGGAATTAAAACAAGCCCAAGCTCATGAAAAGCCCCAGAACCACCCTGCTTTGAGCAGCACATTGACTCTCCAGCTGGGGAGGTTTAGCAAACTCAGCCTTTTTATCTGAACCCCTGCATCCAAACCACCGCTGAGCAAGCCCCTGTGCTTCTTGTCATTCCTGTCATCTAACACCCCATGCCACCATCATTTGCCTTCTACTTATCCATCCCCTTCATCGCTCAGTTCTTGAATTAAACACAGAATCCTTTACAGCTATCCGAAACATGAAAAGTCTATCTTACATAACATCTAAACTGGGAGAGAAAAGGTCTGTGTTAATAACCTTCTGCCACTGAGGAGGAGTGTGAGCCTGTCCATTTCCCAGAGTCCCACTCCGAGGAGGGATCCGAGCCTCGTGGCTGCATATAAGAGCAGGTGCACACTGTCCGTGGCACTTCCTTTCTCAGTCTCCCGGCCCTCTCCCCGGCTTTGTCTTTGACTGGACTATGCATGGAATAGCAAAGGTCATGGGGAACATAATGAAGTGCACGTAAAGAAACCGAAGTGTAATGCACCCTGGATCTTGTCCTCTTTGGGCCAAGGTTCGGAGGAGAAGGAAAGTGCAGGAGGAAATATGCTGTACAGATTGTGGACAAACTCAAAGTATCAAAGTTCAAAAACTCAAACTCACGGCGTATCCTTCTCCTTCAGAGTGGCCAGTGGTTTCAAACTGCTGACTTTGTGGTTAGCAGCCCAATGTGCAACCTCTATGCCACCAGGGCTCCCACTCAACTAGAGAAGGAGGTAAGAAGTTAAGGGGAGAGAAGAAAAAAGTAGGGGGAAAAAGGGGAGAGACAGTCGTTCTTCTCTCACTCAGCGTCTCAAAGGTCAGAGAAGTGCTCAGAGTAAAAAGTAAGACAAATGACCAGATCAGCCAGGGAGGATGAAGAAATGGAGACAAATGGCAAGCAGTAAAAAGAGAAAATAATTGGAGAATACTAACAGACTCAAGTGAGAAGGGGGAAAAAAAGAAACAGTCAACCCTTACAAAAGTTTGAAGTATTTCACATGTTTGGAAGGCAATAATGCAGACTACGTATCATCCTTCAGTCTAGATCAGTGGTTCCCATCCTTCCTCACGACTCTTTCAGACAGCTCCTCAGGTTGTCGTGACCCCCAAGCCATAACATTATTTTCATTGCTACTTCATCACTGTCATTTTGCTACTGTTATGAATCACGCAACCCCCATGAAAGGGTCGTTCAACCCCCAAAGGGATCGTGACCCACAGGTTGAGAATCGCTGGCGTAGAGAGATGAAGTCTAAAAGACTAAATATTAAAGTCCATAATGACGTAAGCAGGTACATATTCAGCAAAATACTTGAATTAAGAAATACACAACTTGAAAGTTGGACGAGGACAAAATTTGATGGAATTATCCATTTTCAAGGGACAGAGCAACAACAACATAAAGGTCTCAGGGGAAGAAAATATTAAGCTTGAAGGAAAATTAGAGATAATTACAAACATTAGTTTAAGGGAAGAAGATGCATCAGATGATCACAAAGCCAAAATGCAATGATTTTAAACGCAATCAAGTATATAAATCTTTAGCAAGAATGATTTAAGAGATAAATTTGAAAACATAAGACAGCTTTATGTGGAGACACCCAAATAAATATTAAGGAAAATATAAAACATGAGGAAAAGTAATACATCATTACAGATCCAATATCAATTTAAAAGACAATAAAATTATGAACAATTTTATAGCAATAAATGTCAATTATTAAATGGAAAGATAAATTTCCAGAAAAATATGATTAAACTTACCACAAAAGAAATAAAAACTAAAATAGCCCTCTAGGCATTAAATATATTTATTTTGTAGTTTAAAAAATATCATAAGGTAAGATGGTTTTATAGGAAAATTTTGTATTACCAAAGAATAGGTAATTTCAGTTTTACATAAGTTCTTCAAGAGAACAGCAAATGATGGAATATTCCTGAACTCATTTATGAGGACAGTATAATCTTGATACTAAAACCTGATATGAATGGAACCAAAGAAGGAATTTACAAGCCAATCATACTCAGTAACAGAGGTGCTATGATCCAAAAGAAACCAAATTAAGGAGTATGTTAAGAGTGCATTATTGCAGGAATATAAGAATGATTTACCATTGGAAAGTCTAGCAAATTCTCTTAATAGATGCAGATAGGGCATTCTCAAAACTCAAAGTCAGTGCCAACGAGTTGATTCTGACTCATGACGACCCTAAAGGGTAAGGCAGTGTAGAACTGCCTTTTAGGGTCTTGAAACCAGAACTTTTCATAGGAGTAGAAAGCCTCTTTTCCCCAGAGTAGTTGGTGATTTCGATTTGCATAACTAGCAGTTAGCGGCCCAACGCACAACCTAACACATAACCAACACATCCCGGAGGCTCCTAGAAAGAGCACTGGGTAAAATCGAATGCGCTTTCATAATTTAAAAACACCAGCAATATGAAAATGCAAGGTAACAACATTAACCTGATGAATGGCACTTATTAAGTGTCATTTTTTAATGGGACATCATTGGAAGTTAGAAGCAGGTCTTTTAAAATCAGGAGTTAAGTGCGGGTTGCCACTATAATGAGGACAATAACACCAGAATCAGAGGGGTAAGGATTGAAAGCAAACAAAGCTATTTATAGAGCAGAACAGTCTACTTACATAGGGGTTCTTGTGTGGCACAAAGGGTTTGTGCTAAACTATTAACCCAAAGGTTGGCTGTGCAAACCAATGTCTGGCAGTCTGCTCTCATAAAATATTACAACCAAAAAAAACCCGGGAGCACCGTGCGCATTGCTTCTGCTACCTCACTTTCCATGGACTCCTCTGCTCATTGTCATCTGGCTTCTTCATCTGCCCTGCTTCTAAAACTTCTCCCTGTAAGGTCCCAAGGTCTTGCTGGCCACCAAGTCCAACGGACATGTTTCAGCTCGTACCTCAACTTTGGCAGCATGCATGTGACACATCAGTGACCTTCCCGGACACTGGTCTGTGTTGCCTTGTGCTTCTCTTCTAGACGTTTGCCGGCCCCGGCTGCTCTATCTCAGTGCTCCCCACTAGCTGCCTTTCTTCCACTCGTCTTGGAAATGTAATCAATTCTTTGATTTCAAACACTTCCCATCTCTATTTACCCAGAGTAATATAATTTACTCCCTCTGCTTCAATTACCGTGTTCATTCCATTCACAACACTAATGATGCTCAAGTGTTTACTGGACATGTACTTACTGGGAAGCCACCATGTCCAACAAGGAACGCCTCTTCCCCTCCCCCTGTCTTTACTCCAAGCTGTGGCCTTCTACGCAGTGACTTATGCCACAGGCCTTGGCACTTGACTTTTCCCTTCCCCTTCATTCCCACACTCAATCTGTTATGGGCTCCCCAGGAGGCTTTCTGCTCTCACAAAGAGCTACAGTTTCAGACACCCACAGGGCACTTCTCCCCGTCTTCTGGGGCCCCTGGGGCAGAACTGACTGGGTGACAGTGACTTTGGGGGTTCTGAGTTTGGGGTTTATAGTCGTTCTCTGTGCTCTCTCCCCACCTCCTTTTCCACAGTTGCTCTGACCCTGATTATGTCACTTAAATTCCTACACCTGGTCACTCTACTTTTAGTCCTGCTCTCTAATCCATCTTAAAGCTGCCCAGTGTTCTTCCTAAGGAGCAGATCTGATTAAATCTCTCCCCGATTAAAGTATTCCAGTGATGATAAATGTTCCAAGTCTAGGCATACTGTACAACATCCTTCAAGGAGACCCTGCTTACACCCATTTAGGCTTTATTTTCTCTCTATGCTGCCAAGCATGTCCCAGTCTTAGTGACCAGTCGGCTGACATTGCTTTCTGTTGCTTCTGAGCGTGCTGTGCCTCCTGTAAGTCTACGCAGTCACCTGACGCCGCTCCTATGTAAAACTCAAGGTTCTATAAAGATGGACTTGTCTAGCAGTCTCTAGGAAAGGTAAACATTCTATACTTTATGAATTAATCAAAGAAAAGCATTTTATATAAATGAATTGATAGCAAATCTACTATAGATCATTATAAAGATATAGGGGGGGGTATGTAGTTTCCTAACCCTCAAATCAGAGCTCTGGTGGCACTGTGTGCTAGATGTTTCACAAGGTTGACAGTTCAAAACCACCAGCCACGTCTCAGGATAAAAATGAGGTTATCTGCTCTTGTAAAGATTTACGGTCTTGGAAACTCTATATAGTGTCGCTATGAGTCGTCATTGACTTGGTGACAGTGGGCTTGCCTTGGATCTACTCTCCGTCACTCAAAGCTCACCTTGTTATCTAAGCCAGGCCCTGCACCTTATATTAGGAATATAATGAAAAATAAGACAAGCACACTTACACGTTACATTATTGATAGCATTATGAAATGCAAAAAGTTATTGGGATAGATAAAGCCAAGCCTAAGAAGACAATTGCATGCACACACACACACACACACACACACACAGGTCATGCTAATAATTAAAACTGTAAGTATGTATTTTTGTTCAAAAAACTACACAAAAGTTACCAAACTTAATCTATAGTAACTTTGCATGTACTTACTTTAATTTATGTGTAACTTATGCCCTAGGTATTTCCTAAATTAATTTTAGGAGTATTTTACAGATTTTATATACAATAACCTGAAATCTGGGAATGTTATATAATATGGACCACATAAAATTCCTAAATTTCTTCTTCTTAAAGAAATCAATTTTTTTCTTATGAGAGCTGATAAGCTAAACAGATAAATCTGAGTGTAAAAAATAGCAGTGAGAAGTTTACAACATCATTTTGAAAAAAATATTTTATATAATAAATTAGAGATAGAGCTTAAATTACTACATAATTATTTTATATAAAATTTCAAATGTGCTTATAAACCACCCTGAATATGATTGTTCTTAATACAGAACACTCGGTGAGTGACACCCCACCCCCCTTTCTGTAGATGGCTCCACTGTGTGTAAGGGGCTGTGTGGGTCGCTCCACTGTGTGTAGGGGGCTGTGTGGGTCACTTTCCCCAGCAAGGGAAGCCCCTGAAATGAACCTTTAATAAAGGCTTGAGAGGGAGGGGGCAGACTAGCATCCAGAACCCTGATTCGCACTGATATAAGTTCTTTGAAGACCCCAGTCTAGTAACAGTAGTGTGAAGACAAAGGGCGAAACTGTTCTTAAGATGAGAAATCCATCCAGGGATCCAAATGAGCTAACTTGTGAAAATGGCCAGCTTGTAATCAAGCACGGGCTAGCAGAGAGGAAACCTGGTGGGCCCCGACAGAAAAGAGAACCTGCGTTCAGAGCCCAGTGTTGGAGCCTGCACAGTTCTCCACCAACTCGCATTTCAAGCATTTTTCTCTGCTGTAAAGATTCCCGCTGGGCAATGCTGGGCTTTCAAAATCAAATGCCTTGAATTCTGTCTTTGAGCCTCATTAAAATGAAGAAACTTTTAATAGCTTTAGGAACTCTCACAAGAAGCTCTAGCATCTTTCCCTCTTCACGCCCTCCTCCTCCCTAGAAAAATCCAGCACCAGAGAAGACACAAAACAACCAGCCACAGGCTTTGAATGCCAGGGAACGTGATTCCCCACTGGCTTCGGCTACGAAGAAAGCCTATGAGTAATCAAAAATCCGTAATCAAAACGCGAAACTTGAAAGCCACCTCCTCACTCCCCACCCCAGTATCATTTCCCTCTCCTCAACCCATTCATGCCTTTTTCCGCTCCTATTTTGGGGATTTTGGTCGCCGCAGAACGCGATGGTTCCGTTCATTTCAATGTCAGCCAGGGCAGAGACATGTACAAAATCACCAACTTGGAAGGTTATTTAGGACAATAATGTCTTTCACTGCCTTACTCCTCCCACTCCGGCACCACTTGACCTAATACTATCATTTTAGCTGAAGATTCTCAGGCAATGCTCTGACTGCAGGAGCCCACCCAGGCGTGCCCCCATTGGATGACCCGGTTTGGATACCCCCGCCGCACCCCCACCCTGGTCCTCCGCGGCACTCCTGCACACACAAGTCCAACTATTCTCGGATCTACTCGCATCCCTCGATCGCATCTGGCCGCCCTCCTCCCTTGCTCCCTGGCGCAGCGCGTCGGTGGTCCCAGCGCGACCCCCGCAGAGTCACAGCCAGCACACACGCCCACCCACCTGGACTGGATCTTGGGATCCCGCTGGCCGGCACTGCGCCCCTTGGGCAGCTTCAGGAGCAACCGCGCTCCGCCGTTCCTCTTCCTCCCTCAGTGCACCGGGGAGGTGCGACCCAGGGCGGCACCACAAGGTCTCCCTAAGTCACCTTCGCGCTGCCCGCCCCTGGGCGCCAGCTCAGCGCACGCCTCCCCCCACGAGGTCGAGGTCAGAATGAGGCGCGGCCTTGGCACAGGGCGCCCCGGGCCAGTGAGATCCGCGCGCACAGCACCCCTCGGCCCTGGGCTCGGACCGCCCTCCGAGCAGGCTGGCGGCGGTGCCCCTGGGCGGGCAGAGGGCCTGCAGCCGGCGGCGGCTCTTAACCTAGATGGTCCCTCCTTCCTCCGGCCAGCAGAGGTGCGGCAGCCGAGGGCCAGAGGCGGCCGGCAGATCGCACACAGCCCCTCTGCACCGCCGGCGCCGCCGGATTTTTCTGGGAAGGGAAGTAAAGAAACTGCTGCTACTTGCTTTGGCGTCCTCCTTCGCGTGGAGGCGCCTGCGAGGTCCTAGAGTAGGCTGTGTACACAGCTCTCTGCTGGCGCCGCCCGCCCGCTCAGCCAGCGACTTTGAAAGGGCCAGCGCGCTCCCTGATAAGGGAAGGAATCCTCTCCTCTGAAAGTCGCTCTCTTCCGGGACAATTGGCACTTACACAGAACAGGGGGGAATCCTCTCCTCTGAAAGTCGCTCTCTTCCAGGACAATTGGCACTTACACAGAAGAGGGGGTGCTTCAGATTTATGGACAAAGGCTGCAGCCGCCCACCTACTTACTTTTATGCACTGGCTGGGCTGTGATTGGAGTACTGAAGACAACCCAGCAAACAAACGGGTGTTAAGCCCATGAATGTGAAGCCTACCTGTGTCTTACCATGGAAGGGTCCAAGGCTCTGAGTGCAGGAAAACTCGCCCCCGTAAAGATCAATAAACCAACCTGTGCGCCCAGTACGAGGAGACCTGCTCTAGGGGGTGCCCAAGGCTCTAAGTCTTTACAGAAGATGACGGCCACATCTCTTGCCCAGGGAGCAGCTGGCTGGTACGACCGACTGCTGACCTTAGACTTAGCAGCCAAGGACTTACCAGCTTTGCCTCCAGGACTCCCGACCACGTGAATATTATACTCAAGCGGGATGTTCACACTAGTGACACTGCTAGTGAGATAGGAGCGCTTTGCTGGTGGCACCGTTTCGGCAGTGGGTAAGCACTTGGTTCCTCTGCTCTGCGGGAGAGCCATGTGGCAGTGTGCTTCCCTACTAGGTACAGCCTTGGAAATTCTATGGCCGGGATGGATGTAATAGCAATGGGTTTGGGTTGCAAGGTCTGTAAATCTGCCTCGTATTTTAACCTGCAGAGAGTAGTAAGAAACAAAACAAAAGATTACCTGGACAAGCTTCTTGAGTAACTGAAGTTTGTCGCAAAAAGCAGGGTGCCGGCTGGACAAAACTCTGGACGTAAATGCAGCGATGACACCATGTCATACTTTGAAAAGAGGTACTCGCTGTACAGGAGGTTATCAGAATACGGTGGTAAAGTCGGGTTGTCTCTTTTTCTTTCTTTGAAATTCTCCATTGATGTCCACGTAATGTGGCATTTGGAAAATGTATTCAGCACTAAAGAGGGCTCCTACAACAGGGTGTTTCTCCTTAGGTCCCAAATACTGAGTCGAGGATGAATTCCGTTTACAAACGAACGCTAGCCACAGCAAAATACCGAGCCGCAAAGGCTACTTCGCTTTAGCAGGAAGACACACCTGAAACGTGCCCGGCATGTGGCTGAGGGGCCCTTTTCATTAGACAACTCATCGAGTTTCCCGAATTCCCAGACAAGAGTTTGGTCAAGATCAAGGTTGCTGTGTTTAGAGTACAGTACTCTTTTCCTCTCACAGCCATTACTCACCATCCATCCAAACGCTCAGCCGTCGTCTACGACACGTCAAGTGAAAGCAGCCCTAGTGGCACAGCGGTTAAGCACTCATCTGCTGTTAAAAAGTTGGCAGTTCAAATCCACCAGATACTCCAGCAGAAAGGAGTGGGCATCTGCTTTTGTAACAGTGACCGCTTTGGAAGCCTGATGGAATCGTTCTATTCTATCCAAGATGATCACTATGAGTCAGAATCAGGTTGCCAGCAGTGGGTTTTAGTTGATTAACATGGAAAGCACTAGGCTAGAAATGCCACAACCAAAAACCAAACTCACAGCCACTGAGTTAACTCGGACTCAAAGAAACCCATTCGGACAGGATAGAACTGCCCCTGTGGGGAAGTAGCTTTCCAAGACAGTAGCTCCTTGAAAAAACAAAACAAGCTTCATCTTTCTCCTGTGAAATGCAAGAAACTGATGATAATTAACTAAGATATGATTGCTTACTTAGAGAGTTCCCGTGTAGTAAATATATAATCGGGCGAGTTAATGTATAATCCTAAAACAGGGCAGAAGTGCTGGGATAGCAAAGAATTCATGGACTAGGAGGAACACTTCACCTACTTCGATGGGTGGATCTGGGATTAGGAAACTGCTGCAGTCATCCAGGTGAACAATCCCGGGAACGTCACCCAACACGGTGGCGATAGGTATTTATTTGGGAATGGGGGTGGCAAGGGGAAGCAAACAGAAATAGAGGCAAATGACAGGATTTGTTTATACATGAGGGTGAAGAAAAAGGGTGAACCCAAGATAGCTCCTGTGTTCTGAGCTACAGTTACTGAATATGTGATGGTATTTCTACCCTTGAGTTGAAATGGTAGCTCAGTTTAGACATCAAACCAAATTCATTGCCATCAAATCAATTTTGACTCATCTCACTGTCATCGAGTAAATTCCACCTGACAATGACCCTACAGGGAATGGGAGAAAAAATCCTGTGGGTTTCTGAGACTGTAATGGGAGCAGAAAGCCTGGTCTTTCTCCCATGAAGTGGCTGGTAATTTTGAATTGTTGGCCGAGCGGTTAGCAGGTCAGTGCATAATGACTATGTCACCATTCTGACTCAGAGAGACCCTACAAGACCCAGAGTAGATCGATCCCTCTGGGTTTCCAAGGCTCGGAATCTTTATAGGAGCAGACAGCCTCGTCTGCCAGCCTCACAGCAGCTGTGGAGTTTGAATTGCTGACCTTGTGGTTAGCAGCCCGACATGTAAGCCACTGTACCACCAGGGCTCCTCAGTTCAGAGATACTGGTTCTGAAGTGTTTCTGTAGAATAATATGTAAACCTTTCCCAAGGCAGCTGGATATACTGGTTCAGAGACTGGGAGAGATCTAAGACGGAGATATCTGAGTCATGGATTTCTGGCTCCAGGAGAGTGTGAGATCATCTGGGGAGAATGCTAAGCCTGAGAAGGCCGCCCACAGAAAACGAGGGAATCCTCACATCTAAGGCACAGGCGAGAGAAAAGATGAATTAGAGAGAGACTTTGAAGAAGTTGCTCTAAAGGACGGAACAGTCAGAAAACAGGCCCAAGGAAGCCACAGAGAAGAAGTCCCAAACCAGGGAGAACTCCAAAGGCTGGCCCTTCCAAGGGCAAGCACGATAACTTGGGAATATGCTCTGATAAGCAAGGCGATGTGGACAGAAGAGTTACAGTGGACAAGTCGGGAAGTGAAGGAGTGACACTGCAAAGTATCATATTTTCAGGAACAGAACTGGAAAGAAGACCGGACAATCAGCTCGCAGCGACAGCAGAAGGGAGAGCCGGAGAGGCAGGTGGGCGGGGAGAGTTCCTCCAGCCAAGGGGAAGCAGGAAGGATGGCAGCAGAGGCAGATAAAACTGGAGGTGAAGGAGTACAGCAGTGAGCTGATTGTCAAGACGCCCAACAAGAAAATGTTCTGCTGAGGAGACGGAAGGGGGACCGGCTGAATCAACCAAAGGGCTGGGAGAAAGATCGGGAAGCTAAATCATTAGTGTTCTTACTCAAACCAAACTCAGTGCCATCAAGTGGATTCTGACCCACAGCGACCCAGCCGGATGGGACAGAACTGCCTCCTGGAGACTTACTCTTGATAGGAGCAGAAAGCCTCATCTCCTAGGGAGTGGCTGGTGGCTTCTAAGAGCAGCCCTTGCAGTTAGCAGCGAACATGTAACTCCATGAATGTGGAGAACTGGAAGTCCACATTAGGGCTTGCTCAGCAAAGACTTCCACAGCCTGTTCCGAGTAGCAGTCCTTGGTCCCAAGTAGCTTCTGTGCCCTTCTGTCCTTCTACAAACTGAGCTCCATCCCTCCAACCAGGCATTTGGGTCACATCTCCCCGGCTGGCAGGAGATGTAACATGAAAGGCCAAGTCATTTTGTACATGAGTCTGTTGTTGGGTACTGTCCGATTGGTTCCAACTCAGTGTAAAACAGAGCAAACTGCTATCCAGGCTGGTGCCATGCTCGCAAACACTGCCAGGTTGAAAGCTCTAAGTCAATGCATCATGTTGAGGGTCTGCTCTTTTCTGCTGACCCGCCAACTTTACCAAGCGTGACATTCTTCTCTGAGTCCTGGCTCCACCTGGTAACACGTTCCAAAGCAAGTAAGATGAAATTTCGTCATCCGTGCTTCTAAGGAACACTGTGGCTATCCTTTTACAAAACAGACTTATTTCTTCTTTTGGAAGACCACGGTCTAGTCCACATTCTTTGCTGACATCGTAACTCAAAAGCATTGATTCTTCTTGGGTCTTTTCTATTCAATGCCCAGTTAGTGTCCTCAAAGTGGCGCTCACGCTTGTTAACATTCTCAGAACGTCTTCTGCAGCAAATCTGCAGCCTACAGTACATTGCTTGCTTGATTTCTTGATAAGGGCTTCCATGGCAGACTGTGGATCTGAGGATGAAGAAATCCCTGACGCTTCAATCTCTTCTCTGTGTGCCATGATGTTCTCTATTGGTTCTGTTAGAAAAGGTATTGCTTGCTTTACATGGAGATGCAACCCAACAAGTGCTTCAAGTCTCCTCCCCTTTCAATAAGCAAACATTCCACCTGCAAGCTGTTCATAGATAGCCTCCGATCTTAATGTCTTGTTCTTTATAAGGAATAACTTCCATCGAAAGAAACAAGAATTTCTTTTCTGCTTTGCTGCTGTGAGAATTTGAATGACTGCAAGCTATTGGATCTCTGCTTTGGGTCGGGCATTATATAAGGCATTTCATCAATATGATCTCACTTCCTCTTTAAAACAATCTTTTTTTGCTTGGTCATCTTTTTTTAAAGGCAATTATATTTACAAAGAGAGACTAAATAGCACTGTTAGAAATTATGCCCAGATCTGTAAGTTCAAAGCATAGGAATGTACTTTAACGACAATTTTCAGATAATGGAAACATAATTAATGGTTCTAGATAAATAAGATGTTACAGTATGTAATTAGTCCACTCTAACTTCAATTAAGCAATTACATTCCTATGTGGAAATTCTTAGGACTTTGAAAGACTAAGTTCAATGATGCCACTGACCTTCCAAATACTTGGGAGCCTTTCTCACTGCCAACAATCATAGTTCCCAGAAGGATATCTATGGATTCTAAAGAAGGCCTCCCTGGTTTGATTATTTCTTGAACTTATGGAGAAGAACCTTAAAAATACTATGAAAGTTTAAAATAATACTAAAGAGAACATACTAGATAAATTAATGTGCCAGTCAAAATACTAATTTATGCTATATTCATATCATTAATCTATTTATGTGGGGCCTCAAAAATTTGTGCATAAATTTAATTCTATTTAAATCTCTTTTTCGGTGAACTTTTTTGAAGACCCCTTCTCCTCATACATTTGATCCCCACACCAGAGATGTTTATATAATTTCATTTTATAGGAACATGGTTCCATAGCTGGGAGGAGCCAAGGCAGGACTCCTAACAGGCCTGCCAGAGTTCAAGCTCAGGGCTTTTCTATCTGGCCTCTCTCAGTTGAAAGATGAAGACGTCAAGGTGCAGAGAAGTTAATTAGCCCACTGCCCCTTCAGAAATGACAATCAATCACACAAGTAGTCAGGCACATTGCCCTACCACAGTGAACGCGTGCACACCTAGATTTTGACACTGAGAGCTGTTGACGAGATGTTGACCGAGGCAATATATTTTTTAAAAACAAATAGTTCAGAAAGATACATAATCGTCTTCTCCAGAAATTAAATACACACTCCTTTAGTAACACATTATTTATAATCTGGTGGTCAGCCTTAAACCTCATGTGTCTAGCACAAAAAGAAAGTCTCAATGTGACCAGCAGGTGCCATGGAAGAGAGGGGAATGAAATCTGGTGTGGCAATACACTAAAAGCGCCCCAGGAGTCACTGAAACCACTGGCTCGCTTCAACACCTCTCTGCAGCTTTAGTTACCATCCCAGCCAGAGATAGCTGGACTGCTGAACCAGTCCTCCTTTAGAGAAATGAGAATGAGAAACTTCCGAATCACCAAAACCTTACAAATGCTGACAAGGGACATATTTAAGAAAATGCTAGCTTTAGCAACTGTTTTCCTGTAATGGACTTTCTGTAGCTTCCTTTAAAATTAATTTACATATTTTTCATATTCTCAAAATAAGCTAATAAGTTGAATTTGTGGCACAATATACTGAACATAACATATGCAATTCTTTATATTAATCCACAAGATTTCTGTTCTAAATCTGGAGAAAATAAAATTTCAGATTTTTCAGATAATGGACTCTTCAATACATTAAAAGTTCTTTTCATCAAACCCGCTTTCCCAGCAGGAGTCCTGGCAATACCGTCAGGTTAGCATTGAGCTGCTAACTACCAGCCACTCTGTGGAAAAGATGAGGCTGTCCTGTAAGGTTTATTACCTCCGAAATTTAACACTGGTTCACTGTGAACTGGAATCGACTTGATGGTGGCAGGTTAGTGTAGGTTTTGTTTCGACTAATCTCTAGCTAAAATGTACCCAAAACAACAACTATAAAAGAGTAAGAAATTTAGTGTCTTAATCTGAACAATATAAATACATATATAAAGCATATATTTCCTTTATAGAGATTTTTTTTGGTACAAGTAGTTAAGTAGTTCACTACTAACTGACAGGATGGGGGTTTGGACACACTCAGAGGTACCTAGCGGTCTGCTTCCCCAAGGTCACTCAACTAGAAAGCCAAGCTCTGTGCCGTCACGTCAACTCCACTTCACAGTGACCCAATAGGACAGGGTAGACCTGTCCCTGTGGTTTCTGAGACTGTAACTTTACGGGAGTAAAAAGTCTCATCTTTCTCCCTCAAAGCAACTGGTGATTTTGAACTTCTGACCTTGGGTTACAAGATCAATGCATAACCTGCTATGTCACAAATGCTCGAAAAACCTATGGAATGATTCTGTTCCACACATATGGAGTCAACATGAGTGGGAACTGACTGGTAACTAACAACAGTGAGAGCAACCATCTAAACCGCAAGCAGAAATTGAAGCCTCTGTGTAGAAATGAGCAAAATGGTGAAGAAAATCTATGGTCACTTGTCTTGCATGAAAATCATGAAAATGAAGAAAACAAAATATATACAGCAGAACAACTCTTACTCCAGACAACCCAAACAGTACGTCCTGGCAGCCTTTAGAAGAAGAATTACTAATGGTTAAGATAACATTTTTACTCATATTTTGAAGAGCAAATGGCAAGATTGTGAAAGGGAGCGTATAGGGGAAGAGGAATTCAGATCATATATAAGGTACCCACTGAGTCAAGCTGAAAGAGCTAAGTATGTCAGTGCTCTATTTATCAAACAAAAGTATTGTGTACTTGTTAATATGAATGCATCTATAAAGCATGTATTTCCTGTAGAAAGAGTTTTTATTTCGGGAATATTTCGCCTCTTCCTTTTTTTCACTGCTATTACAACCCTAAGAAATTACATCACCTTGAAACACACCTGTTAAATACAGATACACGGTAAATCCAAATGATGAAGGGAAGTTGTTAGAGAATGCTTCTGCCTAATCAATGGCAAATGCATAATTCTCACTTCTGGGAAAATAACAAAGTTTTAATTTCCCTTGTTAATACTTTTTCCTACTGCTTTTGGAAAATTTCAAAACAGACTAACAGATCAAATGTAGGACACATGATTATTTGAACAATTCAATTTCAAACTACCTACCCCTTCTTGTTTGGTGAAGAGGTTAAGACAGTCACTCAGAGCAGCACACGTTTCTCTGGATGCTTCAGAGACAACTTCAACTTTCTGAAGAAATGATGGGAGCATTTCTGTCATAAGAAAAAATAGCACATCAAATGCATGAGATTTTAAGTACTCATAAAGTGAACTAAGGCCACAAAATATTTTTAAAAATGTATACCAGCTTCATGTTTCCTTCCATCTATGTAAGCAAAGCATATAACATGTTTATTGAGCAGAATTATTACACGCCACCGTGTGCATGCAGACAAAGAGCCCTGCCTGAGACACTCAGGTACGCGACAGGGAGGAGAATCCAGACTTCAAAAAGTCTACAGGTTCAACTCTCACTGTAAACTTTAGTACCAGTAGCAGACAAGAAAGACTAACAGAATTACTTATAAGACATTAACATTTCCCGTCATGGACCTCTATGCTAGATCAATTGACTAAAGAGAGGCAAAAAAAGTTTTTTAGTTGACAGAGGGGCTAACACTTCTGAAGGCAGCATTAACTCACACGCCTCGTGTTTGTTGTGTTTATTTAGAAAAATGTTTAGCATTAATAGGTCCTTTCCATTTCAAACATGGAGGTCTTGAACCTTTGAGCATGTATTAGAAAAAGTAAAAATAAATATCAGATTTCCCTTGCTCCCCCAAAGGAAATCATAACTCACTTTCTTATGCAAAATAATTCTGGAAAGAGTAAAACATACATATTATAACTTGAAAAGAAAAATGTCATATCTTGTCTAGGTGAGTACTAGTAAAATATTATTTATTTGAATAGATTGACTTTTTATTGATTACACATTAGGTTTCTTTCTATATATCCCATTAATCAAGTAAAATTGTAACAGTCAAGAAAAGTTTTCATACAAAGTACCCTAAAGGAGAAAGACACTGATGAGCCCTGTAGCATGCTATGTATGTCAGATCGCCACCGACTTACGTAACATTCTTGGGAAACAAGGCCGACCAACAAAAGCAACCAAGTCAGTGAAACACCAGACAACTGCCGACGGGAGTCCACAGAACACTGGGTTTCACCGATGCAAACATTTTAGAATTAGGAGTGGAGTGACAGCATTGGAAGAAAATAAAGTGCACGATCATGCCATTGGACATTATATGGTCTATCAAAACAATTTTACCACATGCATCGCATTCTTTATATTAATTTCTGGGGAATACATCTTTGAGTACTTCTCTTTCTTTTCTAAATGTTCTGTATCAAGGTGATTTATTTAAGTCAAGTCCTTTTGAATGGTGTCAGGTCACAGTGAGGTGTCAGCCAACCCCACAAAGAAGGAGCGCACCAGCCCATGATGCAAGGGTTGTCAATAATCGAATCCAAGATCAGAGTAGGAAAGGGTATCAGAGTTTGAATTCTGCACACCTCGTCAGGAGAACACGAGACATGCCAGTAAAATCCCCAAATCCACTGGCAAAGGTCTCACATGGATGAAGCCCCCACTGACTTCTCGCAGTCCGCTGAGCAGGGATGTCAATAGTCTTGCCCTCTAACAGAGTCCACCGGAGAGTGCATAAATAGTTGTTAGTTATCACTTATTTTCCTTTTTAACCCACTTTTATTTTTATTTAATCATTTTATTGGGGGCTCATACAACTCTTACCACAATCTGGTGCAGTGATTCTCAACACTTCCTAATGCTGCGGCCCTTTAATACAGTTCCTCATGCTGTGGTGAGCCCCAACCATAAAGTAATTTTCATTGCTACTTCATAACTAAAATTTTGCTACTGTTATGAATTGGGCGACCCCTGTGAAAGGGTCATTCGACCCCCAAAGGGGTCACGACCCACAGGTTGAGAACTGCTGTTCAGGTTTCTATATCTTCTACGTTCTTTTAGATGTTTTCCTGAGCTTTATTTTATTGTTGGTGGTGGGGTTTTTTGTACGATTTTTTAAAATATGAAATCCAGGGTAGGCAATTCATATAGTAGTAACCAGATCAATAATTTCCTAGGGTTATGGCAAGCAAGGTTGGGGAGTAATAGGGAGTTAATAATAATGGGTTCAAGAATAAAGAAAATATTCTTCAATTAACTGCGGGAATTGCACAACCTTTTCAGTAGTGTCAAACCACTGAATGATATGGTACGTGTATTCTGTAAGCAAATAAAACTGGTAAGAAATAAGAAGAGTCCTTTTCTTAGAAAAGTTATTCTTCAAAAGTCCTTAATCAAAGAAGACAACAAGCAGAAAGGGTGAGAATGAGAGAAGACAGGTGTGAACCACCTTTCATCAATAACTGGATAGCACATCAAACCCTACTTTTCATCGTATGAAGAAGTTTCCTGGTGCTAGCAATCCTTAATAAAATGAAAATAATAGAAAATTGGAAAATCCTGAAATAAATCTGACTTTACTTTTTCCTTCTGAATATTCAATGTACATTGTAAAAATACATTCTCCACTTGGTTTCTAAATAACAGAGTACTATCTTAGCTACCTTGTGTTGCTACAGCAGAAATACCACAAGTGGGTGTTTTTAACGAACAGAAATATATTTTCTCACAGTAGAGGAGGCTAAAGGAAGATTTTGGAAACTCTAGGGGGTCAGTCCTTGTTTTAGACCTTCTGCTCTTGCACAACCTTCACGTGGCTGGACATCTCTCCTCCTCCTTCTACCTCTTTCAATCTGCTCCTCTTGTATTTTATAAGAGATCAACTGAAAACAAACCCTACACTAACTCCATGTCATTGATAGAGTAAAGACAACCCATCCCCAAATGGGATTATAGCCACGGGCACACAGGTTAGGGTTTAAAACACATATTCGGAGGGGAACACAATTCAACCCATAAAAAGTAGCTTAAGCTAGATGCCGTTTGATTTAAATATCATCTCAACAGATGTCTCACACAGAGCTGTGAACTGAGTACTGTGAGGATATGTACAAGAAAAAGTCAAATACAGGTTCTGCCTCCCATACATTTTTAGGGTAATCTACTAACTTTACACTTAAATGATAAAAACGACAGAAAGATGGAAGTGTAATCATTCATGGATGCACTTATCACATGGTTAATCAGCTATATATCTATCTTTTAGATGTTTCATGTTTGATATTTATTAACATAAAATCAATAACAAGTCAAAAATATTTTAGGAGAATTTACAAGTTTTTAAGCAAAAAAGATACTGCAAGTTTCTTAAATAACCTAAAAGCTATACCAAAAGAAGCTCACACCATTTTTGAGAATCCAGAGTGTCAAATTCTTTTGTCCAAAACAAATCCAAAAGTTCCCTGATTCGCAGGACAATTTAGTGGAGCAAGATTTTCAAGTCCATAGGAGCTTGTTCAGTGGCACAGGGGGGTTGCTGCCACCATTGGGGGCCATCAGGTTGGTCCTGCCTCGTAGCAAGCCTATGCACACAGAGCCACCACCACGCCTGAGGAAACACCCTCACTGCTGCTGGGGGTGTTTGAGCCCTCTGCTGCAGCCACCGTGCCAATCCATCTGAGAAAAGACCTTCCTGGTTTTCCTTGGCCCTCTATTTACCAAGCATGATGACCTTTTCCAGGGCCTGGTCTCACCTAATAACATGCGTAACGTACGTGCGATGAAGTCTTGCCACCCTTGCTTCCAAGGAACGTTCTGGCTATACTACTTCTAAGACAGATTGGTTTGTTCTTTTGGCAGGCCAGGGTACTTTCGATATTCTTTGCCAGCACCATAATTCAAATACCTCAATGCCTTTCTGTCTTACTTATGTAAGGCCCAACTTTCCCACGCCTCTGAGGCAATTGAAAATAACATGGCTTGGGTCAGGTGGCACCCTAGACCTCAAAGTAACCTCCTTGCTTTTCAATACTTTAAAGAGGTCTTGTGCAGAACATTACCCAATTCAATGTGCCATTTGATCTCTGGACTGCTGCTTGCTTCCATAAGCAATAATTTCGGATCCAGGCAAGAGGAAGTCCTTGACAGCTTCAATCTTGTCTCAGTTTATCATGATGCTACCCATTGGTTCAGTTGTGAGGATTTGGGTTTTCTTTACATTGAATGTGGCAGAGGGTGGGAAATGATCTATTATCTTGGTGAATACACTAGTTCATGGTATCATGGGTCATTCCATGCCCACTGGTATGCTTGTTATATGATGGTGTTCATCCAATGCTATACAGAATAGTACATACAAAATGAAATGGTTGAGGTTCTAGAAATGTTACCATCAGGGAATCATTTCAAACATAACTTAGCAGTAAAATTTATAGACTATAAAGTGTTCTGAATAAAAAGGAAAGGTCATAGTTATTTTGTCTACTGTTAAGAATATGATGCCTTTATTTCTGAGAAGTGATTGTTATTGTACTAAAAATATATTTTCATAGCTCAGAAAAGCTGCCAAAAGAGCCTATTCAAAAAAGCTTAACTCTAGATACAGGTATAAAAAGCTCACAAGCTGTCATGTTTCATGATTGCGCTATACAATTTTTAATTGGCTAAGTTTGAAACTCAGGAAAGTGCTTACTTCCTGTTACACTAGCAAACTGATCTGTAATACAGACTACCTTCCTTGTCCTTCCTGTATACAAGGTTAAGTTAAAAATAACTGCTATAAACATCACAGAAACATTTGTTACAAATACCAAAACACGAAGAGACAGTTTCCTGACCTATCCTCCACCTAGGTCTGAAGGCAGTGGTTCCATTGCTCTAAGCTTTCTCCAAAGAATCTCTAACCCTTTCCCAAAGAATTCTGTGCTCTCCCATTTATGGCACATCAAAAGAGCAGCTCTTCCAGGGAGCTAAATTGTGTTCGTTTTCAACACATGTTCGGTGTGCTCTTCGAGTCTGAGGAACAACAGGAAGGCTGACAAGAAGCTCTGGGCTGTAGGGTGGATGGGCTAAGGTTTCCCAAGTAAATTTTCCTGCAACCTTTCTTGTGGGCCTTGATGAATGAACAGATCAAAACGGAACTTCTTCAGTGCAACTTTACTGACCTATTTTGCAACAAGTGATTTTTCAGTTTCTTTAAAACCCAGGGATGTGGAGTGTATAGGGAAAGCAAATATAACAAGGATCTTGGGGAGAGGGAGGGTGGGGGCAGTAAGAGGAGAGGGTGCCAAGTACTCCAGGAAGGAGAAGTGTGTTAGAAGATTGATTATGGAAGCAGCTGTACAATTCCGTTTGACATGACTGAACTATGGACTGATATGACATATGTATGAACTCCCAAGTTACAGCAAACTAAAAAAACAAAAAGCAAAGACCCAGGAACGGGTTTTTGGCTCGCACTAAATCCTAGCTCCAACCTAAGAAAAATTAGTTCTTACATCATGGCCCAGCTCAATACTCACCCTCAGGAAGGGAACACAAGACTATAGGGTGCTACCGTAAAATATGACGAAGAATTTAGATGGTGCCCAGCTGTCATATAAAATAGCATCTGGGGTCTGAAAAACTTGTCTCCAAACATGCAGCCATCTAAGTGAGATGTCAACTAAGCACACCGTCATCAGTCAGGTGATCCGAAGTTGAAGGAGGGATCAGTGTCAGAGCCTAAACTGTGAGAATCCGGTGTGCAGAGGCGATGGATGACAGTGGGACCCCCAGATTCACCTGTGGAACTGCTTAGGAAATAAGCCCCCAAGAACTCCCCGTCTAAAACTGAGGGATGGGAGGAAAGCGGTCACTAAACAGAGGGCTTGGGAGGGAGGAGTATGGAAGATCAAAGGCATAACTCTGACCTGAACAGTTACAACTTGGTCAGTAGATAACCCCCTATGATGTGGGCTGGACCTGATCTGGTTTCCAAAATGTTCTGTATTTTGGGTTTGTATGGTTTTGTTCGGTTTTTGTTTGTTCATATTAGAGTGGATCTCAGAGGTGTTTGGTCAATGGAGGTCACCCTCTGGAAGCTTGTAACATGCTTTTCTGTTTTCAGCATGAAACCCAGGATTGAGGAACCTAGAGGGACAGCAAGTAGAATAAAGGGTTTGTGGGGGAGGGGGCAGCCGGGGATGGAGTAAAAGGGAGATGGTGTCAAGGAGACCATGTAGAAAAAGAATGTTTGAAAACTGATTGTGGCAACAATTGTACATTCTACTCTATGTGATTAAAAAAATGGAATTATATATGTCTAAGTCACAACTGATAATAATAATAATCAAAAGTCTCCCTACTAATAAAGTCCCCGTGATCATATGCTAGATTCCTAGGAAGTCAGTGTCTCTGAGTGGACCTTTCTTTCTGAAGACACTCTGAGGAGCCAAAGCCAAGTGTCTTACTGAGACAATTCCTCTGCTGGCGCTCGCTGATCACAGAGACATGCTTAAACACATTTCCTTTGGAATAAGACCATGCAGGAAGGAATTGGATCCTTAGTAGCAATACTCTTCAGTTTATACTCATTAAAAACAAAAGGCCACACTCTAACAATGAAGACTCTCCATCAAGGGAATCTATCCACCTAGATTGTCTTCCTGGAAATATCCTTCCATTTCACAGCCTCTATAATTTGTTCAGATGTTCTTTCCTCCCTGAATATTAGAAATAATAACTATTCACATGGGAAACGGTGAACTTAGCTGTGTACTGAAAAACAAAACACTCATATCTTTATTAAATAAATATGGATACTAATAAAATCTTTACTTTCATAATTTGCATAAAAGTCTAAATGGTTTAGAATAAACTTATTTTTTACAGCATAAGAACTGTGTTACAGCTTTAAAAGCAGAGCAAATTGCAACCATTTTCAGTGATGTTTCCACAAACTGGCTGATTAGGGCTAAGAAAGATATAGGAGATAATCTTTCTTTAACTACATTTTGTAGTTCTATTTTGCTTATACTTCCAGTCTTAGCTCCTCAAGAATTTCTACGATCTGGACAAGATCTTTAAGAGAAAAAAGTAACAGGTGGATGACATCTCCTGTCCTTATCCCTTTGGTAATGGGATAGTTTAAATATGCTTTATTAAAAATTAAAAACAAACATTAGGGAGGATAAATAATGCAAAACTAAGAAATCTAATGGGTAAATCTAAATATGATAGGACACAGAAAATATAAAAATGATATAGTTTCTACTTTGTGGTGAGAAAAAAATGCTATTGACTATATATATGAATGTGTATACAAAAGACATTATCTGCCCTGCATGAGATAATAAGACAGTTTAAAAATTGACTTCCACATCAAACTGGAATTAAATTGTCTGAAAAGAATCAGTATTCGTTGCCCAAGTAGAGAGAACTTCTGCATGCAATCATTTTCTAAAAATTTCCACTACATCTGATGCATATGAGGAGGTTTCCAAAGTTCATGGAAAATGGAATTAAAAGATTATGGAATTCTATGAATTTTTGAAAACCCTTGTGATGGCATGGTAGGTTACTTGTTGGGATGCTGATCACAAGGTTAGCAGTTCAAAAACACCAGTCACTCCTGAGATGAGGCTTTCTACTCCCAGAAGACTCTCCAGACTTTGAGACCCACCAGCTCAGTGCTATGCGGCCCTATCAGTTTGCCAGGAGTCCAAATTGATTCAATGGCATGGAGTTTGTTTAGAATGTCTCAGGAGAAGCAATGAAACCACGAATTCAAAAAGAAGAAAAATATGATAGCAGCGATGCTCAAAGACATAAATAGAATCTCAAACAAGTTGTGCACACATTTTATTTTCAGAATCTTCAAACAAAGAAGAAGTTACCAATGTAAGTAGTGGAATCCAGGGAAATTTGAAGAAAGAGGTATAACTTGGGTTGGATGTGAGAGAACGAACATTTTTTTTTTTTTGGTAAATACTTACATACTGAATTTTTAAGTATATATTTAACAAAGCATTGGCCACATCAGCACTCTTCATATGTACAAGTCAATGCCATAATATGTTCATCTGGTTGTTTATGCCCCACATGTCCCAACGCTCTTCACAGAAGCTCAGGGTCCCCTAGGCACCGAGTCTTCCCCTCCTCCCTGTGTGCGTGTCTGTCTGCCTCATCAGATAACTACCTGAAGAACTCTGGTTTCTTATACAAGGTCGTCCATGTTAGCTGGAACATACAATAGCTGTCCTCTTGTGACTGACACACAGCATGCAGCATGTGTGCCATCCTAAGATTCGCTCATGTCATAACATATTGAAACCTCAGTTCTCTTTAGGGCAATAAATATGTACCAGAGCTTGTTTACTCATCTGCTGATGGGCAGTTCAGATGGCTTCTATGATCTGGCTATTATGAATCATGCTTCAATGAATCCTGGTGTGCTAGTTGTTGTTCGTGCTCATGTTTCCCAGTCTTTTGGGGAAAGTTGTTGTTTGGTGCCATCAGCCAGTTGCGCTTCATAGGGACCCCGTGTACAACAGAAGGAAACACTGCCCAGGTCTGCGCCTTCCTCCCAATGGTTCTTCTGCCTGGGCCCATCATTGCAGCCACGGTGTCAAATCATCTTGTCTAGGGCCATTTTCTTTTTCACTGCCCTGATACTTTACCAAGTATGATGTCCTCTAGGGGCGCATCTTTCCTGACAACCTGTCCAAAGAGGGAGAGACACAGTCTCCCCCAACTTTGCTGCTAAGAAGCATTCTGGTTGTACTTCTTCCAAGACAGATCTGGTTGTGCTTTTGGCAGTCCGTGGTACTTTCAAGATTTTTTGTCAGCAGCATAATTCAAAGAGTCAATTCTACTTCAGTCTTCCTCATTCAATGTCCAACTCTCACATGCATAAAAACAACGGAAAAGACCATGGCTTAGGGCAAGTGCACACTGGAGTCACCTCCTTGCTTTCAACGCTTTCAAGGTTTTTTTCTTGGTGAGAAGTGAACCCTACATAAAAGCAACAACTGTGGTGTGTACTTTCGCTTGCTTTCATCTGCCCCTTAAAGACCTGAGGATTGGGGATGGCAACAAAAAGCCGTATTCTAAAGGTTGAGTAGTGATAAAGCAGGGAGGGCGCCCAGTGAGGGCACCCAGGAGAGTGTTAGGAACATCCGGGAAACGTCTCAGGACGATGCACGTCAGTGATAAAGAAAAATGCTGACACTAATGGGAACAACAGCCGCCAGAACATGAGGAGGAAGACCATAGGTTAGCGCTGACTTCAGAATTAAAGGAAGAAAAAGGTCAGAAAGGAGACTGCTGACATGAGCAGACACAGACCACAGAGTATCTTGTAAATCAAAGTAGAATTATGGATCTTGGGGGGGGGATACCAAGGCCAATCAGCCTGACATAGACCCCACTTTGGTTATTAGTGAATGGGGTCTTAAAGCTCAGGTGCAAATATTGGTCTCTCCCCCACTGTGAGGAAAGAAGAGTGGTGGAACTGGAAAGCAATAAGCAAATATGCAGTGCCAATGGACTAATGAACCAAGCAGACATCAGTCTCCACCCTCCTGGGACGAGAAAAACTAGATGGAGCCTGACTACTACTACCAATTTCTCTGAAAGGGACCACATTAGAGGTCCTAAACATAGAGGAAGAAAGTGGAACCGAATTCACATCATAAAAGAGACCAGTTTTATCATTCAGACAGACTGAAGAGACCCTCAAGACTATGGTCCTAAGTTCTCAGGTGTGCAACTGAACTCATTCACGTCAACCATTTAAGAGCAAAAGGTCAGTATTACCCATGGACACAGGGTTAGGAAAGGAGGAGGGAAGGGAACAGGAAACACAGGGAGGAAGTGGGATAAGTGATGGACACTAAGGGGATGGAAATGAGTGAGTTGAAACAAAATGTGCTTCAACTGTTGACTGAAAATTCATCTATCTCTTTTGTAAACCTTTACCTAATTCATAATAAAAAGTTGGGGGAAAGTTTGAATTTAAAATCTACCTAAGGGAAGTGAAAAGGCGGCAAAGATAAAGAAAGAAGATCAAGAATCTTAGGAACTTAGATCAAGGATCTTGGGAACTGAAGGAATAGGGAGCTGGAGGCAGTGTGACCCGTGGGAGCGATGGCCATGCCCTACTTTCCGGTATTCCAAACCAAACTCACTACCATTCAGTCAACCCAGACTCTGACGACTGCTCCGAGTTTCCAAATGGTTTCCAAAGTGGTGATTCTTTATGGAAGTTGGGGAGGGCTACAGAGCAGTGAACAAAGGAGAGAACTGTAAAAGAGTTTACTAGTACATTAAGTAAGGGATAAAGAGGAGCAAAGGAGCATCCACAATTAGGGCTTGGGAATTTGGGTGAATTGGTGATGCATCCTTTGAGATGAGAAACACCAGAAAGAAAATTAGGGACAAGAAAACAGAAGAAGAAATGGATAGTGAAAACACAATAAAAAGATTTCTTTGCCATAATTTGGAACCTCTACATCAGTCCCACCTTACACCTGAGCTTCTAAATAGAAGGCAATGAGGAATGATTACTAAACAAATTAATTTGAATAGCATACCAAGTGAATATGAAACAGAAACAGAGGGTTAGTTCTTTATTGGCTAAGAGCCAGGCAACCTAGGGTCACACTTGGCATTGGAGGCATAGTGGTTATGAGTTAGACTGCTAACCACAAGGTCAGCAACGTCCATAAAGAGTTAACATCTCAGAAACCCACAGGAGCAGTTCTACGCTGTCCTATAGAGCCAGAATCTACACAATGGCAATGAGCTTGGTTTGAGCTTTCTGGGGGACCTTGGGCAAGTTACCTAACTGTCTGTAACTGTGAGCCTAGCTGTAAGAGAAGAAACATATCAATAAGAAACATATTAATAAGAAACATATCAATAATTTAAGCTATTGCATAAATTGTACCGACCAACCACATAAATGAGCTATGTATTCCTATATTTGCTATGATACCAGATAAAACCATTTATGGATTATTGCTATGTATTATACTGGAAAGAACATGGAATACATACTACTTGGAAAACTCAGGATCTGGGAGACTATCCCAAAACCAAGCTATAAATCTGGAGAATAATAATAATCAAATTATACTAAAATTTAAGACAACAATTATACACGAGATCTGAATTCTGTCTACAAATATTTTAGCTTTTCATCTTAAGAAGTCAACAGCAAACAATGTAAGTAGTTCAGGGCAGGGCACTTATCTGTTTTCTTTAGTACATACAGTACAGGGCACAAGATTACTTTGTGAAACTTTTAGGCATAAAGAACAGACTCATTTACCTTCAACTCTTGAATTCCACTCATATAATCATTTTAATTTGACTTACTACTAATTGATTGTCTAGAAAATGTTTATAATTGTTTATAAAGGAGTTCACTCATTTTCATAGTAGATATGTGATACAGGTGTATCAGCTCAGAATCAGACAACATAGTTTCCCCATTGACATGTCCCTATATGAAATATCTTTGTAGTAACAGATATCATGCATATCACTTCATATTCTTATAGATTGGATAATAATCTGTTCAATCATTGATATAGACATAAATACCATCAATATGACTGCTGTATCATATAATCTCAACCAAGAGACTTTTACTTCAGGCTTAAAAAAACAAACACTGAAATTTGGGTATAGTTCGGATATAATTTCTTGCTTTGACCCAAGCTATATGAATTAATCTTTTAATTTCTCTGGCCCTTTTCAACACCCTTTTTGAAGGTTCTTTGTGAAGATGTTGTTTTAAATGTCTACTGATGAAAAGGGTTCTAAACTGAAGATCCTAAAACCACTGACTTGCATACTTTAAAGGAGTGAATTTTATCTAGTGTTAATTATAGCTAATTAAGCTCTTGATTTTTAAAAGTCCACTGAGCATGAATAGAGCAAGTACTATAACATAATCTGCCTCGCAGTTAATAATCAAAACACCTTAAGTATTGACCATCTTAAAGTTACCCACGTGTGATGTAAGTAAGCGTGTGCTGAGGTGACGTAAATAAACTCAAGGCACATTTGGGCAGCCACAGACTACTGATGCTCAGTTTCAATGAATATAAACAGTTCTTCACCTTTCCTTACCTTTTAGCAAGTGAACCTAGGAGTCTACCCTGGCAAATCAGCTTATGATAAAAACTGGGAGTTCATCATAAATTCAGAGAGAACAAATTTAATTATAGTTTAGTAGATTCACTTATATTCACATCATGGATAAGCCTAAGGTCTAAGAAATGTGATTAATTAAAAATGATGAAGTAATAATTATTTTCTTAATACTTAAGTTTTATTCTTGGAATATTTACAGGTAACCCTAGATCATGTATACCTAACTGAGTGTAACAATATAAAAGCTACTGCTAAAAGGTAGATTCATTAGATAGACAATCATATATAGAGATAGATACACACACACATATATTACACATACATACCTACATGGAATCATAAAACACCAAGACCAGGAATAAGCCATCCCTTCATTTTATGGATGGAGAAACCCAGGTGTGCAGGGGGTAAATGCACAAAGCTAGGAAGTGGCAGAGCCAGGAGTTAAATTTAAGATGATCGGACTCCAAAACTCATGTTGTCAAGTATTCAAAATAGAACTCTCATCAAAGAGCTGAAATTTTAACTTCAAACCAGTTTTCTTTTTCTAAAAAGAACAACCCTACACATACCTGTAAAGCAGGTTTCCTCCCTGAGCAGGAATGTATTACCCTTTAAAATTTTGAAAATAGCTTGTGAAATACGATTGTGAATTCTGAAACCAAACGTTCCCCACAAGGGCAGACATGTGTCTGCGCCAGTAGGTTGCATTAAAGACTGGTTTTTGTTTGCTTGGTAGTGCTTGTGTTGGTTTGTTTTTACCTTTTGCCACGTCACACTCCTTTATCATGTTGAGAAAGCTGGAAATTTCTCTATCTAGTCTCTGTTGACATGTTTGTGCTTTCTGAAAAGAAAAAAAAGATAAATTAAAATAATGGATATATCAAAAACCCCACTGCCATTGAGTCAATTCTAAAGCTTTATATATGAATGGAAGTATGGAACTCTCATCTTTTGCTCAAGATGAGCTGATGGTTTAGAACCACCAACCTTGAGGTTAGCAGTCCAATGCTTCCCATACAGTGCCACCAGGGTTCCTGATTTCTCTAATTCTACAGATATCCAACAGCTACGTACAAAAACCCTACAACTTCCTTCATTATGACTATTCTCCCCCTTTGCCAGAGATGTTTTATCATTTACATTTCTTTAACTCATTTATTCATATTTTAGTAAGTCTAGCTAATTCCATCCAGAAATACAAAATGCACTCCCTTAGAAATATCCCTTAACAGCCGTTTTTAGTAAAAATGAAAACAAACAGTCCTAACATTTGGAACTCACAGGCTGATTCTGACTCAGCAAAGTATACCGAGACCCCATGCCATCAGACCAAGATCATTTTCTTAGAAGTAGTCAAAGCTTACAAAATTAAGGTAAAAACCAATTACAGAAATTATTCTTCATTGTAATTTGAAAATTCTGCGTTCTTAAGTCCCTAAAAGCAAACCATAAAAAGCAGAGTTCCGTGATGTAGCATGCAAGTCACATGCTTGTAGATTTTTCCATTTGGAAATCAGACACATCCATTTATTGCATTATCTATGCTATTCTGGTGTTTATTTGTAGCTTCTCTTTGGTACTCTTGATTTGGTATGGGGCTGCTAGCTGCAAGACGTGGGGTTCAATTCTACCAGCCACTCTCTGGGAGAAAGATGAGGTTGTCCAATCCCGTGATGACGTAAAGCCCATGTAGGGTAGCTTTAAGTTAGAACAGACTCCATGGCAGTGTGTTGAACTACTAACTGTAAGGTCTGCAGTTCCAAACCACCAGCTGCTCCACAGGAGAAAGAGGAGGCTCTTTGCTCCCATGAAGAGTTGCAATCTCAGAAACCCATAAGGGCAGCTCTATGCTGTCCAATAGGGTCGCTATGAGTCATTGAGTGAATAATTGAGTTAAAAGAAGTGGGAAGAGCAAAAATTATCATTGCAAATTCAGTTGGTTATGGCCCTAATTCCCAGACCAATGCTAATTGGTTCCGACTCACAGCAACTCAATGGGTCTCAGAGTAGAACGGGGTTCCACAGTTTTCATTGACTGATTATTTGAAATACAGTCTCTCAGTCTTTCTTCCAAGGTGCCCCTGGATGGACTCCAATCTCCAACCTTTCAATTAGCAGCCAAGTGCATTAACTACATACTCGGGAACTCTATGCCCCCGAAAACAAAACAGAACAAAACAAAAAACCCCAAATGCAAACAAACAACCACTGCCAGTCCATTGATTTTGGACTCGGAAGAAGCACAGAGAACAGAATACAGCTGCTCCCCAGGGTTTCTGAGACTGTCCATCTTTAGGGAACAGACACCCCATCTTTCTCCTGTGGAGTGACTGGTGGCTTTGAAGTGCCAACCCTGTGCTTAGCAGCCCAACACTTAGCCCAGTGTGCCACCAGAGCTCCTGGGGGCCTCCGCAGAACCCCGACCTTCATAGTGTGCGAATCACCTTGCGGTGGAACCACCTTGCTGCCTAGCCCGGCGAAGCTTCTCGGGTCTGTCCTCCTCATCTCCACAGGTCCGTCGCACGGAAATCTGCTCGTGCAACATTGGACTTATTGTATCGATGCCCCACGATGAGACAGATAAGCACTTTTCTCATCTCATAAATTATTTAGTGCCTATGAAGTTCAGCTTAAATACAAATTATTCATAACATCACATTAGTGACAGCCAATGCACTCTGCGAAATCTATGTTTCTTTTTTTATGAAAGTGCTAGTGTAACAGTACAATCCATTCATTTATTTTATTTTAGAAGGAGAATCTCTGCACTATACAATCAAAAACACCACCAAAGGAGAATGGACGCTTGATCATTGTTAAAGCCAGTTATCTCCAGTGAATACAAGTTGGAGGCCGGAAAGTCAGTCTGGGGAACTGAAAGCAGGGGGACTAGACACTCCTGTCATAAATTTAGGAACTGAACATCATTCATACGTGCTCTCTCTCTAACATTCCTCAGTGCGACTGTTCTTTCCCTTTCTATGGTCAGAGTTAGCTGCACTCACTTTATGGACAGACAACAGCAACAGACGTGGGGTTAAAATCCCAAGCAGGAAAAAGCACCACTGAAGCGTACTGCTCTTCCCTTAGCTAGCTATCTAATATTGACTGCGTACAAAAGACATACTAGGTCAGCTGGAAAAGAGTCAGCATACACATACTGTTTTACAATTGGGTATAATGTATTTATTTATATAATAGTGCTATTTAAGTGACACTAAAGAGAACAGAATTATTTTATTAACCCAATGAAATATTCTCCAATTTAAAATTTGTTCTAGTTTTTAATATCTTCTGCTTCCTTTTCTATTACAGTTTTACTACATTTTTTGCTGTTGTTTTTTAAATGTTTTTCTGTACATGAAATTCAGGATTGGTAAATCTATCGAGACAGTAACTGGATTCATGGTTCCTTGGGAGTATGGCAAGGAGGCTGGGGCTGAGGAGGCATGGTATGGGGAGCTAATGATGAAACAAATATGAGGACAATTTTCTAAAACAGATTGTGGTGATGATTATACAACTCTTCTTGATATGATTGAATTATTCAATGTTATGATATATGAATTATATGCCAATAAAACTTAAAAATATAAAACTCATTCTCCAAGGTATGGTGGTTTGCTTTTTGTTATTATTGGTTTTAGTGTGTAAGACCTAGGATGTACTCATGAAAATGAATGATTACCAGTTCTGCGCAGAGTCCAATGGTGTTCTACTGCGTATTTCTATGGCACTCACATTCAGTCAAGGACTTGTTGATGTTTCCATTTTGATTTAGTCTACACAAATGTGATCCCGCTACAGGGGATGTTCGAATACCTGAACTTTGACATCATTGTTTTAAACCCCAGTGATCTGGGCACAGCATACAGAAAACAACAACTCCAGTGACTGAGAAGGTGTTACAGGTGTCTGTCCACCCTCAGTTTACCTGCTAGTTTGGCTGGTTTAGGTCAATGCTCCCTTCTTGATGATACCTGACCGATGGGGCAACTTAGAAATATGCATCAAGTGGATGCACAGCTAGAGAGGAGTGGATAGCACCAGAGACTGGCCATTAATTCTATTTGCTACAGACAGTGTCCATTTCAATTATCCGGTCAGAAAAGACCCGGGGTTGCCCGAGAGATGGAGACAGGGGACTGCTTCGGAATGAGGTCAAGGGAAATTTCTAGGATGCTAAGAAATAGGCTATAGCTTCAAAGCAGCAGCAATTACACAAGATGTACAGATCTGTCATAACCCATCAAAGTGAACATTTAAAATGAACTCATATTACTGTGTACAAACGATGCCTGTTGTTGATGTATGTTTTTAAAATGCAAGATTGCGGCACACCGTGACTGCAGAAAACAGTGTGGGGCCTGCTGGATTCCTAGCCCTGCGGACGGCAGTCAGCCCTATTTCAAGAGTACCTCTACTCCGCCATTCTTTAGTCTAACTCAGCCGAGAGAGAATTTATTAATCTTGTTACTGAAAGATTTTCATGACCCTGATCTGTGATTTGAAAACAGGTTTTACTTTATAGTCATAAACAAAAAAAAATCAAGACAAAGAAGTACGCAACCCTCTCTCACATGCCTATCAAGTCTGCAGCCCCTCCTCCCTTTCTCCAGTCCCCAAGCAACAACACTAACAACTGCTTGTCTTTCCAGATGTCAGGGTGCCAACCCTTTACCCCCAGGTAGTAGTCAGTTAACTATATCCTCCACACTGCGTTCCTGTCACTTATCTGTCCTAAATATGCCAGTGTCTTGCTCGCTAGCACCAGGGCTGACCGAGAGGGAGAAAGCCTTCCGCTTGGCCTGGCATGTTGAATGGAGACGTCTGGCCTCCTACAAGGATGAGTTTCTGCTCTGTGAAGCCATCCACATGGTGCTTCTGTTGTAGCACAACTAGCAAGCCCTTGAAAGGACAGCTGATGGAATTATGGAAAGTAATGACAATTCAAATGAGGGACCAGAAGGAAGTACAAAGGTACAGAGAAAGAAAGAGATACAGAAAGTAAAATCAGTTACAGAGTTAGAATTACGCTTTGTCACTGTAAGGAATACACACTGCACAAGCAACAGGCTGCAGCTCAATGTGGATGTGAGGTGTGCTTCTGGTGAGACTTCAACAGACAGTGATGGCCATGTGAGTGGACAATAAAGGACAGGCAAGGCTTTGCATGCAGTGGCAAAGAATTGGTCTGAATTATGTTCAGCTGTTGGACGGATGGCGCTGTACATGATAAACTGGGACATCTGGATGAGGAGATTTCTAAGCAAGACCCCCAAGGGTCAGGAGAGTTGTGCCGTGGGCATCTGATCCATCAGGGCAATGCACCTACTCCTTCTTTAAGCACAGCAAGAGCTGCTTCTCCTGGCCACCTGCAGTAAAAAGGGGGAGTCTAAAGAGCGAGGGGCTTAAAAATGCACTGTGCAAAATGAAAACAGAACTTCTTAACAAGGATGTGGCTACGACACAATCTTTTGGTAAATACTAGTAAGTTAAGACTGAGCCTGATGGATCTAACCAACTACAGCAACACCCCCCCGCTAAGATTGGAGGGGACAGAGAGGGAACGAAAGGGAAGGTTACCACCTGCCTCTTGGAATTCGACAGACAGAAACTAGGTCAACGGTGGTACATGGGCTGTCCTCCAAGGAAAGGAAAGGCCCATCCATGAGAGCAGCGTGGAGATGAGCCGAACGCCGGCAGGAGCACAGTTTCAAAGGGTACGCCCCAGCCTTGGAGCTTTCAACGAGTTAGCTATTCGCCGTCCCAATTCTAGAATGTGGGTCTGCCATTAAGGGGCGCCAGTGGGATGCTCAGAGTTGAGGGGGTAGACTGCCACACCCCGGGAGATATAAGATTGGTTTTGTGATTAATGATAGTTTAGTTTAGGGGTTACCTTGGAGTCTCTAGATGTCTAGAACCAATCTGATCCACAGATTGACCTCAGGATTTACTTGCATCTCGGAAACTCGTGGATCCAGGTATCTTAGAGTCAGCTTATAGCAAGTTCTATTTATCATACTTCTAAGTTCAACTCAAAATGAGTCTATTTTAGATCTGCCACTAGTGCTAGAGTCAAGATTCATACTCTTAACTTTCCTTTGAACACAAATATGCTATAATCTGAAAAAACAACAAAAACAACCCCAGAATGTTTAAAAATGGCTAAAACTCTCATTGACTTCAGGTGTTATAAAACCTAGAAGATGGAAAAAAAAAGTCATGGTTTTAAGGCTAACATAGAAGGGTGAGCCAAACAGTATTTCCACCACCATGCCAGTGCATACATGAGCAGGCCTATTCCACACAAAATGTGCTTAATCACATCTCTGTGATCAGCGTGTGGCTCCAGACATGCTCTCTCAGCAATACACATTTTGAGCTTCATTAGGGTGCTTTCAATACTATGTTCCGTCAACACAGCGTCTTCCAAGGTTAGGGTGTGTGCTGTTTGGAGTTCCAGAAAGGTAATCTTTTCTTCTAGGGCCCAGGACAATCATGACGAAGGTTTAAGAAAATGAAGGACTGCATTAGTGGAAAAAGGCCAGGCCACTTGTTCCATCAGGACAAAGCGCCCGCCCATTCCTTAAGGGCAGCAGGAGCTGAGAGGAGCATGCCATCGGGGGCAATATCCTCCCCACCCTGCAGGCCCGTCTAGTTCCTCCCTACCTCTCTGTGGTCACACTGCTTACAGAACACAGCAAAGGAACACAATGGGGTCCCTACGGCCACAACACGGCTCTTCTGACCTGGTCACTCAGAGAGTGCAAACTCCCTCAGGGAAGGGCCAGAGAGAGGGAAACACGGCTCCAGCCATGCACACACCTACGAAACGGACACGTCAAGAAACAATAGTGCCCAATTTTATTGTTTCCATTTAGAAAAATGCTTCTATGATTTGGTGGCAATATCTTTATCTGGCCTTCTTATGAAGAAAATGATTCAAATAAGGAATAGAATGGAAGTCTGATTATCTTTCTACAAAAGAAAACAATTCTCTTTCAAGAAAAGTTTTTTAAGAGTTTGAAAGACAGGATGGGTTTTTTGCATGTAATTTCTATTTAAAAGTTTAAAAGTAATACATTTCTAGGAAAGGTATCGATATACTATGCAAGTCTTTCCAGATTTTATCACTTACCTTATACTGAAGGTAGACAAAAAGTATTTCTTGGACTTACAGAATACTGACCAAAAGTATGCAGTATCATTTTATTTTTTACTTGTTTAACACAATTTTGGCTATGTACATTTAAACCCCCTCTATCTAATCAGTTTTATTGTTAATTAGAGGCTCTAATAACTAACTGTTAATTTTGCCAAGTTCACTGATCTGAAAATCATACTTCTGGTTGCCGCATTACACATTAGCCTTTAAAAGAAGCAGTTCTGGGAACACAATTCTAGAACCAATGCTAGGAGATGCCTCCAACAAAATCGGGATGGGCTCAAATGTCTAAAAATTCCCTCATAAGTTACAATTAGGGTAGAAGAATCAAATATCTTCCTAAGGCCTTTAGGTCAATAAAACTTCCTGTGTATTAGTAAAGTTATGATTAAGTTGTTGACTTAGAAATATTTAAATCCTGAAATTAATTCATTAAATTAAACACTGTAGGCAAATTCATATGCTCTGACTTTTTTTGGATTGAAACCCATCATCCCAACAAATTCTAATTGTTCCAAACGTAATTTCCATTCTTTCATAGACAAGGTGGATCTATAAGGTACAGTCAGAAAATTGATGCCCCCCCAAATACCTATTTCATTTCAATTAAATATGGTGATATTTCTCTATGGATAAGGCATTGATGTCACTCCGGATGAGGGTCTCCTCATTCATTACTGACACTTTAAGCAATGAAGTTTCAGATTGCAAGTGGTTTTAAATGACACTCCTCACTAGGAAATGCATCACCATGGTTGCATTATTTAAACTCTGAAATGTGCAATGAAGTCATAAAGGGCAGCAAGTCAAGGCAGGCACACGCCCCCTGCTGGTGGCAGTTTGTAAAGAGTATGACCTCCTGATGACAGCCGCCTACCTACCTGCCCATCATTTAGGGCACTTCTAGAAACATGTGATGGTATTTGTGTGACAGGAACATTATACACACAAAAAGAATAAGAGTAGGCAAAGAGCAATCTATTTCCATTATTTTTAGGGATCTTAATTTCAAAAGCTCACAATCTAAAATAACAAAACTACCTGGTGCAATGTAAGTAGCAGAATTCGCTACAAAGACCAAGATATGTTTTCCAACTTACCTCTAAAGATACCTTCAAGTCTGCAGCAGAAACTGTATCTTCCTCTTCATCGTCAGTCACCTGGTCTTGGGAGCAGTAGTGAGTGCTGTAGGCAGAGTGCTCATCTATTGCTTCCAGCCAATCCTGAAACATTCCGGGGATTTCAATAAAAAATGAAGAAGCATCTTTTTTCTGAACAGATAATATGACAATGATCTGATAGTATAGGGCCTACATGATAAATAAAAATAAACTCTATCCTCAAATAATAACAAAGCCACCAACAATTCAATAATGATCTGGTACTCCTGTTCATAAAAGATGTTACCATGTATATGCTTACACAGTCAGCAATGTTCATACTCCTGTGTTACAGCCATTCACGAATACAGAGGAATGTTACGTGCCAACATTAAAAAGACAGCACTGGTGAATAAGGTACGATATAATAATGGAGTCAGACGCACAATTTCACCAACATGTAATATTCATGTCATAAGAAACTAAAATCTCTTGATGCCAACAATTGCCCTGGTGCTTTCACTTTTACTTAAAAACAAAACAAAACAACACACCAGTCATTTCCCAAAAGGACATTGAGACTGTCTCGTCTAAACGTAGATCGTTTGCTTCGTCCTCATTTTCTTACAGTATTACTCACGGTTAAATTCTTACCAATTCATGAAATGCTGAGAGAGCAAGGATCATGAATTACACTGTTTGAGGGCCAACATTAGCCACTGTGAGACGTAGACTTTTAAAATCCCTGGCAGTATGGGCTGGGATCCGCATGGTCAGCAGTTTGAAACCACCAGCAACAACATGGGACAAAAACTGGGTTTTCTAATCTGGTACAGAGTTCCATATTCCCGGGAAGCCTGTCAGGGTCCACTGTGAGGGGCATGGACTCCAGGGCAGTGACAATTGGCTACAAAGTAAGAACACTTGAGAGGAAGGAGCAGGCCTGGGTGAAGGTGCTCTACTGTACATCAGGGAGCCATGGACTGCCCTCAACTTGGCAGCACCTAACAACAAATGCTTACATACGTGTGTGTACACATATACACATGTATAGCAATGTATATACACACCTGTGTGTGTGTATGCCTATGGAACTGCTTTGATTTAAAGGAATATGGATTCTCCATCAAATGGTTGTAACATGCCTTTCTGTTGAGTGAATCCCAATTTTCTTGCTAACTGCTATTATCCAACGTACCTTCAAAGGAAAGCATCGGACCAACGGGACCCTGTACTGTGAAGCTTGATGACCCTGGTAAAATCACTCCAATCTGAGTCTCCAGTTTCCTTGTCAAGGAACTGAAGGACAGACTTAATTATCTTGCCATTTCCAAACGACAATTGGGCATTTTCCCACAACCATAACTACCTCTTAGAATCAAAGAATCAAAATAAAATATTAGAAGCAGAAAATACCTGTAGGTACATGTTAATAAACAGCTAATTCATGAGCCAAAGTCTAAAAGCCTCATATAATTGCCCTATTAAAAAGTATGATTAACAAGATTTCAGCTGCTAATATTAAACCTGTCTCAAAATTTTTTCTAAATTTTATGAAAGATAAGTAAATCCATACAATTACCTCTCGTGACTGTTGAAGGCTATTTTTAGGCACCCTGAAGCCATGGATAGTGTCATCAAAGCATTTAATAAAGAAGAGGCAGCTATCAGTGGATTTTACCTTTGACACAGAGAAATCAGTGAGACAATAACACCACTCACATAAAACGGACCGCTAAGATAGCTACGCCTAAAGCTAAATGTGTGAACAGTGATACACAAACTACTTCTAAACATCAAGAAAAATTGGAAGGATAAATTACAGTGGGAGTATCAAACATAGAGAAATGTACTGTAAATTATCTGTGTCCAATATGATTTTCTCATTCTTAATACCCCGAAGCAAATATTTATTGTCCATTGGCTATAGTTGGGGTTTCTTACTTTCTATGAATATAAATTATTACACACTTCAGTTATAAAGTTCTCCAAACCCACAGCTCTAATTTCTTATTTACACCAATATCTTGAAGTCATCGTTTTACCTCTACTTTAAGTAAAGAAAATGCTGGAACTAAGTATAGAAAACTGCATAGAAGTAGTTAAGGTTGATAAAGAAGGATAAAAGTGAAGGAAAATAAGAACAATCGCATATAGCTGTCATTTTGAAATAGGAATTCGGAAGGAAAGAGGCCTTGAGAATGTAGATGAGCGGCCTTCTGTTTTAGGACCCTGGTAGGGGCTCCTCGTGGGAACAGCTGTGCACGCAGCGCACAGCACCGAAAGGAACCACTAGAAAGAACTGGAGCGTGACTGGAAGTCGACAGACTGGTGGGCATTGGAGGAGCGGGGACCACCGCACCCTCGTCATGGGAAAGAACAATGAAGAGCTACACAAGCTCGCTCACCCACAGCAGCATCTAGAGCCACTTGTATCCTTGGGAATCTAAGAAACAATGAACACTGAGGAGTGGAAGGACACCAGGTGCGAAAGAGCCAGAGGGGACCCTAAACTCTGCTTCCCCCATCTCTAGCTGACTCATGACTTATACATACATGTACAGAAGACAATGAAGCGCATATAAACACAACGTGTCTGAACTAGTCAGACCAGAGCTGAGCTCCAAGAAACAGAATTTTCAACAAAAATGCAGGCCAGAAAATGACTTGCTAAAATGAAGGAAACAACATATTTCAGAGAAAAAAATGTAGCCTCTCTAGAAGTTAGTATCCATAATACTCAGGATGTAATCCCAAATTACCCAACATACAGAGAAGTATCAAAGTGCAGGACAAAATGGTTCGAATAAAAGACTCGAATGACATGCTGTCTATGAGAGACAGACAATAAGGGTACAGATGCAGACAGGCTGAAAGAAAACAACAAAAAAGCTTTGAAAACAAAATAAAGACACACCCACATACACAAGCCTTAGAGAATCTGTTGCCAGCGGGTACAGCTTACAAGAAAGAATAACCAAAAAATGCACTGCTCTTGAGTGTATTCTGACTCACAACGACCCTGCCGGCAGAGGAGAACTGCTGCCTAGAGTTCACAAGGCTGCAAGTGCTTTACGAAGCAGACAGGTTTCGCTTTATTGTAGACCCTGAGGTTAGCAGCCCAATGCTCAGCCCACTGTGCCATCAGAACGCCTTAGAAAGGGTAAAGGTGTTCTTTAGACTAAAAGATGTGCTACAGATAAGAAATAAAGAGAATTGGTGAATTACAGGTTTTAACGATTTTTTAAAACTTCCTTCTCGTGCTTGCTTCGGCGGCACATATACTAAAATTGGAACGATACAGAGAAGATTAGCATGGCCCCTGCGCAAGGATGACACGCAAATTCGTGAAGCGTTCCATGTTTAAAAAAAAACAAAAAACTTCCTTCTCTTAATTGATTTAGAAATAACTACAGAACACAATAATAATAAAATTATATAGGTGGGGTTAAACATATAAAGATGCAATATACGTGACAATAAAAGTACTAGGGAGTAGAGAAATGATAGTACAGTGTAGCAATAAAATAACTCTGGATGGTTACCTGAATCCACAGGGGAAAGTAAGGAGAGCTGGAAATGCTGAACATGTGAGCTAAAAACATAGACTATGCAAATATATCTCCCCTCATACTGTGCCTCTTTAAAGACACATGAAATAACATGCACTCACTCATGTAAATGAATGTTTGCAGCCCCACTATTCATAATAGTCTGTGTCTACCAACTGATAAGCAAACATGGCATATGAAAGCAATAGATTACTAATTGGCCATAAGAAGGACTGAAGTACTGATACATGATGCTACAATAAAGATGAACACTGGAAACAATCTATTAAGTGAAAAGAGATGATCACAAAAGACCATACATATATTGCATGACTCGATTTACATGAAATGTGTGCAATAGGAATCGAAACAAAATGTGTATGATTAGTGAATATAAAACTGATGAGCTGCTCTGTAAACCTTCCCCAACTCACAAGAAAACTTTACAAAGAAAGTGAAAAAGTGGCCACCTAGGCAGGACGAGGGGTGACTAGGGGTGAAACAAAACTATTCATGGGCAGGTGCTTTAATGTTTGGAGTGAGGTAAACTGATTGCCGCAATGGGTACACAGCTCTGAGCTGCGTGACTGCACCACAAACGCTGAATTATATATGTGCACTTTAAATGTGTAGCTTTTACAGCATGTAAGTCACACGCCAACAAAGTCGTTAAAAATACACAGAACAGCGCATCAAGAAATCAAAATAACAGTGCATGGTTAGCTTTTTTAATTCATACTATATACATAACAATAATTGTGCAAAGGAAGGGTAGTTTCTTTTTTCTCCTAGGTGTTGCTCCTTATAGTGTTCATATTTTATAGACTTTAACTAGTATTAATCAGAAGCAAATTGATCTAAATTAAGGTAGTTATACTACGTAGAGCACCCACTAAGACGACAACTAAAAAGTATGATAAAATAATTAACACTAGAATTCATACCTACTGAATGCTAAAGAAGGAAGCCAAGGAAAAATAAAATGAAAAAGAATGAACAGGAACAAGTGGCAGTTGGAAATCCTGCCATATCAATAACAGCTTATTAAATGTCAAAGTAAATATTCATCAAACAAGCCAATAACAAAGCAATGCTTATGAGAATGCATGAAACTACAAAGTATAGTTGTAGGCTATCTGCAAGAGATGCTTTAGCTTCAAAGGGCACGAAGGTTCAAAGTAAAAGGAAAAACATATATATTATGTAAACAGTAACCAAATAAGAGCTAGGATGGGACTTTAGGGAGGTGGGGAATGTTATTAAGAACAAACTACCGAACTCTAAATCACCGAGTTGATTCCAACTCACAGTGACCCTGTAGGTCAGGGGAAAATCACCTCCTGGCTTCTGGGACTTTAACTCTTCACTGCGAGTAGAAGGCCTCATCTTTTGAATTGCTTAGCAGCCCAACATGTAACCACGATGGCACCAGGGTTCCTGAGAAATAGAGCAGCTAGACATAAAATCAGAGAGATGAACAGACCCAACACCACAATGCCTGGTCTTCTCAAGCACACATGGAACATTCCCCAGGACAGACGGAAAGGCAGGTCAGAAAACAAATATCAGCAACTCTAAAGAACTGAAACCATACAGAGCATGGGCTCCAACCAAAATGAAGTTAGAAATCAACAACAGAAGAAAATGTGACAGACCTACAACTATTGGAAAATGAAACAACACATCTTTGAACCTATAGATTTGAGAAGAAATCAAAAGAGTAATTAGAAAATCTACCGGGCTGAACGAAAAAGAAAACAACCCAACATACAAAATCTATGAGATATAGTGCTGTAAGCAAAATAATTAGCAATAAATACCTATCTTTGGGGGAAGAAAAAGATCTTAAGTCAATAACCTAAACTTCCATCACGAACAAATGATGAAATGAGCAGTCCCTGCATCTCAGCAGTCACTCAATGAATGCTTGTTAGCTTCTATTGATAAGGGATTCCTAAGTGGAGGCTTCAAGCAGACAATTAAATAGGGATCTATAAGTTGCAGAACAAGGTAAAGCAGAACACAGCAGGAACTAATCAACTCTAGAGAAACTGAAGGCCAAGAAATTTTTTAAAACAAAGAGGTGGATGGACAGCATGTTTATTTATTTATAATATTCGAGCTAATCGCATCTTCCTTTTTTTTCCAAAACCATTTTAGTGGGAGCTAATACAGATATCATATCATCCCATAGTTCAATAATAACAGGCAACGTATTGTACAATTGCCTTTTGTTTTAAGGGAAATGTGAGTAAAATAAACCTTCCATCAGGGTTTTAAACACAGAGGGTTTTGCATGACAATAAGAGCCCAAAGGATGAAGAGGAAATGGTCCTGAAGAGCAGGGACAGAAGAGAACAGCAAGGTTGCATCCAGCAGAAGTGACTAGAAGATTAGTCATATTAGAGGCAGATTCCTGGGCTTTCCAGACAAATCTTAAAGAAGAGGTGCAGGGATAGTGAAGGGGCCACGCACTTGTATAATTCGGTGGTATTGATGGGCATCTGACAAGCCTATGACTCCCCAAGACCAAAAAGGCTTGTCCCTTGAGTCTTCACCCTGATAAAAGCAAGTCTGCTCCAAAGAGTAGCTAAGCTGCGATGGTATGCTGACATCCTAAAGGATTTGAACCAAGAACCAAGAATGGATGTCTAGGCCCCAATCACAGACCAATTTCTATAGACAAAAACTCACTCATTCTTCTGGCCTTTCAAGCAGCCAGAAGGAAATACAGAGAACCTAAGGGCCCTGGCTTCTGTCACCAGTTCCAAAATTTAATGTAACCTCAGCAAAGAATGGCCCGTGTCCAAATAACATATCTGTGAATATGTATCTATATACATAAACATACACACACGAATTATTGAAAACTCTAGATAAATATTTGGGCATCATCCAACTCTCATTCTAAAATATGTGGAGCTAATCCAAAAAGCTGACTCTCTCTGTGTGTGTGTGTGTGTGTGTGTGTGTGTGTGTGTGTGTGTGTTCCCATAGGACTTTGAGATTTCATAAAGCTTCAACAGATGATTTCAGGCAACAGCTGGCAGAGCGGATCTCAGAGGTGGAGCAGCCTACCGTGCACACTGCTTGAGTCAGGTGTTTGCATCCCTGGCGATAAATGTGATGCACGGCATCAGGCCTTCAAAACAAACATTAAATTATTACACCAAAGGGAAAACAGATAGGTGGAAACTTTAATCTTTCAAAAGTCAGATATTAAAATGTCATGATTGTGAGGATAACACTTACTGTTTCCTATACCACGAAAGGACTCCGTGTTCTAGCACTACCCAGAATAATCTCCAGCCAAAAAATCGCGAGCTCTAATGGACAAATGACAAAGTGACACATCGAGGTTCAAATGGTTGACTGATAAAAAGTAATTTAGTGATGACAGTTCTATCTGAGTCTTTCATCTGGACAGCATTGCTGAACATCAACAAAAAAAAATCACGCACAAGCTTATGTACTAGCTGAAGTAATGAAAACTTATCCCTGCAGGGTGACGACGGAGAGAAGAAGAAATACCATGCTGCTAAGCCCAGTGATGAATACTGTTTGTTATCCCAACTATCTTGTTAGGGATACTTGTAGGAAATGGACTGTTTGTGGCCTTGAAATACAATTTCCTCAAAGGTAGGAAAGAACTTAAAAAAAGAAGTCATTATAAAATGCACATGCATATACATATAAATGTAGAGAGGTAGTGCTCGTCACTACAAAATAACTGAACTATAAATTCTAGAAAATAACTCAACCACAAAATCCACAGACGCTCTTAAAACCAGAAGGATTTCATATGTGCATTTCACGCACTCTGTAACCATTCAAATATTAATTTGGTCATAGGTCCTAGGGACATTAGTATTGTAAGAACCCATTAGACTGATTCTCACTCTTGGCAACCCCATGAGTTAAGAAGCAGAACTTGCTCCATAAGTATTTCTTGGTTATGATCTTTGCAGAAACAATTGGCCAGGGCTTACGATGAGTTGGCATCAACTCGGTGTCAGTGAGTTTGGGTTTTTCTTTACTTTTTAACTCTTACAAAGTCAGTGGGTGATTTTGAACCATCAACCTTTAGATGAACAGTGAATTGCACGTTGTGTCAACCAAGTTCAATGTTCACAACAAAACTAACACTGTCATTTTATGATTCCGTGAGGTAAAGATGTATTTTGTCCCACCCACTCTGGGCCATGCAAACCAGGTCATCTAAAAGTATTGGAAATCAACAAAAAATAACCAATAGTAGCCTAATGAGGTCTAACATTATAAAAATGGTTGGTTACACAAGGTGCTTTAAACAGTTCATGGAAAAATGGAATGAAAAAATAATGTGATTTTTCTACATGAACCTTTTAAAGACCTATCATATGATAAGATCCAAGAATGATTACATCATATATTCTGGAGAAATGATTGCAGAAAAAAAGTCTTAAGGAAAAACACTAAGCATCTGAGAATTACTCTTTCCAATTTTACAATGAAAACAAATAAAAATCCAACCTACCTTCCAAAGAGGGCCTTCATATCGTTTCAATGTTTTGTACATGACCTATTAAGTAAAATGTGAAGATCATGAAAGAGGCCAGGCTTACTGGTCAACGGTGACTAGTGGAACCCTAAGCCTATGGCCCTTCGTCACCCTACAGATCTGGAAGTGAACTCCACCCCCATGTTGGACTACTCAATCATGTCAGATCCAAAAGGCAGCATTGACTCAAGGACAAAGTATCAAGGGCGAGGAAAGCAGGAAGAATGGAAACGGCAAACACAGGGGGAAAGTGATGGTTCAATAAAGGGATTGCAACAGATGAGTTAAACAAAATATCTGTCATGTGTTGAATGCTCTATAAAGCATCTGATCCCTGTAAACTTTCACCTAATTTACAATACAAATTACAAATGTTTTCACTGAACACGCTTCCAACCACTTCAAATGTCCAGATGTGTTCTAAATATTCTCACATAAATTTAAATATATCACTACATACCTTATTGCCTAGAAGTATATGTTTGATTGCAGCTCCCTGGGCAAGGTCAAGAGGTTTCTGATCTGCATACAAGAAAAGAAAAATGTCGTCAAGAATTGAAGCTGCAATCGCAGGACATCATAGTCTTCCATCAATCCATCGACTACATCGTTTTCTTCTCTTCCCAAATTACCTACCTGAAACTGATCACCTCAATTCTTTCTGGCCTCCTTTTTGGTAGCGAAGAACACTCAGTACAGTTTCTGTGATAGCTCAAGCTTTCTTCCTTAAGCCTCTACGTATTCCTTGTAGTTACTGTAACCACAAACTAAGTAGTTGAAAACTATATAGACTTGATCTGCCTGAAATCTGTTCCGCTGAGCTAAGTTAAGGAGCCTGCAACCTAAGCTCCAGAATTCTAGACGGTCTAAGGAAGACTCCATCCCTCACTTTTTCCAGCCTTTAGGTGCTGTCTCCATTCCTTGAGTCTTTCTTCTTCCATCTTCAAAGCACATCATTTTAAACTCTGTTTCCATCCTCTCTGTGTATTTTGATGCTCTTGCTTTAAAAAGGATCGTTGTGATTACATGGGGCTCACCTGGGTAGTTTATTAAACTCTCCTATCTCCAGATCCTGAATATAATCACATCTTTGAAGGTCCTGGTTCAGCCTACCAAAGAGTCCTGGCGATACAACGGTGAAGTGTCTGGCTACTAACCAAAGGATGTGTGGCTCGATCCCAGCAGCTGCTCCACAGACGAAAGGACCTAGCGATATGCTCCTGCAATGACCAGTGGTGTGTTCTATCAAGTCACAGCTGACTGTGGAAGGAGAAATACCCATTGGGTTTCCTAGACTGTAATCTCTTACATGAACCAAAGGCCAGGTCTTACTCACGTGGAGTAGCTGGTGGATTTGAACTGTTGACCTTGCTGGTCGTTTGAACTGCTGACCCTCTGGTTAGCCGGCAAATGCCTAGCCATTGAGACAGCAGGGTTCATTTGGTAGAGCCCAGGAAACCTATGAGGCAGTTCTACTCTGTCATACAGAACTACTGAACGTTGGACTCGACTGGTCAGCCTGACAAAACAACCACTTTCAGTCCACCACACCACTTTTCAGCTACTTTACAGGGAAAGAGGTAGTAGAGAGCTCACAAACCAAGAGCGTGATGGTCCACACTGGCAGTCAAAAGGAAAACGAGAAAGTGAGGAGGCAGCTAGGAAAGCACTTACGGTAGCCTTTCTTTTTTTTTTTTTTTTAATCTTTTTTATTGGGGCTCATAAGGCTCTTATCACAATCTGTACATACATCAATTGAGCAAAGCACCCTTATACATTCGTTGCACTCGTCACTCTCATAATTCACCTTCCACTTGGGTTCCTGGAATCAGCTCAGTTTCCCTTCCCCCCCCCCATCCCCCTCCCTCCCGATCCCACCTCTGGTCCCTTGATAGTTTATAAATAATTATTATATCTTATCTTACACTCCCCGGCGTCTCCCCTCACCCGCCTCCCCATTGCCCATCTCCCAGAGAGGAGGTTACACATAGATCTCCGAGATCAGTTCTCCCTTTCTACACGCCCTTCCCTCCTGGTGTCGCCACTCCCACCGCTGGTGTTGAGGGGTTCGTCTGTCCTAGATTCCCTGTGCCTCCAGATCCCCACTGCACCGCTGTACATCCTCTGGTATAACCAGGTCCGCAAGGCAAGGTAGAATTGACCTTACAAATGCAAGCCGTTTGCCCACTTGACAGTCAACAACAAAAGGCCAGAATTTGCCTTATCAAGGCTACTGAATGAGGTCTGAAGTGAGTAGCAGAACACAACATGAAGGAATCAAGCTTTTAAAACAAAAAGAAAATAATTTCTTAACCTCCAATAGCTTTGACTGGCTAAAGAAAATAAAGTACACATTAAAAAACTATCCTCAGGATAACAAATTAAACTGAAACTCTATAGTAAAGCAAATGTATGTAATTAAACAGCCTTCTTATAAATATCCAACACTTGCTTAGGTAGCACGGCGGGCTAGGCATGAGGTTGCCAACTGAAAGGTGGGAGGCTCACATCCACCAGCCTTTCCCTGGGCCGTGGGAGACAGATGAGGCTGGCTACGCCCATAAAGATGTCCAGCCTCAGAAGCTTTAGACTGTGTCGGATCCACTCCATGGCTGTGGATCTGCTCTTGGTTTTGCTATGCACAAGGTAAGATGTTTGCCAACGTTCTGATGCGAATCTATGTTATGTGTCAATTACTCTTTTCAACATTGATTTTGAGATTTTTTTTAAATGGGAAAGGGAGGATAGGCATAGAAAACAGGAGAGAACAAGAAATGAGTTTTTAAACTATACTTAGATAATCACCACCGTTCAGAAACTGTTAAGTGAATGGTTATGATAGAAAATGGCTGGGAGACCGGTTGTTCTTAGAGGTTCGGGGGCTGATGTGGGAAGGGTGCTCTGAGGAGCAGAAGTTAAGTGAAAAGATGTACCCAGCCCTGGGAAAAGCAGAGGGCATGAGCCCTGGGGCTGCGGGAGGCAGATGGTTTTATGTCAGATGGTGTTAAGACACTCCTGACGAGGGGTGGGGTCAAACATGCCAATCAGGTCACAGCCTGATGCTGCATCCTCGGCGGTGTGGCCACCTCATAAGGAGGACTCTGGGGTCCACCCTCTGTCTCTCTTCTCTGCTTGTGACCACCCTAGGAGTGCTGGAGCCCTGCCGTGTTTCCATGGACCTTGGATCCACACGACTCTGCGCCCAGGACCCTGTGATCTTCCTGCTTTACACAGCATTGCTCTTATGGGGCTGAGTGGGTTTGAAGACTTGTGGACTAGGAGCAGACTTATGGACTTGAGTTGGACTGGGTTAGGATGCTTTCTTGATAACCATTTCTTGAAATAAAACTCTTTCTTATATATAAATGAGTTTGTCTAGATTTGTTACTCTAGTCAACCCAGCCTAACACACCAGCAGAGGGAAAAACAGCTGAGAAAGGAATGGTTTCCTGCATAGGAGATAAACTTCATGCAATAGAGGCCACATCACATAAGGGCTCAGTGGGCGAAACCTTTGTGGGAGAGTTTAAGTTTGCTTTTATTCTAAACCTCTGTGAGAGTAAGTTTGGTTTTATTCTAAACTTGGTGGAAAGCCTCAGCAGCAGAATAATGTAATATGGCTTCTATAAAATACTGTAATAATGTTAAAATTGCAAAAACATTAAAAAAACAATTAGGGAAATGTGAACTTTGTCTATTTGATGATTTAATGAGTATCAAAATATATTTATATGGCAATACTATTGTGATTGTCTTTTTAACAGCTTTATTGAACTATATGGAGACTTAAAATGTTCACAGGAAAATGGAAATAAGAGATATGACATTTTTATATAAACTTTTAAAAGTCCCCATGTATAATTTATATGTCATACAGTTACCCACTTCAAGCATACAATTCAACAGCTGTTAGTATATTCACCGAGTGGTGCAATGACTATGTGGTTTGTTTTATTGAAGGGAGAATTTATCCTTCATCAATATATTGGAATATTTACAAATAATGTGGTAGATGGCTGGAGAGGGTGGGAGAAATGAAACAAGACTGGTCATTATTGATAACTCCTGAAGCATGGTGACTAAGTGATTATCATTTAATTATACTACTTTATTCTTTAAGCGTTAGCCAATTTCATTATAGTTCTAAGAAGCTCCAAAGGCACAAACGTTCAGTGTTGAGCTGCTTAGAGGATGGAACTCGCCGCTTTGGTTGGAGGTTGGAATCCACTCAGTTGCTCCTGGAGAGCAAAACATGGTGACTCTGTTTGTATAAAGACTCTCACCTCACTGTCAACAAGTCGACTGCAACGCATACTGACCCCAGAAGACAGAGCAGAACTGTCCCTGGGGGCTTCCAAGGCCATACATCTCTACGGAAGCAGAAAGCCTGATTGAGTGTTCTCAGGAGTGGCTGGTGAGTTTCAACTGCTGACTTTCAGTTAGCAACACACTGCAGAAGTCATTATGCCACCATTATTCTTTAGAACCCTGATGATGGAAGTTCCACTCTGTCCCATGAATTCACCACGAGTCTGAGCCCACTCAGTGGCAGCTAAGAACAATACATTTGTTTATTCTTTAAGAATACTATGATAGTTGCTTCCCACCCACTGCCATCAAGTCAGTTTCAAATGGAAGTGATCAGATAGAGACCTTCGGAGGCTGTAGATCTTTACGGGATGTGGACAGACCCATCTTTCTTCTGTGGATCAGCTGGTGGATTTGAGCTACTAACTCCATGGTTAAAAGTCCAACTGGTACCAAACAGCAGCACCAGGACTCCTTGATGATTGTATAATGGCTTGAAATGTTTCCAAGAGAAACGCAAGGAGACTCATTAAAGAGCAATAACAAGAATTCAGGAGAAAGACAGTGGCCTTGTGGATGAGAGAGTTAGCAGTTCAGGAGGACAAGCACAGGTCTTTGAGATTTTTTGAGGAAGACTGACTTGTAGGCCTGCAGATGGATGAAACTGGAGCAATCATATATTACTGTGATAGTGGGGAAAACTTTAAAAAATCTTAATGGAGAAATTACCATATACACGCATGTATAAGCCATTTTTCAGCACATTTTTAATGCAGTTTCTGTGGTAAAATTAGGTGCCTCGGCTGATATTCAGGCCAGCTTACACTCGAGCCTATGTGGTGATATTGAGGCTCGCTTTTCCCGCCAGCACAGAGGAAGGTACCCTATAAAGGTCCGCCAACACTGATTTATTTTCATTCTCTCTACAGGGCGCTTTTGAGAAACTATTCCTGTAGGCCAAGAGGAAGAAGACAATGTGATTTCTTTCATAGAATTCTGCCCTCATACCAAAAATAAATCCTGAACTCCTGCCAACTAGATGAAATTCCAGTCCAATGCCCTCATTTCTGGACTCAATGTCCAAAATGCTTGACACCCAGCAAAATTTTTTAAAAATTCCTTTTGTACTGAATGAAATAGCCAGACTCCCTCCTGTATGGGCCTAGGCAGTCATTTCTAAATTCACTGCAACTCTTCTCAACAATGAAATAAAATTTAAAATGATTTAATATTTAAATTTTTGTATGATACCAGATTGTCCCTTCAGTGGGAAAACTTAGTATTATGAAGATGCCAATTCTAAAATCAACCCACATGGAACATAACTGCAATGAGATCCCAAGAGTAATATAACACGGAACTCAGAAAATAAATTAAATCTTCTCTGGAAGAATATACGGGTAAGAGTGTCAACAAAAATCCTTTGAAAAGCAGAACAGAAAGGGGGAAACTTTACCCAATACTCCAAAACCAAACCAAACTCACTGCCATCGAGGTCAATGCTGACTCATCGTGACCCCATGTGGGTTTCCAAGACTGAAACTGTTTACAGTAGCAGAAAGCCCAGTCTCTCTCCTGCCGAGCTGCTGGTGGGCTTGTACTGCCACTCAATTTTAGAACGTTACAAAAATCAATGAAAACAAACGCGATGCAAGGATAGTACGAATAAAATTATGTTTCAGGGCACAGCAAATCTAAGTGCATAATTAGTGATAATCAGTTGGTCACCATTTGTACAACAGAACAAAACACTGCCTGGTCCTCTGTCCTCCCTGCAGTTGTCATTTTTGTAGACGTTGTGTCAATCCATCTTGCTGAGGGTCTTCCTCTTTTCTGATGACGCTCAAGCCTGACACCCCTTCCCAGGGATTAGAAAAGTACATTGGATGAAATTTCATCATCCTCACTTCTAAGGGAGTATTCCAGCTGGTACTTCTTCCAAGTATCGCTTCTGTTATCGCTAAGTGCTCGTACTAGTCTTATTTAAAATTTTACTAAAAGTAATAACTACAGCAATAAGGGAAGAAAGAGAAATAATGAGGATCCTAATTATAATGGAATAAGTAAAACTATCTTTATTCATAGATGGCATCATCCTATACACAGACAACCCACAAGAAACCAATAGAAGGAGTCAGCAAAATGACAGGGCATAAGCTTAACACACAAAATAAATATGATTCCTTATGTCAAAAAAGGAATATGAAATGGAAATGAAGAAAACAATGCTCTGTACAATAACTCATTCCCCACCCCACTCCCCAACCACCCCAAAACCCACTAGGAATAAAGCTAACTAGAGACATAAAAGAACTATACAAAGAGAATGAGAAAACACTGCTGCAAGAAACAAGATGTACGTAATGCAAAGCCATCCACACTCAGGAACTGGGATACTTACCATTGCAAACATGTCCATGCTACAAAAGCAATCTAAAGACACGATGCAATCCTGATCCGAATCCCAACAATACTCTTCAACGAAATGCACAACAGTCTGCAAATTTACATGGAAAGGAATGAAGCCCCACATAGCTAAAGCAATCCAGAAGAACAAAGTATGAGACCTCATGCGTCTGGTCTCAAAACTTACTTCCCAGTGATGTTTATCAAAAGTCTGCTTCTGGTACCAGATAGACACGTAGAGTAATGAAACAGAACTGAGAACCCAGAAATAAATATTTCCATCTGTGGTTGGTTAGTAGTCAATAAAGGCTCAAGGTTCTTTCAAGAAGAAATAGTGCCTTTAACAAATGATGCTGGCAAAACTGGATATCTAAAGTTCCTAGGATATAACTGAGTTACACAATTTCACGTCAACTTGATAAAAGAATTAAGGGGTGGAGTATAGTCTGTCAATCAGGTCCCAGCTGGATGACCCCTCCTTGTTGGCGTGGCCTTCTCATGAGGATCCTGGGAATTCCCTCTCTCTTAATGCTGATGCTGCTATCAGAAAAGGTGGGTCACTCTCTCTCTGCTTTGTCCTCCTGTGACAACCCACGTGCAGCCACGGGAATGGCAGCCAGTGCAATGGAGATGTTTCCATTGCCATGAGATCCACAAGACTTCCCATCTACCGGCCTGTGATCTTCCTGCATTCAGCATCATTGCACATGCTGCATGAATCTAAAGAGAAATTTAAGGACTAGTATTGGAAATAAGGGCTATTATCAGAATTATTGACTTGATCTAGACTGAGCTGGGATGTGTTCTCAATACAGAATTGCTCTTTGATACAAAACTCTCTCTTATATCCCTATGAACATCCCTGGATTTTTTCTCTAGTTAATCTGGTCTAATACTTTCTGGTACCTTGGTAGTGGGGTACTAGAGAAACAAATCATAAAGATGAAGAGTGGATGCTTGTTTGACTTCTGCCTCATGGAAAGCACTGTCTTTCTCCCTTGGAGTAGCTGGTGGTTTCAAACTTCTGACCTTGCAGTTAGCAGCCAAATGAACAACCGCTATGCCACCAAGACTCCTTAGATGATCTATTATTAAAAGCTAGACCTGATAGCTTTGTCTCTACTTTTTTTCCTAAGAATTTTATGGTTCTAGTTTGTAAATGTACATCTCACGTCTATATTGATTTTGGTTTTGTGCATGGGATGAAGTGTGTTATCTGGGTAGATTATAGAAACAAATTCATAGACACATGTGAATAAGAAAGAGGTTTATATACAGGAGCAACTGTACATTAAGAAAACCTCCCAGCCCAGTCCAGATCAAGTCCATAAGTCCGATATTAGCCTATATGTCTTATACCAATCTATAAGGTCCTCTTCAGACTCACGGAATACATGCAGTGATGCCAAATGCAGGATGATCACAGGCCAGTGGGCGGGAAGTCTTATAGATCCAGTGGTGTTGTAAGTATCTCAGCACTGGCAGGGGTCTCCACGTCGAGTCTCTAGGTCCAGGATTCTGGCTGTATCAGGGTAGGTCCATGTAGCTTCTCCTCAAGGATGTCTCACAGAGAGTGAGCTTTGTCAGTAGAAAGTCTCCAACGAAGTGGATCGAGAAAGATTGAGATAGAGAGAGACAGAAAGAGAGAGAGAGACAAAGAGAGAGAGAGAGATCTTGCTTCCAAGGAGGAAATCCCAGAGTTTCCTCAGAATCCTCAGGGGAAGGCCATGTCCCCACAGAGGCCTCATTGGTTATATCTTGATTGACAGACTAGACTCCACCCCTTCACTCTTAATCCTCTGAAGTCCCAAACTGACACCAAACTATGTAACAATCACATGAGACATAGATCTTGTTTAATTTTTTACACATGGAAACCCCACTTTCCCAGACCCATTTAATAAAGAGACTCTTTTTTCTTCAATGATCAGACTTAGGTATGTGGGCTCTGGACTCTCAATTCTGCTATCAGAAGAGGTGGCATTGGTCTTTTTATTGCCATGCCACTCCCAGGCTGTTTTAATTACTGTAGTGATATGTAGTTGATGGTGCCGAGTCAGCTCTGACTCATAGACAATGACAGGTAACACTTCCCAGTCCTATGTTCAAGCTCACCGTTGCAGCCACTGCGTCAATCTTTCTCACGGATGGTCTCCCTCTTTTTCTGTGACACTCTATCTTACCAACTATGATGTCCTTTTCCAGAGATTGACTTCTCCTGACAAAATCTCTCCAACCTTGCTGATACAGTATACATTGCTGTGTAGTATGTTTTAATATCAGGATGTGCAAGTCCTGCTACTTTGGTCTTCTCTTTTTAACATTGTTCGAGCTCTTCAGGATCCCTGTCATTCCAGACAAGGGCTACTTTTATTTCTCATCTGTCCCTTATTCCTATGTAAGCTCCCTCAATAGCTCTTTTCTCTAAAAATAAATAAGTAAATAAGTAATTATCTTAATTTACCTTTTGTACACCCCAAATGAAGCATCTCTACAGATGTCCCCGAGTCCCACAACACCTATACTGTCCTTCCATTATTTTGCATGCTTACCCTTAATTGATAAACCTTTATTAGGAAATCACCATCTTTAAATTCAACCTCTAGCTCCTAGGTGTATACTTCTACTTTTATATTTGGGAATATATTCTACTTTTATTATTCGGGAATATATATATGGTTTTCTTTCTTTACTTAATGCTAAATATAGTTTAAAATTATGGGATGCTGTAGCTATCATTCCGTAACTTCCTTTCTTTAGTCAAATTGTGTTTATCTGTGGTGATAGATGTAGTTCTAGGCATTATCTATTTTAGTACAACTGCAAGGATAAATCACGCTTCAGGCAACAGACTTTCCTGTCTTTTTCCACTATTTCAAATACAGGTAAAATAAACATCCTAGAACATAGCTCCTTGTATTTATGTGAATGCATTTTTTTATTTTAGTTTGGCAAATACATATATACTAAAGCATTAGAGAATTGGAAGTTTTTCTATGCAAAATTCAGTGATATTATGCTGAGCATTGTACAACTATGACCATTATTGAAAAATTTCCATCACTACTAATAGAAACTCAATAACCCCTAAGCAGTGACTTTCTCCCCCCACTAGTACCCCCTAATAAACTTTAGTCGATTTCCTATATAAATGGATGCTGTGGGAGCTTGGTTTTTGCTGGCTCCTGTCTGCATCTGGCTTGTCCACCTCTGGTTTTGTAAACTTGAGTCAGCCACCTGCCGTATTACCTTCTGACCCCAGGATCCATCAGTGTCCTCTCCTCTGACCTGCCAGCCTTGCAATCATTCATTCACCTCTCCAGACACAATCCTGATCTGTTGACCTTGGATTCATCCACCACTGGAGCTACCAGCCTGTGAGGCTCCTGCCAATCCTGGGTTCATCTGTGCTTGAAATTACTCAAGCCAGGAGACGTCTCCACTGCAACATCCCATCCATGGACTTAGAACCTACATGGACTAAGACTGGACTCTCCTGCTTCTACAACTGTGAAAGCCGTTTTCTTGATATAGACTTATGTAAACATACAGGGATCACTGGTTTTAATTCTCCAGTCTAAGCTAGACATGTACCTAGGATTGATATTCCTGTGTTATCCTCTAGTTTTATGCTGCACTGTTTCAGGAACGACCTAATGGTTTTCCACCAGCTTCTCAGCACTTTGCCTCCTGTCAGCAATGGATGGGGTCCAATTGCTTCATAAAGGGTGTACCCCTCTCCCCGAAAAACAAAAACAAAATGGAATTGCACTGGGTGGACCCGAGTTTTCATATTATTTGGTTTTCCTGCTAAGTAAGCATCAAGTAACTCGCTCTGAGTTAGGGCGCCCAGTGGTGTCACCTGGGAAGTTCTCTCTGGTCACAATGAATTTTTTTGTAAAAGCAGTTTCTCTTAAACCTTGTTGTTGTGATGGCCAATTTAAGAAAACAGCATGCCGCTGTGAAATTTTGTACCCTGCTCAGGAAAAATGCCACAAAATCTGTTGGGATGTTGAACACAGCTTACAAGGACAGGGCTACGAGAAAAACTCAAGTGTACAGGTGGGTTTCTCCTTTCAAAAAAGGTGAAATGTCAAACATGTGATGACAAAACTCATTCTGTATATTCGTCAACTTCCCAAACAGATGAAAATGTTGACTCAGTGCATTTGGAGTTTATTCCACCAGGTCAGACTGTTAATCAGGCTATTTAGAGCAATGGTTCTCAACCTGTTGGTCACGACCCCTCTGGGGGTTGAATAACCCATTCACAGGGGTCGCCCAATTCATAACAGTAGCCAAATTATAGTTATGAAGTAGCAATGAAAATAATTTTATGGTTGGGGGGGGGGGTCACCACAACATGAGGAACTGTATGGAAGGGTTGTCGCATTAGGAAGGTTGAGGGGCACTGATTTGGAGGTTCTGAAAAGATAGTGCATCAGTGTGCAGCAAAAAAGGCCCTGATTTGGCTTGAAGCTGATGTGCCAAGACGTGAACACAACATACCGGCAAATGCCAGAAACCAACAGAGAGGTCTGTGGGGCCAGCCCCAATCCCAACTATGTGGACACCCTCCCCCCCCCACCCCTGCCAGAAGAATGCACATCAGAGGACAGCACTGGGGCTGCAGCTTGAGGAGAGAGGTGCATCTGATTAGAGCACACGGGAGAAACACAAAGGGATGGAGAGGGAGGGGAGGGCAGCCTGGCCCACCAAGCGCTGTGGAGGATATTCCTGCTCAGAGCAGACAGTGCACAGAATGGACATTAGGACAGGCCCTACTAAGAGACACAACCTCCCTCACTGAACCATAGTGCTGCGGGGAACAATACTGGAGACACAGTGCGAGAATAGTGCACAATCTGACCCCATCACGCTGAGGTCAGGCACTGAGGGCACGCAGCAGAGCAGCAGGGGGACAGAATGATGAACCCCCCGGGGAAGACCAAAAATAGATTTTGGAGACAGAGTGTGGCACCCCATCAGATTCGACTGGAAAACACTCATAAAGGCCAACAGACCTTGAGCTATTTATAGGCGCTTCCATTTTTGTCAGTGACTTTTTGTTGTTTTGGTTGTTGTTCTTGTTGTTTTGTAGGTCTTGACTTCCTTTGTTGTTTTATTTGGCTTTGCCTGGCTTTTGTGCTTATTAATGTATCTGCAGGTCTATCTAGATAGGACAGGCAGGATAAATAACTCGGAGATGAAAAGAACGCGACCGATGGCTCCAGAGGGATACGGGAGAAGGGGAGGGGGGAGAAAGGAAGGGGAGGGAGACCAAACCAGGGACAAGAGAACAACAAGTGAACTAAAATCAATTGGAGAGAAGGGTGAAGGATGCCTAGTGGGACTTAATCAAGGGCAATGGAGCAGTAAGGAATTACTAAACCTAAATGAAGGCCAAACATGATGGTGGGACAAGAGGAAAGTAAAAGGAAACAGAGGAAAGAACCAGGAGGCAAAGGGCATTTATAGAGGTCTCAATACAGGCATGTACATATATAAATATACATATAGTGAGAGGGGACTAGAACTACATACTCATATCTATATGTTAAGAATTAAGGTTACAGATGGACATTGGGCCTTGACTCAAGTACTCCCTCAACACAAGAACATTTTGTTCTAACAATCAGCATTCTGTGATGCTCACCTTTTCAACACAATTGCTGAAGACATAAGGAAACGTGTTGAAGAAAGCTTATGGTGCCCAGCTATCAAAAGATATAGCATCTGGGGTCTTACAGGCTTAAAGAAAAAAAGCAGCATCTAGCTGAGAACAAAGCCCACATGAAAGAAGCACATCAGTCTATGTGATCATAAGGTGTCGATGGGATCAGGTGTTAGGCATCTAAGACCCAGAACAAAATCATACCAATATGAATTTTGGGAGGGGGCATGGGGTGAAGACCCAATGCCCATCTGTAGACAGTTGGACATCCCCTCACAGAGGGGTCACAGGGAAGAGACGAGTCAGTCAGGGTGCAGTATAACACCGATGAAACACACAACTTTCCTCTAGTTCCTTGGTGCTTCCTTCCCCCAACTATCGTAATCTCAGTTCTACTTTACAAATCGAATTAGACCAGAGCATGCACACTGCTACAGATAAGAGCCCAAAACACAGGGAATCCAGGATAGATAAACCCCTCAGGGCCAACAAGGAGAGTAGAGATACCAGGAGGATTAGGGGAGGGTGAGGCAGAAAGGGGGAATCAATCACAAGGATCAATCTATACCCCCTCCCAGCGGGATGAGCAATGGAAACGTGGGTGAGGGGAGACAGAGAATGATATAATATATGAAAATAATAATCTATAACTTATCAAGGATTCGTGAGGGAGGGTGGGCAGGGAGGGAAGGGTAAGAAATGGGGAGCTTAAAACCTGGGGTCAAATGCTTTGAAAATGATGATGGCAGCATATGTGCAAATGTGCTTGACACACTGAATGAATGTATGGATTATGCTAAGAGATGTAAGAGCCCCCAATAAAAGTATTTTAAAAATAACCACAGAACAAATAGAGAGGGGTGTGAGTAAACGAGTAATGGAGAAGAGAAACTGCAGCCTCTCCCCATGTAACATGTCCTTTAAGATGTCAATACTGACCCTCTGTATGTATGTATATATTGTGATTAGAGCTGTATGAGTTCCCAGTAAAATGATTTTTTTTTTAAAGTAAAGGTCTGATTTGTGGCAGACGAGGGACTGGTTTTATCATCATGACAACGTGCCTGTGCACATGCAGCCATCTCAGTGTTCTAGCTTTTGGCAAAAACAGCATGCCTCTCTTACCTCACATGCACCTGACCTCACTCTGTGCAGCTTCTTATTTCCGCGAATGAAGAGGGACATGAAAGGGCAGTGATTTGAGACATAGAAGAGGTGAAGGGGGAAAAAACAAGGGAGGTGCTGCCAGCCATCCAAACAGATGAATTTCAAAAATGTTTTCAAGAATGGATTCACAGATTTGACAAATGTATTAAGTGTAATGGGAAGTATTTCAAAAGTGATAAAGTTGTTTTGTAAAAAAAAATAAATAAAGACATAACTTTGAAAAAAGTTCGAGTGTTTTTGGAGTACCGCCTTGTATCTTTGCCAACACCTGTTACTTCCTCTGTGTTCTCTTATCACGGCTGTTCTTGTGGGGTGAAGTGGCATCGCATTGTGATATTGACATGTCTCTCCCCAATGACTAATGCAAGGATCCCTAAACACACTGTCAGGTAAGCTCTGGGCTGCTAACAGCAAGGCTGACAGTTCAAATCCATCCATCGGCTGCTCTGTGGAAGAAAGTGGGGACAATCTGCTCCCATTAGATTAGAGCCGGGGAAACCACTACCTGTCACACTGAGTTGCTGAGTCAGGACCCACTCAATGGCAGCTGACAACAACAATAATGAATCATGCCACCGCTGGTCACTTTCTCACCCTGTGGAATCTAGGTTGCCATGATGCAGGAAGCTATGCCACCAGTACTTCAAATGCCAGCACAGGGTCACCAGCACATTGATTTTTCTACAGCACAGTTTTTTACTTTTTCAGTCTTCAACTCTGCCTAGGTCCCCTCAGAAATTCCAAATGAAGGTACATTATGGCTAGTCATTTTCAAATATTCTGCTCTATGACTCTAACCCTCATCTAGCTCATAGGACCCCAAACTCATTGGGCCACTACTAACCCTTTTCAGAAAAAAAAAAAAAAGGATTCAGTGACCCCCTTGCGATTCAAAATGCTTTGCACCATAGTACACAATCCAGGGTAAAGTGCAGGTATGGGCTTTTGCAGGCCCTCACCGTATACCACCCCCCCAAAAAAAAACCCGCATGGCAAGAACAGCACACACAACTGGATGGCTCCAGCACCCCCGAGGGGATGGTACCAGCCACTTTGGAAGCACTGGTCTCGATGATTACCCACTAGCACTCCTCTTCCCAGGCCCTCAGTGAGCCAAAGTGGGGATGCCACTCACATTTCTGCTTATCAAAGTCTTAATAGATAACCACGGTATTGAGGCTCTATTCAAAACAGGAAGAAAGAAAGGAAACAAGTATGGGGAGGACTTTGTCAGAGACACCATCCGAAGTCTTTAAAAATGAAGCTGCATTTTCTAAAAATCTTGGGAGGGCTTCAAGGTCTGTATCAATGACCTAATCCTTTAAGAAGATCATCTACACTACTCCAAGCTTTCACCATAGCATGCAATGCTCACAAGGTGTTAGGTGCGATACATTCCTCCAGACTCTGGGTACAGGAGACGAGTTAAGAGATGATCCTGACCTTTAGGGATTCAGACTACTGGGAGACAGTCACCTAATGGACAATTACCACAGACTGGGATTTGGCCAAGGAAGCAGATGAACACCAGGGGGCTGCGGGACCAAAGAAGAGGTCCAGCCCATGCTGCTGGCAGACAGAGGCGAGCGTATCAGAAATGGTGCCTGAAGATGCTAGAGAGACTCTCCAGGTAGGTTCTGGCCTGGTTACCCAATCTTTTGCTACAGACATGTCATATACATTCATATCTTTCTCTGGATGGCAGACCTGTCTTGGTCATTGTAAGGGTCTACAATGGAGTCAGCAGCGTTAGACAGTTATGTCTTAACTGGAAAGTAAATCAATACCTTTTGTGTGACTGCCTTGATTTCAATAGTAAATAGTAAACATACAGTTTAAAGCTGAATATAAAAGTAAAGTTCTATACCACACTGATTTCATATTATAGCTTCAAAATCAGCAACAAAGGCTTTCACTAAATGCTTACCGTTTTTGTTTTTCCGACTCGGGTCCGCTCCGCTTTTGAGCAGTTTTAAGGCACACTGCTTATGGGCTCGGTAAGCTGCACAATGCAACGGTGTATTTCCTAATTGATCCGAACAGTTAACGTCAGGAGGACTCGGTCTGTTGAGCTGAGGGCGAAAGAAATGGACTGCAGAATGAGATCGCAACGACTGGCTTTCTCCCATCCTACGCATGAAGGCAAGGGACTGTCTCAGGCAGAACCTCACACTGCATGCACATAATGCACAGCTGGGGTCCTGAGCAGCAAGGCTACCAGTAGCTTCTCGCTCACAGAACCAGCCAGTCCTGTCACTCCCCAGGCTCAGGTTCACTGTGCTAACAAATCTCAGGCCTATGCCAAGGGCCCACGCTCCTCTGACAGCAGATGCCAGGACCACCCACCCACCTCAGGGAATTCATATTTCACGATGATTTTCTCTCCTGCCAGTCTTGTAAAGAGGTTTGGAGACATAGTGGACTACATATTGTATTGCTAACCACAAAGCCAGCTGTTCAAACCCACCAGCTACTTCTTAGAAGAAAGAGGAGGCTTTCTGCCTCCATAAAGATTTACAGCCCCAGAGATCCACGGGGGGGGGGGGGGGGGTTCGATTCTGCACCACGGGATTCCTCAAAGTCACAACAGACGCAGTGACGGCGAGTTTGGTTTTTGCAATGCTGCAATTCGAATGCATGACAGCAGAACTGCAAATCAGTCTCTTATCAACGGTCATTCAAGGGTCAAGTCCGTAAATGTTCAATGTGCAAATGTCAAGATTCTATAGACTTTGTTGTTCCCATTCTACTGCTTTAGCAGTTCCTTTATCCCTTCAAAATGTTTAAGCCCGGTATACGGGAGCCAATGAAGACTTCTGAAATGAGCTGATGTAACATGAAAGCAAATGGCAATCCTTCACGTCTTGAATCCTGAGCAAAGTTAAGTGTCGAGCTTAAAGAGGCTATGTAGGAAACAGAAATGGCAGAGCATGTCTCCAAAGAAGGAGATAAAGAAAAAACAAAACCCCCAATAATAAGAATCATAGTGGACAAAGTTTCCAGTCTGCTCCAACCTCCAAAAGCTGTATGTCAAATACTTCCCTCTTCTGCCCGTTCCTCCCGGGACGGAGTGCTCATCAACGTGCAAGAAGTGTGTTCCACACTGCCTTAGCTGGGACGGGAGGGGCGTTAGTGACACGAACCTCTGACCTGCACTGATGCATCGGATTTGGGGGGAATGTGTGTGGAATGAGTGGAAATCAGAAACTCATAAAGAAACATTCCAGTTGAAAATGGGTCACACTCTTACCACGTGTGTGCTTGTAGACACGAAAGGACCTTCATTCTATTTTGGAGTGGATCTCTGCAGCTTTTGGCCCCATCAGTCAACTAAGTTATGACTCACATGAAGTAAAACATGCCCCGCGTGTAAGGAAGCATGCGCACATGCACACACACATGTGTACACACACACGCACACACACACGCACGCACACGTTTTTGGTTGGTTGGATTTACCAGTGCAGTGAGCTCTGCTGTTCTGCCTTCCCTAGCTGCTGCTAACAGTAATTCTTCAAGCTTTCTTTGCTGAGTCCTTTCGACAGCTGCAAACGGAAAGTACATTTCACTCACCTACTGGTCAGGAGCCCACTGGCACATTTATTACAAAGATGCATAAAGAACACAGTGATCGTGGTCACACAAATCAAAGGGCTTTATTTTTTAAATGCAAACACACTTTCCACTGCCTTACATCTGAAGTCTGAATGAATTTATATGTTAAATTCAGAGGTCTCTGGGTACTTTACTCATGAGAATAACCAACACTAACAAGTGTACGTTACTCTGGCACACCGAGACACTCTCATGTCTCTGCCTTGGGAAGGGACAGTAGAGAGGCTTACTCATGGACTTAGGATGGAAGAGAAAAGTACTAACAGGAAAGAGTCTCGGGAGGAAGCTCTATCAACATGTAAATGTACTCAGATTGGCATTCATTTGCTTTCATGCATCCAAACAAATATATCCCATACATTTATTTAATACTATACTATTATGTGCCAAGGGCTATTCAAAGCATCCTAAAATATCAACTCATTAACAGAACTTTTTCCCAGTGGTCCTCTGTGAGTTGGGTATTGCCATTATCCCCATTTATAGATGAAGAAACTGAGTACCAAGAGGCTAAAGGAACTTTACCAGGGCCCCATAGCTGGTAGGTGGCAGGGCTGGGATTTGAACCTGGGCAGTGGCCTCAGAGTTTAAGCTCTTACCGCTACTCATGCTACCTCCTAAATCACATTTGTAGGGAAAGAGAGCAACTGGCCACTTGATTTGTTTCAGGCTGGACTATGTAAAAAGGTCTAGTTTCTGCAAGAGTTGAATTGTGCTTTGGCTTACAGAATAGAAGGAAATTCATAGAAAGGCTTAGTAATCCCACTCAAGAGCTGTGTACTGGCTGCAAGGGAGGAACTACAACAGGTTTTGCAGGTCTTCTTGGCAGGTGACTGAGGAGACAGATGAACATGTATTAATTGTAATTACTATGTGCTAGTTGTTGTACAAGACAATATACATACCACCTTATTTCAACTACAAAGAACAAGAACATTGAGCATGGTAACAGCTGGAATTTGTGCTGTCTTAAGAAACGATTCACACTACTATACTCACTATCTTCTAGTCTCACCATTTTATGTTCATGCGCAGACCCCTCTCTACCTCAAAGGAAGAGCGTCAAGCCTCCACCTCGGCCCGCAATGCTTCCTTCTTTGCTGGAATTAACAATATTCCATCTTTTCCCCTTTACTGGTTCCACCTTCTGGAAATTAGACGGATGCCCTTGTCCCTCTTGTACATACCTCTCCAACTTGAGTTGTCATGTATCCTCTCATGTCTCCTTGAAGTCAGGTCCCTGTTCTTAAGGAACCGTGTCCAGTACAATGCACACTTGGTCAACAAATATTTACTGAATGATCGGACACTGCTTCCTGCTAGTTCTACACTTTAGGGAAGTGAAGGACACCCTCCTGCTGCTTTCTAGATTGTCTGGGCTCATCAGTGAAGGAAAGCAGACAGGGAGTCAGAGTTGGAAAATGTGCATGTGTTCCAGGACTGTATGCCAGGACCTTTTCTGTTCTCTGTTCATTCTGTTGTTTGGGGGGGATGGGGGGAGGGGGGCAGAGGAGCTTCAAGTATGTTGATAATGTTCCCTTTTAGACATGTATCCTGGTTACATGGAGGCGCTTCATTCGTGAAAACAAGAAGCTGTTTGTATATCTTATGGCTCCGTACATTGTTTGAAAGCCAATACGGGTAGTCCCAGATTTATGGCATGTCAGAGTTACAAAGAAACACACGGACCCCAATTCTACCTTACAAGTCTGACTAGACCAGAACATGTACATGAGTACAGTTAAGAGCTGGAAATACAGGGAATCCAGGACAAATAAACCCTTCAGGACCAATATTGAGAGTACCCATACCTGGAGGGGAAGGGGAAGGTGGGGGGAGACAGGGGGAACTGATAACAAGGATCAACATATAACCCCCTCCCAGGGGGATAGACAATAGAAAAGTGGGTAAAGGGAGATATCTGATGGTGTAAGACATGAAAAAGAATGCATGGATTATCAAGGGTTCATAGGGGAGGGAGGGTGGGGGAGGGAGGGGAAAAATGAGGAGCTGATCCCAAGGGCTCAAGTAGAGAGAAAATGTTTTGGGAATGATGAGGGCAACAGGTGTACAAATGTGCTTGATACAATGGGTGGATGGATGGATGGATTGTAACAAGAGTTGTAAAAGCCCCCAATAAATGATTTTTTTAAAAAGAAAGAAAAGAAACACACGGCCTCCTGAGGTTGTTTTAGTGTGGGTTTCTGACAAGCACATTGTATTGCTTGTGGTTTATGCTGCAGGCAATGTGGCAGCACATTATTTGCAAAGGTCATTCTTCTCAGATGTTTACTCACAGATATTCAATGTTAAGATTTAATAAAGAGATGAATGAAAAGAGGTGATAATACGGACAACTGGAAAACAAATGAGGTCTTCTACTGCTCTTAGAATGAATATACAATGGGAGTCCACAGAACAACGCCCCGTCATAGATCGGGGACTACCTGTACACAAATCCAAAAAGCCATTTGTCTTAGCAAAGTTAAAATGAATACTGATTAAAAACCAACACTGCCTGCTCACTCAGGCCCCAGAGTTGGAGGCATCTATGTAGTCAGGACGTCTCCCGCTCCTCGGGATAATCCAGCGGGTCTAACCTGCCTTCTCCAATTCCGCCCGAACCCCTGGTGCTATGCCTTACAGCTTCTCTCGCCTGCATTTCTATGTCCCTTCGCTACCTTGCTGCTCCAGTCAGTGAGCCACCTTCCTCATGGTTCTGTGTACCTTTAGAAATTTGAACACTAGATGTCAAAACATGCCAGCATCCTCTATCAATTAGAGTTTAACAGCTGTAAGTGTTGGCTTGAGGACAACGTCCACACGGATAATTGTCTCTAACCAAGGACCTCTACCAATGGTACTATCTTTAGAGCACAGACGTGCTGTCACTGCGTTGGCATCTCAGAAGCCATTTGACTGACAGCCTGGATCTTAGCTAGTACTCCAGAAAATGATGGTTACACCAAGATCTAGAATATTTACCTTCAAGCATGTCCCAGATTTCTTTGTCCTGAGTGACTTCTTTTGCTCTCTGTCCACTTCCATTTACAATTGAAGTATCAGCATCATATTCCAAGAGAAGCATTACCAACTCCTGAAAAAGCAACAGAATTATTTTTTGGCTATTATTAAGCTAAGACTTTATTGTATTACAGCCAATTTCCAAATGATCAGAGGGGTCCTTTGATAAAAAAAAATACTGCGTATAGGGACCAGTGACTCTTGAACCCATTCCAGCTCACGGCAGCCCATGTGTGTCAGAGAGAAACTACGCTCCACAGACTTGCCCAGGGCTGACTGGTCCAAGCAGATCACCATCCCTTTCTTCTCAGGTGTCTCAGGGTGGACTCACCTTTTTGGTTAGCACCTGAAGGAGTTAACCATTTGCACCACCCAGGGATTCAGGATAGAAAAAAGGCAGTGTGTAGCAACTGTTAGAACACATCAGTTATAAGTGATCCCTTGGCTGTTCTAGGTGCAGAAGGCCTGGTCCTCTCACCCCTGCTCAGGGCAGTCAGCGTTCACCAATGGATCTGCTGGGGTAGCCCTCCAGGACTGCAAGGTAGGCCTTGCCTTTCTTTGCCCAGGCCTGCTTCCTCCTTGGCCCTCCCTCCCCCTTCCACAGGGGGTGACCTTGCAAGTACCTCAATTAAGCAGATGGCCACGAATTTTCATCTCAATCAGCTTTTCTTGGAACCCAACCTACAACAATGTCAGTACTGACACCTATAGTCCAGGCTGTTGATTGGTGCTATATGCAATGAGATATGAAAAGCCAACTGGACCGTGCCTGGCACACAGCAGGCGTTCTGCACAGAGTAAGAGGAATGAAATCCCAGGGAACAAGACAGATGGCCTTATGCAACCTCAAGATGATCTCTAGCTCCTAGTCTGGGTGAGAGATGACCCGGAATTTAATACACGTTAAATTCTGCAAGACGATAATAACAAGTCAACAGAAAAGTAAATATATAGTCCAAGTATGTACCATTCTTACCACATCCCTCTTTCAAAGCTATTACCATACACTCAGGTATAAGCCGAGTTTTTCAGCATTTTTATGAAGTTTTTGTGGTAAAATTGGGTGCCTCGGCTGATATTCAGGTTGGCTTATACTCAAGTATATACTATACAACATATACAGGAAGTAAAAATGTCAAAATTATAATGGCATTTGAAAATTAAGGGAACAACTGATAAATGCAACTTTTAAAGTTCTGGTATATACATTTTCACCAAAGAACCCCACTGTTGATATTGTTAGGCACAATTTATACTTACCAAACCCAAACCAAACTCACTGCCATCAAGTCAATGCTGACTCAGGACCCCTGTGAGTTTCTGAGACTGTCACTGTTTACAGGAGTAGAAAGCCCCATCTTTCTCCTACTTGGTTTCCAACTGGTGACCATGCGGATCGCAGCCCAATATGCATAGCCACTACCCCACCAAGATTCGTTAAATTAGAATGGAAACTGTGAATTATCACATAATGAATCCATTATTTTTTATTGTTAGGTGTCATCTAATTGGTTCAAACTCATGAAGGCCTTACATACAACAGGATGAGCCATAGGCTGGCCCTACACCATCCTGACAACTGTTGCTACGCTTTCATAAATTAGGCCTGCTATACTGCAGTACGTGATTCACTGATGCCATCATTCTCAAATGTTCACTCACAGATGGTCAATGCTATTCTTTATAAAGATACTGATGCAAAACACGCTGCAGCCATGACGTCAATCCAACTCACTGAGGGTCATCCTTTTTAGCTGATTGTCTAGCAAGCTTGAGGCCTTTCTCTAGGGTCTGATCTCTCGAGCTACTTTGTCCAAAGCACAAGGGCTGAAGCTTTGCCCTCCTCTCTTCCCAGGAGTATTCTGGTGCTCCTGCTGTCCCACAGGGTTGCTAGGAAGCAGAATTGACTTGAGAGCAACACGCCCAAATGCAGTACACAAGTATTAACTAATATGAGTGGAGATATAGAAAAGTCCACAAAAACTGCAGAAGACTTCAAATAACCATTTTCAATTGTGACAGAGCATCTAAAAAGAAAGAACACCGAGAATACTGAGACTTCAAATAAAACCACGAACCATGTGGACCTAATGAACATATATATAAGTAAAGAACACCTGGATAATTTTCCAGAACAGACTACAGGTTAGCACACAAAACAAGTCTCAAAAAATTAAAAAATCCTGCAATCAAAGCATCTTCTTGACTGTAATGTACATAAGGTGACTTTAGAAGACCCTAAGGTCCACATTGGTTAAGTCACCAGGTCCATCCACATCAGTGTCAAAGCAAAGAGCATGCAATTGAAGCCCTACGCAAGGCCAAGTGCAAGTTCCCTGGGTACCAGAAGATCAAAATCTCTAAGAAGTGAGGCTTTACCAAGGATAGCACGGTTGACATTGGGAACATGGCGGATGAAGAGTGCCTCCTCCCAGATGGTGGCTAAGTCAAACACATCCCTAGTCACAGCTTTTGGACAAGTGGTAAGCCCTGTATTCATGAAGGTCTTGCTAGCATTGTGCTATCTGATCTGTACCCATCAATAAATTGAAAAGAAAAAGAAATCAATACCTTTGGGGCACAGAAAAAACCGTACTTGATATGTATAGCAATAAATCCCTACATCAAAAAACAAGAAACATCCGAACTTAAACCGGCAACTTGAGCAAACAGAAAAGGAAGAGTAAACGGCACTTTTACACTAAGTAAAAGGAAGAGTAAACGGCACTTTTACACTAAGTAAAAGGAAGAGTAAACGGCACTTTTACACTAAGTAAAAGGAAGAGTAAACGGCACTTTTACACTAAGTAAAAGGAAGAGTAAACGGCACTTTTACACTAAGTAAAAGGAAGAGTAAACGGCATCAGAATAAAGAAAATCATAAACACTCAGAGCGAAATGAAATAGGAAACGAAAACAATAGAAGCACAACCAGGGCCAGAAGTTGGTTCTTTGAAGGGTCAGAGAAACCCCCTCATGGAGGGGTTTGGGAGAGGATATGGGTTAATTAGGGTGCGAGGTAGTACCGATGGGGGGCACAGCTTTCCCCCAGATCCTGGATGCTTCCTCCCCCCAGCTACCATGGTCCGAGTTCTGCCTTGCAGGCCTGGATGGGACAGGGGCTGTGCACTGGTGCATGTGGGGGCTGAAGAAACAGGGAGTCCGGGGTAGATGGTACCTTCGGGACCAGGGGTGTGGGGGACGGTGCTGGGAGGGTGGGGGGTGAGTGGGTTGGAGAGGGGGAGCTGGTTGCAGGGGTCCGCGTATGGCCTCTTCCCTGGGAGAGGGACAGCAGAGAAGGGGGGAAGGGGGACTCCGGATGGGGCAAGATATGACAAAATAACAATGTATAAATTACCAAGGGCACGTGGGGGAGGGGGGAAAGGGAAGGGAGGGGAAAAAAAGGGGAGGACCTGATGCAAGGGGCTTAAGTGGAGAGTGGGTGCCTTGGGAATGATTGGGGCAGGGAATGTGTGGATGTGCTTTGTACAGTTGATGTATGTGTATGTATGGATGGTGGTGGGAGTTGTGTGAGTCCCTAATAAAATGTAAAAAAAGAAAAGAGGAGAAAAAAATGATTAGGGCAAAGACTGTACAGATGTGCTTTATACAATTGATGTATATATATGTATGAACTGTGATAAGAATTGTATGAGCCCCAATAAATTGTTAAAAACAAAAAAATAGGCAAACCACTGGCTGGGTTGACAAAAGAGAAAAAAACAGAAGAGGTAAATAACCAAACTGAGAGATGGAATTGGTGACATTATAATGGATCCAAGAAAAAAAATTGTAACTGATTATCATACAAAGTATATGCCAACATATTTGAAAACCTAGATTAGAGGAACAAATTCCTACAGACACTCTACCTACCCAAAGTCACTCAGGCAGAGGTAGAATATTTACACAGGCAACATCTTACCCTCTTTGCTTTAGCGCTGAGTTACATGTCATGGCACACGTATGACACATGGTGTTTATTTGTTTCCCTGCTAATAGGGACTTGGGTTATTTCAACCTTCTTGGTTATTGTGAATATTGCCACAGTGAACATTGGTGTACACGCATGTGTCTGAGTTACTGCTTTCAAGGTTTTAGAAACATAACTATGAGTGAAGCACTTGGGTCACATGGAAATTCTATGCTGAACTTTCTGAGAAATCTGTTTTCTAGATTGGCAACCACTTTACTTTCCCACCAGTAATGCATGAAGGTTCCAATTTCTCTAAGTCCTCCTGAACACTTGTTATTTCTCATTTTTTTTCTATGAAGAGTCGAATGCTATCTGATCCCACTTATATGTAATATCTAGACCAGGTACAGAGATTCTCTCAATGGCTATAAGGAGCTTGGAGTCAGGGGGGCATGGGAAATTACTGCTGAAGGGACCAGAGTTTCTGTATGGGGCGATGAAAAGCATTTGGAAAAACAAGATGTTTGCACAACAGAAAATGGGAAAAATTTTGCTGTATTTACTTTACCAAGAACAAGAATAGAAAACCAAGTATGTGGTTTATTAGCAAGCTAAACAAAACTAACCATATTACCCACTAATTCCACTCCCGAGAATCTATCCAAGACAAATAAAAAAACACGTGGATGAGAATATTCATAGCAGCATTACTCATACCAGTTCCAAGCTGGAAAACACCCAAATGACCCTCTTCTATGGAGATATAGAACATGTGTCCACACATGGTAGGCTATCATACGGCCATAAATAGAAATAAACTACTGATAATGTGACTCTACAAAGGGCTGGCCTAGATTTTGTGGGTGAGTTCTTCCAGTTGCTGTTCTGCTGGTCACACCAGAGAAAACACGCACGGCTGTTCTTCCAATCAGTTCCGCCCCTGAGAGATTAAACACAGAACATGTTTTCACCTTTCGTCCAGTGAAGGCAGCTCGGTGAAGCGGCGTGTCTCCCATGTCATTTAATACGTTCACTTCTGCGCCAGCCTAGTAAAATAGGTACAAAGACTTTCAATGGTTTCTACAGATCAAGAAATATGCATAACTCAAAATAATGCCCGGACATGCATGCCAAATACAGGTAGCTCCAGGTTTTGAACATCCAACTCCCCGTAGCTCGAAGCAACAAACCAACACCTGTAAAGCTGACTTCACGGATCCCCTGCTTTTCCAAAGTTCCCACTACCCCGCTGTGCTTTGCCGTCCAGGAGTACCTGCTAGTGCTAACCAAGAGAAATCTGAAGCGGGTTTTCGTTCAGACAAAAGAAGACAGAGAGCAAAGGCAGCGGGCAGCCATTTGGCTGTGACAAAGGTGGCGTGCAGGTGGAGGGGTGAGAGCAGCATCACCCGGCTCCTTCCAGGGGCGCTGCACACAGCACCTCTGTCTCCTGCTGCCTGAGCGCTGAACTGTCTGTGTCACTCCATATTGGGACTGGAGGCCCTCACAAACACGTCCCATCCAGATCGTTAAGCCTTCCAGGTACGCACAGTGGTTCATAATACTTTGAAACATGAATCAAAAGGTTACTATGATTACAAAACACAAACAAAACAAACCCCCTGCATGGAGTCGATTTTCCCTCCAAGTGACCCTAAAAGACAGGGTGGATTGTCCCGGGTGTTCTGACAGGGTTAGTTACTCTTTACAGGAATAGACTGCTTTCCTTTCTCCTGCTGAGAAGCTGGGGTTTCAAACTGCTGACTGTGTGGTGAGCAGCCCAACACGGGAGTGCTACGTCACCAGGGCTCCTCTTGCTATAACCACTGCCGTGTGATTATGTACAATGCACTGCAGTGTATCTGGAAGTGCTTCTTTGATCATTTTAAATACAGTAGGGAGCACTCAATACTATATACTAATACAAGCACTGGTCTAACTGATGTGAGAGATGAACTCTACCTGCTTTGGCTTACATACAAATAGACGTACTTATGATTTGCTATCCCTATAAAAAGTCAATTTATTTCACAGTGAAAGTAAATAGTAAGCTCCCTAGAAGATAAAAATCTATCTGCAAGGTAGAAGAATGACAGAATATTTACTTTTAAAACGTACACAGCTTCCTTCTATTGAAAAGCCCTCCGATTTGAAAAGGGAAAATGATCTCTGAGCACAGGTTCTCTACCATCAAGTCAGTACGTTTCAGGGGGATAAACAAAAGAAAACATTAGCACCATTTAAATACACAAAACCGTAGGACAGAAACCACTTTCACACGGAAATGGCAAATGGATGTGAAACAACGTATTCGTCATAGAAGTGAGAAATGAAAGACCTTAAATTGCTCAGTGCTCCTCACGCCATTCTGGCATCTTCTACATCGTATAGAATGCACGCCCACTGCTTTCACTGTGATGCTCAGAAAATGGCATTTTCTCTCGTTAATATGGTTCACCCCTTCAGTTTTGATATCCAGGAACCCTCACTGCCACTGAGTCAATTCTGACTCATGGCAACCCCGTGGGACAGAGTGGAACTGACGCGGGGTTTCCAAGGCTGTCAGTCCATAGGAGGGCAGGAAGTTCCATTTTCCTCCCACAGAGCCACTGCTGGTTTTGAACTGCTGACCCTAAGTTTAGCAGCTCAACGGATAACCTACTGTATACCATCAGGACTCTCTAAAAAAATGCAATAGTGTAGCTGATTTGGCAAATGTTTTAACATGGATAGTCCTATCATTTTTAAAGTGTGTGGAGAGGAGGGGTCCAGGCTAACTTAATTCATGTGTTTAATAAAGAACAGTGAAATGTTTACAGTGGCACATTATTGCTCCAAATAAGCTAACATATATCTTAGTTGGCTTTTGTAGCACTTTCATCTTATAATTTCTGTAACAGTGGTATTACAGTCACTGAAAAATTAAAACCGTATGTGGTGGATTCTAAATGAAGCAATATGTACAAACACAGGCTCCGACATCCATGAGGTCAAGGGTTTCCAAAATTAATGACCTTTTTCCCCCTTCTTTCCTCCTGACATATGCGAGTCACCCTGGGACCTGTGTTTCCGTCCAAAGCAAATGTAGAACTTACTAATAATGTAAGCTGCTTTGGGCCCTTCACCATGGCAGTAAAGCTCTTGTCGAAAACCAGGGGAAAAAATTAAAACCACAGACTCACCTTCAACAGATCCTGGACTACTTGCTTATGTCCAAAATAGCATGCCAGATGAAGAGGCGTCCAGCCCAAATTCGACTTACTTCTTCCTAAAATAAGGAAAAAGTTTCAAAAATGTTTAGGTATTATTTAGAGACGGTTACAAGAAGATCTATTTCTCCCTCACACAGTACTTGAGTGCTTTGGTGAAAGGCTCTCATTAACATGGTTTTCTAACGGCATTATAATACCATAAAAAGATTCAGGAAAGACAAGGAAGCAATGCAGAAGACCCAGATTCTTGGTGCACCAGTCTGCCTCAACTTCCCCTTCTCTACAAAGGTGGAGGAAAGCCATGCGGGGATTATAATCAAACCAGATGATCCCTCCAGACCCGTTGGCTCTAGGTTTGAGTCTCCAACTGCCTTGCTGCCGTCTAGCAGCGCTGTTCTCTTGGCACAGTATTTCATGAAAAGCAACTGTCTTTGGAAAACTGTGCCATGTAGGCAGAGTGGAGAGAAATGGAAAATCCTGAAAGCACATTTCCTGAAGCAGCAGGAAAGCTGTTCACTCCGCAGACAGTAACTGAAAACGGAGTCTTGCAACTTTAGATAAAAATCACAGTTAATGAGGATACTGGGTTACTACTGTGGCAGAGTTCAACAAGAACCAAAGTTAAAAGGCAGTGAAAGGTTAGATGCTAGAAGGAGAGCCAAGATGTCTAAAAAGAGCCAGCGCTGGAAAACCTGAAACTATGCCAGGGGAAGTAAACCGATTGCTTCGAGGGCCACAGTTCAGACACACGCGGGCTTAGTGCACACGAAACACGTCTGCACTTGTCTTTGCAGCCAGTGGATGACAGCAGAGAGTCCTCTCAGTACTATCCTCATCTTGGTTTCATTGGAGTGCCTTTGAAAAGAAAGTTCAAATGAAAACAGTTGTTTCCCCAGGGGATCTGCTGGGCCAGTTAAACTCAGAGCAGAGAAGCTCTGGCACCCGATTTTGGTGATTTAGCGAGGTTATCTTGAAGATTTTCACAAAGGGCACGGGATGATCATGGGGGCTTTTGTGAGAAGTCTTAAGAAACTAAAAAGTGGCATCCATGAGGAAAAGACCGGGCAAGCTTTGCCAAGGAGGTTTTTTTTTTTTTCTGGTACAACGTTGCACCCGCTCGCTCTGAAGACAGCAAGGGCCGCCTTATCAGAATTTCATGGGGCACCCTTACCCCACGCACCTTACAACCGTGGTCTTGCCCCTTCAAACTCTTTGTCCCCCAACTCAAAGAACATTTCAAAGCAACCTGAGTTGACTCCTTTGAGGGTGCCCAAACTACCATTTTGATGTGGTGCAAATTGGAAGGGCCAACTTCTCTGAGAAGGGCCAGAGAGATGGAAACACTGCCAGCTCCTTACAGCCAGTTACAAAATTCGAACTGAGGCTTGAGAAGCCACCGCCTCTCAAAGCTCACCAGTGTCCTGTCAACCAGAGCTGCTTCTCGGGAGGGCGACTGTGGATGACTGTATCTCTGGCAGCAGACACACTGTCTTCAGCTGCTGGTTTCACATTTGGTACACACAGAAACCTGAGCCACCTTCCTCAGCACAATCGGGGCAGCTTTCTAACAACTTCCTGAGCCGGTCCTGCTGCCAAGAGGCCCGAAAGAGTGAGTCACTGACCCTCACTCTGCACAGCTGTCTCCGCTCAGCTATTTCTAGTCTGCCCTCTGGCGCCCGAGTGCACAGTTTATAAATCACAGCACTGCTGTCTTCAGCCTTGAGCATTTCTTTCTCCTGTTCTTAACTGAAACACATCCCTCCCTTATGATCATGCCCCTTCCGTCCCCTGTCCGCACACCTGATGTATTTCACAGGGCAAGAGTAGTGTAAACCTAGTGCTGTCTTTAATCAGTTACCGCTCCAATCGTGAGCTGCTAACCACAAGGATGGCTGTTCAAACCCACCAGCTGCTCCAGGGAGAACGTCAAGGCTGTCTGCTCCCATTAAGACTCCCTGCTTCTGGGGGTGGGGGGTGGGGGGGGGGGATGGGGAGCTAATAACAATGAGTAGAAGAAAATGTTCTAAATGTGGTTGTAGTAATGATTGTACAACTCTTCTTGATACGATTGAACTATTGGATTGTACGATATGTGGATTATGTCCCAATAAAACTGCTTAAGATTCACAGTCTTGGAAATCCACAGGAGCCGTTCTATTCTTGCCTATTGGGTTGCTTTAAGTCAGAATGGATTCCATGGCCGTGGGCTTGGTTTGGGTTTGGTAGCTGACGCAGAACTTAAAACACTGGGGACAACAGTGAATATTACTGGGTCATCTCCAAATAACATCCAGGCTTGGTTAAGGACTGAATTTTGTCACTTGGAAAATTCTAGAATAAATCAAATGGCATTATTGCAAACTCACTCACTCACTGCCATCAAGTCAATCCTGACTCATAGTGACCCTCTAGAGAGAGCAGAACTGCCCAGGTGGGTTGCAAAGCCGGTAAATCTTTACAGATGTCAAAACTCATCTTTCTCCTATGGAGGAACTGATGGCTTTCAATAAAAATGATAGGATCCCTTATTAAGTGAAAGTACCAAAATGTCCAGCTACTGTTTCTTGATCTCTCCCATCTACGCCTGCCCACTGCGGGGGCCAGTGTTTCCGCCGTCCTGATCCTTCCCCCGAGGATGCTGCAGCCTTCCACATATATGCATCAACAGGGCAGTGCGGGACAAGCTACAGGAATGCGAACTGTGCGCCTTCTAGACGGGGAGTTTCAGCAACAACAACAACAAAACGTGAAGGGGCAAAACCAGGGCTGTAAGGTGCATGGGGGTAAGGGCTCCCAGTGACCGTCTGATAAGACAGCCACGGCTGTCCTCAAAGGGCGAGCAGGTTCATGATAGCAATGGGGAAAAAAAAAATCCTGGGCAAGATTTTGTCTTTTTCTCATGAATGCAGTTTTCCATTTTCTTAAAACTTCTTCCTACTAAATCTTCTTGATTACCTTTGAGATAACCTATCGAGATTGCCCCCTCTGAAACGTACACAAAACTGTGATCATCATCCTGAGCTGGCTCTGCATCTTGAATTTGATTGCTCCAGCAGCTCCTCTAGGAAGCCACCCTTTGGAATTGGACTTTTTTGAGGCTACCCGAAGGAGACTAAGACAAGTGTATAACTGAGAAAACTTATCTGTAGCCATTCACTGATGGGGGAGGCATTTTTCAACACCACCTGATTAGAATAACCCATGCATGAAGTGGAACCCTAGCACAAGACTTTGGCTTACTCTCCTGTGGTATCATGGTGCTCCTGGCCCCCGTCCCTGGGAAAATGAGCCAGTCTAGAAACAGGGGTTTTCTTTTGCTATCAGGTGCTATTAAGTTGGTTCTGACTCAGAAGTACCATATGGACAATATGGTCTTATCATTGCTTTTACATGTGAGTCCATTTTCGCAGTCATCTTGTTGATCCATCTTGTCAAAGCTCGTCCTTTTGTTCCCTGCCCCTCTACTTTACCAAGCATGATGTTCTTCTCCAGGGACGAGTCTCTCCTGTTAACATGCCCCAATGCGCAATGTATCCAGAAGGATGCCAGTGGCTAATTCCTCTGAAGTGGACATGCTATTCTTTCATCGTAGTCTGTTCTTAGTCTGGAAGCTCTGCTGAAACCTGTTCACTTTCGGTGACCCTGCTGGCATTTGAAATACCAGTGACATAGCTCCCAGGATCACAGCAACACGCAAGCCACCACAGAAAGACAAACCCTCAGTCAAGTGGCTGTGAGTAGCAAATTATAAAAAGGAAAAACAGACAAGGAGACATACACGTAGGGGCAAGAGATTGTGTGAGGAACCCTCTATGAGCCAAGGAATGTCTCAGGCTATCAACAAGCAGGGGCCCTCCCAGAATAACCCATATTTCCATGTGGACTTCCAGCCTCCAAAACTGTGACACCCCAAATTTCTGCTCTTTAAAATATCCATTTGTGGTTTAGTCTTAAGTAACGGAGACACACCCCTAGCCAAGTGACAGCAATACACAGAATCATATGTTGAATGTGTCAATATGAAGGCGTATTTTGCTTTGGAAACTTGCCCATAAGGTTTATATGAAGTACGAACAACATCTTGTTGCTGGGGGTCATCAAGTCAGGGTTACTGTATGAGCGCTTAAGTTCTGCAGGACTTGGTTTGTGGAAGGCTGAGGTCCAGAGTGGGAGCCCTAACTTCACTTTGAGTCTTGACATAACTGGTCATTAACCCATTTATGTGACTCATGCACAGAGAAGCTCAAGACAAACTTAGGGAGGGGCAGTTTTAACCTCAGGTAGAGTGTGGCTGAAAGTAGATTACACTCCCAGGCCAGCCTAAGGGCAGTCAGTTTGGTGCTCAGACTTTCAGGGAGAACTGGTGTGCGGATCTCCAGAGTCTCCCTTGCTTCTCTACTCTCATCCGCAGCAGTTATGAACTGGCCTGCCACCAGTTCATGATTGTGTGATGACGTCCTTTGTTTCCGATCCTCTATCACTCGCTCCATGACTGGATCAGTGGAAGGCCACCGGACTGTGTACATGCTATCTTGCCTTGTTCAGGAATCATTGTCTTTTGTCCTATTAAAAGTTTAATAAAAGTATAAGATATGTTTCAATCTGAAGTCTTTTCCATTCCCCTAGAATATTACACTGATAAACACGCTACATAAGACCTCCTTAAATTGTTGAAAAGCAAGGATATTACTGTGAGGACTAAGGTGGACCGGACCCAAAGGATGGCATGTTTAATGATCTCATATGAATGTGACAGTTGACATTAAATAAGGATGATCAAAGAAGAGTCAATGCACTTGAGTTATGGTGTTGGCAAAGAATACTGGAAGGACTATGATGGACTGCCAGAAGAACACACAAATGTGTCTTCAAAGGAGTCCGGCCAGAACACTTCTTAGAAGCAAGAATGACAAGATTTCATGTCACTTTCATTTACTCTGGACATGTTATCAGGGCATCATGCTTGGTAAATTAGGGGGGCAGTGTAAAAAGAGGAAGATCCTTGACAAGGTATCTGCACAATGGGCACAGACATAACAACAATGGTGAGCACGGAGTGGCACACGTTAGTGATTTGTTCTGCTGTACATAGGATCGCCGTGAGTCAGAACTTGACAGCACTTAACACCAGCAGCAGAACGTTACATAGAAAAAACAAAGCCATTGCCATTGCCATTTAGCCAATTCCAAATCACAGTGACCTTCCATAAGGTTTCCTAGGCTATCCACCATAGAGGTCAAGATAGCCTCATCTTTTTCCACCAGAGAACTGGTAAATTTAAATCATGGACCCTGCAGTTAGCAACCTAACACTTCACAACTCTAGCAGTACTCCGTAGCCATACAAACATATAAACACTCATTTAGTTACAAGAATGAGTCACTATTTACATACCAGATCACGAACACCCACTTCCCAACATGGCAACACCATAAGCAAAGCTGACAGAGCAGCCTGATTGAGGGTGTGAACATACTAGAAATATAATTTAAGATTTAGCCTCTTAAAAAATCCAAAAAGTAGGGATGCGGAGGAAAATGGTGACTCGATAGGACTCATCTGTCCAAAGCTCCTGCTGCCAGACCAGAAAATTGGGAGGTAAGGTAAAGGAAACGGGGAGGTAGAGTCCTGAAATTAGAACTAGGGTACTAAGGTCTCTCCTAAACCCCATTTTTTTGCTGTGATTTCCAAGAATGCTCTAAAGCACTCTAGGTTTGGCAAGCCGTGGGTGCCAGCTGACAAGCTCCTCGGCCCCTGTCGGGAGCAGAGATCTCTCCAGGCTGACACCCTAAAGGGGACATAATCCCAGACATGAGGAGAACCCCACACCAGAGCTCTCTGCGCTGTTGGCTGCCTTGAGCTCACACAGCCTGGGAAGCAGGGGGAGGTGATAGCCATAATTTGGAGTAGAAGAAAAAGCAGATTTTTACCTGAGGCAGTTTGTGGTGTGGAAGAAAATAGGCAGGTGGAGTCAAGGGAGCAAATTTAGTTTCAATTGGCTGAGAAGGAAACAACCTCCCTGATAAGCTGGATCTCCCCTTCTGGGGGTAAGAGTGACAGCCCCCAAATCAGAGCACATCACAAGCATAACATAAAAATGAGACTTTTTTGCATAACAAAGACTCACTGAAGCAAGTCTTAGATTCTAACAGAGCACTGAACTAGAGCCTGGAGAGTGAGGGAGACAATTCAATTTGATTCTATTCTAACTGGCCAGGGGGATTAAAAAAAAAATTCCTCTGATCTAGTAGGGCACCAGCAGTCTAGATAGGACAATAAGACCCAGCTTCCCTCTCAGTGATTCTACATACAGCTGGGGAGGTCCTGCAAGTCCTGGGGTCCTAGACGGGGCTGTGGGAACACCTCGCCTGCTGCCCCTGCTACAGCGCTAAATACAGCACAAGGCAGGTATACCAGTGAACTCCAGAGCTCAGTACCACGGTGGGAACCGACGCCTGGCCATGGGTGTGATTTTGCCTTTGAAAGTAATACCACACTGCATCTGTGGAACCCTACATCAAACGGGTACAACACCCCACTACCTTGAGGAAGAGTTGGAACTCCAGCCTCACGAACAGGTGATCAAGTCTCAGTTATCTCCTTACTTACCACTATATTTCTTCTTCTTTATTCACTCACCCTTCTCTCTCTCCCACTGCAGTCAGTCTCAACAAGCTCTGGTTTGTGTAGGTTCCCACCCCCCTTTTTTTCTTTTTCCCTTTCTCCTCTTCTCTCCCAGTCTTTCCTATCATATGCCACTAATGGTTTCCAGGTCACTACCTACGCCTAGGGTAAATCAACCCAAATAGCAGGGGGAACTCCAGCCTGCCCTCCATGGGAGTGCTGTACATCACACAAGGCAGCAGGGACTGCCATCTACGCCATGCTGGGCTGCTGAGGAAACCTCCGTCTAATCTCTAAGGCGATCTCATCAACTAGGGCAATTCTGCCCAGCACCACTGGGTCCCTGCATTAAAAGGCACACCAACCTGCCATTGTGGGGCAGGGTCTAAACCCTCTGGACCCACATTCAAGCAATCAGGGACCAGTAATCTTTTTATTCTTTATTTCCTCCTTCTGTCTCTCTTCCCTCTTTACCATCACAGTCAATCTTAGTGAACACAGTTGAGTTTTTTCTCCCTTCTTTCTCATTCTTCTCTTTTTCTTTCTTTCCTCTCTCTTTCTTTGTTCTCTTAGCTTCTCTCTCTGCTTGTATGATTCTTTCTTCTCTCTCTTTTTCCTTTCACATGCCACTGCTGGTTCCCAGACTCCTACCCTCTGCCTAGGGTAACTCTGACCACCCAGTGAGCAGCCTGCTCCCTAAGACAGTGCTGCACACAGCATAGAATGAGGTCAGTTATCTCTTTATTTTTTGAATTCTCTCTTCTTTGCTGTCTGTTTTTCTTTTTATTTCTTTCTTTGTGTTCTTCGTTTCTCCTTTTCTCCTAACTCTTCTCTCTTTCTACCACAGCCTCAGCAGATTGTTGTCCATTTTTGTTGTTTTTTCTTTTTTTACTGCTTTTAACTTTTGTTTACTCTGTGCATTTTAGTTGTGTGTAGTGAGTGGGTATTAGTTTGCTTGGCATTGTTGCTCCAGTCTTTGTCTTCTTTTTCCCCCCTTTTTCCTCTACTTTCACTATCTTTCCAGTCACAAGCCACTAGCGGCCTCCAGGTCACTCTCCTCTGCCAAGGGAAACTCTGAAGGCCCAACTTGGGGACCTCCCACCCGAAATTATTGGCTTTAAAAGTAGCTGGGGAAATCACGCCGGTCCTCTTGCATACACCAAACAGCAGGGGTTCTCCCCTGCAAACAGTGGGGGCATATCCAGCCTAAATCCCGAGAACCTACAAGTGACTGGGGGAAACGCCTGACCACCCCTGGTGATGCTCCACGCTACTCCAGGAACATCCACCTAATCTCCAAGGCAATCTCTCTGTCTATGATAATTCCCCTGCAAGCTACAGTGCACTACACCAAGGGGGTATACCTATACACCCTTCTCAGCACTGCAGTTGCAGAGGAAAGCACCACAGGCCAGCAAAGTTGCTCCAAGAACCGTGAAGCCTACTTAGAGACCGGCCAGGGAAGCAATGCCCTTGTTGGCCCACAACAACCACACCAGCATCACATGAGAGGAATATCCAACACACATCCCAATTAATGGAATACTGGATGGTTAGGATAAGAGTGAAACCACAGGAAGATATAGCATTAGCCTGAAACCTCAGTAGAGTTAAGGACAGGTAGTACGTAGAAGCACTCATACGAATCCCCCAAGAAAAAACTCAGGGCTCTTAGACTCAGGAAGATGGCTCCTCTAAAACAACACGCAATGAACAACCAGTTCTAACAGTTTCGACAAAAAAGCAGGAGAAACAGAAGACAATGCTGGAAGAATTCATGAACTTAACGATGGGCATAGAAGAAGCAGATATTTACCTGCCACAAAAAGAAAATTTCGGATTTCTATTTGGAGTCATAAAGGGTATGAGGGAAGCAATGTTGAAAAAAGATGAAATGACAGAGGAGATAAAGGCAACACATCAAAGGGAAATACAAGAATTAAGGGATGAAGTAACAAAATCCAGTGAAAAATTGACACACCTTGCCAACAAACTTGAGGAGGCAGAGAATCATACCAGTGACCTAGAGGATAACCAAGCAGACCTCAACAAATGGGGAAAATCAGTCAAATAAGACAATCAAAGAAGCTGAAGAAAACTTGAGAGCCATGTCTCATGCTATGAAAAGAAACAATACTAGAATAATTGGACTACCGGAACAAGACACAACAAAGAAGTCAACAGCAAAAATAGTGAGGGATATTTAGAGGAAAACTTCCCCAGCTTAATAAATGAAAATCAGGCAACCACTCATGAGGCTGAAAGAACACAGTCAGACTCAATCCCACGGAGAAATCATCAAGAGACTTAATTGTCAAAGTATCCAACTATGAGGAAAAGGAGATCATTAAAGCAGCTAGGGAAAAGCAAACAGTCACATATAAAGGCACCCCAATAAGACCTCTCAGCAGAAATGACGAAGAAGAGGAAGGAATGAGTAACATATTCCAAAAATTGAAGGAAAACAACACAAACCCAAGAATACTTTACCCAGACAAATAATCTATTAAGATAGATGAAGAAGTAAGAGTCTTCCCAGACAAGGACAACCTCAAAGGATACATAAAAAAGAAACTCATCCCTACAAAAGATCCTTGACAATCCAGTAAGGGGAGAAGATCAACACTCACCAAGGGCAAATAAGAGACCATTACATAGAACAACTCCACCCATAGGACAACAAAGAGTAAACAATGCCCAGGAAAGAAGGCAAACACAAACCACACACACAAAACAAGTGGATATGATAAGGAGATAGGAAAATATCCAACACAAAAGGTACAAGATGACATCAGAGAGTCCACAGTAGGACCTGTGGGTATCAGAATAGGTGAAGCAGGACGGAACATGGAAGCATTTCTGCCCCCTGCATTGTGCCAATAAGGAAGCCAGAGAACTCAGAAATAGCCAGCCTGTGCCTTCTATTGCATAAATCTACTTCAGGGGCTAACTTACATTGATCTGAATATGATAATCTTACAACCTGGGCACAAAAGGGAAAAAGGTGAGCTGGCTGCCCCCCACCCACCTCACTCGCGGATCCCTCATCCGAATGTCAGTCCTCTCTTTGCTGCTGCTCCTCATCTTATGGCCTGGGCACAAGTTATGCCTTTGGCCCCGACTGCTTTTATTCTGATTAACGCTTATGCTCACAATCACCTTCAAACTATTTCCCACAAGAAGCACATCCTAATCTTTCAAATTTGGGTCCAATCTCTTTCCTATGTGATCTAATGACACAGCCTGCATCTCCTAGTGAATTGTTTTAAATCATTTTATTGGGGGCTTGTACAACTCTTATCACAATCCATTCATCCATCCATCCATTGTGTCAAGCACACTTGTACATTTATTGCAATAATCATTCTCAAAATATTTGCTTTCTACTTGAGCCCTTGGTATCAGCTCCTTATTTTCCCCCTTCCTGTCATGAACCATTGATAATTTATAAATTATTATTATTTTGTCATGTCTTACACTGTCTGATATCTCCCTTCACCCATGTTTCTGTTGTCCATCCCCCAGGGAGGGGGTTTTAAGTAGAACCTTGTAATTGATTCCCCCTTTCTATCCCACCTTTCCTCCACCCTCCCAGTATCACCACTCTCATTGGTCCAACCTAGTGAATATTTTTAATGTCGACTAAAGACTAATCCAGAAATCGACTAGGCCAATTTCAGTGAGGACAAAGACCTTGCCTGTTTCTACATCATTATCACCATAGCACCTCAGGAGACTCTGGGCCTTTAGTAAGAACAGAAACCTGCTGGGTCAACTGTAATGTCTTGGAGTAAGAAAAGAAAGGTCATAGAAAGCAATTGTAAGTTCAAGGTCACCTCGCACTTTGTACAGTTTAGGGCCCAGGACAATGTTAAGAACAGACTTCAGTTTCTCTGACTTCGGAGGGCCTAAGACATTTCACCCACTCTTGGAGGAAGTTTTTGCCATGTTAAGAGTCATCAGAAAAACGGGTATTAAGTAAATAAATGGTGAGAGCTATCCACCGAGCTAGCAGGATGCAGATAAAAGTGCCCTCAAAGCTTACCTTTGCAATTAATGTCAGCAATGATGTCTGCCTTCTTCATGGTTTCAAGGACCTGCCTCACTTCCTCCGTGTTGCCATTTCTGGCGTGATGAAGAAGGTGTTGTTCTGTTTCTGTGTTCATTTCTAGAAAAAAAATAATAGCTATTATCTAAGAACATGATTAGTGTTTAGATATTGTTGTTAGGTGCCATCTAGTCTGTTCCAACCGATGCACAACAGAACGACTATGCTTATCTCTGGAGCATCCATGGTCTGCTGTTTACTATTCTTGAGAGCCATTGTCACCATTTGTTCACTCGCCTGCCAGACACTTCCTTTGAGATGTTTTCCTGAAAGAAGTCAGGATATCTCAGATCCACACATTGCCCCATCTATTGTGTCTGTGCCTGATGGTGGTTTACACACCTCGACTCTATATACTCTCTGTTAAAATAAATGTTCTCTCTTGATTCCGGTTATGGGGAAAGCCCCTGTATGTTCCGCGATCATTGTTTTCTTCCACAATTGCACAGGCAATCAGTCCTCAGGACCTCATGACTGTGGGGCTGGATCCCACACATGCAGAAAACAGGCATTTGGGAGAGTTCAAGACTGGCTGGAAGAGCCTCAGTAAATAATTCACTGTCCCTGTAATTCCCTTAATCATGAGTATTGTCTGTCGGTTCTGTGTGGCTAATGTAAGAGATAATCAAACCCAACCGAAAAGTGGAGTGTCATGGAAGGAATGACTGGTGTCAGCAAACAAGAAAAGAAGGGGCAGACAGGCATGCCTGTCCTGTGTCCTGTGGCAATTGTCCTGAGGTTTATGTGGAATTGGATTCTCCTTTTCGCTGACAGCCAAAAGCGGTCAGATGGGGGCCCCTCACCATTTACTCAATCATTTTGAGTAGTGACACTTTCATGATAAGTCTCCTCACCCACGAGCATGGTGTATTCTTCCACCTCTAAGATTCTTTGGTTTCTTTTTTTTTTCTTCTTTGCCCTAATCATTTTCTTTCTTTACATTTTATTAGGGGCTCGTACAACTCTTATCTCAATCCACACATATAGATTCTTTGGTTTCTTGTAGTAGTTTTATGGTGTCTTTTTTTGCCCCATGCTCCCAGCCCCGTAGGGCTTTTGTATCTACGGTTTGCTTTCTTCAAAATACTTCATTTTGGGGGAAGCTATTGTAATTGGATTGTTTCCCTGATTTTTTATTCAAAGTTCTCTTTGTTAGTGTGCAGGAATCCAATGGACTTTTGTGTGCTGATCATGCGCCCAGCCACATTGTACTCTATTAACTCAATTCATTTTCTTTGGATTTTCTGAAATTTCCTATGCACAGGATCATCTCATTTACAGGTGAAGATTGCTTTACTTCTTCTTTGCCGATTTAGATCCCTTTCCTTTCCCGCCTTGCCTTATTGCACTGTCAAGTACTTCCAGCATTACCGTCGTGGTGCTAAAGAGCATCCTTTTCTGACTTCAGTTCATAAGAAGAATTCTTTCAGACACTCTCTGCTGTTAATAATGCTGGCCATTAGTTTACAGTATATGCCCTTAATTATGTTGAGTAAATGTCCTTCAATTCCTATCTTCCTGAGAGCTTATACCAAGAATTGTTATAGCAAATGTTTTTTCTGCATCAGTTCATATGATTATATAGTTTTCTTGTTATTTATTTAGTGGATTATATTGTTGTTTATAATGTTGAACCATACTTGTATACCTGATATGAATTTCACTTGGTTATGATCTATTATTGTTTTGATATGGTGTTATATTCTATTGGCTGGATGTTATTGAAAACAATTGTGTCTACAATCAGGAATATTCTAGAGCTTTTTTACTGGTGTCTTTACCTCATCGTAGGAGCCTGGGTGGTGCTGTGGGCTAAGCATTGGACTATTAACTGCAAGTGTGGGAGTCCAAGTGCACCAACTGGTTCTTGAAAGAAAAGGAGGTTGTCTGCTCCCATAAAGAATTACAATCTAGGAAACCGTAGGAGCAGTTCTATGAGCAGAATTAGATCAGAATCGACTCTCTAGCAGGGGGTTTGGGCTACATAGTATTCCTGATCTGTCATCTTGTCACACTGTGTGTTGCTATAATTCTGGAAGCTATATAACCAGTATTCCAAAAACCAGAGGCTAATCATGCTTCACCCAAGGTCAACATGCTTCAATAGAGCTTCTGGAGTATGGTCCTCTAGGAAGAAGAGCTGGTCCACTTCTGAGAGATCAGCCACTAGAATGCCTATTAACAGCAGTAGAAGATTGTCTGACTTAGATGAGCCCTTCAAGTGGGAAGACATTCAAAATATGACTGGGGAAGAGCTGCTTCCTTAAAGTCAAGTCAAACTTAGTGATGTGGATTGAGCAAAACCTTCAGGACCTTCTCCATTTACTAAAGAGGCACAACTCAAAATGAGAATAAATAGCTTCAAAAGATCGTTAATAATCAGAACACAGCGTGTATGAAGTATGATTCTAGGAAAATCAGAGCTCATAAAAAATGAAATGGAATGCATAGAAATCCATATTGTAAGCATTGGTGAGCACAAATGGACTGGACTGCTCATTTGGAATCGGACAATCACATATGGTTTGCTATGCTGGGAATGGGAAAGTAAGAAGAATGGTGTTTCATTTATCATGAAAGCGAACATGTCAAGATCTAGCTTGACATACAACCCTGTATGTGATAGAATACTATCTATACATGTACAAGGAAGATCAACTAGTACAACTATGATTTAAACTAACTCATGAACCACTAAATCCAATGACAAGGAAACAGAAAAGTCTTTCAACTTCTTCAGTCTGAAATTGATCAAATATGCAATAAAGATGTGTTGGTAATTACTGGTAATTAAAACGCAAAAGTTGGAAACAAGAGGAAGAAACAAAACTTAGAAAACATGGTCTTGGTGGCAGAAAGGAGGTTGGAGATTGCTTGATAGAATTTTTCAAGACCAACAACTTCATTAACATACATATTTTCAACAACACAAATGGTAACTGTACATGTGGACTTCGATAGCTGGAATACAGAAGAATCAAACTGATTACATCTTGGAGAAGCTCAATATTACCAGCCTCCCCCCCCCCACTTCTTTCCCCCCCACCCCCACCCCCAACAAAAAAGGCTACGAGCTAGCTGTGGAACAAACCACCAATTATCCGTATACAAGCTCAGGTTGAAGTCAAAGAAAATGAAAACAAGTCCACAAGGGCCAAAATATAACCTTGAGTCTATTCACCTGAATTTTGAAACCATCTCAAGGCCAGACTTAACACATTGAACATTAATGATTAGTTGAGTTGTCGGATGGCATAAAGAATATTGTACATGAAGAAGGCAAACAACCATTAAAAAGACCAGGGGGAAAAAGATCAAAGTGGCATCAGAAGAGACTCTGAAACTTGCTCCCTTCAGGGTGTAGAGCACATCCCCATTCTTTGGTGTAGGACACCTACTCTCTCAAGCCCTTCTTGGCCATGGTAGACGGTGTGGTAAATGACATGGAAGTGGACGTATCTGCGACCTCTGGTTTCTCTGTTGCCATGAGGCAAAGGTCAAACAAGCTTCTACACTCCATCCTTCCTCTCCTATTCTGACACCAACCATCCCTCTCACGCCTCTCGACTTCTATGCTGGCGTAATTTGCTGCAATCACCACACAGATTTCACAGAGGATACTCACAATTAAGGGAGTTCATTCGGGATGTTAACAAGTTACCACAAGTCAAGATCAACCAACAATAAGGATGCAGTCATTGGTCTGCTCAGCCAGTAGCTAAGCCAGGGGTCCTCAAACTTTTTAAACAGGGGGCCAGTTCACTGTTCCTCAGACCCATTGGAGGGCCGGACTACAGTTAAAAAAAAAAAAACAATGAACAAATTCCTATGCACACTATACATATCTTATTTTGAAGTAAAAAAGGGGGGGGGGAAACACCTGGCGGGCCAGATAAATGGCCTTGGTGGGCCACATGTGGCCCGCAGGCCATAGTTTGAGGACCCCTGAGCTAAGCTGTCTCTCTCCAGTTCTTAAGCTCTCAGCCATGTGGTCCCTTGGCCGTTGTCTCCATGGGCCAGGAAGCTAGACTTATCACTCCATCTAGGGCAAGGTAAAGCGAAGGCACACCGTAGTTGTGGCACTGCCCTTCGGATTCTCTGTTCCAGTCTTTGATGCCTCTGGTCTCAGCGGCCTTCACTACTTCAGACAGGGATCATGGGTGTGCTCTTCCAAGGTCTCGAGGGTTCTCTCTCTTCTGCCACTGCTTCAAAGATGGCTCATCCTTCTGGCCAGGAGAGCGGTAACACTAATTGACCAATCTCCTCCGTTAATGTTACCTTTGCCCTAGTTGAAGAGTCCCACCCAATCACTTGGTTGGGAGTTACAGAGAATGGGAAGAAGAGCCATAAGCAATCTCATTCTACCACCGTAGGCAGGCCCTTCTCCAGGCTGCTCAAGCCTTCCCTTACCCACGCACACCTCCTGTCAACCCCCTCGGGACAGGTCTCCTCTTAACCAAGCATGTGCCTCTGGCTGGACAAGGCTCTCTGCCTTCAGCCTCTCACTGCTGGCCTCTCTACTGATCACTGGGCCAGCTCCTAGCCAGTGAAGTAACTTGTCAGCAGTCTTGGCTACTTTCTCAACAGCAGCTTTCTTATACAGTGCTTTGATCTGTTGGACATAGGAGTTCTGTGAGTCACAAACAACTTGTTGGCACACCACAGCAACATTTATCAATAAACTATTTTTGGAGATTAACAATTGTGAGAAAATACAACGTAAAAAAGCCAAATTCATACTTTGAGCAGATTTTTTAAAAATGTCTTCAAATCATGAGGCCTGTTATTGAAAAGCACGTTGTCTCTCTGCTATTTAAGCCAAAAGAAAAAGACAAGCCCTTACTGTAGCTGGCCAAAGTGGACTTGGCCAGATTCTACCACAACACATAGTATCTTTGATGATCCCTTTAGAGGACCATGGCTTTCAGTTGCTCTTTTAAAATTCCTGAATGCCAAGCTCCATTTTCAATTTACTGTAAGATTTTAAGTTGATAAGAGGATGTTTTCAAGAAACCTACTAAGGGGAAACATTTTTAACTTCAAAATATGGGAGGATATAGCCACCCCACTACCCCATTTTATAGCCACCCCACTACCCCATTTTTTGGTTACATTTCCTCTCTTCCAACATGCCTTAGGCAAGCTATTAGGCAAATTAGAGATTACTTTGAAGAAAAAAACAAGTCATACAAGTTTTTAGCTTCCCAGAGCATATAAAAATAATTCTTAGCCTATCTAGTCATCTAAAGGGTACAATAGCATCAGGAAAAAATTTTAAATATTGTGAGAATGACCAAATTGTGATAGAAGCAAGGAGTGAGCATACACTGTTAGAAAAATCATGCCAATAGACTTGTTCCACGGAAGGTTGCTGCAAAGCAAAAATGCAATATTTGAGAAGTGCAATAGAGCAAAGTACAATAAAACAAGGCATGTCTCTTTTTGAGGAAACAACTATATATTTTGTGGTTTTAAATGCACTAAATTACGAGTTAAACTGGGGTATATACTTGATAGTCAGCACTACTCAATCCTCACAGTGTTAGGCTGTGTTCTCTAGAGAAACAAAACCAGGACACTTATGATTAGATAGATAGACAGACGGACAGGTTTACATAGCAAGAACGAATATAACAGTTAATTCATCCACACTGAAGTACAAAAGGCTCAGTTGAACTCACTTTGTGGAACAGTTAATGTACTTGAAGACTTTCAACTCACATGGGCTGCTGGTCCACGGTCAAGAAATGGAGACAGTGGAGTTTTCCCTCAGGCAAGACAGGCAGTCTGCCACAGGCAGCCCACAGCAGGTGGGTCAGCAACAGTTAGTAGCTTGGGAGCTTAGCAAAGCAGGCCTGGATGGGATATTGAACTCAAGCACTCCAAGACCAAGGTGACAAGATCCACCAGTCTCAAGCTCAAGCGATGTACACACCAGCAGCGTGGCGAAGCAGGTCTCAAAGGAGCCTTAAGCTCTAGCGACATGATTCAAGGGGTTGGCTTGACCCACAAATAGTGTAGCTCACAGGTTGAGGCAGAGAACTAGCTAAAGCAGCAGCACTCTGGTCTGATCAGCAGAGAGCAAGAAAGAGGCGGATGAACCTTGCAGAGTTATTTATCTCTTTGCCCTCCACTCTGTGACCCAATTAATCCCACATGTTCCTATTGGCCAGGTTGGCACAATACACCCAACTATCACACTCACTCAATAAAATGGTAAGTCCTGTGGCCCCAAGAATCATGTCAGCTTAGTGGACACACTAAAAGTAGCTTAAAGGGCTATCATGATTTGCTAACTATGGTGGTGGTTAGCTGCCTTCGAGTCAACTCTGACTCATGACAAGTACAGGCATGCAGAATAGAACTGTGCTCCACAGGGATAGCACGGGTTTCTGAAACATTTGACCAGGCCTAACTTCTGAGACACCTCTGGGTGAGTTCAAACCACCAATCTTTTAGCTGGTAGTCAAATGTTCCACGGGCAACTGTGTGTGCCACTCAAGGCTCCTAAATTTGGTTGGGAGCTTATCATTTCATAATTTGAATTACTATTTTTATTTATAACCACAATTTCTAAAAAATCAAATAAAACAAAATCTCTACAGAAACTGGATGATGGAATTCAACAATCAATGAGAACAAATCTACTTCTGAGTTTTTAGAGTTTTGAATATTAGAAGTTCAAACTACTACACAATGGGTGTCCTTTCAGGAATGAAGTTCCTAAAAGAATTTGGAAACATAAAAATTTAAAGTCTTGCTAACTTTACTCAATTATAAATATACCACCATTTAACTGAAATATAGTTCTCATCACTTCAAGCTATTGTGCTATTAATAAAACCAAACCCCCTCCAAAAAAAAAAAAACACCCCTGGAAACTATAGTTCTCTGGGAGATGCCAACTCACAGCAACCTTCCAGGGCAGTGGAGAACTGCTTCATCGAGTTTCTGAGTCTACAAATCTTTATGGACGCAGACTGCCTTGGCATTTCCTGTGCAGTGGCTGGTAGGTTTGAACCTTTCTGGTTTACAATGTTTAATTCCCTGCACCACCCGGCTTCCTTAACAAAAACTAAAGGAAGCCTAATTATTTTAAAACTGTAAAAAACAAAAACCTAAGAACCTCAGCACAAGGAATACATACAAATAGGGAAGGGTACACACAGAGGAAGCTGAAGTTGACAAGTGGGATATACTAAAGCTAAAACATCTGGGTACATCGAAAGACTTTGCCAAGAGAGTAATAAGAGATTGGGAATAAATTTTTAGCAATGACATAAGACAAAGAGCTTATTAATAAAATATACAATGCTAGCCTCTAATAATAATAATAATTTTTAAAAAACAGCCTGATGAGGAGGGAGGCAAAATCCTGAACAGAAGTTTCACAAGGGAGGAAAGTCGGATGGCCAATAAGTATATGAGAAAATGTTCCTGATCATTAGCCATCATGAAAATGCAAATTAAAACAATTATGAGATACCACCTAATACTCTCAAAGGCAGCCCAATTAAAAAAATCAGATAGCAACAAATGTTGGAGGGTGTGTGGTGAGATAGAGACTCTAACCCACTGCTGGTCGTCCTGTGAGTATATTCAGCCACTGTGGAAACCGATCTGGCGATACATACCTAAAGCAAATGGACATTGAGTGACCTTACAAGCCAGCAATCCCCCTACTGGGCATGTACCCAGAAGAAGTAAGAAACAGACCATGACCAGCCATCTGTGCTCTAATCTTCATCACTGTAAAGTTCACAATCGCAGAGAACTGGAAACAATCTACATTTCCATCAATAAATAAATGGATTTAAAAACTCTGGTATATACTACACACAATGGAGTATTATGCATCCCTAAAAGGCAGTGATGAATGCATAACGAATATTGTCTCTGGGTAAAAATTGGAGAAAATTATGCTAAGCAAAGTTAGTTAAGCACAAAAGGACAAGTACACGAGTCTACTGAGTTCAGTTCAAACAGCATAATGGGCATAGAGGAAATTTAACTTAATTCATGATATCTGGGTTAAAGTCCAGGCCCTCTGGCAGGAGTCGGACCAAACCCAGGGATGCATATAGCATCCAAATAAAAGAAGATGCACATAACATTGGGCTGAAAGACATCTTTCCCACCTCTCCCACACTTTTAAGGACCACAGAGGGAGGGGAGGAGGGAAGGAAAACAAAGAAAAATCAATGGCATTGGGGGTGCAAGGCACTAATCTACCCAACTGTCGACAATTGAACACCCCCCACAGAAGAGTCACAGGAAAGAATGCGACAGCCAGGGTGCAGCATCGGATTAACGAAACCTACAACCTTCCTCTAGGTTTTAATGCTTCCTATCATGACCCCAGTTCTATCTTACAAACCAAGCAACACCGGAACATGTACACTGGAATAGACAAGAGCTCAAGTCACAGGGAATCCAGGACAGATAAACCCATCAGAAACAGTGGGAGAGGGAGAGAGAAAGGGAGAGGAGAGAGAGACTAGAACTCACCCTGGCACACCAAGCCTTGAGAGCAGCATTCCTCTCTGTTCCCATGTTCCTGCATTATCTCCAGATAATGCACTGAGTGGACCATAGGGCCGACCCCAGCTCAAGACATTACATCCCTTCACTGGATCACAGCACCATAGAGGACAACACTGGAGATACAGTGTGGGACGTGAGTCCAGTCTGATCCATCCACATTGGGGTGAATCAAGAAGGGGGCAGAACAGATCAGCAATGGAAGCAAAGTCACAAAGTCCCTGAGGATTCCCGAAAATAGACTTCTGACTAGCGGCAGTGCTTGGCACCCCACTGGATTTGGTTGGGGGATATTCATAAAGGTCAGCAAATAGAACTGGAATTATTTATAGTGATTTTTTTGTTGATGGTGTTTTTGTTTTGTTTTATCTATATAAGATAGGCATGATAAGCAATCCTGAGAAGAAAGCAACAGAACTGATGGTTCTGCAGGAGGGGTGAGGGGTTGGGGGGGGAGAGAAGAGGAGGTGGGTGGGAGTGGTAAGCCAATAAAATCAAGGACAGGGGAACAAGGGATCTAAAATGGATGGTGACCAGGGTAGAGTTCCTGGTGGTGTCTGGTTACTGGTAACCTAGCCAAAAGGAATTCTTTAGAAGCAAATGAGAGGTAAGCATGATAGTGGGGCAGGTGGAAGGTAAAAGAAGAAATAGGAAGTAAAAACTGTAATGGAGATATAAATATAGACATGTATATATGTAAATATATTGATACATAAAGATAGGGGTATTGGCCTATGTACACGTTTATATGGTAATACATTAAGGTAACAGATGGACCTTGGGCCTCTACTTAAGACGTCTCTCAACACAAGAGCACTTTGTTCTAATAACATGGCAGTGGGTGATAATATCCACCTTCCCAACATGATCGCTGAAGACAGCCTGGGCACATAAGCAAGTGTGGTAAAGAAAGTGAATGGTAACCAACTAATAAAAGATATAGCATCCGGGGGTCTTAAAAGCTTGAAGTCAAACAAGCAGCCATCTAACAGGGGAACAATGAAGCCCACATGGAAGAAGCAGCCCAACCTGTGTGATCATGAGGGGTCGATGGGAAAAGTATAAGAAGTTCAAAAACAATCACATGGGTGTGAAGGAGAGGGGTCAGAGTGGAGACCCAAAGCCCATCTGTTGATACTTGGATATTCCCTCACAGAAGAGCCACATGGAAGGGACGATACATCCAGGGTGCCGTACAGCGCCAAGGAAACATGCAACATTCCTCTAGTTCTTTAATCATATCCCCCACCCCCACCCCCGCTATTATGACCTCAGTTCTACTTCACAAACCCTGCTAGACTGGTATATGTACTCAGAATCCAGGTAGTCAAACCCCTTAGGAACAGTAATGGAAGCAATGAATCCATGAGGATATGAGAAAGAAAGTGGGGGAAGTAGGGACGGATAGCAATAATGGTGGTATAATCCCTCTCGAGAGGATGACTATCAATTGTAAGTGAAGGGATATTAGGATGGTGTAAGATATGTAAATAATAATGATTTTATATAATATATTAAAGGTTCACGAGGGTGGTAGGGCAGGGGAGAGAGGGAATAAAGAGGAGCTGATATTACAGGGATCAAAAAGAAAATATTTTGAAATTAATGACAACAGCTGTACAATTTCACTTGATATAACTGATTTATGGGTTGTTATGATACATATAAGTGCCCCCAATAAAATTTTTTAATAAAACTGTAAAACAATGTTACAATCATGAAAAAATATGACAAATAATTCTTTTTATTCTTGATAGTGTATTAGTAAGGTAACAGTGAAAACATAGTACATACTAAGAATTCAAATACCAAGAAAAAGAAAAAAGAAGGGAAAAAGGGTGGGGGGAAGTCTATAAATAGTTCCAGGTCTGCTGCCCCTTCTGAATGTTTTCCAGTATGATTTGGTGAAGTGCCATGCCCTGCCCACTGATTCCAAAGTCTATTTTTTAGATTCCTTGGGTACTTCATTGCTTTGCTTCCCTTGCTGCTCTGTTGCACTCCCTTCTTGTTTAGCTCAGGTGTGGGTGGGAGGAGGGGGTTGTCAGACCAGGCACAATTCCTGCATTGTGTCTCCAGTACTGTTCCTGTAGCCCTGTGGGTCAGTAGGGGGGCATCGTGTCTTGTGACTAGAATGTCACTCTCAAGGCTTGGTGGGTCAGGTCAAAGTTCTCTCTCTCCCGCCTCCCCTCCTAGATTGCTCCTGTGTGCTATAAGTGGGCTGTGCTCTGTAGTGCATTCTTCTGGGGAGGAGGTCCAAGTAGCCAGGACTGGTGCTGGTCCTACAGACCTTTCTGTTAGTTTGCTGCTTCATGCTGGTATGTTGCCCTTGAGGCTGGGAGCCTCAGGATGAGGTCTGGTGTCTTTCTGGCTTTCCTCAGCGGACTCATGTTGTACTTGCCCTTTTGTGCTTGGCTTCCTTTGCTCAGCATACTTTACTCCGGCTCTTCCCAAGCGTCGATGTACTTCATGTGTTCAACACTGCTTTTGAGGGATGCATAATACTCCACTGTATGCATATACCAGAGTTTTTTAATCCATTCATTGGTTGATGGAAATTTAGAAGTTTCCAATTCTTTGCAACTGTGAACTGTGCGGTGATGAACATTGTCCCACAGATGCGTGGTCATGGTCTGTTTCTTACTTCTTCTATGCCCAGTAGGGGGATTGGCTGGGGCATATGGTAACTCGATTTCCATTTGTTTTAGGTATTGCCATATAGATTTTCATAATGGCTGCACAAACCTACAGGGAACCTAGCAGTGGATGAGAGTTGCTATCTTACCATATCCCTTTCAACACTGTTGCTTTTTTGTTGTTGTTGTTTTGAATTGGGCTATATCTGAGGGTGTTAGGTGATATTTCATAGTTGTTTTAATTTGCATTTCCTTTATGGCTAATGATTGGGAACATTTTCTCACATGTTTATTAGTTCTGTTCGGGTCGTTTGCCCATCTCCTCAATGGGTTTTTGTTTCTTCTTATTGTAGGCTAGCAGAGTATTGGAGATTTTAGTAGTAAGGCCTTTGTCTGATATGTCATTGCTAAAGATGTTTTCCCAGTCTGTGGCTCTCTTATTATTCTCTTGGAAAAGACTTTCTATGTACACAGGGGTTTTAACTTCAGTATATCCTATTTGTCAATTTGTGCTTCCTCTGTGTTTGTGTCCTTCCTTATTTCCAATAGCCTATGTATTCCTTGTGCTAAAATTCTTAGGTTTGTCCCAATTCCCTCACTTATGTCCCTAGTTTGGCATTGTGTCTCGAGACCTGTGATCCACCTTGAGTTTATTCTTGTGCCTGGATTGAAATAAGGGTCATTTTTTTTTCTGGAGGTAGATATCCATTTTTTTTCCAGCACCACTTGTTAAAGAGGGCATCTGCTTCTCATTTGATATTTTTGGGGGCCTTTATAAAAAGTCAGTTGTCCATATTCTGATAACTTCATTTCTGGGTATTCAGTATTTTTCCATTGGTCGGAAGATGTCTTTATACCAATACTACGCTATTTTGACAACTGTGGCTATACTGTAGGTGCTAGATGCAGGTAAAGCAAGCCCTCCGACTTTGTCCTCCTTCTTGAGTTGTTTGCTAATTCTGGGTTTATTCCCTCTCCATATGCGGTTGGTACTCAGTTTTTCCAATTGTTTTAAGAAGGATGTTGGTATTTGTATCGGGAGAGCATTAAACTTGTATAGTGCCTTAGGCAGGACTGACATCTTAACTATATTAAGTCTTCTGATCCGTGAGCATTGGATATTCTTCCATCTTTGGAAGTCACTCTTGGTTTCTTATAATAGTGTTCTCTAGTTTTTGTACAAATACTTTGGGTTTTTTTAATTAGGTATATCTCTTGATATTTCTATTTCATTTTGTGCTTGGCTTTTTTATCTCCTCTTCCGTAGACTTGTTCCATGTATATAGCAGTTGGAAAGACTTCTGTTTGTTGACATTGTATCCTGCCACTCTGCCATATTCTGCTATCACTTTCAGCACTCCTCTTGTGGAGCTTTTGTGGTTTTCCATATATGTCATATTATGAGTGAAGAACAAGAATTTCTCCTCTTCTTTTCCCAGACCTTTGATGTCTTCCTTTGCCTTATGTTGTTAGCTAGGCCCTCCTGTAAGGCGTTAAATAGACATGGAGACAAGTGGCATCCTTGTCTGGTCCTCTTTTTCAGTGGCATTGTTAGTCTTTCCCCACTGACTACCACATTAGCTGTTGGCTTTTCATATGGGGCTTGAATTACATTGAGGAATTTTCCTTCCAGTCTTATCTTCTTGAGTGTCTTAAACAGGAATGGGTGTTGGATGTTGTCATATGCTTTTTCCTGCGTCTACTGATTTCATGTTTTAGACTTTTTCTTACCAATATGTCGAATAAAGTTGATGGACTTTTGGATGTTGAACCAGCCCTGCATCTCTAAGATGAATCCCACTTGGTCATGCTGAATTATTTGACAACCTAGACTCCACCTCTACACTCTTAATCCTTAAATTGACACCAGATTAGGGGAATACCACAGTCACCTACTACGATTTTTGAGGCTATTTCTTTTTTCATCTTTTGGAGCCTTTGATTGACGAATTTTGTGGGTCTCGCATTGGATGTGTAAATGTTTATCATGCTCATTGGCTCTTGGTCTACTGATCCCTTGAGCATTCAATAATGCCCCTCCTTACCTCTTGTTGTGGCTTTCACCTTGAAATCAATTTTGTCAGAGATTAGGATTGCAACCCTTGCTTTTTTTGAATTGCTCTTTGCTTGGTATATTTTCCCCTAGTCTTTGATTCAAGCTTGCGATGTGTTTCTTGTATGTAGTAGATCGACAGGTTGTGTTTTCTAAGACAGTCTGTTAGTCTCTGCGTTCAGTCCATTGATATTCAGAGTTATAACATCCATCAGTGGATTCTGGCATCTCCTAACTTTTGTGTTGGGTGTTTTCCTACCTCCCTTCTATCAGTGCATTGTTCAAATGAGTGTGTGGTTCATTCTTGCTTTCTTGTCACCATTAAGCTTGTTATCTTGGGTGCTATTTTTAGTATGCTGACCTCTGGGTGGAGTTGCCCAATGTGGTGGTCTCCTATTTGTGTCTAGTGAGTGTCGTTCTTCTGACCACACTGGGTTGGCAAGGATTTTTCATAGAGCTGGGTTTCTTTTAATGTATTCTTTGAGTTTTTCTTGTCCGGGAAGACTCGTACTTCAACTATCTAGACAGATAATTTGACTGAATAGAGGATTCTTAGGTTTACATTGTCTCCTTTCAACATTCAGAATGTTACTCCACTCTCTCCTCTTCTTCATGGTGTCTGCTGGTGGGTCTGATCATATTCTTATTTGGGTACCTTTATAGGTGACTGACTTTTTCCCCTTAGCTGCTCTCATTTTTCTCAAGGTTGAATAATTTAGCTATTATATGCTTTGGCGAATTCTTCCTTCAATTCAGTCTAGTTGGTGTACTCTCAAATTCCTGGATGGTAGCCTGATTCTCATTCACTAAGATGGGAAAGTTTTTCTCTAGGAATCCTCTCACAAGTTTTGCTGTCGACTTCTTTGTTGTGTCTTGTTCTGGTAGTACAATTGTTCTGTTGTTCCTCTTCATAGCATCTGACATTTTCTCAGGATTTTTTCAATTTCTTTGATTATATAATTTGACTGTGTTTCCCATTTGTTGATGTGTACCTGGTAATCCTCAAGGTCACTAGTTCTTCTAGTTTGTTAGCAAAGCCTGTTAACTTATTTGTTTTTGATACCTCCTCTCTTAATTCTTGTATTTTCCCTTTGGTGTGTGCCCTTTATCTCTATCATTTCATCCTTTTTCTGTAATGCTTCCCTCATATCCTATATGGTTCCAAGCAGCATTCTGAAGATTTCTTTCGGTGGGTGATCAACTTCTGCTTTTTCTATGCATGTCACTAGATGCAGGACTTCCTCTGATAATGTGTTTTGTTTCTCCTGAGTTTTTTTCGTTCAGGTTATTGAGGGTGGTTGCTGTTTGCATGTCATTTTGGAGGAGCTTGGCACCATTTTCCAGGGAGTCAAAGAGTGCTGGGCTCTCTATTTGTGAGGCTGATAGGAATGCTTCTTCAGGCTGCCTATAGTCAACTTCGCTGGGGGAAGGCAGGGGGGGGGGGTGTGTTGGGCTACTTCTTTATCACACTAGGTTTTTACTCTCCTTAGAAGCCAGGATTCTATTTGGAAGACAGGTCTGGTGGGCCTCTTAAGGATCACAGGCAGGGCAATGCAAGCAGCAAGTGTAGCTCTGTGCATGGGGGTGCCAGACTGGTGGGAGAAACACCACTGCCATGGCAGGGGGTGCTAGGCAAAGGCAGGGAAAGTCCTGCTGCTGCTTGCTGGTGGAGGTCCCGAGCTAACACAGGATATGACTGACTGATGTGAGTGGAGGTCCTGGGTAAAGGCAGGAAAGACCCCCCCCCCCCGCCCCAATGCCACGGCAGGGGTACCAGGTGACAGTAGGTGGTGCCGGGCACTGGTGGAGGCAGCTGCTGCAGCTGCAGATGAGGGCAAAAAATTCATTTCTTTTAACAATCACTTAACTATTGTTACTTAACTTTTAATTCCACTTATTTCTTTAATAAATCTTTGCGCTAGGAAACAAAGACAACCATGGTGTGGCACAGAATTGGCTATAACTGTATTAAGTTTTACTTTGGTTTGTAAACCACTGAGATCAATTTAAAATGTGTACACAAATCATTCACCACATAATATTCAATGTATTTATATTATCTTCTTTTATTCATATTTGCTGCATACTCACACTGACTTATATACTCTATAGACATATCAAAATATTGACCCCTTTCTGACATGTCCCAAGTATGTAAGACGAATCTTGCCATCCTTTCCATTTATCACTTTATTTTATCCAGCTGAAATGTTAATCATTGTTAAAACAGATGAAAATTAAATAAGCGATGTAGCTGTATTTTATGAAATCACTGAAACTAATCTTACCCACTAACCACTGCCATGGGGTTAATCCCAACTCATAGTGACCCTACACGACAGAGTTGAATGGCTCCTTAAAAGGTCTCTGAGAGTGTAAGTCTTCATGGGAGCAGGCAGCCCTGTATTTCTCCCAAAGAACAGTAGGGGATTTTGACTCACCAATCTTGGGGTTAGCAGTCCAATGCCTAGTCCGCACAACCACCAGTAAACTTACTAAACTCCCCAAATCAAATTCCCTACCATCAAGTTGATTCAGACTCACAGTAACCCTTTAGGAAAGCAGCACCACCTCTGTGAGTTTCCTAGGCTGTAAATCTTGACAGGAGCAGGCAGCCTCATCTTCCTCCATCAGAGCAGCTGCTGGCATCACCCTGATGCCCTGTGGCAAACAGCCCAACATGTAATACACTATGCCACCAGGGCGCCTTCCAATAACCTTACAAGCCCGAACCATACTCATTGCCAAAGAGCTAATTCCAGCTCATAGAAACCCCACAGGGCAGAAGAAAACTATTCTTTTGGGTTTCTGAGACTTAAATCTTTACAGTAATAGTCAGCCTCATCTTTCTTCCAAGGAGTGGATGGTGGGTTTGTGGTCAGCTCAAAGTGTAACCCATTAGACCAACAGGGCTCCTTTCCAGTAACCTTAAACTGAAATAACCAAACTCACTGCCATCACGTCGATTCAGACTCACAGTGCTCCTACAGGGCAGAGTAGAACTGCACCTGGAGGTCTCTAAGAGGGTAGCTCCTTTAAGGCGTAGAATGCCTGCCTCATCTTTCTTCTGAGCAGCAGCTGGTGGTTCTGAACTGCTGACTAGGAGGTTTGCAGGCCAACTCATAACCACTGTCACCAGGGCTCTTTTCTAGTAACTTAGGTTGCTATAAATTGTGTCTGCTTCAACAACGAAGACCTGACCTTAGTTGCTAATCTGATTGGAGTTTCAACTTTATCGATTCTGAACTATTAACTAGTGTTTCACAAAGAGGCTGTATATGTAGAAGCAAAGTATAGTGAAGGCCACAAGCTAGATAAAACAAGTTTTAGATAATATAAAGAGTTCAGTCAAATGCTATCTTTCAATAACAATTCCTCAACTTTCATACAAAATGCATTTAAACGTTGCTATTTTGATTATTTGCCATTTGAAAATGATTTAAACAGAATCAAATCCCTTTGTTATACTAATTCTAACCAGTTGTGTGTCACACTTCCGGGAACTTTCTCTTTATAGGAAAACTTTAGACAATGAAGTAAAAACATGTGGTTACTTTCCATTGTTATGGGATAGGAAAATGTACAATTAAGGACTCTCACTATATAGTAGCTTCCTACTTACAGGCCGATAAATAAAACAACTCAGAGAAAGTGAATAACTTAGGATATCCTTTTCCAAACATCAATAAACCGTTTCCAGTACTTGCTGTCTACCAATGGAGCCACTAAACACCCACAGCTGTGGAATCCATTCCAACTCATAGTGAGCCTTTAGGTCAGAGGAGAACTGCCCGGGAGAGTTTTCTAGGCTGTAATCTTTACGGATGCAGGCAACCACATCTTTTTCCTGTAGAGCTGCTGATGGGCTCAAACTGTTGACCTCTTGGTTCACAGCCAGGCATTTAGCCTGCGTGCTTCAAAGGCTACGTTAATACCATCAGTCACTCAAACTCCAAACTCACTGCCATGGAGTTAGAGCCAATTCATAGTGACCCTATAGTACAGGGTAGAACTGCCTCTGTGAATTTCAGAGACTGTAATTGTGCACGGGAGTAGAAAGCCCCATCTTTATCCCGAGGAGCAGCTTGTACATTTGAACTACGGGCCTTGCTGGTTGCAGCCCAAATTGTAACCACTATGCCACCAGGGCTCCTTTAATCGTGTCAGTACTGATAAAATATTAATGGAAGAGGTCCAGTGAAGAAAATTCCAACATTTCTATAGACCAAGGACATCGTATATTTATATGACCCCATGACCGTCTGTGAGTATACACTGTACAGAGTGTATAATAGCTCTTTTCTCACATGTAATCAATTAATTTTAGTGAGGTTGGCATCTGCTGGTACCTACAGTACCACTGGTTCTTTCTAGAAACTGTGGGGAATTTATCAACAAGATTGCAATTGTCATCAAACCTGGCTTAAAAGAACGGACGAGGCTCTGAAATGTTTCGGAACCTCATATGCACTTGCTATTTTATTTACTCCCCTACAAGCAGTTCTACTTGCTACTTGCCTCAGTGAATCCATGCCATGTACAAAAGCTCAGCTTCTAGGAATGCCAAGAGCTAAACATGGCCACAACACAGGTCCAATGAAAAACACTGTGGTCGCTTAATAAAATTAAGTCATAAGGAAAAAAAATTTCATTTACAAGAGCAGTGTACCATCTTAGCACAATAAAGGGACTATTTTCTTCAACCTGGTTGATGGCTCTAAAAGTGTATCATTTGGTTTTTGTTTGGGGGTGGGGAAGGGCTGGGGAGAAGTGTTTTTATAGAAATAATATTTAGCCAATGTGAATCACAGACATACCAAACTGCTCAAACCATACCTGCAAGAGTGAAGACAGGAACCTCAAAGACAAGGATAGGCACCAAACTGCAAGTGTCTGCTGATCTAGTGAAGCATTTAGTAAATGTTATTGATAAATGATTGTCACTAAGACCTTACTTTGATCAACTTAAAAGCAATCACTCCTATTTTGATGATCAGTTGCTCAACTGTTAGGGGGGAGTTGTGCTGCCCGAGCGAATTAAGAAAAGGGTTATTAGCTAATTTTATAGCAATGTTACTGGCAGTTTTCTCCCCTTCTTTCAACAGAGTGTAGACAAAGTTCATGTAGTTCTTGAGACTCATGGGATAAAAGCCGTGTGGATTCTCTATTCCTTAATTAATACTAAGATCTTTAAAATTTCAACTTGAGGTTTACAATGTGTTTAACAATGGCTGCAGGTTGGAACATGAACACTGCCAGCCCTTCAAACAAATCAACGATTTTCCAAAGGCTGGGTCAAGAGGGGAGACCATTTATAAATCTATATCCAGAATGTATCTGTCAGAGTGCAAAACTACAAGCTAACAAGTTGCAAGGAAAATCCATCACTGATTTTCCTGCTAATTCAATTATGTCAATTACCCACAAAAGTGTAACAGCTAACTTTGCAACATCTAAACTTTTCTCCAAGCCATTTCTTAAGACATAATCCAGACATCAAAGCACTCACTAGTTCAGTTGCAACATTCAAACATAATGACACACTACTACCGAGACTGAATTTCATAATACAGGCTGCAGAAAGTGACCATTTTGAGCGCCAGAAACTATTAACTAAATCAGGACGACCCTTTTCAATGCTTCCTGCGAATCAGTAGGGTTGCCGATCAAATGAATCATTAATGTTTCTCTTGGGCAGCCGCTACGTTCCAAGCTGTCCCTGAGATCCCATTCAGCATTCACATTTGGATTGACCGCGGGCGCACTGTAAAAAGCAGTCACATGAACAGCGCGTGACTCCCGCTCTGAAGCAACGCTTCCTGTGCTCGTAGGAAATTAAAAAGTTATAGCGCACACAAGCAAGACCCTTGAAAGTACGTAGCTGGTGGCTTTGAGGGGAAGCAGCAGCCCGAAGTCCTGGCACCCACGGTGCAAGTGCAACAATGCCAACATCTTGCTACTTTTTTCCTGCAGTGCAGGAGCAGCCCGCGACCGCTGGCATGCTCAGCTAAGTCAGCATCTTCACGCCACGACCCTGACCATCATCGGTGACGAGCGCCCACCCCCCGACCCCTGGCGCCCAATGACCTCCACCGTGGGCCCGCTCACCACGGACCAGCTCGAAAGACCCTGGGCGCAGCCCCGAGAAACGGACCTCCGAGCTCACCCGGGCTCCCGGGCTCCGGGGGCGGGGCCGCGCGCCGGGCCTCCGTCCGCCCGCCCACCTCCATGCCTGTCGCCCACGCCGGCTCGCTCGCCCGCGGGTGCCGAGTCCCAGGGGAAGGTCGGTCGCCAGGAAGCCCGCGCGGGACCCGAGGCGCTGGCTCCGAGTGGCACCGCCCCTCCCCGCGGCCGCCCGAGATGGTCGGCGCCCGGCCCGGCACGTGACCGGCCGGCGCGGGTTCTTGCCCCGCGACTGCACCTGGCCGGCCGGCCGCCGCGAGGAGCAGAGGCTGCGCCGCGCTGCCAAGCACCCCGCGCCAGGCGAAGGGGCAGAGCCGCCCTGGGCACGGAGGAGCTGGGCAAGCCCAAGCAAACTGAAAAGCGCGGGCTCCGGCCTGGGCACTCATTAACTCAGGCACCCCGCTGCTCAGAGTTTGCTCCGGATTGCCACTTGACCCTTGTGACCTTAAATTGGCAGTGTAAATAACCAAGCCCCGCCTTTTCCTCAGGTGTCAAGCAATGCTCTTGATGTGTCCTGATGGATAACTGCCACAAGATAGAGAGCTGTAAGTGAGCAAGGAGAGATGCATTTACACAATGCCCGCATTTCCTGATGCCACGGTTTCTCAAGGTGAAAGTTACGTCTAGTATCATTGCAACTTTGTTCACAAATCAAATCAATGAGAATTTCTGAGCATGAGAACTTTGCTCTACTCTGTCTTATATTTAGTAAACATGACTGTTTGTTTTGTTATTAACCAACGAGGACTCTTCCTCTAAGACAGACCGCTGCCTCACTGCCATCCAACCCCGGACGGTCTAGACCTGCTCCTCCGTGTGGAGTACAAAGCCTTGTCTTTCTCCCGCTGGTGATTTTCAAATTCTGGACTTTTGGATCCGATAGTAGCCAAACCACACATTTTTAAAACAACTGTGATTTTACTAAATTCAATCTAGAAAGATACACTAACAACTATTAAGTCTATTGGTCATTGGGCTACATGTGACATGCCGTGATATGTGTGTGTGTATAAAATCATGGTTGATCATACTTTAGAATGATATCTGAGAACACAAATGGCCCAAACATCATCTTTTATTAATAATAAAAACAGGCGACTATCCCAATACTTCAACTGCAAAATAAATGGTAATCACGTTTGTCTTGCATTCTCAAAAGCTCTCCAACCATCTCCACAGAAAAAATAAACACTGCTTAAATAGTTTCCAAAATGATTCCACAAAAAAACTCCATTCTTGCTTGCCGATTTAATTGCCAGAACCCAGGGCTTTCCATTTGCAACTCCCTGAGTTAATACAGAAAACTAGCCATGAGGCAGATGAAATATTAATCAGTAAGGTTGCCAATAAGAGCAGTTCCAATGTTGGAAGAATCACTAATAAACTGAACTAAAACTATTGTATTTAAATAAGGAGATTCAGGGAAAGATACTCCCTCGGCATTTTTATTACTGAGAAACCAAATTATTGTTGACTTTGCTAACTCTTACTAAACCCTTTAGGGCAGAATACAAGTACCCACCAGGTTTTCAATGCTGTAATCTGGAAAAATTACACTCAGATGACCACATTTCAGTGGGTTCAAATCACTGACCCTTTGGTGGACAGCCTAGCACTTAAGCCCTGCACCACCAGGGCTCTTTGCTAATGGCAAGTACAGGTGAAAACAGTGGTACAAACAGAAACAAAACAAAGCAAAACACCCTCACTGCTATCAAGCCGATGCTAACTCATAGCAACTCTAGGTAGAACTTCCCCTGTGGGTTTCTCAGACTGTAACTCTTTATGGAAGGAGAAAGTATCCTCTCTCTCCCAAGGACTGGCCGAAGGTCTTGAACTGCTGACTCTGGTTTTCATCCCCACGCGTAACCACTACACCACTCAGGCTACATAGAAAGCATGGAGAGTGTAAATCTAAAATACTACTATCCAGTAGAATGTACTGCAATGATTGTGCAGAGATGTTCTATAATTCTATTTGTCTAATACAGTAACCACTAACCACAAGAACATTAAATGTGACTGGTATGGCTGAAGAACTAATTTTCTTTCATTTTACTAAATTTAAATAGTCATACGTGGCTGGCCACTGTCATATTGGATACTGCAGCTCAGGACAACAGAGCTATATTCATTTAACCATATCTTAGCCTATCTTGTTTACCTAGCAGGAACAGAACCATTGGGACATACGTATAAACACTTCCCTCCACACACTCCTGAGCTGACGAGTAAAGAGATGTTTCAATTTTATAGCTGCAGCAGTAAGTTAAAAATCATGATCTCAGCCTGGTGATAGTTCATGGAACTCAAAAAAGAAATGACAAGCACTGAAAGGAAGCAAAATGAATTTGGGGGTAACTAAACAGCCCTACCATTTCCATTGCTACCTGACACAAAATGAAACGTTACCACAGTGACTTTAGATCAAGTTACTCTTCATCAGAATTGCCTGTTGCCTGGTTCAGACTAAATCACCTAGAAATATTTCTTCCCCACCCCCACCCCCCACCCCCAACTACGTCAGGAGCCTTAGGGGATCACATCTCTCCATTATTCCTGAGCACACATCCCAACAATTCCTTCGCCAATACAACTTTCTACAGACAGCAGTATCTGATATATCTGTTCCTGGAGTCCTGGCTTAAACCAGAAACCACCCCAGAATGCACTGCCTGGGTTGCATGTCTTAACAACACTCCCCTGGTGCCAGGGTGGCTTTAAAGAGTTGCAGAAGCACAGTGAAGGCTTGCTAAGTCTGATACAAGGAAAGGTTTATGGCCTGAGACTTTGGGGAGGGCTTTGGGTAGGTAATTACCTGCTGGTATGCTGAAAAGTAGGTCAGATGTCCGGCAAATCCAGGGAAATGGCTGGGTTGGGGTTTAGTGGAACACACTATACACTCTCTGGTTAAGATTGACTCTGGAGCAGCAGAGCTCTGAGGGGGGTCATTCTTAGTTTGTTAAGGTTTGGGTTTGCTTAGTTGATTTGGGGTTTTTTCCTCTCCCTCTTCAATTCTGACTAAATTTTGTCATTTGGGCCATGTACTTAGTTACTTTAACAACAGAAGAGATTGGGTACATTTTCCAGCATGACATTTTCATCTGAACTACTTTTGTACTACTATTCCTCTTATGCTAGGGGTGTGACGCACAGGTGTCTAGGTCATTGCCTTCCACAAATGAGTGGTTTTGCGGGATCCCACAGGCACCTCTGCATAAACGTAAGTTTCCAGCTTTTCGCTTCACTCTGACTAGACCAAAACTTTCAACTTTTCACTTTGCTATCTATTCACACCTACTGTCCCGATGGATTCTGACAGACTAGTCCTGTGAAACAGGGTAGAACGGGCTTCTAGAGTTTCAATGGCTGCAATGTCTATGGAAGCAGACGGCCCCATCTTTCTCCCTCAGAGCAGCTGGTGGCCTTGAATCATCAACTTTCCAGTATCAGCCACGTCACTGGGCCCCTTTGTGGGCCACACCCCTTATTCTCGGCTTTCCAGAAGGGGTCTAGCTAAAGGGTTCCTCCTTTACATGAGCCTGACCAACGATCTACTCTATACTGTACCCAGCAGAGAACCTCTGAAGAACAAGGAAGCATGGAGATTCTCTCAGGAAGGTGTGCCTGGGAGGCATCCCAGGAACATGCCTGAGGCATGATGCATAATGGAGGGAAGTGAAGGTAGAGAAAGCAAACCATGTGGGACAGCGCGAAGGAGAGCAGAGAAATGCTGACCAGGAAGGGTAGAAGCAAGAGCAGAGAGAACCATTGAGACTCTAGAGCAGTGGTTCTCAGCCGTCCTAATGCCGCGACCCTTTCATACAGTTCCTCATGTGGTGGGGACCCCCAACCATAACATTATTTCTGTTGCTACTTCATCACTGTAATTTTGCTACTGTTATTAATCAGGTGACCCCTGTGAAAGGGTCATTTGACCCCCACAAGGGGTCTTGACTCACAGGTTGAGAACTCCAACTCTAGAGCAGGGGTCCTCAAACTTTTTAAACAGGGGGCCAGTTCACTGTCCTTCAGACCCATTGGAGGGCTGGACTATAGTTAAAAAAAAACTATGAACAAATTCCTATGCACACTGTACATATCTTATTTTAAAGTAAAAAAAGGGGGGGTGCAAAAACACCCAGCGGGCCAGATAAATGTTCTCTGTGGGTTACATGTGGCCCGCAGGCCGTAGTTTGAGGACCCCTGCCTGGAGTGTGGAAACATGGGGGAGGGGGTACTTTCTGCTGAGAAAACTATAACTTGGGGGCTGGAAATAGACTTTACATCTCAAAGCCTAAATGATGTTCATGAAGCCCAGCAGTATAGACGTTCATGTGCTTATCTCTCTGCCTCACTGCAGTAAATTCGTACTCTTTACATGATGTAACCTGAGTGTTTTTCTGTTCCTTGAACCCAGAATGAGCCAAAAACATTAGTACTACCCATTTCCCTGCTCTGGTGGTTTGCTTCATTATCTCTAAGAACAAAGCTGCCAAGCACTTCCTCTTTTCAGTAGCCTCCTCTCCCTCAATAGCTCTGCTGTTCTTGGCGTTTCGGAGACTTCCACACACATTTATTTTCCAGACAGCCACTCCTGGAGTCAGTCATTTGGTAGTGCCTGATACGACCATGTCCAAGGTCCCACTCAATGTGTTCATGCACAGCAAGTAATACTAGTGCATTCACTCAAGTGACAAAGACCTAAAAGAGCCACTCTCGACCAGAATTTGGACCTGGCTAGGAATATCGGTCAAGCCACAGTCTTGTGGGTCTTGGAACTGGAAGAGAAAACATCTAGTTCAAACTCAAACCGAAACCCAGATTGCCCTCAACCTCAATTTGAAGAGGTATTCCCTTCAGGACTTCACAGAAGGCAGATCACAGTGCAGCGTAAACCAGTCCTGCCCTCCACCGCTGCCCTACTGTACCTGTCAGAACTTCCTCTTACAGAGGCACATGCTGTCTTCACATAGCACTCACCCATTAAACTCATTATGTAACACAAAACTTGAGCAGACTAGTTCAATTCTACTTTCATGTGCCATCATTTAAAAGCTTATAAATGACTAGCATGCACTGCCTTTAGTTCTCATTTCTAGGCTTGCATTCCCAGATGCTCCAACTGGCCTCGTGCTCCAATTGGTCATGCCATCCTGACACACTGTTTGTTCTTTTCTCTCTTAAAATTTAGCATCCAAATCAATCAATTCATGCCTGTCTCCTTATAGCGAAAGAACATCCAAGAGCAAACCAAACTGACTCATAGCAACCCTGTAGGACAGAGTAACACTGCCCCTTAGGTGAACACTACTATTGGGAAACTCTTTTAGCAGGCATCAAAGAAAGGGCAGGTAAAGACCTTGTGTGAGACTTGCATGCCTACTTATCATGTTCCAAGTCTATATATACTAAGGTAATTAAACTATTATAATATATGTACATATAGTCACATATTATGTAATGTATATTTACTACTACTATTACTACTACTGTTATTTTTTCTGACTAATTATGCCAAGCAAGTGTCTCGACTAAAAAGATGAGATAAATATTTTCAGATTTGGGGAATATATTTGAAAATGCAGCAAATTTTGTTCCTAATGAATACTCATAAGTTTTTCTAACTGAACATGAAGAAACGCTGAAATATTGAATGTGCTGAATAACACCATCCTGAGTTCCTACTATGAGCTCTCCTCAGAAGTCCTTTGGGATGTATCCCTACAGAAATTCTGTGGAGGCTGTGGCTGACTGTACTCACCCTCTCAAACTCACTGTCATAGAGTTGATTCTGACTTACAGCAATTCTATGGGACAGAGTGGAACTGCTCTGTGGGTTTCTGCGGCTGTAAAGCTTTGTGGGGGCAAAAAAGCCTCATCTTTCTCCTGAGGAGCAGCTGGTGGGTTCAAACTGCTGGCTACCATTTCCAGAAAAGGCCATGTGACTCAGTTTATTGCTATATTAACCTTATTGGAATGAACTGGCAGTGAATCCCCTGTCTGCAAGGTATGCCCGTATAAACAGACCTGCTGACCTCCTTGTAATCTCCACTTGGTGGCAAGCACTCTGGTCTCTGTTCCGCTTTTCTCCCTCTCCTACCTCATCCCCTCGCTCCACACAACTCACATCTGCAATTTACCTATCCTTTTTTGTATAACCAGCGTATGCTTTACAATTTTACATTTCATCAGAGGGGATTCACCAGAGGTTTAATTCACATGTATCGCCTTCACTTTCTTTTTTAACTGAAACAAGCTTAAAATGGAGATCAAATGTTGACATATTATATTTTAACGTAACTACTGGCATGTCTACCGTAATCAATTTTACAATGCTTTCTGTATGATAACAAGGCTATTCACATCCCTCAATTATGGACAGAGGGGATTCACCAGAGGCTTAATCCATATGTGGTACCTGCAAATGGCTTCCACTGCCATCCATAGCTTTCTGCAAACCAAGTGTTCAGCATTTAAACTTTGATACCATTCCCTCTTCCGGATTCTCGATCACACATGCCTGTGTGCTTCTCCCATGTGGATTTAGTTGATGCTTCACTGCTCATTTGAAGGCAAGTCTATAAAACCCCAGAGGCTATTCTTTCTGATAGCCAAGCACCATCTAGTTTCTTCACCACACTTCGCTATAGCACCCATATCATCACTGAGATGCAGTTAGGTTAAAACTTAGCCCCTTATCATTTGCTCTTCCTTATGACCCCACTGTAAATTTCTTCTCATTTATAATATTTCTGCTTTTTTCCATTTAGATTTTAATGTTTTACTTTGTTATTCTTGTTACTTTACAATTTTAAAAGGTTTTCCTATATATGAAATCCAGGATAGGTAAATATATGGAAGCAGTAACTGGATTATGGTTTCTTGGTGGCATGACAGAGGAGGAGGGGGAAAAGTGGGGCTGATAATGATGAGTGCAAGAATGAATAAAATGTCCTAAAACTAATTGTGGTGATGTTTATACAACTGTTCTTGATATGCTTGAACTATTAAATTGTATGTGCAATATATGCCAATAAAATGTTTAAAACATTTAAACATTTGATTGTGTAGTTCTCTTGTCTCAAACTCTACTTTTAACTGCCTTTAGGGGGTAGTCTAAACACTTCAGCATCAGGAAGTCCTACATCTGTGCAACTTCACTTCCCATCACTGCACCGTGACAGGTGATGCTTCAGCAACTACGAACAACTTTCAGTTCCTTGAATTGACAGTTTGATGCTTGAAGACTTTTGCCCGTGTTGTTTTGTTTGCTTTGAACTCTCTGCAGACTCTTCCTCTCATTGATGCTGATGCTGCATTCTCTGTCAGCTAGAAATCACTTTGGAAAACTTTCGGGAAGATGGCCACGGAATGACACATACCAGCAGGTTTCGCAGAATCCAGCCCAAGAGAGTTGCTTGGAGGGAAATTCAATGCTGCTGGGCTGGATTGCAGGAGGTGCATCATAAAGATAATCATAAAGATAAGTAGGCACAGACCCACGGGGTTTTGAGTGGCTGGGGCTTTTGGATTACCTCAGTGGAAGCTGGCTGGGGCTTGACCTTAGTCCAGCCACTGTATGGGCCGGAGTCCAGACCATTTGGAGCCCATAGTAGGGTTTGGTCTCAACACAACCACAGTTTTCCCCTGCCTGCCTCAGGGCAGGGATCGGGGTTCAGCTACATTGTTGCTTCTGTTTACATCTCTGCTCTCTAATCCCACACAGCCTTGCAAGGCTGCCAAGGGACTTTTTCACAACACAGCCACAGCTTACTGTGCCACGTGAGCAGGGACTAAACACAAACCCTCACAGCTCCATGGGCAGGGATCAGGGTTCAGCTACATTGTTGCTTCTGTTAACATCTCTGCTCTCTGTCCCCCAACATCTCTAAGGGCTGCTCAGCAGCTTTCTTGCGACTCTTCTTGCAGCTCAGCTGCAGCCTGCCACTGGGGCTTGGGGCAAGGAATAAACCCTTGCAGCTCCACAGGCAGGGAGTAAGACTCAGCTACATAGTTGCTTTTGCTTCCCTCACTTCCCTCTACTCCTGAACAGTCTAAACGGTCTTACTTTTTAAATTTTCTCCTCCTCCTTGTCTGTCCTCTTCTCTCACACTCCACTGCTGACCTACAGAACACTCTGTTTGCGTTTGCCCTAGGGCATTTACGCCTGTGCCACACCCAGCTCAACTTCTCACCAGGGAATTCCTGTCTGTGTACCTTGGGGCATAAGGCAGCTCAGTCAACACTTATCAACATTCTAAGCAACTTCAGCCCAACCTCTGCAACACCAAGGCAGGCAACCAACCAGCCTTCTGGGACATTCCCCTGATAGGGAAGCCACAGGAGGATAAAGTGGCAGATTAATCCCATAGTAAAATCAGCTATAGGCAGTTCGAAGAAGCATTCCTATAAGTCTCCCAGAGAGAGCCTAGAAAATGGCACCTGGTCCCTCTAAAACAACTCAACGCAAACAGCCATCAGCCCCAACAACCTCAATGAAAAAACAGGAGAAACAAAAGGCAAAGGCAGAAGATGTCCTAAACATAACAACATACATAGAAGAAGGAGACATTGAGATGCCACACATAGAAATTCTCAGAATGCTGCTGGAGTCATACAAGATATGAGGGACAATACAGAAAAAGGATGAAACGATAGAGGAGATAAAAGCCATACACCAAAGGGAAATACAGGAGCTTAGGGAGGAGATTAAAAACAGTAGCAGAAGCATGGTCCTTGAGAATTGATTGGAGGAATCAGAGAACCGCATCAGTGACTGGGAGGACAGCCAAGCAGAATTTAATAAACGTGAACAAACATCTAATAAGATCATCAGAGAAGCTGAAGAAAACCTAAGAGCTATGCCTGATGCTATGAAGTGGAACAACATTAGAATTATTGGCTTACTGGAGGAAGACACAACAAAGAACTCATCTGCAACAATAGCAAGAGAATTCTTGGAGGGAAACTTCCCCAGCTTAATTAAGGAAAAATAGGCAACCATTCAGGAGGCTGAAAGAACACCAGCTAGACTGAATCCCAAGAAGAAGTCACTAAGGCACACAATAGTTAAATTATCCAACTTTGAGGAAAAGGAGAAAATCATGAGAGCAGCTAGGGAAAAACAAGCAATCACATATAAAGGTTCCCACATAAGAATATGCTCAGACCTATCAGCAGAAACTATGAAAAAGAGGAGAGAGTGGAGTAACATATTCCAAAAATTGAAGGAAAACAACGCAAATCCAAGACTACTCTACCGAGCCAAATTATCAATCAAGATCAATGGAGAAGTAAAAGTCTTCCCACACAAGGACAAACTCAAAGAATACGTTAAAACAAACCCAGCCTTACAAAAGATCCTTGCCAACTCAGTATGGACAGAAGAACAACACTCACCAAGCATAAATAAGAGGCCGTCACATAGAACAACCTCACCCAGAGGGCAGCAAAGAGAAAACAGACCCCAAGATAGCAATGGCTTAAGGATAAAAAGAAGTCAAGAATGATACACACACACACACACACACACACACAAAACATACACTAATGAGAAAGGAAAGTAGGAAACTCCCAACACAAAAGGTATAAGATGACATCACAGAGTCCGCAGATGGAGATAATAACCCTGAATATCAATGGCCTGAACTCAGGCATTAAAAGAAGGAGACTAGCAGACTGGCTTAGAAAACACAACCCATCAATCTGCTGCCTACAGGAGACACATCTCAAGGCTACAAACAAAAATAGACTGAGAATCAAAGGCTGGAGAAGGACCTACCAAGTAAACAGCAGTACAGAAAAAGCAGGGGTTGCAATCCTAATCTCGGATAAAATTGACCTCAAAGTGCAAACCATAAAAAGAGGTAAGGAGGGACACTATATAATGCTCAAGGGAATCGTAGACAATGAACCACTAAGCATTGTAAACATATATTCCCCGAATGAGAGACCAGCTCAATACGTCAACCAAACACTTCAAAAGATTAAGAAAGAAATCACAGACTCGACAATTATAGTGGGTGACTTCAACACACCACTCACTGAGAAAGATAGATCACAGGGAAAGAAACTCAACAAGGAGACTAGAGAGCTAAACTCCACAATTAGACAATTTGACCTGATAGATATTTAAAGAGCTTTTCATCAAAATTTCACATTCTTTTCAAGTCCCCATGGCACATGTTCGAAGATAGACCACATGCTGGGGCATAAAGCAAATCTACATAAATGTAAGCACATTGAAATAATACAGACCTCTTTCTCTGACCACTGTGCCATAAGACTGGAAATCAACAAAAGGAAGACAAAGAAAATAAGAGCAAACAATTGGAGGATGAATAACTCTCTACTGCAAAAGGAGTGCGTACTGGCGCAGATCAGAGATGAAATTAGGAAATTTCTAGAAACCAACAAAAATGAACACACGATGTACCAAAACTTATGGGACACAGCAAAGGCAGTTATCAGAGGAAGTTTCATAGCAATACATGCACACCTGAGAAAGGAAGAGAGACTCACGATTGATACACTGGCACAAAATTTACAAAAAAAGAGCAGAGTCAGCAGGACAATCCTACTAATACCAAAAGAAAAAAAATTATAAAAATCAGGGCTGAGATCCAGGAGAGGGAAAATAAGAAAACTATGGAAAAAATTAATATCGCTAAAAGTTGGTTCTTTGAAAGGATAAACAGCATCGATAGACCACTGGCAAACCTAACCAAAGAAAGGAGGGAACAAATCTCAATAGCAAGAATAAGGGATGAAAGAGGGGTCATTACAAGAGACCCTAATGAAATCAAAAGGATAGTTACACTGTACTATGAAGGACTGTACTCCAATGAATTCAACAATTTGGAAGACATGGACAAATTCCTAGAAAAACAATCCCTCCCTAGACTGCCCTTGGGGGACATCAAGAATCTCAACAGACCCATAACAATAGAAGAAATAGAAAAGGTTATCAAGGGATTACCAACAAAAAAAATCCCCTGGACCAGATGGCTACACTGGAGAATTCTACCAAGCATTTAGGGAAGAACTAACACCAATCCTACACAAACTTTTCCAGAACATAGAAAAAGATGGCAAACTACCGAACTCCTTCTAAGAAGCTAGTATAACTCTGATACCCAAACCGGGCAAGGATCCCACAAGAATTGAGAACTACAAACCAATATCCCTAATGAACATTGATGCAAAAATCCTTAACAAAATACTAGCCAACAGAATACAAACGTATATAAAACAAATAATTCACCATGACCAAGTAGGATTCATACCAGGGATGCAGGGAAGGTTCAACATATGAAAGACCATTAGTATTATTCGTCACATTGACATGACATAAGAACCACATGATAATTTCAATAGACACAGAAAAAGCATTTGTCAACATCCAACACCAATTCCTGTTTAAGATACTTGTGAAGATAGGAATGGAAGGAAAGTTTCTAAAGACAATACAAGCTATATATGAAAAACCAACAGCCAATTTGGTAGTCAATAGAGAAAAGACTAACACAATCCCACTGAAAAAGGGGACCAGAGAAGGATGCCCCTTGTCCCACTCCTATTTAATATCATGCTGGAGGTTTTAGCTAACAGCATAAGGCAAAGAAGAGACATCAAAGGTATTGGTCTGGGAAAGGAAGAGGTGAAATTATCATTATTTGCAGATGATAAGATTTTATATATGGAAAATCCCAAAAGTTCCACAAGGGGAGTACTGGAAGTAATAGAGGAGTTTGGCAGAGCGGCAGGATACAAGATCAACAAACAGAAGTCCATTGGACTGTTATAAACATCGGATAAGACCACAGAAGAAGAGATAAAAAAGGTGGTACCCTTCACAATAGCCAATACAAACTGAAATATCTAGGGATATACCTGACTGAAAAAACAAAAGATCTATACAGGGAAAACTATAGAACACTATTACAAGAAACCAAGAGCGACCTCAACAAATGGAAGAATATCCCATGCTCGTGGATTGGAAGACTCAATATAGTCAAGGTCTTAGTTCTGCCAAAAGCACTACATAAGTCTAATCCCATCCCGATAAAATTAGCCTCATCTTTCTTCAAAGAAATGGAAAAACTAATTACCAACTTCATATGGAGAGGGAAGAAGCCCAGAATTAGCAGAGAACTCCTCAAGAAGGATACCGTGGGAGGGCTTGCTTTACCTGAGTTTGGCACATACTATATAGCCACTGTTCTCAAAACTGCATGGTAATGGTACAATGACAGATACTCAGACCAATGGAAAAGAACTGAAAACCCAGAAATAAAGTCATCAGCATACAGACAGCTGATCTTTGATAAGGGCCCCAAAAATATCAAATGGGAAGCAGATGCCCTTTTAACATGTGGTGCTGGAAAAAATGGATATTTACCTGCAGAAAAATGAATCAAGACCCTTATCTCACTCCATGCACAAGAATAAACTCAAGGTGGATCACAGACCTTGAAGTTAAACCCCAAACTATTAGGGCCATCAATGAGGGAATTGGGACCAACTTGAGAACATTGGCACAGGGAATACACAGGCTATCAGAAATACGGAAGGACACACACAAAGAAGAGGCACACATTGACAAATGGGATATACTGAAGATAAAACACTTGTGCACATCGAAAGAATTCACCAAGAGAATAATAAGAGAGTCCACAGACTGGGAAAACATCTTTAGCAATGACACATCAGACAAAGGCCTTATTACTAAAATCGATAATACTCTGCTAGCTTCCAAAAAGAAAAAAACTAATAGCTCACTCTTGAGGTGGGCAAAGGACTTGAACAGAAGTTTCACAGGGGCAGAAATCCAAATGGCCAACAAACATATGAGAAAATGTTCCCGATTTTTAGCCATAAGAGAAATGTGAATTAAAACAACAATGAGGTACCACCTGACACCCTCGAAGGTAGCCCAATTCAAAAAAAATCAGAAAGCAACAAGTGTTGGAGGAGCTGTGGGGAGACAGGAACGCTCATCCACTGCTGGTGGGCCTGTAAGTATGTACAGCCACTATGGAAATCAATCTGGCAATAGCTAAAACAGATGGAAATAGAGTTACCATATGACCCAGCAATCCCCCTACTGGGCATATACCCAGAAGAGGCAAGAAACAAACCAAGGCCAGACATCTGTGCTCCAATGTTCATTGCGGCACAGTTCACAATCGCAAGGAGCTGGAAGCAACCCAAATTTCCATCAACTGACGATTGGATTAAAAAACTGTGGTATATACATACAATGGAGTACTACGCATCACTAAAAAGCAGTGATGAATATATGAGGCACATAGCGGCATGGCAAGAACTGGAGGAAATCATGCTAAGCGAAGTAAGTCAGGCACAAAAGGACAAGAACAACATGAGCCCACTGAGGTAAGTATTTAAAAAAATGCAAAAGGGGCATAGGGTAAAAATTACTGTATACAAACTTTTTTGGGGTGAGTACTGTGTAATATGCAGAGACCAGATCAAATCTAGGGATGCACATGGTAGACAACTGGGGAGGCAGTGGGGAAAGAAAAATAAAAGGATGAATATAAGGAAGAAAAGGGGAGCGGGGCCATGGGGCACTAATCCACCCAAGGGGAGGGTATTGGTTATATCTCCACAGGGAAAGAGGGACCAGACTTCAAGCCAGTGCCGCAAGGTGTGAGTACAACATTCCGGCGTGGAGTAGGGAACCAGTGGAGAGGTCTGGGAGGCTGGCCCCAGTACCAAAAATTAAGTGGATGCCTGCCCCTCCCCCAGAAGAATTTGTTTCAAAGGATGACATTGATTCTGCAGCTCTGGGAGAGGGACATATCTGATCAGAGCACACGGGAGGAGATGAAGGGAGAGGAGGAGAGAGTGGAGCACAGTCTGGCCCACCAGGCTGTGAGGATAATGTTCCTGATCAGAGCAGTCAGTCCACAGAGAGGACAACATGGCTGGCCCCACCATGAGACATGATGCCCCTCAGTGACCAATGGCACTACAGGAGACAGCACCGGAGACATAGTGTGGGAATTGCACCTGACCTGATCCCACCACACCGAGGCAAAGCACTGGGGGAATGCAGCGGAACAGCAAGGGAATGGAGCGGCAAGGTCCCCAGGAAATGCTGAAAGTGGACTTTGGGGCCAAGGGATGGTGCCCCAACAGACTGGACTGGAAAACAACAAACGATCCTTGAACTAATTACAAGCTTTTCTTTCTTGATGTGTTTTGTTTTGTTCTCTGTCAGTGGTTTGTTGTTGTTTTGTTATATACTGTTGCTTTGTTTTCCTGTCTTGTTTTGTGCATCTTATTATCTCCACAGGTCTGTCTAAATAAGATAGGCTGGATGAACTATCTGGAGGAAAAACAACGGGACCAACAGTTCCGGGGGAACTTGGGATAGAGGGAGGTGGGGGGTAAGGAAGTGGTGTTAACTAACTCAGGGACAAGGGAACAACATGGGATCCAAATTGGTGGTGAGGGGGGAGTGGCAGGCCTGGTAGGGAATGATCAAGGGTAAGGTAATGTAAAGAAGAGGTATAGCTGTAACCCAGGTGGGGATGGAGCATGATAGTGGGGCAGGAGGAAAGTCAAAGGAAATGGAGGGAAGAGCTAGGAGGCAAAGGGCATTTATAGAGGTCTAGACAAAGAAATCACTTTGCTCCAAAGTCCTTCTCCAGTCCCCTATTTGAGTACTACCAGACCCCAACACAATCTGACAAATTGTCCCAAATAACACATAGAACCTAAAAATAACACTACCGTAATAGTGTTCACAGACCCAGTTCAAGACTCTGGCTGCTTGATGCTGAGTGCAGAGTCTGGGGAAGGAGCCTGGCCCTACCATTCTCACTGCTGGGGTGCATGCTGCTTCTTGAACACTCCCTGCAAACCAAACAAAGGCTTGTTGCTTTTGTTTGTTTGGACCTTCTGTTTCACAAAAGCCAAGACCCTCTTCAGATTTCTTTCACTTAGCAAAAACTCAAGTACCCCCAACCCCAAGCCCAGCCATTGAGCCGAGCCTGACTCACAGAGGCCCTATTGGAAAGAGCAGAACTGCTCCCAGAGTTTTGCAAGGCTGTACATCGTTATGGGAGGAGAAAGCCTCATCTTGCTGTACATCGTTATGGGAGGAGAAAGTCTCATCTTTCTCCCGCCGAGTGGCTAGTGGGTTCCAATGGCTGGCTTTGCCTTTAGCAGGGGAGTGAACAACCCACTAAGCCACCAGTGCTCCAGTACACAACTGTGTCTTTTATGAAAATGCCGTTGTGTCAAATGAACTGTTGCAAAGCAGGAAGCCAGCAATAGTGATGAGAAGGACAAAGCCGCTTTTGGACGGATGACAGACTGGCACAGTGATGTTTTAACGAGAGAACTGCTGGAAGGAAGCAAGAGGGGTGGGGAAGAAGAGCCAGGACAACCCACCAAGAAGTTTCTGCAGTCATCGAGGCTAATGGGAGCAATGGGAATAAGAGGAAACAGTCCAACGTGACCCATCAGTGGAGAAACAGTACACAGGGTTTGATGGCCTCCAAAGGTAGCCCTGGAAGAGAGCACCGAATAACTGGGAAGGGAGCTGATCTGAAGGTGTTTGCAAGTCAAGCAGCAGAACTGAGACTTGATTCAGTAGGGAGAAAACAACAAGAAAAGCACACCAACGTTGACATATTCGGAAACTGAAAAGTACTTTTATTTAACAAGAGTGGTCAAATGAACTAGAGTGAGCAAAGAATGGAGGCAGTGAGGTACCTGTGGTTATTCCCGAACCAGATCAAAACCCACCAGGGTTTCGGCTCTCTGTCCGCAAGGGCCACGATGACTCAGACTCGACCTGGCGGCAGTGGGTGGTGGGTAGGGACTTGTTTCATGTGAGGTGAAGAGGAAGCGACTGCTGTACAACGATGTCACTTACCACAGTTTAATACTTGATGGTTTCCAAGGGTACCTCAGCTATAAACCACGGGCCTTTTAAAGTCAGAATCCATGGCTTTTTTCTTCAATATATAACCTAGATTATAGCAAAATGAGGTCTCACTAAATATTATTAGATGACTAACTCAATGGGAAAAAAATCAGTAAATAAGCAATTATGTTAGAAAGGGGGAATATGAAGGTCAACAGGATCAGGGGAGGTTTTAAATTTGGCAAGAGAATGTTGAGCTTGAGCTGAGACACCTGAAGTTCCAGTGTGCAAGGTCTTACATATCCTTCCAGAAGAAGAGTAAGCGCTCAGAAGCTCAGCAGACAGCAAACCTGGAGGGAGGCCTATTAGGGAGCTGCTGGTGTCAGCCACACCCTACTGGCACCATCTGACATCTCAAAGAAATGATGCTGAAATCAATCGTGGTGATGTCCCTGCAGGACAAAGTGCTGGAGGACTGGGATTCTGCTCCAGATAGCCATTCAAAGATCCAAACTGCTTCCAGTGTGTGCATCCCCATCCAAGCGTGCCATCAAAAGTCACGTTTCTGTCCAACGAAATGTCGAGGACGTCTGGGCCCCATCGGGTTTTCCAAAGCTGCTGATTCGGATGAAGACGCCAGGCCTTTCTTCCAAATCACCCTGGGGTGGACTCCTGCCTGCAACTTCTTGGTTAGCAGCAGAGTGCATAGTCCCAGTCCTAGGCACGACCTGCAACTCAGTGGTCTTCAGAAGCCCGGCAAAAGGAAGGCATGCCTGCAGGGCTGTCCTTGATGGTTTATAACCCAAACTCATGGTGGTTACATCACTTCTATCCACCCATTTCTGTTCTCTCAAAACCCCAGGCTTATTGTTGTAATGGACAAGCCACAGGCCTTTTCAATCCATCGCCAGCCCTGACTTTGATCTGGGTCCTGAGAGGATCTCTGTGGATTGAAACACCTGAATGAACTGCCTTGCCTTCTGGCTTCCATTTGGGTTAAGCTGATGAGAGGCACCTACAGGAGAGTGACCCCGCTGAAAGAGAAGTTGAGGTACTTATCACATCCTTACTCCCTACCCTTGGCCAAGAATGTCTGGAAATTGCTGCCTTTTTCTGTGGCTGCAGTCCTTGTGCCATGGCTCTAGTTCTCACAGGTCCCAGTAACACTGTTCTCCTTAACAGCTTCTTTTAATTCTGCCTGGCTGGTTCTCCATCCCTTGCGAGGGTACTTAACCTTGGCCAGCCTTCTCTAAATTTCTCTTCACTTAAATGCTTTGAGTGTGCCATTGGTTGCCGGTGAAGCCCTATCAGATCCATCGTTGACTATTGTCAGTTGCATTGCTCCACAGGGTTCTCTTGGCTCTGATCTTTATGGAAGCACCGCATCAGGCGTCCACAGAAGCTCTGGAACAGCACCCTTTCAACTTAGCAGCGGACCACAAATCGCTTATGTCACCCAAGATCCTCACTGTTGACTGCTACTGCTGTTAGGTAGCCTTGAATCGGTTCTGATTCAGAGGGACGCTACAGGCAAAGAAGCGAAACACTCTCCAGTCCTGCAGCATCCTCTCGATTGCTCTGTTGGAGCTCATTGTTGCAGCCATTATGTCAATCGATCTTGCTGAGGGTGTTCCTCTTTTTCGCTGCCCCTCATACCAAGTTAGATCTCCTTTTCCAGGAATGGGTCTCTCCTAATGACATGTTCAAAGGATGTGAGATGATGTCTCACCATCCTGGTTTCTAAGGAGCATTCTGGCTGTACTTCTTCCAAGACAGATCAGTTTGTTCTTTTGGCAGCACATGGTACTTTCAATATTCTTCACCAGCACCATAGTTCAAAGACATAAATTCTTCCCCCATCTTTCTTATTCAATGTTCAAATATCATATGCATATGAAGCAATTGAAAATATCGTGGCTTGGGCTAGGCTCACCTTAGTCCTTAAAGTAACATCCCCACTTTTCAACACTTTAAGGAGATCTTGTGCAGATTTACCCAATGCAATGCATCATTCAGTTTCTTGACTGCTGCTCCCATGAGCATTGACTGTGGACTCAAGCATGATGAAATCCTTGACAACTTCAATCTTTGCTCATTTACCATGATGCTGTCCATTGGTACACTGTCCATTTGTATACTGTCCATTGGTACACTTTTCTCATTTATCATGATGCTGTCCATTGGTACACTGTGAAGAATTTCATTTTGGTCTTCTGTGTTTTTTTTGTACGTTGAGTTGTACAAAAAAATCACTATTGTAGGCTGCAATCATTGATCTTCATCAGCAAGTACGTCAAGTCCTCCTCACTTTTTGAAAGTTGTTAATAAGCCTTCCTCCAATCATTATTGAATTCTTCATATAGCCCACCTCCTATGATTATCTTCTCAGCATACAGACTGTTCAGTACGGTGAGAGGATACAATACTGATCCATACTTTTGATTTTCAACTATGCAGTATTCTCCTTTCCTTTTTGTACAACTGCCTCTTAATTCATGTACAGGTTCTGCATGAGCACAATGGAGTGTTTTGGAATTTCCAGTCATCTTGGGGTTATTCATAGTTTCTTATGGTCCACAAGTTGCATGCCTTGGCCTAGTCGATGAAAATAAGTAAACAGCTTTCTGGTATTCTCTGCTTTAAAGATTCAATTAACATCAGAAATGATATGTACTATTCCACTTCCTCTTCTGAATCTGGCCCCAATTTCCATCAGTTCTCTGTCAATGTACTGCTGCAAGCATTGCTGAATGATTTTCAGCAATTTTACTTGCATGTGCTATGATAGTGTTCTAGAATTTGCTCATTTTTGGTCACCTTTCTTTGGAATGGGTACAAATAGAGATCTCGTCTCATCAGTTGGCCAAGTAGCTGTCTTCCAAACGTCTTGGCACAGACAAGCGTGTGCTTCCTGTGCGTCATCGTGTGAACATTTCAGTTGGCATTCGGTTCAGTCCTTGAGCCATGTCTGTGACTAATGCCTTCAGTGTAGCTTGTGCTTCATCCTTCCCATTGGCTTTTGCTCATATGGTTCCGCTTGAAGAGTTTGTCACACTTGTGTGTTACTACGCTGCTGTAAGTTATGTCATTGGTATTTTCAAGTACCAGGAGAATCACTCAAAGTGAACAGGTATTGGCCGAGCTTCCAGACTAAGAACAGACAATGAAAAATGAATAGGCTGTCTACTTCAGGGGAATTAGCCTGCAATACATGAAGGGATGATCTACCTATTGCAGATTAAATCTATAGCCATAAAATTTCATTAAAAGGATGCTAAATAGTTTCTGGCTAAGGTTAATGGCTTTGGATATCTTTATCTTCTTGCTCCATGAATTGCATAATATTTTGTGCATAGCACAAAATAAGAACTCAATAAAAACCTATTGAATTATACCAAACTAGTCAGCTTTCCATAGCTTTTTAAGATAAAGTACTAGGAGTAGAAACCAAGCCAACATTGACAGTGAAAATATGCAAATAGTATAAACACACACATCACTGCTATCGAAATACATTCTCCCCTAGATTTGAGAAGATGGTTCAGTGATTATGTTAAAAAATAAAAATTTTAAGTGCAGTAGAAAACATATCTACTTGAAATTCTTTAAAGTATTTTAATGAGAGGGAAAGAACTATATTCACTTTCCCCCCATATGTAGAGAAATCACAGTCTGAAAATTCAAACAAAAACTAAAAAGATGCTTTATAGTGGCTAAACAATGAAGGTGTTTTTAAAAGGTTTTGCCGGGTTCTGTTGCTGAAAGCAATACCAATCTAAACTGGCCAGGTTGAATTAATGCCTTCTGTCCACGATCTCAGGAGAAAGAAGGGGCGGAGTTACAATCTCAGAAACTCCCAGGGGCTCTTCTGCCTTGTCCTATAAGGTCCTTCTAAATCGGCATCGACTCCATGGCAATGCAGTCGGTTAGAGTACATAATCTGCTTCCAAGAAATCAACGATTGAAAGCCCTCTGGAGTATATTCTTACACAGATTGTCCCATGACACTGCTACAGTCCCTACAATGTATCAATCTTTTCACCTCTTCCATCCACCTGGCCCATTTCCATCCACCCTGTTTGCCTTCTCATCTTTGCTTTGGGTAAATATTGTTTGGTCTCATTCAGTTGATTGTTTAAAGGAGCACATTCCTCCCAGGTGTTATTGCTTATTTTAAAGGCCAATCAACCCCCAAGCTGAAAGGTGACTTCCAGAAGCAGCTTCACTGCGGGGCGGAAAGGGTATCTTGAGTGATAGTCTTGGAAGCCCTCTGGACTATGGACTATTTCTTCCTGGAGTTTTTGGGTTGGCTAATTCTTTGCTCTAGACAAAAAGTGAGCAGTACTTGTCACTTATCTAATGTTTCCTGAGAATCTACCACATGCTGGAGGTGGCTTTTGCTTTTTCTGTTGTTGGGGATAGTACAGTAATTCCATGACTTCATGGAGTTTACCTCATGATTGAGGAGTACACTGCAGTCGACAACTGTTGGGTATGGATTAGAGCCCAAACCCAAACTCTCTACTCTGAGTCAATTCTCTGTAGGGCAGGGGAGAGCTGCCCCTTTGGATTACTTTACAGGGGCAGAGAAATGTATCTTTTTCCCTTGGAGCAGCAGGTACGTTTGAATTGTTGACCTTTTTGTTACCAGCCCAAGTGGTAATGATATAATACAATGGGACGGGCGTGGGGTGGGAAACCACCTATTAGATTTTGGAGTTCTCATGTCTGAAACTAGGTGACTCTATGATCTAAATAAGATATGGAAAAGACTATTCTGTAATTATGTCTGAGCAGACAAAACCAGGGCATTGCAAACCACTAAAGCAGTCCAATGCCCCTCTGTTCCAACTGACACGAATGAGTGCAGCTTTAGGCCTACACCACTCCTTCTGTCTCTGAGAGAAGATACATGAAGAAACTCCAACTTAGAATCGCTCTTCTACTCCGAGAGTCTTCAATGCAAAGCAAATCCCTCTTCCTCGAGGAGATTCCAACTCTTAGCAACCCTATAGGACAGACTAGAACTGCCCTGGTGGGTTTCCAAGACTGTGACTCTTTACTGGAGTAGAACGTCTTATCTTTCTCCTTCGGAGCATCTGGTGGTTTCAAACTGCTGACCTTGTGGTTAGCAGGCCAATGCATAAGCACTCCACCATCATGGTTGACTCTGCTCCCCTCCAATGCCCAACAGAAGCCTAAAGCCCCCTAACAAGACTCTCACAGCACTTTCTTACTGAGCTGTTACCTTAGCCAAGCTGTGTGCTCACCCTTGCTGCCTCAAGCATCAACACACCAACACTGTCGGATTACTAGGGTCTTCCTGTGCCTTGATGATGGGCATCAGCCAGAGGGAGTTGGAGGGGGGCTTAATTAGGGTGATCAGAGTATTGAATGTGTGCTGAGCACTGACAGGGAGGAAGACAGACATTTGAGTACCTGGTATGCATGTCCAAATGTGAAGAGCAAACAGGACAACTTCATGGAGAAAAATTACCAGCTGTGTTTTATGAAAACAGAATTCTCTTACCCACGACACTCAAAGCTGTCTTGCTCAAGGGGATTAGAAATGTATGCGCTGATGGACAAATGTGGCGAGGAAGGCTGATGGTGCCCGGCTGTAGAAGGATATAACATCTGGGGTCTTGGAGGCTTGAAGGTAGACAAGCAGTTGTCTAGCTCAGAAGCGGCAAAGACCACATAGAAGTACGCCAGCCTGTGTGATCACGAGGTGTCGAAGGGATCAGGTACCAGGCAACAAAGAACAAAAAATCATATCATCGTGAATGAGGGGGAGTGCAGGTTGAGGACCCAAAGCCCATCTGTCGGCAACTACAAAGCGGTCTCAGGGAAGAAACGAGCCAGTCAGGGTGCAGTGTCCCAATGACCAAACATACAACTTTCCTCTAGTTCTTAGAGGAAAGCAGCATCACTCCCACTATCATGATCCCAATTCTACCTTGCAAATATGGCTAGACCAGAGGATGTACACTGGTACAGATGGGAAATGGAAACACAGGGAATCCAGGACGGATGAATTCTTCAGGACCAGTGGTGAGAGCGCTGATATCGGGAGGGTGGAGGTAAGCTGGGTTAGAAAGGGGGAACTGATTACAAGGATCTACATATAACCTTCTCCTTGGGGGACAGATGGACGGCAGAGGAGTGGGTGAAGGGAGACATTGGACAGTGTAAAGATATGACAAAATAATAATTTATAAATTATCAGGGGTTCATGGGGAGGGGGTAATGGGGAAGGAGCCACAGGAAGGGAGGGGAAAAGGTGAGGAGCTGATACCAGGGGCTCAGGTGAAAAGCGAATGTTTTGAGCATAATGATGGTAGATGAGCCAGTCAGGGTGCAGGGTAGCAATGATGAAACATATAATTTCCCTCTAGTTCTTAAATGCTTCCCCCCCCCCCCACTATCATGATCCCAATTCTACCTTACAGATCTGGTTAGACCAGAGGATGTACATAGGCAAAGATAGCAACTGGAAACACAGGGAATCCAGGCCAGATGACTCCTTCGGGGCCAGTGGTGAGAGTGGCGATGCCTGGAAGGTGGAGAGAATGTGGGGTAGAAAGGGAGGAACTGATTACAAGAATCTACGTATAGCCTCCTCCCTGGGGGAGGGACAGCAGAGAAGGCGAGCGGGGGGAGACATCGGACAGTGTAATATATGACAAAATAATAATAATATATGAATGATGAAGGGTTCATGAGGTAGGGGGGAGTGGGGAGGGAGGGGGGAAATGAGCAGCAGATATTAAGGGCTCAAGTAGAAGGCAAATGTTTTGAGAAGGGTGATGGCAACAAATGTGCATATGTTCTTGATACAATGGATGTATGTATGGGGATAAGAATTGTATGAGGCGCCAATAAAATGTTTCTTAAAAAAAGAATAAATGTATCCTTTAAAACAAAAAGGGAATCATGATGGCAGTGGGTGTGCAAATGTGCTTGACACAATGGACGTATGTATGGACTGTGGTAAGAGTTGTATGAGGCCCCAATAACATGATTTTTTAAAAAGAAAAGGAATGGATAACACCACAACAGACCCAACTGATCTAATGAAAAGATGAAGGGAACACTATTAAGAACTGTCCTCCATGTCAATAAAACTGCTGTTAAAAAAAGAAATGTATGGGCTGAAACAATGGCTATACTTTACACTGTAACCGTTTGAAGGAGTGTCTGGTTTATACCTAACTGTTTCAAGGTGACTAGGCTCACTGAGACCACTATGCATCATAACTTCCATTGAAATTTATTTTCAGAAAATAATCAAAATTAACAAACATATCCTGCTTTTAAAATTATTGAATGTATCCTGCTTCCAAGGCTGAGGAACATATCCTGTTTTCAAAACTTCAGAGATCTTATAGCTATGACTCATTGACCTTGTGATTGTCTCGTGTTTAGCATAGTTTTGGTTACGGTTGAATATTATTAATATTTAAACTGATACCTTTTCCTTTTTTCCTAAATATCAACCAATCAGAAATTTGGTTCCAAGTTCCTGCTTACTCTGTGTATGATAACTTTGAGAATTCTGATTTAATTGAACTCTCACTTACTTGGTAAAGGACACATTGCCCAACTGCAAATTATCTAGTAAATCTGAATGACAATCTGTTTTGATGTTCTGACTTGTTGTTTTTGACACGTGTGTCTTATACATTTTAACAAATTATCTTATACATTCATTTGAACATTGATTTTGTGTTAAGGGAGGAAGCTAATCTATTTTGAGTACTAATACTTTGAATGAAGAAAAACGTCTAAAGAAAAAGAAGTGTGAGGTGTCATGTAAAGGTGGGAGGAAGTCTTGAATAGAAGAGGCATTCACTGCACGAGAACCTAGAGTACACTGGCATCCTTTGCCTTCCTGAGACCCCTCACACCAACTTTCAGCCAGAATCCTGCTCTTTCTTGGCTGTAACTCAATCCTTGCTAATGTTTTAACAGGTAAGTAAAAGCAGAACTGATGACTATCCTTTCTGTAAGTATATTCATTAAAAACAGGCTGGTTGAAAACCCAAATACTAAAAAGTTAGAGTTAGTACTTTTGGAAATGGGAACTCACACCTTAATATTGGACCAGAAACAGAAATAATGACCCTGAACTACTACCCTGAGAGGAACATGAAGCACTGTGGTGTTATTAAATACAGTCCAAGCCCACTGCTAAGATTTCTACTCCCACAGAGTTAGTCTCAGAACCCCGCCCCCAGGCTGTTCTACCCTGTCCTGTAGGGTTGCCATGAATCAGATCAGCCTTACTTGCACAGTGAGCTATGAACAACCCTGAGAAATTTAATTAAACAAATTTAAGAAGTCAGTTGACCACACACTCATTTCTGTGGGATACAGATATGGACACATTTCGCTGGTGATCAGTGAAGTACACCGCACCCCCCATGGGCCTGGGGAGTCGTTCATACTGCAGGATGCCCATACTTCAGAAATGGGAGGTGGTCGCTTCTTCAGGAGATGAGTTCAAGCACCACACAGCAGGCATTGCCCTCCAGTTTTCTTCAGAGCCCCTGAAGTCAGGACAAATCTTTGGTGCCACTATTTTTTCCAGCTACTGGTTATACAATTGTCAGGATTTTTTTAATCATTTTATTGGGGGCTCATACAATTATCACAATCCATACATACATCCATTGTGTCAAAAACATGTACATTTGTTGCCATCACCCTTCTCAAAACATTTGCCTTCTACTTGAGCCCTTAATATCTGCTGCTCATTTTCCCCCTCCCTCCCCACTCCCCCCCACCTCATGAACCCTTCATCATTCATGTATTATTATTATTTTGTCATATATTACACTGTCTGATGTCTCCTCCTGCCCTCTTCTCTGCTGTCCCTCCCCCAGGGATGAGGCTATGTGTAGATTCCTGTAATCAGTTCCCCCCTTTCTACCCCACATTCTCTCCACCCTCCAGGCATCTATGTGCATCTTCTGGTCTAACCAGATTTGTAAGGTTGAATTGGGATCATGATAGTGGGTGGGGGCGGGAAGGAAGCATTTAAGAACTAGAGGAAAGTTATATGTTTCATCATTGCTACCCTGCACCCTGACTTGTTCATCTCCTCCCACAACCCTTCAGTAAGGGGTGTCCGGTTGGGTACCAATGGGCTTTGAGTCTCCACTCTGCACTCACCCAAATTTTCAATATGATTTTTTGTTCCTGATCCCTTCGACAGCTCGTGGTCACACAGGCTGGTGTGTTTCTTTCATGTGGGCTTTGTTGCTTCTGAGCTAGATGGCCACTTGTTTATCTTTGAGCCTTTACGACCCCAGGCGCTATATCTTTTGATACAACTGTCAGTTAACCTCTACAGGCAGCAGCATTATTTATGGCATGTTAGGACATTAAGGATTTCCTCCTTTGTCTAATCTCCTGCTAATCTTGTCTGTTGTTTCCTTAACAGAGCTTCTCCACAGATCTCATCCTTTAATATCCTGCATTTTAATCTTTCTTTGTAATGTTAATCGTTTTTCTCGACCATGAAGGGCCCAACTGTTGTCCAGATGTATGAGTGGCACAAAGAGAGACTGTAGCCTTGGCATTCTTTGTCCCATAGCTGGCGACATGGGCTTTCTACATACTGGTGCTGGAGGAAAGACTCCGTAGTAACAGTGTACCAAGCTGGCTTGTTCATATTTTGTTTCTTGAATATTTTAAGGACACAATTTTGTAAGTGAAATATTTTAGTACAGATGTTAGGGTAACTCAATGCCACATAGCCGAATGTTACAGTGAATACTAAAGCAACACAATACATGTATCAGATTGGGGCCTGGAGAAACCTCAGTGAGAGAGAGAGAGACACTGAGTTCTCAAACAAACCAAGCTCGCTGCCATCGAGTCATTTCTGACTCAGTCACCCTTAGGACTGAGTAGAACTCTCCTGGGGATTTCTGAGACTGTAAATCTTTATGGGAGTAAGCGCACGTCTCATCTGCCTCCTGAGGAGCGGCTGGTGGTTTCTAACTGCTGGCCTGAAGTCAACGCAACACGTAACCCACTGCGCTGCCAGGGCGACTCCAAGAGAGGGTCACTGTGAGTCAGAACAGTGCGAGAAACCCAATGAGCTTACATGTCCAAGCAGTGTACTAGGAGCAATACCCGAGAGAGAATGTGGTAAGAGCCTCAAGAGGCTCAGAGTCACCAGACAGGTGCCAATCTGATTCCCAGGTCCAGGAGGAAGGAATGGACGGAAAGGAAGCAGGGCAATGATGAGGAATCGCTCCAAGTAAGGTTCAGTGCTGTTTTCAGGGAGCCCTGGAATCCAAGTCACCCAAACCGAGGGGTGTCCCTCCTCGGGGATGGGCCGGCCTTACTCACTGCACTCTTGGCTCAGAAGTTGGTCTCAGTGCCAACAGTCAAGGTTTGAAACGTTCTTGGAAAAAAGGAATTAAACAAGAATGTAATTTTCCTATGAGCTTCTTGCTGCCCCCACACAGATTTCTGAGAACAGTAGCTGGGGACCTCCATCAATGATCCTCATAAGACTCTCAAGTTTTAGTGTGCATACAAAATCGTCTGGGAATCTTATTAAATGGAGAGTCAGTATGTCCGGAGTGGGGCGTAGGATTTGCACATCTCACATGTTGTGAGGTAATAGGACTTTATTGGTCTACACACCTCACTTTACGTAGTACACTCTTCATGAATACTCAGAAGCCCTTGATTCAAATCATCTGAATCGGCTTATGGAGAACCTCTCTCAGGCTTAATCTCTCATTTCCTATCTGCTCTCTCCGTTGCAAGGAGCCCTGGTGGCCTAGCAGGCTATGCCTTTCGATGCTAACCACAAAGTCGGCCGTTCAAACTCACCCACAGCACCTTGGGAGAAAGATAAGACTAAGTCTCTGAAACCCAAAGGGGCAGTTCTACTCTGTCCTGTAGGGTCGATGAGAGTTAGAATGGCCTTGATGGCAGGGAATCCTAGAGTTGAGGTTAGATGCACACAGTTCCAAGGTAGGGCTTTCCATTCCAATAACACATGCCCTGCTTGCTTCTAACAGCACAGCTGTCAACTCCCTCTTGTCACACCGCTTGCACATCCCTTTATGGCCATTTCTATACATTTTCACATAGGCATTCATTTTTGGTGCCGAGATGGCTAGAGGGTTTTGGTTCTCAGTGATTTCAGTAACATTCTCTTCCCCTTCCACGTATTTTTTTTTTTTGGACAGTTTGCTTTTAAGCAAAACCAGTTTCAAGGCCTCTCTTGCAACCAAACTGAGCCCCAAGGTCCATGATGCATACAAATCCTCCTACAGCCAGTCAGCCTATCTCCTTTCCAGGTGTTGACCTTGAGGGATTAGGCCACGTGTATCTACCCCCAGGTGGAAGCCCTGAGGGCTAGTAGTTGAGCTGCTAACCACAAGGTCAGCAATTTGAGACCACCAGCCTTTCCACAGGAGACAGAGGGGGCTTTCTACTTCGTAGAGTCCAGAAACCTACAGGGGTGCTTCTACCCGGTCTTATGGAGTCCCTGTGCGTTGTAACCGGCTCGATGGCAGCGAGTGTCACTGAGATCGCCGCAGGGGAACGGAAAACATCTACAGTTGTTCTACCACCATGGAGCTCCATCCATCCTCACATGGCTCCTTTCCTTAGTTCTAGGTGGCGCAAATAGTTAAGTGTTTGACTACTGGTCAAAAGATTGGGGTTCTGAATCCACCCAGAGGCACCATAAAAACCCCATGGTGCTCGGATCCACTCTGCAGAGGCACAAATACATTCCCTAACTTGCTCTAGCCACTGACTGCTCTGTGGCTCTTAGCTTCATGCCAAGATTCCAGGTCTTGCGGTGTCTCTTGAGGTGGATGAATTGGCCTTTGGGTTCCGGTCCTGAGTGGAGGCTGATTTAACTAGGAGAGATCACCTGGAGACCCAATGCTGACTAAACCCCGGGAGGGGGTGGTGAGGCCAATATAAGCCTGGGAGGAGGCTCTCTGGAGAGTTTGCCTGGGGAGTGTGAACATTCTGTTCTCTGAGGGAACAGTCTGTCCCTGGGAGACATGGAAGCTTTGTTCTGTTCTGAAGAACACTAACTCCCCACCCCCACCCCCATCTAATCTTTATCTCTGTGGGGAGGGGTCATTCCAGGGGATAAGAAGTTAGGAAATTCTTAAGAAGAGACCCTGGGCCCTGCAAAGGGCAGAGCCGAGAGACACAGAGGCAGAGACCAGCAGAAAGCAGAAGCCGGTGTCGACCACTGCACAGAGCAGGCTGAGTTTAGAACTAGAACTTCAAGGCAGTGACAGCTCTAGAAGTAGCAGAGACCAGAATTGGGCCTCTGCAGGCACAGAAACCCCACTCAGCGCACAAGGAAGCCTATCTGAGTCAAGAGGGGCAACCCAGCACCCAGGTGTGGGCAGAAGGTCTGAAGCTCAGAGGCCTTGTCCTCAACCCTGGTGCAGTCCATGTAGAGGCTGACCTCGGAGCATGTCTGCTTCAAGCTGTCATGACGAGGCTGCTACTCAAGATCTGGACCAACCACGAACCTGCCTGACACCAGTAACGTAAGAATAAAAAACTGCTAATAGAGACAACACTGCCCGTTCCTTATGGCTTGGTGCTCTCCCATTCTGGAGGCATCTGTGTGCACTGGTGCTGCCGGAATGAATGTGGTATTCTCATTAGTGAAGAACCTGGCAGGCGCCATCACAACACATTTGTTTTGTTTAAGCCACCTGTGAGCGCATGGCATATGGCAGACAGCGGTGCTCACACTTGTGTCTCAAACCACGGGATCTTTTCTTCAAGGAAAGCTTTCGGCTGCTCTGGTTGGAGCAGCTGGCTGCCCGAGCCTGGGCTGCAGTCCGAGCTCAGGACGAGATGAAATTTGAGGTGCTCAGGGACCTACATTGTATTCTTACACATTCTCTTGGAAGCTGTGGGGAGCACGTGATGGCTTTGCAGGATGAAAAAGGCAGGAGAAAGACTTGGACTTTTGAAAGATCGGGGCATAGAGGATGATGTCAGCAAGGTCGGGGGGAGGGGCGGGCTGGTAGAAAGACCAGGGTAGAAGATTTGAGGGCTGTAAGTGCCATCTGGGCATTGGGATCATCCGAACATGGTGCTGGGTTTGGGGGCTGTACAGCTCATCTCCCAATGTCAAGCCTAAGCTACTGTTGCAGCTGGGGGGTGCTGGGGCTGCAGCCATGGAGTGGGGCACACAGGAAGAACAGGTTTAGAAAGAAAGAAAGTTCAGTTTGGAGCAGAACTCCGTTTTCAGGAGACATTTGGCCAAATGAGTGTGAGAAGCAGCCTATCCTGGCTTCCCAGGCATATGTTAAAATTTGCAGACCATTCTTAGCCTACGTTGAGAACTGATTAATACGAGCTACTCAGAATGCATGCTAAGTCTCTATTGGTCGAATTGTCTATAAAAATCTTGATTGTTCCCACTGGGCCCTCCTGAAAGTGGATGGGTTGTTGTGCACGTGGTTGTAGCCAATACTGCTGTCCTCTCTTCAAATGGCTCTTCGAGTATCGGGTTTGGGGGCCTTATGGATGGTTTTATGAATCTGGCCACATGTTTGAGGTCCAAGAGGGAGGATTTTGGTGTCTTTTGGAGGGGAAAATGTAATTCGCTTTTCAAGCTAGCCTAAATGAAGACTTATTAGAGGTCCCATTAGGAGGCAATAGGAATAGAAAGATTAGCATACTCTGCAGCAGGTACAATGAGCAGGGTACTGCGAGGTCTGGAAACGGAGCTACTGTGCAGTCCACTGGACCTGCTGTGCTGCACTGTAACCAGGGCTGCCTGAGCTTTGCCCCCGCACAGCCCCTTTTCACGGAGACATTTGCAACGCGGCAACTGCTGCCTCAAACACCTCCAAGTCATTACACATTTGATTTTCAATTTTTGGTGTTTGCACGTCAGAAACTTTTTATTGTTGCCAATTTTTTTTCGAGATACACCCCCCCCCACCCCCTGCCACCAAATTTAAGTAAGGGATTTTGACCCACAGCCCACGCAGGTTTGGTTGAATAGTTAAGTCATGCAGTACAATGCTTTAAATGCTGTTTGAATATGGTGGCTTTTGAATCAGGCTTTAAATTCCTTAAAGGGCCACTGGAAGGCAGGGACAAGTGGCTGAGACTTCAGGTCCATCAGCACCATTTCAGCCACAGCAGCCTAATCTGTTTCACCTAAATTTGGACAGAAGCCAGGGGGAGGAAGGACAGCTCTGTAAGATAGACAGCTACCCTGGGTTAGGATGGTAATTGTGGAGAAGTGCACAAGGTCAACCCCCTCAGGATTCCCGGGCAAAGTCTCCACCTGGAACACAAATACCGTATCAGAGGGACTGCAGCATGAACTCTGGACTCCCACTTGGTTGGAAGGGGGACCTTGAAACTATTTTTGCTCAAGAGGAGAATACATACACTGTCCCAACCAAGTAATTCACAAACAAATGGAAAAAGGGGGAAAGAGGATATGATTTACAAAGGACTGGAGCTCTTTAATCCCTCTCCTGGTGCCAAAAAGAATGTGCACAAGCAGATGGATGGAGGCGATCATAAGAAGTGTGCAAGTCGCTAACAGTGAGGTTGGAGGCAATGAACTACATACATTCCTTAAGATGGCTTGGCTGCATTAGTTTTCGGCCCATGTTCTCTCAGAATGTCTTTTCTACCATTCTTCAACTAGCTGACCTTCTAAAATGTAATTGAAACAGTCCTTTCAAAAAAAGGCCCATATAACAGAGAAGGCCTATCTTTGTGCTACCAACCCCAAATAGAACTTATACCTAGTCAATTTTATTGGTAATTTACTTTTGTCCTCACTGATCTTAGCTTGTTGAAAGAAGAGCAAGGTATTTGATGTGTGCACAAGGAGCTCTGGCGGTGTAGTGGGTTACAAGTTGGGTTGCTAACCACAAGGTTAGAAGTTCGTAACCACCAGCCATCCCTCGAGAGGCAGAAGCAGCTTTCTGCTCCCATAAAAATTCACAATCTCAGCAACCCAAACGGCCAGTTCTATCTCCTCTGTCCTAAACTTTGAGGAGTATCAACTTGACAGCAGTGAAGGAGAATGTTTGGCATAATAAAAAATAAGAAAACTCACTGGGTAGAGCTGCTCCTATGAGTTTCTACAACTGTCACCTTGTAAGGGAGTGGAAAGCCTGGTCTCCTACAGAGCCAGCTGGTGGTTTCAAACTCTTGACGCAACATATAACCCACCAACCAGTAAGCCACTAGGGCTCCTCTTACCACAGTAAGAACTTCATAAATGTCTGTTGGATTAATAAATTCACAGGGCTTATACTTAGGATCCTCTCAAATCAGTGCGTATGGACTTCTTAACAAGTACTTAGGTAACATACCCCTGGCCTATGGGAGAACTTTTAATGGGGAGCCCAGAAAAGACCAAGAGCAAAGAGAAGCGGAGGATTCCCTGGGTGGTGTAAATGGTTAACATACAGAGCTGCTAGCGGACAAGCTGGAGGTGGAGTCCACCCAGAGGCAAATCCCCCCAAACCCACCGCCACGGAGTTGAAATCAGCTCACAGTGACCCTGAGGAAAGACCTGGAATCATCTACTTCAGAAAAATCCGCCTTTTGAAAACACCATGAGGCTCACGGGGCTACTCGGGAACGCCTGTGGTGACTAGGAATTGGAACAGACTCGACCACCCCCATTATCCTAAGGAAGGAAAAAGAAAGTTCGTGTCTGGAGTTTTTTCCTGCTTGTGTGGTTAGGAAGTGTGGTAAGAGAAGATGGAATGCGTACATGGGAATTATTTCTCCGTGAGGTAACTGAAATAACTCACCACACTATACTGAGTGGGGGGCGGCGTAGAAGTGACACGAACGGATTGAAATGTTTGGCCCGATTTAACAAAGATCCTTAGGGTGACGAGCATACTTAGTGTCGCATGTGAACGCTGTTTCATAGGTTTACCAAAGGCGCCCTTCAACGTGGCATTAGCTTTAGGCTGTTAATAGCAAGGCCAGTTGTTGGAATCCAACCAGCTGCTCCATGGAGGAGGGGGAACGATGTCTCTGCTCCCATACAAGTTAGAGCCTCGGAAGCCCTCGAGGGTTCTACTGGGTCCCCTAGGGTCCCTCTGAGTCTGGGTCAACTCCGATCGATCGCTGTGGGTGGACTGTCTTAACACGCCAGCGAAAGCGATCACAGGACAGCCGTGGATGGGCACGGCTTTCCCGCGCGCTTTTAAACTTGTCGCCTCATCTCACCAGTTATCTTTTCTTCTCTTCCTCGTAACTCGAGCCCATCTTTGTCAACACCATACAAAATAACTGTTCGCAGGTCAGAAACAAACCCAAAGGAAGCAAAGCAAAAGAAAACCCCACCCCACCCCAAAAGAGAAAAAAAAAAACACCCCAAAACAAACCAAAATGAAAAAAAAAAAACCCTGCCTTCAAACGCAGACGAGTGTGGGGTCGTAGACCGCGGTCGGGGTCCCTTCCCGGGACTTGGTGGTCAATTCGACTCTCGAACGCACGGCTCCGAGGGGGACGATGACAGAGGCAGCCACCCTGCGCAAGCCGAAGCTCCCAGCCCCGGCGCGATCCAGGACAGCGAACTTGGAAGGCGTCTGCGCGCAGAAGGCTTCGCTCGCGCAGGGAGGGAGGGAGGGAGGGAGGGAGTGTGGGCATGAAGCCCGGGCAAGTGGCCCGAGCCCGCGTCGCAACCCGGAAGCGCATGCGGGCGGGCTGCGGAGCCGCGCAGTTGCAGTTCCGGGTCAGGCCAGTTGTCGCCTGCGCACTGCCACTGCCGCAGTGCCCGCCCCTGCGTCGAGGAGCTGGCCAGCCAGTCTGCGTCCAACCGCTCCTGTGGCCAGATGGCTGAGGGAGATCCAGCGGCCGACCAGAGGCAGGTGAGGACCCAGCCGGCGCGCATCCTCCAGCCATGGCTCGCCCTCGCTTCGCTACCCCGGGCCGCCTCCGCTGAGGGGCCCTCTGCCCGGGGGCACCCCCCAGCCCCACGGGTACCGCCCGGCGGTGTCGTCTTGTCTGCCATCCTCCATTTTTTCCTGGCGCAGATTCTCCACCGAGCGCCAAATCTTGGGTTGGCGGGGGTCCCCCGTCACTAGTGGGTTCCCCTCGGATGGCGTCGCGGCCAACCTTCTGCAAGGATCGTGCGTCAACCCTCCGAGCCCGAAGCCCGGGGTTCGGCTTGCCGCGCGGTCTCGCTTGGGATCAGCCCCTTGAGAATCCTTGTTTCTACCTCTGCGAAATGGGTGGTCGCACAGATGTTAGGGCTCCCGAAGACCCACCGAACCTTATCCATCTTAGTATCGAGGTTCCCCTGGTGCAGGGTGGATGCGGGCATTTGATAAGGCTTTTCCCGCCGGCCTCTGCGGACAAAATGGGGGATGGATGGGAGATGGGGTGGGGGGGCTGGAAAATGAGGCGCATCCTTGGCGTCGCGTTTCTCATCTGCAGACCCAGTCGTTTGTCTTCTTAAATCCCAAACCTATATACAGTTTCGGGAAGGGTAGGCTAGCCACACACAAAAAAAAAAACCCAAAAAACCCACAAAGCAACTACCACCGAGCCCCACACCCAAATACGAAGAAGAAGAAGAAGAAGAAATCCACAGTATAAGGCGGATGCGTGGTAAAACCTGACTGGGAGTTGGGGGGAGGGGGGGGTCACCTGCCTGTTAAAAACTAGGTAGAGCGGAGAAATTATTTGCAACCTATATATACATTGTGAGTCTTGCGACAGGGTATGGGTGTGCATATATACTGTAGCCAACGCATATTAATGTAGCCAGGCTCGAGTCCCGGCAACCCAGCGGCGCCTGGCGACCACCCAGAAAGCAGGACGTATTGATCCACTGCGGCTCATGCAGAGTCTCTTTCTACAGATAGATTTTCTTTTCTTTTTAATAGGGTAGTGACAATAAATGCAAATACCGCATAGAGGAAAAGGGTCAAAAAAGGGGGTTTAGGGTATGTAAATCTGTTGACTTTTTTTCCCCTCCCTGGTCAACTTCTTTCAGAATGAGGAAATTGAAGCAATGGCTGCTATATATGGCGATGAATGGTGTGTCGTTGATGAGTGTGCCAAAATATTTTGTATTAGAATTAATGACACTACAAAAAATCCCAAATGGACCCTTTGCTTGCAGGTATTTTTTTTTTCCCCTTCTCTACAGCCATTTCCACTTCAGCATTGACTCTGTGTGATTGACTTTTATTCTTTTACTGAAAAATGTTGGGGTGATAATGTTCTTTTGGTGGTGGTGGTGGTGGTGACGACTTGTCGGAGATCAGCTAAACGTATCAGTAATTGAATTTTGGATCACCTTCAAGTCACGCTTTAATACGTAGTTTCATTTTATTGTTTAATTCCAATTCTTTTCATCAGAATGCACGTAATGTACCATTGACAGGCTTGAGTTTCACTTCCCATCATTTATTTTGCCCATCTAATTAATAGGTGAGTGCCTAAACCTGGCAAGATGGCTGACAGTACCGAGGAAGAATCAGTCATTTTGATGACTCATAGGGTCGCTGCTGTTTTCTTTATTAAACCCAGAGGCTGTTGGCTAGAATGAAATCAAGATGACTGCTCGTCCTTCCGCTATCAAGGATGCTTCATTCAGCTTTTGTCATGATGTTTTTCATAATAACATTTTCAAAGAAATGTGTATTTTTTTTGTGTGTTAGCTATTCATCATCGAATCACACTGGATGCCATATTTTAAAATGTTATAGGATTTAAATAGATATCTTCAGAAGCATCTAGAAAAAATGTTTTCATGCCATTAGAGCCATTTGAGTCAAGGATGCATTTACCTCTATTTTGGTTTTCATTTTCCATTGTCTCCCTCCATTGATTTCCACATTTGATCATTTCTGAGCAGTGATTGGCCCCTTCTCAAAAATTGCTGCGTCACTAAGGCCTACTCAGTAGGGAAGCAGAAATTCCATGAAGGAGTTCTCTGCTGAGATTTAATAAAGCAGTGGTTCTGTTTCTTGAGATTGGCAAGCTAGAGATTTCACTGATGACTAGTTTTAGAAATAGAGGTTTTGATCCATGATAAAGTGTACCCAGATTTGTTTTTAAACTGCTTCATAGGTGCTGCTACCGAATGAATACCCAAGTACAGCTCCACCCATTTATCAACTGAAGTAAGCAATATCTCTACATTTATATTTTTATCAAAAGATGCTATTTTTCCAAGATTGTTTCTCTGTACTATACTTTGTGTTTATATAAGACTTTTATTCTTAAAATGCATACAGAAGTTAAAAATGCGCTTTTTTAGCTTCTATCTACATTTTAAAGAACTTAAATAGAAAATTATATGAAAGCACATTGAAACATGCCACTTTTAGTAAAAAGGAGAATCATAAGGTTCGGAGGAATGACGCAGGCACAGTATCGGCTTTAGAGCCAGAGAGAGAAACCTTCCTCGATCTATAGACAACCTGTTTGTTGTCTGTGACGTAGTTTGACTGAGAGACTCCAGTGCAGGGAGTAAAATGGCCCCCAAGGTTTTTCTAGCCGGCTGTATGGAAAGGTGCAGCTTATTCAGCCTGGCTCCCACACAGCCCCTGGGGCAACCTTTTTGTTAGTCATCCAGAGGGCCTCAACATCTAGAAAATGACGCTGCCTCAAGGGTTTCACCTAGACCCGCCATTACCGCAGTTCTGACGCATTCCTTGATGATAATCCTCTGCTAAAAACTGCCTGCCTTCTAGAAATGACGCAGCAGCTGCTGCTTCCGGCCCCTCCCCCCACAGTTTTGGAGCAACCATTTTAGCAGCCCTGGCTCCATCTTTCTGAGCCCCTGACTCTTGGTCTGCCTGAGCAAGATTTATAAACCTGAAAGGCACAGAATTGTACCAATTTAAAACTATCGATTACTAAAAAAATTTTGACCTACAAGTAGGATTCTTTTTGTGTCTTTGAAGCCATAGCAATAAAGTATATTAATAATAGCTCTAATTTAAAATTTTATTTGCTGCAGGTAATAAATAGAATTATAGAATGCTGGTAAACAGTCCTTTTTTAAAAAAAATTGTTTTTTCCTAAAACAATGTGACAACCAGCTTGTTTTTTGAGACATCAGAAGAAAATTGGGGACCTTGATATTGTGGCAAACGCTAAATCTGGGAATCTAGATTCTAGGAGCTATTTTGCCATTTGTATAAACTTGAACAAGTCTATGATATTCTGTAAACCTGTCTTATTTTTTAAACCATTAAAATGAAATAATAAAGATTTTTATCATGGCTTGTTGCAAGGACCGAATGAATTAAGGCTAATGAAAGCATTTTGCAACTGTATAAATTTATAGACATATATGAATGAAAATCGATCATTTTCAAAAGTGAAATAAAGCGTGTGATTTAATCTTAATTTCTGTATGAGATAAAAACACAATCCTTGAATAATCTTCTTTATTGTGTTTTATTTCATCTTAGTGCTCCTTGGCTTAGAGGGCAAGAACGTATGGATTTATCCAATAGCCTTGAGGAAATATATATGTAAGTGACAGGTGATTAAAATAAGGTTCTGGTAGTGATTACTTTGTGGGCATTTGTTGAAACCGTGATTGTGTTAGTGGCTTTTCTAAACTTTTTTGTTAAGCAGCCTTTCCATTAAAAAAAAAAAAGATGCACTCAAAGGGGCCTCAAAGGTTGATTTTATATATGGGATTTTAAATATACATTTAATGTGACTTCTAGTCAGATGTGCAAATGCAGTAATTAAGAGCTAATCACTATAAAAAATTGGTCAACTATGAATGTAAACTCAGAGAATACAGCTCATAGGCTAGGTAGAATGAAATTTGTATCTGCGGGATCCTAAGCTTAATTCTTTATCAAATACATATATATTTTCATGGAAACTTCTTTGGGGCCATAGGACTTAGAATCCATTGCTCTAGTGCACTTTCCATTCATTAAACAAATATTCACGATGTAGCAGACACTGCTAGACCCTGAGTATGCATGGTTAGGAGAAAGCACAATCCCTGTTTTTCTGGGATTTCGGATACATTGGGGGAAGTGTTACTCATAACATCATAAAAATAAGTGGCAAATTGCAGCTGTGAAGACCCTCCAGTGAATAAAGAATACAGTACTGAACTGTGTGAGACAGCCCATGACCTATTCTTGTTTGAAGTGCCGAGGAGTTCACTAGGGTGACGGGAGCTCCAGTGAGGGCGCAGCTTGAGCAAAGGCTCTGTGTCCAGGGGGTTGGGCACACATTTCAGGAAACGTAACGGTGGCATGGTGGGAGAATGCCCTGGAGACAATAGAAGAACTCATGCACGGTTTGTAGTCCATGTTAACCATGCTCACCTTTATTTCGAAAGCATTGGGAAAGGGCTTTAGTTAAGTAATGGGCATACTGTCAAATCACCCAGGGACGATGTAAAAAATATACTACTAAGTGAGTGGCCTGAAAGAGCAAAACCTGCTTTTCTTACAGTCCCAAACAGGAACTTGACTGTGTCGACTCCTGTAGGTTTCTCCCGGAGTCCCTGCTGGCTGCTGGCCATCTTGGGCGCCACTCCTTGGCTAATAAATGGGTCCTCGCATACTTGTCTGTTTTCCCCCTCTGTGTGTATTCTGTTGTTTTTATAAGACCCCACTCACTAAAACACCACTCAAATGATGTGTGCCTACCTTACTCTGCCATGATTCCACTAACATAATAAAACCTTACTTTTTCAATATATTTTTCAAGTTAAACCATTTTACAGTTTTATCGACATCATTTACAGAACATACAATTCAGTAGTTCCCTCCTATTAAAAAGAGCTGTGCGATCATCACCACAATCAATTCTAGAACATTCCTTTCCTGTTCTCATTAGCTCCCTGTTTCCTCCTAACCTCCCCTGCCACACCACCAAGAAACCATTAATCCAGTTACTGTCCATAGATTTACCTATTCTGCATTTCATACTCAGAAAAACATTAAAAACGTTTTAAAAAAGAAATGTCAATTGAAAAGAAAGCAGAAAGTATTAACTCAAATTTAAAATGGTCGAAAAGGAAATCAAATGATAATGTGTTACATCTGCAATAATCTTTCCAATGCGCGCTTACAGCAAGGCTGCTTACATCTTGGTCTCTGGCCAGAAGGAATTCACTTCATCAGCATGGGGACCCAGCAAATGGATTTTGGGCTTCACTGCCATCCATCGGCTTCTGCAAACTGGGTGTTCGGAAGCTAAGCTCTAGTACAGCTCCTTCCTCTGGTTTGTTATTATTTACACTCCTCGATTCGCACAAGCTTGTGTGCTATTTCTATGTGGACTTGGCAGACACCTCACTGACATGGCTGCTTTTTAAAACGCAAGCCTTTAAAACTCTCCTTTTTTGGGTAGCCTGACACTATCTGATTTCTTCACCACACACTGCTGTAGCACCCATATCTTCAATGGGCATGAGGGCAGATATCGAATAGGGCCCTGTTGTAATACCTGATTGTTCTTAGATTAGGGCTATATTAAGTGCAAGCTAAAAATCCATATATCTATGGTTTATGCTCCTGGGTCACTTTAGATACATCGTTAACATTTATTGGGGACATGATAAATCATCTCCATGGGGCATATGGTAATTCTATTGATAGTATCATTAATTTAGCCAGTGTTAAAGAATTTAAAACGTTGAGAAAAGCAAAGTATACATGTTTAGGACAGCATTTTAGGCCAAAAGATGGATTGTTACCTATACAGATTAAAAACTTAAGTGACTGGTCACTACACAAACAGTGAAGGTTGGAGATAGGGAAAAACTTTCAATAATGCTGTTTCACAAACACAGAACTATGCTAGACTTAAGATGTGTCATTAAAAAGTAGAGTGTGAAAATAGGTACATGGTAGCCTTGGGCTGCTTCTATTGGGCACCATCAAAGCAAGTGATTCAAACCAAAGTGCAGTGCTTCTCAACTCTATAACCTTGAGAATAGTAGCCATTTGTGGCTTCTCACACTAGGGCGTTTCAGCCTTAAGTGCAAAGGAGGGGTTCGGTGGCTTTACTTTGCTACAGTTGTGATAAAACCCTATTTTCTAAATAGGGTTACACATAAGGTGTGTCCTGTCGCGCACACACACACCCCTCTTTTACATGGAACTATTGACCTTGCAGTTAGCCCATTGCATAACTTGGCACCATCAGGACTCCTCTGACTCTAAAAGTAACCAAGATTTGGATATATCACTATGGGCTGCCCGCCCCCCTCCCCCATTTAGTAATTTCACCACCTTGACATGTCTTCAATTAACAGCTTTGTTAACCGTCCCTAACCCAAAGTTGTAATTGGCCACTACGCTTGTTCTCCTAATATTTTTTTCCTGTAATCCTTTATTCCTACTAATTTGCTTTCCCAAGAAAGTCAAGTACCGGATGCATACTGTGTTTGTTTACTGGTGGTGACCTGACTGTCCACCTGACATTCAGTTTTCAGTACACTTTGACTTGTGGTATCAACGACTTTCTTAAAAATGTTTCCATTCTTGGCTTCCATCGTGTTTACCATAATCATCAGTCCCATCCATGTGCAATGTCGTGCAGTCTGAAATGGCTTTCTACCTGCCTTTTCCTAAGATGTACACTCCCACAGGACACAACACCCCTTTTCCTTAAGAGTTCAGTTGATTTATTATTTAGGAAGGGTCGGCCTTTCAAAGTAGTTCTAAGGTTGCAATAGAGGCGATTCTGTATTCTTTTTAATAAAAGTCCTTTGAAAACCCCAGTCTCATTGGTATTGTTTTTGTACCAGGAGCATAAATGGAAATGTATATTGGTTTTTGAAAGGTTTATTGTGACAACGATGACTTGTATTTTTACACATACTTTATTCCAGCAGGGGCAGCAAGTGAAAAATAGCACCCAACCAATCCACCATCATCCTGTCTATGCCAACTCATAGTTAAGCCCAATGCTTAACTCAACGCACCACCAACGTTCCTGAAAAATATTACTAATGTAATACTGATATTACACATGTCAATATAGTTCTTACTGTTTGTAAGTTTTATTATGTTTCAAAATGTTACATTTCTGGTTGTCAATGTTTGAATAACACTTGGTTTTTATTTCAATAAAGAAAAGATAAGCCGTCTTATGAAGGGAGATGAAGGCAGAAAAGGTTTTTTCTTCAGTCACCCTTTTCAGCATTGGCAATATGCTGGTTCTCAACTAAGCTTTGGGGATTTAAAAACTATAATTACCCCTATAATGCTATGATGACTGAGGGTTGGGGCTAAGTGCTATGATAGCCCTCACGGAGGTCTTAACAACAAACTGTGTGGACATGTGATGAGGACCTAGATAGAGAAGGGGGCTGCATCGCGACAGTGACCTCTGAGCACGTTCGCCAGGTTCTCACCGGGGAAGTCGAATGGATACAGTCTCATTGCTGTGAAGCCACCTGACAGTTTCAGAGGTCAGTGAGCAGTTTTAAGATGCCAGGTGTACAAACAAAAAGACCACATAAAACTGAAGTCAGCAGTCCGAGTTTTGTCTTGTCTCTGGACGTTTTAAGCAGCTGTGCTTGACAGTGTGGAGAAAGACTGGGAAGAGCGGGATTGTGGAGGAGTGAGATCATCTATGAAGATGAGGAAGGAAGGGGCCCCACAGGAAGAGCAATCTGTCACTGTTAGCGGAGGCCATCTTTTAATTAAGGCAGTGAGAATGTAGATGGGAAAGAACGGCTGAAACATTTAAAGAAGGTAACCCAGATGGGATGACTAGGTGTAACCCAGATGGGATGACTAGTTACCTTGGTTACATTACCGTATTTTTGCGTATATTTTTTTGCATGTGACTTTTAAATTGAAACTATTTTAATAAATAACATTTAAAGCATACTAATGTTTGTTTTAAGGCAAAAGGATTGCTTTTTTAATTTTTGTATTTGAACTTGTGATGTACCACTGAATAACCATTTTAAATTCAAGTGAATGATTTTAGTATCCTACAACTCTTCGTGTTTTGCTGTGCCATGGTCTCTAAGAATTTAACATCGGAGAGTGAAGCTTCTGGAAGCCAGTCTTTGTATAAGTGCGACTTCTTTGTGTCTGTGTTCTCACCTATTACAAAGGTACCATCTTTGTCGGGATTTTAATCCAAGTAGCATATTAGCACATACAGCTATCGTTATCAATGTTATCAAAAGTTACATAATTGCGCCATTTTGAAACTGAGATCAAGTAATTGGGCTAAACTCATCCATAGTAGCACATTTTAGTAAGGAGTCTTTTTAAAAAATTATAACTATTGGGACATTAAATAGACAGAAATTAGAGTCACAAGTAGGATTAGAGTCCCAAATTACCTAACTTTGTTTGGATTATGCTAGACCAGAGAGAAGTTATTTAAGAAGAGTGACTCATAAAATAGTTAAGCTAAAATACTTGATTTTTAAAGTTGATCTTTTTCTCAAGTTGAAATAAATTTGGGGCCAGAGTCTTTATCTGCTTTACCATCATTTTGATTTTGTACATAAAGCACAGGATCTCGATATCTAATGACTGTCTCAAATCGTGTGCTGAACTTTGTAAGAATCAGAACCACTTGGAGTAGACAGAAGAAGCTCAGTAACCAGCCCTCCGTGCTCAGTGCATCTTTGTCTAATTAGAGTGTGCGCGCGAATCGGTACGATCTCCTCACCATAGCAGCAGAAGTGTGGAAACCCTATCTCAAGAGTCATAACAACCTCTCATGGACAGTTAGCTAGGAACAAGCTATTATCAAAAGAGAAAACACAAATGCCACAGTAACAGATTGAAACCAGCAAAAAATCCCTTTCACTGGCAGCATTTTGGAGTCTAGGGAATTAATGATTTTAATTTTCCTCAGCAAACTTACACACCCATCACAACTTCCTTTACACTGAGTTCAGAGTTGTGCTAAATATTAATGAGGAAAATCAACCAGTACTGTTTGTCAAAGAAGATAATGCAGTGGCCACGATAGAAGGAAAGTATGCCAAACCCCATTGCCGTCAAGTTGACTCCAAGCAGCAGAGAGCTTTCCGAGGCTGCAGAAGCGAACTGCCAGCTGTCTGCGCTTGGAACTGGACCTCCCAGTTAGCAGCCAAGCACTCAGACCGCGACACCACCAGGTTCTCTAAAATATGCCAAGGCTCAGTATTTGGCTGATGGGAAGCTTAAAATGGATTCTAAAACTGCCTCAACTTACCAAAACCAGAACTACTGCCTTCCAGTAGATTCTGACTCTCAGCAACCCTGAAGAGGGTTTCCAAGACTAGGAAGCTTCCTCTTTCGCCTGTGGAGCGGCTGGTGGGTGTTAACCCTGCAGTCATCAGCCCAGCATTTACCCTACAGTGCCACCAAGGCTGGAGAACTGCCTCAACTTTGAATAATCAAACACTGGGAAACAAGGGGCTTGCTCAGCAACTGACCACCACAGGGACATTTCTCTGAGGCTTCGTGCTGAGTGAGAAGCTTCATAAGTAGAAGCCACAAAACAACAGTTTCATATGGTGATATTTTTGTTTAATAAAGATTTCTATGTGTAGTAGTCCTTATTTACCTTCATACAATGCACTGTTTCTAACCCATGTTATTCTGCATGCTGGTTGTGGACGATCCCGTTGGTGGATGCTGACAAGTTGCGATAAAGAAAAGCCTTGTTCTTAAGGGGAGTATTTAGAGGAAGAAGGGTGAGCCTGTTGCTCTGAGGTGGTGTGATTCCCGTTAAATGTACCTCTCAAAAGGTACCTACAATGAGAGTTGACACTTGGGCCTGTATCTCATTGCTGTAGCCATCCTTTAACCTAACTCTGGGCATGCCTTCAAATCTCCTAAGCCATTCTTACTCCCAGTGAGCTTTTGAGATAGATTTAGTTAGCCAAGGTAGCCAAACATAATTTGCTACGTAAATGACTCCATTTGGGCAATAGAATATTTTGCCAAAAATGGAAGAGGTGGCTATACACTTTGAATTGAGGAAGTTCCCCAATGCATGGCATTTTCATTGTGGAAACAAGGATACAAGGGGAAGTGTAACAAATAGGTGGGTTGAGATTGGTCAGAAAGCTCAGAAGAGCAAGCAATGAGTAAGAAATTATATCTTCAGAAAGTATATCAGATTCATGCTTTCCCAGTTCAAGTCAGGATTTTCCTTTCCCTTTGATTACAATTGTTAAGTCAATGTTACTCTTCAAGTCAGTAGGAATTTTAAATGTATAACACAGGTTTCTATATATTCCTCTTTGGAATGCATAGTTCGCTTGTGGATACACTGTAGATTAAGAAGGATGATGGAGCTGGAGATGGTAAGCTTCTGAAGTAATGGTGTTTTTCTGGCTTCTATTTAGACAGAACATTGGTGAGAGTATTCTTTACCTGTGGGTGGAGAAAGTGAGAGATTTCCTGATACAAAAAGCTCAGGACACAGAACCAGGTAGGATTGAAAGCGCTCAATGCTCTTTTACATTTATGGTAAATAAACTTTTGGGTAGATATTCTACAGATGAAAATCTGTATTCTGCTCTGTTGAGGGTTTATGTATTAAAATGTAAGCTTCTCTGAAAAGTTGACAGTCATACAATCATGGTCATTTCTTTGAAAAGTAGTTTGATGGCTGAAGAATGGGTCAAACTTCCCTGTTTTTTTTTTACATTTTTAAGGCTATATGAACATATAGGAACCCTGTAATGTGCCTTATCAATTATTATACTATGTAAATTAGACATTACTTTCACATGAGTCTAGTGTTGTAGGAAAAGAACATTAAAAATAGTGACTTATACAAGGAAATAAAAATTGCTTTTAAAGAAATGGAGGTGTTATTCACAAACTATAATATTCACCCTTTGAACAATTCAGCCAATTTTACTATATTCACACAGCTGTGCAACCAATACACCTAATCGAGTTCAGAACTTTTGGAAATTGTTAGTTCCATTAATTATTCTTTTATCGTGTGTAAGCCTATGGCAATATGGTAATTGCTAACATTTCTGATCATTTTGTTCATCTTTGTTCTGCTTTTCATAAATACCTTTTAGAAAAGAAGCTAACTTATTTTAATCTGATTTTATTTCTAAGTAGAATTTTATTGTTAGTACTGGTTAACTGTTTTTAAATAAGAAGAAAGAGGGTTTTTAAAAAAAAAGTAACAGTAAAAAAAAAAACCAAAAGTTATAAAAATTTCAGAATATGCCCGGAGAACCAGTTACTTAACACTCCGTTAGCAGAATTATTACACATATATTGTTGATGGTAGTTTATCTTTTTCAGAGCATGTCTCCATTTTCTACAGAAGCAAACATTTTTATTACTTTCAAGACAAAGAAAGTATTGTATTAATTGGCATGAAGATATCATGTCCATGTAATGATCTTTTTTTGAAATATTTTCAATTTTTTTATGACGCAAGTACTGATTTTTATAGCATTTTAGGACCTCTCTAGAGAAGAATAGTTTTTAAAATTCTTAAAAATTTCCAACCTGCCATTTAGAATGCAGGGCGATTGCAAAAGAGAACGCAACGCACACCAGTAAAATCTACTAGATCCCTCAGAAGTTTGAGATCACTTAACTAATAGGACATTTTTGTAATTATCCATATAAAAAATGATACTTTCCCCTCTCTACCTGCAATTCAGTTTAGGCACTCTTCCAATATTAGAGTTATTCATTTATTTGGTACATTTGATAATTTTGAATTTTTAGAAATTTTTTTAGTATTTTCCATTAGAATTTTCTTCTTACTGCATGTTAAAATGGAAGAATTTTTAATTCTGAAGAACTAATTAAGATAAGAGTTGATATTCAGGAAAACTCATGAATATTTTCTTCTCTAAGGCTCTCCATTTGAGTAAGTGTTTATTTTGGTCTTACTATTAGTTTTTAGTGCAAATTTACCTTTCGATTCTTAACAGTCCAGTATAGAAAATGCAATTGCACTGCCAAGACTCTGGTTAAACACCAAGACCTAGTCATTTTTAAAGTGTTATTTCTTACTTGCTTTGGTAAACTAGCCATAGTATCTCATATCCACATAGCACCAGAAGTGAAGTCGAAAACTGAAGAGGAAGAGGTTGAAAGTGAAGAAGAGCTCACTGAAGTGTGTGATTCAGAAACTCCAGGTCAAGCAGCCGAACCTGAAATGAGTGAAAACAAAGCAGGTATAATATTACTATCTGGGTTCATTTGAGGTGAGGAGGGTGGTAGTAATATGCATTATTCAGAGGGATGGGACAGAAATTTGGTGAAAATCCAGGGCTCCTGCTCTTGTTTCAAATAACTCCCATTCATGTATGTCTTTATGGACTGAATGTAAGCTTTTGTTTGTAAAAATGCAGACCCACCATTAGTAGATCAAGGGTGAGAATAATAGTGTCCAGTTTATGTGGGTCTTCGTGCTGTATTTGTCCAAAGGCCCAAATCAGTTTAAGACCAGGGTAAGATCGAGCATCCAGACTGCACCTGATTCCTTGTCCTGTTCCTGCCATGCACCAGTGTGATGACTTTTTGACATGTTTAAACCTCTCCGGCATTGTGTTTACACATGTTGGTTGACATATGCCCCATTAATTGTAAGACACAAACTGACTTGATGAGATTCAGCCAACCAGGGACTAGAAATAGGAGGGAACTTTGAATTGTTTTCACTGAATAACTTTTTATCCAAACTGAGGTAGATGAACCACTGAGCCACCGAATAACCCTTAACTCTGGTAAGAAACGGGCTGTTCTTTCTAAAGAAACTGGTTAATGGAATCATGAACTCATTGACATACCAGTGGGTGCATGATACCATGATGATATACTTAATTCCCTGAAATGACGTCGGAACAGTTTCGTTAGCAGGAACACAATCTAAAGTTACAGGTATTCCGGCACAGCGGTCAGCAGTAGTAGGAAGGACACGTGAATTTTGTTGTATCAACAGTTCTCACCCTTTTGGGTCTCAGGACTCCTGTGTTAGGCTGGGTTGACCAGAGAAACAAATCCAGTGATACTAATATATGTATATGTAAGAAAGAGCCTTATATTAAGAAGTAGTTATATATCAGGAAAACATCCCAGCCCAGTCCAACTCTTCAAGTCCATAAGTCTGATGCTAGTCAATAAGCAGAAAGGTGAAGCCACAGAGAGAGAGCGGCTGGCCTCCAGAGAGCTGTATCTCTCAGTACTTTCAGGCTAAACTCCACTCCTAGATTTTTATAAATCTTCAAGTTGACATGAAATTATGTAACTACCACAATTCCTTTATGCTCTAAAATATTTACTATTATACCTACCAGTGTATACGCCTGCAACAACCCAGGGTGTGAGTCCCAAACTACCACTTCGATTGAGTGGCTTCATTAAAAAATGTTGTCTACTGGGCAATGTGTCGGTCAACTTTTCAATCTAAGTTATAATTCAAGTGTATTTTTGAGGACAGGTGTTAAGCTCAACTTTAACAACTTTGTGTGGGTAGATGGACCAGACTGCCTACATTTCTTTCCCAGTTGCTCTCTCCTCTCATGCTGTCCCCCTCTAAGGCCAGGTGTTCAGTATTCATTTAATGTGCACAGAATGCATAACTGTGGGTTCTTCCCATTTCTAGAAGCCGAGGAGTTACCTCCCATTGACCATGGCGTTCCCATCACTGACCGCAGGAGTACTTTCCAGGCACACTTGGCCCCTGTTGTTTGTCTCCAACAGGTAAAGTACTGTGTCCAGCTCACTCTGGTGTTGTCTTACCAAGCGAATTTAAGTAAACATCCTTCACTTTCAGTATCATTTATTTCCATTCCTACCTTTAATTTTCACATAAGATAAAAATGATTTGTCCATTTTTTTTAAAACCCTAAATTACTGTGACACATGGAATGGTTTTCTTGTGTTTCTCTTTGTCACATCTCTCAGGATTGTATCTAAACTGACTAGAACCTAACCCTCTAGTGAATGCTCCAACCACGATCGCCCATTGTGGTGGTTGTAGACCACCATGGCACATCCTAGCTTGTCACAACGACTGTTTGTCCGACAGAGCGGGAGCCCTTGAAACGAGTCTGCTCCATTGCTGCCCCGTTAGCTAACGAGCAGTGCACAGCCTGGCTCAGCCCCTTTCCTACCTGAATTCTTTTTCCTTTCTGCTTTCTGATCTTAAAGTGACCTACCTATTGCTACAATTCGGGAGACGTTTCAGTCAAAAACTGTATTCCTAGGTCTCTGCCTTTCTCACTCTTTCCAGAGAATCCCTTCTTCCTTGCTGCTGTAATCCAGCCACCTTAAACTTTACTGCTGTACCAGGCAACGTCACCCCACCCTATGAAGCTGCATTAAAAACCGAAACCACTCGCATTACCTCCGCACGGCTTTGTAGCATGAATCTCTGCCTTTGGTCTGCAACTACTCGCTAACCTCTTCTCAAACCCTGACTTGTAGGAATACAGTTCTTTGGAAGGCTACCCTTTTGCTTTCTTTGAGTCTCCCGAAGGGGAAGTTCTTTTCTGCATTGACTTATGGTGGAGATAACAGCTTTGGGCGCACCCACCCTTCATAGCTCTTCTCCCAGGAATCCTGCTTTTGACCCTTGTACACAGCTTTGTTGCCAGGGGCCCTCCTTAAGCCTTCTGTTCTAAACCTGTTCATCCTGGCTCCTCTTGCTGTTGCTGGTCATAGCTGCTTAGACTTATAGGATCATAATTTGTGAGAGCTGAAACAAATCTTAGAGATCATTGTCTACTTCATTTTATTGATCAGGAATCTGAGGACCTGAAAGGTTAAAAAATGATGTACTCAAGATTGCACAACTTGTGATCCAAATTGGTCTCCCTGTCTCCAGGTTAGTCTTCCCTCCCTCCAATCTATATCCCATACTCCTTGTCCTTCCTCACCTTTCTGAAAAGTCTGGCCGTGTCTCACTCCCCTGCCCTCTAGTCTTTGCTGACTTCTGTCGTCTATGAGAGAAAGTTTAAGCTAAGCAACTAAAGTATAGGTGACAAGACCCTAGCCTGTCATTCTTGACACATCTGCCATTTACCCATTCACATTCTGTTACACCTACACAAAACCATTGCTCACCTCCCCGAACTCTTCTCTTTTATGTTCTTGTTAAGATTGCCAGAAAAAGTACCGGATGCCAAGTTAAATTTCAGTTGCAGATAAACATGACTGCGTGAGCTCGACTAACACTAAAAATAATTTGTTATTTGTCTGGAGCTCAAAACTGACTGGACATCCTGTACTGTATTTTTGTTTGTTAGATGGTACCCCTTGTCCCTACCCTTGCACATGCTGTCTCCTCCGAATGAGCTGTCTTCTTCCTGACCCACCTCCTATTCCTTTCTGATGCACAGCGACTGCCTCCCACTGGATCTCTTCCGACCTGGACCTCCCTCCTGCTTCCTCCTCCCGCACCTCAGTGGGCTCCAGATTTTGGTTCTAGAACATTTGGCACAGGCCGGCATTGTACACATAGGATGGACATACCTTGGGTACATTTGCAGAACTTAATGTTTAGAAATTCTCACATTCACACTGAAGAGCCTCTGCACAGGACCCCACATGTTCATGCACGTACGCTCAAGTGGCTAGCTTCTGTCCCTACAATTAGGAGGCATTTTTGAAGGTGGATCTTTCGGAGGCTAGAGGTACTCTTTGTTTTTACACTGCAGTGTAGAACAGGGTCAACGATCATTGTTAACTGACGTGGCTTAAGATGGCGTTCTGACATGTGTTTACAGAGCCAAGAAAAACATTCCTCAGCTTATTTCTCTCAATGCTTTTTTTAAAGGTGAAAATGGTTCTCTCCAAATTGTATGAGAATAAGAAAATAGCTAATGCCACCCACAACATTTATGCCTACAGGTGAGCGCTCAACATCATGTTAAATATGTACAATTTGTTTAAATGGGGGGAAATCGTGGATGGTTTTAAAAAAATACTCTTATATGGTGATTTTCTCCAAAATGAAAGTAAGGGACATGGATTTTATTTATTTAAAAGAAAAAAAAGAAGAATTAGAAGTAAAATGAGCCCATTTCTGCTATTAAGTATAACTTTCAATAATATTTTTATATATCCCCTTTTGTCTTTTTAATGGAAAGTTGTTTTTCCCAATACTTTACTCATATATTTTTCTTAATTTAAAAAAGAATTTATATATGTTTATATAATGGCTTTATAGTTACTATTTAATGGCTTGTAGTATTTGCTTGAGGCTCTCTGTCGCAAGATATTTACCTGGTTCTTTTGTGTTTCAGGTTTTCGTATCATTAGAAAGAGTCCTTGTATTTTTTAGATCATTTCCTGAGGGTCGGCGTTGGTTGTCTAGATTTCTGTTTTCGAAGTGAAGTCGGGGCCATACTGAAGAGAAAGAATAGGTCTCTATAAGTGGAATTAATTTTAAAAAGTGTGGCTGTTCTTTGAACTTTTGCTACATATCACCACGTTACTCCACTCCCCACCTCCTCATCCCCAAGTCTTTCTTGTAAACCTTTCAGTTTAACCTCCCTTTAACAGGGGATTAAAAGTGCATCTTTTACCACGTGCCTCTTAGTTTTGAGTACTGAGGATTTTAGACAAGTCTCTGCTCCTTTGTCAGTAAAGAGGCAAAGGGCACACGGTTTTTAATATACAAATAGGTGCAGGCTTGATAAAGGATATCCCATCTGCTGCCAACTTGTCGTATCTGACGCACGGTGACCACATAGACAGAGTAGAACTGCCTTGCTGCGTTGCTGAGATTTTAAATCTTTACTGGAGCAGAAAGCCTCATCTTTCTCTAGAGGAGCTGCTGGGGGGGCTCAAACCACCAACCTGTGCTCATACTCTGCATAACCCGGTTATGCCACCAGGATATCTTTGAAAGGATATGGCTTAGCCTAAACTCATTATAAACATAGAAATTTGATTCAAATTTAAAATGTGATTGAGACTAGTAAAAACTGAAACCCAAAAAAAGTTTACAAAAATAAAATCCACCACTTTTGGTAGTTAAGTTTTAATATTCTGAGTTTGCATATATTTGAAATGCCAAAATTTCCCACCCCCCAAAAAAATCTTTGTTATGTAATCTCTTTCTTGAGGACTAACCCTCAACAAAATGTTGATGAGTCATCAGCATGAAAATGAGGTATCACACTGCTCTCAGGGATTAGAATGTGTTATCAAGGAGGTAACTGATCACCACCCCTTACTCCTCTGTACCTTAAATCTGTCTCGTAAAATTGGCTTAATAGTGCTGTCTTTCCTCAATTGAACCAAACCAAACTCAGATGCCAACAAGTCGATTCCGACTCACAATCTGACCATCTGTGGGACTTCCAAAGCCGTCAGTACTTAGGGGAGCAGAGAGCCACCACTTCTTCCTGGCTGGTGGGTCTGAACCGCTGACCTGTGCTTACTGGACAGCACCTCCAAGGCGCCGGCAAATGAAGTCACCTCTAACTAATGGAGCCTGGTGACAGCAGCTGGCCAGCCGGTAGTTATTGAGTGGTTTCATGGCTGTAATACCATTCGTATCATTGATGCAGGCGTGTAGCTCCAGGCGTGGTGGTTAAACACGCCACTGCTAACCAGAAGATCAGCGGTTCCAATCCACCAGCTACTCCTTAGGCGAAAGATAATCACAGTCTGCTTCCATGTTCTCTGCTGCCCCACAAGGTCACTATGAGCTGGACTTGTCCACTGTGTGTTGGGCACATTAGCCAGGTCCTAGATGATACCAGTTGGGGAGGCCAAAGAATTCCACTAGATGGCAGACTCTGACCTGCCCTGGTTTCGTTTTTGAATTTCCAGCACCTAGCTGCCTAGCTGTTTTCTCCATTGTAGGCACGGCATCAATATTCCAAGTCCTAACTATCTAATATAAAAGGTAAAAATAGTATAGTTCATCTGTCAGATTGATAACCAGCCAATGGAAAACGATAGAGAGAAAAAGATCTCTTCTCATTCTTAACCAGAATGGAGAAAACAGAAAATAATACTGGTTTCAAGTAATATGTGAAGAGAGTGCACACTATAAAATTGGTTTTTATCTCTTTGACCTTTTATGTGCACTTTATGCGACCTCTTTTATGACAGGAGTACGCCCCTACTTTTATATCACTTCATTAAGCCTGCTGTGTACCAGGGGCTTCAAAGAGTTAATGGAAAAATGTTACTATCTTTTCATTCCTTTTTCCACAAACTGTTTGAAGCCCGTTCCTATAATGCTTCCGCACAGTATAAAAACCAACCCCCAACCGAACTCCCCGCCATAGCATCAATGCCAACTTATAGTGATTCTCAACGATGATGTAGAACTGCCTTCTTTTCAATTTCCAAGAATCTAACTGTTTAGGGGAGTAGAAAGCCCTGCTTTTCTTCCATGGAACTTCTGGTGGTTTCAAACTGCCAACCTTGCGGATCATAGCTGAACATGTAACCACTAGACCACCACCGCGCCTCTATCCAATATCTACTCAATAAATGTTCTGGAATGACTACTCTATGACATCACATCATCAGGGTAAACGGATTTGATTGAAGTAGGGGAAATCTGAGGTGTGCAAACTTACCTTCCTGCAGTAGCATTTCTGATTCAAAGGAAGCACTTTTTTTTTGTGGTTCCTAGCTTTCCAAATAAAAGGCAGTATTGATTGGCTAGTAAATCATCGGGGGCGGGGGGAGTATCCAGTATCTCCTCTAGTTCAAGAAGAAGAAAACAATGAAAACAAATATACTGACTTTAGAAGTAAGCGGATGAATGGAGATGAATATTAAGGAGTCAATTTAATTATACTGTTTTGAGGTACTGACGTGCAACCCTACTTTGTGTATTTCCAGGATATATTGTGAAGACAAACAGACCTTCTTACAGGACTGTGAAGATGATGGGGAGACAGCCGCTGGGGGGCGTCTGCTCCACCTCATGGAGGTAATCTCTACCTCACACCCACTGCCGCTGAGTAGATTCCCACTCAGGCCTTCGGTCAAGCCTCCTTACTTCTGTTCGTGTGAGCCATGACATTTCTCAACTAAACGGAGCTCTTTAGCTATTTACCTGAGAAACAGGTTACATCCGTTAAGCTGTAGAACGTAGCTTTGATTTCATTAGGAGTTAATTTGTAAACCTCGATGAAGTGCAATTCTGGGGGTGTGGAGCGGAAAGCAGAGGTTTAATCTCAAGGTGTGAGTTTCCCAGCGCATGCTGTCTCAGCTGCGGTCTCGTCTGCCCCCAGCGCCTGGGTTACCCCAGGCGCGAAAGGACCGGGCTGTTGTGAGCCATACGATTGGGTGATTTTCCAGCAGTAGGCTGCAGGTCTTTCTCCCTAGTCAGTCTTAGTCTGGAAGCTATGCTGAGACTTGTTCAGCATCTTAGCAGTTCAGAAGCCTCCAATGAGACATCAGTCCTGACTGTAGAAGCGTGTCGGTCAGGAGTCCCACAGAGAAGGTAAGAATTCTATCAAACCATCTCTATGCCTTTCAACTCATTAATAACCCAATTATTTTCAACTCTGGGCAATGCTTACTTCCCTTTTCATTTGACAAATTTTTACCCTTTTTTTTTCATTTCTGTCTTTGTGGAACTCATGTCAGTTTATTAAGTTCTCTTATGGCATTGTTTTAGGCTCTGAGAGATGTTCTTCCACAATTTCTCTTAAAAATCAGTGGTTTTTGTTAAATTTTAAAAAACAACCACATACTTAATTTTCAAAAGTTCCTTTTCCCATCTCTATTTTGTCTCAATGTCCTCTTCTGTTTTATGGATGCATTATCTTCTAAAGTTTCCGAGGATATACTTATTAGAGTACTTTTACTCGATCTTTTTGTGTGCATGGTTATTTGTTTTGTTTTTAAGTTGTTTTTCTCTTTAAAATTTTCCTCATCAGGTTCAGTCTGTCATCACACTGTTGTGCTAGAGACTTGTACTGTTGTGTGCAGTGGTTGTGTTCTAACCAGACCTGGCCTTGTAAACCTAGGGAGTGGACGTCAAGAGCAGCACTTTCCAAAATAGAAGGACGTCGCTGGCAGCCCCGTGCAGCCCCGTGCAGCCCCGTGCAGCCCCGTGCAGCCCCGTGCAGCCCCTGTTCTCTCCAGTTAAGGGTTCAGCAGCTGCTTTTCTTGGGTTCAAGGATAAAATGAGCTCTGCTGGCCAAAACCATGAAGACTTGGGACACGGGCTGCCTCCGACCTGTCCAGTTCCCCCAAAGTTTGGGACTTTGAGACAGGGTAGAACAGTGTTTCTTGTCCAGGTTGCCTGCTCCTTCTAACACTCCCTCCCCTCATTTGTTAATAGTCTGACTCGTTGTTTGTGCTCATGGTGCCCCCATGAGATAGATCAGTGGGGATTTTCAAATGTGAGTGTGCACGTGGGTGACTTCATTCCCCTTCAACACTTGCACGTAGACGTGTACTCTGTGTGTGTAACTCTTTATGCTTCTGGAAATCACAGATTTTGAATGTGAGGAATGTCTTGGTGATTGTGTCCCGCTGGTACGGAGGCATCCTGATAGGACCGGATCGCTTTAAGCACATCAACAACTGTGCCAGAAATATACTTCTGGAGAAGAATTATATCAGTCTGCCGGTAAGTGGCTACTGATCACGTGTGTACACAGGAAGTTCTCCTCGGTGTCTGTGAAGCCCAACAAAACATAAGACAGAAAATTAAGACCGAGTCAGGATGTGTGTGGTACATTAGAATCGTCTTTGCACTAGGAAGTTGGTGATTCAAGTTCTAGTCAGAAGATGTGACTAGCCATTTGTGCCCTTGGGCAGATCCCTTAATGGCCTTGAGCTTTAAGTTCCGAGCTTCATGGAGTTTTGCAACTACAAAAACTATCCGAGACCCTCTAGTTCCCACTTCTTAAAAGTGCAGCCCAGAGAAATAGCAGTCAGTCCCACTGGCTCCATGTTCTTGACGAGCATATGTTCTGCAAGTTATTGTCCTGTGTAGAGCCTGTAAGAAGGGCCTGTGGATTGCATCTGACCTCCTCCGACGTCATAAGACAACAGGAGAATCAGTCCAAGGCTAATTCTTTCTGAGTCAGGAGGCAGGCATGCCTCCAGCCTTCGTTCTTCAAGGGATAGCACCACTCCCCCTCCTACAGCTCGCTTTACATCTCAGCTGAGTGCAACTGCTGATGGCAGGGCCATAACACAGCTTCAGCCACCACACTCACGATATGAAGGCTTTATTCAGAAAACTGGCAGTGGACAGGTCAGGGTCAGATATGCTCGTGACACAGTTCTTCAATCAGGACAACTCTTCCTCAGCCATGCCCACAAACTGGCCTCCCTTTGGCCATTGACCCTTAGGCCTACAGCCCCCTGGCCTCTGCCCTGCTCGGCAATGTTGCAAAGCTCCTTTCGCTCTGCCTCAGCCCAAAGGCCCTGATCTGTGTGTGGGTCAGAAAACCTAGCTCCCCCATGGAAATGCCTGGGGGCACCCCACTGAGAAAGTGGCTTCCTGCCCCAAGGCACTCAGCTGTACTTGCTCTGCAAACCAGGAAGCTCACCCTTCTCTTCCTTGCTCCCGCCCGACTCCGTTGCTGTCATTCCTCTCTGGTGTCGAAGTTTTTGCCCCCAGATCTCATGAGTCCACACATTGCATTCCACTCCTGACTCTGGATTCTTGATGGTAGTGAGATCTCTCCTCCCGTGCTTCAGTGAGACTTTTATGCGCTAGGATGGGCAAACCGACCAGTCCCCACTTTGGCATGCCAAGCTTTGACAAGTATAACTAATCCTGTTAACAATCACTCACACCTGAACCCTGCCAGCAGCCCTGTGGTGGTGAACCCCAGGGACTCACATGCCTTTTGATGTCTTCTTCCTCATATTTTCAGTTGATTTTGTTCCATGTTTTAAATATATTCATTTTATTTAAACTCTGGAGAGTGATTAGATTCAATAACATTTAAATTACAAATACACAAATCTGATCCGGATTTTTCTTATATTACTCTTGATTTGCTTTAAAAAGTGCTACAGTAGATTATTAAGTGAAAGCTAAACTCCAAACTCACTTCCATTGCGGCACTCGGACTCACAGGGACCCTACGGGAGCGTGTAGAAAGCCCCGTCTTTCTCCCGTGGAGCTAACTGCGTGCCCTGTGGTTCGCAGCCCGAAGGGTAACCACCTCACCACCAGGGCTTATTAAGTGCAAGTGTCCTGTCACATAGAAGGATGACCCCTGTGGAACTGATTGGTGCCTCATGATTATGTCTATCTGTGTGACTGTACTGAAGGCCTCCCTAAGCCAGCATCCTCCTGTCCGTGGGGAGATAGATACCACATCCCTCCGTGTCTTTTTCAGGAGGAGTCGTCTAAGGCTACGGGAAAGAACAAGAAAGTGAAGAAGGACAAGAAGAGGAGCGAACATTAATTAATTCCTGAAGCTACATGAAAGGCCAATTGGCCTGTAATCACATCCGAGTCTCACAGTCATCAGAGAATATACATTGTGCAGTGAGAAAATTCCTGACTGCTCAAGTCAGCCAATCCATTGTGAACCCCAGTACACCAGTATTCTCTTTCTTGATTATAGTGTTTCATCTGCCCAAAGTAGAGAACTTATAAGATTTCCATGTGTGTTTCAGGCTTATTCGAGAAAACTAATTTGAACGTAATTACAACTTCATCTAATTTTAAGAAAGTAGCAGTTGCCCAGGACAGTACCTGAAATAACTGTCCATTTCAGTCTCATGTCATGTACCTTTGTTAGGTGGGAAAGAACTGTCTCTAGAGGCACATAACTCTCCGGTCTCTCGTCACTGGAGTTGTCCTTCTGCTCCATTAGTCTGCCCTTTGGCTGCTCCTTGATGTTTGATCTTGGCACGTGTCTGCTTGTGACTTATTTCCCGAGTCCGTTCCCTTTCATTCCACAGTGTTCACCACTGAGTCATGGATTTAAGTGCGAATCCACCTGCAGATAATGTACTGCTCAGAGGCTTCTCCTCTGCCGTATTTGTTGACATCCATGTTACGCCTCAATTTCTGTAGCAAATTGGTGATTGTGAAATTTTATAGTGATTATCTAGTCTCTACCTGCTTTGAGTTACTTCTCGTAAAGTAATGATATGGCGTGTCAGTAGTCTTCTCCCACTCAAGAACATGTGTTTGTGTAACCTTCTGATTTCTGTTAATAACCTGGAAGTACGTTTCTGTGCTCTTTACGGAGGAAATGGAACTGGACTCGAAGCTGGGCTGTGGCTCGTGGGGCATTTGTAGAACGGGACAGAGGGTGGCAGAATGACCCTGGAATTGAGCAGAAATATGCTGTGTAGTTAAGACAAAATGTGATGCACACTGCCATTCCCGCCCCAGACAAAACCTTGTCAATCCCATGATCTCGTGAAGGGGATGAACAAACCTTTTTGATGGAGACAACCAAGAAAAACCCCTCTTTCCCCGAGCCGACCAAATCTTCCTAAGTCTTCGGTTCCTTCCATCTGCAAGTTATTCAATTTACTTCTAGGCATTTGGATAATAACTTTACTTTTAAGATGTAATAAGTACTTATCTATTTCCTTTGAGAGATGATTGTAAACACTTGCTAAAAAATAATGATCTCACATTTGCCTGGGATTCTGTTCCCAAGAGGGAGGGAACAGGAAATAGGGGCAACTTTGGGGTGGCACCACAGCATGGACAGTGTCAGAGAAAGGGGTAGGCAGATGTTTGTTCCTTCTCTCTGATGTTTTGCCTTTTAAATATCCCACATCCTTACTTGGTATTTTTAACGTAAATCTCATGCATAGGCTTACATTAAGATGGAGTCTGAGGAATTAAGTTATATTTATTATTAGTGTGTTTAGTGTTGTCAGTTACCAAGAGTCATCAGAAGATGATCCATATTACCTCAAGTTCTATAAAATTAACTGTCCTAGGTACTGGTAAAGTAATTAAAGAAATTAGAGACCATTCCCTAACTAACATAATTTTACAATTTTGACATGTACAAAGAGATGTAAAACAGCAGGGGTTTGGTGCTGCAGAAAAAGAAGTGTGAGCTCCTTTTTCTGCGATATCAAATTAGTCTTGAAGGCTGTTTTAGCCAATATTTATTTAAGTCTTTACAGAAAACAAAGCCCCCTATATATTCTAATTTACCCTTATTTTAAAAATATATATGTCTTAATTTTGTGTGTTTCTACAAAGTTTTAACCATATTTTACTGACTAAAAATCTCATCTCTTTTGTCTAAAGACAGCTAGCTCGTAAGAAAGAGAGATGAAAAATTCTCAAATTTTAACCCTGAGTTATTTCATACTCTGACCATTACGGAGACCCTAACTAATGACAGTAAGATTTTATTTTTCCCCCTCTATTAAAAAATTTCCTTGATTAGAGGATTTTCAGATTCTCCAAATAATAATTTTTATAGCCAGATCTATGCTATGGCATATTTTACAGTACATTCTAGTAATTGAAATGATTATCTACATGCCAATATACGCTCAAGTAGCATCTACTTTTTAAATGGGAATCGCAGTAGCTCCATCAAAAGTATACTTCGGAGGGGTATGTCATGAAACAGAACCTGTATTAAGAGATTTATATCAAACTGATCATAACCAAGAGACAGCGTGAAGCAGGTCTTGTTTGAAGAACAAGTGGAACTTATTGAGAGAATTGCACAAATCACCTGTAATCTCACTATCCAGAGATGGCCATTGTTGACATTTGGTATGTACATTCTTCTATTTTTCTCCGATGCATGATTTTGTACATATGAATATTTTTCTTTCCACAGATAAGAGTATTAAATTGTATATATTGTTTTGTGTTCTGTAAATTTCATATAGAAGTGTAATATTGTAAACATTTTCTCATATCAATAAATATTCTATGGCACAATTTTTTATTGTGGTAAAAAAATTTGTATAACACAGAATATCCCTTTTAACCATTTTGAAATATATGTGTGCCACTTGCTCATTCCAAAACTTTTCCCTCATTCCACCCCAAAATGCTGTCCTCATTCAGCTCAGCTCAAACTCGGTTGCTCACCGGTCAAAAAAGTCTTGATGGCCTTGTGCAAATTCATTGTTTCACTAGTTTATAAAGATTCCCTTAGGTTAACTTATAATGCAGGAAGTTCCTTCCACAACTTCAGGGCAAAGGGGCCATTCCTTCTCCCCCTTTGATTAGGAAAGAAAATGATATTTTTAAAGGCCAGCCCCTGTAATTTCATCGTCAGAATTGCACTGTAAACAAAGTAGGCCTACAAAGTACAGCTTGACTGGCAGAGGTGGAGGGCACTATGTACAGCTCTATTCACTGCAGCGCTGTTCACAATAGCAAAACAGCTGGAGCTGTGAGCAGCCGTCCGCAGATGAATGGAAAAGCCTCCCGGCTTACAGAGAGCAGCCAGTATGGATGCCAGTCACAGCACCCCCAAAGCTGCTGTGTATGGCTAAGTATGCCTGTCACTCACTGTGAGTACCTGTACTCAGGAGGAGGGCACTCGTGGATACTCCTTAGGTATAACCAAATCCCTCTTGGAGATTCGAATCACAGTCTCATGGGACATCTTGGTCAACCCCATAATAGGGTTCACAAAGTTTATAGTCTACACCTTGGTCTGGTGGGCAGTGGGCAGTGTCTTACAAGTGTGCAAGCAGCCGCCTAAGATAAGACCTTTGGTCTCTATTCTTCCAGAGAAAAATAGAGACAAGGAAACCAAAGACACACACACAACTTAATCTACAATGTAGACTCGATGTGAACCACAGCCTCACCACCCTGAGACCAGAGAAATTAGATGGTGCCCATCTACCACTACCAACCCTTCTTAGAAGTGTCGCAATAGAGGACCCCAAGAGATTGGAGATAAGGTGGAACAGAACCTCAAATTCTTAAAAACCACACCACCAGCAGCAAGAAAAACACCCTAGATGTTCTGAACTGGTTAAGAAGAAAAGACTCTGAGACTGTTACCCTTAAATCGTTTTTAAAGCTTGAACCAAAACTTGCCTGAGGTCAACTTTTAGATAAGATATTGGTTCACAAAAATAAAAATCACCCATGAGTCCCGTGTTCCTTTCTTTAGCATAACAAGTATGACACCAAATGGTCGACAAGTAATTTAAAACAGATGAGAATGTATGAGGGAGCAGGGAAACGATATTAATGAAAAAAAGACAACCCAATGGAAATTATTAGGAATGTTCATGCATTCTCAGGACGGTAACCAGTGTCACTGAATAAATGGTGTAGCTCTGTCTGTGGGATCCAGCCCCACATCTGGATGGATCCTAAGGGGGCAGCTATGTAATTGAGTAAATTAAAGAGACCTGCAAAGACTCGCCTCTTCCATGGAGACTGGAACCAGAGAGAGGAGGAAAGTAGTCTCCAACAGGCGTCTATAATCTTGGACATGCAAGCCACATCATACACATAGGTCACAGGAAGGGGGTACATTAGAGGCATACAAGTCATAGGAAGGCGAGATACTAGGGGCCCACCCATAATAGGAAGGGGAGGTACTAGCAACACATATGTAACAAGAAAGTGGCTTAACCTTGGCCTTCCCTGAGCTGGCTTGATCTGAGGTGTCCCTGAGCAATTCTCCAGGGGAATAATGTGTGAACCTTGTTACTAGGCAGTGGGCCATACTGGTGGGCAGTGGGATGGACAATAGGGTTTGATTGCTCTCGATGGTAGACAAACTTCAGACAAGTAGCCTTCAAGTGTACGTAGTAGCAATTATGTGCTCGCAAACACTTTATGATTAGCATTATTAAAGGGAGACATTATGGGAAATAACTTTTACTTAGGAGAATGTGCATGGGACCCATCTCCAACCCATGAACGTGAAACAGAACGTTCTGAGAGGAATCTAAGGTTGGTTGCTGATGGCTCTCGGGATCAGCAGGTAATAGGGCAAGCTGTTGTCCCCAGTCCAAGAAACCAGATGCAGGATCCAGGCCCAGCAGAAAAGTGAGCTGGTATTCCCACAGCTTCAACTTTTATAGGAAATAGAACACAATCCTGAGGAACCAGACTTCCAAGTGCTCCAGGGCTGTGACCTGAGTAAAGGGGGTTGCACTCCACCCTAACCCCCCTCAACTGTTTGGCTGCTGCCAGCATATCCCGTCATGGAGCTGATTACCTTACGTTGGGTCACGTCACCGGGAAGGACTGAACTGCCACCCTACTGGATCCCCTACTGCAGTAGCATAAAGAGAAGGAGTCTCATCACAGCTAAAGGGTGTGATACAAGCAGACGTCTGGAGAAGTTTTGTGGTGGCACTCAGCTGTGCTTCCTCACTAGACTCGGGAGCCACTGTCTGGGCTCAACACCTCAGAACCAGGGAGCTCAAGCTGGAGTCTCCGGCAGACCCCAAATGGAATATCAGCCCAGGTTTCATATGACTTGCTGGTCATATAGTTGTGTGCTTGCTATGCAATCAGTCCCAACAGCAGAACCCCCATGGGGTCTTCACGGAGACTAGGGGAAACCCCCCCACCCCCCGTCCCCAGTCTCACTGTTAGGGAAAACAAAACAAAACAAAACAAAACAACATGCAGACAAGCTGCAACAAATTGCCCCCAGATTCCTCAGACCCTTAGTTTCAAAGAAAGACTATCATCCAGTACATGTTATGCTGTGATGAAAGGTTGGTGTCATGCAGCTATCTTGACAAAACAAATTCCATGGCTGATGAATTTAACCTTCGAATCTTAGACCATTCCCCTGACCCACGATCAAGGCCTCTTTAAGACAAAATGATCGTTCTTGGTTTAACAGCAATTACTTGCCTTACCAAACCCCCAAACCAAACCCACTGCCAGTGAGTCGATTCTGAGTCATAGCAATCCCAAGGTTTCTAAGACGATGAATCTTTACAGTAGCAGACAGCCTTGTTTTTACCTGCAGTGTGGCTGGTGGGTTTGAACCTGGACCTTGCCATTAGCCGCCCGACGCCTAACCCACAGGACCACCAGGACTTCTATTTGTCTTATAGCGTCACATCATCAACAGCCAATCAAAGCATCCTGCACATGTTGTATATGTGTACTAACCAGGAAAGAGTTAAGGATTGAAAGAGGTAGCTGAATAATTCCATAGTCCCACCACAGACTTTCTTGTGTATGGGGGCTAACTTCAGAATTCTTCTGCCTCCCTTATCTCCAGCTCCCTGCATGCTATGGTATTTATCTATGGTATAATTGAGAATAATGATTATCATTCATCAAGCCTAAGTCATCTTCCGGCCAATTCTCTTCCATTGGGATAACACCCCAAGGGTGATTTAACTCCGTCTCATATTACATTTGATCACCAGCATCAGTATTGTTATAATTTGTATTAGCTACTTATCAAGTCTACTTATTATATCTGTGTGGTGCCACCCAGTAGTATCGTGCGCTGCTCAGGATACGTGGTACAATCTAAATCAGACATAAGTATAATCACTTACTTCGTTCCTCCCAGCACAATCTACCTTTCCTCATAGAAGCTTTCCAAACGTCGTGAGGGCCAACCACATTCCCTTTACCTACGCACAGGGTTTGACAGGTATTGGTTCCCAGTGAGGGAGGCGTCTACAAGACAGCATGTCATGGGTTGAATTGTAGACCCTCAACTGCATTGTTTACCCCCTAAGTATGTCAACTTGGCTGAGCCATGATGCTCAGTGATTTGGCAGTTATGTAATTATGTAAGCAGCCCTCACGCTAGGGACTGACGTGAACAGTCAATACCTTGATAAGGGAATGAGGCAGGGATGTAACATGCTCACGCAGATTACAGGCCCCATCTGATGAAAGGGGAGTTTCCCTGGGGTGTGGCCAGCATCACCTCTTATCGTCCCGAGTGAAAGGAAAGAGTGGCAAGCAGAGAAAGGGACCTGACTACTACCAGGAAAGATGAGTCAGGAGCAGACTGTGTCTTTTGGGCCCAGGATCCCTGTGCCAAGAAGCTCCTAGAATCCTTAGACCCAGTGGAAGATTGACGCTTGCGGACATCCAAGAACTGAGAAGGAAAGGAGACCGTGCCTTCCCCAGAATGGCTGGTAGAGAAAGGCTTCCCCTAGAGTCGGTGCCTCTGAACTGTGAAAGAATAACGTCATGTTTGTTGAAGCCGTTCACTTGTGCTGTTTCCACACTAGAGAACACTAGAGAACTTTGACATAGGCCACGCCTTCCCACAGGCTGGACCCCGGCGTTTGTGTTGCAGCATGCTTTTGAGTCAGATCCAGACTCATGGCGCTCCTCGGCTGTAATCTTTACCAAAACAGATTGTCACGCCTTCCGCCGAAGGAGAGTCTGAGTAGGTTCGAACTGCCCATCTTTCCGTCCGTCAGTAGAGAGGACACCCTGGACCTGTAACAGTGTGCTTCATGCCCACGAGTTGCACTATAGAAAACGATTGATTAATAATCACTCATGGACCTAAAGTTCAGTTCCTTAAGATGCGGTACTCTCCATTAACAAATGTTCATAGACTGGGGACTGAAGTCTCCATCAGCACATGCCCTGTGCGTTGTGATGCCTGGTCTTGGTGCCTGGGAGGTCAGAGACTCTCTGTGAACTACGGCACCAAAACACCCAGCTTCGGTGGAAGTGCAAGCTCATCCCCTCTCAGTCAAGGTTTGGGTACGTGGGCTTCACTTTGATGGTGAGACCCCTACTATCAATGCAGTGTTAACCGTCTCACTTGCCTTTCTTATGAGAGGGGGCCTTGGAAGTCCTGCACCCCCAGCATTTGCTCCAGATGTGTTTTGATTCCAAACATGCTTCTACATTAATAACAAATGTCTCTTCATCACTTGCTCCCAGCCCAACTCCTATGTCTGTTCTCCTAATGCTCTTATTTCAAGTACATCACAGCCGCTTGATCCGCCATTCCTGTTATTGCTACTGTGTAATCTAGTTTTCTTCTTATTATTAGGAATTAATTTTTGACACCAAAATATTGGGTGCTGTGGTAGCTACATAGTCTGGTGTCAACTTGTGAAGGAGTCTAGCCTGTCAATCTGGTCACAGCTTGATGCCCTCATTGAGAGAGCGACGGAGAAAAATAGCTCACTGGAGGCCAGATACACTCACTCCCTGAGACATTACTGATAATGAGCCTGATGGAGCTCCAGTGATCAGCTGGAGCCCTGGAGCTGGAGGACCCACACGGAGACCCATGCCAGCGCTGACATACTTCCACCGCCACTGGATCCAGGAGACTTTCTACCCACTGGCCTGTGATCTTCCTGCATTTGGTGTCATTGCATGTGTTGTATGAGTCTGAAGAGGATTTATAGAGTGGGATCAGACATATGGGCTAATATTGGGCTTATGGACTTGATTTGGACTGGGCTGGGATGTTTCCTAATGTCCAATTGCTCTTTGACATAATGTTCTCTCTTACACACATATGAGTCTCCCTGGATTTGTTTCTCTAGCCTACCCAGGCTAACACAGCTGTTTTAGGAAAGACCATGGGAGGAGTAATCGCTGCCCAGTGGATCTTGGTTTGGATATGCCACCTTAGGTCCTGTCTAGTCAGTTCTGACTCATAGCAACCATACGTAGAACAGAACAGAACTCTGCCTGCTCCTGCGCCATCTTCATGCTTGTTCCCACGTGTAAGTCCATTGGCGTAGCCATTGTGTCAATCCATTTTATCGAGGGTCTTCCTCTTTATAATTGCCCCTCTACTTTAGCAAGCATGATGTCCCTTTTCCAAGGACTGGTCTCACCTGATAACATGTCCAAAATATGTGACCCAAAATCTCACCATCCTCATTTCTAAGGATTGTTCTGGTTGTACTTCTTCCAAGACAGTTCTGGTTGCTCTTTTGGCAGGCCATGGTACTTTCCTCGATATTCCTCACGGGCACCATGATTCAAATTCATCGATTCTTCTTTGAGCTTCCGTATTCACTGTCGATCTTGCACAATCATATGAAGCAATTGAAAATACCATGGCTTGGTCAAGCTCACCTCAGTCTGGGACTGAAAAATAACATCCTTACTTTTCAACACTTTAAAAAAATCATTTTATTGGGGCCTCTTGTAAGAGCCTTTATCACAATCCATACATATACCCACTGTGTCAAAAACCTTTGTACATATGTTGCCATCATCATTTGCAAAAGATTTTCTTTCTATGAGTCCTTGGTATCACCTCATTTCCCCCCTTCCCCAACATCTCTCTCTCAAGAACCCTTGATAATTTATAAATTATCATTTTTTCATGTCTTACACAAACCGCTGTCTCCCCCCACCTTCCTTAATGTTGTCCATTCCCCTGGGAGGGGTTTATATGTTGATCACTATATTCGGTTTCTCCTTCCGAGCCACCCTCACTGCCCCTCCTGGTATCACTACTGTGATTATTGGTCCTACGGGGGTTATCTGTCCTGGATTCCCTGTGTTTTGAGCTCTTATCTGTACCAGTGTATGTTCTTTGGTCTCGCTGGATTTGTAAGGTAAAATTGGGGTCATGATACTGGGGGAGGGGGCGGCAGGGAGGAAACATTGAAGAACTAGAGGAAAGTTGTATGTTTTTTTGGTGCTATACTGTACTCTGGCTAGCTTGTCTCTTCTTTATGACCCTTCTATAAGAGGATGTCCAGTTGTCAACCTATGGGCTTTGGGTCTCTACTTCACCCTCCCTGTCACATTCACATGAATAGATTTTTGTTCTGGGTCTTTGATGCCTGATAACTGATCCCATCAACACCTCATGATCACACAAGCTGGTGTGTTTCTTCCATGTGGACTTCGTTGCTTCTCAGCTAGATGACCACTTGTTTATCTTCAAACCTTTAAGACCCCAGATGCTATATCTTTTGATAGCCATACACCATCAACTTTTTTTTTTACCACATTTGCTTATGCACCCATTTTGTTTTCAATGATTGTGTCAGGAAGGTGAGCCTCACAGAATGTCAGGTTATTAGAACAAAATATTCTTGCATTGAGGTAGTACTTGAGTAAAGGTCCAATGTCCATCTGCTGCTGCCTTAATATTTAACATAAATATATGCACACAGATCTAGTTTCCTATCATTATATAAAAATATATTTACATATGTACCTGCCTGTATTTAATCTCTGTACATGTTCTTTGCCTCCTACTTCTTTCCTCTATTTCCTTTTACTTTCCTCTTTTCCCATTATCATGGTTGGCCTTCATTTGGGTTTTGGTAATTCCTCTTGGCTACATTGCCCTTGGTCAAGCCCCACCAGACATCCTACACCCTTCTTGCCATCGGTTTTAGATCACTTGTTGCTCCCTTGGCTTTTCAACATTTTCAAATGGTCTTGTGCTGCATAGTTACCCAATTCAATGCACCATTTGATATCCTGACTGCTGTTTCCATGAGTTTTGATTGTGGATCCAAGCAAAGCAAAATTGTTGGCAACTTCAATCTTTTCTCCCTTTATTATGATGTTAGCGATTGATCCAGGTGTGAGGATTTTGGTTTTCCATACTATCTACTAGAACATCTGTCTTTTCAGGTTCCAGAGCCCATGTTGTTCTATTTAACATTTTTTCTTTCCTGGTGATCCTTGTGTTCCCATTACCCCCCTAACACCATCTCTTCCACTAAACAATAGAATATCTGCATGTCTACCCACACTAATAGAACAGTGTGTTCTTGTTATGTGGACCTTTAAAAACAATACTTTATTGAGTTTTTGTGCTGGTCTACACAGCAAGTTCAGTTCCCATGTGATGATTTCCCCACAAGTTGTCCAGTGGCATTAATTTTATCGTTCACGTTCTCTTTAATATGTTCAGTTTGTTACCTATCCCTTACTCTAGTTTCTCTAGCCCCTTGTCTTCTCATCTTTTCCTTTGAGTAATTATTAACCTTTTGGTCTCAGACTGCTGGTTTTAAAGTGGGGCATGGCTCTTATGGATAAGATTCTTCTCACTGTGTACTGCTCTGCTTTTTGAATAAAAGACCATCTCAAGAGCTTGGCTCCAGATTTAAAAAACAGTTCAAGGTGAAATCTCTGTAAGTCCTCTGCTCTCTACTGTCCTGGTTGTTCTGGGTTTCTTTTATACTTAAAATAGGAATTTGAGTTTTGCTTTGTATTTATCTCCCCTTGCATCCAGGACCAGCAGCTATCGTGAACCTTGTCAGAAGAGTCCGTGGGGGTGACTGGGTTCATCTAGTTCTGTTCTCATGAAACATGAGCTCGCACCTTTTGTAAACTTGTTTGTTTTTTTGACATCTTTCTGCTTTGTTCCTGGTGAGTTGAGACGTGTAGTCGTGTCTTGGATGAACACTCAAAAGACCCTAGATCTACTCACTTCCTAGGATGCAGATTATGATTTTTGTCAACTATGTTTTTTTATGTGCAAGTAAAATTTTGTGGAAAGTGAATCAATAACAATTCCAGCAATACATCAACAGGAAACTCCCAGAAATTCAAGCCCGATTCAGAAGAGAATGTGGAGCGAAGGATATTATTGATGACATCACATGACCTTGGCTGAAAGCAGAGAATACCAGAAAGATGTTTGCTTCTGTTTTATTTGACTATACAAAGCCATAAGACTGTATGGAGCACTAAAATCTATGGATAGCCTTGAGAAGAATGGGGATTGCGGAACACTTCATTGTACTCATCTGGAATCTAGACCAAGAGGCAGTCCTTTGAGCAGTGCAAGGGAGTACTGGGTGGCTTAAAATCATGAGAGCTGTGTGTTAGACCTGTATCTTTTCACCACGCTCATTCAATCTTTATGCTGTGCAAATAATCAAAGAATTCGCACTACAGGGAGAGGAATGCAGCATCATGCATACAGGAAATCCTATTAGCAAGCTGCAGCATGGAGATAGCACAACCTTGCTTGCTGAAAGCAAGGAACATCTGAAGACGCGCACTTATGGATGAGGACCAAGGACAGTCTTTAGTATGAATTACAATACCATATAAAGAAAACCCAAATCCTCACAAGTGGACCAAGAGACAACATCTTGATAAATACTGAGAAACGATTGAAGTTGTCAAGGATCTAATTCTGTTTGAATCCACACTCAATGCTCATGGAAGCAGCAGTCAAGAAACAGGACAACGTGTTGCATTGGCAACTGTGCTGTATAAGAAGACCTCTTTTACGTCGGAAAGAGCCAGGGTATCACTTTGGGGACTAAGGTGTGTCTGATCGAAGCCGAGGTATTTTCAGTGGCTTCCTACGCTTGTGAAAGTCGGACATCAACTGAGGAAGACTGTAGAAACGGCACTTCATCCACACATCATACAATTCAAATAATTCAATCATACCAAGAGGAGCTGCACAATCATCACCACAGTCAATTCGAGAACATTTTCTTCTTCCTCGTGCTTGTTGTTATTTGTGTAATTTTTATTTCAATTTTGCCAAAAATACACACAACAAAGCATTCTCCAATTCAATACCTTCCACACCAGTTCATTTGCATTGTGGTGCTGGTAAAGAATATTGAAAGTATCATGGACTGCCAGAGAACAAACACATTTGTCGTGGAAGAAATACAGCCAGAATCTCTTTAGAAGTGAGGATGGAGAGACTTCATCTCACATGCTTTGAACATATTATCAGGAGAGACCAGGCCCTGGAGATTGACATCATGCTTGGTGAAGCAGAAGGGTATCGGAATGAAGACGACTCTGGATCAGATGGATTGACAGTGACAGTAACGTTTGACTCAAACAATAATTTTGAGGATGGTGCAGGATTGGGTAGTACTAGATTCTTTGGTACATAAAATTGCTATGATTTGGAACAGATTTAACAGTGCAGAACAACAAAAACATGTTATTGCAATTGGCTGTTATCCCCTGGCTCCTAAGCCTTCAAACTCAGAAGACCAATGTTGGAAGGTAGGTGGTTATGTCAGAGGAATGTTCATATATATGTCTTGAATAAATAGAGAAGCTTGTATGTACATCTTTGCATTGACATATACCAATAAACATCTGTTCTTACCTATGTATGTCTCCCTATTTACCTATGTACGAGTTTCCATTTGGTCTCTATTGATCCTTATATTCTTTTATTTTCCTGTTTTACATTTATTTGAAATGAAATCTAGACACGTTTGAGAATTCATACACAAAGACAGAAGACTTGCAGTGCACAGGGTCTGAAGCAATACTGATGAGCATCAGGAGTTCTTACAATTTAAGTGTGACAAGAATAACCCAGAAAGCTTGTTAAAGCTCAGATTGTTGGGTACCATCCTCAGAGATTCTCACTTATGAAGTTTGAGGTGGAGCCTGTGCACCTGCCTTTTTAACCAGTGAGTATTCCAAGTGATGCTGATTCTACTGGTCTGTGAACCACAAATTAAATAGCTCTTTGCTGCTAAATAAGTTTAATTTTCTTCCCAATGTGACATATGAGGACCTGATGCCAGGGGCTTAAGTGGAGAGCAAACATCTAGAGAATGATGAGGGCAATGAATATACAGATGTGCTCTACACAATTGACGCATGTATGGATTGTGACAAGAGTTGCATGAGCCCCCAATAAAACGATCAAAATAAAATAAAAAACCTTGGGATGCTGTAAACTAATTTCAACTCCATTAAAATATTCTTCTAAACCAGCAAAATGTATAAGCCAAAAATAGATTTGAAACATTTTTAGTTTATGCTAGGCTTCTCTGTGGAAATTGTGGCATGGAATATATATAACCAAAAAAAAATGAAGTAAGTAACAACAGTATACTTAGTATACTTACAACAGAAATCTTTCCTTTTTCTAAAGAATTAAACCAAATCGGGAAATCAACATAAATCAACATGATCTCGGGCTCATGTACAATGGTTTGTAAGATTCAATGAAAACAGCAAAAACAACATACAGCATCAAATTCTTGGGGTTGGAGTTTAAATACAGTTGGATAATATTGAATTCAGATCTCTTACTGTATAGGGACCTGTGTCCCGAGTAAGGGGTTGCATGCCACTCAAATCTTCCGACAGCAGATCCCATCGTGGAGCTGATTACATTATGTTAGATCACATCATGGGAGAGGTCTCAACTCTTACACTACCGAGTAGTCTGGCCTAGCCAGGTTGACACAAAATCTAGCTATCACAAGAACTAATGACACAAATCCTCCTGGGAGCATGCTTCCTAGCTCTGAACTAAAACATGTTGGAATTTTTTCTAGTGAGAAGGTTCATAAAGGAGACTGCTTAATTCGGTAAAAACCCAGGGAAACACACCAGCACATGCTTCCTTTCCCCTCTCCTTTCTGACTTACTCTTTGCATCACAATATCAGGATAGGGATCTCATCCACCTTATTCACTTAGTTGTGGTTTATTGTATCATATTTAATAGCTAGAGAAGATCAGCCCTTAACAAATTCCTCCTCTAGGTGACAAAGCTCTTTTCACCAATAATTACTTTTTAATATTAATTTTCTTCATTAATTCTTTAGTTTTGAATAACACAATTGGAAAGAATAAAAATTTTAATGTAATCAGTTATTTAAATACCTCTTTTTTTTGATACAGTGGTAAATCATGCAATATTTGCCTTTATAGGTTTGATTTATTTCCCTTGGCCTTATGCCCACCAGGTTTCTATCTGCTACACTATGCTTCAGGGACTCGTTGATGTTCATGGCCATCACCGTAACCTTCTGTACGTCCACCTGACCCTCAGTATCTGTGGGCCCTGCATTTGTGGATGCAAGCCACCACACATGAAAAGTGTTTGGGGGCTGGAGAAGACATATCCTGGTCAAAACCATCCTACAACGTCTAAGAGCAAGTACACAGTGCCTTTAACATAGGCCTTCATCATATTCGATATTCTAAGTAATCTAGAGATGGTGGGAAGTACACTGGCGAATGTGTGTAGGTGAGAGGGTTTCCTGACCGTGCTGTCTACATGACTCTTACTTCCCTCTGGGGTTCTGTGGTATACAGTCCTCTTTGATAATCCCTAACGCTCGGCTGCATTTCTTCATCTCAAGGAGTCTTCAGGGCTCTGCCTGCGTGTCCACTCTCTGCATCAGCCCTAGACACTCTCCTGAGAGTGTTGTTGGTTCTCAGAGGGGATCAACATGGAACCCCATGTATGCAGACTAGAATGGATCCAGAGGACTTGGTCCTTCTTAAAACGAAACACAAGTCCCATTTTATTGTGTTTTCAGTGAGGGTTGTCATGGCAATTTAGTTTTCCATTTGCCGTTTCCCCCACAAATCCTGTAGCGAGAGTCCTTACAGCTTTTCACAATGTGCCAACCTGCTCTTTCATTCTGTTGCTTCCATGGCAGCACTCTAGCTGTTCTGTCTTCTTAGCTCCATATCTTTGCTTTAGAATAATTGTTGATCTTTGGTTTCTTATAAATGTAGTTTTAAAATTTTTTAAAAATAAAGGACAATTCTTTTTTTTTTCTTTTAAAAATCTTTTTATTGGGGTCTCGTATAACTCTTACCACAATCTATCCATCCATCCATTGTGTCAAGCACATTTGTACATTTGTTACGATCATCATTTTCAAAACAGTTTCTTTCTACTTGAGCCGGTGGTACCAGCTCCTCATTTTTTCCCTCCCTTCCCCACCCTCCCTCCCTCACAAACCTAAAGGACAATTATTATTTTGGTGCCAATATGTTATTTCATTAAAGGTTGGTTTCAGAGAATAGTTTCTGTTCCAGGGTTAGAAAGTATATCAGGCTGGTTGTCTGAGGGAGTCATCCAGTCTCAACTGCTAAGCGAGGCTGGAGTTCTGTTCCACATTTCCCTCCCATTCTACCCGGGTACCTGTATTATGTAGCTGACCAGAATAGTCAGTAGGAGTGTCTGGGTACTATCTAGTTTTTCCGATCTCAAAGGACCTCTGGAATCATCTAGAACTTTTCTAGTCCTTTCGGGAGCAGATCTCCAGGTCCATTGTCCTTGTGCCACTCAGAGATCCCATTCCCAAGATTGTTCACTGGGGCCACCGTGGGGCTGACTTCCTTTTCCCTTTCGTTCAGAAGGTCATTGTCTTTCATTGCCTGACATCCAGTGCCTTGAATTTCTAGTATCACAGAATCTTCTTCATCCTAGTTTGGCAAGTAACATCTGTGGTCATAAATGTTGTGATCAAGTATATAAGTTTGTGATCGGGTATTTAAAACACAGTGATTGGTTTGTACTCATCTGGAGGAAGAGAAGGAAGAAATCAGAGCTGGAATGAGTCCACAGGACTAATAGCACACTTGAACCATAAATTTTGTCTAGCCTGAGATCAAAACTAGATGGTGCTTGGTTGTCATTAATGGACCGTTCTGATCTGGGACACAATAGAAAGTTCCAGAGAATGGGAGAAAATGCACAACAAACTTAAATTCCTAATAGAGACTAGAGGACCCCCCCCCCCCTACCTCAAAGACTATCACTCCAATAAACCCTTTGGGCTTGGACGTGAAAACAATTCTGGAACTTGTATGTCAATAATAAATTGGCTTTAAAAATAAGCAATATCACCCATGAACAATGTGATCGCTGAAACAATCAACTCAATGAGAGCAACATTTACTCCAAACTGGAGTGGACATGAAGGGCCAGGGGATCTAGATCAATGAAAACAGAAACAGCAGAATGGAAACAATAGGGAACCTGTACATTGTGGAAATTATAACCAGTGTCACGGAACAATATAAATATTGTTAAGTCAGAATCTACTTGGCTATGTAAGCTTTCACCTAAAACTCTATAAACCATTAGCTCTGCCTTAACTCATATATTTTATCCAGTTTTGTTTGTTTGATAGTTCAGATAGGACAGTAAATTCAATTCCTATTATTCCATCATGGTCAGAAGGAAATATTTAATTGGATCCAAACTGTTTTAAAATATGAGTATAATTTGAACTCATTCATTACATATACAAGGAATTAATTGTGTTTTGTACCTATTGTATTTCTATTCATGGGAGAGTGGCTACATCACATTAAAATGCATAAGACAAAACTTTTAATTTAATTTTTTAAAGATACTTTTTCAGTGAAAGGGAAACTATTACCACAAGTTTCTTTTGTCAGAATACGGAAGTACTATGAGATCAGCATTAGATACTGGAGATGTTTTTAGCTGGGGACTGAACTGTTCTTGCCAGAATTGGCTTGGGAGATTAGTTGGCCATTTAGCATCTTCATCCTTTGACATAATGATGGATGTTAATTGCACAAGTACTTTTATATCAGGCACTTGTATTGCTTTAACATTTTTAATGACCTTACTAGCTTTTGCTATTATGTTAGGAAATGCTGTGGTCATTGTAGCTTTTGTGGTGGACAAAACCCTGAGACATCGAAGTAATTATTTTTTTCTTAATTTGGCCATCTCTGACTTCTTCGTGGGTAAGTTATATATCTTTATTTAATATACTATTTTCCAAAAATAATTTATATCTGAAACCTTATTTCAAAGAATTTTATGAAATTGAGGACAATTGAAATAAGAAGTTTAAATATTAAAGCTCAGGAGGCTATATGATCCTATGGTGAATATTATGCATATTTCAATGATTGTTACACTGGATGGTCATCTGAGAGCAATATATCTTCTTCAAGAGTAATACTTATACACTCGAACATACTGAGAAAAGAAATAACTCTTAAGCTACAACAGTTTAGAGACTATTCTGGAGTCCTACTTCTACCAAAAGATGACAGACTATTGCCGTAGTATTAGAGTAACAGAAGTTAATGTATATGCTACCAGCCAGCACAATGAGAAAGTGGGTTCTAGATGTTAATAATGTTAATTTAGCCAGGGGACAGAACAACTATCATGAAAAATATCTTGCAGATAATGTAGTATCAAAAAATTATATGATTATAAGAGCCTGTGGGAAACAAGTTCGTGTTTATTTGATGAAAATGCCCTTTGTAATTTTTCACTGCTCCATGGTCATTGTGTTTAACACTGCTTAACACAGCAAGTAGATTTGCAGAAATATTAGCTGATTTTATTGTTTCATAGAAGCTGCTCATAAAATTGTAGCTGATATATTCAGGTTATTTCTATGGATAACTACATAAATTATTGTAAAACATAAATATGACTCAGAGGATAGGTAGTTCATTACCTGAAATACAGCAATTGCTCAATGAATGTTAGCTTCCTTCTCTCTTGTGTTCTCTGCAGATAGGTTACAACCCACATCCACACCCCAGAGGTCATAGTGGGCCTACTTTGTGTAAATACCCAGTGGTGCAATGAGCTCAGCATTAGGCTGCTAACCAAATGGTTGATGGTTCAGGCCCACCAGCCATTGGATGTAAGAAAGATGAGGCAGTGTATTTTATCAAAATTACAGCCTCCAAAGCCCACGGAGCCGTTGTACAGTCCTCTAGGGTGGCTATGAGTCAGACTTGACTTGATGGTTGTTGACGTGCTTTCCTTGGCTTTCCTAAAGAACCACTAAGTAATGAGGTGATATATTGAAGAGAAGGTAAACTCCTCCTTCAAGGACAAGAGAACTTCACAACTGACTCTAGAAGTATAGAGTGAGATGTGACCTCACAAAGAGATACCCAGTGAAATGGGAATTCAGAGGTGGGAGAGAGCATATGTGACACTGGAAACTTTGAAGGATGTGAACTTTGAAGGATGGGTAGAATTTCCACTGGGAGAGATGGGTAGCAGAGGAGGATTCAAATCATCAACATCAGCCCGAGGGCAGAAAAACACCCTGCGTGTCTTCACTCATTTGAACTCCAGTCTGGCTGGTGTGTGAATGGGTGTATAAGGGTATACACTTTTAGGGGATAATTATGGGGTGGACAGATTCTCTATAATGAAAATCTCTGAGTAGCAGGACAAACCTGTGTTGGAATTCATTCAGCTGGCCATTTCCAGATTTTTAAAGCAGGATAGCAAGGGATCGATAGAAGGTTTACTTTAGAGGCAATAAGACAGGCCACCTGGTTCCAAAGACAATCTGCAGCAATTTAGGCAGAAGTCATATGAGACAAGTCTGAGCTTGAGAAAAGATGGAAGGCAAACTCTAAAGGTGGCACTGAGCAGGGAGAAAGAGAAAGTTGAGTTAAAGACTGAGTTTGGGGACTTCGTGACGAAAAAGAAGCTCAGCACTATTCATTGAAATAGGTGACACGTGGGTAGCAAAGGTCATGAATTCCCTTTCCAACGGTACATTTAAAGTTCTGGAGGAAACTTCTAGCTGGAGAGACTGATTTAGGAGTCAATGGCACAGAGATGACAGGGCCACAAGTTTAATATTGGCGTCTAGCCAATGTTTTTTAAAAAAAATCCAACAGCTCAAGGATCATGTGAGGCTGCCTGAGGCAGATTGGGACATCATGTGCTCTGAGGGCCATGGGCATTCTTCTGGCCAAGTGCCTTCTCACAGCTTTCAGCATTGCTCTTCCATAGAGAATCTAAATTTGTGGTATCTGTGTAGATTCCTCAGGCTCACTTTACTGCCGAAAACCAACCACACCTTTATTGACAACCATCTAGTGTCAGAATAGATCTCATCTGTGAACTGTCCCAGGAGTCCCTGGGTGGATCTTGCTGCTAGCTAATAGAGTGGCGCCTGGCATAAAAAAAAAAAAATCATGCCATTATTTAGCTCCTGTAGATGCAGCAGTGAAAATGCAGGCAAAAAGTCTTACCCTCATGGTGCTGCTGTTCCTACTCGGGGGAAAGGAGGCGAAAGAGGAAAGGAGAGAAAAGTCTTTGCAGATATCTGTAAGGCCACAGGCAACCTTATCTCCCCCGAGTCCCCCCACATTTCTTTGACCTAACCTCTTAGAACTGCTACTCCCCTTCTTCCTCTCTCTCCTCCTGCTTCGCCTCTCTTCCTTGCCTTTCTTCCTTTCTTCTCTGTGTTCAACCAGGTTGACAAGAGAAACAAATTCATAGACACGCATATGTGTAAGAGAGAACTTTGTATCAAAGAGCAATCAAACATTAAGAAAATATCCCAGCCCAGTTCAGATTAAGTCCATAAATCTAATATTACCCCATATGCCAATATTAGTCCAAATATTCCTCTTTAGACTCACGCAATGACACAGGCCAGTGGTGGAAAATCTTGTGGCTCTTTTTGTAGTGGAAGCATCTCCAGCGCAGTATGGCTTCTCCAACTCCCGGGCTCTGGCTCTATCAGCATAGCTTCATGTGGCATACCAACAGGAATATCTCGCAGGGAATGAATGTATTTGGCCTCTAGTGAGCTATTTATCTCCTTCATGCCTTCAATGAGGTCCTTAAGCTGCAACTTGTTGGACAGGCTAGACTCCACCCCTTCACTCTTAATAGTCTCAAGTTGACATCAGATTATGTAACTACCACGTTCTTCGTCTTTCTTTCTCTCAGTTCCCCTCGACCCTCTCCTTCTCCTTCCCTCTTCACTTTTTCCTTCACTTAATAACAATTTATTTGTGTTCCCTCACATTTTCTTCATCAGACATACCAAAGGATCATCATTATTATTTTTAATTCAAGAAACTGACTCTTCAAACATGAGGTGCATTTGATCTAGAAGCATGGTTGAAGTATAAACACTGGGGGTGGGTGTATCATAGAAATATTTCCTTGTCATGTTGTTTGACTCTCCTTTGGAACGTGCCACAACCAGCCCCAACATCTAACAAGACAGAGGCACTGAGCACGATGCCTGTCCGGAAACATTATGGGAACCGTAGGAGACACCAGGGGCTCATTACACACAATCCATCAGGCTGGAGCCCACTTTGAGTTAACTACTATTTTAAGCCTTCCTCATGTTTCAAACATACCATTCCTCATTCATATGATTCAGAAACTGTGTGCGAAGAACATTTCACTCAGCCTCCTTTAGCCTGACAGTCATTGGTGTTTGTCCTGTATCTGATTGTTGGCATTTCTCTCTCTGATATCACTCTGTGGAGGAAATGAATGTGCCCGTTGGAAGTGGTCATCCGGATAATTGAAAGCCTCTACTGTGAGTCAGAATCTATGACTAATTTTAAGCTAGCTCGATTTAACTCAGATGACCCAAACCCAGTGACGTATTTTGCACCCCAGGCAGCGCACACAAACACCCTTGCTAAGACGAAAGGCATCACTCAGAATTTTATTTATTAATAAAGGTACAATGACAACATGAAACATTGGAGGTTAGTTGCCTCCACAGAAGCATCAGCTACTCGACTCTTCACGGGTAGGGTTTTTCTCTCATACTTGAAGGTCAGTCTTGGTGCGGGGCTGGGAGGCCCCATTCCCTCTCACTGGTTCTGAAAGCACCCCATTTGCATCCTGAGCTCATCTTGTTACCTTTTCCTCTGCTTTAGCTTTATTGTTAGTCTTTTCGATAGGCTGGCTTGCATTTCATCTCACACAAAGGAAACACCTGCCTGATAGAGCAGGTGGGGACTCAACACTAACAACGACCGACTTCAACGGCACTCCCACCGAATGGGTCACCTTCCCCGTGAGTGGTGACACCTGCCTGAAATGCCAGAGCCGCCACCGCGCAAACCTCCTGGTTAGCTGTGGTTCCGCGAAGCCATTCCATGTGAGAGCTCACGGCCCCACAGTTTCTGTCGAGTTGCCGGACTCCCGCGGATCCTTGGGTGTTAGAGGCCCACTGCTCCCTGGGACTTTCAACGACGGGTCTTCCAGAAGTAGATCACGAGGCCTTCCCTCTGGGTAGATTCAAACTTCCAACCCTTGGTTCGCAACTGAGGGCATCGCCCCGGGACTCTGGAGCTCACTCCGGTAGCGCTTGTTTGCAGTCAGTCGGTAAAAACACTTGCTGAAATCAGGCTGCTTGGTGTCAGGCCCAGGCGTCTTAGCTCGCTAGCAGAGTGCACCTCGGGAGATCACATCTCCCTTTGGAGCCTGGCATTCTTCCTCGGAGGGGCCTTCCTGGGAAAATGGATCAGAAAGCTCCTGTTTTGTTTTGTTTTTCCCCAGGAGCTTTTTGAAGTCTCCTAGTACGTTCATTTATCTTGGAGCCCCTTGCACCTGCACCCAGCATATGGAATGACCCAGCGCCATGTCTGGGATCTTACAATTGTATCATGCACATCAACTGTCATTAGTTTTCCTTACTGAGGTTAAGTGGCCAGGTCTCTGGTGAACGCTGGATGCTAGGAGAAAAGGAAAGATTAGTGGAGCGAGGTGGAGAGCACTGTCCCAATCCTCAAGCAAGATGAGTGAAAAGATAAAGCAGATCTCCTGGGGAACATGCTAAGGGTGGGAGAAAGGAGAAGACAAACCCAAGGCCAAGAGTGTGCAGCTGAAGGAGAAGTCACTTCTGTGGAGGAGATCCTGAGAAAGATAACATGGAGGAAGTCAGGTCTTTAACTGAGTGAAGAAAAAGAGGGAAGGAAATAGACTCAACCAAGAGAGAGGAAGGAACTCCAGGAGGGAGGAGACAAAAAAGGCCAGGGGGCTATAAGAAGGGTGGCCCATTTCATGAAGATGGCTTTGACAGTACAAGACTGGAAATAAAGCTTGTTACGGGCACTTTCTTTAACAAGCAGTATGGAGCCATGAAAGGTAAAATGTTCACAAGAACAATTAGAAAAATAATGAGAAATGAAGCCCTGAGGTATATTACAAGAGGGACTCAACTTGAAAATCTTAGGTGGAATGAAATAAGCCCGTCATGAAAGGGTACCTCTTCCATGCTCCGACTCAGCTGATATTTCTCGGAGAGGCAAATACATAGAGACAAGGTTTATCAGCAGATCCCAGGTGCAGTGGGAAAGGAAGGGAAAAGGTGGAGTCAGTGCTCAGGGGATACGGAGCTTCTGTTAGGAGGGAAGGTATTATGTGGCTATGGACATGAACCTAATGTCCCTGAAATGAATGCGTGAAGATGGTTGAATTTTTAAAAATTTACATATCTATTTACCACAATTAAAACACCACTACTTTAATAATACATAGGAAATTAGACTTGAGTTTGTTGATGAAATAGCACGAATTCACAATCAAGCAATTTTTAGTTGACTCAGCTATTTTACTGTGTTGTGTACGGTGTTCATAATATGCTTCTTGTGCTAATTGAGGTGTTCTGTTTTTCACTCTTATCTGTGTCCTGTACAGGCATGATCTCCATCCCTTTGTACATCCCTTATGCATTGTTCAAGCAGGAATTGAGAGATGGACTGTGTACTTTCTGGCTCATCGTTGACTATCTCCTGTGTACAACATCTGTATACAACATTGTCCTCATCAGCTATGACCGATACCAGTCAATCTCAGATGCCGTAAGTCAAAACCTTATTTGTTTTATGAGAGTATATAATTTTAAATGTGGGGCCTGAAAGTAAACATCTTTAGGTATAATGTTTCGTTTAGCTGCAAAACCTTAAAGGAGCTTTATTTTGTCAATCTGACATGTAATTCTCCCTAGTGGAAATTTTCTGCATGCAATTCACTTCCCTATGGCCTCTAAAATGGGAGGCATCTAATAAACAAACAAACAAACAAACAAACAAAAGCCAGATAGGTTGTGAGAGGCGGTGCCAGGCGTACACTGCTCACCTGTGAAGAGTTTGGGTTTAGGTACATCTCCTCTCTTCCAGGGACAGATGGAAACTTGAATGCATGTATTAGGATGCAGCTTGGCAAGCAGGTCAAAAGGACTCTAGATGGAATGAGAAGAAAAGATCAATTCTGAATGGTCCAAAGAAAAGACGGTACACAGGGCAGCTCTAGGAGACAGAGAGAACCAACCCGAAAGATCAAGGTTCAGTGCCAGCTTAGAACCACACAACCTCGCCTATAAGTTAGTGGTAACTCTTAGGTCAATCCAATCCCTCAGCCACAGAACTTAGGAGAAAACCAGAGAGGTCAGTGGGTAGAGAGCAGCCGCAGAGGTGACGCAATGATGCAAATCTTCGAAGCCTGGACGGCAAACACCCTTCATTTCTTGGGACCCAGAGACCCGGGTCTCTGTGGGGAACTGCTATGTACAGGCATGTTGCTAAGGGCTGGGATTCAGAAATGAATTTAGACTTTCTGTTTTTGAGGCAAATACGAGTAGTCCAAAATGGAGACAGGTTCCATGCAACGGAGAACGTGCTCCCAGCCCTGAGGGGGCAATGTCAGATCTGTCCCAGAGGGCGACCCAGCCCAGGGCACCCATGCGTGGGAGAGCGGTTTAGATAAGGCACACGATAGAAGACTGACAGGAGACTCCACAGGTTGGAGGCCAAACAAGACAGAAGTTCACTTTTCTCTCCCACCCAGAACAATGCAGAAGAGGTGGTATTCCTCCAGGGTCCCGGGCTAACAGATGGTACCGAATCCTCTGGGGTAGCAGTTGACAACCTTTTTTTTTCTGTAACGGGCCACATAGTAAATCCTTTGACCTGGCAGGTCCTATGGTCTCTGTTGCAGTGACTCAAATCTGCCCTTGTAACAAGAAAGCAGACATAGGCAACAAGGACAAAAAAAAAAAAGATGGGCGTGGGGATTTTCTAAGGTTCTTGGTACGTGGCCCAAATGGTTGACATTTAACTACTAACGGAAAGGTTGGAGGTTGGAAGCCGTGGTGCATGTAACCCAGCAAACCCTCGGCAACATGCTCTACCACCTGTAATTCCCACGAGTCAGAACCAATTGGGCCACAGCAAGGGTTTTATTGTTGTTTTGTATGTTCCAATAAAACTTTATTTGCCCAAACAAGGAGCATTTGGCCCATGCACAGTAGTATGCCAACTCCTGCTTAAGGTCTCTGGCTTTGCTTTGTCAAAGTCAAGATGGTTGCTGTACTTCTAGATGGAGAGCAGAAAGGGCAGACGTCCGAGGGAGGGATTTTCTTTTAACCAGGTGGTAAAGAATCACATAACGAGTGCCCATCACATTTTCTTGGGGGAATGTAATCACCCGGGTCTGTCTCACCACAAGGGGAGCTGGGAAACGGGGCTCTAATGGAACAGCCACGTGGTGAGGATGAAGAGGCGAGTGGTTGGGGAGAGTCAGCCGTCTCTACCATTTAGCGTTCTGGAGTCCGCTGTGTTTGCACTGGCCATCCAACCATCATGATGGTTCCCAGAGAGGCATCTGGCATGTGATGGCTGAGGCAAGAGTAGATGGAGGAAAGAAAACAGCAGGGCTAGACTACAGCTAGAGGGCAGGGAAATTCAAATGTACTCAGAATTAATTCAGAATTAAGAGAAGATAAAAAATGACCAGGGCAAATATTATTCCTGGAAAAACGGGCAAAGGCATTTAGAATGGCCCTGGCCTCCCAGTTCATCCCCAACACAGGCATCATCCCGTGGGCTCCGCTACCTCATAAAGCAACCCAACAGACAGGGTGTCTGGACATTTAACTGGGGACAAAACAGAACCACAGTAAAAGGCACTATTGTGAATGATAATATAGTCTCTAATTGGGTGGAGACTGGGCCATGGACTGATTTTAGAAAGGCCTCTTTACAGGCTTGGGTCAGGACTCAAGCAATGTTCTTACTGCCTGTCTATCAAAAATGGTACTCAGAGACGAAGAGATCAACATCTTCTTCCCAGTTCCCTGGGACGTCCATTCTCCCCCTTGACCTTAGGCATAATGGAAGAGATCACTTTTCAGCATATTGCATCATCTCATTACAAAGGCTGCGCAGAGCAATTAAAACACTAAATGTAGTTTTATGACCACCTAGGTATTGTTACCATCTTCATAACCATTAGATTTAGTACAATAGATGTATTAATTAGTGCCATGAGAAGCACAAGGCAAGAAAGCATATGAGAGGCTAGAGCTTGTGGTCAGCACCATATGCATTTTAGCTTAACTTTAGAAACACCAGTAATTTGGGGGAGAAAAATCCAAACAAACAAAAACTACTTTCCTGCAGTTTTTTTTAATAACTTAAAACAAAAACATCCAATTTGGTGGGCTCGTCTCAGCATGCATAATCAATCAAAGAAGACAGCACGGGACAAATAAAAACAGAAAACCATGTCGCATGACATTTACCTTCCCAGGGGGCACAGCCCCTGGGAGATGGTAAGAGCAGAGTGCTCACGTTTCAGGTACAGATTGCTGCCCTTCCTTGCGCAGGACATTTGAGTTGGAAGGAGTCTTATGGTCTAAAACACTTTGCAGGAGATTGTCTTTGCAAGGTCTCCTCAGAAAGGTGTTTGTAAATGAATCCATCACGCTGCATGGTCGACCCTGTGGATTCTGTGACATGAATAAAGACAATGCTTACTCCTCAAATCTCGTGTTTCCTCTGTGATTACGACAGGCCTTCAAGAAGCTTGGAACATTGGAATGAGACTATAATGGGATTTTTCCACGAGTGCTTTTGGAAACCCCCTTACACTTGTATTTGTGACCAAGTCTGTCTAGAGCAGCGGTTCTCAATCTTCTTCACGCCACGACCCTCTCATACAGTTCCTCAGGAGGTGGGGACCCTCCAACCATAGCATTAGTTTTGTTGCTACTTCATAATTGTCATTTTGCTACTGCTATGAATTGGTGACCCCTGTGAAAGGGTCATTCGACCCGCATAGGGGTCATGACCCACAGGTTGAGAACCACTGATCTAGAAGTTCCTTTACTCTTGAAAACCTTTCTAAAACACTTCAGCTCTTCTCATCCAGATGCATCTAGATTCACTTACCCGTAGGCTTGTTATGGAGCAGATCCAACAGGGTGGCCAGTTCTAGATTTCAAACTGACCTAGAATCCTCCTATTTATCTAGTGGCAACAAGCAGAAATGAAGAAGCAACTTGGCCATGCTCAATAAGCCTGCCCTGCTTCTCCAGAGCAGGTTGAAATGACTTTCTTTTGATGCTTCATCTTCTTGGGAGTGGTGTAAGAGTTCTGTTTTCCTATCTTTGACCCTACTCTGACATCTCAGCAAGCAGTGCGGGTCAGATTCTTTCTGAATGTTGGAATCATATAAGGCAGTGGCCTTCAGTTGTTTTTGACTGTGACCAGAATGGAAATTCAATTATGATTTTCTATATACTTTTCTCTCTATGTATGTATAGCTACAACTGTATTCCCAAGGCAACGTTTCCACCAACAAATCTAGCTTTCCTACGAGTGAGGTAATCTCCTATTTCCTATCCTAGTTTGTTAAAAAAACACTATGCCCCAAGATAGAGAAATGTTGTGAGCTGTTACTCTCCATGTCAACTCTTCAACAGTTCAGATGAGCGTCTTTGAATAGGAAAAGTTCCTTTCTTAGTTTAGATCTGGGCCTTGACAGCCTCTGTCATGTCAGCGACTTAACCTTGAGTGTTACAATCTTCCCTTTGAAAACCCAGATGAACCTAAACCCGGGTTCCACTGACATAAAAACTGCATCACGGTGCCCAGACCGTACGTAGCCTTACCTCTTAAGGCAGTCCTGTAGGTGGAGGGCAAATGTTTTGAGAATGATGAGGGCAATGAATGTACAAATGTGCTTTACACAATTGATGTATGTATGGATTGTGATAAGAGTTGTATGAGCCCCTAAAAAGAATAAAAAAGACAGTCCTGAAGTTTTTGAGGATCTCTGGGATACTTTATGAAACGGATACATATTCATTATACTGACATTTAGCTCTTTGGTATCTTTCAGGTGTCTTATCGAGCCAAACAAACCAAGCTCTTGAAGATTGTGTCCATGATGGTGGCTGTCTGGGTGTTGGCCTTCTTGGTGCATGGTCCGATGATACTGGTTTCACAGTCTTGGAAGAAATTTGGGGGAGAATGTGAGCCTGGATTTTTTTCAAAGCAGTACATCATCGCCATCACGTCAATTTTTGAATTTCTGATCCCAGTCATCTTGGTGGCTTATTTCAACATATATATCTACTGGAGCATATGGAAGCGTGGTAGTCTCAGCAGGTGCCCACACCAGCCCCGTCGCAATTCTTCGTTCTCTTCCAGTACAAGTGGACACACATGCAAACCTACACTAAGGACATCTCTGCCTGACCTAAAGGAAACAGTAACGCCCATTCCTTCGGGGAAACAGAGAAAAAAGCGCAGCCTGTTGCTTTCGTTAAGAACTCAGATAAATAGCAATATGACTGTTTCCAAAATGTGGTCCCTCTCTCGGACAGATTCTGTAACTCTTCACCAAAGGGAGCATCTTGAACTGCTTAGAATGAAGAAATTAGCCAAGTCCCTGGCTATTCTCTTAGGTGTTTTTGCCATTTGCTGGGCTCCGTATTCTGTGTCCACAATTTTTGTTTCAAATCAACATCCTAAACCACGTTGGTATGAAGTTGCATTTTGGCTCCAGTGGTTAAATTCCTTGATCAATCCTTTTTTGTATCCACTGTGTCATAAACACTTCCAGAAGGCTTTCATGAAAATATTTTGCATGAAAAGGAAGGCCATACTATCCCGTAATTGATCGCTATCCTCTAAAAGACAATTCTCTCACATTCGTAAAATTAAGTCTTCACCTCACATAAATGAATCTGACTGATTTTCCAACTTGCTCTTTTCACTCTATCAAAAAGGTCCATAGAAGTGTAATACTTTTGAACTTAAACAAACAAACAAACAAAAACCGGAATTGAAAGTCAATGTCAAAGTATTCTGATGGTGATAACAGTATAATGACCAGCTGGCAAGAATATTTTAATAAACACAAGACACAAAAAATACTATAGTTTTCGTAGTCATTGCCTTTTCCTTCTCTTTGAGACCTTGATAGGACATTGACTTTAAAAGTCGAGTTTTTGTTTTCTTTTTATCTTCCATGTTTGCTAGCCTCCTTAAGCCAATTCCCCTTTTTGTTATTTAGGAATGAAAACTTGTTGAGTTCTACAATCATTTCCTAAATTATGCAATAGAACCAAGAGCAATCTTGCCCCTTGGCTGATCACTGGTCAGGAGAGTTGGGGCTTGAGTGGATCACATGGGGAGTGAGAGTGTACCCACCTGAAAGAAGGAGCCCATGTATACTTTCAGGAGGAGCACACTCAGCATATCTGAAACGGGATGAACTCAACCTAAAATTCAAACCTTGAGTTGCCGTCTTGAAAGATTCTATGGGCAAAATATTGAATGATGCACGAAGCATCCAAAGAAGATGGAAAGAATACACAGTCACTGGACAAAAAACAAAACAAAACAAAAACCAAGCTAGTCAACATTCCACCATTTCAGGTGGTAGTTTATGAGCCAGAACCAATGGTGCTGAAGGAAGAAGTTCAAGTGGCACTGAATGCATTAACTCCAGGAATTGAAGGAAAACCACAGAAATGTTTCAGTAAGCTGATGAAGTACTGGAATCACTCAGTGGTCTATGCCAGGAAATTTGGAAGAAAGTTACTTGGCCAAGTGACTGGGAGAGATTCATATTGTGCCTATTCCAAAGAAAGGTGACCCCACCGAATGCTCAAATTCGTTGATATTGCACACAAGTGAAATCTTCTGAAGGTCATCCAACAATGATTTTAACAGTATATTGACAAGGAACTGCCAGACATTCTGGCTGGTTTCAGAAGAGGACAAAGGATATTATTGTAAAGTCAGTTAGATCTTAGCTCAAAGCAGAGATGGTTACCCGTGTTTCACTGACTATGCAAAAGCATTTGACTGAGTGGACCATCATAAATGGTGGACAACCTTGAGAAGAATGGGAATTACAGAACACTTCATTGTGCTCAAAGGCCATGTTTGACACTCTACTTTGCTGTGTAGCAAATGGGCTCATCAAAGCTGGTGAGTGCTCCTCTGAAGTGAGACTCTCAGTTTCTCCCCACTGTGATAAAAAAAAAACCAGAGTGAAGCCAACACATGAGAACCAAGGTACAGTCAAAGGACTTGTCAGCCATGTGAACCCCGCCTTCGATGACCCTGAGATCAGAAGGGCTACATTCAACCCAGCTGCCACTGCCAATTTCCCTGAAAGGGATCACACTGGGTCTGGGTAGAGTGGGAGAGATGTGTGGAACAAACATTGAGAATAATAGCAAAGACCAAACTTAGTGGTTAGATCTAGATCGGTGGAACCCCTGAGATTGTGGTCCTTAGACAAAGTCACCCCCCGGGCTCAACTTTCAAATGACATACAAACCTTTAAAGTGAACTATTTCAGCAAGGAAGGGCGCACTCCTTAGAATCACCACGTGAGATCAAAAGCAGCAGGTGCCCAAGCCTAAAGCTTGGCGGGCAGGGAGGGATCGGAAAGAAGACTAATGGAAATGGTAAGTGCAGAGAGGGAGTGAACAGGGGGCTGTTACACAGCGGATCCAATCGCAATAAATGCTGCAAAACCCAATGCAGGCAAAGGCTTGGGTGAAAAACCAATCTTCTCTGTAAACTTGCACCAACTCGCAATGAACATTTATGTTTTTTCCTGGCGTTCTCAGTGTATCGCAAGAGTCACAAGTGCTTAATAGAGTCTTCTTGGACGTAGATACATTAAGCATATCTTTGGGGAAAGGAATGTAAAGCTTAGTGCTGTAAGGTGAAGATTTCAAGTTTACACTAGAGGAACTTTAACTGTTTGTATAAGAAAAATAATATGTATTTAATAGAAAAAGCAATTTCAATGATTATTTTGGTGTAAAAAATAAAGAAAAAACAGGTGATCCTCTTTGCTATGGTTGTGGTTGTGGTTGTTATGAGATGCGGTGGAGTGGGTTCCAGTGCATAGCAATGCTGTGTGTAAAATGGGATGGGCTCTCGCATGCTCCCGCACCATCCTCGAAATTATGCTTAACACCCTGCTTGCAGCCACAGTGTCCAGTCATGGCATTGCCGATATACATCTCTACTGACTCTCCTTCACCAAGCATGATGCCATTCTCCAGGAACTTGTCCCTTTCAATAGCATAGCCAAAGAAGGTGAGATGGAATTTCTCCATCCTTGCTTCTAAGGAACATTCTGGCTGTGTATCCTCCTAAGAATTTGTCTGTCTGTCTGGTAATCCATGGCAAATTCAAAATTCTTCACCAGCATTACAATTCAAATGCATCCATTAAAAGTTGATGGACAGTTTCCATCATCTCTTAATTCCAGTTTACCATGAAATCTTTGAAGTCCCTTTGTAGATACAGGCCAGCCTTGGTACAAATGAGGTCTGGCCCTGTTTGTATGAGTTTTTAAGTGAAATTTGTAGGTGAGTGGAAACAGGTGCATTTGCCTTGTTCTGTGCAAGAAAAGACTGAGGGATTTATGGCTACTTAAAAGCTGTATGTTAAACAAATGAAGGTGATTGTGATACAGAATTTGTTGCTAGTAAGGGTTGGTTTAATTTTTCCAAAGTAAGGGCATGTTTATATAACATTAAAGGGCAAGTATAAGTGCCCAGGAAACCCAGATGGAGTGGTGAGTTAGGAGTTGAGTTGCTAACCCCAAGATCAACAGTTCCAATCCACCAGTTTCTCTGAGGGAGAAAGATGAGGTCATGTGCTCACAACAAGAATTTTAGCTTTGGAAACCCAAAGAGGCAGTTCTACTCTCTCCTGTAGGGTTGATATGAGCTGAAATATATTCAATGGTAATAAGGTTTTTCTTTTTCTTCTTTTGTTAAACGAGTTTGTCCTGAAATTCATTATACAGAATATATCTCAACTCCTAGTGATACCTAGACTTAGGTAGCTATATCTAGTCTGGGTACTTTAGAGAAACAAATCCACAGACACTCATGTATAAGAGAAAGTTTTATATAAAGGTTAAGTGCACATGAAGCCCACAAGTCCAACATTAACCCATGTCTGACACCAATCCACAAAGTCCTCCTCCGTCTCTCAAAAGACAAGCAATGATGCCGGCTGCAGGAGGAAAGCCTAGTCAGTGAGTGTGTAAGCATCTCAGCCCTGGCAGGGGTCTCCACACGGCTGCTACAGCACCCAGGGCTGTATCAGGGAAGGTCCATGCGGTTTCTCCTTGGGGATGTCTTGCAGGAAATGAGCCTTGCCAGCTGAAGGAGGGAACTGGCTAAGTCAGCTGCACCCTGGTCTGACCATCACAAAGCAAGAGACCCGAGAACTCGAAAGGCGAGGCTCACTGAGCCATTTATCTCTCTGCCCTTCACTTTACTCCACATGTTTATCGGCCAGGTTGGCACAATAAACTAACTACCTCACGTAGGTAGTTCCTATTATAGAATGAAGGCTCCTCTTGTCATTTAAATAGCATTCACCCTCTCTCACACCAAAAGTGTTGGCTTATAAAATATTATTCTAAACTATTGATTTGCTCATCTTAGATAATGAACTCCATTGACATAAATGGCAAACCATTCATAAGAACGCTGGTTCCTAAGTTTTAGTTGGCCTACATAGAAATGGTCTTGATGGAGAAAAGGCAAGGAGAACTTAGGGATAAAAAATAATGCCCGAATTACAAATGGCATTTTAGGTCACATCTTTTTATGAGTCATGAGGACTTTTGATAAGAGTAACGACTTAGTCATAATCATGATTTTCCAGAATTTTTTTGGTGTGGCCTCTTTGCTAATTATTTTCCTGTAGCAAAGATCTTATTGCCTGAAGAAACTATTTCTTGTATTATGATTTCAGGAAAATAGAAATTCAGGCTTACAAAGTAAACTTTTATCGTAATCATTGTTTTTAGTCAAGGTGGAACCACTAAAGCAGAAACCACGTTAATTCTGTTGAAGCCGAAGGTATTTAATACAGGGAGCTGATTAACCGGATATGGAAAAGCTGAAAAAACACTCAGTTGATATTGTCATAGTGGAGAGATTGACAGCATAAGAAAATAACACTATCTTTAAGGATAAAGAGAGCAAGAAGGAAGAGGTGGTGTCGTCAGAATGTTGGGTCTTGAAGTCCCTGGAGGGCTGGTGCTGGGATATCTGATTCATGTTGCCCTGTGGTTAGACCTTGGACAGTCGGGGGGTGAGGGGGACAGTCAAGCTGGTGCACAGCTCCCCACAGTCGGGGAGAGGAGAGAACACGTGTGGCTGTTACTGGTACCTCTGAGGAATTGCTGTACACTGCCCTGCTGGGGTGGTGGGTTACGTATTGGGCTGTTAACTACAAGGTCAGCAGTTTGAATCCACCGCCGCTCTGTGGGAGAAAGAGGATACATACTTTCTGGCTCCTGTAAAATTTCAAAGTCTGAGTAACCCAAAGGGTAATTCTACTCTGTCCTGTCGAGTCTCTGTAAGGCAGACTCTCTGGAGAAGGACATCGTGTTTGGTAAAGTAGAGGGCAGCAAAAAAAGGGGGAAGACCTTCAACAAGATGGGTTTTCACAGGCGGCTGCATGGATGGGTTCAAACGTGAGACTACTTGTGAGGTGGCACAGGACCAGGCAGCGTTTCATTCCACGGTACCTAGGGTCGCTATGAGTTGGAACCGAGCTGGTAGCACCTTACAGCAACAAAACCTGAGTCAGAGTCAGGCACTGGGTTTGAAGTGTTTGACTGTCATAGAGATGTCAGCTCATGCTGGAAACTATTAGTGAGTTACTTCTCGGTATCTCCTCCTGCTTTCCAATGTGGTTTGAGTGCCTTCTCTCGGTGGTACCTTCCTGAAAGCCAATTCAACGGCACTGGGTTTGTTTGTTTGTTTGCTTCCTTTCTAGCTTGGACCTGACAGTGCCATGTATAAGACTTGAACTGATAAGCAACAGATACATTTGTTTACTCAAAGTAGAACTTGAACGTTCAGGGATATCACATTCATAATCCCACCTGTCCGGAAGCAGCTTTGTGGTTCATAACATGTTGTGATCTGTCATTTTTAAAAGGAACAAATGGAATTGATGCACCATTAGGCTGGTACGGAGGGTGAGTTGGCTGCTAATCCCAGCATCGTGAGTCTAGTCACGTTTCTGGGCTGCCCTGCTGGTCACATCAGCTCTAATGCTTGTGAAGCTGTCATCTTTGTTTGGGAGTGCTGATGGACGTGAGGGAAAATACTGGCCATCGCAGGGGTCACCTCTGTAATATGACGTGGTTCATTCAAAACCCTATAATAGAAGTTCCCAGTTAGTGAGTGGTTCGTGGATAGAGCTGGTGGCTCTGTAAGATGAGTGGAATTTGCTGCCATCATGTACACATTCAGGGGCCCTGGTGGTGCCGATGGTGAAGAGCTGGGCTGTTCACCAACAGTTGGTGGTTCGAACCCACAAAACAGGGAGAAAGACCGGAGGATCTGCTTCAATGAAACATTGGACATCCGATGGGGCAATTCTACTCCATCAGAGGGGCTCACAATGCTTCCAAGTTCACCCCATATCACTTAACAACTCTAATGGACACGTTGGGGAGCTCACAATCAAGTCGGGTTTTTTCACTTGTTTTTGAAAAATTAGAAAATGCAGCAACCGTGAGTTCATACTCCTTCAAGAAAACAGGACACTACCCCTGCAGAGTGACTTCCTCCTTTAGATAGGGGCACATTCCTTCGGTCGTCCAGAGTTCGACTCGCCTCCCTTAGTCATTTCTTGGCTGTTGTATGTAGACCTATGACTTCCAAACCTTGCTCTATATGTACCTATGAAAAGCGACTCACTAAACTTTTTTGGTGAGCACTGCAGAAGGTACAAATGTTGCCTTTTATGGTTGGTTTGTTTTAGGGGCCTAGCCGGACGCCTTTGGTTGCAAGTGGCAGAAATGAGGTGATGCACTCCCATTATTAAAGTTCATTAAGGCAGTTCGGGGGTCGGACCCCACGGATGACTGAACCCAGAGATACTGTAACTTATTTATTTTCTTAGAATGGCTTCTCTACAACCCTGGGATGATGGAGGTTCACATTCTTCTTAATAATGGAGGGTAAAAAGGCCTCCCCGAAGGAGTCATCTGGCCTGGATTCCCTGTATTTCCAGTTGCTATCTATACCTATGTACATCCCCTGGTCTAGCCAGATTTGTAAGGTAGAATTGGGATAATGATAGGGGGCGGGGGGGGGGAGAGAAACATTTAAGAACTAGAGGAAAGTTATATGTTTCATCATTGCTACCCTGCACCCTGACTGGTTCATCTCCTCCCCACAACCCTTCAGTAAGGGGTGTCCGGTTGGCTGCCAATGGGCTTTGAATCTCTACTCTGCACTCATCCACATGTTCAATGATACGATGTTTTGTTCCTTGATGCTTGATACCTGATCCCTTCAACAGCTCATGGTCACACAGGCTGGTGTGTTTCTTCCATGTGGCCACAGAGAATCCAGGACAGATAACTCCTTCAGGACCAGTGGTGAGAGTGCCGATGCTTGGAGAGTGGAGAGAAGGTGGGGTAGAAAGGGGGAACTGATTACAAGAATCTACGTATAGCCTCCTCCCCGGGGGAGGGACAGCAGAGAAGAAGGTGGGGGTGGGGGGGAGAGACATCGGACAGTGTAATATATGACAAAATAATAATAATTTATGAATGATGAAGGGTTCATGAGGTAGGGGGGAGTGGGGAGGGAGGGGGGAAATGCGCAGCAGATATTAAGGACTCAAGTAGAAGGCAAATGTTTTGAGAATGATGATGGCAACAAATGTACATATGTTCTTGACACAATGTATGGATGTATGGATTGTGATAAGAATTGCATGAGCCCCCTATAAAATGATTAAAGATAAAAAAGGCCTCCCCTTGTAACCCTGAGAAAAGACATCTCGGCAAAGATCATTTGAGTGTACAACCCATATCCTGGACTAGTTCCTGTGGGGCAGGTGGGATGCTAGCAGTGTCTGCTTATACCACTTCTTCCCTCACCCTGGTCTCTAGGTCCAGGGAGTAGGGTCACCCCCTTCCAAACCAGGTGACCAGAAGAAGGAGGAGAAATCTCCTCAAATGACAGATGAGATCATTACCAGAAGAAAGGGGTAGAGACAATAAATATCTACTACAAGAAGCACTCAAAAGCCAGGAGCAGAATGAGCTGTTGGTCTTCCTCATTCATCGAGGAAGACTGCTTCCAATGGCTACAAATGTCTCCATCTTCCTGTACATCCACTCTTTGCAAGGAGACGTTGTTGCTCCTCTCCTCAAAAGTAGAGCCCTGGTGGGCTAGTGATTATGTGTTTGAGTATGATCCCCATGCTCAGCAGTCCAAAACCACCAGCAGCAACTTCAAGGGAGAAAGACTGGGCTTTCTACTCTTGTAAACAGTCTCAGCACCCACAGGGGGTCCTTATGAGTCAGCATTGACTTAATGGCAATGAGCTTGGTTTGTGGTTCTCTCCTCAAGAGTGACTTGCTTTCACCAACAGATGACAGTGAATTGGCAGCAAAAGAGACACCACACCAGTTCTGAGCTCAGGCTTCAAGAGGCCTGTGCACTTAGATTCTCTCTTTTGGAACCTTGCCCATGCCTAGGTGAGCCCACGCAGGTTAAACTATTGAATGATAGCAGATCACGGGGAACAGAATCAAGCTGTTGTAAGGGAGGTAATCTTAGATCAGCCAGACTCCAGATGACTCAGCAGCTGAATGAAGGCACATGAGAAAACTCAGGGGAAACCAGGCAGCTGAAGGAAGCCTAACCTGGCCTAGACCAGAAGAGTGACTTAGCTGGCCTGGAAACTCCTGTGCAATGACCACCGTGAGGTTTCTGGAGTCAGTTGTTCTTCGGTGGCAGTTGACTGACATACCAACCCTTGCATCACTGTGTGTTCAGGGGCTGAAAGTCGAGCCCGGAAGAGCAGAGACATCATTCTCTCTCTCTCTTTTTTAAGTGGCAGAGATAAAAGATATAAATGTTATGCAATAGAACAGTCTTTCTTAAGGCCAGGCATGCTTTGTTTTTTTAGATAACAGGGAAATGTTGATTGCCAAATGATACAGGAACAAAGATAACTAATTTTGAAATATCACAAACTATACAATCTACCCAAAGTAGGAGAGAGGTACCCACGAGGGTCATGTTGCATTGTGGGGATGGAAGACAAGGAGAATCACAGGGAGAGAAGAGGAGACACCAGCAAGGTCTGAGTTGTGTGCACCTCTCTTCATTGCTTCCTTTGGTCTCTTCAAGTTTCCATCGGAAGTTAGATACTGCAGCTTAAGTCTGGTGATATACTTGAAATGTCTCTTTTTTAATGTCTTTCCTCCTTTGCTCATCATACTGGTGATTTCCTCATGTGATTTCCTCACGTGCTTCCTCATGTGAGGGCTCCGAGGCTCTCAACCTGTGGGTTGAGACCCCTTTGGGGGTTGAATGACCCTTTCACAGGGGTAGCCTAATTCATAACAGAAGTAAAATTACAGTTATGAAGTAGCAACAAAAATAATGTTATGGTTGGGGGTCACCACAACACGAGGAACTGTCTGAAAGTGTCGCAGAAGCAGGAAGGTTGAGAACCACTGTTCTAGGGGAATAAGAAGAGAAAGAAGCATACCATAAATAAAAACAAGCCAATGTGGTTCATGATTTCTGGTTCTGCTGGAAAAGTACTGATGGGAGACTGAGTTTATCTCTACTTTCAGGTTTGATCCCTACTTTATTACTACAGTTCCAAAAGAGTTGACCATGAAAGAAAACTCTCTTGTGGAGAGGATTAAGGTAGAGTTGAAACAGATTTCTAAAGTCAACCTTACTGAAAATCTGCAATAAGCAAGATAAGCCTGTAAACTATGTGCCTCCTCCTCCCACCCCCAAAGGCACTTCACAGTTTCTTCTCCTAGAAACCAGAAAACAGATGTTTTAAAAATGATTCCTACACACTCTGTTCCCTTGCCTCAATCTAGGGCATAAACCCCGGGACAAGATAGAAGTTAGGGAGATTGACTGGATGTATTGTGCCTCCTATTTCCTGTCGGTGTTTCACTGGATTGAGTTCAAGCCTTAGAGTTTTGTTCCTCTGGCTTCCCATGGCTCAAGGTGGGAAAGGAAAAAAAAGGCGTCATTACTACTAATTGTAAAAGAGCTCTCTGCTGTTATTGGGTGCTGCAGAGTCAGCAATGACTAGAGGTGGACTTCTGTAAAACAGAAGGGAACATTGTCCAGTCCTGAATCATCTTCAAAATCATTGTTATGTTTCAGTCTATTTTTTTTACTATTGGGTCAATCCATACCACTGAGAGCGTTCCTCAGATTTGCTAACTCCTCTACTTTACCAAATATGATGTATGTTTTTAGTGATTTATCTTTCTTTTTGATATTTCCAAAGTAAGGTCTTTGAAAATATGTTGAAGCTATGCATACTTGTTCAATATCTATGCTGAGCAAATCATCAGAGAAACTGGATTATATGAAGGCAAAATTGGCATCAGGATCAGAGGAAGATTTATCAACAACCTGTTGTAAACATATGACGCACTTTGCTGACAGTGAAGAGGACTTGAAGCAATGTTGATGAAGATCCAGCATCGCAGCCTTCAGTGTGGATTACAACTCACTGTAAGGAAGACCCAAATCCTCACTACTGGACCAACAGGTAACATCATGATAAATGGAGAAAATGTTGGCGTTGACAAGGATTTTTTTGGTCCCATCGGATCCAAAATCAATGCTCATGAAAGCAGCAGTCAAGAGATCAAATGACTTATTGCATTCACTAAATCTGCATAAGCCCTCTTTAGAGTATTTCAAAGCAAGGATGTTACTTTGAGTACTAAGATACGCTTGACCCCAGTCATAGTATTCTCCCTTGCATCCTATGCATGTGAAAGTTGGGCATCAAATAAGGAAGACTGTAGAAGAATGCATGCCTTTGAATGGTGGTGCTGGAGAAGAGCAGTAAAAGTACCATGGACTGCTAAAAGGACAAAGCAGTCTGTATCGGAAGAAGTCATTTAAAAGATAGGAAAGAAAGAAAAGATCAAAGTGATATCCAAAGAAACTCTGAAACTTACGTTTCAATGCAGGGTTGCTATAGCAAATGATAAAAAACCAATGAAGTCAAGAAGCTGAACATATTTCAAATGTCAGACTAAAATACAAAAACAAATATCATAATGAAATGTGCAAAGACCTAGAATTAGAAAAAAAAGGGAAGAACATGCTTAGAATATCTTAAACTGAAAGAACTCAAGAAAAAAAATCAAACCTCGAGTAGCAATCCTGAGAAAATTCTATGGACAAAATATTGACTGATGCAGTAAATATCAAGAGAAGATGGAAAGGATAGAGTCACGATACTAAAAAGAAGTAGTCAACATTCCACCATTTCAGGAGGTATCCTGTGATCAAGACACAACGGTGATCAGAGTTCAAGCGGCCCTGATAGCATTAGCTAAAAACAAGGCTCCAGGTATTGATGGAACACCAATAGAAATATTTCGACAAGCGCCCGAGGCACTGGAAGCACTCACTGGTCTCTGTTAGGAAATTTGGAAGACAGCTACTTGAACAACTGACTGGAAGAGATTCATGTTTGTGCACGTTCCAAAGAAAGGTGACCCAACAGAATGTTCAAACTATAGAACAATATCATTGATATCACATGCAAGTAAAATTTTGCTGAAGATCATCCAACCAGGGTTGCAGCAGTACTTTGACAGGGAGCTGCCAGAGGTTTAGGTTGGATTCAGAAGAGGACTTGAACAATCTTGCCTCCAGACAGAATGTATTGGGCTGATGTCCTTCCTTGTCTCCTAGAATGGGATTTTGACATAAAGTTTTGTGGTTTTTTTCCCCCTCAGAGGTTAATATTGCTACACTTGCTTTCTTTTGGATATCATTTGATTTTTCTCTACTTTGTTTTGTTTTGTCCTTTGTTACTTTGTTCTTCCTGATTTTCTTGCTGAAGTTTTTGTTTACACATTCTATATTTGTATATTTTTGTTGTTATTGGTTTCATGTTTACTATGTCTTCTGTAGGTTCTTTTACCTTATTTGGTGACTTGGCTCATTAATTTTCTTTTTGGCTACTGAGGTAGTTAGTTTATTGTGCCAACCTGGCCGATAAACACATATGGGGTTAATTGAAAAGCAGAGGGATAAATGGCTCAGTGAGCCTCGCCTTTCTAGATCTCCGGTCTCTTGCTTTGTGATGGTCGCACCAGGGTGAAGCAACCTTAGCCAGTTCCCTGCTTCAGCTGGCAAGGCTCATTTCCTGCAAGACATCCCTGAGGAGAAGCCACATGAACCTACCCCGATGCAGCCTGGGTGCTGGAGCAGCTGTCAGGCGTCTCCACACAGCTGCTCCACCACACATTCACTGACAGCTTTCCTCATTGCATCTGTTTTGTGAGATGGAGGAGGACTTTGTGGATTGGTGTTGGACATATGGGTTAATGGGTTAATGTTGGACTTGTGGGCTTGGGCAGCACTGGGTTGGGATGTTTTCTTGATATACACTTAACCTTTATATAAAACTCTCTCTTATACAAGAGTTTCTAAGGTTTTGCTTCTCTAAAGTAACCAGACTATCACAGTTACTCTCAAATTTACTTGTATCTTTCTAAGATTAAAACAATCTGTCCTGTTTGGGCATCACTTTGAGTTTCCCTCTACCTTGAATTTCTGTCACTGGCACATGTTGTTTTGAAGTTCTCATTTCAGTTCCTATTTTCAGCTTGCAGATGAAAGATTAAAACACACAACATTGTCATCCAAATATCAGGTAGAACAAGAGTTCTCTAAAGTAGAATAATCTTTGTTGTCTGGTGTTGCTTCTCTGTCCAAAGGACTCCTTTTATATTTTTTGTAAAGTTGGTCTTTTTTTTGTTTGTTTCTTTTTCTGCTTATCTATGAATCTACTAGTGTTGACATTATATTTGAAATACAGTTTTGCTGGATATAAGTTTCTTGGTGAGCAATTCTTTCTTTCAGTATTTTAGGTCATCCCGCTATTTTCTTGTCTGCATTGTTGCTGCAGAGAACCAATGCTTATTCTTTGTAGATGGTATTTTGTTTATCACAAGTTGCTCTCCGAATTCTTTCTTTGTCTGTGGTTTTGGAAAGTTTGATATATATATATATATGTGTGACTTCTTTGGGAGTCAATCCTGTATGGGGTTCAGTGAACATCTTAGATGGAAGAAAACCTTCTAATCTTTCATATTAGGGGCTCTTTCTATCAATAAAATTTAAAAAATTATCTCAGTGCTTACTCCCATCCCTCTTCTGTACTAGAATTACAAATATGCACAAATAATTCCTCATGATAATGTCCCATATAACTCTTAGACTTTTGCCACCTGATTATCCCTCAAACAGATTGGTATTAATAGATTGGTTTTTATTTTGAAAACCATTCCTTAAATTAATTCAATTTTCTACTTATATGTCCTTCCATTGAGTTATCAACTTCTGATATTTTATCATTAATCTCTTAGGTTTTCATTGTTTTTCTATGGTTTCGAATTGTCTATTTTTCCACTTTGTTCTTGTACTATTTTCCTGAATTCTAAAGTTTTATCTGTGTTTTCCATGATCATTTTGAGGATGAGATATATAAGTCTTTTGAATTCTTATCCAGAAGCTCTATTACCATTTCCCTCAGGATGCTGTTCTACTCCATCATTTTCCCCACTTGTTTGAGCCATCTTAGTCTGCTTCTTCATATGCTATATGATTATCTTCTGTCTCTGAGGCATGGCTTTATAGAGTTTATCGATATGCTTGTTTTTATGTTGAGTTTTGTTTGGCTGTTGTACTGTAGCCATATATCCATTGCCAGGGAATCCACAGGAACACACACATACAGATGTGCACTGCAGTGAAGTGACAGTGATAGCAGGTTCATCATTTCTTCCATAGTGATGCTTGTACAGATGCAACAGAGGCAGCACCCCTGCAGTTGGACTGCTCTAGTACTGCCTGTTAGGGACTGGTCTCTCCAGGCCACTCAGTCCTTTGACAACAAGGCCCTGTAGCTATGCTCTTGGATGCAGTAGAGAGGTGGCTTTGACGAGGGTATAGGGTCAGATAGGATTTGTATGGTTAGTGACACGGCAGAAATTTATGCATGGTGCTTACTCTGTGCCTGTGTGAGACTAATTATTTTATTCCTTGGGAACAATATGTGTAAAACAGACACTATTGTTATCCTCATTCCACAGTTGAAGAAATATAAGAATAAAGAAGATAGATGACTTGCCCTAGGTGGTAAAAGCATCAGGTAATGAAGTCATAACTTGTATTTAAAGGAGTTTGAAGCTAGACTTGCTCTCCATACTTATGAGATATTTGCTAACTCCTTTTACCACATAGAGAGATTATTGGTTAGAGTTACTTCTAAGAAGCTGAGTGTATGTGTGTGTGTGTGTGTGTGTTGAACCAAACAAAAAAAGGGAATCAAAACAAATCCATAAAAACACATCCCAAATCTGTCTTTCCAATCTCCGCATCAGCGATCTCTATTTGCTCCACTAGATGTCAGTAGTTGCACACCGTTTTTTCTCCCTTTTCCTTTGCGTTGAGAAGCCAAACCATAAATATGTGTTGTTACAATTTAAAGAAATCAGATAAGTGTACCTGTGCTTCTCAATATTTCATATTTAATTCTACTCAGAAAAATCAGTAATGCTACACATACTTTATTTTTAAAAAATCCTTTTTATTGTGAATTGGGTGAAGGTTTACACAATATATTAATTTTCCATTCAATATTTCATATACATATTATTTCATCTCATTCATTGAAATTGCCACAATGTAACAGTTCTTTTGTGTTTCCTGTTTGAAATTCTACTTCTTCCCTAACCCGTTTTAACTTTGACCTTGAATAAATGCTGCCATTTTCATTTCAAATGCTTGGTTATGATATGTGTGCAATTCCTCCCCAGTGTTATGGACCCCCTTACAGACCTGTCATTGTGTGGCTGAACTTGGTCAGGCAGAGCTAGATGGACCCTTGAGACAATGAGCTTTAGTTATCCTTCAGGTCTGGAGCGGAACTCACCTTTATGGCACAATGAAGCTGGGCTGCTATGATTTTGAATTTTGCTCTTTACTTTTCCTTTCCACTCTTTCCATGAACTTCCAATACAATCCCTTTCAGGGCACTTGGCTGTGGTAGCCAGGTGGTACCTACTTCTGTTGGTCTCAGAGTAGTCGACACTGGTGTTTCTTTGGTTCATTAATCCATTGGACTAATTATTTCCATGTGTTTTCAGTTTTCATCACTTTTCTTCCTTACAGAAATGGAGAGACTAATAATTTCACAATGGATGGCCATTCGTGAGTTTTTAAGACCCTGTGTTAGTCTGGGTAGACTAGAGAAACAAATTCATGGACACTCAGATGGGTATAACAAAGAGCTTTATAGACAAGAGCAGTTGAATATTGAGAAAACATCCCAGCCCAGTCCAGATCAAGTCTATAAGTCTGATATTATCCCATCTGTACAATACCAATCTATAAAGTCTTCTTATGACTCAAGAAAGACATGCAATGATGCCAAATGCAGGAAGAACACAGGCCCGTGGGTGCAAAGCCTTGTGGATCCAGTGGCTGGCGATAGGAGCATCTCAGTGCTGACAGGGTTCTCCATGTGGCTCCTCCAGTTCCCAGGGTATGGGGTCTATCAGCATAGTGCCATCTGTCTTGTCAGTAGAGCATCTCTCAGGAATGAGCCAAGAGAGAAAAATGTCTCCTGCCCACACAGAGGCCTCATTGGCTATGACCTGATTAACAGACTAGATTCCACCCATTCACTCTTAATCCTCTCAAATCCCAAATTGACACCAGATTATGTAACTACCACTGACACTAACTGCTACTCACCAAAGTAGGATGTAGAGCGTTGTCTTTGTGGACTATATCAATGGACTTTGAAGTACCCTAAGATTATGATCCTGAACACCTAGACCCAATGATTCAGTTGTTCAAGGAACGCTGTTATATCTAAGAAGTTTTCATAACTTTGTCTCCTGTATGATCCATCATATATAAAAATATATAAACATATAAATATATAAATAAAAATATATATATATATATGATGGGGGCACAAAAATAAACCCAGAAAAAAAACCTTCCTGAGGGTAGAGCTTTTGTAGTATGTATTTTTCTTTGCTAGGCAAGCACTGAGCAACTCACTCTGAGTTGGTACTTCACCTGGAAAGGTTCTCTCTGGTCACAATGAATTTTTTCGTAAAAACAGATTCACTCAAACCTCATTTTTTTTGTGATGGCCAATTTAAGAGAACAGTGGTGAAATTTGTTTTCTGCTGGGAAAAATGCCACAGAAACTGTTAACACAGCTTACAAGGACAGCACTATGGGAAAAACTCAAGTGTATGAGTGGTTATCTTGTTTCATAAAAGGTGAACTGTCGATTGATGACAAACCTTGTTCTGGACGTCCATCAACTTCCTGGATGGACAAAAATGTCTACTTGTAGTGCATTTGGGGTTTGTTCCACCAGGTCAGACTGTTTATCAAGCTTTCTGAAGAGATTGCATAACAGTGTATAATGAAAAAGGCCTGATTTGTGGCAGATGGGGGACTGGTTTTGCCACCATAACAAAGCACCTGCTCACACAGCCATCTGAAAGCGCCAGTATGGGGCAAAAAACAGCATGTCTCTCTTGCCCCAAACAACTGACTCACCTGACCTCACTCCAGGTGACTTTTTTGTTGTTGTTTCCGTGAGTGAACAGGGACATGAAAGGACAGCGATTTGAAGAGTTAGCGGGGGTGGGGTGGGGTGGGGATTGTAAAGGGAGGTGCTTTTGGCCATCTAAACAGAGGAGTTTGAAAAATGTTTTCCTAGAATGGACGTGCAGATTTGACAAATGTGCTAAATGTAATGGAGAGCACTTTGAAGGTAATAAGGTTGTTTGTTAAAAAAAAAATTAGATGCACAGCTTTAAAAAAAATTCCGAGTTTTTGGGGGTGCCCCTTTATATTTGCAGCAAAGGTAATACCTTTGCACTAATCTCCTCTGTAAAATCAACCAATCACTCTATCTATATGTATGCAAACATATATATAGTGTGTATATGTATTTCTTTTTCAGGTAGGTGTACTTTCGCTTTCCCTCCCCCGTCTGTTCAGCCTGCATGCCTATCCATTTATCTAATCGTAGCTCACTCTTATTGTAGGATTCTCTGCACAACCATATCTCCCTCTGTTGCCTTTAACTCTTACACTCTTCCCAGGGTCTTACGTGGACTCGGTCACTGTCGGCAGACCCCCCTCTAATTGTATATTGCTTGCCCCTTCACTCAAGTTAACAAGGTCTACCTTCTAGCTAGGAACTACTATCTTCCCCAGATGGTAGCCATGGGAGAATGTTTCTTTGTGTGTGCAAGTCTTTTTTGACTGTTTAAAATAGTGGTCTCATAACATGTTTGTCCTGTTTTGATTAAGTACTTTCACTCGACTGTGTTGATTTCTTTGTATTTGTGAGTTCTCTGTTGATTTCATATTTATTAAGTCTTTATGCTTTTCTTTTAAATTTTGATGGAAAGGTTTATTCATTTTCTTTGGGCTTACTGTATAATTTATGAATTCCTTCTCAAGTTTGAAACCGTCTGCAGTATCTTGAAATCTACTTGACTTCCTCTTCACTGGGAGTTCTGTAACCACAGTAATCCCTCTTCGTACTTTGCAATTATCTTCATTCACAAATGCAGGTCTCTGGTTCCCCGTTTTCAGTCCGGCAGGCGTGCTCGAGTTCGATAGTTTTTAGCCGTGCTAGCTTTTGCACGCTGTTGTCCTGATAATCTCAGGTTGTTGTGCACCATTCTTTATTTTCTGTCTGGATACTCCCTTCAGCATTGCTTTTCATGGTTGTCTGCCTTTTACACGTTTCTGTTCATCTGACAATGGCTCAGTTTCACCACCTCATTTGAGGATCAGTTTTGCCCTGTGAATGATTCTTCTTTGGCAATTTTTCTTTTCAGAGTTTTAAGTATGCTATTTCGCTGCCTTTGGCTGTATGATTTCTGCTGAGAAATTACAGGTTAGTCTTATTGGTTCTCCTTTGTAGGTAATGTTTCCTTTTTTTTCTGAGTTGATCTCAGACTTCTTTCTGTGTCTTTGATTTTGAAAAAGTTTGACTATGATAGGTTATAGGGATTTTCGTTGGGGCTATTTATAGTTTGGGTTTTGTTTGAATGCATATTTCATGATATTAGGAATGCTTTCTGAAGCGAAAATGGTTTTCTCTGTGACTTGTCTTTTGGTTTCTTCTTGTTCTGGAATTCAATCCGATTTTAGGCATTCACCACCTGTTTCCTGTGGACAGGGTAAAGAATGTGACTGTGTGTGACTGTTCACTAGCCCATTTGAGGGTGGGTATGGCTGGTGTTTGCTGCTTTCTATTGATGATCAGGTGCTGATTACAAGGATCCACATGTGACCTCTTCCCTGGGAGAGGGACAGCAGAAAAGGGGGGGAGGGGAGACTCCGGATAGGGCAAGATATGACAAAATAACAATGTATAAATTACCAAGGGCACATGAGGGAGGGGGCAGAGGGGAGGGAGGGGAAAAAAAGAGGACCTGATGCAAAGGGCTTAAGTGGAGAGCAAATGCTTTGAGAATGATTGGGGCAGGGAATGTATGGATGTGCTTTATACAATTGATGTATGTATATGTATGGATTGTGATAAGAGTTGTATGAGCCCCTAATAAATTGTTAAAAAAAAGAAAAAAGAAAATGGGGAGCAGTCCTCCACCACTAGGTGGTGCTACAGAAAGTACAGATGTGACTGGGTTGTGTGGGCACTGTGATTCTCCCATTGGTTTGGAGAAGAACGAACAAGAGAAAGAAACAAAAACAAACAACAGCAAAAAGTAATAATAATAATAATAATGAACTTTTGAAAAGCAGGGGAAGCAGCCAAACAATGGCAAGAAAAAGAGACTGTAATAACCGAGAAAAGCATACAAGGAAATGAAAATAAAAGACAAAAGAGGAGGAAATAAAAAATACAACATGAAAAATGCAGGATGCTAATAAGATAAAAGATCATTTTAAAAAACGAAGACAAAAGATATAGAGGAAGGCAAAATTAAAAGAGAAAAAGAAGAAAATAAAGACAACATAAAATCAAAGTGGTTAGGCTGAGTTATGTGAGGAAGCAAAGCCAGTTATATATATTATCTATAATATATATCTCTCTCAAGAAAAGGGTTCACACAGTTGTAGAAATGGGCAAGTCCAAGGGCATGCAGTTCCAAGTCCCTAGGTCTAATGCTAAAATGGAGGCTTCTTCTGAGTATTGTAGTTCTGGGAACTGATGTACCCAAGATCATGAGGAAAACCACAGACTGGTGACTGCCATCAAATAGGTCACATTTGGCAGGTTCGATGGCAGACCTCTGATGACTTCCAGAAAAACAGACAATATAGCAGGCCATTGCCTCAAGTCCAAATAACTGGTGGTAGATGAGCCAGATGCAAATTCAGACCCAGCACAAAAAGCAAGCAAGTTTCCCACAGTGTCTATTTATATAGGAAGCACGTCCTCACATCCCCACTGGAGCGTAATTGCATCAGAGCTGTGACCTGAGGGAGGGTGTTGCACTCCACCCTCATTTTATCCCCCTGTGGAGACTTACAACTGATTGGCTGTGATCACACTGTGTAAGTTTAGGATTACTAGATGTTAACTACCAAACTACTGAGAACCCTAGCTTAGTCAAGTTGACTTTAGGTCAACCTATCATATATAGAAATGAGAAAAAAGATGGGAAGCGAAAAAAACGTGGAAAAATCACAAAGAAAGGAGAAAACTGTGGGACCCTGGGAACCTGGTGTAGGTTAGCACTCTCCACCAGCCAAGGGGTCACAGGGTAAGGGTAGGGGGTGGTATGACAAGTCCTAGATGGAATTCCTGCCAGCCTGTCTGTTGTCTGGGGTCAGAATACTTGATATGGAAATAGTGCTGGCTCAGATATTTGTTCCTGAAATTATCTTAGGACCAAGAGGAAAGCTGGGGGCAGAGAGGTTGGTCATGGACAGAGTTCTTGCTTATCTGCAGATGGCCAGGGCCATGCACTGCTTGTCCTCCTGATCTGATGATGAGGCGTTCATGCACTTCCAGACATGGGAATGATGCACCCAGTGTCCGGCATAAGGTCATGACTTTGACCTCAGGCAGAGCAGGGTCTGAGTCATGCTTTAAGTCATCAAGAGGTGTAGGTAATAGGGAGAATACCGCTTTTCTTGTCACCATATACCAGTGTACTAACTGCAAAAGTTCAAGGTCACCACATCACATTGGCTAAGCAATTCACCTATCTGTGTTTTCTCTTGCTGCTTTCATTCAGGATTTTATCCTTGTTGGAATTTAATCTTCCAACTTCACTACTTAATCTTCCATTTCCCTATCCTTTTAGCCAAAGCTCAAGGTTCCAGGATTATCATCCATATCTGTTTCATTTGATTTCTTGTATCTTTGTTGTAGAGGGTTCTCGTAGTGTGTCTGCTTATTTTGCCATCTTGTCTGAAGTCTCCCCCGTGTAGCTGATCTAGCAGACTGGTATTGAGAGATTTGTCTTCAAATGCACTAATACGGCTTTCATGGTTCAATCCTATTCCTTAGGCTTTTCATTGTATTATCTATTTCTGAAATCTTAGTTTCATTCCTCTGGATTTCTACTTGATATTTTTGTATGATTTCTAGGTTTTCATTTATTTTGTCAGGTTTTTCTTGTAGTTTTCTTTAATTATTCTAAAGTTGTTTTTCCTATTTTCCTTGATTTCATCAGGAGTTTTCTCAATCTTTTCCTTAATCCACTGAGTGCTTCCAAACATCATTTTTTGGGGGGCTTGGGGGAGATTCTTTCTCAGAGAGTTTCAATGCCATTTTTTTTCTCAGAAGGGTTTTCTTGCTCTTTGTATTGTTCACTTATTTGAGCCACTCTGTCTTATGTTTTGGTGTGCTGAGATTGCTTATTGCCTTTGAAACACTGTGCTGATGGTGTGTTTCTATTTAATTGATGATTGTGTGTTGTTCTTGGGCATTTCCCACCTATCCCCTGTGGGTGTGATGGAGAATGTGAGTGCAAGCTCCTCTGTGTTGCTCTATGGAGGACAGGCGAGGAAAGGTTGTGCTGGGTGTCAGCTGCTCTGTATTGCTGATTAGGTGGTGCAAGAATGACTCGCGACCCTCACACAGTGCATGGGGCTTCAGAAAGCATGGGCACACGCATGGTGCCTGTCTCCCATTAGGTCAGACAAGAAAAAAAAACAAGAGACAATAGCAATACAAAGAAAAGTAGAGGAAAGCATATAGGCATCAGCAAGGAAAAAGGATGAAAAACCTAAAAGAAATTAATAAAAGGAAAGGAAAATAAAAATAAGGAAAGGACGAAAGTCCATAATAAACAAAACCTGATCAGGGTGCGGGGTGAGGAGAGAATGCCTGGTGGAGCTTGATCAAGTGCATTGTAGCCGAGAGGAATTACTGGGAGCTGAATGCAGGTCGAACGTGATAGTGGGACTGGAGGAAAGTAAAAGGAAATAGAGGAAAGAACTAGGAGACAGGACATTTATAGAGGTCTAAATATAGGCATGTACATATGTAGATATATTATATATAATGATAGGGACATAGTTCTACGTACATATATTATATGTTAAATAATAAGGTAGCAGGTAGACATTAGGCCTCTACTCAAGTAGTCCCTCAATGCAAGAACACTCTGTTCTAATAATCCGGCTTCTGTGATACTCACCTGCCCGATATGATCACTGAAGACAACATGGGTGCATCAGCAAATGTGGTGAAGAAAGCTGATGGTGCACAGCTATCAAAAGATATAGCATCTGGAAAAAGAAAAAGGGGCAGTCTAGACCCCATTTGGCACACCAAACCCGGAGGAAGACTTCCCTGTACAGAGCTGCTAAGGCACAGAGAGGACTGTAAGGGCAACAGCTCGAGACATGGTGTCCCCTCGCTGGAGCACACTGTGACCGAGGACAGTACTGGGGACGCACAGCAGATCAGGAACGGGAACAAAGTCAAGCCAAAAAGTACCAGGAGAATCCCCAAAATAGACTTCAGGCTAGGAGAGGAAGTTCCTGGAATTCCCCAGGACCAGTGGGGAGACAGTCATAAAGGTCAGTGGGCAGACATAGAATTATATCTCTTTTTTTTCTTTGTCTTTTTTCCCCCGCCTCAATCTTTTGTTTTCTTTTGATAAGTCTCTGTTAATGCTGGGTTGGCTACTTGTATAAGATAAGCATGGAAAGCAAATTTGGGGAGAAAGCAAAGAGACCAATGGTCCTGGAGGGACTGGGAGAGAAAGAGGTGGAGGAAGGGAGCAGTGAGCAAACAATGCCATAGACAGGGGAACAACTAGGGAATTAAAATCAACAACGAGGAGGAAGTAGAGATCCTGCGGGTGTTGAAGCAACAGCAATCTAGCTAAGAGGAATTACTAAAAGGCAGAAGGAAGGTAAGCATGATGGTGGGGCAGGAGGAAGGTAAAGGAAACAGAGGAAAGTTCTAGGAAGCAAAGGTATGGATAGAGGTATAAGTGTGTACATATGTGAAAAATAGAGATTTTGGCCTATATGCATATATTTATATCACAATACACTGAGGTAGTATATGAACTTTGGGCCTCTGGTCATGCCCTGCCTCAGTGCAAGAAAACAATCTGGCATTCTATGATGCTCACACTCCCAGCACAATTGCTGAAGAAAAAATGGGTGCACATGTAAATGTGGTGAAGAAAGTGGTTGGATACCCAGCTATCAAAAGATACAGTGTCTGGGGTCTTAAAGGCTTGAAGATAAACAAGTGGCCATCTAGCAGAGAAGCAACAAGCCCACAAGAATGAAGCACACCAGCCTGTGAGATCATGAGGTGTCGATGGGATCAGGTATCAGGCATCAGAAGACCTAGAACAAACAATCATAACCACACACACACACCCCTTCCACCCAGGGGGAAGAACAACAGAAACGTGGGTGAAAGGAGACAGTGGTCAGTGTAAGATATAAAGATAATAATAATTTATAAATTATCAAGGGTTCATGAGGCAGGGAGGTGGTGGGGGAGGGAAAATGAATTGATATCAAGATGATAACATATGTACAAGTGTACTTGACACAGTGGATGTATGGATTGTTATAAGAGCTGTAAGAGCCCCCAATAAAATGATCTTTTTAAAGCTAAGATATTTAAAAAATTAAGAAAAAGGATTTTAGTAAAATAAAAGAAATAGAAGAAAATATACAGTAGAGAAACACAAAATTAAAAGCAAAAAAGGAAAGGGAAGAAAAAGAAAAGAGAAAAACCAAAGAAAGGTGAATACAAGGGCAGGGCCACGACCAGAGAGGAGAAACATGTAGAATACAGGTTACCTGACTTGTGTGGGTCCCCTCTGCCAGCCAAGTATTATACATGTGATTGTGTACAAGAGGTAAGAGGGATAAGATTCTTGGTCTTCGATGGAGTTCCTTCTGGCCTAAATGGTGTGATCTGGACGTAGTTACTGCCAGCTCAGAGATTGTCTGAGCTCAAGGTACTCAGAGGCATTTTGGGGGTGGCCCAGAAGGCAGCTGGGAGGCTGGTTCTGGAAGGAGTTCTTGCCGGCCTACTGTACATTCTGCTGGCCAGGTGAAGTGGAGTTCATGTAAATCCAGACATGAGGGTGGTACACTTGGCACAAGATCCTTAAGGGCATGGTTTAAACTTCAGGCAAGCAGGGGCCATACAGGAGATGTGTCACTGGCTGCTAGGTTGAGGAGGGGAGTATGGGGGTTGGCCTTGCTTCTGGTCATCAGGAGGGTATGGTGACTAATGGGAGGGTCACATCTTTCTGGTCCCAGCCACCAGTTTGGGTGCTTGTGCTGTTAAGTCACTGTCTTCATCGAATGATGTTTGCAAAAGTTAAGATGGCCATACAGCATCAAGCCAGATTACAATCACCTGTTCCTTCAGTTTCCTATCTCGTCATTGGGTTCAGCTTCTTCTCCTAGTTGGTAGTCAATCTACTTCTTTATTCTTTCGCTGAAGCTCGGGGTTCCAATATAATCATCAATATCTGTTTCACTTGGCCTCTCATTTCTTTGCTGTAGATAATCTGAGTAGTGTGTTTACATACATAGTACGCAATCTTGCTGGAAGTTCTGGTCTCTTTCCTTTTTATATAAAGTTTGTGATTGGTGAATGTCTAGAAAAAATGACGGAATGTATGTATGAATATGTCGGATACAATTAATGAATGGTTTGTAACAAGAGTTGGAAGAGCCCCCAATAAAATGATTTAAAAATAATAATAAAGTTTGTGATTTAAACATTTTATAATCTCTTTCAGTAAGTAGTGCTTTGTATAAATCTTTTGTATCTCTGGTTCCTGCTCAATGCTTTATCATTTTGGTAGGTGTTGTAAAGTTGTTGTCTCACCTACTTCCTTTCCAGTGGTCTCCTTGTTTTTGTCAAGGGACCTGACCCATGTCTGTGTGTTGACATTGGCTCCTGCTTATTATCCGGATCTTTCTAGCAGCTTCCTTGTTGAGTTGTTGGAATTTTCTTTGTCTAGGATCCTATTATCTTCAAGTGGGGTAGTTTTACTTTTTCCTCACCCATTTGGATGACTTTTGTTTCCCAGGCTTCCGTTAGTCCACAATGCAGCAGCGAACTGGAGTGGTGACGCAGGCACCTTTGTGCATGTCCTGGGTGTGGTGAAGCTGGGGGCAGTCTCTCTCTGCTGAGGATGATTGGTTTTGATTTTATGTATGTGCCCTTAATTATGCCGAGCAAAACTTTTTTACACTGATTGATATGACCAGGCAGTTCTTTACTTTTCTTCTTCTTTTTTTTAAATTAATGGGTTATGTTAAAAACTAATATTGAACCATCCTTATATTCCCAATATGAATCTCACTTGGTTATGGTATACATTGTTGAGTTCTATTGGCGAGGATCTGGTTGAAGATATTTATATCTATGTTCACCAAGAATAATGGTATGTAATTTTCCTTTTTAGTGATACCTTTGTTAGGCCTTTGTATCAGGATTTATACTTGCTTCATGAAATGAACTTGGGGATATTCCATCCTCTTTTATGTGCAATAGTTTGAGTTGAATTTGTGTCTATTCTTCTCTTAAATTTGTCAGAATTCTCCTGAAGCAATCTGAGCCAGTTTAAAAAAATTTTTTAATTGTTCATAGTTTTAATATTTTTAAGGATCTCTTTAACTTCTTTGTTATCTGTCTATTCAAGTTTTTAAGCCTCTGTTGGTTCGTTTCTGTTATTATTGTTGTTTGGCTCGATGGAGTCAATTCCAGCTCGTGGAAATCCTGCGTACAACGGAACAAAGCATCGCCCCACTCGGTGCCACGCTCACACTCATTGCGATGCTTGAGCTCATTCTCAGAGTCACGGTGCCCATGCAAACACAACAATCTTCTCTAAGGGCTGGCCCAATCTGATAATATTTCCAAAGTCTGTGATATGAAGTTTTGCCCTCCTTGCTTTTAAGAAATGTTCTGGCTGGACCTTTTCCAAGCGATTTTTCATTCTGCTGGCCCCAAACCAAACTCACCGCCGTCAAGCCACTGCTGACTCATAGTGACCCCCTGTGAGATTCTGCGACTGTTTACGGGAGTAGAAAGCCCAGTTTTTCTCCCACAGATCTGCTGCTGATTTCAAACTGATGACCATGAGGATCGCAGCCCACCACTTACCCACTACACCACCAGGGCACCTATGCTTCTGGCAGTTGGAATATTTCATATTCTCCATCAACACCTTAATTCAAATACATCATTCTTCTTTGGTCTTCCACATATATTGTCCAGTTCTGAATACATATGAGGCTATATACAATACCACGGCTAGAGTCAGGCCCAACTTAGTCTTCAGGTGACCTTTTTGCTTTTTAACACATTAAAGAGATCTTTTACAGAGTACTTGCCTAGTGAGATGCACATTTAGTTTCTTGACAGGTGGCTCCGTGGGTGATAATTGTACTTGAAATAAAATCCTTGACAACTTGACTATTTGTTCTGTTCTTTATGATGTTGTCAGGTGGTCAACTTGTGAGGATTTTTGGAAGTTACTGCAAAGATGGCTGAGCAAGAGTTGCCTTGCCAAAGGAAAGTTGATGGCAATTATGTGGATGGAGTCAAGGCTGCAGGAATGAAGCCTTTGGGACTTTCATTGGCTGATGGCACATGGCTCAAAATGAAAAGAAACAGCTACAGAAATCTATTACTGATTAGAATGTAGGAAGTACAAATTTAGGAAAGCTGGAAATCATTAAAATAAAGAATAGCATGCTTAAAGATCCATATTCTAGGATTTAGTGAGCAGAAATGGACTGGTATTGGCCATTTTTATAATAGAGGCATTTGGTTTACTCTGCCAGAATGACAGATTCAAATGGAATGGCATCACATTCATTGTCAAAAAGGACATTTCAAGATTCATCTTGAAGTACACTGCTGTCTGTGATAGGATTTGTCCTCATACAAGGAAATCCAACTATCAATGCAACTATTATTCAAATTTATGCACCAACCAATAAAGCTAGTGGTAAAGAGGTTGAAGAATTCTACCAACAACTCCAGTCAGAAATGGATCAAACATGCAATCAAGATGCATGGATAATTAGTGGAGGTTGAAATGCAAAAGATGGAAACAAAGAAGAAGGAACTATGGTTAGAAAATATGACTTTGCTGACCAAAATGAAGCTGCAGATCCCTTGATAGAATTTTCCAATATCGCCAACTTGTTCATAGCAAATACCAGTTTTCAGCAACACATGGGCTTGTCCACAAGGGATACAAAGAATACAGTGGTCACATAAAACCAGGATTTGGAGCAAGAGGTAGCACCTAAACTAAATTGATTACATCTATGGGAAGAGATGACAGAGAAGCTCCATATGAGCAGCTAAAGACAGGCCAGGGTTGATGATGGAACAGACCACCAGTTGCTCATATGTAAGTTTAGGCTTAAGCTGAAGAAAATCAAAAAAAGTGTACAAGAACCAAAATCAGATCTATACCACCTGGAAATTAAGAACATCTCAAGAACAGATTTGATGCATTGAACACTAAGGCAGAACATTTGCTGAGCTTTAGGATGACATAGAAGAATATTATATGTTAAACAAACAACAACATCATTTTAAGAGACAGGAAAGAAAGAAAAGATCAAGTCGACGTCAAAAGAGAGTCTGAAACTTGCTCTTAATCATAGCGTAGCTCAGGCAAATGGAAGAAACGATGAAGTCAAAGAGCTGAATAGAAATTTTCAAAGGGAACCTTGATAAGAGAAAGTAAAATAGTGTAATGTAATATGCTAAAGACTTAGAAAACCAAAAGAACATGCTCAGCATATGTTAAGTGTCGAAAGAACTCCAGAAAAATTCAAGCCTGGAGTTGAAATATGGAAAGATTCTACGGGCAAAATATTGAACAATGCAGGAAGCATCAATGGAAAGAACACTCCAAGTCATTGTACCAAGAGGAACTGCTTGGTATTCCATGATTTCAAGAGATAGCCTATGGTCAGGCGTCCATGGTGCTGAAGGAAGAAGCTCAAGCAACACTGAAGGCCTTAGCCAGAAACAAGGCTCCAGGAATGGGTGGAAACCAATTGAAATGCTTCGAGAAGCTCATGAAGCACTGGGAGCACGCACTCACCTATGCCAAGGTTCCGGCCTGAACCTCTAGTAGCTTTCTGTAGACTGATCTTCTTCCTGTGGAGCAGCTGGTGGGTTTGAACTGTCAGCCTTGTGGTTAGCAGTCCACTGCTTAACCCACTACACCACCTATGAGTCAGAATCAACGTGGTGACAGCAAGTGGTTGCTTTGATATATCCATGTGGCGTGGGTGTGCTACTTTGGTCCCTAATTTAGCAGCACGAGGGTACTTCCTACCTGTCCGCAGGTGAATGCAGCAATAGGTAGCAGTGTGAACGTGAGCTCCTCTGTTTTCTGGTTGTGTAGAGCAGCTGTAGGTGGGGTGAACAGGTATTGCTTGTCATATGTTATTGATCCGGTGATGCAGGAGTTGGCATCGGTACTTTCTCTTTGGGTGATGTAATAGGTGGCAAGTGTAACTGCCTAGTGAGGGCACAATGTCCTTCTCCCACCTTGCTTCCCTCTGGGTTGGTTTAGACTGTGTCTCGATCCTGCTGATAATTCTGGCTTCTCCCCACCTGTGTATGTTGTCTTTTGTGTCTCAAAATGGCCATGCTTTGGTGTCTGCTTTGTCTCCCTCCCTAATCACTGCCTTTGTCCTGTTTCTTTTTCCAGGCAGTGTTTAATCGGATGCTTTATCCTTTTATTTGATGTTTTGAGTTCAAGGATTATCATCTGTATCTATTTCACTTGGTGTCTTGAGGTTTTTGTTGTAGAAGGTGATGGAGTATGTCACTAGGATGTCATCTTATCTCCTCTGCCCATTCTTAAAAATTATCTTTTAGCATGTGTCTATAGTATGACTACCTATGGATATGTTGTTAGATGCTGTCAATCTTGACTCACAGGGACTCACGTGACAGAGTAGAATTGCTGCTTAGCATTTCCTAAACTGTCGTCTTTATGGTAGGTAGTCATTGACTCTTGATGACCTAATATGTTATATGAGGAGGCTTCAAACGGTTGCTTAAAAATGGAATGAAAAGATATTGGAACTTTTAAATGATGTTTTTGAAGTATCCTCATGTAGTGTCACTGCTCAATGGGTTTTTTCCTGAAATACAATGTATATGGAAGTTGAGTCCCAGGCCGTTCTTCTGTGTGCCACTCTGAATGGGTTCAAATTGCCAATACTTAGGAGAGTAAATGAGCTAGACCATTGGTGCCATTCACAAGGATACATATGTACAAGTCTGCTTGTGTCTCTGTGTATAAAATAAGCACCAGTGGTACTGTGGGTTAGTCATTGGACTGATACCTATAAAGTTAGTGGTTCAAATCCACCAGCAGCCCTGTGGGAGAAAGATGAGGCTGTCCGCTCTCATAAAGATTGACAGCGTTGGAATGTCTACATAGGGTTGCTATGAGTTGGAATTGACTTGATAGCAGTGAGTTTTGGATATATCTGTATATAATTCCATTATCTTGTAATTACCTTTTCAACAACCTGTTTGAAGCCTCCTCAGATAAGACATTAGGTCATTATGAGACGGTGCCAATTCATGGCGACCATAGAGGACAAGGTAGAGCTGCCTGTCTGACTTTCCAGAGGGCACTAGTGTATGAGAGCAGAAAGCTCCATTCTTCTCCTTTTTCAACATGTTTATGGGAACATTCCATGATCTTTTCATTTCAGTTTGCATCCCCTTCATATGTCTTATGAGTAGGTGAGTTCTGTGATCTTTGGGCAACGTCTTCTGCAGCTTTCAGCATCTATAGTAACTCTTGTAATGCAGGGTGCAATGGGAACAGGTATACTATGTATAAGTAATTACCATATTTAGAGGAAACAGACTGGGCAGGGGACCCATTCTAACGTCTAGACTCCAATTGCATCGAGGTTGCGTGGGACAAGGCCAGGCATAAATGATAGGGACTGGCTGACAAGAGTTTCCTTAGACCCATGCCTGTAGCTGTTCACTTCCAGGAGTTATGTGGACATTGATCAGGGCTAATGCGGGACCTGCTCCTTCCTTCTGTGCAGGAACGTTTAGTTTCCCAATAGCGTGTCACACGTCAAAAGCCACAGAAGAACAGAGACAGGAAATGAAAGGTGATAACGCCGGAGATCCTAACGCCTGCTATTCTGGGCACATCTGTGTTTCTTCTTCTCACAGGCCGACTTCAAGGGAAGCCCTAGCATGCAGAACTCCCGACGGACCTAGCCTCTTCACCCTGCATCACCATTGTAGGGGGGGCAGCACCAGCTTTTGAATCAGGAAGCAATTTTGAAATCAGTCATGTTTGGATCCCACAGGCCTGTTTCCATCTGATTAATAAGCTCCGCTTTCAAGGACCACCCCGTTTGCTTCCTCTGGGCAATTGTCCTCCCTCCACTCCCTCTCCAAGTGTCTGCACACACAATCTGCTTTTCCCTTTTGACTGAAGCCAGCAATAGGAACTGCCAGTCTCACCCAGAGGAGGGAGCCCAGTGCCCGCTTGACCTTGCCAGAAGGAATTTCTCTCTCTGGCTTGAATTTTCTACTTGTCCAGCTCCAGGCCTTGACTGCTGGCCATGCTCCCCGCTGACCACCCCAAATAAATCTTCCCTGTGTCCATGACAGCTGCTGATTTAGCTTCTTTAAAAAAATTTTTTTTTTTTAATTGAAAGTAAACCTTCAAAGCAGCTCGGCCACCTGAGAAGTTCTGCTGAGCTCTGCAGCTGGGCCAGTGAACCTCACACGGAAGCCCCCACCTTCCTCCTGCTTGGGGGCAGAATTGCAGGGTGCTTTGTAGGTGGCCAGGGCAACTTAACTTTCAATTTAGCTTTTGCATTTGAAGGAAGGAACAGACCTGGGAAAAGTGGTTATGGGGTGAATTTGAAAGTGGCCCTGTGTGGAGCAGGGAGAGCAAGAAGACAGAAGAAAGGGAGGGAAAGGGGAGGAGAGATGGATTGAGATTGAGGTTGGTGGAGGAAATGCAAATTTAATCTATGGAAAAAAGAAACCTGGAGAGGTCGTTGTTCTGTTCAGTTCGACTACTAGGGAGCACTTGGCTGAAGGAATTGATTTTAAAAAGTGTTTTCAAATTCAGCAATTGGTTTGGAGGAGGGAGAAACCGAAGGGCAGAGGAGTGGTAAGGAGAATGTAGAGGGTGGTCGAGTTCAATTCCTCGACTTTGCTCCAGGGTCTTCAAAATTTAACCACTACAATCAACCATTTCTACTTTTTTTCCCCCTCATAAAATTTTGAGCTAAAAAGACCAAGAGAGCTATGTAGAATGCACATATTCTCGATTTCTCTGATTGTTTCTTTCCCTAACCAGATCCTTTGTAACCAGGGATCTCTGAGGGGATCCAGCTGTAATGCCTCAGGCATCTGCGTTCTGTAGGGAAATAATTTCCCTCCTGTGTATCTAGATTGTATTGCAGGGAGCACCTCCCGGACTTACTTATTTTAGGGCAACAATTACACTTATGGCCATTTAAATTTTTTTCCTCCATCTATCTTATCATTGAGAACATCTTGCAGCACATACTTTGCTGATACGATTATTCTGAGATGTTTAATTTTGTTATTTACTGTTGCAAACACTGCTGGATTTATAAAGATACTGATAACAAAAGCTAATACTAAGAATAATTTCATAAGAACAACAACCAAATAAAATATTTGATTAACATCAAAAGTAACTTATGGCAAAGTCATTGAACGGAACCCCACCATAAGTTGGGGACTACGTGTATTTATATTCCATTCTTAGGATCATTAAAAACAAAATCACCCCCCCCCCCCACAAAAAAAGTCAACTAATTTTCTTGGGTCAATAGTTCAATTGAGAGAGCCTTGTTGAAACAGACTGATTGAGAGTTAAGTCTAGACGCTTCATTAGGATCCAAGTAGTTAGTTTTGATAATCATATTTTACAAATGGTGCCATATATTTCATACTACACCATGTTGGGAAGCTTTGATGTCAGGTTTTCCATTCTTAGTGATGCAGATGTAGAGTTTGATCATTTGGCTAAGCCGATGCTTTCCCAGGTTTCTGTGACTTAACAACGTCATTTATCAAGTTGACGCATTCATAGGTAAGGACCTCCCACTTGGTGGGATTTTTACCTTCCAGCATACCTGAAGGTAAAAATCTTCAAAGCAAAATCTTAAGGAAACTTCATATCACAAAAAATGGATCTTAACTGACTGGTCTTGGCACAACAGACTCCATTTTGAGTCCTGCACCTCCATCTCAGCTCTCAAGACTGACCCGGAACCGACCTACCCTGCCCTGTTCAACCCCAAATTTTGGGAACCAGCTCGTCCCAAAGCCAGAATGTTTTCTGAAGATATGGTCACTCCACCCGCCCCTGACATACAGATAAGATTAACGACCTTCTCCCTTCTGAAACACCTGTGTGCGCAGATCCTCCCCAGCTTTGATCCTCCCCAGCTGTGCCTGCCAGCAGTGGGCATAAAAATGCCGCCAGGATTTCCCCCCCCCCTCGCCCCAGCCCGCGCGGCTTCAATAGCTCAATACCCTGAGTTGCTGAACCCGCTCGCAAGCTTCTCAATAAAGCCTGCTTCTAAAACTCCGTTAATTGGGTCTTTGATTCTGTTTTCGCGTCCAAATAAACCTTATATTAACTATTAGAGAACATTTCTTACCATTAAGAGTTTTTTTTTTAATGTAAAAGGAATTCATTTCCTATTTGAGCAATTTGATTAACATTCCATTTCGTATACAAAAGACGCCTAGATTTAGAGACACACTATGTTTTATGCTTGATGATGGCAATGCATATGATAAGAAATAGTGTTTTAATTCTTAGCAGAAACTAAACTAGGGGCTTTATGCACTCGACTTCAGACTTGGAACAGATGATTTCAAAGTGTTTTATAGTAGTAAAAAGAAAAAGAAATCCTCTTAAGATCTCTCTTCTGTATTCTGTCTTACAAGAAGGAAATATGGCTGAAGCATGATTAGTTACTTGTTTCATAGGAGAGAAATAGTTTCTAATAAATTTATAACAATTACCCCAATGTGCTCAGATTTGTAGAGGAAAACCAAAGGTTAAGTCTCACTCACTGGCTGAGTGGCCTTGATCACCCAGGACCTGCTCTAAGTCTTAACGTATTTTTCAGCAGATTAAAGATGGAAAAAAATTAGTTGACATTCTTTCAGTGAACGAGTGAGTTCATGGCTTTCTCCCTGGAATATTGGTGGACTTCATGACTACAGAGACCAGTATCTTAAAGTGATGGTGCACCAGCTGCTGAGCCCACTCAGGCCCTAAGAGACTAGGAGCTTCTCTCTCTCTCTCTCTGTGTGTGTGTGGTTGTTTTGTTTTTTGACACTCAGCTTTGAAAGCTAGCCATCATCCCGTAGAAAGCCAAGAGACCCATGTGGAGAAGAAGAGAAGCCCTTGGCTGACATCCTAACAAGCTCACACTTGACCGCCAGCGACACTGTCGGTCGCGTCAGTGAACTACTCTTGGATGTGGCTCTTCTAGTCCGTGTTGAGGCACCGCAACTGCCATTGCATAGAGTGTAGTTGGCTATTCCTACCAAGTCCTCCCATAAGTGTGGATTTGTGAGCAATGCTAAGGTGTGCTCTTCAGTCAGTATGGTTTTCGGCAGTTTGTTAGGTGGCAAAGATAACTGCAACAATTCTCAATGACAATATACCGATAAAACCACTTATCCTGTAGAACCATTTTCAAACAAACAAAAAGAATGAACAAACAAGCGAACAAACCAAATAACATAAAACAAGCCCCCTGTAGCAGAGTCAATCCCAACTTATAGCAACCCTCTAGTGCCAAGAAGACCTGCCCTTTTGGCTTTCTGAAGGTGTCCCAGCAAAAACCTCATGTTGGCTGGTGGATTCAAACTGCTGAAGTTGTGGTTAGCAGTCAATACACAATGCACTATGCTATGGCACTCCTTTTCTATCAAAGGGAGAGGATTGACTAGAATAGAGGGTATAAAAATGCTTTGTAAACTATAAAGCAACTCTGTACTGATGTTCCACTTCCTTCTTGATCGTCAAGAACGACAATCTGAAATGCATCCGAAGAGGGCTCCCTCCTTCTCAGATCTGGCTCCACTGACTTCAAATGTCAGCTAGTTTTATTAGGTACTAGGAAGTGGGAGGGTATTTAGAAGAATGGATTCTTATTTAAAAAGGTCCAAGAAAGCAAGTTTTCAAAGCTAGAACACTCCAACAAAACTGTGTTCTATATAAGGAGACTTTCTGAAGTAAGCAGACACACCTGCACCTGGGTCCCACCTGGACATAATTAACTTCTTGAGCTCAGAGCAGAGAAAACACTAAAGAAAATTATGTAAAAAAACCCCAGCGCAATCGGTCACGATCCATGCCGCACAAATGGAGCAATGTGCAGTGTGCTCTAGCTAAGGATTATGGAGCACAGATGACATAATATTTAGATAACCAGACCTGGAGAACCATCGGGCTATGTTCTCCTTCATGACTCTTCTGTTTCTTGAATTACATACTGCGGGATGTAAACCAGCAGATGGAAAGATGAACTTGCTCTGCCAGAAGAACTTTTATTTACTTACCAGTTAAGAGGACCCACAGACAGGACCCTTAATCTCAAGCAAGAAGGCTCGGCAATGTATCAGGACTAAAGTATAAAGCAGACAAGGACTGGCTGGCCTCAGAGATCACAGCTGCATGGAAGGGCTGGTGAATAATTTAGTATACCCTGAAGTTAATGGGAAAATGTGAGCCGTAGGCTTCTGCAAGCCACGGTCTCTCTCTCTCTCCTTTTGGACTATCTATACACCAGCATAACCCATATCCCTGCTGGGACCTGCCCATTTCTTTTTTATTGAATTGTGAGACATGTGCATGGAGTGCCAATAAAACTGTTTTAAAAAATCCAGAAGTTATTTTGTCTGTCATTATGCACAGCAGTACACACACCAATTCAACCGTCTCTACATGTACAAGTCAATGCTATTGTTTACATTACTTGAGTTGTGCAAACATCTTCACTCTCCCTTTCTGTTATTCTTACCCCAGTAACACAAACCAGCCGACCCTTAAGGTTTCCATTCAATGGAGTTGCTACTGTTACATCGATCTCATAGACAAAAATCAAGCTCACTGCCACTGAGCTGGTTCTGACTCCTAGAGACCCTATAAGACAGGATAGAACTGTAGGTTTCCAAGATTGTAACTCTTTGTCAGAGTAGAAATTTCCATAGTAACCCGATGCCCAACAGAACAAAACACTGCCTGGTCCTGTGCCATCCTCACAATTGTTCCTGCGCCTGAGCCCATTGTTGCAGCCCCAGAGTCACTCATCTTGCTGAGGGCCTTCCTGCCTCTCCACTTTTCCAAACATGATGTCCTTCTCAAGGGAGTGACCTATCCTGATACCATGTCTAAAGTTCATGAGACGGGTCTCTCCATCTTTGCTTCTAAGGAGCATTCTGGCTATACATCTTCCAACACAGATCTGTCTGACCTTTCAGCAGTTCACGATACTTTCAAGCATTTTTACCAGCACCACAATCCTTCTTTGGTCTTCTTGATTCAATGGCCAACTGTCACATGCATAAGAGGCGAGAGACAATACCATGGCTGGGGTTGGGTGCACCTATATCTTCAAAGTAAACTTGCTTTCCAATACTCTAAAAAGGTCTTGTGCATCAGATTAATCTAATTCAACCTGTATTTTGATCTATTGACTGCTGCCTCCCTGAACATTGATTGTGGATCTAAGAAAGGCAAAATTCTGGACAACTTCAGTTTTTTCTCTATTTATCATGATATTGTCTATTGGTCTAGTTGTGAGGATTTTGGTCTTCTTTACATTGAGCTATAGGCCGTATCGAAGACTGGAATATTTAAATAGAAAGAAATGAAAAGGAGTTGGTGTATCTGTTTCCAGAAAACAGGAGAGAAGCCAGATAATAACTGAATAATAATTGAAAACAAGGACACATTTGGATGAAAAAGAGAGTGGTTGGAGACAGCCGATATTAATTGTCTTTATCAGGAAGAACACTCTTGGTGCATCTTAAATGAAGCAAACTGAAGAAGAAAATCAAGTCTCAACTTGTAACATTGAAGGATTCTAGAGGCAAAATATGGAACAATGCAGGAAGCATAATAAGATGTTGGAAGAAATACACAGTCATTGGACTAAAAAGAGCTAGTTGTTAGGCCTCCACTTTAAGGGAAATAATATGATCAAGAACCGATGGTCCTGTGGGACTGACAGCATTAGAGAAGAACAAAGGTCAGGGAGTTGACTGAATGCTTCAAGGAAATGCGGACATACTGGATGCACTCCCTCCTTTAAGCTAAGAACGTTTGAAGGCAGCTACCTGGCGAACTGACTGGAAGAGATCCATATGTTTGCCCATTCCTGAGAAAGGTGACCCAACAGAGTACTGAAAGTATCAAACCATAGATTTAGTATCACATGCAAGTAAGATTTTGCTGGCGATAAGTTTTAAAAACTACAGCAGTACTTGGCCAGAAATTCAAGCTGGTTTCAGAAGAGGATGTGGTAAGAGGGATATCATGAACATCAGATAGATATTGACTAACAGTGAGAATACCAGAAAGATATTTGCATGTGTTTTGTTGACTCTGCCAAGTCATTCGACTGTGTGGCTCATAGAAAACTATGGGGAATATTACAAAGAATGGAAGCTCCAGAACACTCCATTCTGCTCATTGAACCTGTATGTGGGCCTGGAGGCAGTTGGTCTTAGATTACAAAGGAGTATGAGTCTGTTAAAAGTAGAAAAGATGTGTGTTAGGGTTGCACCCTTTCCTATATTTAATCAATTTGTATGCTGAATATGATTCAAGAAGCTAGACTAAATGAAGTTGACATTTGAGGAAGGCTTATTGCGAATAACCTGCAATATATAAACAACAGAGCCTGGCTTGCTGAGAGTAAAGGAGTGGTGAGGCACTTGCTGATGAGGATCAGGACTAAAGCATTTATGCAGCTTAATGAAGGAAACCACAAACACCGTGAAACTAGACCAATATACAACATCGTCCTACATGTAGACTGCAGTGAAGGGTTTCGTTTTGTTTGGATCCCCAGTCAATGCTCCTGGAAGCAGCAGGCAAGCCATCAGATGACAAACCCGCTGCACGAGATCTATTCAAGGTGCTAAAGAGAGAAGGATGCCCTTTTGAGACTCAGGTGTGCCTGACCCAAACGATGGTATTTTCAATTTCTTCACACGCACGTGAGAATTGAACATCGACTAAAGAAGACCAGAGCAGAATTAATGCATTTGAATGATGGTTATGGTGAAGAATCTTGGAAATACCATGGCCTGCCAGAACAAACACATTTATCTTAGAAGTGCGGAGAGAAGGCTCCTTAGGAAGGAAGTGAGTGGGACTCCATCTCAGGATCTTTGGGTCATTGTCAGGAGAGACTGACCAGCCCTGGAAAAGGACATCGTGTTTTTAATGTGGAAAACGGGCAAGGCCCTCAGCCAGATGAATTATCACCGTGGCTGCAACACTTGTGAGGCTTGCACAAGACCTGGGGTGTCACATTGTGTTGCACATAGAGCCATGTATTAGAATCAACTCTCCACACCTGACAACACACCAACCACATGGGGCCATCAGGGGTTGAATGCTTTTCCCTCAGCCTCACATACTTCTCTTTAACTTTGGAGGTTTCCTTACGCCTGGAATGTGGGATATATTACTGTACCGACTCACAGGTCAGCGCTACACATGGGTGACCCGGCAGCTCACCTGATAGTGTTCCTCTTATAGGAACCAATTATATTATTTGCAAAGAAGAGAAAATATTCTACATGGTCTCTGGGGTTTCGGTGCCCTTTCTGAATGATAAGGACATAAAATGAGACCACTGGAAAACATCTGTAACTAAAGCTGATCTAGTTGAGTTTCTTTCTTTCTTTTTTTTACATCATTCCTGATTTTTATGATCTTTTTTTTCATGTAATTAGGGTTTTTTGTGTTATCCAAGTGGTTTTTAAAAAAAAATCATTTTATTAGGGGCTCACACAACTCTTATCACATTCCATACACACATCAATTGCATAAAGCACATTTGTACATTCATTGCCCCCATCATTCTCAAAACATTTGCTCCCCACTTAAACCCCTGGCATCCTCACTGAGTTTCTTGCACGGTGGTGATATCAGTATGTTTTCATGCTTAAAATGGACAATCTCCTTTTTCCTTTCCATTACTACTTGCTGAAATTGCCCATCAATGTTTAAAGGGTCAAAAATGCCACCAGGAACAATTATTGCTAATATCTTAGGGACATTTTCCCTTTACTCTGCATTCAGGCCACAGGAACTATGAAAATCTTGTACTGAAAAAATGATGACTTTTGGAGAGGGAGACACAGCTGAAGAAATTTAAATAATTAACTTAGTTGCTTAAGAGGCTAATGGGATTCGGCTGAAGAGGAGGAGAAGGTGGTTCAGAGTTATATGAGCTCCTTGAATTTTTCTGCTAAAAGGTAACTTTTATTAGCGTACGGCTATTTAGATTGGAATCACTCTGTATAACATTTAAATATTTCATGGCAAGGGGTTTAAGGAGAGTTCCACTTTGGAGTTGAATGTCAACTTGGGCTGTGTGGAAAACAAAAGTGTGAATTTGAGTTGAGGCCAATGAGCTATTCCATTGTTCTCATATGTGTGTGTTTGTGACTTTGGCGCTGGATAAATATTTACTTATTTTTAAAAATTCACTTGGAGTTATAAGCATGGCTGTTCAGAGTGTCCATATTTTCACTTTTTTCCTTTTTGACAACTACTAAGCCCATTGGTGCCTGAGGCTCAGCTTCCCGGACTGCATAATTCCAAGCCTGTTTGCTACAGGAAAACCAGGAGTGGGCCATTGTCTTGGCCTGCAGACCTCAAAGGGCCACGTGCCGGGGCTAAGAACTATGGGGAAGTTCTCCAGGAATCGTTGGATATCCACAACCATCCATCCATTCAGCAATTGCATAAAGAGCCTACCCCAAGAAAACAACGCATCCTCCACCAGCTGCTCATCAATCTGGTGCTCACGGCAGGCTGCCTGGCTAAATGACTGTCGGATAGGCAGGCGAGCACGATTTGTCAGTCAGCATTGGGTTTAAATGAGCAGAAGATGCACATAAAGCCAGCAAAGCAATTGTAATTAAGAATTATAGTCATCCAATTTCAACTGGTGCTTTCTTTAAGGCAGTAGTGACCTAACTTGAAGGAACGTATTAAGGATTAAGAGCAGAGTACACCGAGGGTATGGTCTACGGGGAGCCCTCCAGAGTTTACGTAGCTTTTGATGCATGAAAATGACACGTGGGTGACAGAGAATCGATGAGGACTCATACTCTCTTTTCTTAAAAAATATATTGTCTGTGCTTAAAAAATATATTGCGTGTCCCACATATTAGAGTAAATCCTAATAGTTCATATTTATAAATGATACTTATGAACCCACTAGATTAAAATCTGAATATTAACATACCAAGAAGTAGAACAGCTTGATTTGCTTTGATGGTGATTGGAATAGTCATGTGTAGCAGGGGTCAGGGAGTCCAACAATGTATTGCATCGGGCAGATCGGTTTGAAAAGCCCTCTTTTAAATGCTAAAGAGCAAAGATGGCACTCTGAGAATAAGGAACATCTAATCCAAACCATAGTATTTTCAATAGCCCCAGATGTATGTGGAAGACGGACAATGAAGAAGGAAGACTAAAGAAGCTGTCTTTGCTTTAGGGGGTTGGTGAAGAATGTTGACTATACCATGGACTACTGGAAGAACAAATACATCGATCTTGGAATAAGTACAGCCAAAATGTCCCTGGAAAATGACATCATGCTCGGTGAAGTAGAGGGCCAATGGAAGAGAGACCTATTCTCAGTGAGACAGCGTGACATAATGGCTGCAACAATAGGCTCAAAGATCCCAGTGATTGCCAAGAGGGGGCAGGACCAGGCAGCGTTCTGTTCTGTTGTACACTGAGGTTGTTATGAGATGGAACTGACTGACAGCACCTTCCAGTGACAACAACAGTTGTGGTTATGGATGCCGGATGGAGTACCTGTTGAGTGGTGATGTGAGTTAGCATTGGGGCATATAAAGATGGATAAAGCACAGGCTCACTCTCAGGGAGTTTACAGATGGGACGTGCGATACGATGACAATACAAGTAGCTCTAAATCCCACGCGTCCATAGAAAGAGCAGAGGTGTCCAGTGGGTGAATAGGACCAGCACCACGAAGACAAGAAAGTCTTGGCCTGTAAAATAAGCAGTACATTACTGTGTTTAGAGGAAGCGAGTAATGGAAGATTGAAAATGGTCTTGCATTCATTTCCGGTAAGATTCTCAAGTCACCGGCACCCGTTTCATCTAAGAAGGGCTTGCCTTAGCACCTAAGATTCAAAATTAGCCAAGTTAGGGTCAGTCCTCTTCAGGAAATGGTGGGAGGGAAAACAAATTGGTTTGGGCCAGTCATTATCTGTTTCTCTTCCCCAAGAGAATACTTGGGAATCTGGGGGTAGAGTTGTTCAGTCATTTGGTGACTACCCAAAAGGGCAGTTGGTTAAATTCACCAGAAATTCAGTGGGGGCAGCTCCACTCTGCCCTGTGGGGCCACTGTGAGTTGGAATTGACTCTGAGACAATGAGTTTATGGTTTATAAGAACCCTCCATATATATGTGGTCGAACACCTCTCCCTCCAAAGTAGATTTTTTAAGATGTCATTTGGTTAGCTCTACTTTTAGTGCCACCATACTTGATTCATTCAGAGATGAATAAATCATCAAATTAGGGTCAATGAAAGTAGAGTCAGGGCCTTTGGGGAGATTGTCAAGGAAGTTGGACTTTTTCTTCCCTTCCGGTTGTAAAGTGGATAGAATGTGAGCTCTAGAGGCCCTGAAGCCATCTTGTAACTATGAGAGGATCTCCCGGACCAGAATGAAGTCAATAAATTCAGGCAAGGGATAATACTCAAAGAGTTTAATAACAGTATTATTGAGTACTGATCAATCAAAATGCTAATGAACTAATATGCCACATCACAGCTCTGCCTGGAGGTACTTATAGCTTAAAAATAATATGTGATGTATTATCTCAAACAAAAACACTATCATGTGATGATCATCTATAATATGTATTTAGATATGGCTGCTATAGTTCTTCAAAATAGTACATATAATTTCTTATCTGAAACCAAACTGTATTCAATTTCCCTAGTTGTTTAACAAATTGCTCTATAGTTAAGTTGCTTGGATCAAGATTTGGTTGATATGCAAAAGGAAACCTCATGTTAGAAACTGTAGAAATAACTGATGCATAAAATTATGGCTTCATGAACTGCCACCATGGAAAATAGAATTAATCTCCTCAGGTACCTCACTTCTCTCTAACTCAGAAAGTTGTTAGGAAGATTCAGTGAAGTGGTGTGTGTATAGCCCCAAATCAGCAGTTTTTGTGTGAATTAATGAGGAATATTTTAAAAGGAACGGCTACATTTCTGCGGACAATTGCCACATCTGAATCACTCTAGGACTCAGCCCTGCTTCTGTCCTCAGTCATTCTCCTTGATTTCTAAGGTTGCTAAGGGGATTGTCTCACATGCACTGCTCTCAGTTTTCCCCACAGTTCTCTGCTCTGACCTTCCCATTGCTGTCTGCTCCCAGACTAACCAAAACTCCACAGCATGTGCACCCATCCTGTTCCATTGGTCCATAAGCAAGGCTGGTGAAGATACTTTAGTGTCCTTGGTAGAGGATGTTAGCAGGACCCTTTACCATAATAGCTGAAAAGTATGCCTACTTATTTTGACACTTTATTTTAAATAACAAATAGATATAATAAAAATAGACTGGGACTATTCTTGTCAATTAAGGCTCTCTAGTCGCTTATACTGCCTTGTCTTCCATGGGCCAGTAGTCTGGTAATGCACCTGCTTCAGTCCAAGTGGTGTTCAACGCCCATCATCCAGCTTTCATTCATGATAACTTATTGCCACTGAGTCAATTCTGACTTATAGCGATGCTACAGGAGAGGGTAGAGTTATCCCTGTGAGTTGCCAAGACTGTAACTCTTTCTGAGAGTAGAAAGCTCCATCTTTCTGGTTTTGAACTGCTGACTCTGTGGATCACAGTCCAATGCATAACCGCTACACCAGGGACCTTTTAAATTGTCTGGATTTGTGTGAGCATAGGTGAACTTTTCCAGAGTAATTAAGACAAGAACTGGTTTCTTAAATACAAGATGACTTTCCACAGTGAGGGTTTTACATACCCTTGTAGCATGACAGTCAGAATTTGGGGGTATTGAAAAAACTTATGTTAACTACCTGATATTTACTTTTTTGATAATATTTTAGTCAAATTAATTTGGACACATAGGAAAGGTGGTACCCCACAGTGGCCACCTGTCATACCCATCTTAATCAGATGCTGCCCCGAAACCACAAAATCTCAATGTCGCTGAGGACAAACTGCTTAAATTTTACATTTCACAAAGTCCCTCAGGAAAACCTATCCTCTGGCTGACCATAGATCCCAGATCTGGTTCTAGAGACTTGACACAGCCTTACTTGCTGGCATTGAAAAGGACTTGAAACATGGACTGGTGAAGATCAAAGGCAAGCTCCTCCCATGTGGATTAAAGCACAGTGTAAACAAAATAGAAATCCTCACACCTGGACCAATAGATGACCTCATGACCAACAGAGAAAAGACCGAAGTGCTCAAGGATTTCCTTCTACTTGGATTCACAATCAATAAATCATTGATACAGCAGTCAAGGCACTAAACAACTTATTGCCTTGGGCAGATCTGCTTCACAAGACGTCTTTGACATGTTAAAGAGCAAACATGTAATGTTGAGCACTAAGATGCAGTTGAGCTAGGTGGTGATATTTTCAATCTCTTATACTCACGTTAAAGTTGGACTATGAGTAAGAAAGACCAGGGAAGAATTGATGCATGTAAATTATGACGTAGGTGAAGAATATTGGGGAGCACGGGCTGCCAGAAGAACACACAAATCTGTGGTGGAAGTGCAGCAGGCGTGTCATTTAGAAAGGAGGATGGTGAGACTTTGTCTCATGGACTGGGAACATGGTGTCAAAGGAGAAGAGTTCTGGTAGAAGAACACTGTGCTTGATAAAGTTGAGGGTGAGCAAAACCGGAGGAAGACCCTCAGGGAGAGAGACTGAAACAGTGACTGCGACGTGCCACAGTGGGCTCAAGGGTACCAACAGTTGTGCGGATGATGTAGGCTGGACTGTGTTTCATCCTGTTTCCCATGGCAGCAGCGCTAGGTGTGGGATCTAAGTGAATGACACCTCTGGTAATAACCTAACAACAGCAACAATGACTCTTTCCCTTTGCGACAGGCTGCGTGGTCAAGTGCCTTCCTCCCCTTTCCACCTTTTCTTCTGTAGATAGATATAGTCATAAGACTTGCTTTAGCCAGCCATTCGCAACCTGTGGGTTGCGACCCCTTTGGGGGTTGAATAGCTCTGTCTTTTTTTTTTTTTAACATTGATATATAACATTTAGGATATAGGTTTATTTACATATATATTAAAAATTTCTGTATTTAAATTTTTTAATCATTTAATTAGGGGCTCATACAACTCTTATCACACATACATCCACACATACATCAATTGTGTAAAACACATTTGTACGTTCATTGCCTTCATTATTCTCAAAACATTTTCTCTCCACTTAAGCCCCTGCATCAGTTCCTCATTTTCCCTCCTTCTCTGCTCCTCCCTCTCTGCTCCCCCCTCCCTCATGAACCCTTGATAATTTATAAATTATTATTTTGTCATTATTTTGTCATGTTTCCCTTTACTCACTTTTCTATTGTCCGTTCCCCATGGCGGAGGTCACATGTAATTCCTTGTATTCCGTTTTCCCCCTTTCCAACCCACCCTCCATCTCTACGCTACCAGTATCACCACCCTCACCGCTGGTCCTGAAGGGATCATCCACCCTGGATTCCCTGTGTTTCCAGTTCTTCTCTGTACCAGTGTACATCCTCTGGTCTAGCCAGATTTGTAAGGTAGAATTGGGGTCATGATAGTGGAGCGGAGGAAGCATTTAGGAACTAGAGGAAAGTTGTCTGTTTCATTGTTGGTACATTGCACCCTGATTGGCTCTTCTCCTCCCCAAGACCCTTCTGTAAGGGCATATCCAGTGGCCTACAAATGGGCTTTGTGTGTCCACTCCGCACTTCCCACCTCATTCACTATGGTAAGATTTTTTTTTTGTTCTGATGATGTCTGATACTTGATCCCGTCAACACCTCATGATCACATGGGCTACTGTGCTTCTTCCATGTGGGCTTTGTTGCTTCTGAGCTAGATGGTCGCTTGTTTACCTTCAAGCCTTTAAGACCCCAGATGCTATACCTTTTGATAGCTAGGCACCATCAGCTTCCTTCCCAACATTTGCTTATGCACTTGTTTGTCCTCAGTGATCATATCATGGAGGTGTGCACCCAATGATATGGTTTGTTGTTCTTTGATGCCTGATAACTGATCCCAGGTACACAGGCAGGAATTCCCCGGTAAGAAGTTGGGCAGATTATTCCGTGTTGGAGGTCAGCAGGGGTTTCCTCAGCTTTGGGTTAGCTGCACAGGGTGGAGCTCAGCTAGCTGGGCATGGCACAGGTATAAATGCCCTGGGCTAAGAGGAGTGGTCTGGAGGTCAGCAGTGCAGTGTGAGAGAACAGGAAAGAGACAAAGGAGAAAATATTTAAAAGTAAGCCCACTTAGACAGTGCTGGGACATAGAGAATAGAAGAAACCGAAAGCAACAATGTAGCTGAGTCCCGATCCCTGCCTGTGGAGCTTCAAGGATTAAGCTGTGGCTGATGTGACAAAAAGCCCCTGTGAAGACCTCTAAGATTGTGGAGGGATAGAGAGCTGAGATGGAAACAAAAGTAACAATGTAGCTGAACCCTGTTCCCTGCCCATGGAGCTGCAAGGGTCCAGTCCTTGTCCCGAGACAGGCAGTGGCAAACCGTGTCTGTGTTGAGACCAAGCCTCCTTACAGGCCCCAAACGGTTCTGGCTCTGCAGAGATAGTGGCGGGGCCAAGGTCAAGCCCCGGCTGGCTTCCACTGAGGTAAGCCAAAAGCCCACAGCCCCTCGAAACCCTGTGGGTCTGTGCCTACTTATCTTTATGATGCTCCTCCTGCGTTCCAGTAGCTTTGAAATACCCTCTAAGTACCTCTCCTGTGCTGAATTCTGCAGAGTCCCTCTGGAGTCCCTTTCATAGGGGTTGCCCGATTCATAACAATAGCAAAATGACAGTGATGAAGTGGCAATGAGAAAAATTTTATGTTTGGGGGTCACCTTAACATGAGGAACTGTATGAAAGAGTCACCACATTAGGAAGGTTGAGAACCACTGCTTTAGCCAATAAAGTGTGGATGGAAATGACACGTGCCAATTTGGGGAGGGATCTTTGAGAGCAAGATGCACTATGTAATAGTCCCTTTTCATGGTTGGGATGCTCATCAAGTGCCGAGTTTATGGTTCTGTTGGCCTTGCTTCCTGAGTGCTTAACAGAAGCATAGCCCCTAGATGGTCCATTACTGAGTTTCAATCAGTGAAGATTTGAGAGTTTGGTCTGCTTCACCTAGTAAATCTGGGACCCAAAGTCCTGTGATGTACTGACGACCCTGCGGCCAGGGTGGGAGAACAACAGCCTGTGAATCAAATAGCACCTATTACTGGATCTGGAGGTAAAATTTTACCATATAAGTCACATGTCTTCATCCACAGATCATCAATGGTTCCTTTCCTACTCCAACAGCAGAGATGAATACTCATCACAGGGATCGTTGATCGCCCGGACGCATAAAATAGTTACTGTGTGGCCCTTTGTCAAAAAGGTTGGCTAACTTCTGCCAGATGGTCTTGGACTTTTCTGCCACAACCTCTGACACTGGTTCTTAGATGAAGGAAGAAAGGCGACATGGGTAATCGTGTGGCAATCTTTGCGCCGTATGCACTTATGTACATTATCAACAAGGCAGGCTGGCATATGTAGTCTACCTTTGTTAGTAGGGTGAAAATGCAAATGTTTGCTGAACATTCTTTGCCACCTAAAGCCTACACATGTTATCATCTGACTACTGTGCTCTCTCCCAGGAGCTTCCGTTCGGGCAATAGTTGTTGACAAATAGGAGTGATTTCTCTGCTACCCCAATGAGTTTCCTTTCTCTGATCAGCTCTCATAGTGGAGAGTTATTCCCTACCCCGTCATCACACACACACACACACACACACACACACACACACACACACACACACATCCCAGTTCACTGTGAGTGGCCACGAGGAAGGTTAGTTGGGCTTAGATTTCACTGTGTTGGGGGGAATGTAGCATTTCTAGAGCTTGTTCTGCAGCACAGGGCAAGAGACTTGCAGTCTGCAGTTGGAAATGTTTTTTATCTCATACTCAGAATGCGGAACATAATGGTATCAATCTCTGAAAATCAAATGAAATCTTGTGGGAGTAGAATAGGGCCAATGAATAAAATTATCTAAAACAATTTCATACTTGACATTTACTGAGAGGGGCTTAACTTTTCCTACATATTTTAGTCTGTTCAGCTGGTATCATTTATTCATGTCTCTTTCCCCATTTGGTTCACAATTTATCTTTTGGGAGCTCAGAATTAAACTGTAAAAATGTATATATTCTAGACACTGTTTTATGTTCCATCAATGAAGAAGTCATCAAAATCTCTACCAGAATGAGATTCGGCCTATTACAGGGGTGATTTAGCTGAAATAAAATGTAATGTTTAACTCAGAATAGCTGGAAAAAATTAGATTTAGGAATATAGAACAGAATAATCAATTGGTGCAATGATAGTGGCTTCTTTTTCAATCTCCCAGTTGAAAGAATATTGGGACATCAAGATTATGAACAGGTCCACCCCAGTGAAGACCTGCAGGGCAAAATTGGCTTCTGATTTCAGAGCTAACAGACTTTTCTCTGACACTAACACAATTCACTAAAAGAAATGCAGTGTCTTGCATGACTGTTTTGTTGAACTATCATATTTGTGGTAGGGAAAGAGTTACTATGTGAAAACACCAACAAAGAAGAACGTCTGAGAACCATGCCAATTCTGGCACATTAAGGAAGACAATCACATGAGACCGTTTGGGGAGGGGTGTCAGAAAAGGAAAATCCTAGAATGTGTGAGGAGGAAAGATTGGGAAGTGGCTTTCTATGATGACGATAGGAGATGGCCAGACCGAACCGAAAAAACTGACCCAGGGAGTCAACTCAGACAGACACACAGCAACCCCATTGGATGGAGGAGAACTTCACCTTTGGGTTTTCAAGGCTGTAAAACTTGGAGAACAGACAGCCTTGTCTTTCTTTGGTGGATTCAAACTCTTTAGCTTGTGGTGAGCATCTCAACACATATCCCACTATACCATAGGGCTCCTTCCTGAAATGCAGACCCAGGGTGAACTTGATTTTGGTAGAGTTTCACAATCATGCCACTTGTCTCACATGTACTCGACACCCAGCCATTCGAAGTCCCTTCATTTGTGTTTGCTTGCTTAATTCTCCCAATAACCCTACGTTGCAGATATTACCATTAACTTGCTTTGACGGCCAAGGAAACTGCAGCAAAGGGAGAAAAGTCAGGAATTCAAGAAAATCATTAAAGAGTGGTGCTACTGGGAGGGTGGAGGGAAGGGGAGGGAGAAAGGGGGAACCGATTACAAGGATCTACACATAACTTCCTCCCTGGGGGACGGACCATAGAGAAGTAGGTGAAGGGAGAAGTTGGATGGGAAGATGTGACATTATAATAAGTTATAAAGTATCAAGGGTTCGAGGGGGATGCTGAAGAGCTGATATCAAGGGCTCAAGTAGAAAGCAAATGTTTTGAGAATGATGATGGCAACATACTTACAAATGTGTTTGACACAATGGATGGATGGATGGATTCTGATAACAGTTGTACGAGCCCCCAATAAAATGATTTTATAAAAAAGTAACTGGAAGGAGAATTTTGATATGGAGATCTCAGGTAAGGTCAGCGCAATGTAGCTAGCGCACTGGTGAGGGCCCCCGTGGAGCAATTTGGGGTACAAGGAGCCTCTTTCTTCTTTATATTCTCCAATATGCTTGAGGCCGCCTGTACTAGAGGAGAGACTTTGTTGAAACGCAGGAGTAGATCCTACTCACTGTGAAAGTGGTGTTGGACATTCTGTCCCAAGCCCCAAGATGAGTTATATGTGGCAGTCTCTGAAGGCTTGGTGTGTGTTGATCAGATTACGAAACATGAGTTTTGGCCAGTCAATTTATTGACCACCCCCCTGCTGAGACGGTTTTGAAGAAGGATCCTTTCGGTGATTATATACCCACGCAAAGAAAATGATGACTCCAGAGTCAACGGCGTGTGTGGATGAGCTCAGAATGTCCCTCAGAGTGTGGCTGTGAAGGTCCACAGTGTTTCTGTATGCTTTCAAACAGTCCTGGCATATAATGTATCTTGATGAGCACTACTTTTAGGTTATGCGTGTCCATAGAAAGGAGGTGAACAACTGTGAAGGGATGCTTTGTCTTTTATTGATAGACCGAGGGAGAGGGTGCTAGAAAATGGACACTAAGTAAGAAGATGAGGGATCATTTTATATGTAGTGCTGGTAGATGTGCCTCTGGTTTACCTCAATCTTCCTATCTGGGTGGTGCCCCCACATTAGCCAGCCCCTCAGAAGACACGCTCTCCACCTGGCTTTGCTTCCTCTCATCTTCTTTCTGTTGTTGTTGTTGTTTAGGAACCCTTGATCCCTCCGTGCACCACCGAGCGACCCCTGCCTGATCCCTCACCATCCCCCGACCTGCTCCTCCACTTGAGCCCACCGGGACCGCCATGGTGTCAAGCCGTCTCTTGGAAGGCCTGCATCTTCTTCATGGCCTCTGCTTTACGAAGCATGAGGCCCTTCTCTGGGGTTTGGTCTCTCCTAACGACATGTCAGGAGACATCTTCTTCCTAAGATTTATAATTGAAAACATTTTTCTAGTGCATGCCACTGGACAATAGGCTCTCCGCTGGACTTCCCTTCATGGACATGGCCTGGAGTGGAAGTGTGAGTATCCCTTGTGGACACTTACTTTTCTGTGAGCTTATTAAATGCTTATTCACTGAGGCCAATGGAAACGTGTGCGGAATGGGAGGCAATGATAAATATTTTTAGCCCTGCTCTCTCAATGTAGCATTTACAAACAGATAAGTTCTACTCCTAGGTATGTGAGTATACCTAAAACCATAAAAGCAGTGAGTCAGATACTTGTACATACCAGTGTTCATGCAGATGAACCCACCAACAGATGAATGGATATTGGAAACCTGACACACACATATAATGGAATATCAACCACCTTCAGCCAGAAAGCAAAATGAATAAATCTTGAAAACATTATGCTCAATGGAATACAGTAGGGAAGAGATTACATGATTCCTCATTACATAAAATATGTAGAATAGGCAACTTTATAGCATTAAACAGTAGATTAGTGATTTTTGGTGACTAGGGAAAGGGAAGAGGAGTTATTACTTACGGTATGCTATACTGAGTCTCCACTTGGGGTGATAAAAAAGTTTGGGAAAGAGGTAGGAATGATGATTATACACTATTTTATTCCTTTTTCTTTCAGGGTCATAACTCATTTTTATTTTTAAAATATAAAAAAATCATTTTATTGGGGGTTCGTACAACTCTTATCAAAATCCATGCATCCATCCATTGTGTCAAGTACATTTGTACTGAGGTTGCCATCATCATTCTCAAAACATTTGCTTTCTACTTGAGTCCTTGGTATCAGCTCCTCATTTTATCCCCTCCCTCCCTGCCCCCCCTCCTCCTTGCACCCTTGATAAATTAATAAATTATTATTATTTTGTCATATACCATCCAACGCCTCACTTCACCCACTTCTCTACTGTCTGTTCCCCAGGGAGGAGGTTATATGTAAATCCTTGTAATCTGTTCCCCATTTCTCCCTCACCTTCCCTTTACCCTCCTGGTATTGCCACTCTCACTACTGGTCCTGAGGAGTTCATCTGTCCTGGATTCCCTGTTTCTTATCTGTACCAGTGTACATCCTCCGGTCTGGCTGGATTTGTAAAGTAGACTTGGGATCATGATAGTGCAGTGGGGGAGGAAACTTTCAGGACCTAGAGGAAAATTGTGTGTCATCATTGCTACACTGCACTATTTTATTTCTAATCATTTGATTCAGGCTATGCACATTTGGAAGATATATCTGCAAAGTGATTTCCTTCTGTACATCATATTAGATGTCTCATTACTATTGATGAATGACCAATAATTTGGCATTAGCTGCCATTGTTAGTACTGACTTTGGTAACATATCTGGCTTTTAACTCAGTGACTATAATGATGGCTTTGATAACTTGGTGAACATTATTTTCCCTCTAAGCATACTATTTCCTTAAAACTCACAAAACATTTGCTGGGAGACATTTTGAGAACAATCTTTGAACCATGACTCAGCAAATATATATATATATATATATATATATATGCTTTTCTCATCTCATGGCTCCTTTTATATTTATTAGTTGGCCTTCTAATAAAGAATTTCCTCTTCTCTTCCTTCTTTGATCTGTCCTTTTTTTCTCTAGTATGGACTTTTGAAAAGACAATATATTTAAAATTAGTAAAATCTATTATTCTGATTAGTTATTTTGATGCTCAAAATTATTCCAAAGTTAACCACTGGCAGCCCCTTCAAGTTGGCCTCTGCGTTCTTTTGACAGATCTTCAATATTGTTTGAGTACTTCCTTATTTCCTGGCACAATACAATATTCTAGACACACTTTTTATAGTCTCTACCCAACCCTGTAGTCAAACTTTTCACCAAGGAGCCTGGTTCATTTCAGTGGAGAATGGTGTTCAGAAATCAATATCTGGGCTCCAGACTTTCCTTTGAGGTTAGCCATAAAACCATCCTGCTTCTGATAAATGAGGATGTTGGAAGTCTTGCTATGCACAAAGAATCTGACCATTGACCTGACCGCCCAGGGGCATATACAAATCTTCTGGAGAATTGTTGGTGGCTCTTTTGAGCCTCCCCTTCCCCCAACTCCTTCCAGCTTTCTCAGAACAATGCTGCTGGAGCATCAGTCCTAAGCTCTCTAGACGATCCCTGAGTGGTTCTGGTTCCTGCGCCCAGGATTCCTGTTGGAGTGAGCTTCCAGGGCAGTGGGATTTCTGAATGGCAGAGTCAGGAATTTGGGCAAACAGGGCAACAGAAAAGCCTCAGGCCATATAACTGAACCTCAAATTGTTGAGAGGCAGCATAGGTAGGTGAGCTGGTAAAAGACTGGGTATAACTGCGGTCATCAGAGGGGCTGGACGAGAATGTCTTGTAGCTAAATCAGCCATGCGCATAACTCCGGGCCTGGAAAGCTGACTCTGGTGGGGGGAGATTTAGTTATATCTCATATGATTAATTTAATTTAATATTTACTTTAATATACATTCTTATGACTTAACACAGTCCTTCCAATAACCCCCTCCCCCAGTAAAGAACTGTCATGAAGGAGCTACCGTATAAGAGGAATCAGTTCTGTGTCTAGCTGCTTCACAATGCCTAAAGGTTATCTGTAAATTAATGCAATCATGTTCTATAGCCAACCCAAAAAATGTAGCAAACTCTGTTTTGACATCGCTTGCTGATACCAATCAGAGATTCCTCCTCTGGGGGGAGGGCTCAAGGGGGTTGGAGGTCAACTAGCACTAGGTCAAGATGCTGACTCACCTCCTTGCTTGTTTATTATGTTACCTGCTTATGATATTTCCTCTTAACTATGATATGCATGCCTTATGAAAGATCTGTGAACCTATTATATAGACCCACTGGAAAATACCTTCTTGATCTCAGTCCTGACATGGGACGAGGAGCCCCTGTGCCCCGCTGTCTGTCTTTAATATTTTTCCACAGCCAAAATGTCCCTCCTGAGTGTTGGGGACCTCCTTCACCCCAACATGTAACTAGAAGTGTTGGGAACCTCTTTTACCCCGACATGTAACTCGGATTGTATTGGTGGGCCAGTGGTAGATTTTTGACTTCCATGTAAGAGACCAGGGTTTGATTCCTGACCTATGAGCCACCTCTATGCAAGGAGAGGCCTACGTGCTGCTGTCAGACTGAACAGGTGTCAGGAGAGCTTTCTGAAGGAACCACACTAGGAAAAAAGGCTTGCCAATCTATGTTTGAGAATCAGCCAAATGCCAACACTGTCATGCCCAGGATCTGTGACCAGGCTCGATGAGAGCCCTACCAAGTCAGGCTTGACTTGATAATAGCTGAGGACAACAAAAGGGGGTTAGCTTCATGTTTTGCATTTACAGTCTTGAAATGGAAAGGACATTTATACTGTGCCAAAATACCTAATACTCATGAAATGGTAGCAGTCCACAGGCACTATAAGCAATGCATCTTTTGCAAATGGTCTTGTCTCATCCCCGTCCCCCACCAGAAACATCATATGTCGCGTCTCCTGCATCCCCATGGAGACATGGGGAGAGGAAGTGGTTCTTGATGGACTTGGGAAGTGCTGTGCAGCCAACGTACTCCAGAAATGGCTGTGCTGCTGGACTCCCATCTCAGAGCATGGACCTGTGCAGGTGGACATTGGGGTCTTTGACTCTGAGCCCAGACATGACATAAAAGGATCCTTTTAGAAAACAGCAGTTATAAAAGGCTATTTCTTGGTTCAGTCATTAGTCAGGAGGTCAGGACTTATGAGCAAGGTACATAGATTAAATTTTAATTTGTAAAAATTTGGTTAGTCTAAGTGTTCTAGGAGTATTGGCTCAGGAGAAAGGTGAGGCTTTCTACTCCCATAAAAAAAATTACTGTCTCAGAACCCCCCAGGGCCAGTTCCCCCGTGGCTGCAGAGTTGCTATGAGTTGGATCCACACTGTAGCAGTGAGTTTGGGGGAGGATTGGTGGCGCGGGTGGGTTAGGCATTTGGTCTGCTAACCATAGGGCAGCAGTAAAAACCACCATCACCACCACGGGAGGCAGATGAGTGCCAAGAGATTATCAGGTAAAATCAAGTCTCTTTTCCACTTTTGTCTCCAGGCTACCAAGAATCATCCCTTGGAACTCATTCTATATTAATATATGAAAAGGAGTATTTTCTTGTTCTTAACATTTTGCTATTACAAGTAATGCTGTACTGAGTATCGTTAGGAGACCTTATCGTATACATTCAATACGTGGCTTTATGAATTGACACGATCGTTTTGTCGCTAGCATCACTGTGGAGTGCGTTTTGGTTTTAATGATACTTGTGAAGTTGTTTCTGCCGATTTCTCTAGAAAACTACGAGAGGTCTTGGCGGTACAGAGTGTTAGACCCTCGCCTGCTGCCCTGGGGTGGGGAGATTGCCCTAGCTTGCTTCAAATCGTGATACTTTCCACTTTGTCTTTTATCCTTCTCACGTATCATTTCTTCTTTTGTTTGCTTCTATTGCTGTTGCCTCCAAAACACTGCTAAATAGCAGTTGACAATAATGGATATTTTTGTCTTTGTTTTCATTTGGCAGAGAATACATCTCATTTTTCTCCATTATGTATGATGATATTAAGGCAGAATCTTTTTTTTTAGTTTTGCTGATATTAAGATATGCATTACATACTCACACATATGTGTGTCTATATATGCATTTGAAATAATTTCACACCTACATGTAAATGTACACACACACATATATAAATACATATACATAAGCCCTTTCAACATTTATGGAAACAATCATAGGTTTCTTCATTCTTGGTTCATTAATATAAATAGTTTCTTAATATTGAATAGTCCAAGTGGTATTGATATTTTAAAAATTCTTGATCTCCACTGCTGAATTGCCATGAAGAAAGACTGTGCTGATTTATAATCCAACTATTGGAGTCTCAGAGCACAGAGCAAACGTCGTGGAGAAAAGGTAATCAGTAATTTTCTTCAATAAAAACTTACTACTGAGGAGTGAAGGGGTGGGTCGGCCTTGGTAGTCAATCTTTGCTGCTAGATAGCCATATATGTATCAGCACTTGACATTTTTGCAGTATACAACTATAAATCCACAGTCACTGGGTCAATTCTGACTCACAATGATCCTACAGGCCATCGAAGCTTCCCTATGGGGTTTCTAAGGCTGTCAATCTTTACAAAAGCAGACGCCCTGTCTTTCTCTCAGGGGCAGCTGATAGGTGTGAACTCCTTTATCTAACAGCCAAGTGTTTTCACTCTTGTGCCGCCAATGCGCACTCCTGTAGTAACCCAAAAGTACAAAATCCATCCACCTGGAATCGTCAGGTGTTCGTGAAACACTAGCTTATGTTGCACTTTTTTCCAAGGTAGCATCTTCACCTTCCATGTCGGAAACCTGGACAATGAATCGTAGGTGCAGCCACCACCTGGGTGCCAGGGGAAGCTTGTGCGTTACTATGATGCTGGATAGGGGTCAGTGGAGCTTCCAGATTTAGACAGACTAGGATATTGTGTGATTGACTTCCGTAAAAATGGTGTGATGGAGGGGTCTGCCCGCCGCTAACTTCACAAAGGGGTGAGAGAGTCACCATCAGCGTCAACAGCCCGAAACTACGAGGCGAGGGCCAGCCACTGTATCCATTCTGACACCAAATGCCCTTCCTTATCATTCTCTACTTCTCTGCTGGCTTTGCTCATTTGTTGCAATGATCACACAGAACTCACCAATCATACGCATGATTAGAGGATCACAATAGGTTAAATCTTCAGGATCATAAATGGCTCAGGACAGCCTCTTCTCAGTCATGTCTATAGGCAGGCCTCTCTATGGCCCTTAGTTCCGGTGCCTGGCCTCCGCCAAGCTCAGGCAAATGTCTCAAAGCTTTCCCCCCTCTGTCTAGTAAGCTTTGACCTGAAGGTGCTCAATGCTGGCTGTCTTGGTGAATAAACTCACCTCCACCAAGGATCTGAAGGCACCAGTAATACATGAATTTCAGAGAAGCAAAATCCAACTAGCATGAGCACAAAAAGAAATATATTTGGGAATCCATGAGGCTGACTCTGACTTGAGCACAGTGGGATCTACGGGTTCAAACTCTGTCAACAAAGCTGACTTTCTTTGCCTGGCTCTTGACTTCCTAGGTTGACTTCTTGCTTAGAAAGACATTTCCATGTCACAGCAGATGTTTCTTGAAAAATAACTATGACCCTGTTATGATATAGGCCTGCTTGTTTTCCATCGATTTTGGCCAGGAAATGGGTGCATATTAATTTGTCTTTCTGGATGATGGATTAACCTCTGCACCTCTGAGTAGATGATCAGGGAGATGGTGGGAATTAGGATATTCCGGGAGCTTCCTGTTGTTAAGCCAAACCTTCAGCCTGTGCCTTGATGGATTTCCTCTCCATGCAAGCAAAAAGGTAGTCTGATACTTTGAATTTAGCTGAATACACTATAAACTATTAATTATTAATATTCTTATCTTCTTCCAGCCAGATTATGGGAGGCCTGGAGACTGCCTGTGGATGCTCTTGAATATTTTTATCTTTTAAATATTATTTTAATCTTTAAAATATTATTCAAAGGCCCATCGAATTAAAGGTACGAACTCTCAGTGACACAAGATCTCCATTAATTTGACTGTTAGCTGTAATGTGTCAGGAAATACCTTTTGTTGCTTTCTTCAAAAAATGACAAAGAAATGGAACTGGAATTAATTCTTCTCAGTTGATTAACTTTGTGGCAATGTGCACGTACTGTGGAGGTTAAGGATGCTGGCGAATGTGCATCAGCTGAAGAAGGAGTTGAATAGAAACACTCGGAAGTGTTGGACCCACAGACATGTGAGGGATGTTTAGACAGTCAAGGGAGTATCAAGGGCTGAATTGGCCCTTACATCGTGCTCATTAAGTGCTCTGTATTTCTTTGAGGTTTATTAAGACCACTGAGAGAAGACTAACAAATTTCAACACAGAGAAATAAAGATGCTCATTTAGGATTACAGCATGTTTCCCAGGAGTTTTTAAATGTTATTTTTGACATACTTTTTGGCATTTTGACATGTTGCTGTTACAAATGCAGTCACAGCACAGTACTTCCATTAGACAAAAACAACAGTGTTCTTTTCTCTCTACGTCAAAAAAAAAAAAAACAACAAAAAAACAAACCAAACACAAAACAGCCAAAAAGAGTTTGAAGTGAGATTTGAGTCGACTTTCCATCTTTCTTCAGTGAAGCTCAGAAGCTGAGAAGGTCTGGTGAAAATGATGTATCCGTGTGAGGAGAGAAGGCTAGGGCAAGGAGCCCAGGGGTTGCCAGCTGAAGTGGGGTGGGGGCACAAGGTCCCCACAGCAGCACAGCTCTGACCTCCTCCTCAGGCACATTGGAAGACAGAGACCCTCCTAAAGGTGCTGGGCATTCACCAGAAGGTGACAGGAGTTTGGTTTTTTGCCAGTGGAAAAAGTTGTATTTAGCACATCAAGGTGGCCAACCCGTTAAGAGTTTCTCCAGTGTTTTAAGGACAGCTGAGATGAACTCCAATCCTGCTCTTCACCTTCTTCTGTCTCCTTTCACCTCCATTCCCCCCTCCCTGCACATCCGTGTGTTCAGTGTACTTCACACCCCAGAAGTAACTGGTGCATCCCCAGGATGCGTCTAGTCTTGGTGAAGTAGAAGTCACAGAGACTTTTGAAAATCCTTACACATCTCATGCTTAATTAGACCTCCAAGAATAACCTTCTTCATCCTCAGTTTCTCTTTTTCTAACCGGAGATTATTTTATCTCCTGCCCAGGCTGATGACAGGTCTAATGCCTTCACCATCTGATATTTACAGTGAAGTCAGTGTTCCATCAAGTCTAGCTTCTTTTCCTTTCATTGGAGAAATGAGTAATAATGACATAAACAATGATGAACATAAATGGGCTATTTGCAGATTCTCACAGACACATCTGATCTAGGCCGCGTTTACCAAGGCTGGAGAGCTATGGCTTTGAGAGACTAAAGCCCTGTCATGTGGTGACACGCACCCTGGCAGAGCAGGGACTCCATCAAGAACGTTTGGGAGGGATACAAGAAGTCTGCAAAGCAGTGAACTAAGATCATGGAATTATTCCTTGAACTTTTGAAGCTCTCCATATACAAGCTCTCACTCCAAACTCACTTCTACTGGGTCTAGAAGTTAAGAGATGTCGACTTAACTGTCTAAGAATCAGCAACAAGAGGAGTAGTATATTTTTGGTTCCAAGGTGGTGTGAAATGTTTGCCCTTGACTACTAATTTACAGGTTAGTGGTTTGAACCCACCTGGAAGTGCCACAGAAGAAAGGCCTGGTGATCGGCCTCGAAAAACTGCAAGCGTGGTCTACTCTGAACCACAGAGGGTCCACCTGAACGGGAGTCCGGTGGGTGGCGACAGATTTTCGGTTGATTAGGGTTCTTCAATACAATGAGCTGGACTCAATTTCTGGCTGGACAAGGTCCTAGGTGAGTTGTTCATCTTCCTGTGCCTTGTTCTGCTCCTCGGTAAATGGGGGTGATGATGAGGAATGACAGAATGAGGAGTCACCGACATCCTGACTAGAAAGCATGTGGGCAGGGTCTGATAGGGAACAGGCAGTTAACGCTAGCTATTACTGACAAGACCAAACCCAAAGGTGAGCCAAGTTGGCAGCTCGCATGCATCAGCAGGAACAAGGGCAAGCAAACAATTTTTGAAAGCAATCCGGGGTGTTCTGTATAAGTGTGTCGATTGTTCCAAAAGGTGTTAGGGCATTTGGGAGGCTGCAGTTTGGCAGGGATTTAACCAGTGGCTAACACCCCTGCTCCCTCCAGCTCTCACTGAAGATCCGTCCAGCTCCATGCAGGCAGCATTACTCATATTGTCCCCCTCCCCACCCCTGACCCCCACCACAGTGAACCTGCCTTGTCAGTGCTTCCCGTGAGAGAGCGCGAGCACTGAAATGATGGAGGTGGTCCAATAAATCACAGCCCCTTCTGGACATGGCCAGACAAAGCAACTGGAAAGGCCCTCACCACAATGGCAGCTCAAAGGGCAAAGGCCCAGGTGTAACATAGTCATTCCCCCTTTCTTTTTAGGTGTCCCCCTGAATTTTCCTTCTCTTCCTCCCTCCCCAGGTCTGGGGGTCCCTCTTTCCCCATGAGTCCAAGGAGCGAAGAAGAGAGTGGGGCGGGGGGGACATGGCAGCTTGGTGGCCTCAGTTGCTCCTCTTGCAATTTTGAGTATGACCCTCGTGACTTCAGAGTGAAATGATTGAGCAAAACGGCTTCGAAGTGAAGCCGATCAGGTGATGCAAATAATTAAGCCCTTGGCTGTGAACCAAAAAAGTGGTGACATGAACCCACCCAGTGGCTCTGTGGGTGGCCGGCGGGTGACCGGCTCTCGAAAACTAGAGTTAGAATGTCCTATGGGACGAATCAACCCTGTAAACTCACTCGGGGTCACTAGCAGTTAAAACCAACTCAATGGCACCTAATAGCAACTCGAGGGCTTGAGAACACTATTCTCACTGATAAAGTTTCAGCCTTTAGTATCTCATTTTCTATACACAAACACAAATGCATTTCAACGTGGTCTGCAGGAAGGGGATCCCCTTCCATGAAGACTGTATCCCTAGGACCCGGCATTAGGTCTGGGTCTCCAAGCTCCCTGTTTGTCCTGATTTGAAACGATGTGCTAGGGCTATTTTATCCAGAGCCTCTGTAACTGCACTCAAATGACTGGGTCGGGGCATGCAAATAGGGTGTATGAGATTAGCATAAGGGGATGGGTCAATTTTTCCATTCGGATGAGTATAAAGCAGGACATCCAGAAACAGAACAAAGAGTTCTTTGGCCATCAAGAAGGAAGAGCCACCAGCGGAGACCCCAGAGACCAAATTACTGACACCATAAGACAGAGAGCATCAACCTTCTCAGCTCACAGAATGAATAATGCTGAGCACCTTTGGGTAGGAGGCTGGATTGAAGATAGGCTTCCCATTGGGCATTTAGTAGCAACAAAGGGGGCTTGTAACACCTGTTACAACACAGCAGAGATCAAAGGGATGGGTGGCTGCGAAGCTGAAGACCAAAGAGAGACATGTGTGCACATGGCTTTGCTGTGGACAGATGAACTGTGTATTTCATGTTTCGATTCATTTTGCCCTGTTAACTGCCCTAATACTCACTGCCATTGAATTGAGTCCATCTCCGAGTGACCCTGCAGGACAGCGTAGAACCGCTCATGTGGGTTCTCAAGACTGTAACTCTTCAAGGGAGTACAAAGCCTCGTCTGATTCCTGCACAGTGGCTGGTGATTTCAAAATGCTGACTTTAGTGCTCACATAAACGCCACGCCACCAAGGTCATCGCTGAGCCCTGCGGCCATGGGAGCAGATTGTTGAGCCCAGTAGAGTGTCACTGGCGGGATGGTGGTGTCAGAGCAGAACACAAAAGATAGAGCATGTGGCCTGTCTGACCTCTGCCCTGTGGCCATCAGCCTTGGGCGGGTGTGCAGTTGGACTCTCCTTCCCACTGAGATTGAGGGGTCACCTGTGGCCCCCACTCCATTGTCCTGATTGGCATTTACTTTTTGCACCTCCTGTTTTTCAGCTAAACCTCTTCAACGGGCCCTCAAAATGTTTCCAGACTACATGGATCATAACAAAGGATATTTTGAAGACTGGGAATTCCAGAACACTTAATTGACTCATGTAGAATTTGCACATAGAGCAAGAGGCAGTCATTAGAACAAAATTAGGGATACTGCATGGTTTAAAATCAGGAAAGATGTGTGTCAGGGTGATAGCATTTCCCAATAATTATTAAATGTGGGCATTGAGCAAATGCTCTAAGAAGTTGATGCAACACCGGGATTGAAGGTCAGCCCATTGAAACGTGTGTATTGGAGGGGACCGCCCTGCTTGCAGAAAAGGAAGAGGACTTGGGCACCTGCTGATGAAGATCAAAGACAACGTGTTTCGGTATGGATTATAAATTGGTGGAAAGAAAACACAATCTTCTCACAGCTGGACCAATAGACAACATGGAAAAAAGATAAATAGGAAAAAAAATTGAAGTCATCAAGGATTTCCTTCTACTTGGCTCCACCATCAATGCTAAAGGAAGAAGCAGCCATGAAATCAGATAGTGTGTTTCATTGGGCAAATCTACTTCACAGACTTCTTTAAAGTATCAAGGAGCAAAGATGTCACTTTGAGAAATGAGATGCACCTGATTCAAGCCCCAATATTCTCAGTTGCCTCAGAGGCCTGGGACAGTGGACAATGAATGAGGAAGATATAACTGTGTTGGAGATGAATATGGAAGGTACACGGGCTGCCAGAAGAACAAATAAATCTTAAGAAATACAACCAGAATGCTTCTTAGAATTGGAGCCAGTGTGACTTTCTTTCATGTAGTGTGGGCATGCTATCAAGAGAGACCAGACCTCAGAAAAGGAAATCAGGGGCGATAAAATAGAGCATCAGGGAAAAAGAGGAAGACCTTTCCCGATGGATTGGCATGGAGGCGTCCACAATGAGTTCAAAGATACCAACGTGTTCAGGAAAGGCTTTGTTGTGTTGTAGGTGAGGCTATGAGGCACAAACACCTGGAGGGCACCTCATGATAACAACATTGGTCAAACACCTCCTCAAGAGTTTAAACATTTTTCTACCCAACTTGAAACTCATGATCAATAATGTTAACTGCACACTTGCTCTTTATGAAAACTCAGGAATCTGACTTGCAGGCAGTCATTCATTTTCTTGGCTCCTGATACTGGGCGATTGGATCACAGGTATCTATAAATAATTCCCCTTCCCCACCCACCCCAAATGTACTAACATACAAGGCACATCAGTTTGGCACAAGATATTTTGGGTCATTTGGAACACATTTATGGATCGAAGCTGAAGTTCCCTGTTTAATTAGTGTGGCAGTTACATAATCTGCTGTCAACTTGGGAAGGGGTGGAGGGTAGCCTGTCACAGCTTGATGACTTCATTTGGAGGCTTTAAGGTGATAAATAGCTCACCGGAGGTGGGACACAGACCCTCTCTCTTTCGTCTTCCTGGTGACAAGACTCATGGAGCTATGCTAGAGCCCTGGAGCTGGAGGAGACCCACTCCAGAGCTGAGATGCTTCCACCGCCACTGCATCCACAAGACTGTGCACCCACTGGCCCATGATCTTCCTGCATTCGGTGTCATTGCATGTGCTGCATGAGTCTGAAGAGGAATCTATAGCCTGGTATCAGACAAAATGGGCTAATATTGGACTTATGGACTTTATCTGGACCGGGCTGGGATGTTTTCTCAATATACATTATAATATTAGTCATTTCTAAGGCCCTAGGCCAGCTTCCACCTCTATACTGTGCAAGGGACTCGGGTCTTGGAGCCCATATATCAGAGGAGATCATCTTGTCATTGATCAACAGTGTACACTTCTGACCACAGAGACCATCATTGTCCTGGACGTCAGATTTCTTGGAATTGCGTTGCTCTGTTTCTCATGTGCTGTGATTCTTGCTATTTGCTTCCATCCAGGAGACATCCAACTTTGGTGAGCCGTGTTTCCTAGAAGGAAAGGCTGCCCTGGTCCTGTTCCCGCCCCGTGAGTGCTTAGAGATCCAACTGGAGAGTCCCATGGGGTTGCTATTGGCTTATTTGAAGATGTAAATTGTCAGGCTTGGTTTTTCTCCTGGCCCAGCTTTATCTGGAAACTCCACTGAAATCTGTCCAATGGGAGCGCAACCTGCAAGCCTTTACTGACAGGTGGGCGATCGTGCCCAAGGAGCACTGGCTGGGAGTTGAACCCAGATCAAAAATCCTATCTCTGTACTATCACTGATCTGCAGGAATTTGGAGAAAGCAGAGACATGACTCCACAGAGGTCCACCCTCTCTAGATGCCCCACAGACCGATGCCTACTAATCTTACTGCCTCTGTGGACATTCCCTGTGATCCTGGGATCCGGGCTGATGATAAGACTCACACACTTCTCCGCCATTCCGAGAATATCCTTTTCCACATCCTCTTTTGGATCAGTGTAAGCGTTTCCAAAGGAGTTCCAGCCATTTGTTCAAGGAGCTTCTGCTTTCTCTTTCAAATTCTGTACCAGAACACAGTATGGACCTGCGCTCAACCTTTGGAGAGGGGGCGGTGAGAGGAGGACAGGAACATGAGAACCGAGGCAAATTGAAACACCAGGAAATTATCCTCCCACCTTCTAGTTTCTGCATTTCTTTGTCCACCTTTGCCTTATTTTCTCCTCATGACTCGATGGGTTTCTTTGCTGTTGGACTCCTTCTCCTTTCCCCACCCCCGCCACATTAAGCATCTATTTGCTTGGTGCAAAGTTCTGAAAGCGTAACTCTCTTTGAACTTATTTAGAGAAGAAGGATCAGAAGGTTTGGGGGAGCAAGGACATACTAGAGTCAAAATTTATTTCTGATCACTTGTGGGTCCCAGGAGGCAGGTGGCATGTTAAAGGATTCATCCTGATTATGATTTGCCAAAGATGCCTTTGTAGAAATATCCTCAACATTGATGGAGGCTCTATCGCAGCTCTTTACCCAAGTGGCTCAATCCATTGTTGAGCCCAATTTCCACATTCCTATTGAAAACCAATAGCAAGAAAAGAGGAATTCCTCGAACTTTCCAGCCCACGTGACTTCCCTCCTCTCTACAACACTATGATTTTGGTAACTCTATTACTATGATTGGAAAAAATTGTTGTCTAGTGAAATTAAAGTGCACACCCACTGATAACTGTGACTAGCTCTTGGCTTTTTTGAAAACGCTGGGAATATTAAGATGTCATTAAATATTTTATCTCCCTTCCTTCATGCTATGACTTTAATGCTGTGTTCAAAGATTATTACTCAGTGAGGCGGGCGAAGCTCCTCCACTTTGAAGACATTCTTTTCAAGAACATGTAATATTAATTAGTCCTCTCTGTTGCCAGCTTCCCCCCCTGTAAGATCTATCTACCATCTATCTATGATGCTTTCTTATGCAGGTCAAATTATTTTAGGTAGACTATGTAGGTTATAGGAAGTTATAAGCAAAATTAATCCACATTCTTTATGCTTTTCCGAAGAAGTTGGTAGGATGCATTTTAAACCAAACTGTATTTTTTATATCAATGTTGGTGCTGCTTACTATGCAATTTATTGGGGTATTTGGCTGGTGCTCCGAAGTTACAAACATATTTCAAAAAGTAAAACTATAAGGCTGTTACATCTTCATCTCTAAGAAAACAGATTTAAGGGCATCCTGCAGTAAGGTACAAGAAAACATGTAATAACACTGTATGAGACAGAGAGTAAGCAGGAAAACGTAGGCAGAGCTTGCATTCATGTGGAACCTGTACATAGGTCAAGAAGCAATTATTTAAACAAAACAAGGGGATATTGAATGGTTTAAGATCAAGAAAGCTGTGTGACGTAGTGACCCCAGGCACAGTAGGAAACAGAGTTTTCAGTGGCTGATTTATTTATTTTTGGAAGTAGATCACCATATCTTTAATCGTAGCCTGCCTTAATCTAGGTTGAGCGTTGGTGGTTTAGTGGCCTTAATCTAAAAGCTCTACTACAAACTTCACAGCAACACTCAAGCCTTCACTGATAGGTGAATGGTGCCTACATTTGTGAAGCTTTGCATAAGACTCAAACCCAGGTCTCCCATATTGAAGGCAAGAACTCTACCACCGAGCCACCACTGCCCCTCTTGCCTTGGTCTTATTTCTGGCTTCATCTAGATTCCTCTCATTTGCCTTTATACTGATCCCGCAGTGGTTTTGTTCTTTTGCAACGTGTATATTTTGCAAATTTCCCCAAATCCTCTGTGGAATGAAGTAAGGGTAAATAGAAGCAAAGCAAAAGAAGAAGAATTATGGAACTTCTGTTGAGGTAGATCATTCTGTGTAATAAGATATGGGGGGGGGTTGGTAAGGATGAGGGACTCTTCTTTCCAAAGTGCTTTATGTTTTGTGCTTATTAGGCACTTGTAACTATTTTTGGACCTGAAAATTGGGACACATTCTGAGATAGGATCGAACACAATGACATTAGGATGGACTATTTGGAAGAAGCCTACTCAATACAGAATGAGTGATCACAGCATTTATAGATTAAATAATACATAAATAGCAAAGGAGAAGGCAGGTTAGCAAGAGAAAAACCATCAATTTGTACAATTGGCAATGGGTTTAAGTTTGATTTGAACAGCTGTGTGTAGTGCAATTTAAAAGTTTGTTACATTAAACTACTTTTTTGGTCTCTTTTTTAAAATCATTAAGACTTCAGTGTGTCTTTCAGGTTAGGAGAATTTAATAAACCGTAAAGCATAAAAACGATCATAATTTTTATAATACTGTTTAAAGAACCTAATTGACATCAAGTAAATTCTGACTCACAGAGACCCTACAGGACTGGGTAGAACTGCCCTTGTGGGTTTCTGAGACCGGGCCTGTTTCTAGGAGTAGAAACAAGTGCAGTGATAATAGTTAGTGATTGAAATGCAAAAGTTGGAAGCAAAATAAGAATTGGTAGTTGAAAAATATGGCCATGGTGATAGAAATGACAGAAGAAGCCATAGGATTAAATTTTTCCAGAGCAGTGACTTATTGATTTCAACCCTCTTTTCTTTTTTCTGTAACGTAAATGCCAACCATACATATGGAATTCACTGGATGGATACATAGGAATCAAATTGACTTATATCTGTAGAAATTGGTGGTGGAGAAGCTCAATATCATCAGTCAGAACAAGGTCGTGGGGAGACTTTGGAACAAATAAACAGTTGTTGAAATGCAAGTTCAAGTTGAAGATGAAGAAAATTAATGGGAAAATTTTTGGTAGTGGAACTTTGGAAGAGGGACTGATTTATAGACTATATAGAAAACTTCAACACTTTGACAACAAAAAGAAAAACAATCCAATTAAAAAAATGTACAGAAGCCATGGACAGACACTTCATCCAAGAAAACATCTAGGTGATCAACAAACACATGAAGAAATGCTCCCGATTATTAATCATTTGTTGTCAGGTGCCATCGAGTCTGCTTGGCTCATAGCAACCCTTTGTACAACAGAACAAAACACTGCCTGGTCCTGCACCATCATCCTTCCTGAGTCTGAGACCATAGTTTCAGGCACGATTGACGCAATTCCTCTTGTCAAAAGCCTTTCTCATTTCTACTGGCTCTCAGCCTTACCAAAAATGATGTCCTTCTCTAGGGACTGGTCTCTTCTGACAACCATCCTTCCTTCGAAGGAGCTCTATGTCAGTCCTGCTGCCAAGGCAGATTTGTTTGTTCTTTTGGCAGCCCGTCGTGCTTTTGATGTTGTTTCCCAACCCCATACTTCTAGAACACTGATTCTTCAGTCTTCCTTATTTAATGTTCAATTTTTCTGTGCATAGGAGGCAATGGAAAATCCCATGGCTTGGGTCAGTCACACCTCAGTCCTCAAAGTAGCATCTTTGCTTTTAAGTTCTCCAAAGAGGTCTTGTGGAGCACACTTACCCAGTGCCCTGCATCCTTTTATCTCCTGGCTCTTGTTTCCACGTGCACTGATTGTGGATACGAGCAAAATGAAATCCTGGACAACGTCAATCTTTTCTCTGCTGACCATGATGTTACCAATTGGTCCATGGTGAGGATTTGGGTTTTCTTCACACTGCATTGTAAGGTGGCAATCCTTGTTCTTCATCGGCAAGTGCTTCAAGTCATCCCCACTTTCAGCAAGCAAGATGGCAGCATCAGAATTGTTAACCATCAGGTTGTTAATAAGTTGCTAATGCTCTGATACAGCATACAGATTGCGTAAGTGTGATGAGTGAATATAACCCTGTCTCCCACCTTTACTGATTTTAGACGATGTAATATTCTCCAGTTAAAGTCACACAGTGGCTATCCATAGTTAGTCATGGTCCGCACCATCAAATACCTTAGCATAAGCAATAAAACACAAGTAAACATCTTTCTGGTGTTCTCTGAGTTCAGCCAAGATCCATCTGACATCAGTAACGATAACTTTTGTTTTATTCCCTCTTCTGAATCCAGCCTGCACCTGACAGATCTCTGTCAATGTAGTGCCGCAGCTATTGTTGGATGATTTTTCAGCAAAATTTTAGTGGCATGTGATAACAACGATATCGTTCTATAATTTGCGCATTCGGTGGGATCACTTTTCTCTGGAATGGTTATAAACATGACTCTCGTCCACTCGGTTGGCCTAGTAGCTGTCTTCCAATTTTCCTGGCATCCACGAGTAAGTGCTCTACGGGTAACAGTTCGCTTGGTGTTCCATCAATTCCTAGAGCCTGGTTTTGGGCTAATGCTTTCAGTGCAGCTTGGACTCCTTCCTTTAATACCATTAGTTTACACGCTACCTCTTGAAAGGGTGCCACGTGGGGTTTGTTTTGTTTTGGGTGCAGTGACCCAGTTTTCCTTCCATCTTCTTCTAATGCTTTCTGAACGTTTCAGGATTTTGTCCACAGAATCATTGAACGATGCAGCTCGAGGCTTGCATTTGTTCTTGAGTTCTTTTGGCTTTAGACATGCTGAATGTGTTTGTTTAATTTTTTTTTTAACTCTAAGTCTTGGCACGTTCCGTTATGATGGCTGACTTTGTCTTCCTGAGCTGTCCTTTGAAATTTTCCGAGTAGCTTTTAGTTTTCATTTCTTTCCTTTGCGTTTGTTACTGCATGCTTCAGATCAAACGTTTGCTAGACTCTTCCGACCTTCACTTTGATCTTTGCTTTCTTCCCTGTCTTTTTAATGACCTTGTGTTTTCCTCATGGACGATCATCTTGAAGTCATCCCCCAGCTCATCCGCCCGTCTGTCGTTCGTTAGTGTTCTATGAGTCCAATCTGCTCTTGTGTTATTCTCAAAATTCAGGCGGGACAGACTCAAGATCAAATGTAGACTTTTGAGGACTTATTTTAATGTTTTGTCAGCTTCAGCCTGAATTTGCTTATGAGAAATTTTTGGCTTGCCCACAGTCATTCCCCCGTCCCCACCCTTGGTTTAGCTGCTGACATTGAGTTCTTCAGCTGTAATAAATTTGATTCCTGTAAAAGTCCACATGGATAGGCACTATTTATGTTGCTGAAAAATGTATTTTCCATGAGGGACTCGCTGGTCTTTCAAAATCCTATCAGGTGAACTCTAGCTTTGTTTCTATCACCAAGACCATATTTTCCAACTACCGTTCCTCCTTCTTTGTTTGCATTCCAACCCCCAATAATGACCAGTGTATCTTGATTGCATGTTTGATCAACAACAGCCAGAATATATTGCTAGAATTCTTCAATTTCTGCATCACCAGCTGCAGGGCTACTGTAAGTTGTTGTAGACTAGATGGCAATGAATCTGAGTTTTTGAGCATTAGTGGCTGGTATGTAAACTTAAATAATAGTTGTCATGACTGGATTTCCTTGTGTTTGGAGAGAGAACATGTTATCACGGTTCTTCAAGATAGATCTTGAAATGTCCTTTTGACAATGAACGCAATGCCATTCCTCTTGAATCTGTCATTCCCGGCACAGTAAACCATCTGCTTTTCTGATTCAAAATGGCCAGTGCCAGTCCATTTCAGCTCACTGAGGCCTAGAATGTGGATCTTTATGGGTTCCATTTAAATTTCACACCTTCCAATTTTCCTACATTCATCCTTTTTGCATTCCAAGTTCTGATTATTCATTGATGTTAGCAGCTGTTTCTCTTATTTTGATCTGTGACCCATCCGCAACAAAGGTCCTGAGGACTTTTCTCTCATGGGCTTTACTCCATCCTTGTCGCTGTGGTTCACTCTACTCTGAGACGGTTGCTCTTCCTCAGTAATATTTTGAGAGCTTTCTGACCAAGTGACTCATCCTGTGGCAGTATCTCTACTTACACTCTGTTCTGCCTGTATTTATGAGGTTTTCAGGATCTGACCAATGTTTCGATGCTATCCATAAGAATTTTAGTGGCTAAGTCCACAGAAATAGCAGTCTATTTCTTCTTCGCAGCCTGTTCTTGGCCTGGAAGCTCTGCTGAAACCTGTGCACTTCTGGTGACCCTGCTGGTATTTGACCTACCAGTGACAAAGCTTCCAGCATCACAGCAACACACAGACTGACAGACAATTAGAGGGACACAAATCGAAACCACAATGAGATATCATGTCATCCACGCATTAACAGCAAGTTACAAAAAAATAAAATAGAGAAAGCAACAATGGCTGGTAAAGGGTTGGAGAAACTAGAACCCACATACGTTTTTGCTGGGACTATAAAATGATACAACCATGGGGGAAGATGATTTGGCACCTCCTTCAAATGTCAGCAGTAGGATACTGTTTGAAAATAGGGTTCCAACTACTTGGTATCTATCAGAGAAATGAGAACTGTGGCATGAATACATCCACCTGTGTTAATCACAGCATATGAGTATTTGCAATAGCAAAAAGATGAAGATACCCCAAACACCCATCAGTGGAAGAGTGGCTCAACAAACTATGGTACCGTGGTACACAATGGGACACTACACAACATTGAAGAATCATAATAGCTCCGTGGAACACTTCATAGCAGGCATTAACCTAGTAGAGAGCATTATTCTATGTGAAATAAGTTCACCACAAAAGGACACATATTGTATGAAAGCACCATTATAAAAAGTTCAGAAGAGGTTTTCATACGACAAAAAGAAAAGAAAAACGTGAAACCAGCCAATCAGAGCCAACGTACAATCCTGAGCATATCCTACTTGAATGTAGAGGCCATCTCAAGAATAGATCTGATACACTGAACACTGTGACATTCAGATCTTATGTCATGCTGACCCCGTGTGAATGTGTAGGGCAGAGTCCAACCAATCAATCAGGTCACAGACCCTGACGATGGCTCCATGGGGATGGACTTGGCTGCAAGAAAGACAGTGAGCAATGTGCCTTCTCTTTCTGGCCCTTGGCCTCTCTGCTTGCTGGGACTCTGTGTCTGTCTCCAGGGGCAGCCTCATGTGGGCCACCTCCCTGGAAAGCTGTGGGCTCCCTGCGATGCTCCCACCGACCTTGGCTTCATGCCACTCTGTGCCCACTGGCCCATGTTCTCCCTGCATCTTGCTTCTCCCTTCTGCATCATCGACCTTTGGCTCCCTGAGTCCGAAAAGGGCTCTGGCTAGCATCAGACCCATGGGCTCGAGTTCAACTGGGCTGAGATGCCTTCCTAATATAAAGCTACTTCTTGTTTTTGTGGGTTTTAAAAAATATTATTAATTGGACTTTCATACCTATATCATATCATTGTATATTTCAAACACATCAAATAGAATTGTACAATTGCCACAATCAGTTTCCAAACTTCTTTTTTCTATGTGGACATTGTCTCTCTTTTACTCTCCCGCCCCCCCCCCCATCTTCACTGTACCCTTCCCCCTTATTCTACCTGCTGAACTTTATGATTACTTCATTAATCTTTGGTTTCATCTACCTAACAATGGAAAAGCATACAAGAGGGTAGCCCCCCAAAAATGGATGTGAGGTGAAAGGGATAGCGCATTTGGAGTTTGTTCAACCAGGCCAGACTGTTAATCAAGCTTTCTATTTAGAGGTTCTGAAAAGATTGCATAACGGTGTGAAACTAAATATGCCATATTACACATACCATGATTTGTGGCAGGCTGAGGACTAGTTTTGCCCTCACAACAATGTACCTGCTCATGCAGCCATCTCAGTGCACCAGTTTTTGGCAAAAAAATCAGCATGCCTCTCTTGTGCCACACATCTCACTCACCTGACCTTGTTCCATGCGACTTCCCTTAATTTCCTCAAATGCAGTGAGACATGAAAGGACAGCGATTTGATGATGTAGAAGAGACGAAGGGAAAAATGAGGGAGATGCTGTCAGCCATCCAAACAGATGAGTTTGAAAAACATTTCCAAGAATGGAATCGTAGATTTGACACATATTTTAAATGCAATGGAGAGACTTTTAGGGTGATAAACTTGTTTTGTAAACAAACAAACAACAAAAAAATAGCTTTGGAAAAAAAATTTGGGGGGGGGGTACCCCTTCACATTCCATATACCACGGGCTGCCAGGATAACAAACGTATCTGTTGGGGATCAGTGCAGACAAAAGGCTCCCGAGACGTGAGGATGATGAGACGTCGCATACATGGGCATGTTATGAGGAGGGCACGATCCCTATAGAACTTCCCCCACCCCCCTCCCCGTGCTCAGTGAAATGCAAGGTCCATGAAAGAGGGGAAGACCCTCATGATGGATTGGCTCGGTGGCGGCTGGAATGGATTCCAACACGATCAATATTTGTGAAGATGGTGCAGCACGGCACATGGCGTTGCTTTACGGTACATCAGGTTGCTATGAGTCTGAACCATCTAACCAGACCCACCATCAGAATTTTGGGATATCTCTCTTCCTCAAATTCTTAGATTCAAAATCCGAAGACCCCGCTGACTGCGAATTCTCCTTTTCAGAAGAGATCGCATCCTGGCAAATGTCCCTGGATATTGTCAGTGGAGGTATATCAGTCCTATCAAGACCAAGAGGTGAGCTCTGGCTGGCTGTGGGTCAACACGGTGCTTTAGATCTAATTCTAGGCAACATGTAGCTCGGTGATGTGTTAGTACCGAGGCGAGGAAGCGCCTCCCTCCATTCCCCATCCTCAGGGAAGAGTCCCTTGCCTCAGACTGCCTTCCAACCCGAGAACTCACAGCTTCTCCCGAGGCTCTTGGAGTTAATGAAGGAAATACAAATCTCCATTCTCTGGAGGTAGACAGTGCCATGTGGGATGATGCTCAGACGGGAAAACGCGATCACACTGTTCCAAGCAGCAGGAGTCTTTGCTCGGGCTCTCGGGCCAGGGTGCGTGTGAAAGCTTCATCCTGGACCGCTGAGCGCTTGGTGTGGATACGGTTGGAAAGCAGCGCTCTCGCCTAAGCATCACTTTAAGAAGCATCCTGACATGAATGAAAGCAGCAATGCCATTCGTCACAACCCACCCCTCTCCCCTGAATCTTCACCGCTGTGTGTGCACGAAGCGCATGCTAAAACCCATTTAATCTAATCACCTCTGGAGATGGAGTGGCGGGCCTGCCTATAAATGTCAAGAAGGGACATAATTTAGCTGATCTCGGGCCTTATTGCTATTGCCAGACTCCCTCTTTATTTGATCTGGTGAAACAAATTAAATGTGTCTCTTTGGTTCTCAACCAGGTGAGAGAAGGCGATTTAGAATCTGTGCTTTTCTCGTTTGGATGCAATAATTACGCAGCCAGTCCTGATTTGAGGCTGCAGCAAGGTTTGCTGAGTGTGTGTGTGTGTGTGTGTGTGTGTGTCGAGGTCAAACCATCTTGACCTAGCTTTTGCCTACTAGCTAATGCCTGTCTCCTTGACAACATTACTAGATATATTACAGAGAGGAGAGCAAAGGTTAATCAGAAAACAAAAACAAGGCTGGGCTTAACTATCAGAGGGGAAATTTCTTTGTGTACTCCTGCCTCTCTTCACCAGTCCCAACGATGGGCAGCTCACTATCTAGAAACACACTAACCTCTGGCGCAGGGAGGAAAGATGTTGATCGTGCACCAGAACCCTCAGGGCTCCAGTATGTCGACTGGGCTTTGAGAGTGAATCTTGGAAGAATCGTTGAGAGGAAGATTCTCAGCAGAGACGGTTTCCCCGACCCTGTCACTAGAGAACTAGGAGATAGGGGCTCATGGAATCTAGTGGGTCAAGGTCAGGGGTGGTGCTCAATGTCCAGCGATGCACAGGGCTGCCCCCCAAAACAAAGAAATACCCTCTCTCAAGCACCCATGGCGAGACGCCCGGGTCTAGTGGACGATTTGCATTCCTGTGCCTTACCAGTAGTGTTTGCTAAGCTAAATGAATGAGAGTGCTAGCCCTGCCTCAGTTTCCCCCAAGTACATGCACACTGTGTGGCAACCAGGATATTCGCATTCCAACTGCGAGGCAGACAAGCTTTCAGCTGCACACTCATAGCACTGAGCAGCAAAGCAAACACACTCTCCGGAAATTGCAGGACAGACACATGTTTCTAAAGGCATGAAAGAAAGACACGAAGGGGTGGGAGGAGCTTACAGAGGTCCTGTTCACAATATGACACATACACCATTTCAATCTGCAGCACTGTTAGTCCGATGCCCCCGCAGAACACATTGTAGGTGTAGTTACAAATAGCTGCTCCAATCATGTCAGTATTCATAAGTAGATATTTCAACGTCCTATATGGGTAAACCCAGAAGGGGACTTATTTAGTGTGATGAGAATATCGCATCAAACAGTGGATGCCTTGGAAATGGATAATTTCATAAAGTTGTCCAGTAGATATTTTCATTCAGTGCACCAGTTCGGTTGACACATCCCTATACACCATCGCCTCCGCTGAGCCACGCACGTTTCTTCCTCGGGCCCTCTCTCAGTAGAAATCGCTTGCTGCGTAAACAGTCTCCACATAGCATGACTAAGACTTCAAGGTGGTAATGTGTCACACATTACCACCTTGTCTCACTGACGTCCCCAATGGAGCCACATGATTCAGTTTCCTTTACTTAGGCCTTGGTTTTAATGGGGATTCTTTTTTATTGAAAGGAGTCCTGGTGGTGTAGTGGTTACGCGTTAGGCTGCAATTCACATGGTCTGCCGTTCAAAACCACCGGCAGAGAAAGACAGGGATTTCTACTCCCGTCACCAGTTGTAGTCTCAGATACCCACAGCGGGCTGCTAGGAGTCCACATTGACTTGATGGCAGGGAGTTATTTTTGTGTACCAATGGTTGCTCCATCCTGTAAATAGTTGTTAAAATTGCTCTCTGATGGGATAGGATAATGAGCTTTAGCTAGTCTTTCTTTTTGTTCTTTTTCTTTCTAGAGTGTGGCACCCACTGGCTTATTTTAGTCCCAAAGGCTACGAGTGTGCCAAGTCCATCTGGAAGTTTCAGAGGTGGCGAGCGTTCCTGTTCATTCTGCCAGGAGAAACGGCCCAGGTGTGTTTGCCCCTGCGATCCAAGGAGGTTCCCATTCCCAAGGGCCCATGGAAGAGCTCGAACAGGAGCACGGTGATAGGATGAAAAGTATTGGCTGTGGGTTTCTCTCCCTAGCGCTCAGATAGGGGTGTGAATACGAAACACGTGACTTGATTGATCTGAGCTTGAAAGCTTGCGGGTAGAGGATGGTGATCTCGCTCCCGGGGGTGGTTCTGATGACTAGCCAGGTCTCCCCGACTGGTTGCTGGAGGCACTGTTGACTCGATGCTCCCTCCTGGGGTCTCCTGTGAGCATAGCACAGCTTCTACCTGCCTTTGGTGTCCTGGGTGGGTCCAGCTTTGGCTGCTAAGTTTTTGTCTGGAAGTAGAGTGCATCATATATATTTGGACCTCCTCCCATAAACGTAGTCATGAGAAAATGAGAGATGCCAGCGTCCTTGATGGGGGCTGCTCCTCCTTTTACGTACTGGTCACCAGTGAGCGCAGGTGCCACGTTCTCTACGGTCTGGCTCTCCCTTCCTTCCATCCACATCGAGCAATTCGGAAACTTACTCTTGTATGAACTGCACATTCTTACGGCTACCCTTGAGTAAAGGGCAGCAATGCTAGGGCCTTCAGCTACCTAGGTGCTTATTTTTCATCACACCCCACTAATCCCACTGCCCGAATGTTCCACAGACGAATTGAAATCAATTGCTCATCTTTGCTGATCATCCAGATGTCCTATTTGAATCCTCTACCCATTCCAAAGCACTCTCAGGCCTGCTGGTCTTTCTTGTCACCAGATTTTGGCTTTTGTTTATTCTTATTTGGGGTCTTGGAAATTCCAGCTGACGTCAAATGTTCCTTGTATTCCTCTCTGCCCTTCAACACCAGGTTCTTTCTCAAAGGCACTGTCAGTGGGCAACTGGTTTGGGATGGCTTGTGTTTAGAGGTGGCTGATAATTTGGATCTGCTTCTCTGGTTGGAGGAGTTCCTGGGTAGTGTAACCAGTGCTTATCTGCTAATGAAAATGTTGGAGGTTCTAGTCTACCCAAAGGTACCTCAGAAGAAAGGTCTGGCAAACTGAAAACCAGCCATTGAGATCCTTACAGAGGGCAGAGAACCTTTGTAGCACACAGGGGACACGATGACCCCAAGTGGCAAAATTTCCCCCCTGGTTGGAAGTTTGATTCTTTGCTTTCACTAAAGTCTCAGTGCCTCTCTTCTTTGTGATTGGAAAGATGGTGATAATTGCATTTCCTTCACAAGAGAGAGTCAATTCTACACCATTTGACAGTGACCTGCCAGAATGTAAGTTCTGGAGAGAACAATGTGTGTCCAACAATTTATCCAAGGGCAGCCATATGGAAGATCTCCGATGTCTCTAAAGTGGATGAATAGATGTAGAAAAAGTAGATGGAGGAGTTCCTTTTTTGATGTTTTACGCAGTGGGGTGTTTTCTGGGGTACAGCTGATAGGTGGGCCCCAGGAGAAGGTTTTCACTGCCATCAATTCTGACTCATAGCGACCCTGAAGGAAAGGCTAGAGCTGCTCTCTCTGCGGGAACTCTGACTGTAGTGTTTTTTTTAATGAGTAACAACTATTTTAATGCTCTTTACAATCCATAAAGCACTAAATTTGCAATTTTTAAAAAGCTAAAGTTCATTATTTCACCTTAAAATCCTAGGAATGGGGCTCCAATCCAGGCCCATTGCTATGGAAGCCCACCTGCTTCTTAGCATTGCAGCTATAATATTTCACAGTATCTCATACTCAGTATGTCCCAAATAGAATCTGCAATATTCCTACCAGCTACGGTCAGTGAATGGTACTCAGTTACCTAACCTAGTAATCTGCTTGCCAACCCTGAGTACACTCATCTTTTTTTTTTTTTACATTTTATTAGGGACTCATACAACTCTTATCACAATCCATACATATACATACATCAATTGTATAAAAGCACATCTGTACATTCTTTGCCCTCATCATTTTCTTTTTTTTTAATTAATAAATCTTTTTATTGGGGCTCATACAACTCTTATCACAATCCATACATACATCAATTGAGCAAAGCACCCTTATACATTCGTTGCACTCATCATTCTCAAAATTCACCTTCCACTTGGGTTCCTGGAACCAGCTCGGTTTCCCTTTTTTCCCCTCCCCCTCCCTCCCCGCTCCCCCCTTCCCCCTGGTCCCTTAATAGTTTATAAATAATTTTTATATCTTATCTTACACTGCCCAGCGTCTCCCCTCACCCACCCTCCCATTGCCCATCTCCCAGAAAGGAGGTCACACATAGATCTCCAAGATCGGTTATCCCTTTCTACACCCCCTTCCCTCCCGGTGTCACCATTCCTACTGCTGGTGTTGCGGGGTTCGTCCGCCCTAGATTCCCTGTGTTTCCAGATCCCTGCTGCACCACTGTACATCCTCTGGTATAACCAGGTCCGCAAGGTAGAATTGGGGTCTTGATAATTGGGAGGGGAGGAAGCGTTCAGGAACTAGAAGAAAGTTTTGAGTTTCATTGTTGCTACACTGAACCCTGAGTGACTCATCTCCTCCCCACTACCCCTCTGCAAAGGATGTCCAGCTGTCTACAGATGGGCATTGGGTCCCCATCACGCACTTCCCCTCATTCATGGTGATGTGATTCCCACCACCACCCCACCTTTGTTGTTTGAGACCTGGTCTCCTCTGCCCTTCACGATCACACATGTTGGTGTGCTGCTTCCATGTGGGCTTTGTTGCTTCTGGGCTAGATGGCCACTTGTTTGCTTTCAAGCCTTTAAGTCCCCAGATGCTATATCTCTCAGTAGCCAGGCACCATCAGCCTTCTTCACCACACTTGCTTCTGTACACCTTTGTCTTCAGCGATTATGTGAGGAAGGTGATCACAAAATGATTGTTTTTGTTCCTTGGTGTCTGCTACATGGTCCATTCAACACCTTCTATTCTCTTAGGCCGTGTGCTTCTTCTCTGTGGGCTTTGTTGCTTCTGAGCTAGATGACCACTTGTTTGCCTTTTAAAAAAAATTTTTATTAGGGCCTCATACAACTCTTATCACAATCCATACATATATCAATTGTGTAAAGCACATTTGTACATCTATTACCCTCATTATTTTCAAAACATTTGCTCTCCACTTAAACCCCTGGCATCAGCTCTTGATTTCCCCCCCTCCCTCCCCTTTCCCCCTTCTCTCATGAACGCTTGATAATTTATAAATTATTATTTTATCATGTCTTACACTGTCCAGTGTCTCCCTTCACCTACTTTTCTCCTGTCCATCCCCAAGGGAGGAGGTTATATGTAGATCCCTGTAATCGGTTCTGTCTTTCTACCCCACCCTCTCTCCACCCTCCTGGTATTGCCACTCTCACCACTGGTCCTGAAGGGGATCATCTGTCCTGGATTTCCTGTGTTTCCAGTTCTATCTGTACCAGTGTACATCCTCTGGTCTAGTCAGATTTGTAAGGCAGAATTGGGATAGTGATAGTGGGGTGGGGAGGAAGCATTTAGGAACTAGAGGAAAATTATATGTTTCATCATTGCTACATTGAACCCTGATTGGCTTGTCTCCTCCCCGCAACCCTTCCATAAGGGGATGTACAGTTGCCTACATATGGACTTTGGGTCCTCACTCTGCACTCCCCCTCATTCACAATGATATGATTTTTTTGTTCTTTGATGCCTGATACCTCATCCCTCTGACACCTTGTGATTACACAGGCTGGTGTGCTTATTCCATGTGGGCTTTGTTGCTTCTGAACTAGATGGCTACTTGTTTACCTTGAAGTCTTTAAGACCCCAGATACTTTATCTTTTGATAGCTGGGCATCATCAGCTTTAATGACCACATTTGCTTATGCACCCATTTGTCTTCAATGATCATATCTGAGAGGTAAGCACACAATGATATGATTTTTTTGTTCTTTGATGCCTGAAAACTGGTCCCTTCGGGACCTCGTAATCACACAAACTGGTGTGCTTCTTCTGATTAAGGACAATGTAACTAAGAGGAATGACTGAAACCCAAATGAAGGCTGAGCATGATAGTGGGACAAGAGGAAAGTAAAAGGAAATAGAGGAAAGAGCTAGGAGGAAAATGGCATTTATAGAGGTCTAAATAAAGGCATGTACATAAGTAAATATATTTATATACGAGGATGGGGAAATAGATCTATGTGCATATACTTGTAGGTCTAGTATTAAGGTAGCAGATGGACATTGGGCCTCCACTCAAGTACTTCCTCAATGCAAGAACATTTATTTCTATTTAACTGGCATTCCATTAATCCTCACGTTCCCGACACAATTGCTGAAGACAAATGGGTGCATAAGCAAATGTGGTGAAGAAAGCTGATGGAGCCCGGCTATCAAAAGATATAGCGTCTGGGGTCTTACAGGCTTGAAGGTAAACAAGCAGCCATTTAGCTCAGAAGCAACTGTAGCTTTTTTTTATGGGAGGAGAAAACCTCATCCTTCTCCCGTGGAGCTGCTACTGGTTTGGAACTGCTGTGCTGGCAGTTAGCAGCCCACTATGTCACCCACTGAGCCATCAGGACTCCTTCATGAGGGGTTGGAAGGAGATATACAGTAGTCAGGACAGGCCTTGTGTGCTTGTGTGCAATCATATAAATCACGCTGTGCAACCATCGCCAACATCCATTGTCCAAATTTTCATCTCCATAAACCCAAACCATCATTCTTTTCTTTCTCCATCCTACCCCAGTCACAACTAATAAATTTCCATCTCTCTACAGTTGTCTAATCTAGGTATTCCATCTTAGTGAAATGATCCAATGTTTGTCCTTTTGTGATTGACTTATTTCACTCAGCATAATGTCAAGTTTATCAATGCTGTGACACATATCAGGACTTCACTTCCTTTTAGGGGAGAGTAATAGTCTACTTGAATAGGTGTGTGACTGTGGAGATCTTAACAAGCTGTCCATTACATTGTGAAGAATGGTAATTCCAAAACAATTGTGCACACACAGGACCTGTGCACAGACCAAGAAGTACTTATTTGAACAAGACCAGGGGATTCTTGTATAAAAATGGTCTAAAACCAGGAACTGAAGAACTGGACTAAATAAAAGATAACTTCACATCAAGTTTAGAGGACCCGCTCACGTGCAGATGACATAACTTTGTTTACTGAAAGAAAAGAGGACTTGAAGCATTTACTGTTGAAACTCAAGGACAACAGCCTTCAATATAAATTACAAATCAGTGTAAAGAACACTGAACTCCTCGCACTGGAGCAAGGGACAGCGTGGTCAATGGAGGAAGATAGACATTGTCAAGAACGTCATTTCGCTTGGAGCCCTACCCAGGCTTATGGACTCAGCAGCCATGAAGCCAGATGATGTATTACCCTGGGCAATTGGCCATGCCAGACCTATTTAAAGGTTTTTAAAAAAATCATTTTATTAGAAGCTGTTACAACTCATCACAATCGATCCATCCATCCATTGTGTCAAGCACATTTGTATATTTGTTGCCATCATCATTCTCAAAACATTTTTTTCTATTTGAGCCCTTGGTATCAGCTCCTCATTTTCCCCTCCCTCCCTACCCCTACTCCTTCATGAACCCTAGAAAATTTATAAATTATTATCATTTTGTCATGTCTTACACTGTCCAACATCTCCCTTCACCAACTTTTCCGTTGTCCATCCCCCAGGGAGAGGGTTCTATATAGATCCTTGTGATCGGTTCCCCCTTTCTACCCCACTTTCCCTTTATCCTCCTGGTACCACTACTCTCATTATTGGTCCTGAGGGGTTTATCTGTCCTGAAGTCCCTGTTTCCAGTTATGATCTGTACCAGTGTACCTTCTCTGTCCTAGCCAGATTTGTAAGTTAGAATTGGGATCATAATAGTGGCAGGGAGGAAACATTAAAGAACTAGAGGAAAGTTGTATGTTTCATCATTGCTACACTGCACCCTGACTGGCTGGTTTCATCCTCATGACCCTCCCATAAAGGGATGTCCAGTTGCCTAAAGATGGGCTTTGGATCTCTACTCTGCACTCCCCTCATTCTCAATGATATGCTATTTTGTTCTTTGATACCTGATACCTGATCTCATCAACCCCTTGTGATCACACAGGCTGGTGTGCTTCTTCCATGTGGGCTTTGTTGCTTCTGAGCTAGATGGCTGCTTGTTTATCTTCAAGCCTTTAAGGCCCTAAATACTATATCTTTTGATAGCTGGGCACCATCAGCTTTCGTCACCACATTTGCTTATGCATTAGCTTAGTCTTTAGCAATCTTGTTGGGAGGGTGAGTATGATGGAATGCCAATTTAATAGAGCAAAGTGTTTTTTCATTGAGGGAGTACTTAGGTAGAGGCCCAATGTCCATCTGTTACCGTAATACTAAACCTATAAATATATGCACATAGATCGATTTCCCCATCATCACATATAAATATATTTACATGTATATATGCCTGTGTTTGGACTTCTATAAATGCCCTTTGCCTCCTAGTTCTTTCCTCTATTTCCTTTTACTTTCCCCTTGTCCCTCTGTCATGTTCAGCCTTCATTGAGGTTTCAGTAATTCCTTTCAGTTAGATTGCCCTTGATCAAGCCCTACCAGGTCTCCTACACCCTCTTCGATATCGACTTTAGGTCACTTGTTGTTCCCTCCCCCTTTCCCATGTCCCCCGGAAGCGTCGGTCCATTGTTTTCTCCGCCAGATTGTTTATCCCATCTATCTTATCCAGGTGGACATGCAGAGACAATAATATGCACACAAAAACCCCGACAGAGCAAAACAAAGCAACAAAAGAAAACAAACAACAACAAAAAAACCAATGACTAAAAAAAAAAAAAAGAAGAAGAAAAGAAAGCCTGTAAATAGTTCAAGGTTTGTTTGTTGACCTTTAAGAGTGTTTTCCAGTTCCCCAAAGTCTATTTTTGGTATTCCCTTGGGACTTACTTGCTCAGCTCCCCTGGCTGTTCTGTTGCATGCCGTTAGTGTTTCGCCTCGGTGTGGTGGGGTCAGATCGTATGCAATTCCCGAGCTGTGTCTCGTATTGTTCCTCATAGCCAGATGGGTCAGTGAGGGACGTTGTGGCTCATAGTGGGGCTGGCCCTACGGTCCTTTCTGTGCACTGGAGCCAAAACATCCCTCTGAGAACTAAGGTGTGCCTTACTCCTCCATGGCATGTTCAGGTGCCTCATATGCATGTAAACACCGAACCATAAACAAGGTAGCCAGTGGAAGAATTGATGCATTTGAACTTTTGTTTTGATGAAGAAAGTTGAAAGTACGTGGCGTGCCAGAATAACGAACAGATCTGTCTTGGAAGAAGTACAAACAGAATGCTCTTTGGGAGTGAGGATGTTGAGACTTTTCTTCCTGTGCTTTAGACATGGTATTGGGAGGGACCGTGTAGAATTACATCAGATTTGGCAGAGTAGAAGCTCAGAAAAAATGAGCAAGAGCCTCCATGAGCTAGAGTAAGCCTGCCCCATGGTGGTGGACTGCACAGTGGCTGGAATGGCCTCAAACATCATCAGCGAGGGAGGCAGCCCTGGCCATGTTTTCTCAGTTGTGCACAGGGTCACTGTGGGTTGGAATCCGACAGCAATGAATATTCCCTTGTCTGCATCTACCCCGTGTGTGTTCACTGCTTCATCTCTTGATAGGCTTCTAGGTTGCTTCCACATTTGGACAACACTTTAAGCACTCACTGCCATCAAGTCAATTCTGACTCATAACAATACCCTGGGGATTTCCGTGACTTTCACAGTTTATGGGGGCAGAAAGCTCAGTTTTTCTCCCATGGAGTTACTGATGGTTCTGAACTGCTGACCGTGCAAATAGACATCCAACACATAACCACTACACCACCAGGGTTCCCAGTGCTACTGTAGCTATTGTGGCCAAGGGTCTGTTGGAGTCTCTGCTTTCAGAGATGATGGGTACCTAAGTGGAATGGTTGGTTGCGTGAGAAGTTGCCAGACTTTTTCCATAGTAGCTCTACCATGTTTGCATTCTCACCAGCAGCCGTTGGGGGTTTCGATTTATGCACTTCCTTACCAGCTACTTTGAAGGAGCCTTGCTTTTGTGACAGGTTGATTATTGCTTTCCTTTCGCGCTTCTCCTTCGCCTCTTGGACCTTGAAAGTAATTACTTGTGAGAACTGAGGGCCAAGTTGGTTCTGGGGGCAAATGAGCTTGCTCTTGGGGGGGCCGTGATGCTGATGCTTCCTATTAGAGCGCAAATAACACTTGGCTAACGGGAGACCACGTCGGGTAGGAAGATTGGATTGCACTTTCAATCAATCCTTTCAGCAGTCTGCGAAGCTTACAAATCTTTATTCTAATCTAGACTTCAGTCCAATTGCACTGAAGGGGTTGTAAAATCCTTAAATGAATTCACACACACTAATTTATTATTGGTTGTAACATTGACATTATTGAGTTTCATGTAGGGAGTAGATGATAATAATTATAAGAAAACTTTATGTACATGCCTTGTCAAGAAATAACCATTTTCTAGCAATAGTCAAGAATATTCTTTTTTACTATAAACATGTTACTGTTCTTAGCAGCCTTTATGCTCTTTTGCAATTTTAGAAATAGATTGACTTCAATTTCTCTAGACTTCCTCCGACTTAGAATTATACCATATTTCTTTTGCCAAGAATATCACATTTTAGTATATTGGGGGGTTGGGGTGGGGGTGGTTACAGGATAATGAATGGCTACATGTATCAGAAATAATAATTCTTTAAAAAAATAAAAAAATAATTCTTAAAAAAAATAAACTATGTAAAAATGCCCGTTGATGAGGTTTGAATATTATTCAACCTTTCTCTCCCTGCGCCCCAAGGGTGGACCCAGAGGAAATTAGGATAAGATGATTTGGACAACATTTAAATATTTCCCTTTGTTGACTACCATTGAATCAATATAATCAACATGCTTGGTAGCAAAGACCTAAAAAACATATTTTTCTATGTAACTGACCCCCAAAGTGATATTAAAGGAAATTACATTGAATCCAATCTTCTTGTTACATACTCAGGTATTTATATAAAATGAGATAAATAATAGAAGCCACAGCTTATGCAAAACCACCCAGAGCCCAGTTGTGTCAAAGGCCTGTTGATTGGGCTTTTATGAGTGTGGCTGCCACCACCAAGGGAATGGCCCTTACCTATAAGAGCGCACTTGTTAAGGCTCCTGGTCCATCATCTCTGGCCCCTGCATAATGATGGCCAGTCGCTGAACATCACCAACTCAGTTAGCTGATTCCATAGCTAACCATTCAGACTTTGGGTGTACAGAGTAGTGGGGCATGAAACTTATTCAGACTTTGTCCTTCAAACTCCCTCCTGTCGAGTCAATTTTGACTCATGGCGCCCCTGGGACAGGGTAGAATGACACGGTGGGTTGCTTGGGCTGTAACTGTGTAGGGGAATGGCATGCCATGCCTTTCTCCTGAATGCTGACTCATTGACATGAGGACCATTTAGTCTCCACGTCTGCTTTAGTCTCAGACCAGTAAGAACTTCCTGAGGCTGTGGTAGCTACATAATCTGATGTCCACTTGTGGAGGGGTGGAGGTTAGCCTGTCAATCAGGTCGCAACTTGATGACCTCATTCGAAGGTGCTACAGAGATAAATAGTTAGCTGGAGCTGGGACACAGGCACTCTCTGTGAGACATTCCTGTTGAGAAGACACATGGAGCTATGCTAGAGCCCTAGAACCGAAGGAACCACATGGAGACCCCTGCCAGCGTCCACTGCCACTGGATCCACAAGACTTCCCACCTATGATCTTCCTGCATTCGGCATTATTGCATGTGTTATGTGAGTCTGAAGAGGAATTTATAGATTCGTATCGGACAAATAGGCTAATATTGGACTTAGGACTTGATCTGGACTGGGCTGGGATGTTTTCTCATTATTCAATTACTCTTCTTAGACACATATGAGTGTCTATGAATTTGTTTCTCTAGTCTACCTGGACTAACACAGAGACTTTACCCGACTGGGCTCCAGGCACAACCTGTAGGTGCAACCTCCAGATGAAAACTGGGCGGGGTGTACTCACCTAATCCTTACCTGGATGGCTCTTTGGGACATGATGTTTAGGGCATCATCAGTTCATCCATTCATTTATTTGGTCAGTCAAAAAATATATCTGAACACCAGTGTTCAATGAAGCATTCTTCACAAAACCCCAAGGTAGAAACCACTTCAATGACCATCAACAGATGAAGGGGTGAACAATACGTGAATGGGGTATTATTCAGCTATCAAGATAAATGACATACTGATAGGGATGACACAAATGACCCTTGAGAACATGATATTGCATGGCATACATCAGTCCCTAACATGACCCTGAGAACATTATATTGTGTGGCATACGTCTGTCCCCAAGGGTGGACATTGCATAATATGAACTATGCAGGACAGGCAAGTGCACTACTGTGAGAGTGAGAGGAGGGAGAAAGACTTCTTGCTTGGGGGCATTGAGTTTCTGTTAACGGTGGTGGAATAAGTAGGAAAAAGACAGTGGTGATGGTGGGACCATATGATGGACGGAATCAATGCCAGTGAATTGCACATGTGACACCGGCTGACTCCTCCCATGTTTACTGTGATCTATATTTCCATCACGGTCATTTAGAAAGATGATCTAAGCACCTACTACTTTGGGGGCATTGTGCTGTGGGAGCTTGGGCTTTAAAAGCAAATAAGCTGTGCTTTTCCCCGACAGTCTTCACCGGAGTCCCTTGCCAGCATTCTTCTCTTGGCTCTGTTGGACTAACGCAAGGTTGGCTCCGCTTGCTCCCCAGCCCTCGCTGCTGGCCGCCCCCACACGCTGCGCTGCCGCTGCCGGGACAACTTGCTGCTGCTGCCAGTTTGGCACGTGGCTAATGACCTGCCCCATAGCGGGGATGAGGCACGGGAGACTTTTTCTTACATGACCGCCAAACCGGTTTGGAGACGCTGAAGCTACCAGCTAAGGAGGCCAGGGGAAGGCTAGTCCTCTTTGGGGAAGACACCAAACTTAAGTCTTTCTTGACCTTCAGAAGACTCCCAAATTCACTTGTGCAAAAATAAATGTTCTTGGTTACAATTAAGTCTAGGGGAGTGGGGGAGAATGACAACAACCCCCTCAGGGTGAGGGGGGGGGGGCGGTAAGGGACGGTGGTGACACAGGGCTTATGTGCTAGGCTGCTGTCCGCAAGGCCGGTAGTTAAAAACAATCTCCGCTCTGGGGAGAATGGGGAGGCAATGGATTGTCTACTCACAGTTTTGAAAATGCACAGGGCTAGGTAGTTCCACCCCAGCCCATAGGGTTGCGATGTGTTGACATCGACTCTAAGGCCCTGAATTTGGGGGTTGTTTTTGTTGATTTTTGAGTATACAGGTGTTACTCACTTGTCCACTGGATGTCACTCTTGCTCCATATAAATCCTGCAAATTCGGGGCTCCGGCGCTAGGATTCTGTAGGTTTAGTGGGTCTGCGGATGCATTTTTTTTAACACTTTTGCTTTGTCTAATTCACATTGTACTCCACGCAGAGCTTCTTCAGATCGTGGCTGGGTTATAAATCAGCAGCTCAACAAAGAAAGACAATGTCTCTTACCGAGGGGTAACTGTGGTGGTGATCTGATGCAGGCGACAAAACTCTTGCAAATCCTCATCTAATGACCCGCATGCAAGCCATGCTGCCTGGCTCTCTCCCCTTTGTTTCAAGGCAATGATTATCACGTGTCGGCACCGCACACAGACCTGACGCCATGCTCCTGGGACTGCCGAGCCAGAGCCTAGAGGCCACCTCCTCTGGATTCCTCCCCTGAGAAAGAATGGAGGTGGTCTGAGCACCCCAGACAGGGAGCTCCCAGTCTCCTCCAGCAGCTGGTCCACAGCTGGGGGTGGTGGCAGCTGGGATTGCGCTGGAATGGATGGGATGACCTTCTTTCAACGCAATGTTTTGCTCTTCTCTCAGGGCTGCTGCTGCTGGTGTAGTGGTTGTGTGCTGCCGACTCAATGTGGGCTCCTAATGAAGCCTGGAGGACAGAGAACTGCCCCATAGGGCTTCTTAGACTGCAGTCTTCATGGGGGCCAGCCTCCAGCTCTTCCCCTGCAGCACTGCTGGTGGGTGAGGACTTCTGGCCTTGAGGTTAGCAACAGAGTGCTTAACCACTGCGCTACCTGACTCCTTCCATGAGTGCTACCTGAAGTTATAGACAAGCTTGCAAAGGATGCTGGAGGAGGCTAGGGGAAGGGGATTTGGGATGAGGCACAGAAGTGGGTGGGGTAGCTCCGGGACCTGGCCAGCCAGGACTCCGAAGTAGGCCCGGAGCCTGCCAACCATCCTCACATCAGCCCAGGCAGCGCTGGCTCCCTCTGGCTGCCCGGGGCACTGCACTCCGGTAGCTGCTCTCAGAAAGGAGAGGAAAAGTGGGTTGAATTCCATGGTGCTTCGCTTTAATTAATTATGCATAGAGTGAACCACCCTAATTGAATTCTGGCTTTTAAATTTGTTTCTGGTGTATAATTGTGGGACCACTGCTACAGAAAGACTTTGTGTGAGAAAGTCATACCTCATATCTGCTCTCTTTCCCATAGCCCGTCTTTCAGGATCGATGGAGCATCAGCTATTCAAGGGAGCTCGGGACGCCCATCTGAAGGCCCTGAGGACAGAAGAAAGGAAGAGAAATGAGGAGGGGACAAGGTGGGGTCTACCTATTAATAATAAGCACGTGATTTTTTAAAAGTCATTTTATTGGGGCTCATACAACTCTTATCACAATCCATACATACATCGATTGTGTAAAGCACACTTATACATTCATTGCCCTCATCATTCTCAACATTTGCTTTCCGCTTGGGTTCCTGGAATCAGCTCCTCATTTTCCTTTTCCCCCTCCCTCCCTGTTCCCCCCTCTCTCATGAACCCTTAATAATTTATAAATTATTATTTTATCTTATCTTACACTGCCCAGTGTCTCCCTTCACCCACGTTTCTGTTGCCCATCCACCAGAGAGGAGGTTATATGTAGATCCTTGTGATCGGTTCCCCCTTTCTACCTTCCCCCCTTCCCTCCCAGTATCGCCACTCTCACCACTGGTCCTGAGGGGTTCTCTGTCCTGGATTCCCTGTGTTTCCAGTTCCCATCTGTACTGCTGTGCATCCTTCTGGTCTAACTGGGTTTGCAAGGTAGAATTGGGATCATGATAGTTGGGGGGAGGAAGCGTTTAAGAACTAGAGGAAGGTTGTGAGTTTCATTATTGCCACACTGAATCCGGAGTGACTCATCTCCTCCCCACTACCCGTCTTCAAGGGATGTCCAGTTGTCTACAGATGGGCATTGGGTCCCCATCACATGCTCCCCTCATTCATGATATGATCCCCCCCCCACACCTTTGTTGCTTGAAACCTGGTCCCCTCGGCCCTTCATGATCATGCATGTTGGTGAAGCATGTGATTTTTAAAATGAATTTCTGGTTCAGAAGTTAGTGAAATGAGGTCACCATAGGGTCTCATGAGTTGGAATTGACTCCTCGATGGCAGTGAGGGTTTTGGCTGTTGTTGTTTGGGGCTAAGATTAGATCTGTACACACCCTGGACTCCAGCGGATATAGGTTTTAAGGCAGGCAGAGTCTCCTTCTTGCTTTGTAGCCTCATGCAAATGACTTACCTTCTTTAAGCTTCAGGTTTTCTTTTGGCAGAAGGAAGATAACAACAACCATGTTACCAATCCTCTGAGGTTTTGGTGGAAGGTGCACTGAACACACACACACACACACACACACACACACACACACACACACAAAACATTTGCACTCAACTGGTAACCTCGGGGTTAGTGACTTGAACCCAGTCCGCGGTGCTAAGGAAGAACGAGCCTGGCAGTCTGCTTCCAGAGAGGGCGGTTGGTAGTAGCATCTGGTTGGTTCCCACCCACAATGGCCCTACAGATAACAGACAGAAATACTGCCGAGTTCTGAGCAAATTGTTCCTGTGTTTGAACTCATTGTCGCAGCCACTGTGTCAATCCACCACGTGGAGGGCCTTCTTTTCTGCCCAGAGCCTGTCTACCCTAGCAGGTCTCTCCTGACAACATGGCCAAAATACGCGAGACGAAGTCGCATGTCCTTGCCTCCGAGGAGCAGTCTGACTGTGCTCCTTCGAAGACAGATTGGTTTGTCCACTTGGCAGTCCATGGGACTTTTGTGTTCTTCACCGGCACCGCAGCGCAAACGCAGCCATTCTTCTTGGTCTTCCTTATTCAGCGGCCAGCTTTCACAGGTATATGAGGTGATTGAGTTGAATAGCATGGCTTGGGGTGAGCACACCTTAGTCCTCAAAGGAGCGTCCTTGCTTTTCAACACACTACAGAGCTCTTGTACAGCAGATTTCCCCAACGCAATGCATCGCTGGGTCCCCAGGGTACAGCAATGGAAATACTGGGGAGGGTCTGTTCTGTAACCTACATGTCTGAATCATGACTTAATGGCAACTAGAGGTTGTGCTGGGAGGCCCTGGGTGGTACACACCAAAAGTTTGTCAGTTACAGTATACCCAAAAGCCCCTCAGAAGAAAGGCCTGGACGTCTAATCTCCCCCCAAACCAAACCAAACAAACCAAAAAACCAGTCACTGAAACCCTCTGCAGCACAGCTACATGGTATCACCAACGTGATGGGAATGGATTCTTTAGGAATTTGATTAGAAAAGCGTGATGGTGAGGATTAAATGAGAACAAATATAGGGTGGACACTATGTGCTTAGCATATTGCCACTCTTGCAAGAGTAGGATACGTTGACTCAAGAAAGGACAGAATGACCTTGAGGATGACAGTGCGACTGTGAAGTTGGGAGAGGTCGGGGGGAGCACATCATCCTGAAGCATTTGTGAAAGCCTTTCACTTGTTAGGCATTCGACTTGGAGAAAGCTCCCCTGTCTTCAGTGGGTTGATAGTCAATGGTTGAGAACCTCCCTCGATAAAACCGCACATGTAGGGCCAGAGGCTGCATAGCACCAAGTCCCTCAAAAACCAAGCCAGCCGCCCTGGAGGGGATTGTACTCACAGCGACCCTAGAGGACAGGGTGGGATGGCCCCTGCGGGTTTTCTGAGGCTGGGACTCTGTACAGGAGTCCAAAGCCTCCTCTGGCTCTGGAGGAGGGGCCATGGTTTCAAACAGCTGGTCCTGTGATTAGCAGCCCAACAAGTAACCGCTGTGTCACCGGGGTACCTCGCAGCAAGGAGAGGGGCTTTTACAAAGTTCATGGAAAAATGGAACTGCAAGAGAATGAATTTTTTCTACAAACTTTTTGAGGTCCTCTTGTATAGGGAGTGATTCAGTCCATGAATGTATATTTAATATAAGAGGCGTGCTTCTAATTAATTTTCTTATTTACTATCGACTGTTAGTGGAAACTTGGGGATTTGGACTGTGATATATCGGTAATGCTATAAAAGTGACTTCACATTCTACCAGGCCATCCCAGGAAGTGAAGCAGTTAAGTACATCACACACCTAGAAGGCCTTTTGAATAAGTAGGACTTTTATATTCTATCACAATATAAATGTTTATTCAAAGGAATACAATTTAGTTGGTCAGAAAGGCCACCCAGGCTCATTCATGTTTTTTCGTTTTCAATACTTTTCCCATTTGAATGTGCTGCCTGTCACTCTTGCTGGGATGTTACATAAATCAACTTCATGTATCAACCCCTTTAAGCTCTCTATGAGTACATACTGCCTTGATTAAAAACATATGCAGAACCAATTTCCTTTTGCTCCTGATTATTATAGTGCTGCTATGTAGATAGCACATTGATAGCATTGCCCCTTCTTGACAAATGTTGACTGTTGTGTTACCCGTTTATCCACCCCGCCTAATGTGGTCATTGCAGACAGGACTTCAGGATGTATTTCCCAGCAGCCCACGTTGACATCTATTCATTGATCCAGCAGTACTGAATACTTAGCATGGACTCAGTGCATCCAGCAGGAGATCATACGTGGATTCCCTTTTGCAACTCAGCAGAGGTCAACATCATATTGTTTCAGTCAACCTGTTTGCCTCTCCTGATGGAGAACCCCATCTGCAAAGAGTCAAGGGCCTTTTGCGCGTGCTTCTTAGAAGAACAGTGTTGGGAGCTTACAAGCGTTGGCAACAAGAACAACAAAACGTGTTGAAGGGATCGGTGTCTTAACGATGGGTGTCAGAGGGGGCACATCAGAAAAGACAGTCGTGGAGAGAGTGAAAGCAAGACACTCAGGGAGCTTTCCACTGTCTAGTCAAAGATGAAGGAGCGTTTGCAACGGCCAGTCCGCATCACGCTTGGAGGAGGATGGTTTCCATTCTGCAAAAGGCTCTTTTTTGAGCTCCTGGCCCTGGCGGTATATTAGTTACACACCGGACTCCTCACCTCAAGATTTGAAACCACGAGCCAACTGCATGGGAGAAAGACCAGCCTGTCTACTCCGACAAAGAATGGCAGTCTTGGAAACGCAGAGGGTCACTGTGGGTCAAATTCATTCAATGGTTGTTTCTTTTTCAGAGATGTATCTGAACAGGATCCCTGATGGCACAAATGGGTTATGCTTGTTTCCTAGCCAGGAGGTTGGCAGTTGGAGCCCAGCCATCTAGGGGGCTTACTTCTACTCTGTAACACACCGGGCACCAGGAGTTGGAATGGACCTGCTGGCCAGGGTTTCTTGTTGGCCTGCGTCTGGCACATGTAGCAGTTATGCTTTGGGTGGCGTTTGAAGGTCAGCAGTTTGAAACCACCCACTACTCTTAGGGTGGAAGACTTTCTACTCATGTAAGGAGTTATAGAAATCCACAGGGAGAGCTCTGTCCAATAGATAAGGCTGCTATGCGTTGGAATCAACTCAATGGCAGTGAGTTTAGTATTTTTTGTGCTTTGGATACACAAAAGAGGCTTATCAGTTGACGTGGAGAGAGTGGCTAAAAGGAAGTCGCTGAATGTCTCTGCATAAATAAGCTGAGAATGGTGGGTTTTCTGGAAGCAATCGAAATGAGGAGAAAACTGGAAGATGGCATCATCTTCCTGAGAAGACCAAGGCTGGGAGGTCCAAAGACTCGTAAAGATGGCCGTTGCTATGATGTGTGACTGTTGCTATGATGCTGTTTCTGTGATACTGACTCCCCTTTCCTCTCTCACCATCCTTAAAAAATCCACCATCCTTAAAAAAATGAACACAGAGTTTTATCTGTTTCACCCCAGTACCAGGACGACATAAGCGAGACCACAGGGAGACCCACAAACTGAGCTATGGACTGAGGCATTCTGAGTGATGTAGAGACATGCCCTGTTCTGTGGAGTTTATGTAACCTATAGAATGTAGACCTGAAGCACGTAACATGGAATTTACAGGTACAGAAGGGTCACCCAGTTGATATGTGTGCCATATACAAAAAGGACAAAATAACTCCTCCCAAATCCCTGACCCATGTAGACACACTGTGTGATGGCAACTATTTATCAAATAGTGCAGAGAGATCAGCTGTCTGTGCAGGGACTGAGTGATCCAACGCTTCCATGTACTACATCGAGATGCCAGTGGCTTTGGCTTCTCTTGCTGATGAAACGATAGAAGTCATTAAGCAAAAGTTCACAAAGCAGGAGCAAATTCATTTTATGCTAAACTAGTTACTATGAACTATATCTTCAATTTATCCCCTTGATTGTGAATCTTCAAAAAAACCCGAACTTCAAAATACTTGAGCAATTGTACTTATTTTCAAAGTCTTGTTAAACTTTCATCTATAAGTTTTTCATTAAGGACCATATTTATGTCAAGGTTAAAAGATGGGAAACGAAGGGAGACATTATGACTGTTATACCAAAGCACCTAAATTCTGTTTTTTTAATTGAAAATGGTGTATGCAGTAGTTTGATAACATTGTGATGCCCAGGGAGGCTGACTTAGTATTCTATAAGTAATAGCTAATATCCCACCCTGGGAATTTCAAGATTTGTTTTTAAATAGAGAACTTAACATAGAAAAAAAACCCCGCCTCAACATTGGCGATAATGTCTAATAAGTAAGTTGCTAAGGATCTATTTTCTATGAAATAAAGTACACACGATGAAAGAAATACATTTGCTATGAGTCTTGAAAAGAAGCAACAATGTCAATGAAAGAGATAGTAAAAAATATCCCTACAAGGTCATAGAAATGTGTTTTAAATAAAAATATCAAAACATGAAGTTCTTGTTTCTCCAGTTACTCTCCACGTAGGTCTACATACTTCTGAAGGCAGGGCTTCCCCCTCCCCCGCCATAGGCACTGGGCTGCTGACCCTGAAAGATGGGTGGTTCAGACCCAGGAGCTGCTCTGAGAGAGAAAGACGAGGCTGTCCGCTGTAAAGACTTGCAGTCGCAGAAACCTTACTTGGGGCTGCTATGAGCCAGAATCAACTAGCTGACAGTCAGTTTGGGGTTTAATCCTTCTCTGAAAATTCGCCCTCTGCAATTTACATCGTAGGAGCCCTGGTGGTGTAGTGGTTATGCGTTGCACTGTGATCTGCGTGGTCAGCAGCTCAAAACCACCCCGAGCAACTCCACAGAAGAAAACTGGGCCTTCTGCTCCCGTCAACAGTTAGTCTTGGAAACACACAGGGTGTCGTTCTGAGTCTGCATGGACTCGATGGCAGTGAGTTTGGTTTGGCTTAATTGACATCACGTCAAAGCAGTTTTGGCATCCTTGGGAGACTCAAATCATGTTCCCTTTAGTTTCTCTTTGAATTTTAGGAACAAAAAGAAGTCTGAAGGGGTAAGATCAAGGCTGTAGGATGGGTGGGATAAGGGTTCCCAGTGAAATTCTCTGAGGAGCATTTCCCACTGCCCTCAAGGAATGCCTGGTAGTGATGGGGGAAATAGCTTAATACTTGGTCTTCTGCTCACCAGTATTGTTTTCAATTTTCTTAAAACTTCTTCCTAATTAGGCCTCATGACCCTACTATGTCCTTTGCGTAAATCTACCAAGGTAACCCCCAAACAGTTGCTATAACCTGAGCTGCCTCCTCTGCCTTGAATTAACTGCCCAATCGATCCACTTGGAAGGCATGGTTTGTATCAGACCTTTTGCTGTTTGTTCCCGTGAAGATGCTCCAAGGACTCAAAGACAAGTGTCTTACGGAGAAGACTTGTCTGCATTTGAATCTGATCCAGCTACCTCATCTTATGCTGAGACCCAAGTTGAAGCCAACTTGAAGCCCAGTGCTGGTAGATCAGTGGTAGAGTTCTCACCATTCATGGGGAAGAGTTGGGTTAGCTTCCTTGCAGGACCACCGGCTTTGTACTCAGTCACCATCAGTAACGACTTAACCATTGTTATGATGCCGAGCAAGTTTCAAGGGCGCTTCCAGACTAAGATGTACTGGGAAGAAAGACTCAGCTCTCTACTTCTGAAAGCCAACCAATGAAACCCCTACAGATCACTAAGGTCCGGTCTGCGGCAGAACCAGACAGCCATTAGTTCCATTGTGCAAGGGCTTATCATGATGCTGTGGCAGGGAGGTTGACTTGACCAGTAGCTGACCACAAAGTAACAGGGTCTTAGATCTAACTCACTACCATGGAGTTGATTCTGACCTGTCGCAACCCTACAGGTCAGCGTAGAATTGTGCCTGTGGGTTGCTGAGACTACGGCTTTTTACAGGAGTAGAAAACCTTGTCTTTCTTTCAATCCCCTTCTCAAGAAAGTAGGTTTTTCTGGTACTTTGATTTGAATAAAGTCTTCAAGGATTTCACCTCGCTTGGATCCAGAAATCAATGCTCCCAGAGGCAGCAGTAAAGATACTGAATGAGAGATTGCATTGGGTACATCTGCTGCACAGGATCGCTTTACAGTATTGATGAAAAGGGCACCAGTTTAAAGACTAAGGTATGCCTGGCTCAAGTGTGGTATCATCTTTTTTTTCTTTCTTTCTTTTTTGAGGTGGATTTAAAAAAATCATTTTATTGGGGGCTTGTACAACTCTTATCATAATTCATACATCCATCCATTGTGGCAAGCACATTTGTGCATTTGTTGCCATCCTCATTCTCAAAACATTTGTTTCCTACTTGAGCCCTTGGTATCAGCTCCTCATTTTTCCCCTCCCTTCCCGCTCCCCCCTCCCTCATGAGCCCTTGATAATTTATAAATTATTATTTTGTCATATCTTACACTGTCTGGTGTCTCCTTTTACCCACGTTTCTCTTGTGCATTCCCCAGGGAGGACGTTATATGTAGATCCTTGTAATCAGTTCCCCCTTTCCACCCACCCTTACTCCACCCTCCTGGTATCACCACTCTCACCACTGGTCCTGAGGGCTTCATCTGTCTGGATTTCCTGTTTTTCCAGTTCCTATCTGTACCAGTGTACATCCTTTGATCTAGCCATATTTGTAAGGTAGAATTGGGATCATGATAGTGGGGGTGGAGGAAGTATATAGGAACTAGAGGAAAGTTGTATGTTTCATCGTTAATACACTGCATCCTGACTGGCTTGTCTCCTCCCCTCAGCTCTTCTGTAAGGGGATGTCCAGTTGCCTACAGATTGGGTCCCCAATCTGCACCCCCCCTTCATTCACAATGATATGATTTTTTGTTCTTTGATGCCTGATACCTCATCCCTTCGACACCTTGTGATCACACCCGTTGGTATACTTCTTCCATGTGGGTTTTGTTGCTTCTGAGCTAGATGGCTGCTTGTTTACCTTCAAGCCTTTAAGACCCTAGATGCTATATCTTTTGATAGCTGGGCTCCATGAGCTTTCTTCACCACATTTGCTTATTCACCCGCTTTGTCTTCAGCAATTGTGTCAGGAAGGGGAGCATCATGGAATGCCAGTGTAATAGAACAAAGTGTTCCTGCATTGAGGGAGTACTTGAGTGGAGGCCCAATGTCCATCTGCTACCTTACTACTAAACCTACAAATATATACACATACCTCTATTTCCCCATCCTCATATATAAATATATTTACATATGTATATGCCTTTATTTAGACCTCTATAAATGCCCTTTGCCTCCTAGTTCTTGTCTGTACTTCCTTTTACTTTCCTCTTGTCCCACTCTCATGCTCAGCTTTCATTTGCGTTTCAGTAATTCCTCTCGGTTACATTACCCATGATCCCACCCTACCAGGCCTCCTATACTCTCCTCACCACCAATTTGGATCACTTGTTCCCTTGTCCCTGGGTTTGTGACTGCCACTTCCTTTCAAGCGTGGTATTTTCAATTGCCTCATATGCATGTGAACGTTGGACATGGAAGAACGAGGATGGATACATTGGACTTGTGGTGCTCGTGAAGAGCACTGACATTAACAAGGCCTGCCACAGCACTAAAAAATCCTTCTTTGAAAATACAGCCAGACTATCAAAAAGTACAGTCAGGGTAGAAGCCAGAAATGGCTAGACTTCATCTCTCTCACATACTTTGGACATGAGCTCAGGAGAGAGCAGCCCCTGGACAAGGACATCACGTGGTGTGAAGTGGAGGGGCAACACGAAAGCGGAAACTCCTCAAGAAGACGAATCGACATCCTGGCTGCACCAACGGGCTCAAACAGACCAGTTGTGAGCTGGCGCAGGGCGGACAGTGTTTCTGGAGAGCACAGGGTCAAGTAAATGCAAGCACAAGCAAGTCAGAACTGACTTCAGGGAGCACAACAGTCGTGAGTGAGAAGTAGTCCCTTGAATGGCCTTTGCATTTCAAAGGAAGAAAAGGAAAAATTGAAGATAAGGAACATTTCTGACTTGCAATATGTTGGGGGTGGTATTCCAGGAGATTTCAGGGAGCCCCAGAAGCTGCATATCCAACATCTGCTTCTTCTGCGGACACGCGGAGCCTTTCACAAAGGTGAGAAGTCACGGTGGAGAAGAAGAGATGATTCCAGGTCGGTTGCAGTGAACAGGCAGCCTGATGCATGGAGCTGATTGTTTCAGAAGAGCACGGAGACCAAGATCATCGGAATTGTAAACATGCCCGGTAATCCTTGAGGAGACCCCCAGTAGGGACTCAGATTCTTTTTCATTAGCGAGCAATAAAGTGATTGTGCTCCAAAGTCTTTTTAGGCCAGTTTTTTAGCTCGACATTCCATTTCTTCATATTTCCTTTTGAGGACTCGGTAACCGGTTGTGTGACTGAATCTCCCTCAAAGGGCACGACCGGAGTGCTGTCACTGGTGCTATCAGTTAAGGAGCACCAAGGACACTTTTCCTGCTTCACACACACCTTTGGAGTTGTGTGGCTCCTTCCCTCATTTCCTGCCCCCGCTCTGCCTGCCCCAGTTCCTCCTGCAGTTTTCACAACCTCCTTTTGATGCCAGAGAAGCCACTGAATATTTTCAGGGGCTGTTTTTACCTCCGGATTTGAGACACATACCTAGAGTCCAATTGTGGGAGGTGTTGCTCTGATTAACACCTTCCTCTCAGGGCTTTTCCTCCCGAAAAGGCTCAGGCAGTTTGGAACATCAGGGTCCCTGATGGAAACTCGCCAGAGCAGAGCTAAGGGGACGTTCCCAGATAGCGTTCTCGCTGGAAAAATACCAACTTGCAAGCGGTAAAACATTTCATTTCAGTAAAGGGCTCAAGGAGTTAATGAGGGTTTAAATGGGCAAAGATGTCAACGGGGTTGGGCGAGAAGAGCAACACCATCTTTCGGCTTGGCAATTGAGGAGTTAAATTTCTAGGAGCGTAAAGACCTACAGATTTTTTTTTTTTTTTTTGGTAATTGTGAGCACTACCAGCCGTTCTGACCTTTATCTCGAGGGTCCAAAACCAGACAAGGGTCTTAATTAGCTGCAGAGTAATCCAGAGCTTTTGGCAACATACCAGCAGCCATGTAAAAAAGCAAGACCAAACCAAAAGCAGTAAATAAAAGGGCTATTTTCTGTCTCCTAAGTTAAACAGGAACAACATTTATATAACCTTTTAGTGTTTCTGTTTCTCAATTTCTCTCTTTTTTTTTCTTTTAACATTTCCATGTCACCTAATTTGGTTGCCTATATGTTTTCTCTCAAGCTGGGTTTCCTGGGCTGCCTTATCGCAAGTAGAATGCATTGGATCAAGTTAGATGGGATTCTTCCTCACCACCTTCTTCTCCTTCTCCTTTGTTGTTCAGATCCATGCAAAGTCTTTCAAGCCCATCAACTAACACAGCGGGCCACGTTCCTTTTCATGGCAGTTCAGTATAAAAAAGAATACATCCTGAGAATAAAGTGATGCAAACCCTGTAAAAATGTATATGATGAGAAAGGGATTACCATACATGGAGACTTGAAAAGTTCATGGACGTATTCCAGTATCTCTTAATTTCATTTTCCCCATAAATTTTTAGAAGCCCCTTTGCACTTCCAATATTTTTTCTGTGCATTATATATAAATATACATATGTATGTACCTAATTGCATGTGTAGACACACTTTCAAACAGCACACTGCTGCGCATAGATTTAGCAACGTGTCTCTTCCCCACTCCTAATATATTGTGCTAGCACTTGGGACTGGCTCTATGGAGGTGACTTGTTCATGGCTCTTGGCTCTTCATTTTATACCATCTTACTTACAAAGTGTTCAATTCTCATCTTCAGTAGTATTAACTCTTCAGTTCTTCCTTTGAGGAATAGATTCATAGTTCACCTCAACAGCGTATGTACAGATGCATGTGTCATACTAATGGGATTTGAAGGATTACCAGCTTTTCTGTGTATGACGTGTCTACTCACCTCACCTAGGTGCTTCATTTATTCCAGAAATGTTCATGGTGTAGACTATGCAGTGTCTGGGCACATGATACAAAGGCAAATAAGATACACTTATTGTCCATATTCTACTGGGGACAAGACCGTAGTCGTAAGCAAAGAGATGAACATGGGAGATTCGGGTAACAGATCTTTAAATAACATGAAAGGGAACAATGAGTTAAAGGGGTCAGACAAGGAATGTTAGGTGGTGTCCTCGGAGCGGAGCGCTGACGCTGCTGGTGAGCAAACGGGAGACACTTGGGAGAAGAGTTGTTCCCCAGGAAGAATCGCAAGGGCAAAGAAGCTCAGATCGGTTGATCTTCGGATGAATGCTTCAATGCTATCAGAGAATCCAGAAATCGAGTAGTTTAGTTTGGTGATCACTTTCTCTAATGCACGGCTTCTTGATAAATATATTTGCAAACTTTGAAACTGCAAAAACACATTTACAATGAACATAATGTCACTGAAGTGCAAATGCAAAACATGTTGAAATGACACCTGCTTTGTCTCCACAATGTACCATTCTGGCTAGCTGCTGTGGAGGAGGAGCCTCTAAATGCTCGTGACCTGATATCTGCTGACTGAAGTGCTGTGTGGTCCGGGCCATCCTGACCCTCACCGGCACGTGCAAGCCCCTTGTTTAGACGCCTGTGCCAGTCATCTCACGGAGGGTATCCCATGTCCTCGTTGGCCCTGCACTTCAGCAGACATGACATCCTCTTCCAGCAAATGACCCTTCTTCATGATGGGTCCAAAGCAAGCAAGCAGCTGGACGCTATTCTGTTGGGCTCTGTGCTAGTCAGGGTGGACTAGAGAAACAAATTCAGAGATCCGTCTATGTGTGTAAGCAAGAGCTTTATATTGAAGAGTAATTGTATATTAAGAAAACATCCCAGCCCAGTCCAGATCAAGTCCACAAGTCTGACAGTAGCCTATAAGTCTGATACCAATCTATAAATTCCTCTTCAGACTCACAAGACACATACAATGACACTGAATGCAGGGAGATTACAGGCCAGTGGGTGCAAAGTCTTGGGGCTCCAGAGGGGGAGGATACATCTCAGCGCTGGCAGGGGTCTCCACGTGGCTCCTCCAGCTCCAGGGATCTAGATTCATCAGTGTAGCTTCACGTGTCTTGTCAGCAGGAGGACCAAGCAGAGAGTCTGTGTGTATCTGGCCTCCAGTGAGCTATTTATCTCCACACGAGGTCATACAGGTGTGACCTGATTGACAGGCTAGACTCCACCCCTTTTCAAGTGGACACCAGATAATGTAACTACCACAGGCTCCGTCAGGTTTTCATGGGCTAACTTTGCAAGGTACAGCACCAGGTCTTTCTTCCCCGTCTTTCTTTTGGAACCTTTGCTGAAACCAGCCCACGGTGGCTGACCCTGCAAGGATTTGATGGACTGGTGGCCTGGCATTGAGGAATGTGTCAACCACCACGACACACTGACACGTGGTCATAGCAGAGCACATGTTTAAGACAAAAATCATCTGGAGATGCATTGGTAAAATAAAATATAGCTAGATTGTCCATTTAAGTCAGCAGCAACGAGTTTTCAGAATGGAACCCAGTTCATAGTTCTCCCGACCCCTATTGTTGCAAGAACTTCAAGGAGTTGTAGACAGTTTCTTCCACCACTCATTCTAACGTACATAATCAAGAGATACAGTACGTCACTTATGAAGGGTCTGTTTTGGACTTCGTCGCAATGACGAAAGATAAACATAGCCTTCCTGGTGCACTGCTTTGTCTTTCTGTCTATTCAGGTTCCTTCCCTTGTTAGAGGACCGGAACGTTCCAGGCTGGGAATATCGATCAGATTCACCACGTCACTGCACTCTCACATCCTTCTGCTGTTTATGGGGGAAAGACACAGGTACAATCATAGTGAGATCACACAGAGAGATCGGTCTCTTTGCCAGTTCAGCTTTTCAGTCACTGGGAACAATAACAAGCCCTGAACAAGTCCGCTTTCCGAGTTTCTGATTTATATACTACCCAATTAGCGCCCCATTTAATCTGCTCACCTGTTATCACTTTGTTCTGAATTTCACGGCTCCGTTGTTTTAAACTCTCTCTTGCATACACTTTCAGATCGAGGCTCATTACTGCAACACCTTGTTGGGTGTGTGTGGGGGGGGGAGGGGCGGAGTTGGAACCCTGCCACCGTGTCTGACTTGTCTGAATAAGGCAGAGTAGGTCCTGTAATTATTTTATTTTCTCCCCAGCATGTGATTTGTTATTTATGACACGTGCACAGGGTACCTTCTCCACTAGGCTGGCTGATCCGTCCACCGTGGCATTAATGTCGCCATCGTTTGTCGGGCCACTGCAGCATGGGGAAATGAGCATGTACTTTGAATGTGTCTGAAATAACTCCACACTGACAGATGTTCCCACATGCTTGCTGATGTCATGGCTGGGCTCATAGAAAGCCCAGGAAATGAAAAGAAAGGAGAAAATGTTAGCTGTGTCTCCAGAAGGAGAGATGATAGGGACAGACGATAGGCTATTCTGAGAAAAGAAAGCCTACCAACCCATGAACTTCCCCTTCTGGTCCGATTTCCTTTTCTTTGTCTTTTTCCCAGTGGAGATGCCTTCACCAATCAAATGATAAAGAATGAGAAAATAAGATTTTGAGATAGCGATCCATTCCGTATATCCATATTCAAGGTAAAACAAGTAAACAACCCAAAATAAATTGAGGCGATCTTTCCCCTCTTTATTAAAGAAATACATATCACAGTGTTTACTTGGCAGGCCAATTATTTTTAAAACTAGGGTTTTAAGGCAAAAGTCGCTCTCTGGCAGAGCCCTTACATGACAAGTTCCGTTCCACAGTGGATTAAAATGGTTGGGAGGAGATGCGAACACAACTTCAACTACAGCAGTGTGAACACACCACTGTAATAATTCATTTAGAATGATGACACCTGAGACCTAATTTAAAAGTCCTAGATGAATACCAGTCTCACATTTAACCCCGAGGGCCGCTGCAAACACACCTTAGAAAGCCTAAGAACCATAGTGAGTCTAATTGAATTGGACTTAAACGGACCATTGAGATGGCCCCACTGAGCTCAGGGGAATTCATATTGTCTATACTGTATCAGAATCACAGTTTGAACGGAATAACTGGTTACATTCAATCATGTTACTGTAACTCATGCTTGAGGTAAAGGAGAAACCTTTTGCTATCAGCAAGACTGGATGGAAAACAATTTCAAATCACTTTAAACCCAGTTGGCAACTACTTTGCCAATTATGGAATCCAGTGGGAAAGGTGTGTGCAAGGGCTCAGGCCTAAATGATTTATGTCAGGCATCTGAGCCTCCTGAGGAATACAGGAGAGTGTGTGAAGGAGGGGCACGCGCTAATTATTTCTCCTAAGAATACTTTAGTGTGGTAATTTGTGCTTGCAGATGAGTCACGCTTCAGGCTGGCTGAAAGGCAAGGGAAGTGCAGAAATTCTTCAGATCTCTTTGCGAGGTGGGCAAAGAGGTGTTATAGTTCTCTTGTGCTGCCATAACAGAAATTCCACAAGCACCTGGCTTTAATAAACAGAAGTCTGTTCTATGATGATTTAAGAAATTCTAAGTCAAAATTTAGGAGAAGACTTTATCTTTCTGTGGCTCTGGGGATGGGCCCATCTCCTCTCAACATCTGTAGGTCGTGCTCCTTGGAGATCTCTGGATGCCTTGGCATCAATCTTGCCCTGAGTCTAGGAGGTTTTTAGCACAGGAACTCTTGGGCCAAAATGATGTACTGAACTCCCAGCTCTTTTTTCTTGGTTTGCCAGTGGCCCCCCTCTCTCTGCTTGCTTCTCTTTCCTTTTATCCCTCATGAGATAAAAGATGATGAAGGCCAACCCCCAGGGAACCCTTAAATCCCAGCAGGGCTACAACCTGACTAAGGGTGTTGTGTCCCCCACTCATTCTGCATCATTAACATGACAAACATAATTCAATCCTCAATCACGTTATCTACTCCTGCCTCATTACCACATGAGATGAGGATTTACAGCCCCTCACAAACGAAGGAGAAATTACATAAGATCACATCATTGTATGACTGTTAAACCACTGAGAATCCTTGCCTTTGCTGAGATGACACATAGTTTTGAGGAACAGAATTTAATCTTGGAAAAGAGGTAGCCTCCGGATCAATACACTTTCACTTGAAAATATTGTGAGCCATAAAATATAAAGAGAAAGATTACTTACTGGCTTCAGTGGGCGCCTCGGCAGTGGGCACAATCTGTAGTCTACCGCAGGGTGACTTTGTAGTGCATTCCGGGCACAGGTGATACATCCTCACTCATCAGATGGGCCGCCGCGGATCTGACGCCTTTATTATGACACGAGAAACTCCCCATCTTTTCATTCTTTTAACGTCCTGATTTTTGTCTAATAAGGTTTTCAGTGTCTAATCATCAGAAGTAGATAGCACCTATTCTTTCTTCCACATTGGTCCTCCATCTGGAAGTTCCACGGACACCTGCTCGTGATGGGTGACCCTGCTGATATTTGAAATACGAGGGCCATAACCCCAGCATGACAGCAATATGCAACACAATTGCCTTCACACTACAGCAATCTGACAGACAGGTGGCAGGCTGCTATTCTTAAGGTTTCCATTAGGTAAGCCTCAGATCGATAGCCTAGACACCAAGGAGCTGAAATGGCCTTGGACTGGTCATTCTGAATTGGACTATCATATGGTTCACTATGCCAGCGATGACAAATTTGATGAGGAATAACATTGTATTCATCAAAAAGAATGTTTCCAGATCAAGCTTGAAATAGAATGCTGCCTGTGATAGGATAATATCTATAAGGTTACAAAGAAGTCCAGTTAATCAGTAGCATTCAAAACGACACACCAGGCACTGAAGACAGTGATGAAGGAATTGAAGAGGTCTGCCAGCTTATTCAGTCTGAAAGTGATCATGCATGCAATCAAGATACATTAATAAGGAATGGTGATTTGGATTCAAAAATAGGAAACAGAGGAAGGATCAGTAATGGGAAAATATGTCCTGGGTGATAAAAATGAAGCTAAAGAGAGCATGATCAAGTTTTGCAAGACAACAACTTCTTCATTGAAAAGGACTTTACCAAGCAACATCCATGGACCTCGTGAACTGGAGTACTCAGGAATCAGATTGGTGACATCTGTAGGCAGAGTCAATGAAGACGTCTAATATTGTCAGCAAAAATGAGACTGGGGCTGAGTTTGGAACAGACCATTAATTGCTCATATGCAGGTTCATGTTGAATCTGAAAAACCTGAAATCAAGTCCACAAGAGTCAAAATATGACCTTAAACACAATCACCTGAATTCAGAGACCATCTCAGGAACAAACCTGACACATTGCACACTAATGACAAACCATCTATATTCTTTGATGACATGAAGAGCTTCACATAGGAACAAAGCTAACAGTCATTCAAAAGACAGGGATAAAGAAAGAAACAAAGTGAATGTCAGAAGATACTCTGAAATTTTCTCTTGGTCATAGGGTAACTAAAGTCCATGGAAGAAATGATCATGTAAAAGAGCTAAAAGGAAAGTTTCAAAAGGCAGCCCCAGGCAGAACATAAAATAAAGCATAATGATGAAATATGCTCGAATTAGGAAACCAAAAGGAAAGAGCATGACATGTTCAGCATCTCTCAAACAGAAAGAAATGAATAGAAAAAAAATTTTTTGCACATAGCAATACTTTTATTTAAAAAACAGTTTTATTAGCACTTCATCCACACGTCATACAAGTCAATAATTTAATTATATCAAGAAAACTTGTACAATTATAAGTACATTCAATTCTAGAACAGGTTCTTCTTCCTTGTAGTCAATTATTCATGCAATTTTCCCCCTAATTATGGCAAAAATATACACAACAGAACATTCTCCAATTCCACAACTTCCACTTGTATAATTCAGTGTCATTGATTATACTTTGTGTTGTACAAGAATTATTTATATACTTTTCCAAATTATTCCACCATTAGCCACATAAAGTCAATACCTACTATACAACAACTCTTTCCCCTTCACCTGTGGTAACCATTGATCATTTGCTTTCTTTTTAAAAAATCATTTTATTAGGGGCTCATACAACTCTTCTCACAAACCATACAGACATCAATTGTGTAAAGCACATCTGTACATTCATTGCCCTCATTATTCTCGAAACATTTGCTTTCCACTTAAGCCCCTGGCATCAGGTCCTCATTTTTTCCCCTCCCTCTCTGCTTCCACCTCCCTCATGAGCCCTTGATAATTTATAAATTATTATTTTTTCATATCTTGCCCTGTCAGACGTCTCCCTTCACCCACTTTTCTGTTGTCTGTCCCCCAGGGAGGAGGTCACACGCAGATCCTTGTAATCAGTTCCCTCTTTCCAACCCACTCTCCCACTACACTCCCAGTATCGCCACTCACACCACTGGTCCTGAAGGGATCAGCCACCCTGGATTCCCTGTGTTTCTATTTCCTTTCTGTACCAGTGTACATCCTGAGTTGTAATAGTCCCTGGACAAGGATTCCAAGGATTCCATGGGCAAAATATTGTGTGATGCAAGAAGCATCACAATAAGGTGGAAGTCATGTACAGAGTCATCATTCACCAAGAATTGATTAACATCCAGCAGAACAAGCAATCGTGATACTGAAGGATCAAGTCCACGCTGCACTGAAGAGATTAGAATGGAACAAGGCTCTTTGAATTGGTGGAAGACCAACGGAGACCTTTCATCAGACTGGTGTTGCACTGAAAGCACTCACATATCAATGCCCTGAACTCTGAAACACAGCTATCTAGACAATTGACTAGACAAGATTCATCTTGGTGACCATTCCAAAGAAAGGCGCCACAACAGAATGTAGAAATTGTGGAACACTATCCTCAATATCACATGTAAGTGAAATTTTGCTGAAGATAATTTTTAAATGGTTGCACCAGTACACCGACAGGAATTGCTAGAACTTCAAGCCAGATTCGGAAGAGGAGATGGAACAATAGATATTACTACTGACTGCAAAAGAAGCTTGAATCAAAGTTTTGAACATCAGAAAAAGGCTTGCTTGTATGCCATTGACTATGTAAAGCTATTCAACTGGGTGGAACATAAACTGTGGACAACATATCTAAAAATGGGTATTTCAAATAATTTCACTGTACTTGTGTGGAACGTGTAATAGACCACGAGGCAGTCATTTTTAACAGAACCATGACTTAAAATTGGGAAAGATTTTATTCAATCTATATGCTGAGCACATAATCTGAGAAATCTCATTAGTAATCTGTGGTATACAGATGAGACAAACTCACTTGCTAGAACCAAGAAGACTTGAAGCACTTACTGATGCTTCCAAGTCTTTCAGAATGGATTACCACACTGATTGTTGGGTTAAAGAAAACCAAGATCTTTACAACTGGACAAATAGACGCCATCACGATAAATGAAGAAAACATTGAAGTTGTCAAGAGTTTCTTTTTCCCTGTGTCCACATCACTGCTCATCGAAGCATCAGTCAAGGAAGGAAGTGAATATTGCCCTGGGCAAATCTGCACAAGATCTGTGAAGAGTGTTGAAGAACAAAGATGTCACTTTGAATCCTGAGCTGTGCCTGACGGTGGTCTTTTCCATTACCCCAGAGACATGTGGAAGCTGGACAGCGCCCAAGGATGCCTGGAGAAGGATGGATGCACTGGCATTACAGTGTTGGCTAAGAATATTGAAAAGACCATCGAGTCTCTGAAGGATAAGCAAAGATTCTTGGAAGAAGCCCCTTAGGAGCAACGATGTCAACACTTTGTCTCATGTGTTTTGGACATGTTACCAGGAGAGAGCAGTCCCCGGAAAAGGACATCATCCCTGGCAAAGTAGAGGGTCGGTGCAAAAGAGGAAAACTCTCCACAGAACATATTGGCACAATGCCTATGAAGGACGCAAAGACAGTAACAATTGTGAGGATGGCACAGAACCAGACAGTATTTCATGCTGTGCTACATAGGGCTGCAGGGTCAATGATTGAACACCTTCTAGCATAAAGATAGATCCCTGTGATAGTTAAGGGTTATTGTGGCAACCTGGCCGATGAACACGTGTGGGATTCATTGAAGGGCGGAGAGATAAATGGCTCGGTGAATCTTGCTTTTCTGGTCTCTTGCTCTCTGATGGTCGGACCAGTTGCAGCTGCCTTTAGCTAGTTTTCTGCCTCAGCTGGCAAGACTCACTTCCTGTGAAACATCCCTGAGGAGAAGCCACATGGACCTACCCTGATGCAGCTCTGGATGCTGGAGCAGCCGCGTGGAGACCTCTGCCAACACTGAGATGCTTACATGTTCACTCATTCAGATTACCTCCTGCAGTCAGCATCATTGCGTGTTTTGTGAGTTTGAGGAGGACTTCGTAGATCGATATCGGACATATGGGCTAATGTTGGACGTAAGCAGTTGGACTGGACTGGGTTGGGATGCTTAGTGTACCCTTTATATAAAACTCTCTTATAAAATATGAGTGTTTATGAATTTTGTTTCTGTAGTCTACCGAGACTAATTCAATCCCTTTTCTGAGATTTGTGTTTGAAAATGTCCGAGAAATGACAACTCCTCAAATTATCTCAAAGTTTCTAAGTCACACCTTCTAAACAACAGCAACAAGTTGTGTAGGGGATAGAATCTTATCATTCCCCATTGGGCTGTTCACCACAGGTCAGCAATTCAAAACCATCAGCCACTCCATGAGAGGAAGAGGACTCTTTCTGCCCCTGGAGAGGTACCGCTTCCGAAACCCACAGGGCACACCCTGTCCCACAGCATCCCTAGGCATTGCTTTTGGCTCCGCAGCAGTAGGTTTTTGAGCTTAGAGCAGAGGGTTCAGAGGTTCCGGAGTAGCATTTTCAGATTCTTTTCTTTATATAAAGATTCAAAAGTTTATATATATATATATATATATATATAAATCATTTTATTGGGGCTCATACAACTCTTATCACGATCCACGCATACATCAATTGTGTAAAGCACACTTATATATTCATTGCCCTCATCATTCTCAAAACTCACTTTCCGCTTGGGTTTCTGGAATCCGCTCCTCATTTTCCCTTTTCCCCCTCCCCACCTTCCCCACTCCCCCCTCCCTCATGAACCCTTAATAATTTATAAATTATTATTTATCTTATCTTACACTGCCCAGCGTCTCCCTTCACCCACATTTCTGTTGCCCATCCCCCAGGGAGGAGGTTATATGTGGATCCTTGTGACCTGTTCCCCCTTTCTAGCCCCCCCTTCCCTCTGGGAATGCCACTCTCACCACTGGTCCCGAGGGGTTCATCTGTCCTGGATTCCCTGTGCTTCCAGTTCCCATCTGTACCGCTGTGCATCCTCTGGTCTGACCAGGTTTGCAAGGTAGAACTGGGATCATGATAGTTGTGGGGAGGAAGCGTTTAAGAACTAGAGGAAGGTTGTGAGTTTCATTGTTGCTACACTGAGCCCTGAGTGACTCATCTCCTCCCCACTACCCCTCTGCAAGGGATGCCCAGTTGTCAACAGTGGGGCATTGGGTTCCCATCACGTGCTCCCCTCATTCACGATGATAGGATTCCCCCCACCCCTGCCTTTGGTGCTTAAAACCTGGTCCCCTCAGCCCTTCATGATCGCACTTTTGTTGGTGTGCTGCTTCCATGTGGGCTTTGTTGCTTCTGGGCTAGATGATCGCTTGTTTACTTTCAAGCCTGATTTTAAGGTTTTTGTGGTAATCTGAGAGAGATGATTAATGGTATAATTATATCAGACTCAGAGCCGTGGCTCTTGTTCAGAGCTCTTAAGTGAGTTGGTACAAGGCAGAGAAGGTCTTGCTTTCTTGTCTTTTCTCTATTTTAGCAGCTGCCTACCATCATTACCACTAGCACAGTGGATTAAACTTGTGGGCTAGCTGGCGGCTCTGAGTATCTCTAATGGTTTCCATTTTGCACATCCCCAGAAAACACTTCCGACCAATGAACCCTTCACTGCAAACGACGCAGGCACGCCTCATTGACAATGACACCACTGGAGGGAGCGTGTGCTCATTGGGGATGGTTCCTCACTGGGGAAAGAAGGCCATTTGAGTAGTTATGCCAAAGGCGTCTTGTCACGTGGCATTCACTTTTCTAAGACAATGACCCGGGGTGGCGTGGGAAATTTGTTCTCCTGTGTGCTCACTGTGTGCTTAGCTGTGCAATGTCCACACAAGACTCCTAGCACATAACTAGAACGTAACTCTCAGCTCATCCTCATGGAGAAGAGGGCAGGATGTGAGACAATCTGAACATTGATCCAAGTCTCCAAATTCATCTTGTTGTGCAGAGATTGTGGCAAACGGGAGGCAAGCACCGTCAAGAAGGGGTGGGTGGCAAGGCAGGAAGCCTGGGACTAGTTGATGGCAGAACTAGATGCTCATTCTTGGCCAAGGCGGCTTTGGGTGAGTGTCCTCGCTTCTCCGGGGCTTCCTTCAGCGCTTCTACTAAACAAGGGAGGAAGAGCAGCGAGTCCGACCCAGCTCCACACTTGTCGATGGAGTGCACAGTGTGTGCTTGTGGTGTTTCCCAGGCCACCTTGGACATGATATGACCCTGGTCTTTCTGGGTTTTATAGTCCAGCAAGTGAGATTGGCATTCCATGGCAACAATTTTAAATGATGCATTTTAAGAAGTGGGAAGAAAGTAAACATGGTATTTTGGGGACACATGACTAGGCTTGAGGAGCCAGGGGAGGTCGTGGAGAATGCCAGTGTGGCAGAGACTTGAGGATAAAGAGAAAGTGGGTCCGGCAAGACAGGGGTAAGAGGCGGTCTAGGCGCATATCATACCAACAGTATGTGGCTGTGCAGCAAGAAAGACATTGAGGCTGGATTAAAGAACACGGAGGAGGCAGTAGCCACGGAGGTCAGGTGGATGGTGCCACATGTTGTGGTGAACACACCACCTCATCTTCAGAGCCACGGAAGCCAGGGACTGTAGCAGCGTGAGTCTAATGTATGAGGCTCCTTCTAGCTTCTGTAGGATGGGACTTTCCATATCATTATTGGGCCTCTCTAAGACCCTTTAGGGTTTCAGATGTTCAAATGTAGTCCCCCCAAACAGGACACATTGTCCCCCTAGAAAGTACACTTCTAACGAGCAGTCTGTGAAAGCATGGTATGGTCATGGTGCTGTTAGTTATCTTTGAGTCGGTTCCCAAACATAGGACCCTCTCCACAACAGAGCCAAACCATGCCCAGTCCCGTGCCCCCCACAAGTGTTCCTGTGCTTGAGCCCATTGTTTCAGAAACTGTGCCCGTCCATCTCTTTGAAGGCTTTCCTCGTTTCACTGCCTCTCTGCTTTACTGAGCAGGATGTCCTGCTCCAGGGACTGGCTTCCTCTTCCTTTTACGACGCTGCTGGTGGCTTTGAAGTTCTGCCCTTAAAGTTAGCTGACAAGTGCCTGCCTCACTGAACCCCCAAAACTCAATTCATAATGACCTAATGGGACAGGGAAGGACTGCCCTAGTCGGTTCCCGAGATTATAACTCTTGGGAGTAGAAAGCCTTATGTTTCTCCTCTGACAACACTCCTGTGCACAGCAGAATGACACACTGTGACCCCATGTACAACAGAACAAAAGACTGCCACCGCCTGCACCATCCTCACAATTGTCACAATGGTTCCTAGGCCTGAGCCCATGGTCGCAGCCACTGTGTCACTCCACTTGTGGAGGGCCTTCATCTTTGTCACCACCCCTCTACTTTACCAACCATGATGACCTTCTCCAGGGACCAATCCCTTCAGGCAACATGTCCAAAGTATGTAAGATGAAATCTTGCCGTCCTTGCCTCCAAGAGCACGCTAGTCATACTTCTTCCAAGACAGATATATCTGTCCTTTGGGCAGTCGATGGTTCCTGTCAACATTCTTCACTGGCACTGCAACTCAAGTGCATCCACTCTTTCTTCAGTCCTTATGCAAGGTCCAACTTTCACATGCATACGAGCCAATTGAAAATTCCACACTCGGTTCAGGCAAACCCTAATCTTTAAACTATTCTTACCTCATCAATACTTTAAAGAGATCATTGTGCAGCAGATTTAGCCAATGTGATGTGTCCTTTGATTTCTTGGCTGCTGCTTCTAAGAGCATTGATTATGGATACAATGGCTTGGGTCCGGTACACTTTCATCCTCAAAATAACAGCCTTGCTTTTCGATACTCTAAAGAGGTCTTGTGCAACAGATCGACCTCATGCAATCTGTCTTTTGATCTCTTGGCTGCTGCTTCCGTGAGCATTCATTGTGGATCCAAGCAAGACAAAATCCTCACCAGCTCAACCATTTCTCATTTATCAGCCTGTGAGCTATTGGTCCAGTTGTGAGAATTTTGGTCTTCTTTACATTGAGTAGTAATCCATACTGGAGACGGAAATCCTTGATCTTCACAAGCATGTCCTTCACATCCTCCTTACTTTCAGCAAGCAAGTTTGTGTCATCTGCATATAGCAGGTTGTCAATAAGCCTTCCTCCAGTCCTGATACCCCATTCTTCTTCATATAATCCAGCTTCTCTGATGATTTGCTCAGCACACAGTGTGAATAAATATAGTGAGAGACTACAACCCTGACACACACCTTTCCTGATTTTAAACCGTAGTATTCGCTGGTCTGTTTGTACAATTGTCTCTTGATCTAGGTATAAGTCCTGCATCAACATAATGAAATATTTTCGAATTCTCTTCTTCTCAAGGCTATCCATAGTTTGCTATGATCCACAGAGTCATAGTCAAGAAAAAAAGTGAACATCTTTCTAGTATTCTCTGCTTTCAGCCAAGGTCCATCTGACATCAGGAATGATAGCCCTTGTTCCATGTCTTCTTCTGGTGTGTTAAGTTGTATTTATTCATGCAGGTTGGCATCTGTGACCTCGGTCTCTGGTATCCATTCTGGGAGATTCTGGGTCATGACATTTAGTCCTCTGTTAGCCTCCATCAAAAGTTGTCCAAGAAAGAAAGAGCTTGGGTTATATACCAAACGTTCATGGCCAAGAAAGAAGGTGGGAAATGGAGCCCCATCAGAACGCTAGCCTCTATTGACTCTCTTTCCTATGGCAAGACACCTGATCATTCTGAGCAGCCACCCTGGGTACCACCGTGGGGCCAAGAACTGTGGCAGAGCTTGACCACTTTCAGAAGGGCCCCACACAGCCCCTAGCATCTAATCATAATGACACTCACTTATGGTGGTCTGTGGAGGAGCCCTGGTGACAGAGTAGTTACAAGTAGGGCTGCTAACCATGAGGTCAGTGTGTGAGTCTGGGTACTATAGAGACACAAATCCACAGAAACTCATGTATAAGAGAGAGGTTTATATAAAGGGTATGTGCACATCAAAAAAACATCCCAACCCCACAAGTCCAACATTAGCCTAGATGTCTGACACCAATCCACAAAGACCTCCTCCATCTCACAAAACACACTCAATGACACCAACTGCAGAAGGAGAGCCGAATCAGTGAATGTGTAAGCATCACAGCACTGGCAGGGGTCTCCACATGGCTGCCCCAGCACCCAGGGCTGCATCAGGGCAGGTCCATGCGGCTTCTCCTTGGGGATGTCTTGCAGGAAGTGAGCCTTGCCAGCTTAAGCAGGGAACTGGCTAAGGCAGCTGCACCCTTGCCTGGGCTTCACAAAACAAGTGACCTGAGAACTAGAAAGGTGAGGCTTACTGAGCCATTTATCCCTCTGCCTTTCAATTAACCCCACATGTGTTTATTGGCCAGGTTGGCACAATAAACTTTAACTATCTCAGTCAGCAATTAAAAACCCCTAGCCGCTCTGAGGGAGAAAGATGGGGCTTTCTACTCCTGTGAAGAGTCAGTGTCTGGAACCCACAGAGGCAGTTCTGCTCTGCCCTATAGAGTCGCCATGAGTCAGCATCAACTTGATGGCAGTGAGTGATGAGGTTTGAAAGGCACTCTGGTGACGTCATGGGTTCTACACTACACTGCTAACCGCAAGGCTGGCCAGTTATTCTTAGGGAGAAAGATAAGGCTTTCTGCCCTGATAAAGATTTAGAGTCTCAGAAAACTCATCGAGGCAGTCTGACTCTGTCTTTTAGGATTGCTATGAGTTCGCAATGACTTGACGCCAGTGGGTTTGGGTTATGAAGTTTCTGAGGGTGTTGGGCTGCTAACCAGCCAGTAAAAGTGACAACCCATCAGTGGTTCCACATGAGAAAGATTGAGCCGTGTGCTCCAGTAAAGAGTGAGTCTTGGCAACTCTATAGCAGTGGTTCCCAACCTTTCTAATGTTGGGATCATTTAATACAGTCCCTCATGTTGTGGTGAGCCCCCAACCATAAAATTATTTTCGTTGCTACTTCATCACTGTAATGTTGCTACGGTTATGAATCGGGCGACCCCCTGTGAAAGGGTTGTTCAGCCCCCAAAGGGGTCATGACCCCCAGGTTGAGAACTGCTGCTCTACAGGGTGGCAATGAGTCAGAATCAGCTTGATGGCAGTGGGCTTGGTTAGGGTTATAAAGCTGACTGGTAGAATCCTTACCTTCCATGAGGAACACCTGGGTTCGATTCACAGCCAATGCACCTCCTGCCCAGCTACCACCTGTTTGTCAGTGGAGGGTGTGGGTTGCTCTGCTATTGAACAAATTTCAGCAGAGCTTCCAGGCTGAGATGGACTATGAAGAAAGGCTTGGATATTTCCTTCCAAAAATCAACCAGTGAGAGCCCTACCATGGATCACAGTGAGGATGATGGAGAGGACAGCGCCCCGGACAGCATCTTGTTCAGTCGTCCAGAACGGCAGCTCTCTGAGGAGCCAGAGGCCAGCTTCCTAGTCGCTAACAACTGTAGGAGCAAGTAAGGGAAGGTGCTCAATTCCCCTTCTGGGTTTGCTCCTGGGAAGCAAGGATGGCAAGACTTTGTCTTACATACTGTTAGGCCAGGTGGACTAGAGAAACAAATACAGTGACATTCATATATATGTGTAAGAAAAAAGCTTTAGATCAAGAAGTAAATGTATATCAGAAAACCATCCCAACCCAGTCCAACTCAGGTCCATAAGTCTGATACTAGCCCATAAGTCCCTCTTTAGACTCACAAAGCCACATGCAGGGATGTGGACAGCAGGAAGAGCCCCAGGCAGTGGGTGCATGCTCCCATGGATCCAACAGCTGTGGACTCATCCCCAGCACCCGCCAGCAGGAGGGTGAAGGCACAGTGAGAGGGGAGGTTCACAGGGCCCTCCTTAGAGAAGGCCACGCCCACAAGGAGGCACCATCAGGCTAGACTCCACCCCTACAGTTTTCTATCTCTTCAACTTGACACGAGGTTATGTAGCTACCACACATACTTTGGATATATTGTTAGGAGAGACCAGACACTGTGCTTGGGAAAGTGGAGGGGCGATGAAAAGGGTGAAGGCCCTTCGGGAGATGGATCGACACCGTGACTGCAACAATAGGCCCAGACTGAGAAAGAGTTGGGAGAACGGCACAGACCGGGACAGTATTTCCTTCTGTTAGGCACAGCGCCACTCAGCATCAGAACGGCCTCCCTGCCTCCAACAACAGCCCATTGGAACGTCCCCCAGCCCTGTGCGGTAGAGGGGCAGGTTGGTGGTTTGGCACGCGAGCCACTGAAGGAGCAGCCCCGCAGATAGCTTATGCACGGCCCCAACGTTAGGAAAGGGCAGAGCTAGGTAACGAACCGAAACTAGGCACCCTTCCTGGTGCAGATTTTTCCTTATGGCTCCCCCTTTCTCCAGTGACAGCAAACGAGGCTGCTGAGGTGCCCTTGGGGGTAGGCTAAGACAATGGAGAATTTTCATCTCCCAACACACTTGCCGCACTACTGCTTTGGAAAGGGTGTTATTAAGGAAATCCATGTGTTGTGGTACAGGCCCATCTGATGGGCGCGCAGCTGGGAGGGACCAGGGGTCTTCAGAAAGTTTGGCAACAAATGGAATCACAGCTTCATAAATTGTTCCGTGAACCGGTTAGAGCCCCCTGGTGTGTCCGTTGGACACTCAAGCATGACGGGATGAGTATTGCTCTCACCTACCGCCCCACAGGCAGCCCCAACCAGTTGAAGTTTGTTTCTGCCACAGCTGTGCACAGTGTTAATTGTCCTCTGTCCCCTCCGGAGAGACGGACCACCTGACTGCGTCAGGACGCGTCCTTGTCTTTCAAGGAGGACAGAGGTGGTGTCTTCATTTAGATAAAGCAACACCTGCGTCTGGCGTCCACTGCGCACTCGTCTCCAAAGAAGAGGCAGAGATCACAGACATCCTCCCCACATCCTTCCTCACACAGGGAGATGCGGAGGGAAGAATTGCCTCAGCAAGCGTACGTTTGAATGTTTGAGAACTAAAACAAAACGAAGGGGGAAAAGTCTCAAATTTCCCTGTTTTGCAAAAACCTGTGATCGTGACACCTTTCCTTCCAAGCAAACACAGAAAGGTGGTTTCGATGAAAGCAGGTATAATAATGGTAGACAAACTCTTCCAGGGTTCCAAGTCAGCTTTTCCTCAGAGACGAACCAGGCAGCTGCCAGAGAGTCGATTCTGACTTGTGGCGGGGTTGTGTATGTCAGTCACACTCTGCCTAACAGGGTCTCCAAGGATTGGTTCTCAGAACTAGATCACCAGGCCCTTCCTCCAAGCACCTCTGGGCAGACTCAGACCTCCAGCTCCAAGTTCATTGTTAACTGTGCCACTCAGGGACTTCCGGAATAGAAGCAAGCCCAGAAGTAAATGTAGAAGAGCGATCCATTTGGAAACAAAGTGATCAATTACTGTGAGAGATGCATATTATTTAAAATATATCTAACAACTGCCTTGGCAGGAGCACAGCAATAGCCTTTTAGTTTTGCGCATGAGTTTGTAAAAATGCCTTTTTAATTCAGACAAAGACAGCCAGAGAATAATCAAGTGCTTCGGCCGTTTTGTGACATGCTAATGATGGTAGTCCGATCTGGCCCCTCTACGTGCTCTAAATAGACTCCCTTTACCTGAAGGGATGATTACTTGAACTATGTCAAAGATGGTGAGACTTCCGCTAACACACTTTGGACAGGTCAAGGGACAACAGTCCCCAAAGAAGGACATCATCAGGCAGAGGGGCACCAAAAAAAAAAAAAAGAGAGAGGAAGATCCTCAGCAAGATGGATTGAGACAGCGGGCATATCGATGGGCTCAAGGCTGAGGACAATTCTGAGGATAGTGCACGGCCGGGCGGTTCTTTGGTCTCTTGTACACTGGGTCGCTGTAAGCCATCATTGACTCGTGTCAACGAAAGCTCTGTCTACTGGAAGCCTCTGTGAGAGGCTGAGTTCTAAGACAAGAGGATCATCACACACCTTGCAGCCTGGCAGCCCGCATGCAATTATTTTCTCTGGGTCAATGAATGGGACCTCCTCTATTCCGAGGGAAGAAAGGCCCTTTTGAGAGGGTGCCCAAGCCTGCCAACGCCGAGCTTACCCCCACAGAGCCTTTCAACGGGTGCCTTTTAATTTGAGCCTTTCTTCCTTTTTCACATTTGATGAGAAATGAACTTGTTATTTGAACTCGCTCACTCATTAGCAAAAATTGATTTGTCAGATTATAAAGCCAAGGGCAGAGCTTGAGAGAAGGGAAAGAAAGAATCCGGGGGCAATGCTCGGAAGAGTGGGTAGGTGGGGAGGGGGATTCCCTCCCTCCCTTGCCCCCTTCTCCTCCTTTCTTTGCTCTCCCCCACCTTCCCAGCCTTTAGCTGTTTTCTTCCCTTTTCTCCTCCCCTCCCCTTCCCCTTCCTCCTTTGTTCTCTCTTCTTCCCCTTTATTATCTAACATTCTTTTCCCCACTTCTACTTCTTCCCTCTCCTCATTTCTCCTTCCCTTTCTTCCCTCTCTCCCTGCTCCAGTCATGCATTCATCTAATATGTATGAACTCTGTGTCAGGCAGGAGGTCAGGCTGTGGAAATCCCCAGCTGCTCCACAGAAAGAAGATGCTTTCTACTCCCAGACAGAATTCGCGTCTCCGACACTCACCACAGGAGTTGGCAGGGACTCTGTGGCCGGAATTTCAAGAACTGAAGCCGAGTCCGAGGAACACAAGCACAATTAAGTAACCTTCTATACACGAAGACCCCATAGGGTACCGAGGAGAATGGTACCTGAGGATTTCCTTACTATATATAATCTCTATAGATGGAGAGGGACAGGCCTGTCTCCTGCAGTGCCTCTGGGTGAATACCAACTGCTAGCCTCTAAGTCACAGTCCATTTGGTTCAGGGCCATGTGGTGGCGGCTGCTAGGTGCCATCAAGTAAGTGCTGACTCAAAGAGACCCAAGTAGAACAGATTAACACACTGCACGTCGGATCCCGTGCTCACAGTGGTGATACTTGAGATGATGTAGCGGTCACTGGGCCAATCTATCCCCTTTCAAGGCTTACTCTTCTTCACTGAGCCTGTACGTTACCAAACATGACATCCTTCTCCAGAGACTTTTTTTTTTTTTTGGCTTGCTAACCAGTCTGAAATGTGGGACATGAAGTCTTGTCTTCCTTGCTTCTAAGGAGCCTTTGGGCTGTCCTTCCTCCAAGACTTGCTGTCTTCCTGATGCATAAGCCAAATGCATCCCTTCTGCAGCTTTCCTGATTCATTTCCAGATTCCATGAGCGTTGGAGGATTTAACAAAAATGAAAGCCTGTAACCTTTTTCTGGGTTTATCATAATGTTGTCTATTGGTTCAGTGTTGAGAATTTTTGTTTCCTTTACACTGAGTTGGAATCCAGACTGAAGTAGTCTTTGATCTTCATCAGTGAGTGCTTGAATCCCTCTTAGCTCTCAGCAAACATGGTTGTGTCATTTCTGTATCATTGCATATTGTAGGTTGTTAATGAACCTTCCTCCAATCCTGGTGCCAACTTCTTTTTATGTAGTCCAGCTTCTCAGGTTGATTTTTCCCGCATAGAGTGTGTTGTACTGTGGTGGCTTACACATTGCTGTTCTGCTGAAAGACATACCAGTGGTATTCAAATACCAACAAGTATTCATGGCAAACAGGTTTCTGTGGAGCTTCCAGACACGGATAGACTAGGAAGAAGGAAAGTTGGATCCATGTCTGAGGGATTAGTCACTGAAACCTATGAATATCAGTGGAACGTTCTCTGATGTAGCGATGGAGGACGAGTTCCTGGTTGGAGGGCATTCAGGATATGAAAGGGGAAGAGCTGTCTCCTCAAAGTAGAGTTGACCTGATGGCATGGATGGAGCTGTCTTCAGGACCTACACCTGCTGACTGGGCATGATTCAAAATGAGAAGAAAAAGCTGTACCCAGCCATGAATAATCAGAAATAGAATATACAGAATATGGTTCTAGGAAATGTTGAGGTCATCAAAATGAAATGGATTGTATAAAGATCAGTATTCTAGAAACCAGCGAACTGAAATGGACTGGTCTTGACCATCTTGAATTAGACAATCATGATTTGCAATGTCAAGGCAGACAAATTCGAGAGGAATGGTGTTGCACGTTCATTATCACAAAGACCATCTGAAGACCTAGCTTGAATCACTATGTAGTCTGTGATAGCATGAGAACTATAGGCCTACATGGAACACCAACGATTACTCAGCTTTATTCACCAACCACTACAGACGGTGATGAAGAAATCAAAGAATTCTGCCAGTTTCTTCAGTCAGGTGCCCTGGAGACTACTGAAGAGAGGCTTACCTATTATGCCAAGAGCTGAGAGTGTTCTGGAATCCCAGAGCACTCGGTCAGGCATCTGGGTTTCCAGGGTAGGATAGGGGGCCTCTTTACACTATGACAATCAAACAGGAAAACCAGATGTGTCAGGACCATCTCCTGGGGATGGGAACAAAGGGGTAAGAGGCTCCAAGGTCACAATGCCCCCAACCTGGACACAGGCAGCGTCTGAGAGCTCGTCCTGGTATCGCTACCCACGGCTGTGCAGCCCTGGTCATGTCACACCACCTCTCTGGCCCCACTGGGCACATCTGTGAGATGAAGACCTTGGCTGAGCTGCTCTGCCGGCCTGCTGCCACCTCGGAATTAATAGATTTCCAAGGGAAGCAGCCCAGTGTGTCTATTTCTGTCCTCCGGCTGCCTCAGAATGTAGTGCTGGAGAACTTTTCTGGCAGGAGTTTGAAAATCTTCCTCGTTGAAACACAGTTTCCCACCCAATTGACTTGCCAGGGCCTTTTATTTGCTACCCACTGCTTAATTGTGGTAACTCTCAGCACAATTAAGGTCTTATTGAGGAAGAAAAGGCTTTGATCACCTTTAACAACTCTTGGAAATCCCTCTAAACGTCCCTGCTAATTCTCACCTCTTTTAATGGTATGGATATGTTCAGTCACCCCTGTCCCACCCGCTCCAAGACCCGCGTATAGTTCCCCAGGCAGAGATGTTCAAGGGCTTAATGATCTTGGAAGCTATTGTCAAAATAATATCTGTTGCATCAATGGCATTGGGTGTCCAAGTGCAGATTGTGCGCATGAGCTGTGCTGTGAGCATGGGATGCTGAGCCTCCTTCTTGCCACGATCAGAAAGGCTTCCTCCCCCACGCACAGCGCAGGGGCACAGTCCAGCTCAGGGCTCAGGCGAAGGGCTTCCGGGTGAAGGACGGGGTAGGGAGCTAGGAAGAGGCAGAGAGGGACCACCCTTGCCCAGACGCTAATGGCTTTAAAAAAAAATAATTTTATGGAATTAAAATACACCTTACAAAACATGTCCAGCTTCTAACATTTCTAAGTGCACAAGTCCATGGCATTCTTTAGATTCACCACAGTGGACAAACTTCACCACAGCAAACAGAACTGCTGTGCTCCTTTAGCTAACTTCTCCCTCCACCCCAACCCCCACCGCCAAGTGTATTCCGACTAAAGAAACCAGTGGGGCAGAGTGGAACTCAGAGTCCCAGATTTTTGTGGACGCAGACGGTCTCATCGTTGTCCTGTGGATGAGGAACCACCTGTCCTACTGCCATCATACTGCACACGCCCCCACCGCGGCTCTTCCTCTCATCCCCGCAGCTCTGGAAAGTACAGATAACCTCTTCTTTCCTTGCACCTGCCCCTTCTGGGTGTTTTATACGTGTGGGCTCATACAATATTGGCCCTGACCTCTTTCCCTCAGCATACTTTTCTCGAGGTTCATCCATGTCGATCAGCACCTCATGTCTCTGAATGGATGGGACGTGTTCCATTGTGCAGGTGAACCCCAGCTATTTCTTCATTCGTCTCTTCATGGGCACTTGCGTTGTTTTCTCCTTTTGGCTATTGTGAACGGTTCTTCAGTGACCCTTGGTGTACAAGGATCTGAGTCCCTGCTTTCAAGTCGTTGGGGTGTCTCCCTAAGGGTAGATAGGCTGTGGATGGTAGTTTTTGGTTTAAACTTTTTGGAGACCCACACGGCACTTTCAGAGCCCCAGGGAGGCATGCTCTTCTGCTCGCAGTGATGGAGACACTCGTCAGTTACTAGAAGGGCTCTGCACCTGGATGCAGACACTCTCATGTGTTTGGGTCCTTCTGCCTAACAGGTGTCTCTCCATCCCTCCCCCCAACCTAGAATGGGTACTGGCGGTGTAACCTTGAACTGACATGGAGTTCAAAGCCAAAGTCCTTGGAGTCATTATTCTCCATTTCCTTTATCCCGACATCCATTTACACGTATTACCAAGCCTGCTTCAAGTACATCTTTGCACTGGTCCCCCGCTTCCATCTCACTGCTCTCACCTTGTCCAACCATTACCGTCTCTCATAGGGACTGCTGCAAGACCTCCTCTGCTGGGTTCTCTAACCCTGGCTACTCCTCTTCCATTATGTAGCATCATATTTTATTTATCCAGCATTAGTTGATGGGCATTTGAGTTGTTTCCACTTATGGGCTTTATCAGGAATGCTAAAGTGATCATTCATGGACAAGTTTTGTGTGGAAGTATATTTTTATTCCTTTTGGATACAAACAAACAGTCTCTAACTTACCATGGGTTCTGTTCTGTTAACTGTGGTTAGTCAATTCTAACGTAAGTCGAATAACTCCTAAAATGGTTTTCATTGCTATTGCTGCTTTTGTTAACAGCATCTTTATAAGTCTGATCTTTGAGTAGCCAAGAGCACTTCGGAGAATGATGACATCGGCAAATCCACGCGGCGAGACTGTAGGTGGTACCAATGAGTAATAGGATGCAAATAAAGAAACAATCGCAAGCACAATTACTCATAACTTGTGTACACCACAAGGACAGGGGACTCAACGAGGGGCTACCTGTATATGATTTTTAAAAATGCGCTCCCATTTCATGGGTGGTCTTTTCAACTTTCTGATGAGGTTAAATGTCATGTATATTTGTGGCTATTGCTTTTGCTTGTGGTATAAGATCTCAATGTATGGTTTCATTTCCAAAAATTAATATATGAACCTAGTAAGAAAACCAGTACATAAGAGATCAGTAAAGAACTTTTTCTGACCTCTGTCCTTCAGTCTTCTACCAAAGCAATAACAGTTTCTTGCAAACAAGGAACAATCTTTGTAAAAACGGATATGATTATTTAACCCTTAAATAAGGGACCTAGTGGTCCAATGATTATTAGCTGGACTGATTAACTATTCCCATGAGGAAAAGACCTAGTGACCCGTTACTCAAAGATTCCAGTCAAGGGGACTCCATGGTCAGTTCTACTCTGTCCTACAGGATTGCTGAGCATTATGATCAACTCAAAGGCAGGCAAGAACAGAAAGAATCCTGAAACACATGCACACATTCTGGACATGAGGGCCTTCAAGAAGTTCCTGAAGAACCTTCGTTATCTTTTAGGTCCAGTTTCCATGAACTCTTTGAAGCCCCTTGCATAGAGTACTTAGTTGGATAGAGGTATGAATATTTATTGAACTAATGCCATGGTAATGGACATTTTAACTGGTTCCATTATTTTTCTATGGATAAGAATAATTTATCGAATCTTCTTTAAGGAGCATGGTAGCACAGTGGGTTGAGTGCTTTTTGTTGTGGGAGAGGCCATGTGCAATAACATATCCTTACTTGGTAGGGATAGCTCAACATGCCCAACATACCACTGAAGTTTCACCGAGGAGGAAGTTGGCATGAATTTTGACCTGGCTCATTTCCTACCTGGTAGCATGCAGGTAGGAGCTCTGGTGGCATAGGAGGTTATGGGTTGGGCCACTAACCACCAGGTCAGCAGTTAACTGCTCCTTGAGAGAAAGATGAGAATTTTGCTCCCATAAAAATATACAGCTTCAGAAACAGACAGGGACAACTCTACTCTGTCCTACAGAGTTGCTATGAGTCAGAATCAACTCAGTGGCAGTGTGTTTTGAGTGAGCATGCACATGGTAAGAGTTGAGCTGCTCATGGTCGAGGTTCAAGCCCACTAGCTGCTCCTCATGGACAGAGGAGGCTATCTGTCCCTGTGAATATTCACAGCCTCAGAGCCCTAAGGAGCAGTGCCACTCTGTCCTATAAGATGACTATGCGGCTAAGCCGATGGGATGACAGGGAGCTGTTGACTCTTCTTTAACATAGATTTTTACAATCATGTGCCAAGAATGTCTCCAGGTAAACAAGAGATGGTATCAATGAACACTCTACCAGTAACTGAGAAGACTACCTGTCTGCTCACATCTGCACTAATAATGGACTATTGAATTGTTGATCTTTGTACTATGAAAGGTTATAAATTTGTATTTAAATTCATTTTTATTTACTTTATTATGAGTGAGTTGGATATCTTTTCATATTTGTGTGAATGTTTGTATGTTCTTTTCCCTTTCCCTGTTGAATTATTTTTTCATATTAACTTGTTTGTTACATATCTGATTTAGAAATTAAGGTGATTGATCCCTTGACATTTCTGTTGTGATTGTTTTCCACCTTAACCATGTTCATTGTTTATGCATACGTATTTTATTTTTCCTTTCTTAATTTTTGTATTTTAATGTAGCCAGAACTTTCTTTATTTCTTTCTTTTATGCTTTTAGGCATTCTGTGTTGCTCAGAAAGACCTTCTTATTCTAAGTTGATTTAAAATCACCAAGATTTTCCCACTACTATTATTTATTATGGTCTAATTTTTCACATCAACATTTTGTCTTTGATATTTACTTTGAAATTAGCAATTTATATAACCTCTATGTTCATCCCTGTCCAAAGATAGTTATTGCAGCAAGGTGTTGTAATAAATATAGTGTGTGTGTGTGTGTATATATATATATATATACATATATATATATATATATATATACATATATATATATATATATATAGAGAGAGAGAGAGAGAGAGATATCAATTATTTTCTTACTGATTTGAAATAACTCCTTTATTGTAATTTAAGTTCCCTTCACCATTTTAAGCCATTTCTAGATATTCTCTAGTTGCCAGCAGACAGGGGGCCCAGGAGAGTCTGTCATTATTTTAGTGAACTCATACCAAAGCTGCAGGACAGGGTAGAAGCGTCCCTGTGAGTTTGCCAGACTGTAACTTCTTTATGGGAACAAAGAGCCCCTTCTGTCTCCTGAGGAGTGATTTGTGGTTTTGAACTGCTGATCTTGTGGTTAGCAGCCCAACAAGGAACCAGAAATTGGAAATTAATTTAATCTAAATTTAATCTAAATTATGTGATTTCTTAAAGATTGTGTGTCATTAGGTGCCATGAAGTTAGTGTTGACCCATAAAGACCATGCCCAACAGAACAAAACACGACCCTGTCCTGCTCCATCCTTACAATTGTTCCTCTGCTTGAGCTCATTGTCACAGTCAGTCTATCTCCTTGAGGGCCTTCCTCTTTTTCCTGACTCCCCCACTTTACCAAGCAGGATGTCCTTCTCCAGGGACGGGTCTCTCCTGACAACAAGTCCAAAATATGGGAGATAGTCTCTCCATCCTGGCCTCTCAGGAGCACTCTGGCTGTATTTCCAATATGCATCGATTGTCTTTTGGGCAGTCAGTCCATGGTACTTTCAATATTCTTCTCCAGCACCACAATTCAAATGCATCGGTTCTTCTTCAGTGTTCCTTATTTAACATGCAGCTTTCATATGCAGATGAGGCAATGGAAAATACCATGGCTTGAGTCAGGTACACCTGAAAGTAAAATCTTTGCTTTTCAATACTCTCAGTTCTTGTGCAGCAGATTTGTCCAAGGCAATGCACCTTTTGATCTCTTGCTTACTGTTTTTCATGAGCATCGATTGTGGGTTCCAGCAAGATGAAATCCTTGACAGCTTCAATCTTTTCTCCATTTATCATGATGTGACCTGCTGGTCCAGTTGTGGGGCTTTTGGTCTTCCTTATGTCGAGTTGCAATCCACAGTGAAGGATGTGATCCTGGATCTTCATCAGCAAGTGCTTCAAGTCCTCCTCACTGTTAGCAAACATCCGCATATTGCAGGTTGTTGATAAACTTTTCTCATCCTGAGGCTGTGATCTTTTTAATATTGCCCGGTTTCTCTGAAGATTTGCTCAGCAGACAGATTGAATATGTGTGTTGAAAGAGTGCCACAGTTTATGTTTAGGAGGAAGAAATAAGCATAATATGAATAAAATTAGGCCTTGGAGACAAGTGGGTTTCTTTAAATAACTTATAAGAGTATCTTTGTAAATATTTTTTTCTGATCTGGGAAAACAACATAAATTCAATGAGGGATTTTATTGGGGAGGGAAATATAAAAAAGTATGATGAACAAAATGAAAATGTCCAATACTAGGTCTGTTTAAACCATAGGAAATACTAGCCAACTCCAGGGAAGAAGAGCAACGAGGGAGAATATAACTTGCCCTTACTGAGTAGAGGCCAGGTACTGTATTACTTCTGTTTGGCTATGTGATCCCATTACTTTGTCAGACAAACGTATATGATAGGTATTGTCACTTTATTTCAAACAAGCAGTGGCTATCATGCTGACTGCCTACCCTTGAGGAAAAGGATAGAAATGCGCTCCAGGGGATTTTCAGGAGCTGACTGTTCGGGAAGTAGATGGTCAGGTCTTTCTTCTGAGGCACCTCTGGTAGGGCTCACATTGTCCCTCTCTTGGTCACCAGTCAAGCACATGCACCAGCTTTACCACTCAGGGACTCCACTCTGTTTTACTGCATTGGAAATTGGAAGCTGAGAGACATCTATTCACTTGTTTGGATTGAAAGAAATACTGGAAGCAGAACTGAGCTGCCAGGGTTCAAGTTAAGATCCCATCAGCCCCAGGGATTTGTTGGCAATATCCTGTGCCGATCTGAGCCATGCATATGAAAGTAGTTACCCTAAATTTTCACTTTGATGTGTTTTCTCTGATGGGTGAATCCTGAGTTGGAGAAGGAGAATCCAGGGTCGCTGGATTGAGTTGACCTGAAGGATGCTTAAAGACAGGGCTCCTGGGTGGGAAATTCCAGCCTCCCCTCCACCAACTTCTAAGGGAAAAGATAAAGAGCCATTTGACAAGATTCTGTTCCGCCTCAGTGAAGGCATCAAATGAAGAGATCCAGATGAAGCCCAATTTAACATTGTGTGGTTTTTTTTTTTTTAATCCAGATGGGAAGCTGGACTGATGAATACCAGTTTTTGAAAATTAGCTCTAAAACTCATTTCTTTGGGGCACTGGCTTTGAAAGTTGCCTCAGGCAGAACAGCATTATTTTAGGTTTGAAGAGAAACACTGATGTCAGGGGGGCCAGGTCATTTGGCAGCAGGGACAGAGGTCAAAGGAAAAGGTGGGTTTGGGGCACATATGTTCCCCGGCTGTGCTCTCATGCTCCTCCCTGGTGAGAGGGAGAAAGCCTGCCTGGCAGGAAGGACCCTTGGAGCACAAATCCAGGTGCAATGTTGCCTCCACCACCCCCACCCCACCCCCACTCTCAGTTCCATGAATGTTGTGCTTCTTCCACGGTCTGCTCTGGGAGGGCAAGTCAGGGCAGGGCTGGTCATTGAAGCAGGTCAGTGCATCCACTACCTCTTAAAGGGGCACACCTGCCAGCTGTCAAGCCCCACCACCTTGGTTCTTGGTGGAAGGCGATGGTAAGGGGTGTCTGTGTCCTTGTCCATCCCACAATCTTTATTGAAGACAGAGAAGACTTTGAGGTGCTTCTGGCTGCCCAAAACCTTCCTCAGCACCTTGAGTTGGGTGACCGACTGCAGACTCACCCAATCCCCAAATGGTGACAATTCTGTACAGCTAACCTTCATTTGTCTGGGTATTTCTCTGTCGCCTTCAATGTCCATGTGTCCTTAGCATGTATCCCTGTCCGCACGAATGCTTTCGTCCCCAAGGTCAATCTTTCCCCAAGTTGAATGTCCCTGATTCTGAGGCACATAAATGATTTTTGGCTGTATTTGAACAAATATCCTTTATTCAAATGGTTACATCATTGAATGTCCTTTCTAACAGGACAAAGAAAACAAAATCCTGGTTTTCAAAGGTGTGGTTATGTTGAGCACACACACACACACACACACACACACACACACACACACTCACATGCAAAACCTTACAGGAACAAGTTACTATGGCGTCCGTTGCAACTCCAGGCAGCTCCACGGGATTTGGAATGGCTGTGGTCTTGAGGAAGAAGGTCACCAGCATCTCACCTGACACACTTCTATGTGCACGTGAACTGCCAAGTTTTTGCTAAGCCGCTGAGCATGTCAATCATTGGCACTACCCAGGAGCTATGACATAAAAAACAAAACAAAACTCACTGTCTACTCTGACTCCTAAGACCCTGTAGGACAGGCCGAACTCCCCCTTTGGGTGTTCAAGACTTAAACTCTTTACTGGAGTCGAACGCCTCCTCTATCCCCCTCAGCGATGGTGGTTTGGAACTGCCAACTTTGGAGTTAGCAGTCCAACAAGTACATCACCACGGTTCCTCCCGTGACTTATACAGAAGATGATCTTTTTGGATGAAGTTGAGGGGTGGACATGCTAGCACCCCAAAAATCTCTCATTTTGTCGCCGTACCATTCTCTCTCTCTCTCTCTTTGGCCTTTCTCCCTCTCTTTGGGGAGAGGAGCGGTGCCAATAGTGAATTGGGCTGCGAATCCCAGGGTCACTGCTTGCAAAGCACGCCAGCTGCCCCTAGGGAGAAAGACGAGGCTTTCTTCTAGAAAAACAGCTCCAGTCTCAGAAAGGCACGAGGGCACTTCTCTGGTCTACAGTCACTATGTGTCCCAGCGACTCCCTGGCCATGAGGGCGTGCGTGAAGCCACCAGTTGTTTCTGCTCACTCGCTACCGTTGAAGCGCTCCCAAAGGGGATTCTCTCCCAGGACAGTTGCTGTCACTATTAATGTGAATCATTGCCTATTCTTCTCCCAGGGTCAGTTACAGAGAAATCCTGGGGTCCCTGCTTCCTCTCCTTTTCTGGGGAGCCATGTGGCCGTTTCTCTTCACCGCTCAGCCATCAGAGAGGGTGCTTGGAGCAGGGACATGGCCTGTGGTTTTCCCTGCTCCAGTTAGCATTCTGGCTCATCAATACTTTCAAACTTCAGTTCCGTTCTGGTGGAGTTTAACCATTAACCAGGACTGAGTTAGGCTGAATGAGTTTGAGGACCTGATTTATTTGTAAACCTTAATCATTACAGCACAGTAGGCTTGTCCTTTGGGCCCAGTACTTCTTTCTCCCCTTTACTGATGTACTGAGGTAACGGACATAGGCTCAATACCAGCCATGTGCTCTGGTGGACTTTATCAGAAAATGCATGGGTATGTGAAAGATCTCATGGTCCAGTTGTTGGGCTTTAGATGATCAATCACAAGCACTTCAGATTCCAGTCACTATACTCCAAAGGGGGAGGCAGAATATATTCATTGAAGTCATGGTTGTGGCAACTGACCTTACTGTTCCCTGAAACTCCAGGTCCCGTGACCCATTTCTTTTTGTTTTTATATCATGTTGTTAGGGACTCATACAACTCTTATCACAATCCATACATACATCAATTGTGTAAAGCACATTTGTACATTCTTTGCCCTCATCATTCTCAAAACATTTGCTCTCCACTTAAGCCCCTGGCATCAGCTCCTTATTTTTCCCCTCTTGCTCCACTCCCCCCTCCATCATGAACCCTTGATAATTTATAAATTATTATTTTGTGTTATCTTGCCTGGTCTGAAGTCTCCCTTCACCCACTTTTCTGTTGTCCATCCCCCATGGAGGAGGTTATATGTAGATCCTTGTAATCGGTTCCCCCTTTCCAACCCACCCTTCTTCTACCCTCCCAGTATCACCACTCACATCACTGGTCCTAAGGGGATCATCTGCCCTGGATTCCCTGTGTTTCCAGTTCTGATCTGTACCAGTGTACATCCTCTTGTCTAGCCATATTTGTAAGGTAGAATTGGGATCATGATAGTGGTGGGGGGATGGGGGAAGCATTTAGGAACTAGAGGAAAGTTGTATGTTTCATCATTGCTACATCGCACCCTGACTGGCTCATCTCCTCCCCGAGACCGTTCTGTAAGGGGATATCCAGTGGCCTACAAATGGGCTTTGGGTCTCCACTCAGCACTCCCCCTCTCATTCACAATGATACAATTTTTTTGATCTGACGATGCCTGATACCTGATCCCTCGTGATCGCACTGGCTGGTGTGCTTCTTTCATGTGGGCTTTGTTGCTTCTGAGCTAGCTGACCACTTGTTTACCTTCAAGCCTTTAAGACCCCAGACACTATATCTTTTGATAGCCAGGCACCATCAGCTTTCTTCGCCACATTTGCTTATGCACCCGCTTTGTCTTCAGTGACCATATCAGGGAGGTGAGCACACATGATATGATTTTTTGTTCTTTGATGCCTGATAACTGTTCCCTTCAGCACCTCGTGATCACACAGGCTGGTGTGCTTCTTCCGTGTGGGCTTTGTTGCTTCTGAGCTAGATGGCCACTTGTTTAGCTTCAAGCCTTTAAGACCTCAGATGCTATATCTTTTGATAGCTGGGCACCATCAGCTTTCTTCACCACATTTGCTTATGCACCCGCTTTGTCTTCAGTGATTGTGCCCGTGACCCATTTCCTTAAATATTTGCTGATGACTAAAAAGCTCTCATAACTTTGCCCCATGAGCTCTACTACATTCATGGAATTATTAGTAGCATATACAAATACATATATAGCAATACCCCTGCCAAATGTAAATGCATATTCATAGGTGTAGTCCCGTTATCCTTTCCACATCTATTCATCTGATGCTTTGATGTGCACATCTGTAGATCATTGCTATTACTGCTATTGCAGGTTTTGATTGTAGTGATACTTACTTCAGTTACCTTCCACCTTTGTGCTCTTTCCCCTCTCTCCCTTTTCCTTGGTGATTTGTTCTGGCCTCCCCTTCATGGCTACCCCCTTCCCCTCCTTCCACGTTCCTAGGTGTCTACCTGCTAGATAGTGAGTCACCTGTCCTTCCCCTGGTAACCATCAAAGAACATATCTTTCTGGGTGAAAATCTTATATTTTTTCCATTTTTCTAAGGATTTTAATATTTCTAATCTTGCTTTGCTTGTTAAAAATGAAAAACAAAATTTTTATTATTCATTAAGTATGAGTTTATATATCAGATCTTTTTGTTGTTGTTGTATTCAACAACCTGAACAGCCTATCAAGCTGTCCCTTGGCTTGCCCTATTCCCCCCAGCTGTTTCACTCATCTTCACTTCGTAGGATGTTGCCTTTCCCTTCACCTTAGTTTAGCCTGGTCAACTCTTCTATCCCTTAGTCTAAGACTTTCCTTTCCCTCATTCCCCTCCCTCCCTTGGGAACCAACAAGGTCTCTTCCTTTGGGAATGAAAAGCTTTATTGTGATTTTTGTTAAAATAACAGTGATCTCACACAATAATTGTCCTTTTGTGATTACCTAACTTCACACTCAGCATGATGTCCTTTGAGTCCATCCAGGTCATGGAGTGTTTCACAGTTTTGTCAGTATTCTTTAGTGATGTGTAGTTTTCCTTTGTGTGTATGTAACCAAGTTTGGTTTGGTAGTGTCCCACTTACGGGCATCATGGCTGCTTCCATCCTCTTACTATCATGAGGAATGCTGCAACGAGCGTGGATGTGCATGTATCTGTGCTGTACTCCTGATTTCTGTAGGGGGAATGCCAAGCGGTGTAAGTGCTGGGTCAGATGGTAATTCTATTCCCACTAGTTTGAGCAAGCACCACACCACTTTCCATAGTGGGTGTACTGTTTCACAGCCCCACCAGCAGTGTAGAAGGGTTCGGATATCTCCAGTGTCTATTGTTTTCTGCCTTCTTGAACTTTGCTCACACGTCTGGGGTGAGGCCGTATCTCATCGTTGTTTGGAGTTTCATCTGTTGGATGGCTAATGATCATGAGCTCTTCTTCGTATGTTCCGTGGCCACCTGACTGTCTGCCTTGGTGAACTGCCTGTTCGTGTCCTTGGTCCATTTTTTAAAAATTGGGTTATTCATATTTTTCTTATTGAGTTATTGAAGTTTTCTAGAGATTTTCAAGATTCATCTCTTGTCTAATATGTCATTGCCATCTTGTGGTTCTCAGGATTGGTCCTGCTCAGGAATTGTCCTCCTGCAGTGGTCACTGAAGATATAGGTGCTATAACAAAATGTGGTGAAGAAACCAGATGGTACCCAGCTATCAGAAAGAGTATTTTCTGAGCTTTTAAAAGTTTGTCTGAAATAACCAGCTAAGTGAGGTGTCATGAAAAGACTACCTTTGTGATCCAAGGCTAGTAAACAATAAAGTCCAAGATCAGAGGAGGAGTCTAAATTTACAGAAGGCAATGGATGACATACTTTGAGGACTAAGGTATATCTGACCCAAGCTATGGTGTTTCCAATTGCCTCCTATGCATGTCAAGGTGGGGCATTGAAGACAGACAACTGGAGAAGGATTGGAGCATTTGAACTGTGGTGTTAGTGATGAATATTATAGGTACCATGGACTGCCAAAAGGACAGAGTTCTGGCTTGGAAGAAGCACAGCCAGAATGCTCCTCAGAGGCCACGGTGGTGGGCCTTCCTCTCACATACTTTGGTGGACATGTTGTCAGGAGGGACCAGTCCCCAGAGAAGGACAGCATGTGTAGTAAAGTAGAAGGGCATTGCAAAAGATGGTTAATGTACTGGCCTTGGAAGGAGCCCTTGAAGCCCCTTTGGAAGCACAGCTCAACTCTGACACATGTAGGTTCACCATGATTCAGAGTCGACTGGTTGGTAACTGGCACTGCAGAGAACTTTGATCACCAGAATGAGAAACTTGAAACTTCTCTATTTTTTTCTGATATTGCTTAACAAGAATTTCTTTAAGTTTGTTATCACAACAGATTGCATTTAATGACTCTCTGAAAAATTTTATTTCTCTTTCTAGAGCAGTGGTTCTCAACCTTCCTAATGCCATAACCCTTGAATACAGTTTCTCGTGTGGTGGTGACCCAACCATAAAAATATTTTCGTTGCTACCTCATAACTGTAATTTTGCTACTGTTATGAATTGGGTGACCCGTGTGAAAGGGTCATTCAACCCCAAAAGGGGTCATGACCCACAGGTTGAGAACCGCTGTTCTGGAGAAATAGTAGTGCTGGTGGCAAAGTGGTAATGTGTTGGGCTGCTATTCACAAAGGCAGCAGTTCAAAACCACCAGCTGCTTTACAAACAAAAGATGGCCCTTTGTACGTCGGTGAACAGTTACAGTCTTGGAAGCTCACAGGAATAATTCTACTCTGTTCTGTAGAGTCACAATGAGTCGGAGATGCACTGGTGGTAGTGACTTTGTTTGTTTTGAGAAGAGATGCATAAGCCAGTATGGTCTAATGTGTCATGACGAGAGATGTGAGATAATAAATACTATGCATAATTCTAGGGGCTGAGACATAGTGATGGACACAATGCAGCAGAGATGTTGGTGCTTCTAGGCAAAATTGTGATCCATCCATTCCATGGAGCATCTCATGGTAGAGAGTCCTCTTATTTGGAGGTCAGACTGCCATCTATCTTGAAAAGTTCAACAACATGGTTGCCTTATTTTAGAAAATAGAAAAGGAAAAAAAAGGGGGGGTGGTGTGACTGGGGAGATGTTTTGTAAAGGGAGGGTTAAGAATACCAAGAATGTGATGGATGTGTGGTCGAGTGGTATTAAGGAGAGAAGGGGACCTGGTAAGGGATTTCTGTGAAGCTTCTTCAGGAAGCAAGTGTGTGGAGGAACTGACAGTCCTCAAATTAGACAGAGCAGGGGGGTTTGGCATCTTGCTTGAAGCCTGCTGAGCTGTAAGGCATACAACTGAAGGTCAAGGAGGGTACCCAAGTAGATATGGATTAATAAACACACTGGAGTGGCTTACTGAGATAGTAATATTTGGATTATAAAACACTTTTAAAAACTATTTGAGCCCATGATTAATTGAAGCTCACAAATTTCAAGCAGTGAAATGTGTTTTACTGCAATTGCTATTAAGAACTCCTATCAGCTATCCGATTCCTTGATTTCCCTAGTGAATTTTATAATCTAAATTAAACAGAGAATGGTATAAATTTTCCCTTTTTTGGGTAGCTGATTAAAACCAATATCATCTCAATATACTGTTCCATAGTAACTCTATCTGACTCCATGGAACAATTTGTTATATGTATCTGATTGCTTCCAGGGTTTCCATGAATTGATCATAAGCCAATTTGATAACTTGCTGACCTAAAATAAGTTCAGTAATAACAGAATATACTGCCTGTAAGAATTATTAATGAAATAAATCAGGATGCATGGCAATTAGCATTTCTCCTCGCATACATTATGTTGGCGGGAGACTGTACATCATGACCCGTAACACAGTGCAAACTCCATGTATCATGGGTGACACGCACTTCCCCACCACATCAGAAGTGTGCCTCCGTAAGGGAAAATGTTTTTTGAAATTTTTCCCTTAATAATTATTTTTGAACATGGAAACAAAAGGGCGAATAGGTTCCTATTTTTACACCATTGTCCACATCCCTGTAAATGCCACTCTGTTGTTTATTCAAACTACTTTGTTGTTATTACAGTTACAGTGACCTCATATACAACTGAATGACATGCCACCCAGTGCCCTCTCTTCCCATGGGTCTTGCCACTGTCACCCATAACATTGTCACTGGCTGATGTTGGAGGTAATCTCTAGGCCCTTCTCCTAGCCCACTTTGTCTGAAAGTTCTTCCAACAGCTCTTCAGCCTCGTAGCAACACGCAAGCCTCCACCACCGACGGATAGTTGGCTGTGCACGAGGTACATTGGCCGAGATTAGAATCTAGGCCCTTGGCATGGAAGATGAGCATTCTACCTCTGCACCACCTCCCCACTCCAAATCTGCTTCCGCTTCTTCATAAGCATCGATGCTGTTTGAGGTGTGATCGGAGTTACATTGGTTAATGGGGATTTTCTTGAGGGAGGAAATTCCTGTGTACACACAGCACAGTCAGTTCACCATGGAACACTTGTGATGGAGATAAGAGTGGCAAAGAATATTTGCATCATTTAGACTCCAAGGCTGTCTGCACATGACTGAACAACAACAACATGCACAAGGGAAAACCCGGCACAAGGTGTCTCTGGTGATTACACAACCAGATATTGGGAAATACAAGAAAATCTCAGAGGAAGTGGGGTGTTTGTTCTGACCCATCTCCCCTCCCCTCTTACCAGCACCACTAGATTCTTCTAGATGACTTGAGAAATGAGCTCTCTTGGAAGAGACTGAGGGGAGGGGGGGGGATAGAGAGAGAGAGAAATGCCTATTTCTCTTAAGTCCCCAAGTAATATTTTGAAGGTCCAGGGAAAATTTTTTATTCTACAGGCAAGAGCCCTCTGGATTAACTTTATGGAGTGTTTGCGACAAACCACAGAACAGTGAGGAAGTGGATAATTAGGAACTGTCGGGAAAATGTGTTGTGTACTCCCTCGGTCCCTTAGTCTCCATCCCGACAGGGCCTGGGACTGCTTGCTTTCCTGCTGATATCTTCCAGGGCTGCTGCTTCTCTTCTTCCCACTTCCCCTGTGAGCAGACGGCCAACTGAATGGCGGCACACGCACTCTCTTGTCTTTACACAATCTCGATAGACTCTTCCTGGCAGTCTGTGACATCACCTAGGAGACAACACTGGCCTGTTTGGCCCAGGCTCCCGTTTGGCGGCATGGATGCCTAGTGGCAGCGGTGTCTCCTTGCTGGTTCTGGAAGATGAGCACTTCTCATGACCTGCTTCATGTACTGTAGAGTGTCACCGCCTCTCCTCCCACGAATCCTCTCTCTCCTTTCCATTATGTCCAAAGCACTGCTGTGAGTTCTTTCTCAAGGGCTCTGAGTTCTAGGAGATTCAAAGCTCCCTATCTAGGTGGCAAAGCACACACACAAGCACAGTTGGGAGGATGGTGCTGGGCCAGGCAGTGTCCCATTCTGGTACCTGTCACGTCTTTGGGAGTTGGAACCAATTTGAAGTTGTGTGATGACAACAAAGGACATATTACTTAGAAGCGCCGTGGTGAGGGTGTCGATAAGAGGAACCCTGAAAGCAGGAAAATGAAGAGGCAGAGGACTGTGTCCCCAGGTGGACTCGCAATCTAGGAAAGGACCTGGGGGTGGGGGTGGGTAGGGGGAAGTGGAAGCTTGTGACCTATTTTCAGAGGATGGGAGTCTGTCATAAGGCAGAACAAAGCAGTCATCTATGGACAGAATAAGTTACAAATAGCACAAGAATGATTGGACAAAGGCCAATAGTGTTTTTTATTCTTAGATACCAGATGTTTAAAAAAAACCTACAAAAGGACTTCTTATAGAGTTAGAGGAAATCAGACGTCAGAAAAGTTGAGAGAACAATAGTATTTTGAATAGGGCAGAGGACTATGAAGTGGGTTTCCCTTGATGTGGAAGGTGAGCACTTGGTACCTGAACACGAGCCCCATAGAAGGAGGGATCCCCCATTCAAAAAAATCAAGCATTACTCATCTCTCCTATCAGCAGGTGATCTCTCAATTACTTTTTTAAACTTTAATTTTTCTAAGAAAGTACCATTAAAATATATATTAGCCTAAAATGACCTCGATTAAGAAGCGCTTTACATGGTTGAGTAAGTTACCTAATATAATTTAACATAATTTGACATAATTAAGTGATCATTTCTGGGACTCTTCTTTTAATTAGTACTAAGCATCAGGTCCTCTAAGAACCAGACAGAACGATTTCAAACAGACCAGGTTTCTACCTTCAGAGAGCACACATGTTGATAGGGAAAGGCACATCTTTGACATGGAGCTGCGCCAAGCAGACGAGGGTGGTAGAAGGTGGTAAATGCTTTATCTAGAGAAGAGGCATTTGAGCAGAGACCTGAAGGAAGGGACTTCACAATTGCAAGTCACTAGTGACATTGTAAAGAACCTTCTCATTTTTTTTTAATGTCATGGAGATCCCAAGTCTACCCCTATACTACGGACTTGAAGGTGGGTGATTCCGGTGACCGTCCACACCATGGAATGAAACAGTGCCCGGCCCTGCAGCATCCTCCCAATCACTCGCCAGTTTGAGTCTATCGTGGAGGTGAGCGTGCCAGTCCATCTCATCAAGGGCCTCCCCTGCTCTCCCCGGGCCATTGACTTCTCAAACACCAGGTCCTCCTCTAGCGGTTGATCCCTCCCAGGATGGGCCTGAAGGAAGATAATTGGAAAAGTATTATCCTGTGATGTATAAAGTTTTCCTTTTTAACAAATTAGCCACCAAAAACTTTATGCATCGGAGTAGACCGTTTTCCCACTTGCACCCTTCAGCCACACCTTCTGGAGGACATTGAGTTTGGTGAAGTTGGGGGCCAGGGAGGGAAGGGGAGGTATATCAGCAGGCCTTTCTTCCTAGTTTGTCTTAGTGTGGAAGCTCAGCTGAAACCTGCCCAGGGGTGACCACTAGGGGCATAGTTTCCAGAATCACAGCACTACCTACGCTACCACTCACTATGTGACCAACCGTCGGACCAGTGTTGGGGATCAAGAGTTATGCTTATTTTCTTCTAATATCAGTGATGAAAAAATATTTATGATATAAATATAGAAAACAAAGCACTTGGCATTTCAGCCGTTTTTATATGTATAATTAAATGACATTAATTATAGTCACCGGGCTGTTTGACTATCACTACTGAGATTTTCACCACCCTTCATAGGAGCTCAGTGCTGCGTAAGTAATATTTCGCCATCCCCATCCCCTGCCCCTATCATGAATGATGGATACTTGTGACATAAATGATGTTTCCTTTGATGTCATGGAATCAAAAAATACTCATTCGTGTCAGATCTCAAAGGGGCATTTTAATGACGAGCACCCTCTCCGTGCAGAAGGCGCATGTGAAGAGTTGGATTAAAATTATTTCCTAGGATGAGCTCATTTTATATAGCATGATGTTGACATCTGTGTATTAAATCAGCAAATTGAAATTATCCCCACACCCAACCCACAGCCATCCCATTGACCTCCACTCTCTATAGGGTTTCTGAGACTGTACATCACTACAGGAGCAGAGAGCCTTCTCTCTCTCTAGGAAGAGCTGTGGATATGAAACACCAGCCTTGCAATTGACTGCCCAAGACCTACTGCACAGAGCTACCAGGGAACCCAAATTAAACAATGAAATACTCACTGGCATCAAGTCTATTCTGATTTATAGCAACCCTATAGATCAGGGTAGAACTTCCCCTGTGAGTTTGTGAGAATGTAACTTTTTACAAGAGATCTGGTTTAGTCCGGGTAGACTAGAGAAACGAATTCATAGACACTCATCTGTGTATAGGAAAGAGCTTTATAGCCAAGAGCAATTGAATATTGAGGAAACATCCCAGCCAAGTCCAGATCAAGTCCATAAGTCCTATATTAGCCCACATGTCCAAATACCAATCTATAAAGTCCTCTTCAGACTCATGATTCAATGATGCAGGAAGATCACAGGCCAGTAGGTGGGGAGTCTTGTGGATCCAGTGGTGTAGTAAGCATCTCAATGCTGGAAGGGGTCTCCACGTGGCTTCTCCAGCTCTGAGACTCTGGCTGTCATCAGCTTGTCTCCATGTGTCTTGTCAGCTGCAATGTCTCCCAGGAGCAAACAGAGAGAGTCTCCTGCCTCCAAAGAGTAATACTGGAGTTCCCAGAATCCTCAGGAGAAGGTCATGCCCACACAGAGGCCTCACTGGCTATGAACTAATTGACAGACTAGACTCCACCCCTTCACTCTTAATCCCTTAAATTGATAAGCGCTTACATAACTACCACAAGGTCTTTCCGCCAGCAGGCTCCCACATAACCGCTGTGACACAAGGGCTCCTAATTAGATGTTAGAAGTACACGGTTTCAATGTCAACACCACTCCTAAAACAACTTGTGCATTTAAGTTGGCTCCCAATATTTTTTCTTCTGGACCTTAGCATTGGGAAGCTGTGAGATGATTTGGCTTGGGGTTTATTTTACATTTGGACCTAGAGGATCAGGCTGGCCTGTGTTGAGATGACTAGACTGTTTTCAAGTGCTGGCCCTCTCAATCTGTTGCCCAGGATTTAGCAAGAAGCAGGCCCTCAATAGCAGTTGAATTCTAACTGAAGCTTCTATTTCCAAAACAGATCTTAGGTGGACTTGTATATTAAACTATCTGCTGTTAGAACTCTGATCCCGGTCTCTGTGCTGGGCAACTGTAACTCTGAGGAGTGGTCAGACACCCTTTACTATGTGGGGCCTGAGTGTGTGAAGCAGAACCTTGAACATCGCTCATGATGGAAAGCTTTTACCTTCTTGCCGGGATAGATGGCTGTGGATCAGACTGGAGTTTTTTATACTTTATTTTTTGAAGATGTTTTGATCTAGGCAGGGCAGGTGCCTACCCAGGAGAGGCGGAAGGGCTCTGCATTGTGACTGATGGGTGCCCCCAAGCCTCTCTAATATAATTCATCTTCCCTGCCAGCTTGCCAATGTGCCTACGATTTCCACCAAAGACTTTTTAACCAGTTTGAGTTCCAGCCTCTCTATTGCCCTTATGTGTTTAACTCTCTTGTGTCAGAGCTCTTATAAACAACCAGTTGTGGTGATCAAGGGGCAGTACGTAAACCCATCACAATTGGGGATACCAGTTCATTTGCCAGATCAGCTGGCTAGTCACCTAGGGGAGTCCTAAACGAATGGGGCACAGAGTGACTTCAGCTCCAGCTAAATGGAGGCGTCGTCTTGAGAAGTCATTGGGAAGCCAAGACAAAGTGGAGGTCCTTAGGAGTTTGGGGGAAGTAGAAGCCTTTGTGCAGGAGACAGGATTCCAAGGGGATTCCCCCAATGAAGCTGGCTCTTTGAGGATGGGCAGAACCCGTGAAGGAGGTGAGCTATAACACCTGAGACTATGTTACATTTTCAGACAAAAGAGAATTGGTAGATGTAATTAATGTCGCCAATCAGTTGGCCTGGAGCCAGAGGGATCATCTAGGTGAGGCGATCTGATCTCATCAATTCCCTTGAGTCAGAGAGGGTGGCAGTCAGAGATCCAAAGATTGATGTGCCGCAGCTGGGGGGAAGATGGAGGGGGCCTACGTGTCAAGGAGCCTCCATAGGTGAGGACAACAGCAGGCCGGTGGCCTGTGGTAATGTAGGGAACGTGGAGACACTCAACTCTAGCAAGAAAACAAATAAAAAAACCAAACCTGCTGTCACAGACTCAATTCTGACAAATGGAGACATTCTATAACACTCCCGAGACTGTCATTCTTTATAGGAGAAGACGGCCTTAGTTTTCTCTTGTGGGGTGCTCGGTGGTTTGGAACCTCTGGCCTTGCCCACAGCTGCCAGGACCCCAAGAATGAGCTTGAAAGTGGATTTCCTCCCAGAGGGTACGGATGAATATGTGGCCTGGTGGACGTCTTGATGCGAGCCTGCGAGACTCTGAGCTGAGAATGCAGTTGTGCTGTTCGGCTCCGGATCCATAGAACTGGAAGGCCATCAGTGGAGATTGTTTTGAATCACGAAGTTCATAGTAATCTGCTATGTGCATCAACATAAAACTCGAGACCTTCGGCATTTTTTCTGGATGTGTCTATTGCTACTGTATGATTGTCTTTCTGTCAGGCTGATCAGCGGGTGAGTAACATCATCTAGGCAAATGGCTTCTGTTTTGTGGTCGAGGAAACCATGTGATGATTCTTTCTTCTCTTCCTAAGGAGGAGGAGGATGGAGAAGGCAGCGTGTCACCATCTTTGACAATGATCTCCCTCGGTTACGGAATGCTGCCCGCACACACACACCACAAGTGGGGAGCTTAAATGAGCAATTATGTTGTCAAAGGTCTGAAGGATGAAAATCCAAATGGGGCCTTGGCTGCTTCTATTCCACCCTTGTTGGTCCTTCTGTGGTTCTCGGCCATCTTCACATGATGTCTGCATGCCCACCCTCTGTGTCTAATCTGCTCTTTGTTTTATAACTCAAAGTGATTTAGATTTAGAAGTGAGATGGCCCCATTTACCTAACAAAGAAAACCCTATTTCTAAAGAGATCACATCCCAAGGAAGAGGGGTTAGAATTCCAACACATATTTTGGGGTGACGATGGGACACAAGTCAATTCGTAATACTATCTAATCTACCTGAGGAGGTAAGATAAACATATGTGTGGATACATCCTCGCCCTTCAGACTCATACGTGTCCACGCAGTCCGGGATGTTTCTGACGTGCTGAAAGGCTTCAGTGTTTGGACATTTCACATGTACAGACAAGCAAATAACCATTAGCAGTAGGGAACCCTTTGTTTGAATTTCTGCCGCCCTTGACTCTGCTCTTTCCACATTAATTCAGGTCCCTCTCTATTTAAAAAAAAATAGACAAGAGAGCATTTCCAAGTAAAATGTTCTCCATGAAATATTTAAACATGGTGAAACTACCAGCAAGATGGAGTTGCATGCTTTCTATGAGAACTCCTGCTCACACCTGGGCTGCCCTCGAGTAGGAAGGGCACAACAGTGGTGGTAAGGCTGGGCCCTGTGTGTCTTACTGTCACTCAGAAGAATTACAGAGTGGGTTGTATCTGCCCCTGAAGCCCATGGTGAAATATTTAGTTCTCTTGGTTTGTTCAGTGAGTGGAAGAGGCAATAGAATTTCTCCAGAATGGGCTAAAAAGAAGACAAGGAATATGTGGGCATTTGTTAGTATGTATTAAGGACCTGTCTTAGGAGTCTCTGGGTGGCACAAATGCTAGTAGGCACTTGGCTGCTGACCAAAAGGTTGGTGGTTTGAGCTCCCCCAGAACAGCCTTGGCAAAAAAGTTCTGGCCATTTGCTTCTGAAAGTCAAAGGCATGAAGACCTGTGGATTCTGGTTCTACCCTGGTGCACAGAGACTCAGGACGAGTTGGAAGTGGCTGGATGGTGACTGGAAACTGGTAATATGAATGAGACTGGATACTGTGGCTGCCACACAGACAGGAGGAAACTGTGGCTCAAGGTCTCACGGCTGCGAGGAGAGGTAAGTGCGGGCCCAAATGAAACCAGCACTGAACGTGGGTGTCCTGCCTCTTCTTTCCACACTTAGAAGCTCACTCTTTACAGAACTGCATATATACACAGCACCAGTTTGTTACATGGATTTTCTATTGACCTGTAATTTCTACCAGTATAAATCAGCCATCAAGAGACCTCTGGCAGTTCTTGGCAATTGCCTCCTCTGTCCTCTCCAGGCTAGTTCCTTCAATGCTTTCTCACTGGACCCAGTTTTAGCCATTCCTGGTTGTCCTCTCTGAGAGGGCAGCTCTCTCTAGGGAGCAGAGACCAATCAGAAGAATATCCCCCTCAAAGGGAGATAAGCTCATGTGCTTATCAAATCATCATGTTGTTTTCTAGCTTGAATGCCGATACCAGGCGTGAAGGTAGCCCGTGGCCCATTGTGTGGCGTTGCAATCTGCTAGCGTTGCTGTAACAGGAAAGGCACAAGTAGGTAGCGTGATAGCACAGAAATGGGTGGCCTCGCTGTTGAGGATGATGCTGTTCATAGGTACTATTGTGCTCATCTCGACTCACAGTAAGAGTGTCTGACAGAATCGAATGGCTGCATAGGGTTTCCTAGGCTGCAATCTTTAGGACACTGACGTAGAGTCTACTGCTACCACAGAGACCCTATAGGACAAGGCAGAGCTGCCTCTAAGGCTTTCTGAGACTGTAACCCTTTATGGGAGTAGGAAGTCTCATCTGTCTACCGAGGGGAGGTTGGTGGTTCTGAACGCTGACCTGTGGTTAGCAGTCTGAAGGTTAGGCACTATGCCATCCTTGCTTGTAGCTGGGTCCTCACATGCACCTTCCCACCCCTACTGTGTGTCTTTATATATTTATTCTAGGCTTTTGTTAATAAGAACTTGTTAGGTTTAGGACCCACCTCACAACACTGGCACTGAGCTAAGCAGCATAACAAAGGAAACCTCCATTTGTAACTAAGATCACCCCCATATGGACAAGGGCCGGCAATTACCATACACAATTCTGAGGGCCATAACTGGACCCATGACACGACTGCAGGACGACTGAGGGGCAGGGCGGGATGGCTGGAGGAGCAGGTGTGCTGCAGAATCGAAACAACAGCCAGCTGTGCGCTTTCCTCCCTGCGGCCATGCGTTCTCACCCTCTCGGCCTTGGAGGCAACTCGACTCATAAAGACTCCACAGGACAGAGAAGAACGGCCCCTGTTTGTTTCTGAGACTGTAATTGTTTACGGGAGTAGAATGCCTCCTCTTTCTCCTGAGGAGCTGCTGAAAGTTTAAAACTGTTGACCTTGAGGACTGCAGTCCAACCTCTGATGACTGTGCCACCACGGGCCCTTGGTTATGCATTATCTAGGCATTTATTATAGCACTTAGAGAGGAGACACTGGAAAGGGAGTGCACAGAGATCCAAAGTCATTGGACTCTGTACATCCCATTCTCCTTTCTCCCAGTCACTCATGGGGACAGATGTCTTCACCAATCAGTCCCTGAACATCTCAAGAATATAGATTGTGGTCAATTGCACTGCTTAAAAATCATAGTGTTGATTAAACATGGGTCTTCCCAGTTGTGAATTTATTCATAGATGTGGAAAATATAAAAAACAAAACAATCCAAAGCTCGCTTTGAGGGATGCGTAGAGGGGATGGACCTGCTGTTCCCAGAGAAAAACAAAAGCCTCTGTGGTCTGGGATTTTGTATAATGTAAGCTCACATCATGTTTCAGGACCAACTCGCTTGTTTCTCTTGGGGCTGTAATTGAACCCCCATCTTCCCACGATGCTTTGTCCAGCGCTGTAGAGCCTGTGACTGTGTTGAGGAGTCCCCCTTGTAACTGCTCCATCACTGAGCTCTGAAGCTGCTGGTTTTTGTCTGAACTCCACCACTCACCACTTGGAAAAGGGAGTTTGACCAGGCTCCGCGTGCAAAGATGTCATTAGCTTATTTCGACTACATAAGCCCCCGATAAAATGATTTTTAAAAAAGATCGCAGTTTCCCCTCCACATTTGTAAAGCCACCTCATCTAACAATAGCAACGATCAGCCCAAATGAAAAGCCCAACCAAACAAGTCTAAAATGAAAGTCGTAGTCATTTGCCCAAACATCCTTTTCAGTTGGAATGTTTCAGCCCACCAAGAGTGGGTAGAAAGTCTGAAAGGACAACAAGCAAACAAATAAACAGAGGAAATGGGGTGCCTGCTGGGTGGGAACCTGCCTTAACCCCCTGCCCCCATTCTTCCATGAGGCTCTCTCACTGAGGGGCCGCCAGCCCTGTGGGAGCAGTCACCATGGATTCCCATGGATTTGGCTGGCTGTGTTCCCTCTGCTTTCCATTAAGATGAACTGCCAGTATGCGTTATGTCAGCACAGCCTCCTGCAAACGCAAGGAAAAGCTGCAAAGGAGAAGAGAGGTAATCTCCTTGAAGTGGCTTGTCGGGGTCGCCTAAGGTCAGTGGGGAGGAGCTGAGCTCCTGGCACTTCTGAGATCCGGGTGGGGTTGTGCCAGTGCAGGGTGCCTGCTCCCCCGGCCTGGCCTCCTGCTCTCCTGGGAAGCACAAAAGCCTTGAGGACCACCGCACCCGGGAGGCGGCTTTCATCATTGGTGTCAAAGCCCCGCCACTCTTGGGCAATAAAGGACATCAAGATCAATCCCGAGGGAGAAGACTCCAGTTCCAGAATGTCCTTTTGTCCCGAGACAGCTGTGTGGAATTCAAGACTATCCAAGGATGTAAAGATCACAGGATCTCTTTCTTTCATTGTCTGCTTGTTCGTCTGGGCTCCACACTGCGCTGCTGGCACCGTGAGCTGCCACCGCCGAGAAGGCTCGAGGCCTCAGGTTAAAGATTTCTGTTTTTTTTTTTTTTTTTGCTAAAGCTCAAGTCAACGGTTAACTCTCTCTTTGCCTTACACACACACACACACACACACACACGTATATATATGTATATATATATAAATAATTTGGGAAATGGACATACCCATATACATACAATTCACATTCAAATGTAAATCTGTATATCAAACATCCATGGACCATTTAAAGAGTAATAAAGCACACTAGCACCCATATACCCATCTTAGACTTCAAGAAATGCACTTTTCTTCTTTTAGATGTGAACAGAATCTCATTTCTCTTTGGCATACAGGTAGCTCCCGGGTTACAGATGAGATCCGTCCTGTAGGTGGTCATTAAGTTGGGTATGTAGGTGTGAAGGGTTCGGGTATGGCCTTGATGTAGTGCCGGGCTTTGAGGGGACTCATCCAGTTTTGACTTCCTGCGGGGTGTTTTCAGACTCAACCCCAGATATACTGAACCCAACTCTATACTGTCACATAACCCATCCATAGGAATCTGCCAGAGAGCGTGTTACACTGTAGATTCTAATTCAGTCTACCAGGGCTGGCAAGTCAGACGCTCAAAAAGGATATGGATTGGGTTGAAGCCTGTTTGGGTACTGGAAAGGCTCAAAGCCTTTCCAATGCTTTCAAAGCTGCCTGTGCAGGAAGTGAAGGCGCTTGGGATGAAGACCTTGTTGGGAGTAGAGGATGCTTCAAGGAATTCTGGTGGTACAATGGTTAAGTGCTCACCTGGGAACCCAAAGGGTGGGTTTGAATCCACCCATCACCCCTCAGTGGAAAGGTGTGCTCATTTCCATCAGGATTTTCAACCTTGGAAATCAATCCCATCAGGCAGTTCTATTCTGTCCCATAGGGTTGCTCTGCGTCAGAAGCAACCCTATGGCAGTGGGTTGATGTTTGGGTCTCTTTTAGGGTTGTTGCAGTGATTTCAAAGTTAAGGTTAAGCTGCTTGACATGGCAGGACAAGTAGAAGTTGTCCATCAGTCCTTTTGCAACCTGGGGGCTTACTGAGCTGCTTTTTGACATTGCTGCGTTATTCAGTCACGCTGTGCAGCTTGGAGGATATTGGAGTATGAGAATGAGCAACTTACATGATGAGATACATTTTCCTACTGGTATTGCAAATATTAACAAAGACACATTCATGCAACCAACAAAGTAATTTAGCAAATTACTTTGCTGGTTGCCTGAAGGCAGTTAACCCGATTGAAAAAAAAAAGTTCGATCTCCAAGTGGATAGGATTGTGCCTATATAGATTAGTGTCGATCCATTTGTTCAATCATTCGTTCTTCCATCTTGCACTAACATGAGGCGTGGTAACTGTACCTGATGGGCATATTATAGGTGTCATATTACAAACAAGTATATTAGTTCTTACACTCTAACGAATTGGAGAAGGCTTACTATCTCAGACACCCATAGGTGCAGCTCCACTCTATCCTGTAGGGTGGCCGTGAGTTAGAATTAACTGGGTGGCAGTGACTACCTTCCTAGAGGCTCATCTCTTCAACCTAATATGTCCTTGAAACGTACCTTTCCCCATATCATGTCAGGAGCCTTTCTGGGAGTGACAGAATGCCATATTTTAGGAGTGTCACTTTCAACTTGGCCTGTTTAGGGACTAGCATAGCATGTGTCTCTGTGGAGTGACAATTCTGGGAATGTGATGACCAAAGGATGCCCTGACCATGAGGAAGCTGGGAGAAGGCTCTTGTGGGAAGGGAACTAGGCTGGAGGGATGGAACGAGGCTGCCTATAGTGAGTTACATTTTCCTAGAAGACTGAGGGAAGAAAGAATGATATGACATGTATTGTGTTATGTGTCAGGCACGGGGCTAGATTTGATAGAATTTCACCTTCACATTTGCCCTCATGAGGAGATCACTGAAGATATGTGGGGATGCTATAGTAAAGCAAGGTGAAGAAATCAGATGGTGCCCAGCTATCAGGAAGAATAGCATCTGGGCTCTTAAAGCCTTGTGTTCAAATAAACAGCCATTTAAGTGAGGCATCAACTAAGTCCACTTGAAAGAAGTACACCAGCCTGTGTGATCCAAGGATTTTAAGCAAAAAAATCCAAATCCAAAGGTGGGAATTTAATATCAGAGCTTAAATTATGAGCACCTGGTTTTCAGAAGCCTGTGGCTGACAGTGAAAGCCCAAACCCATTGACAGGGTCCCCACACAGATTAAGCCTCTGGTGAGTGCTTTCAACCATAGTGCAGGAATAGGAATATGCTTATTCCCAGACAGAGCATTGTCAAGTCCATGTGGCAGATGTAGTTAGGCTAAAATGTCTCACCTTTGATATGGCTTTGACTCATTTTAAAGTTGTTTCTGAGTTTAATATTTTCTGCTTTCTTTTTTTCTCTTCAATCTTCCTTGTTTATTGCCCAGCTTTTGCTTGCACATGAGTCGAAAGGTATGAAAATACCTTATCTTCCGTCAGGTGCATGTAAGTCTTCAAAGTGACATCCTTGTTTTTAACTCTCTGTTTTGTCATTGTTAGTTTTTTGGTTGTGTGTTTCTTGTTTTGTATGATTTTCTGTATATGAATTCAGGATAGGTAAATCTATGGAGCCAGCAACTGGATTGATAATTATCCAAGGGCAGTCAGGGGAGGGATGGGGGTGGGGTGGGAAATGGGGATCTAACAATAATGGGTAAGGGGAAAAATAAAGTATTCTGACATTAATTGTGGTGGTGATGGCATCACTCTTCTTTTTTTTAAAATCTTTTTATTGGGGCTCATAAGGCTCTTATCACAATCTGTACATACATCAATTGAGCAAAGCACCCTTATACATACGTTGCACTCGTCACTCTCATAATTCACCTTCCACTTGGGTTCCTGGAATCAGCTCGGTTTCCCTTTTTTCCCCCCATCCCCATCCCTCCCCGATCCCACCCCTGGTCCCTTGATAGTTTATAAATAATTATTATATCTTATCTTACACTCCCCGGCGTCTCCCCTCACCCGCCTCCCCATTGCCGATCTCCCAGAGAGGAGGTTACACATAGATCTCCGAGATCGGTTCTCCCTTTCTACACGCCCTTCCCTCCTGGTGTCGCCACTCCCACCGCTGGTGTTGAGGGGTTCGTCTGTCCTAGATTCCCTGTGCCTCCAGATCCCCACTGCACCGCTGTACATCCTCTGGTATAACCAGGTCCGCAAGGCAAGGTGGAATTGGGGTCATGATGATTGGGAGGGGAGGAAGCGTTCAGGAACTAGAGGAAGGTTTTGAGTTTCATTGTTGCTACACTGAACCCTGAGTGACCCATCTCCTCCTCACTACCCCTCTGGAAGGGGTGTCCAGCTGTCTACAGGTGGGCATTGGGTCCCCATCATGCACTCCCCCTCTTTCACGGTGATGTGATTCTCACCACCACTCCACCTTTGTTATTGGAGACCTGGTCTCCTCTGTCCTTCACGGTCACCTATGTTGGTGCATCACTCTTCTTAATATAATTTAACTATTAAGTTGTATGATATATGAATTACATGCCAATGAAACAAACTAGAGTCTTAAGAGAAATATTACCCTAAGAAGGGCAGATCAAATAAGACAAACCATTTTAATAAACACAGTTTGCATTAAAAAAAAGTCATCCCCACCATGCCCGCCTCCCAGTCGTTACTCTCATCCCCCTTTTATCGAGAAGGAAACTGGGGATCTGAGTGGCTAAGTGAGTGCCTCAAGGCATCACAGCCCAAGAGTGATTTGTTACAATTCTACTCAGCCTCATCTCTAGAGTTGATGACTCATGGACAACAGGGCACCAGAATGTGCTAAGACAGACCATCCTGTTAGGTGTGCCCCATCAGTGCCTCCGAGGTGACCACTGCTCCTGCATTGCCTATGGTTCAGCATGGCATGGGCAGCAGGTTAATAATACAAGGTAGACTAGCAATGCTGGTCATTTTGCTAGCACCCTTTCAGTGTCACCCTTGTCTTTTTCATGGTTTCCCCTTCCCTGATGTGCCCGATGGCCCAGAAAACCAAGGTGGCATGTTGGGCATTCTGTGGTCTTACGCTAGAACCCAGCTCCACAGTCAACTGAGATATTTCAAGCAAGCTTATGTGTTCTCTCCTCTGTGAAACAGGTTCAATGCTATCTCCCATCCATGTTTCTTCTGAAAAGTAGGGGGTTTTGGATCACGTGCCTGGCACCCCGCAGCAACCCACCATGTGGGACTTGCTTTTCTGCCCCGCAGCCCCGCCCCCTGCATTGTTGCGTGCCTTGACCCTCCCTTCTCAATGAACACTTCCGCCTATCCTCTGAGGGAATCCCACTCATAACAGCCTCCTGTAAGTATGATCCCTTAATTTAACTGAGATGCCATCTGCAAAGAGGATCCCTATTTCCCCAAGAGGCAACATTTCCTTGTACAGGGATACATATACATATAACAGTATATATAATATATAAGCATACATGTTATATTTCAATATATATTTAATATGCATATTTTAGGGGAATGTAGTAATTCAATCCCTGAAAATGACATTTAAGGCAAAATGATCACCCTTAAATAAATAAATAGATAGATAGATAATTGTCCCATGAAAAAAAGATGTCTTTGGGTAGATGACTGCTCACTGATTCCTGAAATCTCAACAAATGACACTGATCTCTCATATCCCTCATGAAGCTGCTCTGATAATGGGCCTCACATGGAGTCCAATCGGACATCCACGCTCAGCTCCGTGTGAGAGAATGTTCATGAACGCTGGGGGAACAGAGCCAAGGAAGAATTTCAACCCTGGAGGCAATTTCATCATCATCCATAGACCCTGTCTGCACAGCTGTTGTCTTACTGGAGACCCTGAGGCCTGGGCCTCGTGAATACAGTGGAACCATCAACTAGAGCAGGATTGGCAAACTTCGGAGGTGGAATAGCCAATCCCGTCCTTCACACTAGCTTAAGAAGTATGCAAGAGTCACAAATATACGTATACAAACAAGTGAAATCACCATTATCTGAATAATCCCCTTAATTTTTTTCCAATGTTTTTCAGAACCACACGTGTGTACTGAAGGAGCTGCATAGGGTGCGAGAGCTGCAGTTTGCCCACCTCTGAGCTGGACTATCAAAGTGCATTTCTCCCTACCACGCTGGGCACACAGCCCGAGCTGAGCTGATACACCACAGCCAACTGTTCACTGGGCCTACCCTTGCACGGCCACCGTGACCAAGTGGCACACACTGTCCTTTAGCAGTGCCTGTGTGGTGGCAAGTCTAGAGCCTACTCTGAGGCCAGATGGAATGATTTGAAATGAACAAATTGTGGTGGTGTTGTTGTGTGTGTGTGTTTTGAGCAGTCACTCTTGACAGAAAGACAAATACCTGGAGTTGCTTTGGGAAATTCACCACACACACACACACACACACACACACACACACACACACACACACACACACACAGCTGTGGAAGGTTACCAAAGACTCTCCTAATTGTCATGATATTAAATTTAAAAAAAAGACAGGGAACAAATCCACAGCCAACAACTGGCCTCTGACTCATCGTTTTGATGAACTCGCTCCCTGCCAGCAAGTGTATTCCCTTTTCAGGACCCTTTCGGCCAGAGTAGAGCCGCAGCTGTGGGCTTCCAGGTGTGTAACTATTTATGGGAGCAGGTAGCCTCATCTTTCTTCCATGGAGCAGCCGGTGGTTTCGAACTGCTTGCCGTGTGGTTAGCAGCCCAATGTGTTACACCACCTGAACAACCACAGGAAATAGCGCCCCCAGCTCCCATTTTCTTTACTGCACTCACTCCCATTGCGCATTGTCCTAGGTTGCCCGAATCCTCAACCCAGAATGGAAGCTTCATGAGGCAAGGGACTCTGCTATGCTCACTGCTAAACGTCCAGCTCCTAATTGCGGCTCCACCCCTGTACGTGTTCGATGAATATGTGTCGGATGACCGCCTGAGTACTCTCTAGTGGATGGCATGGGGTCGGTGCTGCGAAAACCGGAGCAGGCAAAACGCTTCTGTTGCCGCCCTTGAGGCTCATTCGGCTTAATGCAGGAGCAGCCTGCCCTTAGTAACGGCGCATCTGAGACCCAGTCTTTGGGCGACCCTGCAAAGCACAGGGCCTGCACCTGGTCTGGAAGATGTACAGAGTCTAGAGACCTTGACACACACGACGCACAGTCATCACTGAATCAGGCTTATTGAGAGGGTCCAGGCCTCGTAATGTTCAAATGAGATCTTGTCAATCAGACTCCATCTGCTTGCTTTGGGGCCAGTCTACCCCTCAGTAGCATGTGCCTGGCTAAGGGCATAGCCAGGGGATGATCGTCCGTAGACAGGATTGTGTAGAGATATTGGCACTGTACCTATTCTGAGCATGGACATCCACCCTTGACGCGCTGAATGCTTTTGGAATGAATTTATTTTGAAAGGAACGCGACTCTCAATATATTGGTATCTCCCGGGGGGAAATCCATAGGCATGAGTGAACTACAGTGGCCACATGATGTCACTGTTGCTTAAAATGTAGCGCAAAGAAAAACCTTTCTTTCGTGTGTGTGTGTGTGTGTGTGTGTGTGTGTGTGTGTGTGTGTGTGTGCTCTCACTTATGGAGAAAGTTTCAGTAAATCATATGACTACTTGGCTCATCCTTACCAATGAGAGAAATGCATACGTACACTTAAAAGACATGTAAGCCTAACAACAGCAAGGCCGTATCCCAAAGCAACTGTTTTTATTTTTTGAATAAAATAATTTTAAATGAAAAATTTAAGTTATTTTACTCACACATAGAAAATATCATTTATAGTTCATCTTACCTGGAGATTTATATGAAGGATTCAGAATATCTTTGTATCTAATACCCTTTACATCCTCAAAGAGCTTTAAAATGTCTTATGGAAATATTATAAAAACCAGAAGATTACATGTGCACGGCAGATTAGGAATACCTTGGTGTTTTGCCCCTGAAACCATCTCTCGAAATATGGCCCCTTTCATGCGTAGATTCCATCTGTTTATATCTCCCACATCAATTTCGTTTGTTTAAAGTTTGTCTGCTCTCCATTATGCAAAGGTAGAACAGTTTCCAAGTATCCATTTTGATCACAAAATGACTTAGATTTCACTGGATCTAAGTGCATGAGAGCACCCCATTTTCTCCCGTCTCTCTTTTTTAAAAATTCCCTTTACTTCTCAGAATTCTCAGCGTTTCTTTAACTTCAACAATTTGCTTTGTTTGTGTTAGTTCATTCATGATTCAAATCTGTGCTGGGTGCTGGTGCCAAGTATCAGAGCAGAGAGTAAGTCAATGAAAATATTTCTCCAGTTGCTCCAACTCTGGGCCACCCAATGTGTGTCAAAATAGAACTGTGCTCCCGAGGGATTTGAAGGTGAACTTCCTGAAGCAGATTGCCACACCTTTCTTCCGACGCACCTCTGATTGTGTTTGGACCTCTTACCTTTCAGTTAGTAGCTGGGTGCGCTAACCATTTTCACCAACCTGGGTTTCCCTACACAGGACTCTTAAGATGTGGTCATTATAAACATACAAGATTGCTGAACGTTTTCCTATGTGACAGGCCCTGCACCAAGCTCTTTATGTTTTATCTCATCTCCATCTCAGGATACCTCAGGTTAACGCTGTTGCACAGGTGGGACCCATGAGGTTGAGGGGAGGTTCATGATATGAGGTTAACCAGCATATGTATGCTGGAGTCGAGGTTTTAAGTCATAGCCTTTGACAGTAGTGCCTGAGCTGCGCTTCACAGCCTTTGAGTAATAGAAGGGACAATGGGTTAAATGTTAAAGTGGAGGCTCAAAGTGTTCTGGAAAATCATATCCAGGAAGATTCCATGGAAGAAATGGCACTCAAGATTGGCTTCGAAGGATGACACAATTTTACCTGGCAGAGAGGAGAAAGGAGGCTTAGCTTAACAAAGGTTGAGTTGTTGCTCACGGTTTAGTTACAATATGCCTGGCAACGGGCCTGGCTTCCACATAGTAACTCAGGGATCCAGGCTGATGGATGCCTGTCTTGTAGCTGAACCACGCGGAACATGAGCGGGAGAGGAGAGAAGAGGACTTTCACTCCCTCTGCTTGGACGTGGTTTGCCTCCTCCTTCCAGCTCATGTTACATTAGTCACATGGTCCTGGTTGACCCGGAAGGGCTGGGAAATGTAGGCCCACTTTGTAGCACCTTTCTGACAGTAGGGACCCTATGCATCCTTGACCTTGACCCTGATCTAGACGGATGAAGGAAATCACTGAAGAGGGCATGGCCATCTTGATCGCTGCTTCCAATACAGGATGGGTGAGGCAGGTCCTGATATGATAGTAGTTTAAGATTCTCCTCCTCCCTAAATATATTTATTTTCTCCCACGACTGGTTAAAACTGGTGGGCGTTCTATAATTTGTGAGTATTCTTTGGCTTATGCCTTGAATAATTTTAAAATTTTGGCAGTGGAGTTGGGTAATGGTTATATCATATGATTGCTCTCACTGGAGTCACGGAATTGTACATGTGAAAAATGATGAATTGCCGAATGTCGTGTGGTCTAGATTTTTTATAGTAATAATAAAAAAAGTCTTCAAGGGACTTTAGCAAAATACCATACTGAGCCTGAGCCACAGGCTCAAATCCCTTTCGGAATGATGAGGCAGGGGTAGAATTTTCTAGTATACCAATAAGTAAGCAAAGAAAGCAAGCAACTAAGATTCTGAGATGACGCCCCTTTTCATCTCAAATGCGAGATTTCCCAGCCTTTTTCGGTGGAAGATCAACTCACTCTCATCCACCAGGCGTGCCACTGTGACAAGCCTAGCAGCAGTCCTTGGCAAATCAGTCGAAAGCCTGACCCATTTTTGTCTGTGGTGAATGGAGCATTTGCTTGTTTCAAGTGACATGGTCGGCAACTCTTCCAAACAGCATGATGCTTACCCGTGTGATGAAAAAAAGAAAGAACAGCCAGATTTGGTTACTGTCGGAGCCACATGATTCAGACATATCCTTGTTAATGACAGTTGCACAGCTGGGTAATTAATCAAAGTATGAAGAGAATATAGAGCCCTCTAATGCACACAGCTCCATCCAGTCTCCGCGGGACCAGGCAATCATCTGTTTATTCTCCTTTGGAATGGCTTGAGATTATTCAATTATTCAAGAGCTCCCCTCCTTGCTGTGATGGGATGTATGGTTTTTAATTGGCACCAGAGTCTTTTGGTCCCTATGAACTTCGCTCTGTGATGCCCGTCCCTGGAAGACTGGGTGTTTGTCTTTATCTGGAGCTGAGCCCAAACAATGCACCCTGAAGAATGGATCCGCCTTCGAACCCCTGACCAACATCTGCTTTCAAGTCACTTTTCCTTCCCACACATGTTGTCCTTGGCCTTGAAGGGAGGAGAAAAATCTACCTTCCATGTGAACTTTCTGTACCATTATGGTTAATTTAGCAAATGTCTTTTCCTTTGGAGAGAATGTAGGTTTGTAAGCCAACTACTGTGTGAATATTTGCCTAGCATGGTGCTCCTTTGAAGGGTTTCTGAAAAGCAGTTCAATATATTTTTTAATATATAAATGTGCTCTTTTTCAAGATTAGGAGAAAGATTATCATTATTGTTTGTTCAGAATATATCGATAAAGAATGAGATTATCAGCTATGTTAGGGTCGTGGAACATAAAAGTTATAATGAAATCTCATTAAATTGGGTTCATCTACAACTTTCAACTCTCTAAATATTTACCCCCATTAGTGGATTTTTCTCCTTGAGGTGGAAATTCTTCTTTCTGTAGTAATTAATTCAATGTGTTGCCTCCTCAACTAAGTCTCTGCATTACTCTGCCAGATCTGATGTCTCACACTTCCCTGCTAACGTGTCTTGTGTCCTCATCAGCCTGATAATTTCAAGAGTTATAACTAACTTGTCACAAGATCCAACTCTTGGTTTGGTTTTCAAGGCTCCATAGAATCTGACCTCAACCAATGATCCTCTGTTTTTCCTGCCACCTGCAGACCATGCTTCCTTTATCTCCTTCTTACAGAGAAATCACGCAAACACACACAGTTGCCGTTGGGTGAGTTTAGACTCATGGGCACCCCTTCATTGTCAGAGAAGACCTGTGCCCTAATTGTTTTCAATGCCTGGGCTTTGGGAAGATTTTCTTCCAAGACACTGAGTGAACCCAAGCCCCTAACCTTTTAGTTCGCAGCCAGGTACATAAAGTGCTGCCACCACCCAGGGATCCCAGTTCAGCGAACCGTGGTGGCTTGGATGCCTTATCATGCTGGAAGCTATGTCACTGCTAGGTGAAGTGCCAGCAAGGTCACTGCGTGGTGGAAAAGTTTCAGTGGAACTTCCAGACTAACAAAGACTAGGGGAAAAGGCCCGGTGGCTATGGCCAAAAAGGAGCCACTGGGTCACAACAGCATACGACTGCCTGATAAGAGTGCTGAGAGCTAAGCCCTCTAGGCTAGGAGTCCTCAGAATTAAGCCAGAAGGCACTCCAACTACCAATCATCATGAAGAAGGCACAGGGCCAGGCAACATTTTGCTCCGATGTCCCTGGGGTCCCCATTAGCACGCCCCTGCTCTATGGCAACAGCACTCCCAATGCACCCAAGCGAGGTTCCCACCACAACACAGCAGTATCTGAGAGCTTGTAAGAGGTGGGAAGCTCTGGGTCCGCCCACACCTGAAGGAGACGCTCCGGTTGAATGGTTCCCATGTGGTTCTCGCACGCGTCCATCTGAGAAGTCCTGCTGTGGTGCTTTCCGCTGCCTCTGCGCAGGTCTTCCTTGCCCTCAGAGAAATTGTCTTATTAACCAGCTTGCAGGCTGACCAGTTGAGTTCTCACTTTCTTCCTTAAACCTTGTCATGATACGGTTTGAAATGAATTGTGATGCAGTGGGTAGATTTTTAGTAATTAAAAAAATTATTAGTATTAGCATGGGTGCTTGAAGACAGAGTATTAGGCAAAAATCACATGAACTGGAAAAAAAAAATCCCCACAAAAACCAAACTCACTATCGCTGAGTTGATTTCAACTCCTAGCGGCCCTAGGACAGGATAGAAGTCCCTCTGTGGATTTCTGAACCTGTGACTTGTGGGAGTGGCTTGTGATTTCAAACCACTGACCATGTGGTCAACAGCCCCCAAAATACTCATGAAAATGGTTTAAGTTGTCAATTCAGTGTAGCAGGGACTCGTGTATCCTATGCTGTCTGACAATAAGTCTCATTGTGGTCAATTTCCTTCGCAGTCAGACACTTGCTCTTTCTTGGGTTGAATGCCCTGTGTACTTAATAATCTGTGCTTAGGAATCATTTCTATATGGGACACGTCTCTCCACCACATCCAAATGTATAAGAATGCTTCAAAAAGTTTGTGGGAAAAATGGAATGAAAACATAACGGATTTTGTCCACGACTTCTGAAGCACACTTGTATATAGTTGAAATTGCTGTTCGTTGTCATCGATTTGCTTTCTTACTCCTAGTCTCCCCACAGCCAAGGGGAGGACATGCTGCCAGGATTGACTATTCTTAGTATTGGGGGAGAAAAGGGAAAAATGAGGAGCTGATACCAAGGGCTCAAGTAGAAAGAAATGTTTTGAAAAATATGATGACGACGTATGTACAGATGTGTTTGACACAATGGATATATTTATGGATTGCGATAAGAACTGTAAGAGCCCCCAATAGAACAAAATTTTAAAAAAGAGAGACATGTCAAAAGCAACTTGTGAGGGTCAGACCTGCTTTGTGTTTCCACGTGGGCTTTTATTGTTAGGTTGTGTTGGATCTGGTTCAGAACAAATGTGAATTCTCTTGGAACGTTGGAGCAAAATATGTTTTGGATTCTTTGGAGCTAATTGCGAAGCATTCTCTTTGCATTAAAGAAATCCCAAACATTTGACAAATTAAAGGGGGGGGGAAGCAACAGATGAAATGCATTTTCTAACTTACCACAAGGTTGAGACAGAATCTGTATAGAACAGAGGAACAAAGCAGGGAGGAGGTGGGCAAGGAGGGCGAGGGAAACTGAGCAGAGTAAGAAGGAGAATCAAGGAGCCTCAAGTAAAGTTGAAACCGTAAAGCCAAAAATGGTCCAGGGAGGTTAATGTTGCCTAATGAAGGTCACGGCTCTAATAACAGCATGGGCTCCTGCTTTGGCCCTAGGGCTCATTACTTGGGCTGTTACAGAGACATACTTGCAGAAACATGATTTATTGTGCAGCTGTTGGTCTGTCCATCTCGGCAATCACTTCCTACCGCATGGCATTCTTGAGCTGGAGTAAAATTGCTTGTTACTTCTTATAATTGCTTACATTCTAAGCCCAAATTTTAGTCTCCAAATAATTCCTCCATGCATTCAGTGTTTTCAATGGGATGAACGCCCCACATCCTGAAAAGGAGGAGCTGTAGTTGGATGTGGTCCCGGTGTGACCGTCATGAAAATATGTTTGGAATGTTACATCTTTGTAGCTTTACTTCTTTGGTCAATCGTCTTCTTGCACATCAGAGCCATAAGGGTGGAAATGCCTCTCCTCTAATAGAGCCTTTTCAATGAAATGTTCAGTCCAAAGCGTACACTGTTTCTTTTTCCTTTAATAAAAAGAAAGGAGAAAAAAAAACCCAGTGGGAAAATTCAAAGGGTTAAAATTGAAATGTAAGAGAATGAAAAATGCAGACATTAATGCTATTCTCTTCCAACAAGAAATCACATGGATCACTCAGGATTAACTACCAAAGCCTGAGCAGCTTGATGACCCCGGTGCTGACATGGGGCATAGATCTTTTAGTTGTCTGTACGTCACAATTGTCTCCACTTGATCCCCATGGTTCTTGAAGGGCTTCTCCAACATGTCATTAACGTCGCCTTATGAAGCTCTCGGGGGCTTACAGAGTTGAGGGACTTGGAGTTGGTCTTTCAAAATCATGTTTTGTTTCATATTTGGCATGAAGTGTGTCGTCAGCAAAATCACTTAAAACATAGAAACAAATTCATTTGTAGAACAATTCACCAGCTCCAGCTTTTGGCACTTTTGATTTTAAAATCACACAGTGTTAGTCTGGGTCCTTTAGAGAAACAAATCCGCAGAAACTCATGTATAAGAGAGTTTTATATAAAGCGGAAGTGTACATCAAGAAAACATCCCAACCCAGTGCTGCCCAAGTCCAACATTAACCCATATGTCCAACACCAATCCACAAAGTCTTCCTCCATCTCACAAAACACATACAATGACGCCAACTGCAGGAGGAAAGCCAAATCAGCGAGTGTGTAAGCATCTCAGCGCTGGCAGGGGTCTCCACACGGCTTCTCCTGTACCCAGGACTGTATCGGGGTAGGTCCATGTGGCTTCTCCTCAGGGATGTCTTGTAGGAAGCCAACCGTGAAAGCTGAAGCAGGGAACTGCTAAGGCAGCTGCACCCTGGGGTGACCATCACAAAGCAAGAGACCTGAGGACTAGAAAGGCGAGGCTCACCAAGCCATTTATCCCTCCGCCCACATGTGTTTATCGGCCAGGTTGGCACAATAAACTAACTACCTCATACAGTTTAGTTGTTTCCCAAAGGACAGGGTTATTGGGCCCACATGACGTGTTAGACCTCTAAAGCAAACCCAGTGCGTCTAATTGATGTGACTCGTAGCACCAACAGGGTAGGACAAGGTAGGACTGTCTGGTGGGTTTCTGAGAATTGTAATTCTTTACAGGAGCAGAAAGCCACATCTTTCTCTTGAGGAGTGGCTGATGGTTTTGAACTGCTGACCTTCTGGTTAGCAGCCCAAGGTGGAACCACTCTGCTACCAGGGATCCTGCGTTAGCTGTTTGAAAATTCAAGAGGTTTGGGTTTTAATTCCACTTCTGCCTTTAACTCTGTAAGCCCGATTGAGCCCTTTCTCCTGTCTGGGGCTTAGGTGGTGTCCGCTCTGAAGGGAGGATATCACACTACATAATCTTGAACCTCTCTTGGAGATGAAAACTGCATGGCAAGACCTACTAATTTTTAAATGTGAAATTTTACAGAGTAAGGAAAGTAAATTCCAGAGAGGCATTTAATGAAAATACCTTATCATTTCTTGACCTTTTGCTTAAGATTTAGAGACTGTTCTTTGAATTTCTAGGCCCCACATCATTCCCAAACACCAGATACTCTGGCAGGTTCTGCTGGCAAGTCTGTTTTCCGTGGTAACAGTTCTCCCCTCCTTCCTGTACTGCCCGCCTCCCCACCCCAACCCCGGCCTGCTGCCATTTTTCTTCCCCTTCCCAGTACTACAACCTTCTGTGGGAGACTCAGAACTCCTGGCTCCTGAATGGACCATGACCTAGGATGACACATGTGTCAGACGCCAGGTGACATCCGGAGATGGGATCCAGCCAGGCCCAGCCGCATCATCACCGCTTACATTCTTCACCATTTTCCCTGGAAACAAGACTAACCCTTGGATTAGGACACTCAGAGGAAGGTAGAAAACCATCTAGAGATAAGCATTATTCACATTTTGATAGAGTTGATTCCCTGCTTATTGCATATAGAGGTTGACATTCTGATACATGGCGACCTTCTAACCCAGGACTCTCCTCCACTAGTCTAGTGTATTTGGGGGGTTGGGAGGAACGACAGCGCCCTCATTTTCAGTCCTGGATCAGTTAGAGACACCACGCATGGCTGTGAATGCCGGGCACTGGGCAGTCTTTTCACTGCTCATGGTTAAGAGTCTACGGCAGTGGTTCTCAACCTTCCTGATGCCATGATCCTTTCATACGGTTCTTCGTGTGTGGTGATCCCCCAACTATAAAATTAGTTTCGTTGCTACTTCATAACTGTCATTTTGCTACTGTTATGAATCGGGCGACCTCTGTGAAAAAGGTCGTTTGACCCCCCCAAAGGAGTCGCGACCCACAGGTTGAGAACCGCTGATCTAAGGGCTCTGCCACAAGGCTTTGGGGTTTTATAATTTTCCCGAAGGCTTGCCAGTTGACTAATGGAGTAGAGTTGTAAGGGCTAGATTTTACTCCACCTTGATGATGCCTCTGTGGAGATAAGGCTGGAGTCTAATCTGTCCATCAGGTAATAGCTTGGTGATGCCTCCTTGTGGGGGGGCGGGTTAGAATTTTTATAAGAGAGACAGCGATGGCTTCTCTAACTCTTGCACATTGCCTTCCTGCTAGCTTGGCCTCTGTGTTTGCCTGCAGGGGTGGCCGCGCTGGGCCGCTGACCCTGGAGCTGTTGGTGCCCGGCTGCTCCCACTGACCTCCCATCCACACAACTTTGCACCCGCAGGCCTTGAGTTGGATTGGGCTAGGACACCTTTTTGATGTAAAATTACTTCTTGATATAAAGTTCTTTCTTTTGCATATGAGTGTCCCTCTTTTCTGTTTGTTTGTTTGTTTTTTGTGCTGGACAACCCAGCCTTACAGAGGTGTTATAGTATCGGTCTGCCCACAACAGAGAACAACCTGACTTTGTGACATCAGCCACCTTCGAATCACCCACCGATACATGGAGAACCCAGTATATGGAGCAAAACTGCTTGGTCCTGGATCGTTTTCATGATCAGCTGTGGATCAGACCAGTGTCATTGCTAGAGCTTGCAGTGGCTGATCTTCAGAAGCAGATCACCAGGTATTTTCCCCTGATCTATTTTAGTCTGGAAGCTCTGCTGACACTTGTTCATCACCATAGAAATGTGTGGTCCACAAATGACAGATGGATGGTGACTATACGAAGTCATTGACCAGAAATGCAGTCAGGTCTTCCTCATGGAAAGTGAGAATTCTATCAGCCACGACTGCTCTTACTTGCTATTGAGATCACACCGCAGCTTCAGTCCTCTTGGAGCACCCCGTGTATGCAGGGGTATTCCCAGAGACCACATACAATTGCCAGATTGAACAAATGAAATTACTGGACACCAGGTAAGTTTTACTTTAGATGAACAAGTATTTTTAAGCATTACTTACTATACAATATTGGGACATGTGTTAAAATTATTTTATTTCTACGTTTAGATTTAACTGAGCATCTTATATTTTTATCTGGCAACCTTTCCAGGGACCCAAATGAGCAATGGGGAATGACTCTTGTCCCCCTCTTCTTTGGCTTTGCATAGAATGAGGATCCACAGGGATGCTCTATAGTCTACTGGGTTACTGCTGGTTTTGCCCATCATCACTGATACGCAAACAAGACAATAATCAAGTTCATGATAAATGCCATGTAGGTGAGGAAAAGACGGGGGGTTCACATCTGATTTCTTCTGGCTCCCAAGGCTGCTTGGCACAAGGCGGAGGTCAGACCTGCCTCCAGGCTCCATCCCTTTTGACCTTATCCTGATACCTTCTTCCCTCACCAGTGCACTCCATTTACTAGCTGGATTCTATAATTCATTGCAATGGCCACACAAAACTCTCCAGCCATCCTCACGATATGCTGTTTCTTAGGAAAGTAACTGGTGACATTCAGGAGACAAATGCTCAAGATGTATTTATTCAGTCAGGATGGTTTCTTCTCTGCTGTGTCCACAGGCAGGCCTCTCTCTGTCCCTCAGCCACTTAGTTTGGCTTCTGCCCTGCTCAGGTAATGCTACCAAACTTTTTTAAGGCTACCAATAAAGTTCCTAAAGGTATGACACTCTGCTATAAGCTTTAATCTAAAAACGCTCATCTCTAGCTTGGTGGATCAGCAAATCCAGTTTCCCAAGTGTCAAGAGATACCCCACTCCACCTAAGTTAAGTGTCAAGAGACACCCCACTCCACCTAAGTTGGGGAACTGAGTTTGCTGACCCATGAAACTAGAGATGAGTATCTTTAGACTAAAATTTATAGCGCAATTGCATGCCTTTTAAAAAATGTTTGAACTCAACTTGTATGCCACTATAGACTCTACGTACACATCAGGTTTACTTTTACCACATTTTGGCCTCTCAGACTAGTGGTTAAATCTGGAGAGGGTTCAGACTGTGGTTACGGAATCTGGAGAGCCAGTCTCCTTTAAAAGACTCACTTACTGGCTTTGTGGACTGTGACATCCACAGCTCCGTCTTGTCCTTTGGCTCCTGCTTCTTCGGCTGTGTCCTGGATAAAGGGAGCTCGAGACGGAGGGATCTACAGATTAAAGTACACACTCACTCTTGACTCCTCTCTCTTGCTGGTAGTGAGGCTTCCCCCACCCTTCTTGCTTTTGAGACAGCCTATTTTATGCCCCACAAGATGGAACTCAATTAACCCTCTTAATAATCACTCTCATCGCTAAATATTATAATCCAATCATTATCTTCCACTACCTTCTTATCCAGACCTATCAGGAAAGCAAAGGTTGTTTGGTGGAAGTAACAAAGGGTTATGGTTAGTAAAGCCGTATTTGAAGAGTCGCTGCCTGGCAGTGGGCCACAACAGGGTGAGAGAAAGTGTCTGGTCTGCAGGTGGGAGAACCTAGATGGATCCTACTCCCCTAACCTCAGTTGATTGATACAAGAAAGGACACGATTCTGAGCTAGATGGCCGCTTGTTTAGCAACAAAGTCCACATGGAAGAACACACCAGCCTGTGTGATCGAGTGGTCCCAAAGGGATCAGTTACCAGGCATCAAAGAACAAAAAATCATATCATTGACTGCACACCTCCATGATAGGATCGCTGAAGACAAATGGATGCATAAGCAAATGTGGTGAAGAAAGCTGATGGTGCCCGGCTATCAAAAGAGATAATGTCTGGGGTCTTAAAGGCTTGAAGGTGAACAAGCGGCCATCTAGCTCAGAAGCAAATAAGCCCACATGGAAGAAGCACACCGGCCAGTGCGATCACGAGGTGCCCAAGGGACCAGGTATAAGGCATCATGCAAAAAAAAATAGATATAAGTGTATGTATGTATGTGTATATATGTATATATATATCATATTAAATGAAGGGGGAAGTGCAGAGTGGAGACCCAAGGCCCAAGTGTCGGCCAATGGAGATCCCCTCATAGAGGGGCTTAGGAGAGGAGATGGGTTAATTAGGGTGTGAGGTAGTATCGATGAAGAACACAGCTTTCCCCCAGATCCTGGATGCTTCCTCCCCCCAACTACCATGATCCGAATTCTACCTTGCAGGGCTGGATAGGACAGAGGCTGTACACTGGTACATATGAGGGTTGGAGGTACAGGGAATCCAGGGTGGATGATACCTTCAGGACCAAGGGTGTGAGGGACGATGCTGGGAGAGTGGAGGGTGAGTGGGTTGGAAAGGGGGAACTGATTACAAGGATCCACATGTGACCTCTTCCCTGGGAGAGGGACAGCAGAGAAGGGGAGAAGGGAGACTCCAGATAGGGCAAGATATGACAAAATAACGAGGTATAAATTACCAAGGGCATATGAGGGAGGGGGGAATGAGGAGGGAGGGGGGAAAAAAAAGAGGACCTGATGCAAGGGGCTTAAGTGGAGAGCAAATGCCTTGAGAATGATTGGGGCAGGGAATGTATGGATGTGCTTTATACAATTGATGTATGTATATGTATGGATTGTGGTAAGAGTTGTTTGAGTCCCTAATAAAATGTAAAAGAAGAAAAGAGAAAAAAATGATTAGGGCAAAGACTGTACAGATGTGCTTTATACAATTGATGTATGTATATGTATGAACTGTGAAAAGAATTGTATCAGCCCCAATAAATTGTTAAAATTAAAAAAAAAAAAGGACACGATTCAAGTAAGGCCAATGGGCATCCTTCCTGATGATGAGAGGTTTAGGCTGTCTCTCTGAAAGCAGTGGTGACAAAGTGTCAAATTCAAGAGCTGCTCGTGGCCATGTTGATCACTACATGAAGAAATAAGCATTTGGAGAATCAAACAATCTTGCAGACCAAAGTGGTGCGGAAAGAGTTCGAGACGTCTTAGGGTCCCTGCGCACCAACCACACCTCAGCCTTCCCAACATGGTGGTTCAATCTTTCCTGGAGTCAATACATTATATGTATGCTTTAAGCTAATTTGATTTGAGGTTTTATCATCGGCACTGAGAGTCCCGGCTCAAAGGAAAAGGAAGCATGCTGGAAAGAATAATTTACAATAGCGGCTCAGACCAGACTCACAGTTCTGCGGAAACAGTTCTCTGTCTGCCTGTACCTGGCAGATAGCTGATTGTCTTCATTGCCCCAAGCGTTTCCTCCCTTTCACACATCATTAGGACTCCAAATGGATCTCTAGATCCAATGAAAAGAGTGCTTCCCTCATCCCTCTATAAGGAATACCTCTTGTCTTCAAGATATTTCTGGCCTCCGGCTGACCTCTTCCTAAAATGATTGCCATCTGTTCAGTCCCTTCAGATAAACTTCCATGCCCAACCACAGGGATCATATCTGGTACTGATTATTCAACCACACAGTAATCCACCATTAATGTCCCCAAGTCTGGATTGTTCAATGTAAAATGATGCCATATGGGAGACATCAATATTGGACCAAACCAAGCTTAACTGAATTATTGTTTCAGTGTTCTCCTCCTCGTGACTTAAATAATAAAAGCAACAACAAATGAAAAACCAAAGCAGAACCCTGGTATACACAGAAGCGAAGGACACTTTCACTTGAGACACCTTATGACACTGGGCAATAGAGAATTTCCCGTGGAAGCATCTTTCTTTTTAAAAAATTTTAATCACTTTATTAGGGGCTCATACAACTCTTATTACAATCCATACACACATCAATTGTGTAAAGCACATTTGTACATTCATTGCTCTCATTGTTCTCAAAACATTTGCTCTCCACTTAAGTCCCTGGCATCAGCTCCTCATTTTTCCCCTCCCTCCCTGCTCCCCGGTCACTTATGGACCCTTGATAATTTATAAATTATTATTTTGTCATATCTTGCCCTGTCCGACGTCTCCCTTTACCCACTTTTCTGTTGTCCGTCCCCCCAGGGAGGAAGTCAAATGTAGATCCTTGTAATCAGTCCCCCCTTTCCAACCCACCCTCCCTCTATCCTCCCAGTATCGCCACTCACACCACTGGTCCTGAAGGGATCATCTGCTCTGAATTCCCTGTGTTTCCAGTTCCTATCTGTACCCATGTACATCCTCTGGTCTAGCCAGACCTGCAAGGTAGAATTGGGGTCACGATGGGGGGAGGGGGGGAGGAAGCATTTAGGAACTAGAGGAAAGTTGTATTTTTCATCGTTGCTACATCGCACCCTGACTGGCTCGTCTCCTCCCCGAGACCCTTCTGTAAGGGGATGTACAATGGCCTACAAATGGGCTTTGGGTCTCCACTCTACACTCCCCCTCTCATTCACAATGATATGATTTTTTTGTTTTGATGATGCCTGATACCTGATCCCTTTGACACCTTGTGATCACACAGGCTGGTGTGCTTCTTTCATGTGGACTTTTTTGCTTCTGAGCTAGATGGCCCCTTGTTTACTTTCAAGCCTTTAAGACCCCAGATGCTATATCTTTTGATAGCTGGGCACCATCAGCTTTCTTCCCTACATTTTCTTTCTTGTTTTGTTTTGTATTTTTTTGTCATTGGTTTGTTGTTGTTTTGTTGTATACTGTTGCTTGTTTTTGCTCTGTCTTGTTTTTGTGCATGCCATTATCTCCACAGGTCTGTTTAAATAAGATAGGCTGGACAAACAATCTGGAGGAGAAAACAATGGGACCGACAGTTCTGAGGGGACAAGTGGGAGGGGGAGATTGGGGGGAAAGTAGTGGTGTTAACAAACCCAGGGACAAGGGAACAACAAGTGATCCAAATAGGTGGTGAGGAGGGTGTGGGAGGCCTGGTAGGGCATGATCAAGAGTAATATAACCAAGAGGAATTTCAGAAACCCAGGTAGGGACTGAGCATGATAATGGGATGGGAGGAAAATCAAAGGAAATAGAGGAAAGATCTGGGAGGCAAAGGGCATTTATAGAGGTCTAGATAAAGGCATGTACATATGCAAATATATTTATATATGAGGATTGGGAAATAGATCTATGTGCATATATTTGTAGATTCAGTATTAAGGTAGCAGAAGGACATAGGGCTTCCACTCAAGTACTCCCTCGATGCAAGAATACTTTCTTCTATCAAATTGGCATTCTGTGATGCTCACCTTCCCGATATAACTGCTGAAGACAAAGCAGGTAAATAAACAAATGTGGTGAAGAAATCTCTTAAAGGCTTGAAGGTAAACAAGCAGCCATCTAGCTCAGAAGCAACAAAGCCCACATGGAAGGAAGCATCTATCTTACAGATGTTTAGGTTCCTAGGCTCGCCATAGATGTGCATATAGCTCACAACATACCTTAAAACCAGTTGCTGTCAAATCACTTCCAATGTATTGTGACTCCCTATATGTCAGAGTAGAAATGAGCTCCCTAGGTTATTAACATTGTGTATTTACCCCTTTTGTTGTTGTTGAGATTATTCACAGCAAAAAGTGAAAGCCAATCTCACTGGCATCCAGTCCATTCGAGCTCACAGAGAGCCTACAGGGCAAGGTAGAATTGCTCCTGTGTGTTTCTGAGACGGAAACACTATACTAGAGTAGTTTACTGGTCTGTTTCTTATTTCTTCTGGGTATATGCCCACTAGTGGGATTGCTGGGTCATCAGGTAACTCGATTTCCATCTGTTTTAGGTATTGCCAAATCACTTTCCACAGTGGCTGTACATATCAAGAAGACCACCAGCAATGAATGGGAATTCCTATCTCATCACACCCCTTTTAACACTTGTTGCTTTCCGATTTTTTGAATTGGGTTATCTTTCTCGGTGTTAAGTGGTAGCTCATAATTGCATTTTCATTTGCATTTAATTTTAATTTGCATTTCTGGAACGTCTAATGATGGGAACATTTTCTCATATGTTTATTGGCCATTCAGGTTTCATCCCTTGTGAATCTTCTCTTCAAGTCTTTTGACCGCCTCCTCAGTGGGCAATTCATTATTTTCTTATTGTAAGCTTGCAGGATTGTGTACATTTTAGTAGTAAGCGCTTTGTTTGATATGTCATTACTCAGTATCTTTTCCTCATCTGTGCGCTCTCTTATTACTCTTTCCATGCACACACGTGTTTTATCTATAGTATGTCCCATTTGTCTATTTTATCTTCCTCTGAGTGTGCACCCTTCCTTGTTTCTGAGAGCCCATGTATTCCACGCACTAAGGTTCTTAGCTTTGTCTCAATTTTCTCATTGATGATCCTAAGAGTTTAGGTTTTTACCTCAAGATCTGTGATCCACCTTGAATTTGTTCTTGTGTATGGAGTGAGGTAAGGGTCTTGCTTCATTTTTTTCTACAGGTAAATATCCCGTTTCCCCAGCACCATTTTCTAAAAATGGCATCTGCTTCCCCCTTGGTATTTTGGGGACCCTTATCGAAGATCAGTTGTCTGTCTGATGCTGATTTTATTTCTGAATTTTCCATTCTTATCCACTGATCCATGTATCTATCATTATAGCTGTATAGTAAATTTTAATGTAAGATAAGGCAAGTGCTTTCGCTTTATTCTTATTTTTGTGGAGGTCTTTGCCAATTGTGGTCTTCTTCCTTTTCCATATGAAGTTGGTAGTCAGTTGTTCCATTTCTTTGATTAAGATTCTGCTATCTATCAGGATTGCATTGATTTTATATAGTGCCTTGGGTAGGATTGACAACGTTACCGTGTTAAGTCTTCCAATCCACAAGCATGGGATAGTCTTCCATTTGTGAAGGTCCCTTTTGGTTTCTTGTAATAAAGTTATGTAGTTGTCCTTGTGCAGATCTTTTGTTTCTTTTGGTTAGGTATATCTCTAGATATCTCAATTTATACTTGGCTATTGTGGAGACATTAAATTTTTATCTCCTTTTCCGTAATCCTGTCAATTCTATATAGCAATCTAATTGACTTCTGTTTGGAGATCTTGTATCCTGCCACTCTACCATATTTCTCTATTGCTTCCAGCACTCCGATTGTGGAGCCTTTAGGGTTCTCGATATATAAAATCATATAATCTGCAAATAACAATAGTTTCACTTCCTGTTTACTCAGCTGAATATCTTTGATGCTCTGTTGCCTTATGTTATTAGCTAAGACCTGCACAATGATGTTGAATGAAAATGGGGAGAAGGGGCATTTGTCTCTGGTCCCCTTTTTCAGTAGGAATGTTTTCGTATTTTCTCCATTGATTATAATATTGGCTGTTGGTTTTTCATATATAGCTTGCATTATGTTGAGGTAATTTCCTTTTAATTTTATCTTCTTGAGTGTCTTAATTAGGAATGAGTTTTGAATGTTGTCAAATGCTTTTTCTGCATCAATTTATATTATCATGTGGCTCTTGTCCTTTTTCTTGTCAATATAGTGGATAATGTTGATGGATATTCGGATGCTGTACCATCCCTGGATCTCTGGTATGAACCCCAGTTCATCACGATGAATTATTCATTTTATATACTTTTGTATTAATTCTATTGCCAAACATTTTGTTAAGGATTTTTGCATAAATGTTCATTAGCTGTATCAGCCTGTAGTTCTCTATTATTATGGGATCTTTGACCAGTTTTCATATAAGTGGTCTACTAGCTTCATAGAATGTTTTTGTGAGCGTACTGTCCTATTCTATGCTCCAGAAGAGCTTGTGTAGAATTGGTGGCAGCTCTTCCCTGAATGCTTGGTAGAATTCTCTTGTGAAGCTATCTGAGCCGGGACTGTTTTTAGTCGATAGGTCTTTGATAACGTTATCTATTTCTTCTTCTGCTATGGGTCTGTTCAGGTTTTTTATGTCTATAAGTGATAAGCTGGAGACCGTTAGTTTTTCCAAGTATTTGCCCACGTTTTCCAAGTTGTTGTAGTCATTGGCGTACAGACCTTTGAAGTACTGTGTAATTAGTCTTTTAATTTCATTAGGGTCCATTGTAGTTTCCCCTGTTTCATCTCTCATCCTGGATATTGACATCTATTCTTTCCTATCTTTTGTTATATTTGCCAGTGGTTTGTCAATTCTGTTAATCCTTTAGAAGAACCAGCGTTTTGCTGTATTAATCTTTTGCACTGATTTCTTGTTTTCACATTCATTTATTTCTGCCTTGATTTTTATAATTTCTTTTCTTTTGCTATTAGAAGGATTATTCTGTTGACTCAGTTCCAACTGCTGATGGTTTTGTGATAGTGTATTGACCTTAAGCCAGTCTTCTTTCTTCATGTGTGCATTTCTCACTATCAAAAACATCATCTGATAACTGCCTTTGCTGTATCCCATAGGTTTTGGTATGTTGTATTCTCATTTTCATTCGTTTCTAGAAACTTCCTAATTATATCTCCAATTTGGGCCAGTATCCACTCCTTTTGAAGAAGGAAATTACTCATCCTTTAAGTATCTTCCCCCCCTCACCATTTAAATTTCTTTTGCTGATCTCCTGCTTCATGGTATAGTGGTCAGCGAAGGACGTCTGAATGACCTCTATATGTTTGAATTTATTCAAGCTTGACTCGTGTCCCAGCATGTAGCCTGTTTTCAAATACGTACCATGTGTACTTAAAAAGAACGTGAATTCTTTTACAGTGGGGTGGAGAGCTCTGAGTATGCCTTTCAGGTCAAATTGCCTAACTGTATAGGTTAGTTCTGTAGCCTTCTTGTTGAGCTTCTTTCCCACTGCTCTTTATTCATTTCATGTTGTGAGTCTTGAGTTCTTTGAGCCTATATCTGAGTCCAGCCCTGATCCCTAAGTCATCTGATCTCCACTGAAACTTTAGTTTTTGACACCTTTTGAGTCTTGCACCCAAATCTTTTCTGAGCTCCAAGCACACTTGACACTCAGCAGAAGATGGCAAGGCCTAAGAATAAGCTCCAACCACTGGACCAAGCAGCGCCAAGTTAATGCTCTGTTTCTTATTTTCTCTTTCTTAAAGTTCAATTAATCATTTCTCCATTTCTAGACTGAGAACCACTCCAGTTTCTGAAGCATTGTCGGCCGTAAGACACAGCTCAATAAGCATGTCAACCCAGCCATCTCCATTCTTATCCAACAGAACTTGAAAACAGGTTATTCTTCCTTGTACCTGTTGGCTCACTGAGGCTGGCTGTATCCCACATGTGCACATCTACCAATCCATCCTTCCCCATCTTCTCCTGCAGCAGCTCCAAAAAGCTCCAGGATTTAGATTTCAGAAGCAGGTTTGGAACACAATCTTGTACTAATCTCTGCCTCTCACATTAACCCCCCAGCTTCCTTCTAAATATTCCTCCTTTGTGTCAACCTGAGCATCTTCCTGAGATGTAAGCCCCTTTCTGAGCTCAGGCCTTACTTCTTGACCGTCATCCTTTCTGCTTTTCTCTTCACGCCTGGAGCCTATACTTTGCAACTCCTGGCAGAGGCCATGTAGAATGAATTGAACTCTCCAGGAGCCAAACATCAGCCTTCCAAATTCCAAAGCTCAGCATAAGCTGTCTCCTTTGACATGAGCAAGTTGTTGGATTAATTTTAAAAAGGAAAGGAAGAGAAAACATTAGAACAAAGATCATATAAAATGTAAAATATACCCTGTAAATCCACATTCTTTTGATGCTGTGCCAAGCCCTCTGTCCCATGTTGTGCTTGATGGAGTTTGAAAATAGGTTTTTGTATATAAAATCACATCACTAGAGCACTGTATACATAATCCAGATTGTTTTCATTTTTTTACATGGTAAAGGAATTGAAGACTTTAGAAGTTTTATTTCAGAATTCTTTTGGATTAATTTTTTTCTGTTTTACATTTGTCTGTCTAAATGCTAATTTGATGGCAAGACTTTTGGTTGTTTGCATAAATAAACTCTTTCCAAAATATTCAATTTAGGTTTCACAGAAACAAAAGTTTTGTGCCTTTTCCCATTTATTACTCAAGTGGTATTCATGATGTTTCATCAGTTGACATGATTGTAATAACAGGAACAATGACTATAAACAGATTTGGGAACAAACACACCTGACTCTCATTAGGCATTCAGCTATGAGGGCGTAGCCTCTTAGCTCTTGAGCACTAGCATCAGTCAAAATATTTTAGAAAGAAAAGTTAGCCAGAGGAAGGTGGATTAAAGGCTTTGTCTGTATTTGACCTGCCCTGAGTTTCCCATTAATGTGCAGTACTTGAGATTTTAAAATTTATGATGGCAATAATTCTGGAGAGTCAACAGTAAGACTTCCCATCTTCCCACATCTACCACTCTGTTTCCCAGCCTTTCCCCACTCAAATCACAGCTTCCTCTTTGCCTCTTTGGGCCACAACTGACTTAGGGCAGAGTCAGCCTCTGGATTCATCACCTGCTGTTGTAGTGATGCCACCTGGATGAGTTGTTTGGGGTTGGTGCACAGAGAGAAAAGGGCAGAAGTATGTATCTATAATTTAATGTAATGTGGAGGGCGAGGGATGTGGGAAGGTGGTCAGTGGATCTAGAAACTGAACTTCTTTATGAAAGCAGGGCCTTGGAGACAAAGATGAGTAGGAATCCATGTGAATGAAGGGCCAACAATGGATTGCTTATGTGTATGATCTGGTGTTTGAGCTCACCTCACCTAGATCATGAAAGGTATGGAAACACCAATCATATCTTGAATACACACACACACACACACACACACACACACACAAATCCAACCCAAAACAGAATGGCACTGGGTAGAGCGGAGCCTTTGTAGTACACATTTTTACCTTTAGTCAAGGTGAGCATAGAGTGATTCGCTCTGAGTTGGTGCACCCAGTGGCATTGCCTAGGAAGATTCTCTCTTGTCACAGTGAATTTTTTGTAAAAGCAGTTTTGCTGAAACTTAGTTTTTTGTGATGAGCAATTTAAGAGAACAGCATGTGGCTTTGTTTTCTGCTTGGGAAAAAATGCCACAAAATCTTTTGTGATGTTGAGCCCAACTTATAAGGACAGCGCTATGGGAAAAAAGCAAGTATATGTAGTGGTTTTCTCATTTCAAAAAAGGACAAACAGATGAAAATGTGTTGTTCGTTCACCAGGTCAGACTGCTAATCAGCTTTCTATTTAGATGTTCTGAAAAGATTGCGTAACAGTATGCGACAAAAAAGGCTTGATTCATGGCAGGTGGGGGACTGTTTATGCCACCACAACAAAACACCTTTTCACGTAGTCTTCTCAGTGCGTCAGATTTTGGGAAAAAAACAGCATGCCTCTCTTGTCCCACACACCTCACCCACCTAACCTCGCTCTGTGCGACTGCTTTTTGTTTCCAGAAATGAAGAGTGAGATGAAAGGACAGCGATTTGATGACGTAGAAGAGGTAAAGACAAAAATGAGAGAGGTGCTGTCAGCCAGTCAAACAGATGAGTTTGAAAAATGTTTCCTAGAATGAAATTGCAGATTTGACAAATGTTCTAAGTGTAAGGGTGAGTACTTTAAAGGTGATAAGATTGTTTGTTAAAAAAATAAATATAACTTTAAAATTTTTTGCATTTTGGGGGTACCCACTCATAAACAATGATATCTATTATATAAAATTGTATGTAATATATTATATATAATATTTTATATATTATATGGTGTATACTATCATATGCTATTTACGTTATATAATAAATAAATGTATTTTTAAATTTATTTTCAAATACACTAGAGAGTCTAATCAGGAAACTATATAATTTATGCTTTATTGTCTCATTTATCTTTGAAATTATTTTTTTCTTCTCTGTGGTTAACTATTGAATAGCAACATAGAAAAACAGAATTCAACTGACATTTGACACTTGTTAATTTTAGTGACAGGGAAAGGTCACACTGAATGGGTGTGAAGTGCACACATACTGATGAACTTAAAGTATACACTACACGGCAAAAGAATCAAGGGACTTGCTATGGCATATTTAATATTGATAGAAGAGTACAAACAATCCTGTGTGTGCTTATGGATGTTTGAAGGGGTTTTCAAGTGTTTATTGTTGTCATTACACATTATCTTGTCGTTCCAGTTTACATGATGTTTTGAAGTCTCCTTGCTATAGGATCATTATGAGTTGGCATCAACTTCATGGCAGGGAGGGTGGTTTTGGAGTCTTTTGTGTAAGAGTGTATGCATAAACCTATAAAACCCATTGCCATCCAGGAGATTCTGGCTCACAGTGACTCTGTAGGAAAGTATAAAACTTCCCATATAGTTTCCCAGTTGTAATACGGACCAAAGCAGCCTGCCACATGATCCTCCGATGGAGCAGCTTGTGAGTTCAAACCACGGACCACTTGATGGGTTTGCATGAGGCCAAGTCAAAGAGGTTCCAGTTCATATATCGCAGGATGTGATAGCTAATTAAGAGACATGGATGCACATTAAAATTTCAAATGCTTTTAGTTAGATAAGAGCACACACATCTATGAGTTATTCCAAACCAAATGTGTTTGGACATGTCTCTGCAATCAGTGCATGGCCACAGACAAGTTCTCTCAGCAATGCTCCAGTCTCAGTCTCACTCAAGTGCCTTCAATCAAAACAGTGACTTCTGAGGGGATCTGCTGGGCCAGCTAGTTCAAGGTGGAGGGGTCAGCTCAGAAGGTTATGGTGATCGTTTGGGAGAATTCTAAAGTAGGCATCCTCAAACTACAGCCTGCGGGCCACATGCTGCCCACCAAGGACATTTATCTGGCCTGCCGGGTGTTTACTCCGGTTGTGTTTTTAGTTCAAAATAAGATATGTGCAGTGTGCATAGGAAATTCTTCATCGGTTTTTTAAAAAACTATAGTCTGTCCTTCCAACGGGTCTGAGGGACAGTGAACTGGCCCCCTGTTTAAAAAGTTTGAGGGCCCCTGTTCTAAAGGGATCACCGTATGGCTTAATAACACATTAGCAAAGAAAAAAGACATAGTACACATACGTCTCTTTAAAAATGACCAATATCTATAAAAATCACATTAATTAATTACTTTAAAGCAAAGATGGCCCGGGCTGTGACTAACCTTGCTGACATGCAGAGGGCAGTGGAAAGTAGATTATTGCAGATGCAGTTAGGCTGAAGTGTAACACTGTCTCATTTGATCTCTTTTCTGACCCATTCTAAGTTTGTTCTAGTTGTTAATACATTCTGCTTTCTTTTCCATTAAAGGTTTATCTGTTTTACTTGGTTATTGTTGGGTTTTTTTTGTTTGTTTGTTTTCCTATATATGAAATTCAAGATACAGATTTACCTATAGACAGTAACTGGATTAATGGCTTCTAGGGGCCATGTCAGGATTGATTGGAGGAAATGAGGCGCTAATAACAATGGGTACAAGAAAGAAGAAAATGTTTAAAAATTGATTTGGTAGTGATTATACAACTTCCTGATATGATTGAACCACTGAATTGTATGACATGTGGATTATGTGCCAACAAAACAGTTAAAAAAGTAAAAGAAACTAAAATTTTATAAGATGGGAATGAAAGCAGGCAGGGAAGCCACCAGAATGCAGATCATGGAAATGCTTGCACATTGTGAAGACTGTAACCAATGCCACTGAACAACTTGCCTAGAAATTGTTCAGTGACTTCCTAAACTGATGTGTGACCCTTACTGAAAATATAGGAAAAGATTGAGAACAAAAACCAAGAATCATCACCATTATGGGCATTGAACTCTTAATAATGATGAACAAATTAGCAGATGCATACTGGTGATATTTTACATGACATGCCTGTCATTCATGTTACTGAGAGGTACATGTAAAAATGTTGAAATGACAAATGTTATTGTTACATAAATATATCTATGCATGCATACACATACACACACAACAGAAAAATGAATCAATTACATAACAAATACAACAGTCTTTTAAATATAAGAAAGTCATTATTATGAAACTTCTAAAAATAAACAGTAAAATGACATTTGGCTATTTTAAAAATTAGGTACTGTATTAAAAACCAACAAAATATCTTACCGCTTTGCATGCAAACAACAGATTTGTAAAGTTTGTTCCAGAAAGGAAGTTGTCTGTACTGATCACTCCACCTCGCCAATCTCCATAGCCCCGGCTACCCTCGCTCATACAGCTCCTCGGTCTGAATCCGAGGGCTCCTCACAACCTCAGCCCTCCCTCCCCTTTTCTGGACACTCATTTCACACTGGGATTCTTGCCATTTCTTGAACACGCCACAGATTCTGTCCTGAGAGATGGATCTTGGCAGAAATCAAGTCCAAAGCTGTGGTTTAGGTGGGTAATAGAAAGATCACACCCAATTAGTCTAAGTCAAAAGGTAAAAGCCAGTACCTAGGTGGCTTCATTTGGAAGACAGGAGTGATGAGCTGATTAAGTAGATCAATTTCCAGGATGTGACAGCTGATTAAAATACTCGTATGCTCATTAAACCTTAAAATATTTTTCATTAGATAAGAGCACATACCTTTCTTTATTTCAGCTTTTCACATGTAAACCAACTCTATAGCAACTGATTAATCTGCATCACATGGGGGTGATGTGGTTTTAAAAATACTCAGCCACAGTGAGTGCTTTGATATTGATATAATTTTTCCTCTAATGGGTCAAGGTGGAACTATCTAATTGTTCTTTTGCCCGCTGGTTGTCCCAGGTAATTTTCCTCAGCTGCTTGTTCCTCAGCACGGGTTTGGTCTCCCATTTTACTTAGAACGCTGGTGTTATTTGTGCCCCCCCCCCCAATTTATTTACACTTCTGAACATTATTCTTGTTTGGTGCTCTTGAGTAGATTTCAGCTCATGCTGAGCCTATAGAACATGGGAGGACTCTCCCTCTCCATGTGATTTCCAAGTTTCTGAATAGTCTTTCCAATAGCTCCTCCCACTGCTTACTTGCTGTGAAACCACCCCGCTCTCTGGCTCCTCTTTCCTCTGATTGGAGCAGATCTCCACAGGCATTTAAGGGGCATACATACCTCTACAACTATGTATCCTTCTAATTCACTCCTTCAGTGTTGCATTCTGTGGGTTAATGTGGCAACTGGGTTCTTAGCCTTCAACAAGTCAAACTTGAATTTTAAACAGATCTTCCTACAAGGAAGACTAATCAGTGATGTTGCTTCTCATTTCTAAGTAACTGTTTATTTTTTAAACATTAGCACTTGAAATATTTTGGCTGTACTTACAATCATTTGGTCCAGAAATATAGGAGGGGGGATCTGTAAAGTATAATGTTGAGGCTGGTTTGAAAATGAACATATTTGTTCAAAGACAGATGAAGCTGGAAGAAAATGATTTACTCCAGAATGCAGTAAGTCCACAGTTAATTGTGAGCAGTCTTGTGACAATTCCTCTATTGTTTGCTTCTGCATTTGCTCACGCATTCATTCGCTATCTCCTAAATGAAGATACATTCCGGACCCAGTGATGATGATGATAACAATCACAATAGTGATATAAGAAGAACCCATACTTTCTTAGCACCTATTATGTGCCAGGCACTGCACTAAGAATTTCAGATACCGTGTAGTCAATAATCCTCCTACTAACCCCATATGATATAGAGAAATGTCAGTATCTACAAAGAGATTAAGTGACACCACTCAAAGTCACACAGTTAGGACATGGTAGAGTTGATGTCTTCATCCCAGGAATTTTGTGTACTTAGGTTTGTGCATACATGTATAGGTAACTCATTGCCTGAAATTAGCTCCCCCCCCCCCCCCGCCTAATTCTGGGATGTATCGACCCTGAGCATTGCCCATCCAGCTGGAGCTTGCCCGGCAGCCTCTATCATATATCAATCCGTGAGAAGTTCTAAGGCTCAGGTGTAAATCTAGATGTTTGTTTCTTTTCTTTTCCTGCCTGCTCTGTGTTATGAGAGGCCATTGAATCCTGCTCATGAACTTAAAAAGATTTGCTGAAGAGATGGCACAAGAATGTGGCTTAGTCAGCGTCCTGCTATTCCTCCCCGCTACAGCCAAGACTAAAAAACCAACTGGATTAGATGCCGATGACTTCATGGGAACCATGAGCAGCAAATAGAAGGATCAAGAATTAGCTTGAACACCAAAGTAAAAGAGGAAGTAAATGAAAATAGTGAACCGGGAGGAGTCTCACCATTAGGCCCTTTGCCAGTTGGCCAAGCACATCATGGCCATATTGAGACAATGTGAACAACATTCCAGGGGGAAGAACACAGGAAGAGGACTTCATGGAGTCCCCAGTAAGAGGCAGAGATGTTGTACAGAAAACTCCGGAGTGAAGCAAAGTGAGTCCAACATGAATTGGACATAAGGAGGGAAAGTGCAAGAAGGTGGTCAAGTATCTTAGAGACCCAGGTGACCACAGAGCCTAGAGGGAACCAGAAAGGGTGGGGGTGGGGAAGAACTATTCACCTGCAGAAAGCTCTCATCAGTTGAATGGCTGGAATGGCTGGCATGGAGAAACCTTGAAGTGGTGGCTAGAGATTCCCCCAACTGACTAAATTTTGGAATGCCATTCCTCTTATTTGACAGGATTCAGGCCCTGATGGCTGGCTGCACTCTGTGGGGAGTGCCTTGGTGCCATAGCAGAGACTGTGAAATAGGATCCTCATTTCCTCCTCTGTGGCATTCCAGTGACCAGCAGTGTACCCCCGTGCCCCCCATTCCTGATGACCCACGATGTACATTAGGGCACTGTTGTACCTGTGGTAGGAGACTAACATATGCCCAACCCCTGCCTGTGCTACTCAGCCTGCTCAGCACCCAAGGAATATACTGTCACAGTGTCATTCCTGGGACCAGAGGCTTATACACACCCTGGTCGCACCTGCACTAACTGTCCCTCCAAAGATCAGAGGTGTGCACTTCTGCCACTGAACTGATGATGAGGGGCATAAACCAAGAAGTAACTTAAGCCTTGACTGGCAACGTTGAAAGATTCTATGGACAAAATAATGAATGATGCAGGAAGCATCAAATAAGATGGAAATAATATGCGGATGCACTGCACCCAAAAGAACTAGTCAACATTCCGCCATTTCAGGAGGTTGAATATGAGCAAGAACCAATGGCACTGAAGGAAGAAGTTCAAGCTGCACTGAAAGCATTAACCAAAAATAAAGCCCCAGGAATTGATAGAATGCCAATTGAAATTATTCAACAAGATGAGGATGCACTTATTCCTCTATGCCAGGAGATATGGATGATAGCTACTCGGCCAACAGACTGAAAAAGGTGCATATTTGTACCCATTGACACAACAGGATGCTCAAATTAAAGAAAAAATATCATTAATTTCACATGCAAGTGAAATGTTGCTGAAGATCATCCAACAATCTTGCAGTGGCCCATTGACTGACAGGGAGCTGCCAGGGCTGCAGGTTGGATTCAGGAAGTGTCTTAGGATTAAGGGTACCTCTGCTGATGTCAGATGGATCTTGGTTTCCTGGAAGGAGAGAACACCAGAAACATGTTTACTTGTGTTTTATTGACTGTGCAAGGCATTCGATTGTGTAGAAGTAACAAATTATGGAGAGCCTTGAGAAGAATGGGAATTCCAGAGCACTTCTTTGTGCTCATGCATAACTTGTACATGGATCAAGAGGCAGTTGTACAAAAAGGACAAGAGAACACTGCATGGTCTAAAATTAAGAAAGGTGTGCATCAGGGTGTGTCCCCTCGCCATACTTATTCAATATGCATGCTGAGCAGTGAATCTGAGAAGCTGGCTTATATGGAGAAGGATGTGGCAGCAAGGTTGGAGGAAGGCTTATTAATAACCTTCGATATGCCGATGCCACACTGCCTCCTCACTTGCAGAAAGAGGACGTGAAGCACTTGCCGAAGAAGCTCGAGGCCTGGAGTATGGATTACAGCTTAGTGTAAAGAAGGCCAAAATTCTCACAACTGGGGCAGAGGGGAACATCGTGATAAATGAAGCAAAGGTTGAAGGTTCAAGGATTTTGTCTTGCTTGGATCCAATCAATGCTCCTGGAAGCAACAGCCAAGAGATTTAATGATTCATTGACCTGGATAAACCTGCTGCACAAGACCTCTTTGGAGTATTGAAAAGCAAGGGTGTGAAGTTGCGGACTGAGGTGCGCCTGGCCCGAACCATGGCATTGCAATTGCCTCGTGTGTGTGGAAGTTGGACATTCATGAAGGAGGCCCGTGAAGAATCAGCATGTGAAGAACTCCGGTGCTCGTGGAGAATATCAACAGCACCACCGGCGGCTAAGATGACCAACCCGTCTGTCTTGGAAGAACGTGGCCAGACTGCTCCTGAAAGGCGAGGCCGTGGAGGCTTCGTCTTACGGAACATGCGGCCAGGAAAGACAAGCGCCTGGAGAAGGACATCATCTCTGGTAAAGAGGAGGGGTAGCGAGAAAGAGGACGCCCTCAAGTGGCTGAATTGACACAGTGGCTGGGACACCGGGCTCAAGAACAGGAACCATTGTGGGGACGCTGCAGGCTGGGCAGTAGGTAGTTCTGTGATGGGTAAGGCTGCTATGAGTTGGAACTGACCCGAAGGCACCTAACAACGATGACCTTTGATACAACCTGTACAACAGGAGGGTAATGAGAGTATTCTAAGTTTCCATCAATGGGTGAATGAACAAATCGTAAATACTATGCAGCTATAAAGAATAGCAGGTGTCCATGAAGCACTGTAAATACTATGCTGGTATAAAGAATAATGAGGTGTCCTGAGTGAATCAGGAGGGATTATGCTGAGTCCATCCCACCCCCACATACAACTATTGCGTGGCACTATTATTATGAAAGGTCAATCTGTGTTCTGGGAAATTAATCAGATATGCACAAAAAATGCTTTTGGATAACTACCAGAGATGGGAGGGAGAAAGGGATGGGACATAACTTTCTAATAAGAGACACTTCTAACTTGGGTGATGGAAAAGGTGATTGCAAATCTGGGTGGTGTCCGGGGAACTTGATAAGATGAAGAAAGGCAGGAAGAAGTTCAAGGCAAAAGGTATACTTTTGGTAACTGCTATAGTAAATGCAATTTTATAAAAACAGTAAAGCAACTCAAAGTATAGTTTATGCATTTTGTGTTATACAGGTGAATGAATGCATACATGTGTGTAGGAAGGCTTATGTACGTAAATGTGCATGCATGTACAGATGTCTGTTTAGGCAGATGAACCTTTGTGGGTGCTGCATTATAGTTACATGTAAAAGAAACCACATACGGGAACAGTTACGGAAGCTTTCTAAAAAATAAACAACCATACCACGTCCACCTGTTGCTACTGAGTGGATTCTGCCTCATAGTGACCCTTTATAGGGTTTCTGAGACTGTAAATCTTTGGGGAGCAGACAGCTTCATCTCTCTCCTATTGGTTTAAATCACCAACCGCCATATCATAGGGTGTCGCCAAGGGTCTTTACCAAGTCTGCCTAGACACATCCAAATAACGCAAAGGACTGGTCTATGGCTCAGAGGCTTGCAACCATCAGCCTCAGGGCTCAACTTAGTCGATTGAAGTAACATCATTCCAAAGAGAGGTTCCACACCCTAATCTGGCGAGTAGCATCTGGAGTCTTAAAAGTTTGTGAGCAGTCACCTAACAAGAAATTATCACTCTCTACACATAGGGATAAAGAGAATGGGGAAAATTAAAGGCAGGAAGCTAGTCCACAGGTCTAATACCTCACACAAACCACAGCTTCTGCTAATCTGAGCTCAAAAGAACTAGATCAGCGGTTCTCAACCTCAACCTGTGAGTCGTGACCCCTTTGGGGGTCTAGCAACCCTTTCACAGGGGTCGCCCAATTCATAACAGTAGCTAAATTACAGTTATGAAGTAGCAACGAATATAATTTTATGGTTGGGTGGGGGTGAGGTCACCACAACATGAGGAACTGTATGAAAGGGTCGTGGCATTAGGAAGGTTGAGGACCACTGGACTAGATGGTGTCCAGTGACCACTTTTGACTACTCTGACCAGGGACATAATAGCTGTTCCAGGGAGAATGGGAGAAACAAATGTCGAACAAGATTAAGATTTCTAAAAAAGATTAGCCCCTAAGGACCCATCGAGACTAGAAGAATATTCGAGACCTTTACCCTAAAATTCCCTCTACACGTGGTATTGAAGCTATTTCTGCAGGTCACCTTTCAACCCTAATAGACTGGCTTGTACAGCCAACAGTGTCACCTGTGAGAAACAGGCTCCCTTAAACAAATAACCACATGAGATCACAGGACCAGCACTTACTGGAAGAGCAACATGAGGAGGCAGGGCGGGTAAGGGAAGCAAATCAATGGAAACAGTACAAACAGAATGGAAACAATGAGAATGCTGACACATTGTAAACAGCGTATCCAATGGCATGAACCAATTTCTATAAAAGTTGTTAAAAAAACAGAACCTATTTTTTTGCATAAACTCTCTGAAAACACACAAACATAATATATAGTTTTAAAGAATTGCTGATTTGACTAGAAATGTTGAATCTGCCTTGTTTTTTTTAATAGTTCGGACATTTTCATTTTCTGTGAATTGTTATTAGTTTTTGCCGCACTTTGAATATGAGCACTGATATTGCGAGGACTGCGAGAAAGTGGCAGCCCGTCAGCTGCAAAGATCATTTTCGGTTTTTCTGAAAACTCTCATTTTCTTCAATTCACTGAGTTGAGAGACAAAGATGAAGTCAGTGTATCGAGGTGATGGGTAGCCATCGAATGTTGAGCCCAAAGTGAATTTTGTACATTTGGGGTTTAATTCAGTCATTCTTCTCTCTTTTCAAAGTTAATAGGGCATTTCCACCTATTCGTTTCTTCTTTAAACATCGTTCATACTTGGGGGAAAGGTAATGAGCCAGGAGCCGAGTCCCCATCCCTACACAGTGCTTAGGGCAGCGCCAAGTTAAACCCCGTGCAGCTCGTAGGGGAGGGGAGGCTTGAGCGAATGGAATCAATTTCTAGTAAATTATGAATGAAGCACCGAGTAGTAGTTGAAAGATCAAGTGCATTTACTTAGGAAATCAAAGAACCTGGATCTAAGCGTAGAAAGGAAACAATTAAACAGTGCTGCTCATAAAGAACACTTTTGAAAAAATATCAAAAGACAGCTAGCTATCCAAAAGGGGCTTCCTGAACACCGTGTGCCTGACTCTTCCAGGGAGTCACTTCTTTTTAAAGATGCAGGAACCGGTGTGCCTGTTGAGGCATCTCATCCTTGTTCAAGTAAGAAAGGAGGTCCCCACTCCCTGGCCTGTTGTACCTGTTGCCGAGTCAGTGCGCAACTCATGGTGAGCCTTTACACAGTAGGATCAGACCTCTCGAATCCAGAGCATTTTCATCGGCTGCTTTTCAGAAGAAGCCCTGCCAGGCCTTTCTTCCGCATTTGTCTTAGTCTAGAAATTCCACCAAAGTTTGTTAAGCATCACGGTCACATGGGTCATGGTTGCATATGACGGGCATTGGCTGAACATTGAAACCAGGGTTCTCATGAGAAAGATGAGAATGAATTCTACATCTGAACCTTCAGTGCCCCCTTGTCACTTTCTTGTCATTGCTGTCGGTGGTGCTGCCATCGGATCCATTCCAACTCATAGTAACCCTAAGTACAACAAAATGAAACATTGGCTGGTCAGGCGCCATTCCCACAATTACAGTTGAGCTGATCATTGATAAAAGCCTCTTCACCTTCACTTCTGTGTTTTTGGCCAGAAGTCCTATTGCTATACAACTCCCAGGGTTCTAGGAGAGACTAGGAAAGCGAGGGTCTAATTTGTCCGCTCTCTATCACGGAGAGAGGAAGGGAGCAGGGGGTTGGACTGGGAGTTCTGTAGGCCACTAACACTCTTCCTGCATTCTTCCCCTTTCCTCTGCTACTATAATGCTTACCATCAGTCTAACCTCCTCCAGGAAGACAAGCTCTACTTTTGCTTTCACCCTGAAGGTTCTCTGCACCCTCTGAGCTGGCAAACCCCTTGTGCTCTGTGTCTAGATCTTCTCTCATTAAGTACATGAAGCAGCTTGGGAAGCCCTGCTTATGATGTCTTTGTCTAACAACGTTTACTGCAATGCTTTGTGCATGGTAGGTAGTTTAAAAAATACATTAGAATTCCTTCTCTTACTTCAAATTATTTAGCAAAAGTGAATAAATGCAGATATAAAAACTATCCCCCCATACAGCACCGGAGACACAGTGTGGGAATTGCACCTGACCTGATCCCACCACACCGAGGCAATGCACTGGGGGAGTGCAGCGGAACAGCAAGGGAATGGAGTGGCAAGGTCCCCAGGGAATGCTGAAAGTGGACTTTGGGGCCAGGGCGTGGTGCCCCAACAGACTGGACTGGAAAACGCTTCTAAGGGCCAGCAAAGATCCCTGAACTAACTACAAGCTTTTCTCTTGTGAACTGTTTTGTTCTGTTCTTTTTCAGTGGTTTGTTTTGGTTGTTTTGTTGTCTGGTTATATACTGTTGCTTTGTGTTCCTCTGTCTAGTTTTCGTGCATGTTAGTGACTCCACAGGTCTGTCTGAATAGGACAGGCTGGATGAACTATCTGGATGAAAAACAACGGGACCGACAGTTCCGGGGGGACTTGGGGTGGGGGGTAGGGGGGGTAAGGAAGTGGTGTTAACAAACCCAGGGACAAGGGAAAAACATGGGACCCCAAAGGGTAGAGAAGGGGGAGTGGCAGGCCTGGTGGGAAATGATCAAGGGTAAGGTTGCTTAGAGAAGAGGTATACTCTAGCCCAGGTGGCAATGAAGCATGGTAGTAGGGCAGGAGGAAGGTCAAGGGAGATGGAGGAAAGAGCTAGGAGTCAAAGGGCATTCATGGAGGTCTAGACAAAGACATGTACATGCAAATATATATAGGAGGTTGGGGAAATAGATCTTTGTGTCTATATTTATAGGTCAAGTATTAAGGTGGCAGAAGGACCTTGGGCCTCTACTCAAACACTCCCTCTATGCATGAATACCTTCTTTTATTAAACTGGAACTCTATGATGCTCACTCTCCCGACACAACAGCTGGAGCCAGCATGGGTGAACAAGTAAATGTGGTGAAGAAAGCTGATGGTGCCCGGCTATCAAAAGAGATAGTGACTGGGGTCTTAAAGGCTTGAAGATAAACAAGCGGCCATCTAGCTCAGAAGCAACAAAGTCCACATGGAAGAACACACCAGCCTGTGTGATCGAGTGGTCCCAAAGGGATCAGTTACCAGGCATCAAAGAACAAAAAATCATATCATTGACTGCACACCTCCATGATAGGATCGCTGAAGACAAATGGGTGCATAAACAAATGTGGTGAAGAAAGCTGATGGTGCCTGGCTATCAAAAGAGATAGTGTCTGGGGTCTTAAAGGCTTGAAGGTGAACAAGCGGCCATCTCGCTCAGAAACAAATAAGCCCACATGGAAGAAGCACACCGGCCAGTGCGATCACGAGGTGCCCAAGGGACCAGATATAAGGCATCATGCAAAAAAAAAAAGTTATAAGTGTGTGTATGTATGTGTATATATGTGTATATGTATATATGTATGTGTATATATATATTATATTAAATGAAGGGGGAAGTGCAGAGTGGAGACCCAAGGCCCAAGTGTCAGCCAATGGAGATCCCCTCATAGAGGGGCTTAGGAGAGGAGATGGGTTAATTAGGGTGTGAGGTAGTATCGATGAAGAACACAGCTTTCCCCCAGATCCTGGATGCTTCCTCCCCCCAACTACCATGATCCGAATTCTACCTTGCAGGGCTGGATAGGACAGAGGCTGTACACTGGTACATAGGAGGGTTGGAGATACAGGGAATCCAGGGTGGATGATACCTCCAGGACCAAGGGCGTGAGGGACGATGCTGGGAGAGTGGAGGGTGAGTGGGTTGGAAAGGGGGAACTGATTACAAGGAGCCACATGTGACCTCTTCCCTGGGAGAGGGACAGCAGAGAAGGGGGGAAGGGAGACCCCGAATAGGGCAAGATATGACAAAATAACGAGGTATAAATTACCAAGGGCATATGAGGGAGGGGGGAAAAGGGAGGGAGGGCGGGAAAAAAAGGAGGACCTGATGCAAGGGGCTTAGGTGAAGAGCAAATGCCTTGAGAGTGATTGGGACAGGGAGTGTATGGGTGTGCTTTGTACAATTGATGTATGTATATGTATGGATTGTGGTAAGAGTTGTTGGAGTCCCTAATAAAATGTAAAAGAAGAAAAAAAAAGATAAGATAAAATAATGATTTATAAACTATTAAGGGTACAGAGGGAAGGGGGGAGCAGAGAGGGAGCAGGAGGAAAAAAAAGGAAACCGAGCTGATTCCAGGAACCCAAGTGGAAGGCGAATTTTGAGAAGGACGAGGTCAACGAATGTATAAGGGTGCTTTGCTCAATTGATGTATGTATGGATTGTGATAAGAGTTGTATGAGTCCCAATAAAAAGATTTATTCATTAAAAAAAAAAAAAACTATCCCCCATCAAGCAGTCATCCTCCAAAGCCCCACTGAACTACAGGTAAAACCAAGAGGCCCCAATTCCTTTCACCAGCCTCATTTAGTCTCCCCTCTGAACTTCGGTACTACACAACAGAAGATGTTCCCAATGTCCTACTCACTTCTGTGACCTCATTAGAGGATGTACAGCCACGTGTTGCTTTGCCTCCTTGGACCCAGATGAGTTGGCTGGACGAGCTCCCTGGCCTAGGTTAGGGCCAAGTGTATTCTCTTGACTAGAAAACGTAATTGGAAACAGAGACGGAGGCTTTCAGCTGGTGCTGAGTGATTGCGACAAAGATCACATAAAGCTGAACTCTGAGTGAAAGTCATGACCACCCATACATACAAAATATATTGATTAAAGTCCTATTATGTGACAAGCAGAGGCCGTCAGTTGGTAAGTGACAGGTGGTTGGTTCAAACCCACCAGTTATTCCACAGGGCAAAGATGGGGTCCTTTGCGTCCATGAAGATGCCAGCCGTGGAAACTCGCTGACGGAATTCTACTCCATCATGTAATCACTATGAATTGGAATGGACTTGGCCACAGTGGACTGGTGTCGCGGACCTTGAGATGATAAAGCACAAAGCAGCCATAAGCCGACTATTGTGGACCCTTTATTTTAGGGTTGGGGTGGAGACTGTGCTTAGTTGTATGTAGGCCACGTGGTAAAAACAAAGCGCAAAGCAGAAGCTAAGTTACTAAGAGGAAGACGTGGGCAAACACTAAAAATGATGAACACTCAGCTACCAGCAACTGAAAGGCTGGTGGTTTCCCTCTGAAGAAAAGCTTGGCACTCTACCCCTAAAAGACTGCAGACCCTGAAAGTTCAAGAGAATTCCATTCTAATGACCTGTAGGGAGTTGCTATGAGCTGGCATCAGTGGAGTAGCTGAAATGGATGCACGTTGTTGTGTTTTTAATAAGAGGAAGACATTCTGCAGCAAAGAGAATTAAGCAGGTAAGCCAGAAATTCTGGAACCTCTGAAGAGGAAGATTTGGAGGTTATTGTGCACACAATTCCCTTGGGGATTAGTTATACTACTACAACTCCTGGGGTGTGACTACCTCTATGTTACTGTTGCTGCCCCTGCTGGCTAACACAAGGCATTTGCCATATTCCATGCGCTAGGCTAATCTGTGTGGATTTCAAAGCCTCGCTAACCTGATGATCAGGCACACCTATGGGAAGAAACGGAAGCTCGGAGACAGGTGCACAGCCTAAGAATGCTCGCTGGCCAGGGATATGACTGAAACTTAAATTAGGTTGTACTTTATCAAAGGGGTCGCATCATGCTACCCTGGATCCTTACAAATTCTTTGTAATAAAGTCGCTGTAGAGTTCTGGTTTTAGTTTTGTTTTTGTATTAGTCTGGGTATTTTAAAGAAAAAAAATACACAGAAGCTCATGTATGAGAGAGGGTTTTACATAAAGGTTAAGTGCACATCAAGAAAACATTCCAACCTAGTGCTACCCAAGCCCACAAGTCCAACATTAACCCATGTGTCTGACACCAATCCACAAAGTCCTCCTCCATCTCACAAAACACACACTATGATGCCGACTGCAGGAGGAAAACCGAATCAGTGACCGTGTAAGCTTCTCAGTGCTGGCAGGGGTCTCCACACGGCTGCTCCAGCGCCCAGGACTGCATCGGGGTAGGTCCATGTGGTTTCACCTCAGGGATGTCTTGCAGGAAATGAGCTTTTCCAGCTGAAGCATGAACTGGCTAAGGTAGCGGCACTCTGGTCTGACCATCACAAAGCAAACGACCCAAGAACAAGAAAGGTGAGACTCCCTGAGCCATTTATCCCTCTGCCCTTCAATTAACCCCACATGTGTTTATCAGCCAGGTTGGCACAATAAACCAACTACCTCAGCTTTGTCTTGGGATCAACAGGTACTTTCTATATGCGGTTACTGTAGCTCAGACTGGAGGCCCCTAGATTAATATTTTTCTGTTTTCCATAAAATTACAAGCATTTAAAAATGGGATCATAGCAAAACAGCACCTATCTTAAAATTGTTAATGATCCATAAACAATTTTGCGTGCCAATGTTTATTTCTTGAGTTAGATGATTAAAATTTGTGCTCCCTTCTCTATGAGCACCTGAACTTGATCAGGCGAGCTGGTATAGAATTAATTCAAAAGGTATATAAAACACATACACACCATGCAGTGTCTTTACATTGGGTAAATCCTGTGTCCTGCACGCATACAGACCGTCTTCTGGAAGTATGTTGTGCGCAGGCGCCGTTGAGTCGGATTCAATTAGAGCGACCATATGTCCAACAGAAACACTGCGCGGTCCTGCACTATCCTCCCAATGGCTCTTCTGGTGGAGCCCAGTGTTGCAGCCACCGTGTCGATCCATTTTGCTGAGTGCCCTGTCGAGAGCTTTTTCCTTTCCACTTCGGTTAGCACGAGCTCCTTCTCCAGAGACTGGTCCCTCCTGGAAATCTTTCCGAAGTCCATGAGAGAGTCTTGCCGCTCTTGCCTCACAGAAGCATTCTGGCTGCCCTTCTTCCAAGACAGACTTGCTGGTTCTCGTGGCAGTGCACAGTCCTCTTCAGGCGCATCACCATAGTGAAAATGCAGAGTTTTCTTCAGTCTTCTTTATTTAATGTCCAGCTTTCACATGTGTCTGTGGTCGAAGATTGGTAGAGGTGGTAAATATCAATTCATAACAGCTTTTTGTCAACCACTGACACTAAAACATATGAGAATGTGATTTAAAAATGAAATCTAAAGTAAATACTCAAAATCAAGAGTTGAAAATGATTGTAAATGCTACCAAAAGGGTCGTTGTTGTTCATTGCCATTGGAATGATTCACCAAAAGGTTATTACGTGTCTATAATAGGAAAGTAGATACACTTCTGTCTGTCACGTCACCCATTCCTCCTACACATACAAGTAGGGGCATCCCTAGCTGATAAGGACACTCTTTCTGGAAGATGTACATATAACCTCAACCAGAGGATATGGCTGTAGGCGGTCGCTAACAGCAGATGGGAGTGGGTCTATGAGATTCTGTCATTTTTTGTTTAGAAAATGTTCAGTGACCATCCCTTTATATGTCAAAGGCTCCAGATAGCACATGAGGATTTCAAGTTCATTCTACCTGCCATGTTCTGCTTATTTGGCTTTCAATCAATGTTATTGAGTTAAAAAATTCAGTACCTAAAATTCTCTCAGTTTTTCAAGTAAATGAAACAATTCCACCCTCCGTGTGTTTAGCTGGGCTTTGTAAAGCAGCAAAACCAGCGATTCGTCAATTGCTATAGAAAAAAGAGAGAAGTTTATAACCAGAAAGTGGCTAACATAGTTGTAGAAGAGGGTAAGTCTAGTCCAGTTCCAGTCTGTGGGGCAGATGTAAAGCTGGAGGATTCTTCTGATTTGCATAGTTGCAGGTACTGACACAGCAGGAAGCACGGGGATAAAGCAGGATGCCTACAGGCTATTGAAGGGCAGTTTAGTGGCTGCAGAGTCCAAAGAATGCAAGGTTGGCAGGTCAGAAAAGTCAGAGGCCAAGCCACTGTTGGATCCTGGGGTTAGCAGGCAATATGGCAAGCTTTGGCTCGTGTTCAAAGAACTGGAGGTCAACGAACCAGATGTAGGATCCAGACCCAGCAAAATAAGTGAGCAAGCTATCAATAGCATGTATTGATCTATCAAGGAGGCCACACCCCAGGGGAAACATAATCTGACCTGTGATTCTAGGGTTCCACTCCATCCAAATCTCCCCACAACTGCTTGACTGCTCATAGCAGATCCCATGATGGGGCTGATTACATTATATGAGATCACATCATGGGAGAGGGTTGAATTGCCCAAATACTGAGAATCCTGGTTGAGTAAATTGACCTAAACTGAAGTATCACGCTCTGTATACAAGCTAACATTGTTATGTTTCTGTAGAGAGCAGGGCGTGAAGAGGCAAGTGTGATGGCATAATTGAAATGATAAGTCTTTCAACTCCCAAAGTATCGAAAGGACTCCCCCTCAAAGGTTTGTGATATTTTCCTCCTCTCATGTATAAATAGCATGCGGTCTACAACATGATAGTGAGGAAGTCCTCTGGAGCTTTAATCACTAATGACCTTATCTTCCAACGGTCAGTGAGAATAAACAAGAGGACTGGATTTCCAAGGGGGGAGAGCATTAATAAGGTGAGATTTTAAAATTAATTTTTCAAGTTAATTAAAATGTCCAAAAGCACAATAAAACTGCAGAAAATCTGGCAAGGGAATGGCAGCAGGCCTGATTAATGCAAGTCAACTGTCTTCTGAGGGTAATAGGTCGTAATGACGAGATTATGGATATGGAGGAGCCTGCTAAAGAGAAATGTGATGCATGTGGAATACAAACCGTGTCCCCGTTACTATTTTATAGTTCACAATGGATCTTATTAAGGAGGAAGAGCAGCAAGAATTGCCAGCGAATTGCTCAATAAAAGTATTGTGTAATTAACAGTGTTGTAGCAGCAGCTGGAGCAATGCCTCCCATTGATGTCCCATATTCTCCATTTATTTCCAGTTTGCTAAGCGGGTGCGGGTTCTAAGCAAGAATGTTTATTTACCCAATTACTCAGCAAAGGAGGTAGGAGAGTAAGTAGGAGGTCGGAGTGATGAATAGCCGCTGCATCTGTCCTCAAGGGTCTTCTGTTCAAATAGGAGAGTTAGGATAGAAATAAAATTAACTACAATACAATGAAGATTGGGTTGAAATGTCCCATGAGAGATCAAAAGAGAAAGACATTCTGTGGCAAGAGACAATGATTTATGCATTTGAATAAAGGCACCCACGAATACGTGCCAACTGAGAAGTAAGGAGATGTTGATCTTGGCAAGGTTTTGACAAGTGGAGATAATCAAAATGCAACACAGGGAATCCAGGACAGATAAAACCCTCAGGCCCAATAATGAGAGTAGCAATACCAGGAGGAGAAGGGGAAGGTTGGGGGAGAGAGGGGGAACCAATCACAATGATCATCATATAACCAACCCCCTCCCAGGGGGATGGACAACAGAAAAGTGCATCAAGGGAGACAGTGGTCGGTATAAGACATGAAAAAACAATACTTTATAGATTATTAAGGGTTCATGAGGGATGGAGGATGGGGGAAGGGGGAAAATGAGCTGATACCAAGGGCTCAAGTAGAAAGAAAATGTTTTGAAAATGATGGCAACATATATACAGATATGCTTGACCCAATGGATGGATGGATGGATTGTGATATAAGCTGTAAGAGCCCCAATAAAATGATTTGAAACAATAAAAGAAAGTTCTTAAGTTTTTGTAAAAGATTCATGGGACCTAACGTTACCAAGGCAAAGAAGACATGCTGGAGGTATATTAGGGGGACAGAGAGGAGGCAAAATAACTGAAGCGAAGCAGTGGGTGATCGATCGAGGGAGCAATGTAGATGGTGCCTTTTATATGCAAATATAGGCTGTGTAAAGAGGATGCACAGGTGTTTCAGAGTCATGGTCTTTCGACTGCCCTGGACATGCTTCATTTTAATGAGGACGAACAGTAGAAGTCCTGAGGGGTGCACATGGTTGGTGCGTTCAGCTGCTAACAAACATTGGGGATGTGAGTCGGTCCAGAGGTACCTCCGAAGAAAAACCTGGAGATCTATTTCCAGAAAATTAGCTCTTGGAACCGCTAGGGGGCACAGTTGAACTCTGACCACTGTAGGACCACCGTGGATTGGACCTACTTGACTACAACTGGTATGTGGGATGGTGGGTTGCAGGGCAAGATTCCGGATACAAAAAGACAGTGCTGGCTCAGGAGGAGCTGTTTAAACTTGGAGGACGGAGGGTGTGAAGATGGAGACAGGAAGACGAGAAGGAATCATTAGTTGTGAGTAATATTGCAGGGAGTCAACTGATGGGACACAGAAGAAGGGAAAGGGTCAAAAAGAACTGAAAGAAATTGAGTTTGGCTTACAAGCATGACCAGATGAGGGGCAAACATTTGGTGATGGGAGAGTTCGGGGAAAGAAACGATGGTATGTTGGGCCAATGCTGATCCCACGGACAGACAGCTCCTCTGTGTGCCAGCTCTCTCCCCTGCCCTCCCGAGGTGCAGCAGGAGCTGAGTTCGAGTCAAAGGTCACGCTCGCATCCCGTGACCATACTGGGGTGAGGCACTTGAGAGTGTGCTTGTCAGATGGCACCCCTTGGCCTGAGGTTCTTCAGAAACGTTCAGAGTTGGATAACATCAGGATTTCAGAATCGTTGAGAATGGAGACTGAGCTCATCTGTCTCCACCATGAAGACAATGTTGGTGAAAAGCTTGGTCTGTGGCCTTGGGTCCTGTGGTAGTCACCTAATCTGGTGTCAATTTAAGGATTAGGAGTGTAGGGGTGGAGTCTGGGCTGTCAATAGGCAATGAGACATCTGTGTGGGCATGGCCTTCTCCTGAGAATTCTGGGAAAATGGGTACTTCCCTCTTGGAGACAGGAGATTCTTGGAGACTCTCTACTGACAGGGCTGACTTCCTACAAGGCATCCCAGAGGAGATGCCACATGGATGCAGCCCTGGGAACTGGAATGGCCATGTGGAGACCCCTGCCAGCGCTGAGATGCTTCTACCACCACTGGCTGTGCAGCCACTGGCCTGTGATCGTTCTGCATTTGGCATCATTGCATGTGTTTCGTGAGTCTGAAGAGGACTTTATGGATTGGTGTCGGACATGGGGGCTAATATTGGACTTATGACTTTGGACTGGACTGGGCTGGGATGTTTTCTCAATGTTTAATTGCTCTTGTATCTAAACCTCTTTCTTATACACATATGTGTGTCCATGGATTTGTTTCGCTTGTCTACCCAGACTAACACAGGTCCTGAAAGGATTCTGGACTCAGGGCCAAGGGGCACACTGACCTGCAGTTCTGGTTCTCTTCCAGCGTCTTATCATTGTTATCATCATCATTATTTAGCATTAAAGAAGGCAGTCTAGCCGTCTTCTTTCATTGGGTTTCTAAGGTTTCTGGTTATAGGTTCTGGTTTCTTATCCAACTGCCTTTGCTTCTGTCCTGGAAGCTGATGGGCACAGAGAGCCCTGAAGCACCCCAGCCATTTGACTTGCCCAGAGTATCATGAAGCAGAACCACTACGATGGAAAAGAATCATCAAGAAGCTCGAGCTGGGTCAAAGACAGTTTGGAGACTGGAATTCTACAATGGGCTCAACTGCCTTGGTGGTGTGTTCAACTCTCCTCGGTCCTACTTAGTTCCCAGTAAGACCTACCATTTCCAATGTTATTTCCCATCCTATCCCTGCCTCACTCGCTTCACCAGCACCGGCCTAGTTTGGGTCCCTGCCTTCTTTAATGAGGGACCATTACAACCTTCCAACTGGCTCCCGGAACTCTATCTTTGCCTCTTCCAAGACACTCTGCCCTGCAGTGCCCATTATGCTTATTGCGCGGATTCTCCGAAGTCTAGATGGTTCCCAGTTGCTCCTGAAGTCAGATTTAAAATGCTAATCTTGGACTTGAAGGCGCTCCACTGGTCATTGCCCTCCTCAGGTGTCCCTGTCACCTGCTGTGACCCTGCTGTGTTGCCTTTGTTGGTAAGCAGCTTCCGTGCAGTCTGTGTAGTGCTTGCACTGGCTTGCACAAGTTGCAGCTTGCTGGTGGCCATCTCAGCGACATTGCAGGCATCCACATTGTCTTCTTTCTAGTATGCCATTTTTCTTCCTCTCTCCACATTACACTTCATTGTCTCTCAAAGAAGTCTTTTTGTTGTTGTTGTTGTTGGGATCAGGTAAGCTACTTCTTAGCCTGGATGGCGTGTAGCCTCATCACCTTACATGGAGATGGATTCACATTGAGGTTACAATATGCATTTTTCTGTGGGCCATGGCTCTCATCCTCTTGTTACTGTTTTCTTAAGAAAGGCACACCCTTCACATATCTTCTCACTGCATTGAGCATTGTCCCTTTAAAACCCCAGTCAAATCCTTGCTGTCATGTAGATTCTGACTCACAGTGAACTGCTTCTTAGTTTCCCGAGTGTATGAGAGCAGAGCACTACAGTTTCCTCCCACTGAGCAGTGGTTGAGAGCAGATCTCTGACCTTTCGGTTCACAGCGGAATGCTTAACCACAGCACCACCAGGGCTTCCACCGCCCTATTCATCCTTTTTTTTTTTTTTTTTTGCTTATGAAAGTAGTCCTACATGGTCAAGTTAAATCTCTTCCTAACACCTATCCTAGTGATATACCTTACAGAAAACCATAGCTTTTTTTCCCAAAGGGCACTTGAATTAAAAAAATACAAAGTTTCATTTCCAAGTAAATATGGAAAATGCTGGATGGAGCAGAGTTAAGCCAATTTCTTTCTGGTATATGACTTAAAGATTATAGTAATGTGTATGCTAAATCTCTAAGAAGCGGTACTTTATGACCCATCAGAATGAGGGCTAGCTCTCTGCTGAGGGGTCAAGTTCTTAATTGATTCTTTTTATTGGAATGAGATGTAAATTTCAGGTCATCAAGAGCTAGAGATGGATCAAAAGCAGCTTGCTGGGCTTTTTATTTCCCACACAATGCATGGCTAACTCCCAGCTGGTATGAGTTGCCCTCTGCCCCAAGGTCAAGGTCTTCATCTCTCAGAAGTGCTTAGGGCTCAGACCTCATTCCATCTCTCTTTGGGGGGAGGGTGGTAAAAGAGGCCTTCTTCCTGCCAGCCCACCAGGGCACCCACCCTTCAAAAGGACATATGCTCTTCATCTTGCTGCTTTCTTCCCATCAGGCATTGCAGGCAAACTCAGCTTCCTCACCTCCTCTGAGGCACTCAAATCAGGGCCCCTCCCCCTGCCCCCACCTCTTCTTAACCGTTTGCCTTCCAGGTGACTGGTTCTTGGCGTGCAGGTGGACATCAGGTGAGAGGCAGGCTCTGAGTCCTGCAGAGATGGCGGTGGGAGGATTGTTCTGGAATTGAGGGTGGTGATGGTTGCACAACGCTTAGGGAAGTGATCCAACTAGTGAAATGTGTCAGACATGAATTGGATGTCGGTGAAATGGTTCAAAATAAACAAACTATTAAAACACACACACACACAACAAAACAAACAAACCTAACAACAAAAAACACAAAATAAAACAGAGAAACCTCTGTTGAGGATAAAGCAGGAAATGAGAAAACCAGGAACACATTTAAAAGGGAACTCTACCTTAGCAGTGGGGTTTGTGGCCCTACTCAGCCGGGCTTCCTTTCTTAGCAGTGCTTTAGAAAGGGAATACTAGGAGGAGGGGGGCACAGAGGACATGCAAGCTATTCGTGCTTTGTTCCCTTGATGTACAATCAATATATTGTTTATTTTACTTAGTTATTTTAAAAAGCATTTTATTGGGGGCTCGTATGCTTCTCACAATCCACACATCCATCCATTGTGTCAAGCACATTTGCACATTTGTTGCCATCATCATTCTCAAAATATTTGCTTTCTATTTGAACCCTTGGTATCAGATCCTCATTTTTCTCCCTCCCTCATGAACCCTTGATAATTTGTAAATGATTATTTGTCATGTCTTACACTGCCCAATGTCTCCCTTCACCCACATGTTTTTTTTAATCATTTTATTGGGGCTCATACAACTCATCACAATCCATACATACATCAATTGTGTAAAGCACACTTATACATTCATTGCCCTCATCATTCTCAAAGTTCGCTTTCTGCTTGGGTTCCTGGAATCAGCTCCTCATTTTACTTTTTCCCTCCTCCTCCCTCCCCGCTCCCCCCTCCCTCATGTTTATTTTATAGGTTTACTGTGTTCCCTGTCCACCCCAAAAACATGCCCATTTCCCCCATTTCCCCATGCCCCAGGGGAGTACAATAGCCTGCCACCCCCCTTATCACCCCCGTTATCTTGAGGGGCCTGCTTGGGGTAAACATTGGGGCTTCTGTATCTTGCTCTTCACCTAGGGATTGTCTTTCTGGCAGAGGCAGCTAGCTCCCTCTATCGCGGTCCCTTCCACTGGCCAGGCTCCTTGAATGGCTGTTGCCCTTCGTGGCCCCCAGGGACACATTTTCTGGCCCCTTCCCTTTAGAACCCCTGTGGCTACGCACCGGGCACCTGGATCTTTCCTTTCTTCGCTTTGCCTCCACCTCTGTAAAAAGCCTCTTCCTGTTGTTCAAACCTCGTAAGCAGGCTGAGTTGAATCTTATTGCTTGCTGGACCCGATGGTCCGTTATGTTTTCAGGACAATTGCACAGATCCTTGTGGCGCTTCATGTACACAGCACAGGAGAGTGGTCACAGTTCCTGGTCCCAGGAAAAACAGATTGGGCTCTGGGTCTCAGGCCCAGAGAGAGCTTTTCCATGCCCCTCTCAGACAGTACTGCACTTTCCTCACCTGTGTGACTGCAGACATGCGTCTAGAGGGACTAGTCTTCCCCCAATCTATTTTGTAAATCCCAAGGCCAAAGCGCCATCAGATAGTGAGGAACACCTGCAGTGGTGTCTTTCAGGAGACATTTAGGAGGCTGACAGGAGCCCTGCTGGAGCCACCTGGCCCAGTGGGTGTCAGCAGTATATTTTAAAGAAGCTTCTTAGGAAGCAACTGTGTCTCACTCCTGGAAGACAAGAATGCCACCACTAAACGACCACTGCCGTGCCGTGCCTTCAGCAGCTGCGTTTCTGACCTTTAAAAGCCATGGACTCCCTGCCTCCCCCACCCCCACCCACCCCGACCCAATATTTATTGTGGACAACTGGAAAGTACAAAGAAGAACATACACTGATTCAGAAGTCCATCATTGGAGAAAATCGTTGCAATTAAGGAAATCTCCTTGGTGAAACAATGAAATCTCAAATTAGAGTCCTGTCTGTTCATCCTGTATCTGCCTAAATGAACATTTTCCATAGGCAGCAACATCCGTCAACATCATTAAAAACAGGACTGTGAAAAGAATTCTTTCAAAGAACAAAAGGGGTTCATTCATTTGTATCTGTATTTTTTTGTATGCAGAGTCACTTAATCACAAAATGTAAAAAATGAATACAAGCTGGTTTGTGTTTTTGCAATTGAGGCCATTCCATAGGGGACAGAGGCAAAATGAAAGCATCCTGAAATCCCACCCTCAGAAAGAATTGGTATTAATACCCCAGTGGTTATCTTTCCAGATATTTTCCTACATAGAAGCACGTGTGGTCTCACAGACATAAATACATTGTGCGTGAGGCCGGTCATCCTTGTTAGATGCTAGTGGCAGCAGGAGTGTCAGTACCTATCTCACTTTAGAGACGGTAAGGAGAATGAAGACTGGACTTGGGCCAACTCTTATGAGGTGGTGGGCGGTCAGACATACCTCCACTCTCCAGTCCTTTTCCCGGTTCTGGGGAATACGGGTCACTTGCCTTCTCTCCATGGTAATCTCTATTTCTCTTCTGGGTTTGTTAATCTGCTGTAACAGCCACACAGAATCCACAAGGCCATACTTACATGTTAGTGATTTATTAAGGACCAGGGTACCATTTGGGATTAGGATCAAGAGGTTACACAGCTCGGGATCGGGATCAGGAAGCATGTAGGTCTAGCCTTTTTCGGGGGCACAGCTCTCCCAAGTCTTCTTGCCAATGCTGGCCTGTTCTTGGTGCCTCTGGGGGTCACTTCCTGTTGGCCTCACTTCTTGTTGGTGTCAGCGCTGACACTGGGTCTCTCTGAGTCTTCAGTTCAGTGCTCGGAGGCCCACTGCCTCTACTTCGCTCTAGTTTTTTTCACACATAACTCATCTGCATAGTAGGTACAGCGGGGATAAAACTCCCCTCATTTGCATAATAACTTCACAGGACAGACTTCAGCCTAGGACCAGACAAGGAGTACCCAACAAAGTCATTTACAATTTACCCAGGAAATGCCAATAAATCTGGCAAAAGTAACATACCCTCTGGCGTAGACATCCAGACAAAAGGTACCTCACCTGTGCAAAAGGAAAAAGTTGATTAAACTGTTTCTCCAAGGAACCAAAGCAAACAGCCATATAAAAGAACTTGAGAATTTTATTTCTGAAATTTTTGTTCATATAGTTTGTATTTTCTGATTGGCTCTCAATTTTTCATAGTGACTGATTAAGTTGTATTAGGGATATGGTCCTGTGAGAAAGGCCTGTGCCAGCCCTAAACTATGTTTAAAAAAAATCTATGGATAAGCGTAGATTCCCTTTTTCATATTTTATTTTCGAATCCATCTGGAATTCATTCTGGCATTAAGGAATTACGCAGTAAGGATCTAAATTTACCACTCCCCCACGAGGCTAGCTAATTGTTCCAACATCTTTTTCTCTTTAGTTTGAAATGCTAGCTTTGGGATAATGTATGTAATGTTCCCATTAATGTCGTTTTCTAAAAGGTTCTGAATTGCAGTTGTCCCTTTTTTCCCTCTTAACCAATGAAATTTAGAACAATGTAATTCCTGAGTGGTTGGTTTCATTGTTTGCTTATTTCTATGATATTAATCTATTTAGATCTGGTTTCACTCTGCCATGGTAAATGAACATGGTTTGAACTATATGAGTTGGAATTTATTAAGGTTCTTTCTTTTTTATATGGTTCAACTTTTGTAAATATTCCACTTGTAAATGCTAAAAAGAAGATTTTTCTATAAACCATAGATCTCTCTCTCCTATAGAATTTCTATCCCTGATAAGTAAGTCTTTGAACTGTTTTAAAAGAGGGATTTGAGATTTGAAACTTCATCAGTGAAAGAAAGCAATCCTTTGACCTGTAAATGACTTAATTTATTGAACAGCCACGCCATTGGAGTAAAGTTTTCAGATGATGTGTGATTTCACTTTTTCTCTAAGTGTTTTTTACTTTGAACAATCTTGAGTCACTGCATGTTACATCTATTGTTTATAGAAGATAGCTGATTCTGTCTTTCCACCAGTGATGACTTGATGCTCGCTGTGCATTTGTTACCTTGGGTTGCTTTGTCTTTGCTCTTACGTCATTTACATGGTCGCAGGTGTGTCAGATGTGCTCAAACACTTATCTACGTCCTTACTTCGTCATATGACAAACTGGGCGTGCGTTCACCTACTCCCTGGACCTTGTTGTTTCATTGCTTTTACCAAGGGAACATGGATGGACACGACAGTGGTCCGTTTTGAGCAGAGGCTTTAAAGGCACCATGCATTTGGAATAGTCTTTTGGGCTTCTGTTTCCCATATCAGAAGAATACTGTCCCTTTAACTTAGATCTTGCAATAGGAAGACCCATGGAGTGCTCTTGCTATGTCCCTGCATCTCATAGAGGGCCTTCCTCTGCTTTGCTGCCCCTCCGCTTTACCAAACACGATGTCCTCCTCCAGGGACTGGTCTCCCTGATGATATTTCCAAAGAATGTAAGATGAGGTTTTGCCTCTAAAGAGCACTCCGACTGTCCTTGTTCCAAGACAGGCTGGTTTGTCCTTTCAACGGTCCCTGGCCCTCTCAATATTCTTCCCCAGCTCTGTCATTTCAGCGCATCGATTCTTCTTCGGTCGTCCTTATTCAAGGTCCAACTTTCACCCGCAGACATGAGGTCTAGGACTAAGAAGTAAATGTTTGCTGTGATAAGTGGTTGAGTTTTGGTTTCTATCCTTTATGCCTACCCTTTATACATCATTCTTTACCATCATGTCCCTCATGTTTGCTGTGATAAGTGGTTGAGATTTTAGTTTTGGTTTCCATCCTTTATGCCTACCCTTTATACATCATTCTTTACCATCATGTCCCTCCTTCTAGTCCTTCCACCCAGAGTGAAGTGGCAGCTGAAGTGGAGATCAGGGCCAACCAGCCACGTCTGGCGTGGGGGTGATGACTCAGTAGGTTTGAGTGACTGCCCATGCAGAGGGAAAGTCAGAAATGTCTTGACAGGAATGGGCATCTGATTGTGTACTCGTGTGTAAGGGGAGAACATATGTGGGAATCAAAAAGCACGAGTTCGAGCGGTCAGATTTGGCTGGTGAAAATACACGGTACGATCTGGAACATACATTGTTAGTTGCTGCAGGGCCCTGCGAACAATAAAACAAACACCGTGTGAAAAATACATTTGTTTTTATCAACTCAAATTTAGTTGTCCTCCTTTATTTATCCGCCATCCCTATGTAGAATGAACTGCACAGTGCTACGAAGTTCAGAGTTGGACAGGAGCTAGGAGTATTGGTGTGAAGTTCTCATAGTTTTCAAAAAACTTCTTAGGAAAACTTCCATTATCTTTCAATTCCATTTTTCCATGAGCTCTTTGAAGCTCTCTGATATATACATACAAAAGTAAGTAAAAATAATAAAAATTTTTGTTGCTAGATTCCCACTTCATGCATGCACAGGTCTATTCTAAACATGTTTAAACATGTGTCTGTCATTAGTGGGTGGCTGCAGACATGTTCCCTCAGTAACGCATCTGTCTTCATCTCGTTGAGTGCCATCAAAAGGAAGAACTCAATAAAACATGGCTTCTGATGGCTATTCTTGGCTAGTTAAATTCGAGGCAGGCAGGTGAACTCAGAGGGCTATGGTGAATATGCTTTGGGATTCTGAGGGGTAATCTTGATAGATTATCTCAAAGGACACAGTTTGACCCCGGGAGCTTATTAGGAAGAAGTTTAAGAAAATGGAAAACTTCATAGGTGAGAAAAATGCCAGAAAACTTGAACCAAAGAATTTTACCTCCCATCAATACAATATACCTGCTCATTCTTCCCCCAGGTATAAGGACTATCCTTTAAGAATTTCACTGGGAAACCTTATCCCACCCATTCTGCAACCCTGATCTTGTCTCTTTATATTCATATTTTTGTTCCCCAAATTCAAATATTTAAAAGAAACAAGATCTGAGTTTTTCAAGGATGCAACCCTGTCCTTTTGACGCAAGCATGGTGAATTCTTCGGGAAAGAGTGGAAGTGATGAAAACTCTACCATCAGAAGTGTAAAGTCATAGAAGGAGGATATATTGAGATACAATAGCTTCGCATGTTGGTATTTTATTTAATAAAAGTTTCTATGCTTCTGTAGTAATACTTAGACGTGCCATCGTAGAGAAATATGGAGCTGAGGTGTGTGTGAGATGTAACAAGTCAACTTGACTCATGGAGATCCCACAGGACAGAGTGGGAATGCCCTTGAGTTTGGGATGCTGTGAATCTTTATGAAATCAGGAAGTCTCATCTTTCTTTTGCAGAGCTCTGTCCACTGACAGGCCCTGGGGACAATGACTCCCTGGTGGCTATGCACACAGTCATTGCTCTGATCTTGGTTTCTAAATAAGACTCTACCAAGAGCCCAAGGAATGATGGGAATCGGGGGTTCTGGGACTTACTCCAATATTGTGTCAAGCAAGAGAGAAGACAATACCGTTGGGTCAGAGTGTAAGAAAATGTACCAAGAGTGATTTGAAACACTGAAACCCATTCAAAAGGGCACCCTCTGGACAATTCTGGGGTAATTTAAATGCCAACAAGTAATAATCGTACTCAGTACTAACTCACTGAATAAAATAGAAACCTTTCAGTCCACACCAACTGAGATGTAAATAAATTGGAAGAAGAGAAAGCTCTTCCTCACCAGGGAGAACGACGGTGATGGAAAAAATCATTCAGCAATTTTCATAGTAATAATTAGCACAGGCAGGAAATATCAATGGATCAAACACCAATGTGTGATAGTGTGGTGAGACTTACAGTTGTTTCAAAGTATCTCACTACAAGCTATTTATTAATGACAAAAGAAAAGAAGTTTTGCTGTGGAGACATGTGGCAGAAATTGCCTTCATGAAATGATCTAAGCCAATCACCAGTAACCATGGCAACGAATGGGTGTAATGGGCCACCCAGCATCACCTGTGAGATTTCAGACTAAATGAAAAACCTGGGTCTAATCAATCAACAATGCTGGACGAACCCAAATAGAGACATTCTTTACAATGACCGGCTTGTAATCTTTAAAACATGTCAGCATCATGAAAATTAAGGAAACAAACCACCAGGTGAAACTGAAGACACGTGGTGAGTGTCCAGATTGGGGTGGGGGATGGGGGAAGACCTGGACTGCGTCTTGACATTATTTTTTCCAATAGTCTGACTGTAATGGTCAGTGTTTGCAGATGCATCGACCTGGTGTTTGTGTTTTCGTATGGCATCTTCCCCCACTCCGTGTGCATTTGGGTCTGGTCTGCTCTGGTTTTATGTATAACTAAGCAGTGATTTTGCTTTAGGACCAAGTCTAGTACTAGAAAGTCTTAAAAGCCATTTTAAAATGACAACCAACACACACATTGCCGTTGCTTTGATCTAACTCTGTGAGCTTACATAGTTCACAGTAGAACCAGCGTTGATGTTTTCAGTGACGGTGACCTTTCAGAATCAGGTAACCAGACCATTCTTCCACAGTTCCTCAGACTAGATACGGATCACCATCATTTTGGTTAGTAGCCAAATATCAACATTCCGAGCTTACTTCAATAACAGAGACAAGAAAAACCTTTATTTCTTAACAGTTATCACACCTAAAGGTCCAGGGTTCAGGACATTGATGCGTACTTTTTGAGAACCTAATTTAATTCCCCCAATTCTAACACATCAGAATTTTGTTTTTCTTAGATTCTAGATTCTCATAATTTTTCAGCACAGATATTGAATAAGTTTGGTGAAGGTATACAACCTTTCCTCATTTTAAACCACGCAGTATTCTTGTGGAATGGAATTCCCATTCTTCTGAAGGTTATTTATAGTTTGTTATGATCCATCCAAAGTTGAATGTCTTTGTATAGTCAATAAAACATAAGAAAACATCAAAAAAGAATTCCCCACACAGGTAATAGTTGACTTAAAAATAAGAACAATAGAAACAACAAGTCCTTTGTCATGGAAGCCTATTGACGAGGCCCCTATTTGTTAGTGAGAGTGGGACTGGGCACCAGAGGATTTCCTTGGTGTAATCTTTCTCAGAGAAGCAGTTTGTCAGCTATTTCTTCCATGGTGCTGCTGGGCATATTCAAACTGCTGATCTTTAGGTTAGCAGCCGTTTGCAAACTGCAACACTCAATCCAGACCCTCCAAGTCAACAAATCTAAGAAGTCCCTTAACTAAGAGACATTGACTGGCTCTAATTTTGGTCAGTGGATGGGTCCCTGGGCCCAGTGGTTCCCTATGTGTTAGACCTGGGTCATGACTGACTCTAAATTCACCTTTGTAACGGGGAGAGCCTGGTAAGACTTTGGGGCCCTGAGTACTAGTCAATTCAGATAACGGATCCCGGTAAGTTTCAAGTGTTCCCATTTCTTACTGCACAGTTAGTGACCCGAGTATATCATGAGAAGTCCTTCTGAATACATTTCCTTGGTGTTGTGAGGTCTTTTCTTAAGGGGCTTAGCCTCTCCCTCACTGGTTCTGGGTCTGAGAACTAGCGGTAAGTCCAGAAGACTGGCAACGGGATCCTCACTTCTTATTTGAACAGCTGCCTTTAAAGTCTTGATCATCTATCCTGATTTTGTTTCTATCCTTCAGCAGCTTTACAGCACCCTTGTTGACTGCCCATCAATCTTGCCCCCAGGGCACCATGCTTTCGTTCCCATCTCCATAGCTCTCAACGGGTCCTTGGCAGCCAACTCTGACCTTACCGCTCATTGTGATAATTGGGCACACCTGGCTTCTGATGGTCCGGCACTGCCATTGGACCTCTATTATTTTAAGAGTCTGTGAAAATGACCTCTTGTAACTTTAGGAGGAGGAGAAGGGTGAATCATTTTCATTATCAACTGCCCAGGGCAGATTCCTATTAGGCAGAGGTCAGGAATACTTCCTCTCTCTAACATTTTTATAATCCGACACCAACCATCCCTGCCATGGCACGCTCCGCCTCTCTGCGGGGCTCAATGATTCATCGCGGCGGCCATGCAAAACCCACAGACAATATCCACAATTATAAGGTCAGTTTTAATCGGCTACAGTTCAGGAGCAGGAACACTCAGAACACAGCTTCTTGGTCGGGACAGCCTTTTCTCAACTGTGCTTATAGCCAGGCCTCTCTGACGCTCTGCCTCTTGGCTTCTTAACCCCTCAGCTTCTTCCCTCCTTGAGCAAGTGCTACACAGCTCTCTATCTCTACCAATAAGTGTCCAGGGGCACCCCACTCCACCAGTAAGCTCCCTACCTGAAGCACTTTACTCTTTGTTAGCGCACCCACTGAAGGCAGATGGGAAATCCATCTGCCATCTCAAGCTGGTCTTATGATTCTGATATCCTTACTTCTCTGCCTCTGCTTACCAACTGGTGTCATCTGTGGTGTGACCTCTCTCATTGTCTCGTGGGTCTAGGAGGTTCTCAGCATAGGACTCCCAAATCTAAATGGCACAATCCACCCCCAGCTCTTCTTGGTGACGAGTTTCCCCCTTTCTACCTCCGAGATGGCTTCTTTTAGGCCTTATGGGATGATAAATCGACCAATCCTCTTTCCAGGCTTCCATTTATCTTTTTTGGCATGGTCTAACCTCAAAAGGTGCCGTGCACTTCAATTGCATTATTAGCAAGCTGCCCAATCCCTTTGGTGGGCCACGAGCACCTTCGGTGCATAGTTCACTCCTTTGGTGAGGGTTAGAAGACCATGGCTAGAAAAGCAATCCATCCCACTGTCTACCCTACCATTGCCACTGCTTCCCAGGAACTCTTCGGAAGCTCCTATGCCCAGCCGGGGCCAATACAGAGCTACCACTTACCTCCTCAGCTCATGCCACCTGCCAGGGCCGTTCTCACAAGCACATTCCCTACCTTTTAAAAAAAAAGGCTCCATGTGTGGCTAATTCTTAGCTAATGGTGGGCTTCCAGACTTTGGGGGCCTTTGAATCCTTTTCTAGATCATTTTCCAAATCAAATTTGACCCTCTGAATTCATTAGGCCATTCACCTGTCCATCACAGTGTCTAACCTTCTGAAAGCCTTCCATCCCAGCAGCGTGCTAGAACAGTCGGGAATATTTGCCACGGTTTGCGTATCATGGGAGATGGCTCTTCTGTGGATATTCTCTCTCGTCCAACCGTGTGTGACAGGCCCTTCCTGGCTAGTGTCCTTGAATCCCATCGTTAGTATTCTATGTATCCTTCCCAACTTCTGCTGGGATTTTCTAGCCGGGACTAGAACCTCCGTTGAAGTATACTCTCTATCTTCCCTTAGCAAGCTCCTGGGAAAACCCCACCAACATGACACGGGCCAGAGTGAAGTGGCACCCGCTTGCCCCACCTCCAAATGCACAAGTTGTGAGAAAGACGAAAGTTGTTATTTTAAGCCACCGGGTCCTGGGGTGATTTCTTATACGACATGTATAACTGGTTGTGCCGAAAAGCGTTCCCACAGCGAGCCTGACTTCTTTCTTTGGAAAACCTGCTTTTAGGGGTGGTCTCTGTCTTTGGGAGTGTCCTCACTGTTCCCAGAGCTGGCGGGCGTCTCCTGGTACCCAAACGGTCCGTACACAGACGAGGCTTTTGTGTCTTGCCGCTGTCCTTCTCGTAGTCTGGCACTGGGGATGTGCCACGCAGAGGCTGCCTACATAACTAGCCTCTAAGAAGAATCTCTGAGGCTGAGTCTCTTCCACGCTCTCCTGGTTGGCCACAAACTGGTGCCGCACCCTGGGAAGTAAGTGCGCCCTGCGTGGCCCCGCTGGGGAAGGACATCTGGAAGCTTGTGCCTGCCGCCTCTTGAACTTTGTCCTATGCACCTTTGTCCTTAGCAGATTTGCTTTCTGTCCTTCTGTTGTCACACATCATCATCATGAGTATGACCCCATGCTGGCTCCTGTCGGCTCACCTGTGGAGCATGGATTCCGGGAATGGTCTTGGCAATTCCTGAGCCGCTCACAGGGACAATCTTGGAGGCCTGGGGATGACCTTCAAGCAAGTTAGGGACCACTATTCTTTAAAAAAAAAAAAAAAAAGGAGAAACACATTTAAAAAAGAAAACAACAACCCCAAGCCCCTACAGAGTAACAAAGTAAAACCGAGCGAAACCTCAAAGAGAAAGAAGAAGTATTGAAAAGAACAAGTATAAAATGGGTCAAGAGGAAGATCAACTGCGAAGGTGTTCAATGTGAACCGAACTGCACCTGCCAGAGCCTTCTACAGCAAGGCTCTTCATGTCCCTGCTCCGTGGCCAGAGCTGAAGACAGGTCTTCCTTCGGAGATGCCTGTGGGGGGCCTCAGACCACCAGCCTGTAGGGCTGAGTGCATTAGCCGCTCACACTCCTGAGAGACTGACTTGCACATAGAAGGTCTTTCGAAAACGGTCCTCAGGTGGGCGCCTAGGTTGCTGGCAACCCCCAGATTCTTGCCGCACCACGTTCTTTCTTTTCTGCCGTGCTGCGTTGCTTCTTTAAAGCATGAAACGTGCATGTTTGCTCCTCCTGAAACAAAAGAGCAAATTGCTCAGACTCTGCGTCTTTATTCAAAGTCTTGAGAGCGCTGTAGAACGGATGCGCCTGTGGACATGGGGATCTGGCATCTTTGACCTAAGGAATCCGGGGGCTCCTGGGATAGCGAACGCGGTCCCACAACCTCTCCGGGGCGGAGGTATCTGCCGGGCTGTGACTCGCAAATGTGTAGATCCACACCCAGGGAGTGTGGAGCCCACTGAGAGTCTGTCTGTGTTTCCGTCCAGCTCCCAGCTTGGTGCTGACGCCCCGCCTCCCCCCCCCCCCCCGCCACACACACACACACACACACACGTCCACAAACAAAACAAAGCAAAACTATTCTTGCTACCGCAACTTGATGCTGGTTTTTGAGGGATGAAGCACGTCCGCACTGGGTCAGATGGGAAACTATCTTTTGCCAAAGTTCCTTCCCTTCTGGTTTTTTAAGGACAAGGTCAAACGAGACAGGGCAATGGATGGCTCTGCAAAGACAAGTGTCAGTCATTTGGCAGGCACATGGCTGTACTGGGGCGTGTGTAGGAAACCCAATCCCAGATTACAGAGTTCCCAGGAGACGTCGGGGTCATCTTGGGCTGTGTGTGATAAATGCTAGAAATTGCTCCAGTGGCAGCCCTCTGGGCACCTGTCCTCAATCACGCCACCCCTCTCTGTCCGTGTGCTGTGCCGTGTGCTGTGTGGGCCCTGCGGAGGTGCTGTCCTGGGCTTGCCTGCCCTGCCACACAGGGCCTCCCTTCTTGCAAGTGCTGTCTGTCCAGACTGGAGCTCCTGCTCTCCCCATTCCCAGCCATTATTTAGGCTTCAAGGTCAGGTCAGGTGGCAGGGACTGGAGCAGGGCCAGGCCACACAGCGGGCACTGGCCAGGGTCAAACCGGGATAGAGTCCCTGGGAACAACAGGAGTCACGATGACCTTGGAAACTGAAATTGGCTTCGTCCTTACCAGGACATCTGGTGGCCTTAGCTCAAGTGCCACAGGCTCCCCGTCCCCTCCCCTACAGTGACTTTCAAAAGACAGAGAGAGAGAGAGAGACCTAACATGCAATCAACTGAAGCCTCCTTTCCTCCTGCACCAAGCCACAGGGCCAGGCTCGCTCAGCCCCTGCCCTTCTCCTGCCCGCAGCCTGTTCCTTGAAGGACGCTTGCTGCTATTTTCGCCCCGAGGGTTTGCAGTTCCATGTCCCTTTGCTGTTTTCATTTCAGTCACAGCAGCACAAAGGTTGGGGGCTAAACGCCTGCCCCACCCCCCACCCCCACCCTCTAAAAAGACACCCTCCACTCCACAAGAAGCTACAATTTCTGGGCTGACAGTTCCATCTATTTTTAAAAAATTATTATTTGCCAGCCTATCCGCCCCGTTATTTATTTATTTATTTGTTCTATCAGGTAATAGCTTATGGTACTTACCCAGCACCAGCTGCTCGCAGGATGCCAAGAGCAGGTGGTCTGCGAGGCCTCTGATGAATTGCAAAAGACACTCACCAGCTGCCGACACCGTGTGTAATGAGCAAACCTGCAAAAATCTTTATTTTCAATTGGATTGTACCTTTAAGTAAGCAAGGGAGACAGCCAGCCTAACGACAGACCATGACCAACAACCCACATAAACAGTGTGCAAACACAAGTGATTAATGTACCAGTATTTCCAAACATCTAAAGCTAATGAGTCAGATTTAGTAGGGTGCACAAGAGAGGGGGAGAGGAGTGTGGGGGAGGAGAGAACAACTTAATGGGCCTTAATGGCCTTTAGCTGAAGCCTAAGAATTCTCCCGTCTTCCAAGCCCTGGCCGCTGGAGGTGGTAAATGCATGTCCTGCGGGCCCAGGAAGCCCATTGTCTGTCTGGCCATCTAGCTGGGGGGGAGGGGACACAGTTCCATTGGAGGGTAGGATGAGGGGAGCAAGCTGGTGCCCACCACACCCTCCAGTGATCTCTGATGGTATGCGGGGATAATGGGTTACAAAGACAGACATTAATAAGGGACTAGAGAGGGGGGAGGTTTATTAATTTTTCAAGTAAGTTAGGAGGCCCCAGGGCCTGGTCAAAGTGTAAAGAATGTGGTGAGCGATGAGGGAGGGGCTCTACTGATTAATGGGAGCCGCGGTCCTCCGAGGGCCATAGCAATAATGATGAGATTATAGAAGAACCGACTGACGACATTGGCGACGCATGTGGAATAAAAACGGAGTGTCCGCCTTCCTCTCTTGGATGCGCATGGCACATTTTTATTAAGGGAGAACAGAGAACTGCCGGTGGGAAGGCAAGCGCCCTTTGCCTCGTCTTCGGGAGAGAAGGGCCGAGAAGGCAGCGTGGCCAGCCTGGGGGGAGCGCGGCTCGGCCTGTCCACAGGGTCCCCTCTGGGCTGTTGCCTGGTCCTTGCCCACCACCCTCACAACCAGCCACAGCTCACCCTGTCGCTCCCTCCCGGATTTTCCAGTCACTTTCTCCATGATTGAAGTTGTCCCCAGCTGACTGCTGGCTTTTCAAGGAGTGGGAAACTGGAGAAAAAGAAATCTGAAAAATGTCTTCCCTTTTTTTAGAAACTGCATAAGGAGTCCTGGCTACGTAGCAGAGTACCCATTGAGCTGTTAACTACAAGGTCATGTTTCAAACTGACCAGTCCCTCCACTGGATGCAAACACGGGACAATTGTGAGGACGGCGCAGGCCCATGCAGTGCAGCCTTCTGTGGGGCGCAGGGCCACTCTGGGCCAGAACGGCCCTCACGATGCCTATCAACAGTGGCTCTGATGGAAAACGGTGGGACTGTCTGCTCTTCCAGGGCCCCAAAGGGCAAGTGTGCCCCACCCTAGCTGAGGCCCCCAGGAGTCAGAATGGAGCCAATGGCTGCAGGTTTGGGGTTCTAAAATTGCTATGAGCTTCTCTCTCTTGGTGCGCTTGTCTTCTGGGCTTGCGTTCCTGGGATGTCACTTGGCTGCCCTGTGTCCTGTCTCGTTTAGCAGTGGCAATGTGAACAATCCACCCTCACCTTCTGCATCAGCTCAAAGCTCTGACTGGGTGAGGGACAGGCGGAGCCGGCTGGAAAGGTACATTCCAGGACTTCCAGAACCAGCCACGGGTCTGAGTCAAACAAACAAACCAACAAACAAACCACATCCCCCAAACAAAATTTCCCAAACTGTCACTGGAGATGGGAGCAGAATGCCTCATTGTTCTCGCATAGCAACTGGGGGATCCCAGCTGCCGGTCTCATGGTTAGCGGCCCACTGTATGATTGACTATGGGCCCCGACTCCAGGGAGTCTGGTCAGCTGCCTGGAAGCTGTCTTTTTAAGGAGCAATCCGTAAAAGGTTCTGGTTCTGAGGTTAGTCTTTCCCAGACTACAGTTTGAGGAACACATTGAAAGGGTAAGGGCTCCTCTTGAGGTAGGCCTCCCATCCCGCTGAGGCCGACACCTCACTCCTCAGGACTGGTTCACGAGGACTTGAGGAACTGCAGGCAAAACCACAGTCCTCCCTTCCCTTGAAGGGGTCACTGGTTAGCTCATTCTTAGACAGCGACATCTTAGGACACTGGTTCTCACAGGGTTCATCCAATTCATAATAGTAGCAAAATTAGAGTTATGAAGTAGCAACGAGAATAATTTTATGATCTGGGAGTCACCACAACATGAGGAACTGTATGAAAGGGCAGCGGCATGAGGGAGGCTGAGAACCGCTGCCTTAGGGTGAACGAGTTTAGCAGGTGGAGTGGGTCTATCACTGGCAGGTTTTTAAGGACAGCGTTTTGAGATCAAGTTTGAAAGGAAGCAACAAGAGAGCAGAGGAGAGCAGGCAGTGCTTCTTGGGAAGAGACGACATGAGCTTTGTCAGTCGGGGGAAGGAGCCCTGGTGGAAAAGTGACCTACTTATTGGCCTGCTGATTGCAAGGTAAGCAGTTCAAATCCACCAGTCACTCTCTGGGAGACAAATGAAGCAGTTTACTCCTGTAAAGATATTCAGCCTTTAAAACCCCAGGGAGCAGGTCTGCTTTGTTCTAGAGGGCCACTGAGCCTCAGAAATGACTCAGCGGTAGTGGATTCTCCATGCAGGTGGATCAGTGGGGAGACAGATACAGGTCTTTTCTCCAGGCGGGGCAGAGAGCGGAGCGGGTGTGGCAATGATGAAGCCAGTGGGTTGCAAGCTTTGGGGAGTTTTTTGGGGGGTGGGTGGGTAAACAAACATTTTTCCCCAAATAAAAACTAAATGGAAATCCCAATATAAAGAGCAGATTAAAGGATGATTTATTAATATATGGTTTATTATTTCAAATGTGTAACCGTCATCTTCAGTAGATCAGTGAATTCTGTAAAAGAAGCCATTTGCATAAGCAAACAAACAGAGGACATTGTGGGACACAGAGAACAGTCATAACCTTCAACCAATTGCGGCATGCTTTCCTCCCTATGCGCCCTTGCAGACGATCGCAGCTTTTCTGACAGCTGGCTGTGCAATTGTAGGAGATGCCTCCGTCAAACTGACGTGGATGCTTGTGTGAGGAGGAGCAGAAACATTACAGCATAAGTTAGATCGCTGCTGAGATTGAACAGGAGCTTATATTCCTCATATAGGAGGGTCACTCAACATGCACCCAGGTCTTGAGGCAGGAGCTATAGTCACTGATGGCACGACGCACCCTGGCTTAACATGGCACCAACCAGAAGCGCTCGCACCACGAGGACGCCCTGAGCAGGTGCGGAGACCCTGGCTCGGCATTCCTCTGAGAGGCCGCCGCACACCGGCGCCTGAATGGCCCACGGCGTCAGTGCCGTTACATCCATGGTCATGCACAGCCCCGCTTTCTCAAAACCGGTTCTGTAACGGCCCACCCAGAGGCACTTTTACTAGAAACCACCAGAGAATCTTTATTTCCAGATCTGTACTAGATGATCTTCTTGTTTGGTCTAAGTTAACAGTGAGCTCAACCTTGTCCTAGATGTATTTTTTCCCCTGGGGTGGCTAGCCTGGTTTCGGGGAGATTCTGAGAGAGATGCCAAGCATATGAGATACATATTGAAATAACGAGATGAACATAAAATGGAGGGGGCGTGTAGGATTTGAAGAGCATAGGCCTGCGGCAAGACTTAGCTTAAGACACCATGTCACCGCAGGCACTGAGGGTGCAGCTCGGCGTGAGGGGAGCTCTCAAGTCCTCTGGGCGGACGGTGGATTTTCGGTCGTCCAGGTCCCTGCGCAGGAAGCTCCAATTAGAAGGGAAAAGAAATGGGGAAAAGTAAAAGTGAGAAAGGAGGTACTCCAGAGAGAAGGAAAGAATGAGTTAGAAATGGCTGGATGGGAAAAATACAAAGCCTGCCCTAGTGCACACACACATAGAGAGAGGATGGGAAGGTGGAAACATCTGGAAGGGGGAAGTGAGAGAAAAACCAGGTCAAGGAAATGGGAATATCGGCAAGGACCTGGGCAGGGGGACGGGGTGGAGTCCAAATTTCAAGCAGCCCTAGAAGGTCCTTTCTTGAACTAGTCCGTGAGTTGCATGTGTATTGCTCTGGAAAGCAAGCAGGCTCTCAAAGGACCACGGCTTTGAAATCCATTGTGGCTCCCCCACGGCCAGGCAGTTCACACAGCTTCAAAACCGGTCCTTCCACTCTCGTTTCTCTCAGCCTGCTGCTCCCTGTGGTCCCCCATCTCTTCTCGGCTCTCTCCCACTTAGCCCACCACGGCCTGCCTATCCAAGTAGAACTGACTTTCATTTTCCTCAGGTTCACACTGTGCATACAGACTAACCCGCTTCCCGCCACTCCAATGGCCCGGCTCCAGCTCCCAGCACCTCTTATCTCTATGGTAACGGAAGACACGATCATCATCTGGATTTTGCCTCCGAGAGTTGGTCCGTACAGAAGATTTGCCTAGGGTAGCTTGTCCTTTTGCAGTTCACCGGGATGCCTGGGGAGAAGCGCTTCCCCCGGCAGAATGGCAGGCACTGGCCCCCAGATGTGGGCACTTGGCACGTCTGAGCAGTCTCATAAAAATATGATGTAATTAACCGAGCCTCAGCAGCTGGAACAACTCAGCACCTTGCATTGATTTTCCAGGCCTCCGATTTACTTTCAGTTTTTTAACTGTCTCTGGTGACAGAAAATCAAAGGGTTCGAATAGTGTGCTTGTAGGCCAGGATGCGGGGTCAGCATTTCCTTGAGAAACCCTGAGATGAATCCGGTTATGAGCACTCGATCATCCCCGTTCACTCCTAAATTACAGCTGCCTCCTCAATGCTAAGAAACAGCAAGCTATTTTTGACAATTAAAAGAATCAATTGTGGTATCTTCAACTTTGAGAGGAATGGCTTCTGTTGTTTTTGCTGTTATTTTGGTTTTTAGAGTATGAGACCAAGGTAATATGGCATGTGTCTACTTAGGCTTTGGGTTTAGTAGGACGTTGGTAGAGACACTTGGGTACAGTGAGACAAAAGTCCTGCATTCTCCTTTCCTACGTTTTGAGGGTCTGGAAAAGCTACCTGGGGGAGCCAAAGAGAGAGATGGCTTCTACCAGTAATTTTCAATTATTAAAATAAAGGCAAACCAGGTCCCCCTACTTACTTATTTATTCAAGAACTTTTAGACAATGACGGTTGGGTTTTCTTAGTCTGTCCCTTTCTTTCCAACTGAAAGGCAGGTGCAAGTCAGACTCGGGACTGCATTTTACTTCGATTCCTTACAACACTGGAGAAAAGAGACAGAAGGCTGGGCTTGGGGTGGCCAACAGGTGGACAGCTGAAATCAGCCTGCTCCCCATTTCCTTTCATGATATGCATCAGGCTTCTTTGCTCTTGCATTTTTCAAACTCACTTTCCTGGGCAGATCTCCTTGTCTTGGCCATACAGTGAGGACTCATTTTTCTTTGCCTTTTTATTGATTGGATTAAGCTACCTATAATAATGAGGGAAATAAAGAAAAGGGGGAAATGCTCATCATTCGACCACTGAAGATTTTCCTGCTTCGGAGTAACTGCTTTGGGCATTTTTCAGATTCCGGGTCTTGATCTAACTTTGAGTCAAATGGACAAACAATGTGGTATGTTGCTTTTTCACTTCATGTGTGTCCTGAGTAGTTTCCCATGCTATTGACTTCAGTAATTTAAAAAACATTTTAATTCCTGTCTGAGCAGCTGGGACAGTTTAGTTCTTCACATTGATTTTTTATGACCTCTATGGAAGCGGAGATATCACATTGAACTGTTTTTACATTTTTGGCTGAGCAAATCTATTTTTTCACTATACGAAATCCTATGGTAAGTGTCTTTCTACATTAATCTTTTCCATATATACGATACTTTCTTTAGGGGAAATTGCCAGCAAGGGAGGGGTCAAAATGCATGACTATTTATAATTCCTGATACTTCCTCTTGCTTTGCAAACAATTGTGTCACTTCATATTGTCACCAAGGATGTTTGAGGAATCCCGCGTTAAAGGGGTCTTTGCAGCTGCTAAATAAGTGGGCAGAGAGTGCTTTGTGTTTGCATGAAGCCGTAGTGGGGTGATACTGACAAATCTCCCGGAGATAAACATTATGAAATCTGAAGATGCTCCCTTGTCCGTTTCCTGTAACTCACAGAAGTGACTTCATTACAGCCATTTCTTCTAAGTGTGCCATAAAGTGTGAATTCTTTGCCTCGCTAGAATAGTCTATCCCATCAAACCTCATAAAAGTGATTGGTGCCCCACCCCCCTTCAGTCTGGCGGTGAATTTGAAGAAGTTATGGATTTTTCTCCCAGGATACTTGGAACTGGTAGATATTCCCTTTCCTGAGGATAACACCTTTGGAAAATAGTAAAATGCCGATTTGAAAGAAAGTCCATTTTCTGGGGAAAGAGGAAGAACCCAGAGAGATTGAGTGAGAATTGTACCACAGAGTCCCAGCAGCAGATGTTCAGGGTGTTGAAAGTCCCATCAGAACAGCTGCAGAAATGTAGAATCACATCTGGGTGTGCGACACGGCCGCATCATTACCTACCGACAGCAACACAGCCAGATGCTTCCAATTCGTTTTAAGGACCAAGATCCAGTTCTGAACCTGTGCGCATCGCCACTTCCCCACCAACGACTTATCAATTGCGGATGCAGTTCACGGAAATGCAGCCTGCGGGGCCCCTTAAGGGCAGAACCTTCTACTTCCAGCAGGGAACGTGGGAGCCCAGCTGCGGGTATACCGGGCCACCACGCCCGGTCAGTCTGCTGTCCGACTGGAACATTAACCAACAAAGCCCGTCCAGGAGAGGCCTCCTGCTGCGGTGGTCATGGGTGTGGGAGTTTCCTAGGGTCTGTTTAATGTTCTCATTAGTTCTTCCAAATCTCTCTCCCCTCTCTTACCTGTGTGCATCTTCCTCCCTCCTCTCTCCCCCTTCTCTCTTCTGTCCTCTCCCCATTTCCATAATACAAGTTTCCTTACAGGCCAATGAAACAACGGGATGCTCACGGATGGTAACACATGGTTCTTCAGACTCTGGAATGACAGCTGGGACTTGGGAGCACAGAGTGATTGTGTCATTCCTCAACATTCACAGCCAGTCAGAGGGGGCTGGGACACCGGGGAAGCTTATGAGGTGTGATGAAAGAGAAGATGATTCTTACTTCACTGTCTATGACGCCAGTGGCTAGTCTGGAAGCAGGGTTGAGTGGCTCCTGGTGACACGGCTTCCCTCCCTGAATGATCCAGAGTCAAAGTGGGCAGTGCAGTGCACAGACCCCAGGAGGAATGCTCAGTTGGTGTTTGAATCGTACCCTTCGAAATATATCAAGGGATAGAGTTTGCTCAGGAGTAGCCTGTCCACATCCAACCCCACAGAGTGAAGGGAAGCTGACCAGAAACATTTGATGAAAGAAATGTTTAGATAAGATTGATTATCCCAAGAAACAAATCATGGATAAGATTTATAATTTCTAATTTTAAATGACTCTTCACCTTAAAAATGCTTAATGTCACCTAACTGTCACATCCTTAGACTTATCTTTGGGAAAAGGGCATGGAGGCCAACTCTGACCTCCTCTGAATTCACGAGTCGAAAGGAGAATCAAATTCAATGTCAGCTCAAGTCCGATTCCTATGAGGTGAGAGTCAGACATGCTTCCACCTTCCTTCCTCCTCTACCAATTTTAACATCAACTTGACCTTCATCAAACACTCTAATCCATTTGCAATGGCCGCATAGAACTCACAGACAGTGTGATTGTGGGTCTTATTAGGGATGTTAACAAATTACAGTTTGGGATCAGAAATGCTCAGGATACAGTGCTTTGGTCAGGACAGCTTCTTCACAGCCCGACCCATAGGGAGACCTCTCCCTGGCGCCCTGATGCAGTGAGAACCCTTCCCTTTCTCCACTTCCTGCTTCTGAGATGGCTCATTTCATGCCCAGAAGGGTGTAAAATTTGATCAATCCCCGTGTTAGAGTTCCACATTTTTACAACCACAATGAATCCTGTTAACAATCACAACACTCACAACAGAATCATATCATCCCACTGGCATCTCTCCCCCTTGCTCTTACACAGATCCAGAGGAAGTACATGCAATCTGTTTGGGTCCACCCAGTGGTTTGATGGGAATTACAGAGATTATGGTGTCAAGAGCCTTTTCACCTGTAACTGATTTAAGGGACTGACACACTCTCTTGCACTTAAGGCTGAAACACCTTAGAGTGAGAAGAAGCAGATGACTACTCTCCCAAGGTTATGGAAAGGAGGCTCTTAATACTTTGGTTCTGATCTCTTGCTTTAAGGGTGACCAATGAATGTTGACCCATGACTACCATATATTTACAGTTTTACGCTTGGTTGTTGTTTTTATGATGTGGTGTTAATCTGGCAGGCATGATTCTGCCTTTCTCATTGAGTGTTATTAAAAGTTTTGCCCTATCCCAAACCATCATTGTTCTTGTAAATCACATCCAATCACTTAAGCTTTAAATCTCTGCAAGCCAGAAATTCATGTATTGTCTGAAAAGCCAGCCGATACATGTGCAATTTCTTTTTGTCAACAGTGTTTTAAATTCTGTACTATTGCTAAATTAATTATACTCTCCTCTCCATAGATTGATAGGCGTCTTGGTGGCATCGTGGTTACATGTTGATCAGATAACCACAAGGTCAGTAGTTTGAAACCATCTCGGGAGAAATATGAGAGTTTTTACTCCTGTAAAGAGAAGGGTTGTAAGGAAGGGGATCACACGTCATCCCTCTGGTTCCTGAGTGCTTCCTCCCCCAGTACCATGGCCCGATTCTACCTTACAAATCTGGCTAGACTGGAGAAGACACATTGGTACAGATAGGAGCTCTAGACACATGGAATTCAGGACAGATAAAACCCTCGGGAACAGTAATGGGAGTAGTGATATCATGAGGGGAGGAGAATGGTTGGGGAGACGGAAGGGAGAGAAAGGGGGAACCCATCACAAGGGGATGAATAACAGAAATGTGGGTGAAAGGAGACAACGGACAGTGTAAGATATGAAATAGTAACAATATATAATTGATCAAGGATTCACAAGGGTGGGAGGGTGGGGGGGAAAAGGAGCTTATACCAAGTACTCAAGTAGAAAATGTTTTGGAAATGATGATGGCAACATATACAAAGATGCTTGATACAATTGATGAATGGAATATCAAAAGAGCTGTAAGAGCCCCCAATACAAATGATTTTTTAAAAAAGTTACAGTCTCAGAAACCTGCAGAAGCAGTTCTCCCTTCCCTTATAAGGTCACCAGCAGGCAGAACTGACTCCGTGGTAGTGAGTTTCATTGCTCAGTTTGCTAGTTTTTATCACTAGAATTACCTTATGCCCATGGGGATGCATTATAATGTTCTCTATCATAAAATAAGGGTGTCTTTAAAGTGAACCAGAGACATATATGAATCATAGCTATAGGAATAGATTTTGGGCTCACACTTAATTGTAGTCCTAACCAAAGAACAATTAGTTGTAATGAGACATCAACTAAGTCCACATGGCAGACATACTTCAGCTTGTGTGATCCAGTTCTATCTGGAGGAAATGGTCTCAGAACTTCAGTTGTGCACACCCAGTTTGCAGAAGGCTGTGGAGGAGAGTGGAACCCCCAAATTCATTTGCAGGGACCCCAAGTAGATGAAGCCTCCAGCGAATCCCTTCTGACTAGAGTGGAGGGGTGTGAAGAGCCTGGCTGTCAGAGGGAGAGCAGGGTAAAGTCAATTATGGCTGATGTCATGTTGTTAAAACGTAACACCTTACCATTTGGTGTCCCTTTTGATGCATTTTAAAGTTATTTCCATTTTAAATAATTTCTGCTTTCTATTAACATTTTCTCTGTTTTGTCATTTGTGTGTATGTTTTGTATGGTTTTCTCTGTATGGAATCAAGGATGGGTAAGTCTATAGCGAGAATAACTGGATTAATATAATTACCTAGGGCAGTGGGCCTCAACCTTCCTAATGCCGCGACCCTTTAATACAGTTCCTCATGTTGTGAGGAACATAACCATAAAATTATTTTTGTTGCTACTTCATAACTGTGGTTTTGCTACTGTTACGACTCAGGTGACCCCTGTGAAAGGGTCACGCAACTGCCAATGGGGTCACAACCCACAGGTTGAGAACCGCTGACCTAGGGGCACAGGAAGGGAAGGTGGGGGAAATAAGGAGCTAACAAGAATACAAAACAGAAAAAAAAAGTTCTGAAATTGATGATGGTGGTGATTGCCCAACTCTTCTCAGTATGACTGAACTAGTAAATCATATGACATGTAAATTATAGGCCAATAGACCTACTTTAACAAAAGGAGCCATATTAAGTAAATCATTGCAGCACAAGGCACCTCTTCTTATAACCCTTGTGCGTCAGCATACCCGTGAAAGGATGTGAGCCAGTCTCTTCATGTCTTGATCCCCCCCCACTTGTTTTGTTATTGTTATGTGCCAGTGAATTGGTTCCTCTCCCAGTGAGTGTCCCCAGTCCTGTGCATCCTCACGACGTTCCTCATGTTTGAGCCCATCGATGCAGCCACTGTGTCCATCCCTCTTGTTCCAGGTCTTCCTCTTTCTACACTGCCCTGCTCCTGTACCAAGCAGGATGCCCGTCTCCAGGGACTGCTCTCTCCTGGCAATATGTCCAAAGTGTTCGAGATCCATTCTTACATACCCAGAGTTTTCGATACTCATTTTCTGAATTGTCTGTCCCTAAAAACTCAGTAGGTTATACTTTAGGCTGCTACTGAAAGATCAACAGTTAATACCAACCAGCAGCTTCTCAGGAGAAAGATAAAATTGTTTTCTACTGAATCCCCTGCCCCCCCCCCCCCCCCCGCCGACCAAGGCCCAAGGCCATATGCCTATGAATGGGAGATTGTCCAAGGGTATGTGTGTGGGGGGAAGATTATACTTGGATGTTTTCAGGAGTTATTGATTATGTGCTTATCTGGCTCTACTAGAAATATTAAATGTTTCTCTTACCTAGTTTTAGGGATTTTCCCAGAAGGAACAGGCTATATTGTAAGTCATTAGCTTGTTTGACTGCAGAGTTGGGGCCTTATGTAGAAATATCCTAAATCCCACTCCAATTTCAGTTAGTAGGTTCAGAGGCAAATATTCTCAAGGCAAAAGAATCAATGTAATTTTTTTTAAACAACAAATCATTTTATTGGGGCTCTTACAGCTCTTATCAAAATCCATCCATCCATCCACTGTGTCAAGCACATTTGTACATATGTTTCCATCACCATTTTCAAAACATTTTCTTTCTATTTGAGCCCTCGGTATCAGCTCATTTTACCCCCTCACCCACCCTCCCTTCCTCATGAACCCTTGATAATGTATAATTTTTTTCCATGTCTTATACAGACTGCTGTCTCCCTTCACCCACTTTTCTGTTGCCCATCCCTCTGTAAGGAGGTTATATGTGATCGGTTGCCCCTTCCTACCCCAACCTTCCCCTTATCCTCCAGGTATTGCTGTTATCATTATTGGTCCTGAGGGGTTTATCTGTCCTGGATTCCCTGTGTTTCCAGCTCTTATCTGTACCAGTGTACATGCTCTGGTCTAGCCAGATTTGTAAGATGATTTGGGACCATGATAGTGGTGGGGAGGAAGCATGAAAGAACTAGAGGAACATTGTGTGTTTCATCAGTGCTATACTGCATCCTGACTGGCTCATCTCTTCCTGTTACCCTTCTGTAAGGAATGTCCATTTGTGTACAAATGGGCTTTGGGTCTCCATTCTGCCCCTCCCCCTCATTCACATAGATAAGATTTTTTGTTCTGGGTCTTTGATGCCTGATACGTGATCCCATCGACATCTCATGATCACACAGGCACCGATGTTATCCTTCAGGTCAAATTGAGTTCATGGATAAAGCACTGAAGAGTTATCCAACACAGTTATACACAATTGTGCAAATAATTTAAAAGAACAAGACAGAATTTTTGAAAGTTTAGGTACGATTTTAGAAGAAAACCACAGATAGGGCTCTCTGTCTGTCCATGGGGTTGATACGCAGACCTGCAGGACTCCAGGGAGCCCAGCGACCTCGACCTTGGGCTACGGTCCTTGAAGCTGGACAGTGCAGAGCCAGCTCATCTCCAGCTCAGGTTCTTTTTGCCCTACTCTTGCAGATGCCAGCACCTTTCTTTTAGCGTCATTGTTTTTGTTTCTCCCTCTTGGTTCAAGCGAATATCTTTTCTATGTAATCTTAAAAGAAATTCCTTTCTGCCTGAGGCCCCAGTGCCTATCTTCCATGTCTGACACAATAGTGTTGGTATCTTGCTCCCCTCCCCCTCCCCGGGGTGTCTTATCATGGTTTCTACCATAAATCTTCTTGATTATCTATTCAACCACTCTTCGTCTCTTATCTATCTATCTATCTATCTATCTATCTATCTATCTATCTATCTATCATCTCTCTATACCCATTTGTCTAGTTTTATTTTGATATTTATTAAGTTAATATATTATTTTAAAATATTATATAATCTTAAAAAAATCAGCACCACCAAAAGGCTAAAAATAAAAAAAGCATCGATGAGTCCTGACCCCATCCTCCAGTCTGTCCATTGGCAACTGCTTCTATCCCTTTTCTTTTGTGCCTATTTCTGAATAAGGTGCTAATATTATTCATTCTTGGTTTATCTATTTTAGACATTTCCTGTTTGCAGATGAAGCTTTTCTTTAACCACTCCTTTACCTTCTCTTTTTCTTCTCCACAGTTATAGTTCATTAGACATATAACTACGTTCAAGTCAACTTTAGCTTATGACAGCCTCATAGGCAATAGTCTGTCGTTTGCCTCACAACCACTGACAAATATGCGTGCACATTCGCCGTCATTATACCAATCCAGCTCGCTGAGACGCTCCCTTCCCTTAGGAAGCCCCAACTTCCCTAAACATGGTCCCCTCCTGATGACGTGTCCAAAGTGAACCAGACAAATACCTGTTGGACCAAAGGCCCAGCAAGCAGGTCACAGACATTGATCACCAGACCTCTCTTCCTCATCTGTCCACCATGGGTGGCTTTGCTGGGATTTGAAATCTTTGTGGCATCACAGGAACGCATAGACTACTTCATATGGAAAGTTGACAGATGGGTTAAATCACCATGTAGGGTTCAAGTTACTGGAGTTATGTAAACATTCTTTGCTGCAAACTAAATAACCTTTACTTATGTACATCTCAACACGCACCCCCAGCAATTAATAATTGTGCCCCTCCCATTTGCTTAGTATTTAGTGAAACTATCACAATTTCCCACAACTCCTCAGATAGGTGTGCAAAATACTTCTAATTTCTCTTTCCACAGGTCCGATGCATTGGCTACTCCACAGCTGTCCTGACCATTTCATCTCCAGTCGAAGTCTGTTATCCCCAGGTTCTCTAAATCCTGGGTTCTCTAAATCCTGGCAGTCTTGGTTGGTTGCTCTTCAGGCTTATTACATTATCTTGGGGTTCTTTTTCCAAGTTATCCTGGGAGCTATTTTCCTCTCCCTTCTTTCCTGGATTCCGTTTTTCTTTTCCTTGAACCGAAAAAGACTTTTGGTGAAGCACTAAGTTCAGTACTCTTTTGAGAATGGGTGTATGGAAGATATATTTTCCTAGTCTTTGTATATCTGAAAATTTAATTATTTCATCTTTTTACTTGATTAGGAGTTTACTTGGTATAGATGGATATTGAAATTTTGGGTTTTTTTGTATAGATGGATATTGAAATTTTGTTTTGTTCAGCTCAAAGACATTGCTATATTGTAGATTCAATTAGTAAGAGGAATGATGAATTTTTGTTCCCTATCCATTGTGATAGGCTTTCCTGTCGGTTCACTTAGAATCTTTCCTTTCACAGGAGTTCCAAGATTTCAGTTTTAAATAAAATATATTAATTTCACTGTGCATGTTCTAGAACTACATGTCACTTCTGAGAAAATGAATTGTCTCCTCATTTTCTTCCTTTGGAATATCTGCTATTGGACCCACTGGACACATTAGATTGGTCCTATGATTTTATTTTCTTTCTTGTTGCCCATGTCTTTGCTCTTTTAAAAGTAAATTCCTCAACTTTATCTTTAAATATTTAACTGAATATTTTAACTTTGTGGTTATTATGTATTCAATTGCCTAGTTTCCTTATTTTTGTACTATGACCTATTTTTCCCCAGTATTACACTTAAATTTAGTGACCACCTCAAGAATTGATTTGTTACATTGAACACTAATGACCTAAGACCAGACAAGTCATGCGATGACATCACAACACTGTACATGAAGAAAACAAAAGGTCTTTAACAAGAAGTAAAAGAAAACAAAAAAGACCAAAATGGATGTGCAACATGACTCTGAGACTCATTTGTAAATGTGTATTAGCTAAAGTGAATGAAAGAAATGATGGCGATAAAGAGCTCGGCAAGATTTCAAAGGGAACCATGAGAAGAAAAATAAAGTCTTATTATCAAACGTGCAGAGACTCAGAAAACCAAACGGGAAGAACCATCTCAGCATTTCTCAGACCGAGAGCATTGAAGACAAACTTCAAGCCACAGCTTGCGATACTGAAGGATTCATTAGGGGAAATATTTTTTGTTACATATTATTTATTTAATTAGGTGTGTATGTATATGCAATTATTTCTATCATTTTATTGGAGGCCTTTACAAATATCATAACATTACATAGTTCAATCACATCAAGCAGTTTTGTACAATTGCTAACACAGTCAATTTCGAAACATTTTCTTTCTTCTTGAACTCCTTGATACCAGCTCCCCTTTATCCCCTACCTCCCCCTGTATCCCCTTGCCCCAGGAACCCTTATGTATGGATGCATGTATGTATGGTGCATCTTACACCATCCAGTATATCCATTCGCATACAATTCTGCTGTTCACTTTCCTCGAGTGGGGGCACAAAGCATCGGTGCTATCAGATAGGGAAAAGTTTGAACGATGCAAGAATCATCAAAGGAAGATGGAAGGAACACACAGAACTCCAAAGAATCATGGATGCTCAACAATTTGCAAAGGTCATCAGAACTAGTGGTACTGAAGGAAACAGTCCGTGCTGCATTAAAGGCATTAGCAAAGAACAAGGCATGTGGAATTGCTAGAATACCAAATGAAATGTTTCAACAAACTAATACAGCACTGGCAGTACTTGCTCGACAATGCCAGGAAAGTTAGAAGACTGCTCCCTGGCCAGCTGACTGGAAAAGATCCATCTTCCTGCCAATTCCAAAGAAAAGCAATCCCATGGTGTATGGACATTATGAAACAAGGCCATTATTATCACTTGGCAATATAATTTTGCTGGCAACAATTTAAAAGGGTGTTAGCAGTACATTGTTAGGGAACATCTAGAAATTCACGCTGGATGCAGAAGAGCACACGGAATAAGAGTTATCACTGCTGATATCAGGATGGATCTTTGGCGAAGCAGAAGATCTCTATCCTGGATAACATGGCAAAGAATTAGAATTCGGAGCATATCACTGTGCTCACGTAGAGCCTGTACATGGACCAAGAGACAATTGTGTCATCTGCACCCGGGGTAGTGTGGTTTCAAATCAGGAGAGATGCGCCTCCGGTTGTGTCCTTTCATTTTTTTTGTTTTGTTTTGTTATTTTATTTTATTTTTTATTTTTTTTGTCCTTTCGTTTATCCAAGTAGTTCTACAGTGTCCTCTAGGGCTGCCGAAGTCAGAAGAGACGTGATGGCAGTGAGCTTGCATTTTGAGTATGCTGAGCAAATCATCCGAGAAATATGGAATAAGAAGACTATATCTCCAAGAGAGTAAGACTTATCAACAACCTGCAGTGTGCAGATGACACAACCATGCTTGCTGAAAGCAAAGAGGACTTGGAGCACATGCTGATGAAGACCAAAGACTACAGCCTTCAATATGAGTTCTACTTTAACATGAAAAAAACAAGAACCCTCACAATTAGCCCAACGAACCATACCGTAATAGAGAAAAGAGAGAAATTTCCGAGGATTGCATTTCACTTGACTGCACAAGCAATGTTTATGAAAGTAGCAATCAAGAAGCCTGCCTGTAGTTGTTTCATTTCCTTTTCTCAAGAGTTTGAAATTCTGTACCATTACCTAAATTAATGACACTATCACTATAATTATGCTCCAGGGAGATGATAAATAATTATAATGTTCTCTATTATAAAACAAAATAATAATAATGCCTCTAACATGAGCCAAGACATACATAAACCATCGATATTTGAATGAATTTTGGTTTCAAACTTAATTTGAGCTCCAATATAAGAACAATTAGTTCTAATGACATGGCCTTGGTCTATGCTCAGCCTCCTGAGGAGATCATGGCAAATACTACTGCTATAGCAAAGGGTGGTGAAGAAATCAGATGGTGCCTGGCTGTCAGAAATAACAGCATGTGGGGTCTTACAGGCTTGTCTTAAAGCAAGCCATCTAAGTAAAGTATCGACAAAGTCCACATAGAATAAGCAAACCAACCTTTGTAAGCATTACAAATAATAAAATCCAAAATTGATGGAGAGTATGGTATCAGAGCTTACATTGTGAACACTTGATTTGCAGAAGGCTGTGGATGATGGTGGAAGTGCAAAATCCACCTGCAGGGTCCCCTCAGGGATTAATTCTCCAGGGAATCCCTTTGACCATAGTCAAGGGATGTGAGGAGCCTTACTGTCAAACAGAGAGTACCGTAAAGTTGATTCTGGCTGATGTAGTTAAGTTAAAAAGTAATACATTATCATTTGATCTCCCTTTGACTCATTTTACAGTTGTTTCAGTTTTTAATATTCTCTGCTTTCTTTTAAACAGGGTTTTCTATGTTTTCTCTTGTCATTTTTGTTGCTTATTTGATAGTTTGCTTCCTGTTTGTGTTTTGCATGGTTTTTTGTATATGAAATTTAAGATTAGATCTGTAGAGATAGTTACTGGATTGGTAATTGCCTAGGGGTATGCCTGGGTAGGACGAGGACAGGGTGCAGCTAGGGGAATTAGGGAGTTAATGTGTGCAAAGAAAATGTTCTGAAATCAATTGTGGTGATGATTATAGAAAACTCAATATGATTGATTTAATTGTATGATATGTAAAGTATATGTGCCAATAAAACTATTTGAAAAGAGAAACCAAATGCTATGTTATATTAGGCAAATTTTTAAAGTGCTAACAAAGATGTCATTTTGAAGGTTAAGAGGTGCCTGATCCAAGCCATAGTATTTTCAGTCTCCTCATATGCATGGTAAAGGTAGACCTAAACTAAGGAACACCGAAGAAGAAAAGGTACTGTGGAATTATGGTATTGGAAAAGAATATCAAGTATTCCGTGCAATGCCAGCAGAATGAACAAATCTGTCTGTGAAGAAGTGCAGCCAGCACACTCCTTAGAAATAAGCAGGGTACGACTTCATTTCATATACTTTAGACATGTCTGAAGTGGGGCCTAGTCCCTGGAAAAGGTAGAGGGTCTCCTTAAAAATAAAAATATTGGTTTAGTTCTAGTTCTTCATGATGGAGGCCTTCTTCCAAGTCTGGTAGTTCTTGAATGTCCTCTTGTGGGTAAAAACTGACACAATGAGAAGCCTCAGAGAATATTCAATGTGCACTGGTGTGGCTTGTAACAGTGTCAAGAGATGAGCTGTCCTTTTCTATGAAGAACATCTCAGTGTCAGTCTCTGTGCGGCTTTTCTCACAGACCAGTCAGGCCCTTTGGTGAGGAATTCTTCATTTTCCTACCAACTATGCTGCGGGAAGAGACAGGGGCATGCTCTGAAAACAGATTCTCCCCTACATGCTTGTCTCTGCAATAGCATCTGACTCCCCTTCTGTTATGCCTCTTTGTACCTGAGTCTGGAGAGTCCAAGTTTTTGGAAGTTCATAAGAGGGTCCTTTTGCTCTCCTGAAAAATATGGAGGAGATGGGGACTGAGGTTAGGGTGAGTGCTTGGTAGTGTGTGGTGGGGAAAGGGGTGAGGGAGGTTAGCCTGCTTATGTGCAGATTTTCCATCCAGGTCCTCTTCTCTAGGCCCCTGTTTGGTACCCAAGGACTAAGGAACCAGGATGGCCAACTTCCCCTTTTCTCATCAACCTCTAAAGTCAACGATGCAGAAATTGATGAATTCAGTCAATGTTTCAGTCCTCCGGTCTGAAATTGATGAAATATGTCATTAAGATGCATTGATAATGAATGATGATTAATATATAAAAGTTGGAAAACAAAGAGGAAGGAGCAGTCATTGGAAAAGAAGGTCTTGATGACAGAAACAAAATTGGAGATCGTATGTTAGAATTATGGAAAACCAAGGACTTCTTCATAGCAAACACCCTTTTCAACAACACATGGTGACTATGCACGTAGACTTCTTCAGGTGGAATACACAGAAATCAAATTAAAGTGGAGGGCTATTCAAATGAGCCCAGGAGAGTCAAAATACAACCTTGAGTATATTCTACCTGAATTTTGAGAACATCTTAAGAACAGATTTGATGCATTGAACACCAATTACAGAAGACCTGATGAGCCATGAGATGAGATTGAGACAACATCCAGGAAGAAAACATTAGGTAATTAAAAAGGCAGGAACGGAACAAAAGATCAAAGTGGATATCACAAGAGACTCTGAAACTTGCTATTAATCATAGGATAGCTAAGATCATGAAAGAAATGATGAAGTCAAAGAACTAAACAGAAAATTTCAAAACACAGCTCAATAAGACAAAGTAAAGTATTATAATGACATATGCAATGAGCTAGAGTTAAAAACAAAACAAAAAAAATGAAGAACATGCTAAGTATATCTTAAACTAAAAGACCTAAAGAAAATACAATCCTCGAGTTGAAATATTGAAAGATTCTATGGACAAAATATTGAATGATGCAAGAAGTATCAAAAGAAGATGGAAAGAGTACACAGAATCACTGTACCAGAAAGAACTAGTCAACATTTCAAGAGGTAGCATCTGAGTAAGAACCAATGGCATCGAAAGAAGTTCAAGCTGAACTGAAACCATTGGCTAAAAACAAGGCTCCAGGAATTGATGGAATTGTTTAAACATTGACATGTTTAAACAAGTTGATAAGTACTAGAAGCACTCACTCACTTTTGCCAGGAAAATTGGAAGATAGCTACTCGGCTAAAAGAGACCCATATTTGTACTCATTCCAAAGACAGGTAACACAACAGAATGCTCAAAGTACAGAAAAAGATCAATATCACATGCAAATAAAAGTCTCCTGAAGGTCATTCCATGGTCACAGTAATACACTGTTGTGGAGCCAGAGGTTCAGGCCAGATTCAGAAGTGGATGTAGAATCAGGGGTACCAGTGCTGACCTCAGGTAGATCTTGGCTGGAAACAGAGAATACCAGAAATATGTTTCCTTGTGTCTTATTGCCCACATCAAGGAATTTGACTGTGTGTATCATAACAAACTATGGCTCACATTGGGGAGAATGGATATTCTCTAATACTTCATTGTGCTCATCTGGAACCTGTACATGGGTGAAGAGCCAGTTGTACAAACAGATTAAAGGGATACTCAATGATTTAAAACCAGGAAAGGTGGGCTTCATGGTTGTATCCTTTCACCATATTTATTCAATCTGTATGCTGAGCAATTAATCAGAGAATTTGGATTATGTGAAGAAGGATGAGGCATCGGAATTGGAGCAAGGCTTGTTCACAACCTTGCTCTCTGAAAGTGAGGACTTGAAGCGCTTCCTGATGAAGAGCAGGGACTGAAGTCTTCAGTAGGGAGGACAATGGAATGTAGAGAAAATCAAATCCTCATAACTGTACTAGTGGGTACCATCATGGTAAATGGAGAAAAGACAGATGTGGCCAAGGATTTCATCTTGCTTGCATTTATAAGCAGGAGCAGTCAGGAGATCCAACAAAGCATTGCTTTGGTTAAATATGAGCCACAAGACCTCTTTAACATGTTGAAAAGCGAAGATGTTACCCTGAGGACTAATGTGTGCCTGGCCAACCCATGGTATTTTCAATGGTCTCATATGCATGTGAAAGAAAGGTGGAAATTGAATAAGGAAGACCAAACAAGAATTGGTGCAGGTGAAGAATATTAAAAGCACCACGGACTGCCGAAAGAGCACAGATAGATCTGTCTTGGAAGAAGCATGGCCAGAATATTCCCTAGAGACAAAGATGGCGAGACTTTGTCTCAGGTACTATGGACATGGGTCAGGACAGAGTGTCCCCGGAACAGGGCCTCGTGCTTGCTTACATAGAGGGTCTCAAGCACAGGGAGTCTCCAGGACAGTACAGGGCCAGGCGGTTTCACTCTGCTGTACAGAGGGCTACTCCAAGGGGGAGCCAATTGGATGGCACCTAACCACCACTGTAACGAGTATACATTCACATCCTTAGGTTCCAGCTCTGCCAAGATAATGACCATGCCTCTATCACTCGCTTTTTCTTCCCCCAAAAGGGTGTGGACAGGTCTCATCCCCTCCTGTAATGCCCACTTTCCTTTGTGAGTTTCTGTCTTTTAAATTCTTGTACTGTCTATTTAATCAGGTTTGGGATGGCAGAAAAAGATCGACATATGTGCTCAATTGTCATATTTGACCCATATCTCTTCATTTTACAGGACTTTGGGAGACTGCACTGTAGGATCATGAAAAGAGAGTAACATAGATTGTCGTTGATATTCCGTTTACAACTTACAGTAAACCAAGAGCTCCTTTATGTCTCAGAGGGTGCCTTCACAGGGAGCAGCCCTGCCAGGTGGTGAACCACCCCCTCCCCAGTGGGCGGCTGGACCTCCTTGGCTCTAAGAATCCTTTTACTCGTCTGGTTCTAACCAAGGCCAGGGCCAGGGAGACCTGAGGGACTTACCTCCCCTTGAGCAGCTGCTGAAACATCAGGCATAGGAACAGGGAAGACAGACTTCTGGGATTGCTTTTGTATAATTAATTGAAGTCTGAAGCAGTAATTTTCTTATATATCCATCATGCTCACACTCACTCCACACTGCTCTATAGTGTTTATTAAAAGGAGAAATAAAGAAACAACCTGAAGTGGAATTTCACCGAAACCTTGTCACACAGGAGAACCTTTGCTTACACTTTGCCCCCTCCTCTCCCCAACTCAACCGGAGAGCAGAATATCACCCAAGGTGAACTTGAAAACGGGACAGCAGCAATGCTTGTTAGAAAAAATGCCGTAAATACAAATGGCGACACCAAATGGAGCAGCTGGGAAAGTGCTACACAGAAAATACCACAAGAACAAAACGGCCAGGAAAAAAGTAAAGCAACCCAAGAACCCTAACCCAACTCAGAGATGGAATCCACTTCTTTGTATTTTTGTATTGAAACCAGAAGGGGAAATCCTTACTTAGGCGTGGCTACATGTCAAAGACCCGTGGGAGATTTAGTAGGAATTGCTGTGTGGCTACCATTGGCTATTTCCCCCTCTCTAGTGTGCCTGCAATGTCATTGTTAGTTAGTGCGAGCCAACATGGCATCGACGGAGAATTAAACACAGACTTTAATACAGAAGAATGAAGGTCTGATGCAAGTCACGACAGGGTGAACCTTGACAGCATCATGCTGATTGAAATAAGTCCCGTGACAAAAGGTTAAAGATACAATGCCATTTAATTAGGTGAGATACCTGGAATAAGGAAATGTATACAGACCTCAGGGTATTAGTGGTTACTGGAAGAGGGGGTGGAGGGGGAAAGGAGACCTTGTTGCTTAAGGGAAGCTGAACTCCTCTTAAGGGTGATGGAAAAAATTGGAAATGGATAATGGTGATGTTTATACAACAACATGAACACAATGTCATGTATTCCAGCGCCATTGAATGTGAAGAATGCTTTATATATATTACATATCTTTACTATAATAAAAAAGAAATGACAGAAAAACAAACAAAAGATCCCAAGCAAATAAGAAACACACCACAATAAAAATAGGACTTCAATGCACTTCAATTTCTTTAAATAGCAAAGGTTTCTGGCATCTGAAGTAGGAGGCTCTCCAGGTCTACCCTTCACTGTATTTGATTTAGAATATGGATATACTAAAGGAGAACATAAAAGTGGTGAGATTAGGAAATGTCCAATAATGGACTTTGTTTTATATATTTATTTTATTTTAATTAAAATATTTTATTTTGTGTTTTTTTTAAATCATTTTACTGGGGGCTCATACAACTCTTATCACAATCCATCCATCCATTGTGTCAAGCACATTTGTACACTGGTTGCCATCATCATTCTCAAAACATTTGTTTTCTGCTTGAGCCCTTGGTATCAGCTCCTCTTTGTTGCTAAGGTCTTGTTACTCGTTGTGTTGAGCTGGCTCGGACTGATGGCAGTCCTCTCTCTCTCACTCACTGCCACGGAGTCGATGCTGACTCACAGTGACCCCCTGTGGTTTTCATAACTGTAAGTGTTTCCCCGAGTAGAAAGCCCAGGCTTTCTCCCATGGAGCTGCTGGTGGTTTTGAACTGCCAACCATGAGGATCACAGCCCAATGCATAACCAACCCCCACCCCTCCAGGGCTCCCAGTTAGTCTTACACAACAGGCCTAAATGTTGCTCAGCCTGGTGCCCACTGTGGTAACTGTTCTGTCACTCCAGCTCATGAAGCATTTCCCGCGTGTGTGCTGGCCCTCCACTCTCCCGAGCATGGTGTCCTGTGTAATGATAGGTCTTTCCTGGTGAAGTGTCCACAGTAATCGGAGAAGTCTTACCACGATTGATTCTGAGAAGCATCGTGTTTGCACTTCCTCTAAAACTGATGGTTGATGAAAAGTAGAATGAAATGTTTGGTAGCTTCCCTTTCTTGGTCATCATCTTTTCTAAGAACTGAAAAATCTGTCATGAGATTGTAGTTGAGAAACTTAGCTCATAATGAGGCAGCATTTTGGTCCCATTACCTACGAATGAAGGAAACATTTAAGGTATTGAGGATTCAGGGGCTAACTGCTAACCGTTGGCATTTGGAGGCTCAGACTCCTTTAGATCTACACCCTTACCACCACCCTCTGGCCTTTTCCTTCGCCTTTCTTGCCATGTCTCTGAATTTCTAGAGGCGGGATCTGAGCGCCTGGAAACCCCAAGCCTGGTGGGCTAAACTGCAGTGAAATGTCTTAAACTAGGGTTAAAAGTAAGGGAATGGTGTTTTCTTGTGAAGATGTCTCTGACGAGAAATAAATTCCAGAGTCCATTCCCCACTCTCACACCCCAACCTGCAAAGAAGGAGGGAACCGAGATGCTGCTGTGCTGAGAAGGCCAAAAAAAAAGACCTTTCAGAGGAGAAGATCCTGAGTCAACTGGGCGTTCTCAAGGCATCTGGGTAATCTTACTTGTGTCATATAAGGTTTAGGTTGGAATAAAACAACAACACTGTGCTCATTTTAATCATGACACAGTAATAATAACAACATGATAGGTACTAAAAATGCCTGTCCACGCCCTGTTGTCATAGTGTGGTGCCCTGTGTGTTGCTGTGATGCCGTAGGTCTTGCCGCTAGTATTTCCAGGACCAGCAGATTCACCAAGGGGGGGCCATGTTTCAGCATCGCTTCCAGACTAAGACTGACTCGCAGAGAAGCCTGGTGGTCGAATGCAAAAGTCAGCCTATGAAAAGCTTCATGATCAAAACAGAATGTCATCCTCTTTAGTGCTGGAGAGTAACAGCCCTAGGTTGGAAGACACTCCAAAGACAGACAGAGGTCACAACGATGCACTTGCATAGACCATCAGCTGGGAAGATGGTTTGGGTCTGGGCGAGGTTTTGTTCTGGTGTCCCATGAGCCAGAGCTGATGCGACAGAAACTGAAAACGGCCCACGGGCTTGCATCTGGCCAAGTAACTGAGCTGAAAAACACATTTGGTCCCTGGCCTGGTTGCTTCCCTAAGCCACATGGTTATGTGTTGTCACAATTCACAGGAAGCTGGCAAAGCAAGCCATGGCTGTCCCTTTCAGGTCATGCCACCTTCCCTGCTACCTGCCGATCCAGGCCCTGGAGCCCAAAGGTGACCCACACAGAAACGATAGCTCCACGGAGAGAGAACAAGGGTGTAAATGGAAGAAGAGGGAGACACGTCGAGAAGGCGATTCAGAGAGAAACCACCAAAGACGGCACATGAAGACAGGGAGGCAGAGTGCACAAACAATGGAGAGAATTGGCAGTCACAGCACAAAGGATCCCCAGGGGCCTCCCTCAGATCCTCCTAGATCCGTCCTGATCCCCAGTGTGATGTGCCTCTTCCGATTCCCTTTCAGCCCTATTGGGGAGTCCTGACCAAAGGAAGCGAGTGGATGCTTGCAAATGTGATGTGGTTTCCAATGCGGCCCCTGTGAGGCCGTTGACGTGGAGCATGAAGGATGTGGGAGCGCATTCGTCTGTTTGTTTAAATGGCTGATTCTGTATGACTGAGCTAGCTGTTCTTCAGGAGGGAGAGTCCAGTGAAGACGTGGACTCGGGGTGGGCAGTGGGACTGGGAGCCCGGATGCACATCGCTCCCACTTGAGTCTTTATGGCAAGCTGGCTGCTTTTTCTCTAGTGCTTGTTAAATACTGTATTTATGCTGTCTGTTTGTATACAGTGGGATTAAGGGACCAAACCGAATTACTGACGATGGTCGCTTGAAGGGGTGTTTGACTGGGAGATTTACACAGCGTTCTTAATAATCTTTTTTATTTATTTATAGCATGTTATCATTCCAAACGTAGAGTGCTGCCGTCCCTGAGGAGAGCTGCTTTCTATTTGAGGACCACCAGCCCTGCATGTTGATTCGAGAAGAGATAAAAGAGCATCTGGCCACCCCCGCCCAGGGTCCCCGCCCCCTCCCTCTTCATTATGCAGAGAGCTGGTGCGACTTTTGCTTTTTCGCTATTTATACAAATAAAGAGGACGATTTGGGAAATATGTCATGCTGGCATTAAACAGCACCAGTCTTGCTGGGTTGAAATGTACACGTTCCATTAACAACAATTATATTGTATAATTAAAGTCTGAGTCCCCAAAGTCTGAACTCAGAAGCTTCCTCAAATGCCGATGGGCTTATGGAAAGCTTGTTAAAATAAATATACCCCTCCCATCATGCTCTTTCCACTCCCCCTCCCCAAAGTGCCACGGATACCTGTGTGGAGGGCCGGTCTGCAGCGATGTGGTTCAAGTGCCCTCTAGTGTAGCGGTGGCTGAGATGAATCAGAAAATACAAAGGCGGCTGAGGGAAGGCAGATGCCCGGCAGCAAACACAACCCCCAATCCTCAGGCACCGTACGGGGGCTCCCTGGTGAAAATGGGGTCCGTGTAATAGGAGGTGGGTGTCGGCAGATGGCTTGGGGTGACCACTGTGGAGCAGATTCAAATAGACTATTGTGAAATCAGATCATCATTTGCTTTTCCATAATACTTTGGTGGCGCTCTCCGTTTCAGCTACGGCGGAAATTTCCTGAGGCTTAGGCAATCTTGGCGCCGGCACACGTGTGTAAACAGCTATGGAGAAAGGGCTAATGAAGTTCAAGCCCTTGCACCTGGGAGCTTCTCTTGACCCTGTGCCCTCGGCACGTTTCACTCTGCCAGCAGCCGGAGAGAGCGTGACCTTTGCCTCCGCAGTGCATGCCGGTCGTGGTGATGGTAATGAATTTCTAAGGGCAATTAACACAGTGACAGGGTTTATAAATTACAGGTTATGACAACAGTGCCTGCTATCAGGCGTCCCCCTGGGATCAAGAATAGTCTCAACAGCCGAATTCTGCCTTTTTGTCTGTGGTCATGATTGAAGAGAAACCAAAAAGCGAAAGATCATCCAGCAGGCTTACCTGAGCAGAAGAATTGTTGGCCCAGGTGACGTGTGATAGAAACAGATTAGTGGAGCAGGCAAGGGAGTATGTTAGAACTGGGCACATCTGGATGGCAATGCCAGGCAGCACTAGATAAAAACAGAGTAGATGGCAAATGCCTTAAGGTGCTCAGCTACTGGTGCCGAGGTGGCTGGTTTCAGTTCACCCAGAGACGTCACAGAGGAAAGTCCTGGCGATCTGTGGTCAAGCTGTCAGTCACCGAATGCTTACTGGGTCTCATTTCTCCTCTGACACAGATGGGGTCACCGGGAGTCAGCATCGATCTGATGGCATTGGTTGGTTCCCCACCTCCCCCTTTCCTCTCTTTGGTGGGAATCTGTGAAAATCAGTAAAGTAAATCTTCCTGGCTTTCAGAGCATGCAGATTTGAGGGTGGAAAAGGCTGTAATGGGTCAGTAGGCCATCCCTCCTGGATAGCTGACAAATGGGTGTGTGGATGCGTTTTCTTGCTGAATGACTTCCAAAATTGTGTGATTGTGGTGATGCGGCTCATGACCACGTCTACAAGTGACATGTGCTCCTGTATGGAGTTCTTCAACACCGCCAGGACACAAGTGACTCAGGATGGGAAATGGAAGCATGTTGAAAATCCTAGAAATCTGGAAGCTCGCGCAAGGCATAGAGGTCAAAAGGTTTGGGGGACTGAGAAGATCTAAATGGAAACATATTCTCCTGGGGGGCACCATTGGGAGCCAGACGTTGTGGGAGAATCCCTACGGAAGAAACGATGGCAGAGGTTTGTTACCGTCCATACATGGCCAGCCCAGGCCGTGAAAGACAAGCTGCTCCATACTGCACTGTGCCCGTGACAGGTTGTGGGTCAGACCACTGTGATCCATAGAATGTGGGTTGGCTGTCTTTTTCTGAAGTGGATTTCCAACTCTGTCTTCCTAGTCTGCCTTAGTCTGGAAGTTCTACAGAAAGCTGTTCCATCAAAGCACACACATGTCTCTGTGACAGGTGAGTGGTGGTGTTTGCTAGGTGCGTTTGCCAGGATCTCCCACTTGGAAGGAGAAAATCCGATCACAGCACAAACAATATTTCCCTCCTTGCCTAATAGAACCTTGTATTGGTTTAGAAATTGGGTTTATAAGAGTTGCAAAGTCTCGTGTCCAAACCTAGAGGTTTGTGGTGGGTGTGAGACAGTTGTAGAACATCTCCAGGAAGTCTCTGAGAAACGCTTCCCTTGAAATATTAAAATATGAAATGAGAAGCATGCAAGCAAGTCCTCATTTTTGTTGGATGCCATGTGTACGAGGACTTCTAGATTCGCTAGAGTCGCCGGCGAATGTAACTGAGGGCGTTGTTTTTATGCTGAGCCCAAGACAGTAGGAAAAGCAAAATGCCCAGCTCCCAAGAACTGACCACCCCCAGTTGTAAAGTGGCAGTGTGCTTTATAAACAATATTCTCCCCAGGAAATGGTCTCTTTCATTTTCTCTTAACATTGATGGACTTGGTAAAGAGTAAACCAAAGTTAAAGTCTACTCATGAATAGAATTTTCTATATGAACTTGATATGAATAGAGTTTTCCATTGTAATAAGATTGGGAAGTCAATCACATGCATATCCAATGCTTTGTACATATTGGTCACACGTGGCAAGCAGTGCAGAGAAAATAATTATAATTACTGTATATGGGGTGTCATTCCCAGATTGTCCAGGTCTGTTGTGATCGCAAATATTCTGTTGTCTTGTTGAAATCAATGAGTTTTGGTTTAGGTTCAAAAAATAACTTTTTATGTTCCCCAGAAAGCAAGCCCTCGGGTTGTGGGTGTATGTTGGGGATGTGGAGAGGGGTCAAGAGCAAGTGTCCAGGGAAATGAACTGGGGCTCCTGGAAGATAACCCTCCTGAGACTTTCCCCCATGGACTTCTCCACCATCTGCGCAGCTGTCCCTGTTTCCTAGGACCATTGGGAAGGTCACTCTGTTTTCCTCATTTTTATCATTCACAATCCTCCGCTGGGGGAAGCTCGTGGGGCCAGCTTGGCCTCTCTATTGACCCCTTTCACCTTGGGACTTTGATTACACCAGTCTTGTATCTTGTCTTCTGAGTGCTCTCAGGCCCCTGGAGGAAATAAAGCAAATCTGGAAGGCTTGCTTAGGACAGGTTCCTTCAAGTACAATCCCCTAAATGGTGATAGAATGGTCTGCACTTGAATACTGGCTGGGGAGGCCGAAGGTAGGAGAGAGGTTTCACATTGAGAAGATAACACCACTGTAGGGAACATGCTGAAAGAATGGGATTTGGTGGAGTTAGTTTGAAGAGAACTAAGACACCTGCGTGACCTTGAACTTGAACATTACTGCCTACCAGTTTCACCTCTTCTAAAAGTGGGAGTTACAATGCCCTTGCAGGCTTGTGGTCACCAAGGTCAGGGGGACAAACAGCACGGTAGTGGGCTCCCAGGCGTCATCCAATCCCTACCGGAAAACAAACCAAGACAGTGAGTCAAGGACCATGATCTAACTGTGCTCTAACTGATTTGAAAGGGTGGATGCCTTCAAGAAACACTGCGAGAGGCTCTCTCTTCTGATAAAATGCCATCCGAAACCTACAACCCCAGGATCTAATTGTCATACCAAGAGGTTCAGCTTTACTTCTATGGCGTGCTCTGCCTTAGGACATGTCCTTGATTGCGCTGCTAAGAGGAAGGCTCTTTGAAACCCCAGTTCAGTTGTAGTAGCAACATTATGGAAGAGTTAGTGTCCCTTTCCCTTGTGGGTCTTGGGGCAGAACATGAATCTTACACTAAAAAGCTCTCAGATAAAAGACATGCTTAGGTGTTACGTTAGAGAGTTTTCCAGACAAGGCTGCTGCATTTTTTGTAAGTAGAAATGTGGAAACCACGCCTGCGTTGTAGGTTTGTTCTTCCTCCAGCCCCTGTGTTCCTCTTTGGTTGAAGGCAGCTCTGTGGAACTGTGTTTCAGGATGATTATTTCCCTGGTACGTATAGATAAATTCCACATGTTTCCTAGCTGTCTTGGTGGTTGGTGGTGGGTGCATCTGTTTCTCTGTGACGCTGGGTCATTTTTGAAAAGCAGCGTATTTTCAGTGAATCACACAGAGCTCCGGAGTGGAGACTTGAGATGAAGAGAGCATTCACAATCTTTCTAAAGCAGGCATGCCATGCATCACAGGTGGAGAGCTTACCAGATCGAGCCCGTCGTGGTAACGCAGAACATCCTTCTGTTGGTCCTAAAGGATGAAATGCCTGCCAGACACCAGCAAGCATCTTGGTGCCAAAGGGGGCACAGGTGGTGGATGGCAAGGGACGGAACACACAGGACACTGTTGCTTGAATGCACCATGACCTTTACAGAGATGGATGGACTGAGGTGGAACTTTCCAGCCTTCCAGCTGTTCCTGAGAAGGCTCTACTGGAGGAGGGATACTTTCTTGTTGCCTTGCTGGTGAATCTGAGGTTTAACTTTTAAGAAAGGGTATTTTTTTTAAAAGAAAGGGAGGCACATCAGAATTTGGTCATTAAACCAGAAAACTGAGTCACATGATAACCAATCTGGAAACCTTAATTTTGGAATCTGACCTGCTTATTTTCTCATTTCCAAGGATTTGGGTAGTAGTAGGGAAACACCTTTCAAAGGCAAATTTTTTTTTAATGTAGATTAGCAATGAATGCCAGGTCATAAAAGTCTGTGATCATAACTATATTTTTCAACAAATTATATATGGTAAGCCCCTATAATGCATTGCTGTCGCTTTAGCTGCTCAGCCAAGTGCAAATACAACCAAGTGCAAAGACCTTCTGTGACTTCCTGCAGCAGCTCTAGAAGCCCTGTGGCAGTTACAGGCAGCAACTGCCTCCATGACAAAGATCTAGCCACTGCTCAAATCACCATGGCCCTTCAGGATCTGAAGAACTTAACACCTTGGTTTAAGGCTCTTTCTTTTGGAGCTTTAAGAACTCAAAATTTTCTCTCACAGTGTAAGGGAGTAGGGTTGGACTTGACACATGTCTCTGGGCTTAGAGACAAACAAAGCAAAGGAGGGAAAGTGAGGAAAGGGTTTTTGTGGTGGTTGTTTTAAAGACTAGAGCTGCAGCAGCCCCCAAGTGTTGTCATTTGGGGTTGTGGGCAACTGCTCAAGCAGCGACGGAGTCTTATTTTTCATATTTATTTAATCATTCTATTGGGGGCTCATACAACTCTTATCACAATCCATACATCCATTGTGTCAAGCACATTTGTACATTTGTTGCCATCCTCGTATTGGAATGTCATTCTTTAAGCTTAGAGTTTGCGTCTGATTAAAAAGGGTTAATTTTTGAATGCTTGCAACTTTTCATCCTTGTGCATGGTCAGAGTTGATTTACCTATTTCAAATAATATGTCATGTATCTCTTGGTATTATTTAACATGTCTTAAAGGGATATTATTGGGGATAGGAATTTAGAGTAATGTTACAGCTTACTTTTTGTTGTCTTATCATGGGGTTAAGGGGTTGTCTTAGGGTCAGTCTTCATCATCCATTCCCTCTTTCAGTGAGTAGCTATGGAGCTCTTCTCAGCATCATGCCTCCGAGGAGCCCAGACTGAGAGTGAGTTGTGGTAAACTGATGCTGGAGTTAGGCACGAGGTGCTGATCAAGGCTGAGGCTAAGCAACCTGAACCTCAGCTCTATTCTGTTGATGCTCAGGTGTAGAGAAACACCACCAGGTGGGGAAGAACTTGGAAGTTCTTGGAGAAAATAACTCTTCACTGATCAGAGAAGCTCTTTCAAGCACTTCATCCATGCAGCTAATTGTGCTCTCCTAGTGGACAATGAACTTCACTCGTTCATTGACCACCATTAATCTGCCTGTCCGAGGTAAGAAACCACCTGAAATTAGGATAAAAATTCTAAGTTCACTCGCATTCTCTTGTTGGATTCAACCCTGTGAGGTGGATGAGGCACTGGTGGTTCAGTAGAAAGAATGCTCATCGTCCCTGTGTGAGACCCAGATCCAATTTCCAGCCAATGGACCTCATGTCACCACCACCCACCTGTGAGTTGAGACTTGTGTGTTGCTATGAAGCGGTTAGATTTCGGTGGTTTTCAAGTGAAGACAGACCAGAAAGAAAGTCCTGGTGACCGACTTCTAAAAATCAACCAATGAAAAGCCTGTGACTCGCAATGCCCTATTCTAAAATTGATTATGAGTTGGCTCAATGCAGAGTGTTTTCCTCTGTTCACTGTACATGAGATCGTCATGTGTTGGCATGGCGTTTTGACAGAAGCAAACAACAATATGAAGTGGATAGAGTAGTGTGATAACTTTTATCCCTGTCTATGTTGGGCTACAAGGAGCCCTGTAGGTGTCATGGGTTACATATTGGGCTACATGCGCCCCCAAAGGTCAGTGGTATGAAAGCACCAGTTGCTCATGGGAAGGGAGACTGGGCTTTCTACTCCGGTAAACAATTACAGTCTCAGAAACTCACAGGGACAGTTCTATCCCGCCCTTTAGGGTCACTATGACTCAATGACAGTGAATGAATGACTGATAGAGGGTCACTATGAGTCAGAATTGGCTTGATGGCAGTTAATTTGGTGTATTTGGATGTATCAGATGAGCGTTCTGAGGACCAGGAAGTCAAGGAATTTTCTCTAAATCATAAAGCTAATGGGCAAACTGAAGTCTATGGATTTAAGTCTCTCTATCTTCTTGGCCCACACGTTTCCTAGTATATTCCAATATCAAGACATTCCCTGCTCTCATCATACATGTGTGTTTAATAGGTAGACTGGGCTCCTTTTGAAGACTTGATTCCCTTGGATGCTGCAACAATTCACCCTGTATACATTTTCCTGATTATTCTTTCTCTGTCTCCAAGGAACGCTTCTGGAGTTTCCCATGTATATACTGATATTCCCAGGGGTCTTCCTGGTCCTGTGCTTCTCCCTGAGCTCCTAATAATCTTCCTTCTGCTTGACTTGCTCACAATTCTGTGGTTTGTGAGATTTGGCAGGGAATGACTGAGTCATTCTCCTGTTTCATGTGGCATTTGATGGGATCATCTGCCCCCTGGCATGGAGCTGGTGGCCAGGCTAGTGTAGAATGTACAAGAGGACTATGCTGGAATCTCAGGCCTTCTTCCAGGGCTTTCTCTTCGTGTAGTTAGCTTTAACTTCCCCATTGTCGTCCTGGAATTTCTAGTCCCACTGGGACAGCTGCCCTATGCTGCTGAATGGATGGCCTATCTAATGCAGTGTGTGTATTTCCAGACCACAGACTCGTAAGTCAGATGGTTCATTTTTAAGCTACTGTACTTTGGAGAAGCATGTTATAGAGCAAGACAGAATCAAAACAATTGGTTCAGATCAGTCACCATCTGTGTGAGTCCGGGTTGACTAGAGAAACTAAGCCAAGGACACTCATATGTGTGGAAGAGAGAGCTTGATATCCATGAGCAATTGTACAATAAGAAAACATCCCAGCCCAGTCCAGATCACGTCCATAAGTCCAATATTAACGCATATGTCAATACTAGTCCATAGATTCCTCTTTAGCCTTATGCAGCCATGCAATCATGGCAAATGCAGGAGATCACAGGTAAGTGGGTCAAAAATCTCATAGATCCAATGGTGGTGGAAACATCTCAGCACTGACGTAGGTCTCCACATGACTGCTCCAGCTCCAGGACTCGGGCTCCATCACTATAACTCTATCTGGCTTATCAACAGGACTGTGTTGCAGGGAAGGCAGTGTCTGGCCTCCGGTGAGCTACTTACTTCCGTTGTGCCTCTGAATGAGGTCATCCAGCTGTAACTCGATTGACAGGCTAAACTCCACCCCTTCACTCTTAATAGTCTCAAGTTGAAAGCAGAATATGTAACTACCACACCATCTTTCTAGAAGGAATTTGACATGGGAAATAAAATTGACTGGTGAATAAGGACATCAGGGCAAATTAAAAAAATAATATCCTTTTATTGGAGGCTCTTATGGCTCTTGTAACAATCCATACGTCAATTTTATCAAGAGTACTTGTGCATATGTTGCCATCATAATTTTCTAAACATTTCCTTTCTATTTGAGCCCCTTGGTATCAACTCCTCTCCTTCCCTCTCCCTGAGGCCCCTCCCCCTTCATACCCCTTTGATAATTATAAATTAATATTATTTCCTATCTTACACCTACTGCTGTCTCCCTTTACCCATGTTTCTGTTGATTGTCCCCCTTGGGTGTGGGGGTGGGGGGATTATGTGTCAACTATTGCAATCAATTCCCCCTTCCTCCCCGACCTTCTCCCTCTCATAGTCAGGCCTGCAGTTCTCAGGCATCTTGACACTGAATCTCAGTGCCATCTCCCCTTGCCAGCCCTCTTCTTTTCTTCTCATGAGCACTACTTTCCCGTTTTTGCACGATGCTCTTCTCAGTTCTTCTGATCAAGCCTTACATAAAAGTAGAATCACCTTGCAGAGGGCAGGCGAACTCTTGTAGACCCTCAAGAGGGCAACTGAACAAGAAGAGCCCTTGGCTTGTTTAAGGCATTGAGCATGCAGCACAAATGGGGCATGTTCCTACCTACAGAGAGCTTGTGCTCTATCAGGGCAGCAAAGTCACATTCACATACTTCACTTCAGACTGAATCTTGTCTGGGGACCAAAGAGTTAGTATTTCTGGCTCAGTGGAAGATTTCAGAGGGTGAGCAACATTAGATATGAACCTTGGATGGTGCGTAATATTAAGGCAGGAAAGGCTGTTTATCAAAGTCAATCTTACCAGAGGACATTGTGGTGAGGGAACCTTATTGATAAGCTTAGGAGCCATCAGGGTGTCCAGGAAAAAGTTATGATACTGTGGAGAGATCCTGCAGGTGTTTGAACACTCACTTCTTAGAAAAGGGGTTAGAAGGGTGTCCTTTTACTCTGCGAACTGTAGAGAGTAGTGAGGAAATGAAGTCATATCGCTATTCCTTTACCGATGGTTGGGGCTCTTCTCTTCCATTCCACCACCCATCCTGAAATGCGAGGTGGAAGAGAAGTTAATAGAATAGAGTGGAAAAAAGTGGATTCATAGTATGGGTGGAATTGTGTCCCACCAAACATGGCTGTGGATGCAATCCCATTGGGAAAGAGGGGTTTGTTCATGATGTTAATAAGGCCAACCAGTGCATGGTGTGTTCTAAACATAAGTACTTCTGGGTTATAAGGTGTAGCACAGACCCCAAGACAAGGAACTGAGACATGTCAGTAACGTGGGGGCTATGAAAGCTAAGACAAGAATCTTCCCCTAGGGTGGGAAGAGAGTGAGACTTCCCGTAAAGGCAGTGTCTTGAATTTGGACTTCTAGCCTCCTGACCTGTGAGAAAGTATACTTTTGGTCATTAAAGTCACCCACTTGTAGTATTTCTTAACATTATAGCAACTCTATAAACTGAAGACAATTAGAACTCAAATTTTGAATTCAAAGGAGGACTACTTGGTAATTGAGAGGTAGTTTATTACGTTAGCAATTAAAAACTAGGGACGCTGTGCTTGTGTCCTTTCTGTTGGACCACTGTAAGAACAAAAACTGCCAAACTCTTTGTGTAATATTTGCAGAGAGCATGAGAATGTATTTGGGGAGGATTTTTTTCTCTCGGGCCCACATTGCTGAGAAGAGATCGTTCCCAAAACACTCAGAAAGGCCTTTATTTGCCATGTCTCTCCACCAGGATTGTGTGCTAGGGAAAATTACACCTTTTCCCAGGAACAAATAAAACATTGCTTGTGTGGCAAGGGTCTCCTTTACCATGAATTTGTCTGGAGAGAATTCTCTGCGGGCTTGGTGAGCTGCACTTGGTGCACCTGGTGCAGTATCAATATGGACAACAGGTTGTGCCCTGCTTCTGTTTTGTGTGGAAAGTGCTGAGACCTAGAAAATGAAGTTGAGAATATGGGTTCTGTCACTGACCTGCTGAACTCTGCACCCCGAGGATTAATCCCTCCCCTCACACATCTCTAAAAGATCTACTTTGGGTCACCCCACAGGTGTCTTTCTGTTTGTCATTTGTGGTGGTTTGTGTGTTGCTGTGGTGCTGGAGATTATTTCAAATACCAGGAGGGTTAGCCAGGGTGGATAGGTTTCCGTGGGGTTTCCAGCCAAAGACATGGGAGAAAGAAACTCCTGGCTGTCGAGTTTTGAAAATTAGCCAGTGAATACCTGCCCTCCAACAGAGCTGGAGGCTTCAACTCGCTCACCTTGAGTGTGTCCTCAGGAGAGACCAGTTGCTAGAGAAGAACAGCATGTCTGGTGAAGTGGATGACCAGGGAAGGTGCGTGCAGGAAACTGTCAGTGAGATAGAATGACACTCTGACAGCAACAACAAATGTTAAAGTCATGACAATGGCGGAGGATCAGGTGAACACTTGGTTCTGGGGCTGACTGAACAGCAGCTAACAACGTGCATGGAACAAACCTTACGAAGACTGCTGAGCTCTCTCCCTGTCCTGGGCGAGCAGGGAGGCCGGCCAGGCTGGAAAATGGGCAGGATGTCTTGTATATTCCAGAGGTAAAGCTGTAACTTTTGTCCTTTGGTGCTTATCTTGGGTTTTCGGGTCTAAGTCAGACTCTCTTTTCTATATAATGTGGGAAGATTTTGTTTTATCCTTTATGCCATGAATGTTTTGCATAAGCATAGAAATGACCTGTTTCTGGACTGTGTAGGCACAGCTGGTGGAACCACTGTCTGGGTCTGATGCTCTTGCAGATAATTTGCTGACAACCTTTCCCACTCCTTGCTTTTCGCCCCAAGGTTATTTATCTGGTTAGAGTTTCTTCTTCCCCAGGGTATGTTGATGCTGTTAATTTTCTTGAACCTCAGTCATTCCACCAGGACTTCATAGGATTCTACTGTAAATGATTCTTTTTGCTTCTGTTTCATTCCTAGCTCACTATTGGTTTCATTGATTTTAATATTGTAATTTTTCTTTGACAAATTAGCTATAGTGTCATCAATTTTGTTTGTCTTGCTCTTCCTTAAAGTCTGAGGTTTGTTCTTTACTTCTGTTTTCATCCCCTAATAACTACATTTCCATTTTGTGTTTTTAAATGATGTTTTTCAGCCTTGTTCCTTATTGGCATTTCCAGCCTTTTGCTATAAAGTCTTTGAGCCAAGTGAATTTTTGCTTTTTTTCCCCTGTCATTCCCTAGAGCTTCATTGCTGTTTGCATCCTGGGGTGGGAAAGAAGTGACAGTGGATTAGGTGCATCTGTTTCTTCAAATTCTTGGACTTGAACTAACACAGCCACACCCACTCTCATTTTATTGTTTAGAACTTAGTCACATGACCACCCTTACTGAAAGGAAGGCTGGGAAATGTAGTTTTATAATATAACCAGAAAGAAGTACAGATGAATTTTTGGTGAATGCCAAAAAGTGGCTATTACAATCCCAATGACTAATTTTTTGCCCTACAGTGTATTTTTTCCTGGCATTAATATGGGTATATCAGTTTCCTTGGGATTAAGTTTAACAAAGCATATGTTTCTCTATCCTTTCTTATTTATTTATTTTTAAATCATTTTTGGGGGGCTTGTACAACTCTTATCATAGTCCATCCATCCATCCATCCATCCATCCATTGTGACAAGCTCATTTGTACATTTGTTGCCATCATCATTTTTAGCCCTTGATATCATCTCCTCATTTGTTTCCCCTCCCTCTCCCCCCTTCCTTCCTTCCCTCCCTCCCTCCCACCTTCCTCCCTTATGAACCCTTGATAATTTATAAATTATTATTATTTTTTCATGTCTTACACTGACCAATGTCTCCCTTCACCCACTTTTCTGTTGTTCATCCCCCAGGGAGGGGGTTATATGTAGATATTTGTGATTGTTCCCACTTTCTATTCCCACCTTTCCCTACCCTCTTGGTATTGCTACTCTCATTATTGGTGCTAGGCGGGGGGGGGGGGGGTCATCTGTCCAGGATTCCCTGTGTTTCCAGTTCTTATCTGTACCAGTGCACACGCTCTGACAAGCTGGATTTCTAAGGTAGAATTGGGATCATGATGGTGGTGGGGGTGGTGGGGGAAGCATTAAAGAAGTAGAGGAAAGTTGTATGTTTCATAGGTGCTATACTGCACTCTGACTGGCTCATGTCCTCCCCATGACCCCTTTGTAGGGGATGTCCAGTTGCCTATATATGGGCTTTTGGTCTCTATTCTGCACTCCCCCTCCTTCAAAATTATATGATTTTGTTTGTTTAAAAGCGATGCTGTGCTTGTCTGCTGTCATGCTGCTGTCTGAGAAAGGGATGCTGTCATTCAACATTCAGTACATCCTTGAATCTGTTCCCTTCCTTGTTGAAGAAGTTTCTCTGAATGTCTTCTTTCCCCACATTCAGACCCGGTTGCAGGTTTTTCCTTATCATCCCACTCCATTTATTAATATATCAAAGTATAAAATTTATTAGGAAACGGACTAAGCCAGTTTCACATGCCCCTGACTCCCGTCCATCCATGCCTAAGAAATGGAATTTCTGTTCAAAATCTCAGGAAAAGCTTATATACTATCTAAAACAAACAAATAAGCAAACAAAAACAACATAAAATAGGTTGTGAATTACATGCCAATTATACTGTTAAAAAATAAAATAAGATAGGTGAATGAAAGAGTTGAGTTGCTACACTCTCCCTTACTACAGCATTATGCGATAAGCATGGATTAATAAATTGCTGAGAGAATTAAATAGTGATTTTTCATTCGGGAAGTTGGCATGTCTGAAAACTAGTTAGAAGGTGCCTGCTATCCTATCATCAGATGCTCCCATCATCTTAAAGACATAGGTCTTCCAAACAGTTCAGTGCTTAGTGTTCACAGCACAACAGTGTTGCTTAGTTCAGAGGGCATTTTGGAAGCTCCTGATATGAGCAGGTATATGAATGTTTGACAAATAAAGTTTTAATAAGGGTTGTCATTGTTAGGCTTATTTCAGACGAATGATTATTTTTCAAAAGGACTCCTGGGGGCTATGTCCAGGACGTAGAGGAAAGCCAACTGAAATGCTGGCAATTCAAAAGCACCAGCCCCTCCTTGGCCAAAGACAGGGCTATCTGCTCACAGAAAGAGTTCCAGCTTTAGAAATCCTACACAGAGTCATTATGAGTCAGAGTCGACTCAATGGCTATGGGTTTGGGTGGGTCATTTTTTAGACTATTTTAAGTTCAGTGTGATGGTTTCAACTCTTACACTTCAAACAAAAAAAGACGTTGGAATCACTAGTTGGTTGAAAATGGTATTATGGAGAACCCAACCTGTATCCTTTGGGTTCAAATCCTCCATCACTTCAGAGAAAAGCCTACAAAGGTTTCCAAGTTGGGCAGGGGAGGGAAGTGGAGGCTCTGACATTTCCTCCCGTAGGCATTTCCTCTTGTTTTTGACAGGAGATGGGTAGGCAAAGAGCTATTCTAATGGTTTTTATTAAACATTGTTATGAAACCTTGTTGTGTGAGAGCTGAGAATTTCAGGTATATTATAGCCATAGCTCAATCCTGTTACTTTGGTGATGGCAGTCAAGTGCTTTTCTCTCCGTTTCCCAGTCATGTCTTTATAGCCGCTCAGATCAGATCTGGTTCCCACTAGGATTACGGGAGCGTTGGGACGATGATGTTGCATGTCAGAATACCACTTTGCAAGGACATTTTCAAATAGTACAACACTCACAGGGAAAAAAGCAAATTAGAATACATCTCTTTGCAGTTAGGTAGTAATTTCTCATAAGCTCTGTGCCCGGCTACATTCCATAATTGCAGCTACATCCCATAGTTTCCCATTGACCATTACTCTGGCAGGATAGCTGTGACGGGCAGTGGCAGATATTCTCTAGGGAATGCTTTGGTCGTGTAACTGGTCAGTCAGTAAGTTTTACTTCCAGCTCTCTCTGCCTCCACTGAACACCTGGTGACCTGCACCTGGGAGACTCACTGGATGGTGAGGCTCTGACTCAGAGCCCTTGGATTGGGGCCACTGGTCTCATAGAAACTTTTCCTCAGTGGGTTAGAAGCTGAAGGCCAGTAGAAGACATTGTCCAAAGCTGGAGGATAAATCAACATGTTTACAAATTAATAAGGATTCTTTATAGCCAGAACACCTTGTTTGCCTAAAAGAAGCAATGGTTTGATAATAGAAGTTGAAGGGGATGAAAATGATAAAAGATTATTTGGTCTGCTATGCTTTATCTAATGTAAAATGGATTATTCCCTTCAACTAAGACCTGCATCTAAAGTGATTTACTGGAAATGGGCTCGGCTCCTTGCTAGCCTAGGCTGGCCCTAGTGGCTCCAATTAGAAGCAGCATTTTGAGTATAATTCCCACAGCAATGTCTTTGGTGAAAGATGGATTCAGTCCGCGGCCACAAATGGACCAAGAATCAAGGTCATGGGTTCATAATTTAAAGCCCACTTCTATCAGGAAGAAGTCTGTGATTCTGGGTATTTTTTAACCTCTCTGGGCCTTAGTTTTTCAACACCGATAAAGTGGGAATAACAATGCCTGCCTGCCAGACTGTTACAGAGATAGAAATTAACGAGATTAACCTAAAATAATAAGGGGTCTTGGAAGCGTGAGGGTAACGTGAAAAGAAAATTTATTTTATTCAAGTAACAATCATCTGTTGAGGGACCTTGCACACATAAATGATATTGAGGTTTCCAGCTGTTTGCCTGATGTATCTTCAAGTGTTCCCTACTAGTTTAGCTTACCCCTTGAGACATCTCAGTGGGACAGCTTTTCTCCCAAACAATTCTATTGTACACAATTACATTTCCTTATCCCAGGAGCTATATTTTTGACCTAGGTAAAGATTTGAACATGTGCAGGAGCAGGGAGATTATTCAGCATTTGCTCTTTGCTTTTATTTATGAAGAAAACCCTGTACCAGGGGTCCATGTTTCAGTGGGAAAGAAATGAGGGAAATAGTTCACATGGTTTACTTGGTTAAGTGTAATTAGCTAGCCTGTAATTTTTGCATTAAACTGCTGGTAGTTGGGAACCAATATTTGGAGCTACTCATTAAATAAATTACCTAGATTATGGAGGTTTCCATGATTACAAACGCAGGGAAGGAAGGATGTCTTTTAAAGCCATGGGCTCTTTAATAATGACTAATGCAAGGTTGCTGAACAGGTTGCCATTGACCCTGGCTTCAAGACCCTCAACCACTGTTGATTGGGCCTCTCTAGGACATTTCTTGGTGTTAATTGCCACCAAGTTTCCTATGACACACGGCAGCCTTAAGTATAACCAAATAAAATGTTGCTTGGTCATGAGACATCGTCATGTCCGTTGCTCGGTTGAACACCATTGTTGTCGCTATTATGTCACGATATCTCATGGGGGTTCCCTCATTTCTAGTGATCATCGACTTTCCCAAGCATGGTAGCACAGACAGGAGGGAACTGCATTTAGAAAGTGAATCATTTGATTCATTCTTTGAATCTCAGTCTCATTATCTCTGAAAACACACCACCGTCAAACTCAGTGCCATCGAGTCAGTTCCGACTCACGGAGACTCTGCTAATCCTCATCTTGGTTATACATGGAGAAGTGTTGGCGGTTTTATAAGTTTGGGTCCAATTCAGGATGCAAGTTTAAGGAAAAGCTGATTCCAAGAGGCTTGGCCAGTTCTTCTCCACATCTAGGCTGCAGAGTATTACCTGGAGATTTTGTTTAAATGTAGACTCTAGGCCTGGGTATCTATGATATGCTCAGAGTTCTACATTTCTGACAAGTTCCAACATGCTATTGCTGCCACCGGCTCCCAGATAACCCTTTCATGCATAGTAAGGGCTTCAACAATAAGGAATATATCAGCCCATGTAGTCTTAAAGTTCAGAAATACATACCATATACACAAGTACAAGCTGACCTGAATATCAGCCGAGGCACCTAATTTTACCACTGCGTTAAAATGTGCTGAAAACCTCGGCTTATACACGAGTATATACGGTAACTTCTGATCAAGCTTGTTCCAACAGCTCAACTAAGCCACCAGAGTAATGATTTCTTTGCACTTTCCTCTGTGTCCTGTAATGACTGATCCTTCCTTAGGCCACTTCTCCTCCTGGGAGCAAGATGTAGTTCTCGGGACTTGCTTCACACTTCCTTTGTCACAGCCTGCAGGAAATGGATTTTCCTGATTTTACCTGCCTAAGTCCTACGATTCATTCAAATTGTACAAATAAAATGAGCTGAACTCAGGGAGCAGGCTGTAGCTCTGCAGTTTAACATGGAGGGAACTTGCAGAACCAATGGGTAAGTGGGAAATGGATGCTGGTAAGGCACCCAAGGAAAGTTCTCTACAGAGTCAAGACAAAGGTTGTGAGAGGGTTTGAACAACTGTTATATCTCATATAAATGTAAAATATCATGAACAGATAGCTTGGGTGCTTCTTCAATTTTAGAATCTTCTCTGAGTCAGAAAAATATCAGTTTTTATTAATATCAAATATATCTTGGAAATCATGGCAGCCTTTTAGAGGTTTCTGAGACATTGTTATTTATTGATTTTTAATAAAAGTGTGGCTTTGTGACAACAGGATTCACTAGAAAGGGTATAAGTGCATAATTTCTTTATAAAAAGAAGATCAGAAAATCCACATCATAGGAAATCCCTTGTAAAGTATTTTAAGTTTTTTTTGGTTTGTTTCACAGCCGTAAACTTAATTCCATCATCCTGCTAGATCTGGAAGGAAGGAAGGAAACCTATATAAAAGTAGAAAGCTAGTGTAGTGTGAAGTTAGGTCAGGTTGGGACTGTTCTCCCCAATATAGAAGGAATGGTTTGACAAATGCATTCGGCTTGTCCATACATAGTAGTGTTACTCTGCTCCATCTATATCAAGCAAATGTTGCCATTCCTATGTCCAAAGGTTACACAAATAAAGAAATCGACTCAATGGGCAGTGAGTGTTGCATGCTATTTTCCTTGCACTGATGAAAGATTTGAAAAATGATAGATGATTATATGTTTGGGCATTTGCTAATTTCTAGGCAGTGACCAGTGACTTGGTCGTATGGTCAGGTAAGTGGGCAATGGAAGACTGGCGATACTTGTATGAGGCACTGCCCGTTGGAAGTCACTGTGGGAAGTTAAGGGCTATATTAAACTGGACCTGTTGATACCAGTCAAAAGAACTCCTTTCCATCATTGGAAGGTGATTGGAATAGATGTATTCACTTGAAGTGGCCACCTGAGTCCATGAAATGAATGAAGATGGGGGATTCTTCAGCAATGAAGAGATGTTCTAACCTAGACATATTCCTCTTAAACCCTCTGAGGCACGCAATCACAAGAAGTGTTCAATCTACCATAAAAAAAACAGAACAAGTCCCGAGAGAAATGATGTCACACATAACCCACATGTCAATTCTATTTTACCATTACAGATAGTCTTGAGAGTCTACAAATGGGTTCTGACAGGAGTAGATACTTATCCATCCTGGCTTTTACATATTGAAAAAAATAAATGCCTGTATGTTCGTGTGCTGGGAGTGGTGGTGTGTGTGTGTGTGTGTACCATCTGACCTCCTCTGGCTCAACACAGGGGAAGGAGAATCAAGCTGAAAATCAGCCCAAGGCTGAGTCTCATGAGGCCTCCATCCTCCCATCTTCTCTGCCACTTCTGACACCAACCATCTTTCCTACAGCACTCTATGCTCCTCAGCTGCGTTTGACAAATCACTGCAATAAACACACAGAATTCACAGACCATACTCGCAGTTGTGCATTTTACTAGTTAATAGGTTACAATTCAGGAGCAGAAGTGCACCAGACATAGTTTTTTGGTCAAAATAGGTTCTTCCTGGCCCTGCCATGAGTAGTTGCAAGCTATAACTGTAGTGACAGAATTTTGCAAGACCAAATGACCTATTCATTGGAGATATAAACAGAACAACATAAATGGTAACTATACAAAGGGGCCTTGCCAGATGAAATTCACAGTAATTTAACTGACTGCATCTGTGAAAGAAATGATGGACAAGCTCAGTATCATCAGTCTGGGCAGGGTCATGAGCTGACTACAGAGCCGATCATCAATTGCATCTCTGCAGGTCAAGCTGAAGGTGAAGAAAACTAAAACAAGTCCATGAGAGCCAAAAGTGTGACCTTGAGTAAATTCCACCTGAATTTAGAGACCATTGCAAGAATAGGTGTGATACAGTAAATAGTCAGATGAGTTGTAGGAAGACATCAAAGACATCATATATGAAGAATGCCAAAAGTCATTAAAAAGACAGGAAAGAACAAAATGGATGTCACGAACGACTCTGAAACTTTCTCTTGAACATAGAGTAGCTAATGTGAATAAAACAAGTGGCGAAGTGAAAGAGCTGGACAGAGTTCAAAGGATATTAGTGAAGACAAAGAAAAGCATTACAAAACAAGAGGGAAAAAGAGAGAGCGAGGGACTCGCCCCGATACTGGCACACCAAGCCTTAAGGACAGCGTCCCTGCATGGAGCTGCTAAGGCACAGAGTTCTGATGACAGCCTGAGACATGATGTCCCCTCAATGGCGCATGCCATGAGAGAGGACGATACTGGGGACACCCAACAGAAAGCGAGTCCAGCCTGAACCCCACCCCCCACAGTGGGGCAGACCAAGAAGAGAACATAACAGATCAGCAATGGGAGCAAAACCAAGCCACATAGCCCCTGAGGAGCCCCTGAAATAGACTTCAGGCTAGGAGTGCAGTTCCTGGATCCCCGCAGGACTGATGGGGAGAGAGTCATAAACGACAGCGGACAGACCTGGAATTATGTATGCTTTTTCGGGGTTTTTGCTAGATTTTGTCCTCCTGTTTTAATCCAATCTTTTGGTTTCCAGAAGGATTTTGGGGTGGAGGCAGGAGGAGATGGGGGAAGGGAGTGGTGAGCAAACAACACCATGTACAGGGGAACAACTAGGGAGTTAAATTCAACAATGAGGAGGACATAGAGATCCTGGAGGTGTTGGAGGAACAGCAATCTAGCTGAAAGGAATTACTAAGCAGCAGAAGAAGGGCAAGCGTGATGGTGGAGCAGGAGGAAGGAAAAAGGAAACAGATGAAAGACGTAGAAATGCAAAGCTTTTGATAGAGGTACAAACGTGTGTATATATGTAAATATATTAATTAATAAAATAGAAGTATTTGCCTATGTACATATATTAATACGGTAATACATTGAGGAAGTAGACAGATTTTGGGTGTCTGCTCAAGCCGTCCCGCAAAGCAAGAACACTTTGTTCTAACAACCTGACATTCTGTGACACTCACCCTCCGGGCACAATCATTTGAAGATGAAATGGGTGCATGAGCAAATGTGAAGAAAGCAGATGGTGCCAGCTTATCGAAAGATATAGTTTCTGGGATCTTAAAGACTTGAAGTTAAACAAGTAGCCATCTAGCACAGAAGCAAAAAGCCCACATGGTCAAAACACACCAGCTTTGTGATCATGAGGTATCGATGGAATCAGGCAACAGGCATCAGAAGACCTAAACAAACAAACAAAAACATATTGTTGAGAATGAGGAGATTCAGAGCAAAGACCCCAAGTCCATCTGTAGGCAATAGGACATCCCCTCACAGAAGGGTCACAAGGAAGGGATGAGTCAACCAGGGTGCAGCATAGCACCAATGAAACACCCAGAAGCCTCTGGTTGTTAGAGGCTTCTTCACCCCCCACTATCATGACTCTAGTCCTGCCTTTCAGTTCTGGCTACACCGGCACATGTACACTGGAACATATAAGAGCTCGCGAGATATGGTATCCAGGTCAGATAAACCCTTCAGGAACAGAAATGGGAGTAATGATACCAGGAGGGTAGGGGGAAGGTGGGGAGAGGAGGAGGGGAAGGGGGACCAATTTCAATGATGGATACATAACGTGCACACAACAGCAACAGCAGTACATTGGGAAGGAGACAACATGAATCTGTGAGGAGAGCACTGGAAACGTCATGTTCGGAATCCTCTTGGCCTCTGTTGCATGGCTTTCTTTCCTTACCTCATTTTAATCTTTATCCTTTCCCCGTGATAAATGTTCAACAGTTCCAGGGTTCTGTGAGTCCTTCTAGGGGATTGTTAAGTCTGAAGAAGGCCAGGGGCACTCCAAGCTTGTAGCTGGTGTCAGTAGTGCAGATAGTCCTGTGTCCCCTAATTGTACCCCCTAACTTGGTAAGCATATTTTCCGATTTTATTTAGACCATTCTTTCCTGTACCCAATACCACCATGCACTTCGAATATGTTCCTGCAACAAACATTTTCCTTTAAATGGTTCCTTGGATGCCCTCAGAACTATGGCATTATCCACCGAAAAGCATCATTAAGATGTTAATACAGATCTATGTGGGAATTAAAAAGTGACTCTAAACTCATAGTAACCAATTTATTCCACATTAATAATTCAGCTATTTTTATTTGTTTCTGAACCAAAAAAAGCAACAAGGACCCAGTCCACAGAGCTATTGTAGTAATTTACACAATTTTATTAAACAAAAATATGATTTGTTCAAGTGTTTTGATCATGGAAGTCATCCAAATTCACTCCTTTTTTCTATCAAGTTTCCACTTTTAGTAGTTTTTCTCAGACTCAAGATAAAAACCAGTAGCTGAGAAGCCCCTCCCTCCTGCAGCTCATCCTGGGAAGAAAGGAGAAGTGCTCCTGTGGTGTCCTGCTATTGTGTTTGACAGGTCATCCATTCTACCCCCAAGTAGAATGCTAGTCATTCTCTCTCACTTCTTTCACGTTCAGTGCAGTGAAGTGATCGAAGATGAGACTTTAAAAGAAGGGCATGGTAAGGTAGTACATACAAGTATCTCTCCAAGACCAATGAGTCACCCACCTTGAAGAGCTCCATGCGTGAGAACGCTGTGGGGCTGTTTTCACAAAGCACGTTCTAAGGGCAACATTCTTGCCTCCCCTGAATTCCATTTGGTAACTGGCAAAGGGGTGGAGCAGTAAGAAAAGCATAATTCCGAGTCGTGGAGAGAACGGAGATCAGGGCAGGGCCAGTCATCAGAGCTCAGCTGGCCTTTCCCCTTTTTGCGTGTCAACTTTTCCAGAACTTCCAGGTCAAGAGCCTTTTGCTACAGGTGTGGCTCTCTCTCTGGTCACTGATTTCACCACATTGGCATGACCTGCAACAGCAAGATCTGGCAATGCTACAGTCTAAACACAGGTGGACAAAATCACCAGGGGCGATGTGTGTCTAAGCTGCTTACTCACCATTCACTAAATTCTTTCAGGAACCCTTCTTGATGTTCACAGCTTCAATGAACTATTATATGTGAAGATCTTTTGCAGGCCATAAACCATTAAACGACTGTGGTCATGTTTTTCTACCTCCCCCTTTCTTTGTTTCTTCTTTTCCAAGACACATGGAACACACACACACACATAAAAACACATGCGCAGTCTTATTAATATTGTTGCCTGTTTAAACTTGGCTTCATTGGACTTTCTTATGAGTGTATCAGTAAGCTCCATCTACTTTATAACAATCTATTGATTTGTAAAATTTGAATAGTAGAGAAAAACTAGAAATTGTCTGAAAAGGTAGCTCTTAGAAATAATCACTCTATAAGATATAATAATTATTTATAAACTATCAAGGGACCAGGGGTGGGATCGGGGAGGGAGGGGGATGGGGGGAAAAAAAGGGAAACCGAGCTGATTCCAGGAACCCAAGTGGAAGGTGAATTATGAGAGTGATGAGTGCAATGAATGTATAAGGGTGCTTTGCTCATTTGATGTATGTACAGATTGTGATAAGAGCCTTATGAGCCCCAATAAAAAGATTTTTAAAAAAAAGAAAATGATTGGGGCAGAGAATGTACGGATGTGCTTTATACAATTGATGTATGTATATGTATATGTATGGATTGTGATAAGAGTTGTATGAGCCCCTAATAAAATGTAAATAAATAAATAAATTAATTAATTAAAAAAGAAATAATCACTCTAATATTTTTCTGAGCTTGTATTTTATATATCTGCTACATATATGTATATGTGTTTACATAAGGAAGATGATACTGTGAATAGTTTTTCTATTATCTTTCATTTAATACTGCTATAATTTTTATTATTGTACTGAAAATCTTTCATAAAGACTTTTTACATGTTTTATTTAAATTCAATTTTAAGGAAATATCTTAGATAATTTAATCTTTTAATGTTGGTGAGTTGGGCTGCTACTAGTTTTGTTCGCTTGTGAAGTGTTAATGCCCCACTGATTTTTTTTAAGAAAGATTTTCATTCCACTTGCATTTACTTCCTAAAATTAACTAGCAGCTATTTTCTTCAATTAGTTCCACGCAATATTTGACTCTTTTAAAAAAAATTCAGCCTGTATTTTCCAAAACCCACTCTAGCTGCAAAATTATTTCTTCAAAGGGTTCTCCCTCCTTCCATCTAAACAATATTTTACTGAAATATTCCATCCCACAGAAAGCCAGCCTAGTTCTTTGCAACTTTTCCTTCCCACTGATCAGATTAAAAAAAAAAAAAAAAAAAAAAGCTCTTGTTTTGAAAGCATAAGGTCTATCCAGGCAGTGAATTAGCAAAATTACAAAAACTACCATCACTTAAGTCAAAGAGCATCTTGCAAAATCTCAAACAAATCCATGGCCCTCAAGTCGATCTGGCCCAGCGTGACCCTATGGGACAGGGTAGAACTGCCTCGGTGGGTTTCTGAGACTGTCACTCTTTATGGGAGTAGAAAGTTTCATTGTTCTCCCTTGGTGCGGCTCGTGGTGTCCAACTGTTGACCTTGCCTTTAGCAGCCAAGTACCTAGCCCACTATGCCTACAGGTCTCCCTGTAAGACTGTCCTTAGCTACAGTCAAATTGGTTTCCCACAATTCAACCAAAATTGAAGATGATCTTGATCCGGCTTGGATATTTTTCCCACATCTGGTCACGCCCTGCTCTTGCTGCCCTTTCAGCCTCTCCCGTTGCTCAACACTGCCTTCAGAGAACTTGTAAGGAAAACGAAAAGCCAGAGCCCTCGAATTAATAGCAAAGTGGTGCTTCACCATAACGTGTTCTTATACTAACTAGATGTGACTTTTTGTCCTTTCCTGAAGGTATGTGTGTGTGTGTGCGTGTGTGTGTGTGTGAAAGCTTACAGAGAAGATCATAAATTTTATGTTCAACAATTCATACACGGTTTGCTTCATCTCACGCAGGGCAATTCACTCCAATATCACCACACACCTCACCTCCCTGAAGTCTTTAAGGATATAGACTGCCAAAGCACGCCTGGTGGGTTTGAACCTGCTGCCCTTGTCGTTAGGAGCATGGCACTTAACCCGCTGCGCCATCCGGGCTCCTTTCCCCCACAAATATCCGAGGTGCCACAAGTTCATCCGTAAGGACGATGTGACCATCTCAAATAACAATGGCTCCTCACTGTGTCACCAGCAGGTCTATTTCATCCTTCCAAATTCTGCCTTTGCCTCTTCTCCTATTATAAATGCTTCCTGTATGATTTCCCTCAGACTTGAAAATGTATCTAATCACAGGTTGAAAATACAACTCAACCGTGTTAGGGTCCCAACAATACTCATGGGTCTGCAATGAGAAAAATGCTTTGTCAGGAAAGATATCAAAGAAACAGTGTCATCACGTGCCTGCCCAACTCTGCCCACTCCAACCTGCTTTCCACAGCCAGAGGCACTTACTGCCAGTGAGTGGATTCTGACGCATAGCCACTGTATGGGACTGGTCCTGTGAGTTTCTGAGATGGCAGCTCTTTATGAGAGGAGAAAGTTCATCTTTCTCCCGTAGAGTGGCTGGGGGTTTTGAACTGCCGACCTTGCGGTTAGCAGCCCTATGTGTAACACTATGTCACCAGGGTTCCTATGATCAGAATCAGTGATGTAGTTTTTCTCGCTGCTGCTGAAAGTACCAAGGACTTTGGATTGGATTGAGAGTGATTCTCTTTGAAGCTTTCACAAAGCTGGCAAGAATTTCACACCCTTTGTGAGTGCTGCAGGTGAAGAATTTAACAGCTGGTGGGAGTGCAAATTAGAGCCAATTATAATTTGATTGACCTGCCTTGACAATAAAACTGTCTTCCCTAATTTAAAATGCCTAGCAGGATCCTCTTTGCCCTGGTAAGGTGGTGATTCCCAATGAGGAACAGCACAGTGACAGTAATAAAGATTTATTTATATACTGCTTTATTTCCTCTTGGTTTAAAATGACTTTGCCCAACCCAAGGAATAGCATGTTATGTGCAGGAAAGAGAAAGCTCTGGTTTGGGCAGAAAGGACCTCTGAGGATGGTGGCAGCAGGAAAACCACAACAAACAACAAGGCGTGGTGAGTTGGAAAAGGGATGAAGGAAGCAGGGAGGGACTCTGGTCAAAACAGCGGTGCCAGTAACCAAATGTCCAATGAAAAAGCTCAGACCTTTACATTGTTTTCAAGTGATAGAAGACGGAAGTCCCCTGTCCCTGCGCTTGTTGTTTCCTGCATTGGTTGGTAGACGCTCCCTACGTTTTTAAAAGGTTAAAGACAGCTTTTGATTCCAGTTCACATTCCACCTTCTCGTTCTCAACTCCTTAGCCACACTAGCTTGGGTGGATTTCATGGCTGAAACATCATAGGGAATGGTGTACATGGGTCCGAGTTTCCTGCTTTGCTCTCAGGTGGCACTTTGGGGCATGTCGACGGAATGGCAATTTGAGGACGGTGATGGTGGCTTGTGGGAGAATTCTTGACTTCCTGTGTTTGCTCTTGGCCAAGCGACCTCATGACTCAAGCCCATCTGTCAGCGCAGGTTCATGTGTTTCTATGATGCTGGACGGGTTCCAGTGGGGCTTCCAAAATAAGAGAGGCTAAGAAAAAAAGCCTCATGATCTGTTTCCAAAAATCTGTCATTGACAATCCAATGGATCACCATGGGCTAATTCATAGCTGAGCATGGACATGACACCCCAAAGCCAAAAAACCTCAAAAGACCGCACACCCTCTGCCACCAAGTCAATTCCAACTCAAAGTGACCCTGTTTGCAGACTGTTCATCTTGAAGGTGCAGACAGCTGCATTTTATCCAGCAGAGTGGCTGGTGGGTTTGAACCACCAATCTAGCAACTCGCCACCTAATTCTCACCCCGCAGCACCACCAGAATGCCACTCACTGGGCCATGGTTTATTCTCTTCTGCATGGGGCTGCCAAGAACCAGGCACCAACTCCATTGCAGTTATCACCCTGGCACCAGCTGTGATGTCAAGGCCCCTGAGACGGGTACAGGCCCCTGCTCCCAGCCCCTAGGAAGGCAGTGTTCAAGGAGGTGATCCTCTTCACCACCAAGCAGCTACTGAGCGCCCCTGGTGTCTAATCACCCCTGAGGACTCGCCCAGATCCCCAGCCATTTGCGCTCTTTGGACCTCAGTGATTTCATCTGCGAAAGAGTAACAAGGAAACCGAACTCACGAAATACTGTGGTCATTATTGAAATGCTATGGTCAAAACAGGCGCGTTGGTGGTGCCGTGCTTAAGCACTCAGCTGCTGCAGGACTCGACAGTTAGTACCCAGCTGTCCCTCCAAGGGAGGAAGAGGAACAGTCTTCTCCCTGGAAGGTTATGATTGAACAGCCTGAGGGGCCTATGCTTCTACTCTGTCCTGCAGCTCGCTATGAATCAAAATATCCTCAGCAGCAGTGGACTGCGGTTTATACAGAGTGGCCAAGTGGGCTAACACTCAGCCACTGACCCAAAGCAGGCAATTCTAGCAGGTCTTTGGGAGAAAGATGTGGCATTCTGCTCCTGTAAAAATTTGCAGCCTTGGAAACCCTGGGGGGCAGTTCTGCTTTGGTTCCAGAGGGCCACTATGAGTCGGAATCGACTCCATGGCAATGGATTTGACCTTGAGTTTACATACAAAATGTCTTTGCACAATGCCTGATCCAGAACAACCTGCAGGAAATGATGCGATCCTGTTTCTTCCTTTCCCAGAACCCCCCTCACCTTCTCTCTATGGTTGAAGCCTTCTTGCTGCCTTCTCTCCTGTTCCTGCTCCTGCTGACCTGGCAGGTGGGATGAGGATGCAAGATGGGAAGGAGAAGCGCTGGTCTTCCTCTGATAGAGTACTGAGAATGCATTTCTCTAAGTAACGATCTTCTTCCTGTTCCTGAGGTTCTATCACACGCATATAAATTTGGACACGTTTTATATTAAGCATACTTTTGCCATTGGGCTTAGAAATCTAGTCCGTTCGGTATATGATTTATATAGAAGTGAGAAAGGCAAGGGAAAATACATCTAACAAAGGTCAGGAGATTTTTTTTCATGAGATGTCAATATTCGGTTGCACAGCCAGAGCTTTACTTTAGAAAATTTACTTGAATAAAGTTGCTAATGGAAATGGAGGCTTGTGTTCCAAACAGTTGATATACAAAATTCTGGATTATAGCAAAGCAGCTGCATTTAGCATGGAATGACGGGCCATTGAGTAGCTTCTTGAGAAGGCAGAATAAAGCACGTGGGGCTCATGGTAGTGGTGTCTTTTCAAATGCATTCTGGATGAGCATTGGGGTTTCTGGAATTCCAGTCTTTAGTAATGAACAAATTGTGTCCTTATTATTAATGGGTCTTGAGAGGCTCTTTCTGCTTGGGCGGGGGGGAGGGGGAGGGGGGAGAATCGCTGTAGTGAGGCTTGTATGTATCCTTGTATACATACACCTGTGACGTTGAAATAGCTTTTGGGTAGCACATCCTGTTTTCTAAAAAAAACAAATTACCTATAGCCTACAAGTAATATTAAATCACAACCCAGGATCCCAGTTACCAGGTCCTGGAGTAAAGCCAAACCCCGCGCAATGATGATTTCTGTGAGCCGGCTTGACTGGGCTGGTCTGTGCAGATGATGGAGTGGAGCAGGATGCTCAGGCAGCTGCTGTCTGCTGAACTGAAATGGGCATTCACAAGGTGGGCAGACAGATGCCATAATGGCCCACTGAAGAATAGCTGCCTGCAATACAAGCTAGCTGTGAAATGTGGGCAAACAATGGCAGCAGATGGACAAAAACCTGGCTCGCAACAAGCAGGGAGAGGCAGCTCATTTATAGCGCAAAGCCCCGGGTGGCTCTGAGAGAGGCATTCAGACCCAGACCAAGCCTGCAACTAGTAACGGACCCTGAAGCAGCACCCGATCCCTTTCAAGGACGTATTGACCGATACCTATGTAACATGCACTTGGCTGGGCGCTGTGCAAACATAGGGTTGAAGACAGGCTTCCTGACCTCAAGAAGTTTAGAGGGCAGTTGACATGTACTGGGTTTCTGTTGACATGATATCATTTGACGGTTATAGGTGGCTACTGATAATCACACCACTTAATATCCTTTTGTATCTGCCTATTATTTTTCTAGATCTTGGGTGAATAACTTCAGAGCCAGAGGAAGTTTCAAGAAAAGGTATGATGAGTCACATCTCCAGGGACATTGCTCCAAGGCAGTCCAACAGCGAAGACCACGGGATGACAATATTGTTCTTCAGTTTGTAGTCATGAAGCACTGGAATTTCTGCTGCCGCAGAAGGATGGCCAGCCCTTATGTGAATTCTAGCTTTAGCCAAGAGCATAGTAACAGTGGGCAGGGTATTCTAGTGTCCCAGGACAAAGGCAGGCACATGTGTCGTCTCACACACTCACATGTATACTCACATTCTGGGTTCTGTCTTGTATTCTTTGATTCACGAGCAAGTGTTTTTAATGAGCATCATAGTCATTCATTCCCATTGGTAGCTAAAGACTAAACTCAAAAAAAGCATTTCCTTGTAGTAGAGCACTTTCAATAACTTGAACATACACAATTCTCTATTATTTATCTTGTTGTATATGTTGTTATGTGCTACCCCATCGGTTTCATCGCATGGTGACCTCAGACATAACAGAACAAGATGTGGCCTGATCTTGTGCTACCTTCTAATTGCTGCTGTGGGCGAGCCCATGCTTGCGGTTACTGGGTCAGTCCATCCTGTAGAGCATCTTCTTTTTCGCGGATCTGCTTTACCACGTACGGTGTGTGTCCTTCTCTAGGGATTGGTGATGTGCTCAAGAAATTTAGAAGATGGTGCCCCAACCAAACGAATGGGAGACATTTACATGTGTGCACATTCCAAAGAAAGGTGACCCAACAGAATGCAGATTTTAAAAAATCATATGCTAGTATAGAGTTGCTGACGATAATCAAGATTAGTTATAGCTGTGCACTGACAGGGAACTGCTGGAATGCAAGCTGGATTCAGAAGAAAACCTGGATTGAGGGATATTATTGCTGATGTCAGGTAGAGCTCGGCTAAAGACAGAGATGACAAGGAACATGTTTACCTGTGCTTTAATGACTACGCAAGGACATTCCACTGTGCGGATCCTATCACATTCGGGAGCAGAGTGAAGACTGAGAATCTGGGAACAATGTGTACATGCAAGCTTTACTTGTACCCATTCAAGTATTAAAGAGATTCTGGACGTGCTCCAATTAATGGGTAAAGCTGGCCTCAGATGTCTGCAGCAGCTGAACAATGAAGTGGAAGATTGAAGAATGGTGTTTTGAAGCGTGTGCTTGTGAAGGATGTTGACTATACCAGAGATTTCCAGAAGAATGAACAGGTCTTAGAAGTAGAGCCAAAATGCTCCTTAGAAGGCAAGCTGGTGAGACATTGCTCATCTCCCATACTTGGGGGATGTTGTTAGGAGGGACTGAATCCTGCAGGGGAGCAGCATGCTCAGGAGAAGATCATCGATAGACTAGACGGTCCTCAATGAGCTGGAGTGTCACGGACACTGCCAAAGGAGCTCGCACACAGGGGCCATTCTGATGGTGCTGCAGCACTGGGCAGTGCTTCATTCTGCTATGCACAGCATGGCGATGAGTTTGACTCAACTTTGTGACGCCGAATAAACAGAGAAGAACATTAAACATGAGCTCACCTGTGTTAGACAGGGTTCTCTAGAAAGATAAAACTAGGTTGCTGATAATTATATATATATATATAAAGATAGATATATCACACAAGAAACGAACAGTTAAATTATAAACAGATAGATATATAATACAAGAAACGAACAGTTAAGTTATAAACAGATTGATATGTAATACAAGAAATGAACAGTTAAATTATAAAGCAGTACAAATGGCTCACTGCAACTCACTCCCGTGAGAGAGTTGTGAGACACTAACAGTCCTTCAAGTTTTGAGGGCCGTCAGGAAAGTCCTCTGTAGAGAGAGAGAGCTAGGCTATCCCAGCACAGGCAGCAAACAGCAAGACGGGTCACCAACTGTTAGTCAGATCACCAACTGTCAGTCCTCAGCTCCGGAGATGTAAATTTCATTTGAGTGGTCTTAAAGGGACCTCAACTTACAGCAACACAGTCCACAGGCTAGGTGTCCCACAGGTAGTATGCCCTTTAAATTGAGGCACAGAACAAGCAAGGCAGCTGCACACTGGTCTGATGATTAAAGAGCGAGAGACAAGAAAGGCGAGGCTCACCGAGCCATTTATCTCTCCGCCCTTCAATTAATCCCACTTGTGTTTATCGACCAGGCTGGCACAATAAACCATCTCATCACCCCATACTGATTATTATCATTGTAATGGATATTATTGATGATGATGATGATAACATTAACCTGTCAACATCATTGGGAAAGAAGATATTTTAAGGTGCTTATTTCTTGAAAAAATAGGAAATGTAGATTGCTGGTTGAGGAAGGTAAATGCAGACATTAGCCCATTATTTTCTTTATAGAAAATTTTGTGATTTATTTCCTATTCTAAAACAAAGTATGCAACGAAACCAATCATGTTTCTTCTTCTTTATTATAAAAATAACACCGGCTATTTTAGATCCTTTGTATTTCTCTGTAAATTTTTTTATCAACTCCTCAATTTCTACAAAACCGAATACTTGTGAGAATTTTAATAGGGATTTTGTTCACTCTGAAAGAGGATTTCTGGGAGGTTTGCCATCTTCAAAATATCGAATCTTCGAATACATCAGTGTTTTCCGAAATTGGTGAGACCACCCCCGGTGTGAGTGTGTGTGGGGTTGGGGGGGGGGGTTGTCTGCAAGCGCAGATGCCCGCACTTTATCCTAGATCATGGCTGTGTTATAAAAGGGTTTCATTGCTGGAGGCCCACTGAGTAGATTGTTTTTATGAGAAGACGGAAGAAGACCAAGTAAATTTGGGGACCTATGCAATACACGGATGTGGTGTGTCTCGCCATTTTTTCAGGCTTCCTTTAATTTTTGTCCTGCAGTTCTTTCATTAAAGTTATTCCTAAGTATTTTATGATTGTTGATACTCTTGTGATGGTATATGTTTTAAATGAGTGAGAATCAACATGATGACAGTAGGCTGCGTTTTGTTTGTTTGTTTGCTTATAAGTGTCCTTATTTCAACTTCTTATTGAAGAATAGTTTTCCTGGATATAGATTTTCTGGCAGGCACATCTCTTCTTTTCTTCTAGTACTTGAATATGTCAATGCATGGATTTCTTGCCTCCGTTGTTTCTGATAAGAAATCAGTTGTTGGTGGAATCATCAATCCTTTGTAAATAGTAAATCATTTTTCTCTTGCTATTTTCAACATTTCCCCTTATTTGGGGCTTTCAGTTTTTATACTATAATATATCCAACTAGTTCTTTTTTATGTTGATTTTATTTTATGTTTATTGAGTTTCCTGGATCTGCAGCCATTTCCTTTTACCATGTTTTAGGAGATTTCAGCCATAATTTTGTCACATATTCTTCTGTTCCATTTACTATGACTGCTCTAGTGGGAACTCCCATATTGGAACATTTTATTATTCACAAGTCTCTTAGAACATGTTCTTTTTCCTCCTTCAATTTGTCTCTTTCAATACTTCAAATTAAATCCTTTCTATTGACCTATCTTCAAGTTCTCTCTCCTTTCTTCTGCTATTTCAAGTCTGTTGTAGATCTTAGCTAGCCATTTAAAGGATTTTTGTTTGTTTGTTTGTTTTTTAATTATGCTCTTCAAGTCTAGACTTTCCATTTGGCTCTTGTCAGTAATGTTTATTTCTCTGTAGAAATCCCTTATTTGTTGGCTAGTGGTTAGCACTAGCTCCTTTCATTCTTTGAAAGCATAGCCTTCCCGCAATGCGTTGAGCGTAGTAATTGTAGTAGCTCTTTGAGTATTGCGTGTTAAGTCAATTATCTGGGATTGCTCAGAGTCGAGTTATAATCACTGCCCTTTCCCCTGAGTACGGGCCGTACTTTCCTGGTTCTTCACAGGTGTAGGAACTTTGAGTTGCTTATTGGGCCCTTTTCACAAGACATTGCAGTAACTGTGGACACCGTTTGATGCTTCGCAGGGTTGATGGGATGGGCCTGATGTACAGGGTGGAGTTAGTCTCCATCCCCATGCACAGCTACTGGTGTCTCTGCCCATTTGTTTGCCCTGTTTTTGTTTTACAGCCACATCCCAGGGTTCTTCCTCTGCCTTTGTCGTGCCATGGTCACCCAATGATTCTGGTTTAATCCATGTTCCAATACCTGAATCCTGTAGGCTTCTACCTTACATCAGGGAGTTATCAGTGATGGAAAGACACATCAAAGGGGTAGTCAGTTGGCAAGCCCCCCTTGTTTGTCACATGTCCGATGGTCCCCTGGCTCTTCCTCACAGATGTAATTGACAATGGGTCAGGGATAAGTGTGCACCTTATCTTAGTCCCTGCTGTGCCCTAAAGGCTAGGAGCTTTTTATTAAATCAGGGTCCTGGGTCGGTTGGTGGTGGGATTCAGCTGGGTTGCCCCGGTTCGGCAGAACGGATAGGTAATTTTTGTTGAGTTCAGGGCACCGGTTGTTACGATGGCACTTGCCGGCAGGGCTCTCTCTAAGGTGGGCAGCTGGACGGCTGTCCAATGTGGCAATCACAAATTTACATTCCTTATTCTTGGTTAATGTGCCTCTGTGCACCAGTGTATTCTAAGCGTCCATAGTGATGCTCATTCCACCCACAGGCATAACACGTATCAGAGGGAACTACGCTTGCGATGGTTACTCATTCCCTAAAACTCCTTACGCTTTTGATGAAGCACTCCATTTTTATTGCCTTGCATTTGCTACTTCAGCTGACAAAAAGGGAAGAGAGGTAAAGCGCCTCTTCTCTTCAGTAAAGAGAAAGAGTGCCAACCCCCCAGAGGGGACACACTCGGGTTCATTTCAGCTTTGTGTTTGGCCTCAGGTTCCTAGGAGATATTACAAGTAAATTAAGCAACTCCTGAAAGTGTTCAAAGGGTTAAAATATTGTCAGAACAATTGCTGTGAGTTGAGGAGAAGCAAAAAGAGGCTTTTCAGAGTTGAACGTCATATGTTCAGAGAACAGCCTGTTTCAAATATGTCACACAAAATGATTGTTGTCTAATTGGCCTGGCTCAAAAGGAATGAGACCTTACTCCTACCGTGGAATGACAGGTTAAGGATCAATCACACAGTCGATGATGCTCACATAAAAGGGAAGGAAATTGCAAGTGATGATGCCAATCAAGAAGAAATATGGGAATATCTTAAATGACAATTTAATGGTTTTTTTAAGGTATGATTTCATTTTTTCCACTAATATTTTAAAACTCTTGCAACAATCTAGTTTGTGTACTCCTTTTACTGTTTATACTGCAGTATTAGCTGTATGAAATAATAAATGATTGTGGTAGTTACATAATCTGTTGTCTATTTGAGACTTAAGAGTGAAGGGGTGGAGTTTAGTCTGTCAGGTCGCAGTTTGATGACCTCATTTGGAGGCAAAGGAGATAAATAGCTCGCTGGAGGGGGGACACTCCCTCCTTGTGAGACAGTACTGACAAATGCTGATGGAGCCAGAATTCTGGAACTGGAGGAACCACGTGGGACCCACGTGAGCACTAACATGCTTCTACTGCCATGGGATCCACAAGACTTTCCACCCACTGCCTGTGATCTTCCTGCATTTGGAGTCATTGCATGTGTTTTGTGAGTCTGAAGAGGAATTGATAGATTGGTGTATGGACATGTGGGCTAATATTGGACTTATGGACTTGATCTGGACTGGGTTGGGATGTTTTCTCAATATTCCATTGCTCTTTTATATAAAGCTCTTTGTTATACACATATGAGTGTCTATGAATTTGTTTCTCTAGTCAACCCAGACTAATACAATGACCTTTAGGTATATCTTTATACACACACACAGACACACTTGAAACATATATATACTTGAAACATATATATACTTGAAATATATATACTTAAAACAGTAATTAGGGCAGCAAACCAGTAGTTGAGCTATTTGAATCCCTCCATTGCCTGAAATGGAGAGTGATAACCTTCTACTAGGAAAGCTGCAAATATTTTCTGGTCCACACCTCACCAATCCCACCCTTTTCAGATGTGAAAGTCTGGGGTGTTTGCTCCTTGCCTCTGCCCTAAGATAAGCCAGTCTCCATTAGTGGTGCAGTTCCTTTGCTCTTTCTATAGCAGTTGTTCTGGGTTTGGTGTGGCTACATTTCTACCTGCTGCTGTTGGAGAGGTAAGTATAGGGGCACCCCAAGCAGGAGGTCCCAGACTCCCCCCATTCTTACCAAAAACATCACCGAGTTTTGATTTTCACCAGTGGGGAGAGGGATGTGCCCTAATTTATTTCCCGGTTTCGGTCCATTTCCATGCCTCCATCAACAGATTTCTGTTAAAGACCGGTTTGTGCAGTTGGAGGTGTGTTTCCTGTGAAGCGGCATCATTCGACGTCATCATGTTGCCATCACCAGTACATCAAATCGGGTTTTATAATACATTGCATAGAGGGAGCGCTCAGTCATTATATGCTGAACATGCATTTGTTAAAAGGCAGATTCCGTCCTGAAGGATTTTTCGAGAGTGACAAACTGTTGCCCAGGGTCCCAGGCTACTGTGGGTACTGAAGGCATAATGATCTCAGGGACCAGCGAAGTTTTGCATTGTTGAGTTCTAACCTGAGCAGTCCTGGGAAACTTGGCTTTGATCCCAGGTGTGCTCATTTACGTAGTCCTCACGATTAGACTCTGCTGAGGCAGCACAAAGTCCTTCCTGTGCCGTATTTAAGACGCTCCTCACAAATGTTCGAATCCACTTCAGGTTCATTCACAAAAGGAGTGACTACAACTTGCTCCTTAATGCTCCCTCTTCTCTTCCAACCCAGACCTCTGCGTCCCTGCCTGGAGGTTTGGCCATGTTCAAGCAATGGAGTTGGTGGTGGTGATGGTATGCCTAATCACCAAGTGTCTCCATTTAGGGGTGAAAACCATCTGCCTATGAAGGAAGAAACCCTGGTGGTGAAATGGGGTAAGTCTTGGGCTGATAAGCTCAAGTTCAAACCCACCAGAAGCTCCTCGGGAGAAAGATGAGGCTGTCTGCTCCTATAATGATCTGCAGCCTAGGAAATCCTACAGGATAGTTACAGACTTCCCTGCAGATTTAATGTGTGTTAGAAGGGACTCCGTAGCAGAGGGTTTGCTGGTTATGGAGGACCCAATGTTCTTCCAGGTTGTCTGGTAGATTACATCTACTATTGTGCTTTCCCAGGTTCCGTTTATCTAAAGCCAGGCATTCGTGGTCTCACACTGATAGCTTGACTGCAGCCCACAAACCCAGTGTATTTGACCTAAGCAGTGTTCTAAGAAACTCTTGTGATCATCTTAAAATTGGAGCTGTCACATAGGAACCCAGATTCCCTACACCGAAGATTTCCGACACAGGCCTGGTTACCCCAATGCAACGGTGCGCCCTAATCTGCTTTAGGAAACCTAGAAGCTGCGGAGTTTCCCAGACTATCCCCTTTTTAGATTTCCATCTTGACCGGTGGGCATCTGATTGGTGGCTTTTGGGAGGGTGTGCTGTTCAAGGTCAGGACTGTGTGTCTTACTCATTCTCAAACTCAGTTGCCAAGGAATTAGGTGACAAAGGGTCGCGGTACATGCATTTATTGTGAAAGAACTTGGTCCAAGTGCAGAGCCTTTGAGGTCAATGACAGTGAAGAACGTCATAGCCAGCGTTTATTTTAGGGTGTCATTTAAGATGGAATGGGAATAATATGAATTCATTGGTTAATAATTGAAGGATCGAATGCTTCTGATTCATCATTGTCTTCCTCCAAGAAGTTCCTGAGACATAATAAACATAATGCAATAAAGTGTTCCGCATCGACTAAAATAAAATATGAATCCCATATATAAAAACAATTCATTCCACATACAAGAGACTTTCTGAAAGCTCATGGGAAAATTCAAGGAAAAGATTGTGGAATTTTTCATAAACATTTGAAACCGTGCTGTATATAAAAGAAATATGTATAACAGAGAATCTGGCCCAGGAGCAGACAACATTTTGGCCTAGTCAGAGACTGAGCCAAGAGTCACTAACAACCACCACCACGGTGTTAGACAGTGAGCTTCACATGGAATCTGCGAGTAGAGGAACAGATGAATGAATTGTATTTGCATGGTTTTACTTCCCTGGAAAATTCGATAACTTACTTCTTCAATATCCCCCCACTTCAGATTTTTACACTTAGTTAATTTAAAAGAGAGAGAGTTAGATGAAGATGAAGAAGGAGAAGGAGGAGGAGGAGGACAAGGCAAGGAATAGACATTTAACCTGTAATCGGGGCTGAGCAGTGGATTTCGCACAAGGTCAAAACCACAACTAATGGCATCAAGTAGTTTCTACTAGAGAGGACCACGCCGATGTCCTGTCTCTGCATGGAACTGGGAAAGTCAGACCCGAAGCCCGAGGACTTTCCTGGAGAGGCATGTGAATCCTTGCGTCATTGAGCCAAGAGTTCTTTCAAAATGTATGCCAACCTAAAATAGATCAATCCAGAAGCACCTTAATAAAATCTGTCAGTATCAAGAAAAGCAGATCGTAAGTGGAGTCTCAAATTCCCTTTCCCTACGTGTAGCTTGAACTTCTCAAGGTCTGAACTCAGGCGCGGATAACCCTGCTCTGAGGGAGTCTAGCCTCTCTATCTCATGTAAGGGGGTCTGCGCATGTCCGAGAAAAGATGGTGAGGGAAAGTCACCCCGCCCCCCCCAGCCCCTGGGAGCAGCCTTGGCAGATGCATGGAATGAGGCAGCTTGCTGGCCCCCCTAGTGGCATCCTTATGAAGTCAGCTGTCTTAAGGGGTATGCTTGATGCTTGTTGTTTTGCCAGAAGTTGGAATGTCTCTTCAATCTATCCATGTGACTCAGACCCACTGGGTTTCTTGGGGTTTCTATATGGGATTGCAGGCATCCCAGTAACAATTCAAACAAACATCATGTAACATGTATTTCCAAGCCAGGCGTGTTAGTGGTTGGATTTAAGGAGACAGTGGAGTCTATGTAAAATAATAGCAGTGTGAATCTAATATCCGGAGGCACAGGGCTTAATTCTGTCCCGGATGGATCTCAATCTCTTTCTCTCTCTCTCTTTTTCATCAATGCCAACTCACAGAGTCTAGCACTGCCCCTGTGGATTTCTGAGATGAGATTGCGACTGTACGGAAGAGAAAGCTTCCTCTTTCGCCCGCAGAACAGTTTTGAACCGCTGGACTTGAGGTTCTGGGCGCTCATCTTGTGATGGCAGACCATGGGCGGCCTGACCTTGTTTGTTGATGTTAGATGCCCTGATTCTCAGGATCCACCGCCAACTGGGTTACCTCCTTAAATCCCAGAGGAAAGACATTCTATCTCATGCCGGCTAAGTCCACAGCCTTTAGGCAGGATTTTAGATGCCCACCCAGACATATGAACCTGGTATTTTCACAGGAAAATGAAGTGTCCTCAAGCATGGAAGACTGTTATATTATTCTTATATAGGAAATAGATAAATGTATAATATCACTATACATAAATTGGGGGCTGGGGGTGGAGAAAGCATTTGTAGTAAGAAAAAGGCTGGCAAAATGCACCAGTCCGAAACAAGGACCATTTGAATGCAGCGCTTCTTTCTTCTTACTCTCCGTGCAGAAGAGGGCAATAAAATGGTGAGTGTGGCGCGTCTGAAGGATTCTACTGCTCTCCTGGGGCCCAGAGAGCGGCCGACTGTTGAGCACAAGTGTCTCTGACCAGTGAATTCCTCGCTCTTCCTGCGGGTTACAAAGCCCAAAGGAGCGCGGGAAGGGGACCAGACTTCCTAAAAGCCAACCGAAACCACACTGGGGAGACACCGCCACCTAGCGTCCGCCTCAGAACACTGCCTGCCAATCCTCTTTTGCGGTAATTGGCCCCAATAACTTGTATGAAGTAGGGCAAAGAAACTAAATCCATCAAAGCCGACTGAATAGCGGAGAGAAATGGCAGCTGAAAGCGTTTTTGACTCTTGATGCTTTCAAAAGCCAGGACACTTAATCCTTGCCGTATGTTTCTTTCTCCATGCCCCCAAAGGCAGCCGAGCTTGTCACTCAGCCAGGGGAGGTGAAGCAGGTCACTAAGTTTATAATGTAGCTGGTAACTGGTTTTCATTTTTTCTCTGCATCCTGGCAGCAGGAGATAGGCAGCTTGTTATAACTTAGAGGGGCTCCTGGAAAGCCCGCGTGCTGGGCGTATTTCTGTAGGCGTGGGCTCGCTGGGAATATGATTACCTCATGGAGTCCTGCCTTTAATAGCCTTTCTTCCACTTCATTCAGCACAGCACCAAGTTCCAGCGACTCTGGATCCAGCACATTACAGACGCACGTGGTCCCTGCAGCCTCCCATCCCCATGGGCGCGTGGGCCCCAAGCACACTGCCTGTCCTCCCAGGCCCTCCGCATTGTGGCATCCACACACTGGCCTTTGGGCATGTCCTTCCCACCGCCCCGCCTCCCTAACTTGTTTCCCCACCCCACCCCAATCCCTTCCCCCCATCTTTGCCCTCTTCTACTCTTTCCCTCCTGTCGGTGGACCCCTGAGCCGCATCATAACTGATGTTGGAGCACCTACCATGGTCCAGGCATGTTGCCAGACACTTTGCATATAATGTCACTGGAGACGTTGCTGTGTCTGTCTTGCAGATTATGGGGCTGTGGCTTCGAGGGGAAAGAGCAGTCAAGGGAGGGGTATGGTCTGAACCCCCCACCCCTCCTGGCCCCACTGCTGTCTTTAATCTTGGGGTGTTTCTCTCCCCCAATGAGGAGGGGGGTGCATTGGCAGTAAAGCTCCTAGCCCCACTCTGCCCTCTCGCTTCTCCCTCCATCAGAATCCCTTAACCTGATGTGGTTGGACGGCAAACCAGGCTGACCGGCCAGACTGTGCCTCTCTCCAGGGGAGCAAGCCTGCCTGCAGGGAGCATGCGTTCCGGTCTTTTCCCCCCTTCTGTGTATCTGTGATGGAGCCGTAACCTAGTGGGCTGCTAACCTCCAAGTTAGCAGTTCGAAACCATCAGCTGTTCCACGGAAGTCTGATGGAGTTTTCCATTCTCATAACGAGTAGCTCAGCCTCAGAAATCCGTGGGTGGGTCCACCCTGTCCTGTGGGGTCACTGTGAGCCAGAATGGACAGGATGGCAGTGATTGTTTGCTCCGTGCTTGTGGTGGGCAGGCAGGAAAACAATTTGGTGATTTGGAACGGATGCTGGCTGTACAGAGGCCCTATTAGAGTAGAACTGTGTTCCATAGGGGTTTCCATGGCTACGCTTTAGGAGATTACTAGGCCTTTTCCCAAGGTGCCTCTGGGTAGACTTGACCCTCCAGTCTCTGTTAGTAGCGAGTGTGTTTACCATCTTCTCTCTCTCTCTCTCTCTCTCTCTCTCTCACTACACACACACACACACACACACACACACACGTTTACACGTTTATGTTTGGAACCAATTTGTTGGAATGTAGAGAACATTCTGAACTGGTGGTTAGAAGACCATTGCTGTTAGTTATTATCTTGTTATTGTTTCAGTTCGTCCCTGGGCGTCGCAGCAGAAAGCCCCAGGTGCGGTGGCATGAAATGTCACCAGGTCCTGGGTCATTCACAGTCATCCGAATGTTCAAGTCTGCTCTTGGCTGCTGCTGGGGATTTTGAGTGCTTTCTGGTTTAAACCCGTATCTTTCAGGAATCAGAATCTCCTCTGTTGTGTTCCAAGAATTTCACTGGCGAGTGTTCTGAAGTAGACCCAGACCTTTCTTCTGCGTCTGTGTGATCTGAAAACTGCCAAACTTGTCCCACATGCGTGACTGCGGGCTGTGAAATCCTGCTGCCATACCACCACAAGCTGGCACCACACAGACCCCAAGACAAACACAAAAACTCATTGATCGATGCCAACACACAGTGACCCTATAGGACAGGGCAGAACTGCCTCTGTGAGTTTCTGAGACTATAATTCTTTATGGTAGTAGAAACCCCCAATCTTTCCCCTGCAGAGAAGTTGGTGGTTTCGAACTGCTGACCTTGCAGTTAGTAGATAAGGACTCTATATTGGACTTGGAATCTACCAGCTTTGAACTTATGAATAAGCTGCTCCAGGTATGGCCTTCCCATCTTGGCTAACCCAGGATAAGGAGCTGTGATCTGAAGGCACCAGGACAAGATAAGGCTTATCCTGGTGAAAGAAGACAGCAGCCCAGCCATGCAGCCACCAAGTTTCAAAACAATGTGCTTTGTATTTTAACTCTCTCCTTCTTGAAAGAGCTTTTAGGTACAGAAAATATATGGTGCAATTGGCTAAGACACTCTCTTTGCCCATCACAGTTAGGAGTGAGCCTCAGACTCCTATTATTGGCTGCTAGACTCCCCGGTAACACAACAGTCAATAGGCTTGATTGCTTTTTAGCCAGAAATTGATACTGAAAATTATTTTCTTCCCGATTTGTGAATTTATTCCAAACTTGCTGATTTTGAATCACATTTTGTTATAGAGGTGAGACAGTTAGAGACATTCATTAATTAGCCTTCATGGGTCCTCAACCTCCTGGACTGATGACTCACTGCCACTGAGTCAATTCTGACTCCCAGCAACCCCTATGGGACAGGGCAGAACTGTTCTGGAGGGTTTCAGAGACTGCAACACTTCATGGGAATAGAAATCCTGCAGAACAGTTGTTGGTTTCGAGCGGCCAACCTTGCAGTTTGTAGTGCACCACACCACCAAGCATCTCAAACTGCAGATAACCGTGATGCTAGGTGTCAATCAGAGAATGTGAAAGAGCAGGTACATGGGCTCTCTTCTGGAAGGGCAAGACAGGGGTTAGATTTGGGGAAGGGGACAAGGTATGGTCCCTGTGAATGTTGCCATTACAATATCACTGTTCACCCAGGCCCGTGCTAAGTCATGACGTCCCGACTCAGTTGTGTTTCTGGTTATTTCTCTTTAGGAAATCCCTTGCTCCCCAAGGTCCTGGCATACAAGCAAACACCATCTATCCCTCATACAACCAGCCACTGAAGAGCCATGCCGACCCGTCACTCCATCTCAAGTTCACCCTCAGCCACCCCAGAGAGCCAGGAGAGAGTTTGTCCTGGCTGAACAGGAGGAAGCATTGGGTAGAATGTGATGAATGGCCTGGTATGGATGCCAATTCTGGCTACTTGAAAAATGTTAGTCTCCTTTGGCCCTCATCTCCTTCTCTTGGCAAGCTCATCCTTTGTCTGGCTTTAAATGCTTCCTGGATGCTGGTGACCCTAACATGCACCTCCAACTGGGGCCCTGTGTCCAGGGTGAAGGCACATGTGTCTCATTATCTCAGCTGGAAGAGCAGCACGTGGATGTCTAGCAGGTATCTCGAAACGAGCACGTTTAAAACTGAGCGTCCGACGTCCTCCAATCCTGTTCTCTGTCTCAGACAAAGGCGTTTTTCATCGTTTGGAGTTCTTCTCTTTCACTCAGTCTTGTCACTCCTGTTATTTTTGCCTTCAAATCCTCCTGCTCGTTGACCCTTTCTTCCACTTTCACTGCTAGCCCCCTGGTCCGAGGGGCTCACCTCTCTCTCCTGGACTTCTGCAATAGCCCGTAATTGGACTTCCCGAATTCAGCTTGCTCCCTCCAGTGGATTCTCAACCTTGTAGGCCATGTAAGCTTGTTAAACTCGAAGTCTTCCAAGGTTCTGGGGCTCTGTGCAAAACCTCCCACGGGCTCCTGCCGAACCAGAGCTCGGTGCTACTCTCAGCTGGCCCTGTTTACCCTCTTCCCTTCGTCTGATCGGGCCACATGGCTCTCTTGGTCTTGCCTTGAACATGAAGGTGCACGCGTGCCTCGTAATCAAGATACAACTGTGTCTTTGCCCTGAAGCTCTTTTCCTGGAGTCCCAAGGACTCACCCCCCTTACCTTGCATGTGTATTCATCTTCCATGACACCCCTCCCCACCTTCTGTGCTTTATGCCTTTAGAGTGTGTTACTACGTAGTATACTCTGTTGGCCAAACCCATTGGCCATCAGTCAGTCTGTTGTCCTGGGGTGGCTTAAGTGTGGTTGTAAGGCTGTGCCACTGGCATTTCAAATGCAGCAGTGTCATCTGTGATGGACAGAGCTCAGCGGATCTTCCAGACTAAGGCAAAAGGCCTGGCCATAAATTCCTCAAAGTGAGTCGATAAACATCTTCTGTATCACAAGAGATCGGCTACCTCTGCTGATATTGCTGTTAGATGAGCCTTGTGGGTGGAAGAGGCCGTCAGTGTCCATTCGCACCAAAGGGAAGCGCACCCAGAAGCGGGAAGACAGTACCGGACTTGTTTGTTGTACACGGGTCACCGAAAGTCCGAGCTGATTCTGCAGCAGCTAACGACGACTACTGGCAGATTGTTTCCCTCTTGATTTTTAAAAGCCATTGCTTATTTTCCCTTTGCCTACAGATTTTTCTTTCCTGCATGTCAAGTGGTCTGCGCCTTGCACCCAAACTGAATCCTGTTTAGTCCGAAGAACTGTTCTCCGCCCGTGAGAATGAGATGCTTCTTAAAGGAGCATGGTCTGCGTGGGCAATTTCCAAGTCTCCACCGATGGCATGCATGTCGGACTCACTGTTCCAGTGATGGTGCAGGTGGTGCCGCCAGGATAGCTGTTCCTGCTGCCGTGCATGCGGTCGTCAGGAGTGGCGTGTGACTGATTGGCAACTTACAATGGTCGCCGTTTCTTAGCGACTGCACATATCTTTTCAAATGCTGGGCCAGTAGGGTGTTCTCTGTCTCAGCACAAAGTCGCCTGCTTGTGTCTGTTCTTTCTGCTGCTGTGGTATGGCTGGAGGGGTGATGGGAGGGGGCATGTGGCAGAAGGACTCAGCTATCCCTGGCTGTGTTTGAAATGAAAGTGAGTACCTGCTTCTTACGGCATCTTGGCTCCTTAAAGATAAAGACCTTTCCCCCTTGTCTTGACTCAAAGAGCCTTTATTCTGTGGTTCCTTCCTCCATGGCATTGTTTAAAGGCTCCCTTATGTCTCAAAATACCCCTTCCTGCTAGCTCTGTGAGTGTGAGCTGAGCCTGGACCTTTAACCACGTCGTGCCAGCCCCTATGTGGAACGGGCGCTGCAGAGAAAGGCAGGGAGCGGCAGGGAACCAGGTCGTGCAGGATCCAAGATAGAGAAGGGACTCTCTGAAGGGATCTAACAGGGCAGGAGGAGGAGCTGGCAGCCGTGAATAGAAAGTGACTCTCCTGCTCCAACAGCGGCTTCTGCAATGTTCCCCAATAAGAGTTTTAGTATGCCAACCTTGAACTGGCACAAACTTGCCAGCACAGGGCATGTATTCTGCTCTGGAAATTGGTATGCCCATGAGCCTTGGAGATATTTAAGGAGAGGGTGATGGGTAGAGGTAGGCACTTTGCTGGGGGACAAAAAGAAGGTGTTTTACTTGGGTTCGCCTCATCTCAGCTTAGAATACAATGCCGCATCCCTATGAAGAGTGAAGATAGTTTTAAAAATGACTTAAAAAGAAAGCTATCCCCTTTCTAGAAATTCAGAAAAATAAATGAGCCGTGGACCAAGAGCATTTCTTCTCATGACATGACCAGTATAAAGTACATAAAAGGGACACTGGTGTGATCCAAGGTCCTAACATGCTCAAGAGGCAGCTCTTGGAGGACCTGTGATGTGAGAGGCATGCTGGTCCCTATTCTTCTCCCCACTCCTTTTTTGTCTCCTTTGATGCGAGACAATACAGATGTTTGAGACCATGGGACAGGCTCTATGGCTGCGACAGGGAAAATGCCCTTAATGTGCAGATACCTCTTAAAGAAATGACCATCCTGAGAGATGAGGCTTAGGGAAGCCCGGGGCTCAGCCAGAGCCAACTCCAGAGGAGGACTCGCTCACTTGCCATTGTGTGTGTGGAGTAACAGTGACATCCTGTGGCCGGCTGGGCTGCTCTGATGGCTCCTCCATAGCTAGAGAAGGATGTTCCGTCTGCGGTGAAAGCTGAGTCCCAGGTGCTCTTCCTGGAGGCCACGCAGGAGAGCAAGAGGGTTCCCAGGGACCCCACTGCAGGACTGGTTCTGATTTGGGTGGGCCAGAGTCTCAGAGCAGAGATGCTGTCTGTGGTTCCGCTTGATCGATGTATATATTACAGCCCTGATACCCCTCGGAATAGTGTGAGGAGAGACAGCTCACCTGCGGACCAATGCATCATCATCTATGGCTACAACAAATGCTTGACATTTCATATTTCCCCCCGTGCTTTCTCTCCCTTTGTATTGTAGGAAAGACTGGGGAAGAAAGCACGTGATTTCAAGTCATTCTGAGAGCCTTATGCCATCGGGCTCTGAAAGCTAAGAGTTAGACTATGCCTTTCAGAGACCATTGAGTTTTGCTTGGAAGCCCCCAACCATTCACGCGCGCCCTCTGGTGATGATAAGGACAAGTGGAACCCTGCTGGCACCGGCCTAGGTGGGAGGGGAGCCATGGGAGTGACACGTCCTGACTCTGGTGTGTGAGTCCTATGGACCCTCTCTCCACGGTAACCCTGGAGCCAGGAGTCCTGGCAAGGTTGCGGCCACTGCTCAGAGACACCCGCACGCTGAGCTCTCTCATATGTGTCCCCAGCCCTCACCCAACCAAGAGCAAAGGCAAAGGTAGCTAGAAATCTAGAAACTCCTGCCCTGAAATGACTCAACCCAGGGCTCCAGTCCCAGCTTGCCACCTGCTGGCTCTGTGGCCTGGGACAAGTGCCCTTTGCTCAGCATTGCGCTCTTCTCACCTGTGAGAGCAAAGGAGTGAATCATCTCCACCATGGCCTTGGCATGCTGGAATGAACACATGAAATGATGCAGGTGCTTGGGGTACTGCTAGAGTCATTTGGGGAGCCAAAGCGGACGGTGCTGCTTACTGCCCAAGGTTTGTGTCTGGAGCTGTAGGCAGTTTGGTGAGAGGTTGCCCTGGCCCTGCTACTTTGAGAATCAACAATCAGATCTCTGTCCTTGTTCCCTGAAGCAGATTTGGGTTGAGGGGAGGAGAAGAGGTAGGGGTGTGTGTGTGTGTATGTGTGTGGTGTGCATGCTCATTGACCTTTTCTGTCTGCTGCCTGTATGAATGTGTGTCTCTATTGACCCCTTCTTGCTTGTACGTGTGTGTCTTCATTGACCCTAGGTTGCCGCTGTTTGTGTGTCTCCATTGACCCCTTCATGTGTATGTGTGTCTCTCTGTGTGTATGTGTGTGTGTATCTCCAATGACCCCTTTGTGTGTGTGTGTGTGTCTCGTTGGCCCCCTTTTTGCATGTGTGTGTGTTCTTCATTGACTTTAGGTTGCCTCTGTGTGTGTGTGTGTGTGTGTGCGCTCACTGACCCCTCCTCACCTGTGCGTGTGTGTCTCCATTGACGCTATGTTGCCTGCGTGTGTAGGTGTGTGTGTCTTCACTGACCTCTTCTCGTCGAACTTCAGCCCAGGAGCTCCCTAGAGGAGCCTCAGAGAGCGGGCTGCCCGCGGTGGTCTACAAGATCACTAAGAGGCAGAGACGAGACAAAAGAGGAAGGCAACAGGGGTTAAGCAGCCAAGAAAATGTCAATGACGGAAGAAAATAAAGGATTAGTGGAAAGCCAAGCTTTCGACCTTTTGTATTCTCCCAGGCCATTTTAAAGTTCTCCAAAATCATGATAACTTAATTCCTGTGTCAATGAGCGTTCCGCCTACTTCCTGTCCACTGGCAGAATGGAGCACAGGGACATTTCCTGCCACGGGGCAGAAATCTTGCCTTCTTGTCCTCAGGCGACTTCACTGAGAACATCAAGGAATGGTATGAAGTGATGCAAACCTCCCGATTACTCAGATCAGTCAATTGTGTGGGGACAGTGAGACCACTTCTGCCTTTCCCCGTAAGAACACACTGCCTAATTTGCCTCTTCATTCTCAGTGTCCCCAGTTTGGGGATGACTCGTGGTCCACACCAATGGTGTGTGTTGACTTTCTCTCAAAACTCTTGCTTTCCAATTTCCTCCTACGTTTCTTTATTCCTGAGGGCAGCCACCCTGTATTATGAGTTTCTCTCCAGTTTCTACTTTCCCTAAGCGATAGGGGGTTCCCCACACCCTGGCTGTAAAGAGAAAGCAATTTATTTGAAGAAAGGTTCACTTGGGTATTGCTAAGAACCCAGGGAAAATGATGTCATCGTATCGCCTGAGGACATTTGAGTATGAAATTCCCGCACTTGTGATCCCGAGGCAGAAAACAAGAGAGCAAGACCTCAGAAGTGTTTGGGAGACGGCTTGAGGGGGTAGAGAAGTCAAGCAGATCAAGCCCCACTTGTTTGGGTGGAGGTTTTTTGATCTGATCATGTGACCTCTGGGCCAGGAGTCAGGAGGAATCTGACTGCCTCCCTGGGCTTCTCTGCTTTTGAACAGGGGAGACACCAACAGGACCGAGTTTGCTCACTTGGGAATGCAGGGAAGCAAATGCTGGAGTGTCCGGTTACATGAATAACAAAGCTCATTACAATGACTAGATAATATGTGAAAATACATTGAACACAGTTTTACACATGGATGTGTGTAAGTGTATGCTTGATGGGGTCATAGGCAGTTCTAGAAAGCGCTTAAGAAAGTTCATCGTTTTCTGCCTATATGGGCCTCTCTAGGGTCACCCAGGGACAGAGCCAGGGCACTGTTCTTAGTAACTTTCACTTGTATCTTGCCTCCCATTCTTGCCTTCCTGGCCTATCCCATATTGCTGACTCCCCAGCGTACCACAAAAGAGAGAAAGAGCTGACGAGTCACGAACAGGTATGTGCCTGCCTGAGGACTCTCCAGAGAGACAGAACCTGGGAGTAAAATCTCTCTCCCTCTACCTCTCCATCTCTCTCTCTCTAATGTAGTATATTATATTGCATATGCGTTACATATATGCAGGACATACCTATATCTGCATCTATATCTGTCTGGTGCCACAAAACGCAAGGTTCTCAGAAGAGGTCGGTGGTTCTGACCTGCCAGCCTCTCCATGGGATGCAAAGTCTGCTCTGTGGAGATGGGGGCCCAGGGAAGCCTCTAGCATCGACTTCGCCCTTAGTTGGAATGGACTCAATGGTGTACAGCAACAACACAGAAAATGTTCCCCCAAACCATTCAAATATTTTAATTCCATTTCCCCAGAGTTCTTGAAAGCCTCACTTGTACACACACACACACACACACACACAGATAATTTTAAAAATTACTCACATGATTATGGAGGCTGGCAAGTTCCAAATCCATACAGAGGCCAGGTGACTGGAAGAGTGAGGAGCAAGAATGTGCTAGAAAAAAAATCTATTGTGTGCACATACGAGGAGCTCTGTTTTCTTTTCTTCTGAGAGGGATTAAAGTGTCAACATCAGCCCTAGGCGTCACTCTGGATCTTAGACTCTGTACTTGTGTAGAACTAATTGCTTCGTTGTTTGTCTAGAACCCCGGTGGCTCAGACAGTTAAGTGATCGGCTGCTAATAAAAAGATTAGGAGTTTGAATTCATCCAGAGGCTCCTTGGAAAGAGAAATGGCAATCTGCTTCCATTCATTTTACAGCCAAGGAAACACTATGCACCTGTTCTATCATATCACGAGCAGACACTGTGGTCAAAATAGCCGTGTGATGGCATCCAATAGCAACAGAGAATGTCAGAGGCTAATTGGTTAATGCACCCCCCTGGAGCAAGGTGAGGCAGGGTGGATCGAGAAAAGGGTGAACACTACTCGTTCTTTTAAATCTACATTCCATTCTGTCTTCATCATACAATGTAAAACTCATTTGTCTGGAACATGCACAGGATTAGTATCTAATGTTCGTATGAAGTCAGCCCTCTGCATGGTTGGCTTATCTTAGTATTGTTTTGTATCCATACTGTTGAATTGCCTCCAGAAAGTCTCATAAACCTCTGAGGGTAGTTCTGTTTCTAACGCCTTTGTATCTGCTCCAGGTAAAGCCCACTATTCCTTTGTCGGTTGTGTGTTGTACTGGTGTGTGTTGCCATGATGCTGGGATCCATCCATGCCACCAACATGTTAAATGCCAGCAGAGTCGTTCATAGTAGACAAAGTTTAGCACAGCTTCCAGACTAAGGAGAAAGGTTTGCAGCATATTTCCAAAACTTAGCCAATGGCATCTCAAAGGACCACAACAGGATATTGTCTAATGCACACATAGTGTGGGAAGATGAGCCTCGTTGGTCTGAAAGGACTCCAAGTGCACAGTAGTCTCACACAGTGGCCATGAGCACACCAATGACAGTGAAGCTGCTCAGCATTGGGCAACGTATCCTTCCCCGTGCCTGAGGTCTTCATGACCTGGACGAATGCGATGACAACTGATAACGTAAGGGGGCCACAGTGCCTCTCTCTGTGAGTATGGCCTCAAACACTCAGAGAATGCTGCTTCCCACAGCCACCCTGATGCGGAGCTTCTTCGTGGAGCAGAACTAGCTTTGTGGGAATGGAGCTCATTCAAATCTGGTAGGTGAATGAATATGGTAGGTTGTTGGGTGCATGAGTTAAATGAATCCATTCTATTAAGGGGTATCGCTTGAGATCTGAGATGATCAGTAGAACAGACCCCCTTTAAACAGTTTGGTTCCATAAGTTTAACTAAAGATTTCATCACCTCTCTCTATGACCTCAGAAAAGAGAAGGGAATCAATCCACTAGTACATCTATGCTAAAGAATTTTTGGTACTGCTATAAATTGTGTCCCCTTAAATTATGAGTCAACTTGAGTAGGCCATGATTTACAATGAATGTTTTGTAATTATTCTCTATTTTATGACCTGATTATCTTCTGTGTGGTAAAGCATAACCTCTATGATGTTGATGAGGCAGAATGAGAGGCAGTGGTGTTAATGAGGAAGACTTTGATGCAATTATGTTAATGAGACAGGATACAAGCTATATGTTTAAGTTGTATTTTGGGTCAATCATTTTTGATATTTAAAACAGATTAAACAAATAAGTAAACATCAGAGGGACCTACCGCCACCAAAACATGGAGCACATCCTTTGGACCCAGAGTCCATGTGTTGAGAACCTCCTAGACCAAAAGGAAGATTGATGCCAAAACACATGGTGATCTCCCAGAAACACTGGACCCACAGCTATTGAAATGAGACAAAGATCTTCTAGAATAGATGCAGAAACTCTCCCCCTACAGCGGGCACCCTGCATTTGGACCTCCGACCAGCTACTATAGACTCTCAAACTTATTTGGCTTACCAACCCTTTTTCAGGGTGTGTGGGGAGTTACTCAATGCTCCCAAGCAATTAAATGTGTTTGTACTGTAGTCCATAATCCTGGATAAAGTGCAGGTAACTGCTTTTGCAGCCCACCTCCCCCCACCTGCCCCCAACCTGGATGGTTTTACTGCTCGGCTGGGGCCACTGTCACCTGCTTTGGGAAACCCTGATCTTAAACTGTGAGAGAATAACTTTCTGTTTATCAAAGCTGCTCATTTGTAGGGTTTCTGCCCTAGTAGCACTAGATAACTCAGACAATTAGGAAATTTTCAAATTAGGCTGAAAATCAGAAGTTAGAGCCATTTTCTATAAGGAAAATCAAAGACTAAAAATGATGCGACCCATGCAAGATATAAAGCACCGACAGATTCTCATCGACAGATTTCTTGCGCTCGTTCCATGAAGCAGGTGAGAAAGGTCAGGTGTAATTCCCACCACGTTGGAGGCGTGCTGGCGGCGGCGGTCCTGGTGGTGAAAAGCAGTTGGCAAGCGCTCTCCCTGTCCAACCCTGATGATGTCAGCTTGTTTCCAAATGGAGACGTGGGCATGGGGGTTGCTTGGGCTTTCAGATGCGCTGGTCTTCCACACAGAAAGGGAAAGAGTTGAGTTACGACCCATTCCACTGTGGCCGTGATTTCCTAATGTCCTTACTAAGGGAAGCTGAGACGAGAAGGAGAAGGACACCGGCGGGTGCTTTCCTACCTCAAACGCACGAAGAGACCCCAGGGAGAAGAGTGGCCACCATGCTCGCAGCCAGGTGCCAGGTCAGCCATTGTTGCCATGGAAACTTCTGGAATCCCCAGGGTTCATGGTCTACTGTGGGGCAAGTTCCTCTCTGAGTGTGTGGGGCCTGGAGAATTGCCAGACTGCCTTACATCTTGCAAGTAAGGTCTTAATTGGCTTATTGTCCTTAGAGAAGCAGGCAAATTTGAGTTTGGGTTTCTTGGCTCTTGGGGGTCTACCTTTAAAGGATTGGCTTGCTCCAATAAAAATGGTTGGGTTTCTTCCTCAGCTGACTCGGTCCAAGTGACTTTGCCCATCCCTCACTCTGATGGCTTGGCTGTTGTTTTGGGGGCTTAACTCTCAGAAAGCCGTCTTCACTCTAAGATCGTTGTACCTTATTTTTGATCATCCCATTTTTCCTTGATCTTCCTTGACCTTTTCTTCTCTGAATTGCATTGTGTCATTTCCTATTGGCTGCCCTTTAAATCTTCCCATCAGTTTAACCTCCAAGCCAAACCAAGCCAGTTGCCATTGAGTTGCCTCATGGAAATCCACATGTGTTAGAGTAGAGCTGTGCTCCAGAGGTTTTCAGTGGCTGCTTTTCCTAAGGTGGGTCATCAGGCCTTTTTCTAAGGCACCTATGACTGGACTTGAACCTCTAAACTTTCAGTTAGCAGCTGAGAGGATTAACCATGTCCACCACCTGGGGACTGTAGTTTAACCAGTTCCATATGAAGCCCTGGATTTAACCAATGAGGCCCCCCTAGAAATCAATGGAATATTTTCCAGTTAGTAATGTGATTCAAGTTGTAGCCATGTTAGGCTGGGCTGGGATATTCTGGAAAATTCCACCTAGAACAAACCATCCCTATGGGAGGAGGAGGTGGGACCTCATGTTTTACACCGGTGGGTTCTCCTTTCTCGGCCGTGGTTTAGCATTCTTTCAGCCTGACTTCTATCACGACTGTAGCCTTACTTCTCCCTTGTTGGCAGCCAGTCTAACTCATAAAAATGTACAGACCTTTCCCATTAGAAGACTCCCTGTGTAACATTTAACCTTCTTAGACTTCACAAGAGGAAAAGAGAATCACTCACTCAGCTCAAGGCTGGTTCCTATGAAGTCGATGTCAGACAGCCCTCCACCCTCCTTACCAATTATGAGACCAGCCACCCTCCCACTGCACTTGCTATTTCTCTCCTGGGTACAAGAAGTCACCCCAGTGACCACATAGAGCTCACAGAAAATATTCACAATGATGAGGTTTATTAGAGAAGTTAACAGGTGACAATTCAGGATCAGAAACACTCAGGATACAGTTCTTTCCGTTAGAAGCATTTCTTCTCAGTTGTGCCCATAGGCTGACTTATCTCTGGTACTAGGCCTCTCAGCCATGCAGCATGCTCCGTGGCCTCTGCCCTGTGTGGGCATTTTTCTTTTAGCAGTGTTGACAGATACCTTAAGGGCATTCCAATTTGCAATAGTGCCTCAGTCTGAAAGCACTCAGCTCTAGTTCCATGAGCCAGCATAATTAATTTGCCCCTATTTGGGGCAAATAAACCTCCTACCCAAAGCACTAAGCTTTCCTACTTTGTGGGCCCGGGAAGCTCCCATCTCTGCCCTGGTCATGGTGCGGCTGTCCGTGTGTCTGCTGCTTCTCTGCCACCTCTCTGATGTCTCCATCTCCTGGATATGGGTGGTTCAGCACCTAGGGATTTCAAGGTCCAGAGGACACACAACACTCCTGGCTCTTCTTTCTTGATGGTAATGAAAAACCCCATCTGGCTCATTTTTCCTCATTGAGATGGCAAAAGCAACCAATCCCCAAATTAGAGTCCCAAGATTTTACCATCACCATTAACCCAGATAACAGCCATTGACAACTGAATCATATAATCCTATATCATATGTACTCGAGCATAGGATGAGTTTTTCAGCACAAATTTTATGCAGTTTTTGTGGTAAAATTAGGTGCCTCGGCTGATATTCGGGTCAGCTTTTACTTGAGTATATACGGTAGTCCTATCAGCATCATCTCCCACCCTTTCTTACCCAGATTCATTAGGAAAGGAGGAAATATTCCCAATCTGTATGGGTCCCACTCAGATACTTGGTGGAAATTACAAAGCCTATGGCTAGAAGATCCATATCAAGTAAAACACTGCACCACACTCTGCTAGTGACATTGATGTCCCTAAGGATTCCTTCTGAGCTGTCATCCTTGAAGATATCATTCCTATTTGCAGACTATTACTACTTCGGAGCCCTGGTGGTGTAGTGATTACATGTTAGCTGCAATCCCCAAGATCAGTGGTTCAAAACCTCCAGCTGCTCTGAACGAGAAAGATGGGGCTTTCTGCTCCTGTAAAGATCAAGAGGTAGTTGTGGGAATGGAACAAAGGAATACTGAATGTTGACAATCAGGAAAGGTGTGCAGTAGGGTTCCACCCTCTCTATAGTTATTTAATATGTATGCTGAGTAAATCATCAGAGAAACTGGCTTGTATAAAGAAGAATGTGTACAATTGACCTGTTGAATTGTGTGATATATAGATGAAGTGCCAATAAAAATTAAAAATATCTGGCATCAGGATTGGAGGAAGGCTCATTAACAACCTGCCATGTGCAGATGACACAACCTTGCTTTTGGAAGTGAAGAGGACTCAAAGCTCTAGCTGATGAAGATCAAGGATGACAGCTTTCAGCATGGATTATGGACTACTTAATGTAAAGCAGACCGGCATCCTCACCACTGGACCAATAAGCAACATCACGCTAAGTGGAGAAAAGCTAGAAGGTGTCAAGCATTTTTAGTTGCTGGGATCCACAACCCAGCTCATGGAAGCAGCAGTCAAGAGATCCAAAGACTAAATGCATTCAGTGAATCTGTTGCGCAAGACCTCGTTAGACTATTGAAAAGCAAGGGTGTTACTGTGAGGCCTAAGGAGTGCCTGACCCAAGTCATGGTATTAAACAGGCACTTTCAATGGCCTCATATGCATGTGAAAGTTGGACATTGAATAAAGAAGACTGAAGAAGAACTGGTGTATTTTAATTCTGGACAAGACTATTGAAAGTACCAATGACTGCTCAAAGGACAGAACCTCTTGGAAGAAGGAGGGTCAAGAGTGCATGGATGGCAAAACTTTGTCTTGCATCCTTTGACCAGGTTGTCAGGAGAGACCAGTCCCTAGAGAAGGACATTGAGTTTGGTAAAGTACCCGGGCAGTCATAAAGAGGGAGTTCCTCAATGAGATGGAGTGACACAGGGACTGCCACGATGTCCTCATGCATAGGAACAATTTTGAAGATGGGGCAGGACCAAGCAGTGTTGTTCTGTTCTGTTCAACATTGTTCTGTTGTGCATACGGTCACTATGGGTTGTGTGATGGTTAAGCTGACCGGTGAACACAGGTGGGATTACATTGAAGGGGCAGAGAGATAAATGGCTCAGCGAGCCTCACCCGTCTGGTTTTTGTTCTCTGGTGGTTGGATCCGTTGCAGCTGCCTTACCTAGTTCTCTGCCTCAGCTGGCAAGGCTCACTTCCTGCGAGCCATCTCTGAGGAGAAGCTGCATAGACCTAGCCTGATGCAGCCCTGGGGGTGAGATGCTTACACATTCACTGATTCGACTTTCTTCCTGAATTCAGCATCACTGCGTGTGTTTCGTGAGTTTGAGGAGGACTTTGTAGATTGGTGTCGGATATATGGGCTAATGTCGGACTTATGGACTTGGACTGAACTGGGTTGGGATGCTTACGGTACAATTACCCTTTATATAAAACTCTCTCTCATAAAATATAAGCGTTCGTGTTTATCTAGTCTACCAAGACTAACACAGGTTGGACCTAACTCAATAGCACCCCAAACAAACAAACAACAATAATGAGCTACAGTCTTGGAGACTCAGAGGGACAGGTCTACCCATTCCTATGTTTGAGAGAGAAGGAGGGAGGGATCAGAGAGAGAGAACGATTTCATCGGGCTATGATGCTGGAAGCAATGCTGTCATGGTTTTAAACGCCAGCAAGGGTCAACCATAGGGGACAAAAATTTTAGTCGATTTTCCAGACAAGGGCCTCCTAGTGAGGAAGACCTGACAATCTACTTCAGAAATTTGGCCAATGAAAATGACGTGGCTCCTAACAGACTCTTCCCTGATCGTGTGCTGGAAGATAAGTGTCCTAGGGGAGAAGGCATTCAAGGTTACACAGCAATGGACTCCAACTCGCCAGTAATCATGGAGGAGGCACAGCGCCGGGCATGGGCATGGGGTGCCCATGAGTGAGACCAACCCCACTCCAGCCAACAAGTCTTCTTTCTTAACCCTTCTTTCATCGGTATGTGCCCAGTGACTTTCCCTGGTTGGCGTTTTCCGCCGTTATGCGAACACACGAACTCCCCTGCCATTTCCAAACTTATTCCAGATGATCTCAACCGGTGATGGGTCACATGCAAAGTTCCAGGCTTTAGAGAGCTCATGCTTCAATGAAGGTGGCATCATGGGTACCCAGCTTCTGGCACCACGGGGCAGCTCCCTCTGTCGAATTATCAAAAGAGGCCGTAACAGGACTGTGTTCACTCAGCTCTCCTTTTCTCTGAGTGGGGCCCAGCTCTTTCTTGCCATGTGGTCGGAGGCCCCTCGGCCGTGGCTGAGGCGAAGATGTGCAACGTGGTCATTCTGATCCGGGTAGAGGAATCCTGACTGAGTGGCAGCACGACCACAGCTTGTTAAATGCCAGCTGAGGCAGAACTCTCCTCATTGAATGCTTGAACAGCTCTCGGAGCGGCAGGGTCCTGGGAGTCTCCGTGCACAGAGGCAGGCATGGTGGATGTTAAACTGGCGTCCATTTATCGGAATCCATTTGGGGTACTTTCCTCATTTCTCTCCCGGGAAGACATGGGCGGGGGCATCTCTGGGTGGCATGGAGTCATATTTCGGATACTCAGTGCCTCTTGCGTGGAGAGGGAGGTAGACCAAGTCTGAAAATAGAGTTGATTTATTTGCCAGAGTACTAACAAAACAGATCTCGTTAAATAGCTAGCCATACAGAAGTGTCGGTTCTGTTTGTCCAAGGCGGAGGGTGCCGTGTGTGTTTGATCCACACGCCGAGAGGGGCCACGGGACGCCTGCTACAGTCACCAGAAGACCAGTGCAGTAAACAAATTAGCACAGCCCCTCTCTCTCCCCTCTACGTTTTGTTCCTCTTCTTGTGCATGTTATTGATTGATACACCTTGGGGAAGAGATTCCTTTGACTCAGACGCGGGAGCAGATTCCTGGAGAAAATACCAGCTTTAAAGGGGAACACAGGAAATAGCAGCAGCAGCAGCAGCAGCAGCAAAAAATCGCTAATCTTTCATTTATAAGAGCGGCTGAACATCTGGAGTGCATGAGGCTTCTTTAACCCCCGGGGTGCGGGAACAAATGAGCACCAGAGGGCAGCCCATGCTAATGTGGTGCCATTAATTTGAATAAAATGGAGGGCCCCTAATAAACATCTTCTGAGCTGTCTGGGGCTTCCTTTACACCTGGCCTGCTCCATAGGGCACTGGCGTTGGAGCGCCACAGAAGAGGCAGTCCTTGGGAGGCTGGCAAACCGTGAAGATGTTTTCAAAGAGCATTGTCCAGCTTTCTCAAATACAGATGGTTTGCATATTGAAACACCTCCCTTTGTTTTTTTTCCATTTTGGTCATAAGTGTGGGTGTAGGTGTTTACCAAGGTGCCTCTGAGGGACTCAGTAATTAAGTGCTCAACTGCTAGGTTAGTAGCTTGGGTCCTCCAGAAGTGCCTAGGAAGAATGGCCTGGTGAACTCTTTCTGAAAGGTCACAATCTTGAAAACCCGAGGGAGCAGTTCTACGCAATACATGAGTTGGCTGTAGCAGCGACAGTGGTGGTGATGGTGGTGGTGGTGGAGGTGGTGGTGGTGGTGGTTGTGGAGGTGGTGGTCGAGGTGGTGGAGGTGGTGGAGGTGGTGGTGGTGGAGGTGGAAGTAGAAGTGGTGGTGGTGGTTGTGGTGGTGGTGGAGGTGGTGGTGGTGGAGGTGGTGGAGGTGGTGGAGGTGGAGGTGGAGGTGGAGGTGGAGGTGGAGGTGGTGTTGGTGGTGGTGGTGGTGGTGGACTTGGTGGAGGTGGAGGTGATGGTGGTGGATGTGGTAAAGGTGGTGGTGGAGGTGGAGGTGGAGGTGATGGTGGTGGATGTGGTAAAGGTGGTGGAGGTGGTGGAGGTGGAGGTGGAGGTGGAGGTGGTGGTGCTGGTGGTTGTGACAGTGGTGGTTCTGGTGGTGGTGGTGGTGGTCAGAGCATCCCTATGGGAGAGTTTCTGAGCTGTAATCTTTCCAGGGAGCCAATCAAAGAGCTCCTGGTGATTTCGAACTGCAGACCTTTCAGTTTGTAGCTGAGGGGCTAGCCATTGTACTCCCTGGGCTCATCTACTGACCAAAATAAGATGTGGCTGTTGAGTGATCGACCAGTTATAGGAAAAATCTGTTTTCTCTTCTCCATGGGGTGTTTACTGAAATGAATCTCTACGTCTACTTCCCACCCAGCCTTTACAGCATTTTAAGCAAAATGTCAGTGAGGCTGGGGAAAATAGAAGGAACAACCTGCATCAGAATGATTAAGTTGACATTCATGTGCAAGGGGAGGGTGAAGACCCGGCATCTACGTGAACTTGTGCAGCATTCTCTACAGCTGACTTAGGCACAGCGTCTGAAGGGTCTTGAACTTCTGTAGGGAAATATGGAGACAGAGTTGACACGATTTGTTCTCTTTTTCTTCTCCCCTGGTCGCATAGGATACGGTGAGCATGCTGGGAGTGGGGTGTGGGGTGCTTTGTGAAGACACTTGAGCCAGGCCATCAGTGTAAGACGGTTGTGCCGAAGTGGCACTGGCAGCTCCACGTTGAGAAATGGAGAAATATTTCTCTGCATGCCACTCTGCTCCTTGTCTTTATCCAAAAAAGATCCCCTTACCCTTGTCAATGGCAGCAGGAACCGGAGCTGACCCACAGCTGAGTCTAGTTGGCTCAGATGAGGATTTTTAAAAGTCTTTTGAAGTTATTGTCAACATTTAAAATAATATCCAGAATTTTTTTCCTCTTGAACAACAACAAAAAATCTAGCAAGGATGGTGGCCCTGATGACACAAGTCAAGGAGCCTGACCAGACCCCATCGGACCAGCACCCTCTCTCAGAAGGCAGGCATCTAAGTGTGTGTCCAGTGGAGTTTGCATTACTCAAATATTTGAGCAACACACCAGATGACCTTTTCATTTAGATGAACTGAGAGCAGATCTTTTGTGTAGGGAATTGCCATGTATCCCTAAACTCTGATAAGATTGCTTGGTTAGGAATGTCTCTTAAGGAATAAGGGGGTTGGAGAAAAAAATTTCAAAATTGGCAGGTCCTGGCTAAAGAAAGAACTCCCGATGTGTACACTTGTTCGGTCCTTCTTGAGTGTTCTCTTTGGACCTTCACTTCTGATGCCATAGACAGGCCTGGGGCATTGGTGCTGCTGTGGGAGAATCCCATGAGGAAGAAGAGAGTTGATTTCCTGCCAACCTACCTCATGCACAGAGACCACACCCCTCCACTCTGCGTGGTGGCTTGCATGTTGCTATGATGGTGAATAGATTTCAGCAGAACTTCTAGACTGAGACAGACTAGGAGGTAAGGCCTAATGCCCTACTGCTAGTGAGACCCTGATGGGTCACGATGGTCTGACCCACATCTGATCCTGGGGGTGTTGCAGGGCCAGGCAGCATTTTGTTTGATGGGGCCTGGGGCTGCTATACAGAGGTCCACCTTGACGCCAGGGAACAAGCCCTGTGAAGTGGGGATAGCCACTGGGCTAGGGTGGTCCTACAGAACATGGAGAGGGCTCTGCATACCGGGCCCCAGCCGAATTCACTGGTTCACGGGGTCTGAGAGCTTACCCGGGACATGGTGCAGATTTCAGAAGGAATGCCCCACAGAATCTCCCTATGGAGGCACTGGTGAGAGGGTGAGGCAGCCGCTTGAAGTCAAACATCACTGTCCACACGAGAAGTGACAGCTTGCTGCAACTGTTCTTCAAAGCTCGGAGAGGCACAGTCAGAAGCCTGACGCTCGGTGTCCAGTCCCGGCACTGGCAAGCACTCTGTACTTGGAGGCCTAGGAAAGGGTGACAATGATTGGCTCAGATTGCACGCATTGTGAGTGAGCTGAGAGGGGACCTCTCTCCTCAAGCGCTGCTTTTTCATTAAAAGCCATGGAATGACACAGCCATGTATGCAAAGCGCTGTCATTCCCAGGAAACACAAGAGTCATAATAGATGTTAAGAACAAAACAAAAACTTAACTGCCATTGCATGGATTCTGACTCAGAGCAACCCTGTAGGACAGGGTAGAACTGCCCCCTGTGGGTTTCTGAGACTGTAACTCTTTATGGGAGTAGAACAGCCCGACTTTCTCCCAATAATATGCGGGTTCTCTTCTTTTGGCTATTATTTAAATAGGACCATTAGGAGTTTCTTCTTCGATCTCTAAAACTCACTTGAAATGCATGGCCAGTTGATGGCTGAAATCCATCACCCCTACTCTGTCATTCCTCCCGGACCTTGCGGTCACTGCCTGGTTGGCTTTGTGCCTGTGTTTCTGTTTGCTCAGCTCCTGTGGGGCTGGGCGTGTGCCCATCAGTGCTGAGAGGGAGAAGTGGACCAGTTCTTCAACAGTGTCTCAAAGCCCACTCCCTTCTCGGGCCCTTGCTATACCCACTGCCCTTCCTGGGCCAAGGGTGAGCCAGACGGGCCATTGGGCGAGAGTGGTCAAGATTTAAGTGGCATGCGTGCTTCACTCTCTACAGGGAGCAGAGTACTCTGCTCTTAGCTTTCCTGGCCATCTGGGCTGAGAGACAGAGACCGCCGTGGCACCAGATTAACCCTGGCTAGTTCTCCCATAACTCCTGCTCCAGGAATCGCCATCCCCAACCCTGTGGCTTATGACACCCAGAGCGTCAACCCAGTGTGCTTCAGAAGGCACTGTCCTATCCGTTCACCTCCAGCACCCCTCTCCATGCTCCAGTCCACACGCAATGAATGTTCTGCATTCAAAGCCTCTCGAACACTGCTTTCTTACCAGCAGGGAGGGGGATGGAGCACACACACTTTCCTTCTGGGAGCAAAAGGGCTCCCTGTGTGAGAAGGCAGAAGGAAACTCCTCCACTTGCCAGGGGACAGAGGGCAGTCAGGCCAGGAGAGCTTCGGCTGAAGTCCTGGGAGAGGAAATGTTTTCCTCTGCTGAACCTGTAAGTTTGCTGCCCGTGGTCTCGGCTCAAGATTCCCTCATTGTCTTCATTGACAAGCCTCCCCTGGCAGTCTCCATGGGCATCAGGAACCACAACCAACTAGCTAGGATTCCCCAGGATTCCAAAACGTCATTCAGCATACTATCTTTGTTAGTTTGGCATTGCATTTTGAAGTCAAATAGATCTTAAGGCAGCAGAAAGATGGAAACAAAGGGTAAGGGTGGGGATGTATTCGTTTCACAGGGTTGCTTTTACAAACTGTCACCAACTGAATGCCTTTAACACAATAGAAATGTGTTCTTTTACAATGGTGGAGGCTGGAGTCCCTAATCAAGATGTCAGCTGAGCCATGCTATCTTTCAAGATGTCTATGGAGGGGGGTAAAAAGAGGAGCTGATGCCAAGGACTCAATAGAAAGTAACTGTGTAGAAAAGAAGGTTAGCAACATATGTACAAACATGCCTGGGACAATTGATGTATGGATGGTAATAAGCATTGTAAGAGCTCTCAATAAAATGATTTAAAAAATAAGTCTATGAGATGTTTGCAAACAGCTGTTAAGCAAAAGGTTGGCAGTTTGAACCCACCCTGAGGCACCTGGAAGGAAAAGCCTGGAATCTCCGGTAATGGTGACAGGCCATAGCCTTGAGCATCCTATAAAGTTGGCATCTATTCTGCACCCATGGGGCCTCCAAAGCTTGGAATAAACTCCGTGGCAACTATCAACAAGAAGATTCTACATAGCAGGAAGAAGGCAGCCTCTAGTACTGACCTCACCCAACTCCTTGGATTCAACCCGCTGAGCAACCTCCATCGACCTGAAGGACTTAACACAGGAATCCTGGTTACTTTCTCCTTGAATTTATACATTTGACTTTCTCACTTGGCCTGAAGAATTACTACACAGGCACAGCAGGGTGTATTTCAGGTGACTCCACAGGAAATCTAGGGCAATTCCCTCATCAATAACAACCCTGCCCAGTCAATTGAGGCCGGCCTGCTTGCCTTGAAGACTTGCATAGTCATTGAGCTCTTCAACTAAAGGCAAGAATAGACTTTATACCATCCTTTCAAGTGGATGTTTCCCATTATAAGGAACACTGCCTGGAGGGTGTGCACAAATAACAGGTCAGTTACTCCTCCAGAAAGCTGTTCCCAGTGACCAAAGGCAGCCTTATTTTGGAGCAATGTTCACAGTCATATGAGGGCATCACGATTTATTGGTAATATTCTCTAAAACATGGAGGACATTTATGACCATCTGTAAGGTATCCTCAGAAAACATACACTCACAGGAGTGTCTATGGTTCCCCTGAAAGGGAAATGTTGTTGATAGTTGACACCTTCCTCCTAAAAATAGAACTTATGTCAACCGGAGGACACAGGCTAAGTGTTTCCCATGGGACGCCCCCCCCCCCCGAACTGAGAGGCCCACCTCTGCCTTCCCAGTTCAATTTAAATGAGGCTAGTCCTTTTTTACTTGGCAGGCAGACAGTCAGGCCGACCTGTCGTGTTTGTCTGGAGACATTTGTTTGCCTCATAGAATGCCTGAGAGACAACTCGGGAAATAGTGATGGGGAACGCGTCTGCAGGCATTGACATCTATTGAGTGTGGCAGATGGGGAACTGGGGCCATCCTCGTTTTGCTAGATGTGTTAGAGCCATGTGTGGGGTGGTTACCCCCATTGAAGAGAACTGTGCTGGAGTGTTTTCCTTCATGAAAAAGGAACCAAGGTAGTCTCGTGAAAGGTCATTACTGTCCCTTCCTTCCGCATCCCTCCTGGCTCATCAAAAGGTGTATTGGTCAGAGCTGAGTGTGGCTTTGCATTCTGCCTGTTGAGCAGAGTGGCCGTGTCCCGAATGTGCACAGCAGTCCCAGGAGAACTTGTTGGCCTCCAGCAAAGCTGGAGCCTCCCTCACAGGGCCCAGACATCAAGAAGACTCTCCGTGGATTCAGGGCACCACTGTGTCAGTGGCTGTGCTTCAGGTAGTACAGCTGGGAATTAAATTCTCCACAAATGAAGCATTCTGGTTTTCCATGCAAAGCTGAGAGATGCTGAGTCCAGATTGGCCACATTTTTTTCTTTAATTTAGTCTGGTGGGTCCTTCTCACTGTGTTCATTGCTGAGTTCTAGTTACCACAAAGGGTTAACACACATGCTTGGCTGCTAATTGAAAGTTAGAAAATTTGAGTTCACTTAGAGGTGCCTCAGAAGAAAGGCCTGGCGATCTATGGGGAACTCGACCACTGCGATCAGTTCTTATGGGTGACCCTGAATGAGACTCAAATCAAAAGCCATGGGCTCTAACGGAGTTAGTTGACTGATGCAAAATAGACTCAGCAAAGATTCACAAGGTCTCCATGGATCAGCTGTTCACTTTCAACAAGAGCCCTATCCCAAGCAAATAGCTGCTTTCCTACAGGGATGTACCTGTTTGTCATGTCAGGGAGACGATGCATCCAAATCCCAGGTGACACCACTGAGTGGAGGCTGCCTCCTTTTGCCAGAGGCTCAGTAGGCCAAACCATCAGTCACAGAGCCTCGTAGGTCAAGTCAGGCTCTCCAGTGCACAATCCATCGTGGACATGCAGCTCTCTCTAATTGTGAGACACCCCACCTCACCCTCTCTAGCACAGATAGATGGGTAAGTGCACACAATAGCCTCACCAATTCCTACTGTACATTCAGAAGCAACAGTAATATCAATCTGCCCAAAGAACTTCGCTAACAGTCACTACATACCTTTGCTTGCCCATGGTGAACATTGCCCCCAGTCCCATCCCCTGAATCTGGATGCTCCCGTCTCCCATGGGACAAGTACAATAGTGACTCAGGCACCTGTATTTAACAGTCTTAACAATTTTATCCTTCCTTCCTGAAGTCCCCAGCATATTCAGAGATGAGTGACTGGCTCTTAATCCTCCACCAGTGTGTTAGTCTGGGTGCCTTAGAGAACCCTCCATTGCATTCCTCCAGACTGTTAACTGAGGATGTAGATATGCTTGGCCTCAGGAAGCATGCATTTGGAAAGTAAGTGACCTCCACCTGTCTCTAGCTCGTCCAAGGAGGGGTGGAGTTGGAGTCATGCCCTATCAGTCTCTTCCAGACTGCCTTGGTTGGAAGGCCCTAAACCAGTCTTGTAAGCCTGATCACGGTTCTATTCCTGATCTTCCACCAATCACCAATCTGGGACAGCCCCCTTTGTTCTGTGCCTAGTTATCTAACTTCTGAGTTGAATCTGCAGACACCATTTTGGCCTCGTGCTAATGGCCTCTCTCCCAGATGATGTGTCTGTGGCTTTGTGTCATCGTTGTCCCCTTTAAGACCTAATAGATGTTCTCCTCAAATTACACTTGAGATGGGACTCTCTTTTGCGTCCCTAAGACATTCCCTGATTGATCTCAGGTGGTGAAAGCATCCCTATCAGATCTTTTCACCTCCCATCCTCACACCTGGCCCGCAGGCTTCTTTCTCCTGCTCCAGAAAGCCGCATCTCTGGAAGCACCCTCTGCGCATCACCGAGGCTGTAAAAACTAAGGAGGAACTGAGATTTTACCCTCCTTGCTACCTCACAAGTTAGTCTACCACCACTTCATGGATGCTGGCAGAAGACACGAGACTCCTGGCTCCCAGACAAAGGACTTTATTATTCACAGAACAGCAAAGAGCACGGGCATCAGCATATTTGTCAGTTCCCCTTGCCCCCAAGCCCCATGACTGTGGTGGGAATGGGCCCAGAGGGAGGTCGGTACACTCAGTGGGCTGCATTACAGGAAGGATCCTGTAATTAAGGAATCTGAATCTTTTATAATGGATAGAGAGTATGCATGTCTGCCCTCTGCTCAAGAGGAGACACCGTCTAGCTTCCAAGACTGTTTGCTTTATAAATGCCCTTAAAACAATGGTTCAGAACAAAGGGCATGCAGGGCCTCATTTGCAAAATGTTCAGAAAAGCAAGAGATCCACCAGGATTTGTGTCCCAACAATGGCTAAAAGTTGACAAGGAAAAGAGCGTATTGAATGAACGGATGCATGAACATCCCAGACTTGGGTTCAAATCCCAACTTCATTTTTAACATGACTGGGACTTTAAGAAGGACTGATTTCCCGAATGTGTGTGTGTGTGTGTGTGTGTGGGTGCACCAGAGAACTCTTTTTAGAGTTCTTCTTATATGTCACAAGATAAAGGGTTTTGTACTTCCATAAAGAGCTACAGTCTCAGAAGCCCACAGGGGCACTTCTGCCTGTCTTATAGGGTCACTGTAAGTCAGCATCAACTAGAGGGCAGTCAGTTTGACTATACGGCAATATTGTTCTAAGTGCTTTTTACCTATTATTGTAGCATCGAATTCATAAGGATTCTTGAGGATTAGAGGCTTCTATTTGTTTATTTGTTTGTTTATTTATTTCTGCATCTCCCCAATGAGGAAATGAAGCATGGATGTGTGAAGTTACTTCTCCAACATCACTCAGAGAGTAAGGACCAAGGCCAAGATTCAGATTCACACAGTGCCCTCCAGTTTCCGATGTTTTTAAGGTTTTTCCCTCAAAAGCAACAGCAGCCTTGGCGTTGACCCCGCTTATCCAGACCCTGTAGGTCAGCGTAGAACATAGGTCTAGCAAGGTGTCAGTGGCTGACCTGTCAGAAGCACATCACCTTTCTGCCATAAGTCTTTCTGTTCGGTGCCTCTGGGGAACTGGAACTTTCAGCTGCTTAGTTAACAGCCAGACAACCAAGCTCACTGTCCTCGAGTCAATTCTGACTCCTGGCGACCCTCTAAGTCGACGTAGAACTTACTTCCTTGTGGGTTTCCAAGACTGAAGTTCTTTATACGCATAAAGCCTCCTCTTTGGCCCTCAGAGTGGCTGGTGGTTTCAAACCTTTGAGTTGGCTGCCCAGTGCATAACCACTCTGCCAGCAGGGCTCCTTCATTTAGCAGCGGACCATGTGACTCTTTAGTACCACACAGGGATTCAAACATGAGGCCTCCTAGCAATACCTGCTAGCTTAGCTGTGTGTAAGGCGTAAAAGGGGTTGATGGATGCTTAATAAGGGACAGCTTTCTTTCTTGCTTGCTTGCTTTCTTTCTTTCCCTTGTCACAATTACTTAATACATTTTTAAAATCCAGTTAAAAAGCCACCACCCCACCGCACCCCCTGCCCCCCTCCTTTTAAATGTTATTATTTCACAAAGTAAAAGTAGAAAAATATGTGCCACCCCACAGCACTACAGAAGAAAGAAGGCTGCCTGGGTACGGTGTGGGCAGAGGGACCAGGGCGAGGGGATTCAACCCAGGAGCCAGAGCCACCCACAGCGGTGCCTGGAGCCCCAGGTGTCCCTGAACGGAAGAAGGGCAGCCTCCGATGCTGGGAGAACTCCTTCCTCATCAACTCCAGATGCACCAACCCGTGGAGACAGAGATGCCTGAGAACTCACAGCGGGGCTTCTAATTGGTAGCAGCCTCGAACACACGGGACGCTCCGTGTGCCGGTCTGGGTGTTGTCGCGGTGGTAATCGGAGCTGCCTGCCGTCATCACCGTGTAGAAGAGGCCTGGTGTGGGGCTCCGCTGCATCTGAGAAAAGAAAGAAAGAAATCATTGTGGTTTTGAGAGCTCCTCGGCCCAAATATGTAACGTTATAAAGCCGATACATTTAGCAACTGTATAGCAAGTAAATTCAAACCATATTCAATAGAGATACATTGATGTGCCATTAATTCGCTGGGAGGCTAATTTCCGTGTCCTTGCATAAGGCGGGCATGGGGGGGCGGGGCTACTGACGTCACAGGGCTTCGAAGCTTTTCAAACAGACACTTGGGCAAAAAGAATAAAATGGCATTTGATGGATTTTATGATCCAATTATTCATTCCCAAGGTATGTATTTTCTTTCTAATTACTCACTTTTTAGATAAATAGGAATGGTTTGTGCTATGGATTCAGTCATTTAAAAATTCTCATTGCATTGCATTATCTATGGCCCCTGCAGGGGCTGGGGTACTTTATTATACAGCAGTGCTATTAACTGGACTGGGGTAAGCACCAGATTAAGAAGAGGGCAGAGACTGTGGGCTTAGGACCGCAGTCTTGGAAAACCCAAAGGTCAATCTGCATTTTAAAAAATAGGAAGGCAAGGTACACCCATTCCCTAATGCTCTCAACTTCTAGGTCCTCAAAGACCCTACTGTTCAAGGAGATGATCTGAACACTCCTGTACTCTTTCTTGGGAAAATTGGAATCAGAGTCCAAGGTAGGAACCCTGGGGCAGCCATGCTCACAATGGCTCCTTATGTTCTTTTTGCACCTGCACACACCCTCTCCACCACTCATTTCCTCAAGGGCAATAACCATGTGCAAGTTGTTTTTATGTTCTAGGGTCCAGAATGGACGAGCCCCAAACAGGTGGTCTCTGGTTTTAGGTCTGGGCACCCTTTTGCCTTTCCACCAGCCTCTTTCCCCCTCCTATAGGTCTTAGGCCACTGGCCCTTTGCACCTGCTGTTTTCTCTGCTGGAATGCTTTATTCCCTATATTTATTCTGAAAACACATGGTTGCCTTTCATCCTCCCACAAGGCTTCACTGATTTCCTCAACCTCTTTGCTCCCCTGGCATCCGTATGCATGTCTAGCAAATCCAGTTGTGTGCTCGATACCCTCCCTGACAATGGACACTGTGGTTTTGAACACCAGGATATTGTTCTTACAAGTTAAAGTGAGTAGTTAATTAGTATTGAGATTGTATTTCTAGAATGATTTTATCAAAGCACAATATCCTAGAGTGGATATTTGAAAATGACCACAAGCTTGATCTACATTTCCTAAATCTTAAAAAACAGCTTATGTGTGTAGTATTTTCTTCTTATGGATTCATACACTGACCATCTATCCATCCTTTAGTCTACCAGTTTGTGGTGGCTTGTAGGTTGTTATGATTCTGGAATCCAGGCCCCTAGTATTTCAAATATCAGGTTTCTAAGTAATAGGGCAGCAAAAAAGAGGAAGACCTTCATCAAGATAGATTGACACCATGGCTGCATGGCTTGTTTCAAACATAAAAACAATTGTGAGGTATGACCAAGTCTCCCCAGACCAGCAGACATTCCTGTCAGAATGATGAGGGATACTGATGGGAAAATCAAGTCCGGCGGGGGAAAAGGAGCATATATGTCTGGGAGAAGTGCATGTTTGTAGGTAGAAAGATGGGGAAGACCAACTTCCTAGTGGGGGGGGGGATGACTAACAATACTTGTAAGCATTCTAAGGGGAGGGTCTGCCTGGTACTATGCTCCTAATAAGCCACCTTGGTCTTGGTTTCTCTACACCCCCTGGAGACCCAGGCCTTGTGCTACAGAACCCTGGGACCTTGACTCCTGGATCTTCAAGGCACACCACAGGCCCCAAAGGTCATACCAGGGGGATGTGAGGCAGAAACCCATTAGGTGAACTACACTCTACCTTAAACACACCTGTAACCTGAGGACTTAAGACTGAAATGACATGGTGTATGAAGAAGCAGAAACAGCTATACCAAGATATTGAACTGTTGGTAGGCAGACTAACATTTTCTTACTACGTCAAGACCCTGCTCGCCGCATTAAGATATGTATTATTCTGGCAGACCTGAGTCTGACATTGTCAGGGAATATTATTGTAAGTTTTGCCTGGCCACAAACTCCCATTGTTTGTGCAAATGGCATGCACTCGTATAAGGATTTATTCTGTACAATTGAATAATCCAGGTATTGCGATATGTAGTTAGCCTACACGTGTCTAATTTCCTTCTCTCAAACATGTTTTAAAATTAGTACCAAGGGCTAATCAGTGAGCCTACACACAGAAGGTCCTTAAGTTCCCAGGAGATGATCAATAAGATTTTCTACCATGAAAGAACGAGCATGGCTCTAAGGCGAACCAGAGGCAGATAAAAACATAGATTCAGGAATACATTTGGGCTCTCACTTAATCCTAGCTCCAATGTAAGAACACGAGTTCTTACAACATGACCCTGCCCTATACTTTCTGCTCTAAACACAGACGACATGGGCGTTACAGCAGAGTGTGTGGCAAAGACATGAGATGGAGTACAGCAAGCAGGTAGAAGAGCATTGGCTTGTTTCCAAACAAACAGCCATCTAAGTGAGATGTCAACTAAGCTCACATGGGGGAACACGCCAATATCCGTGGCCCAAGGCTTGTCAATTATATAATTCAAATCGTAAGGAGGGAATAGCATCAGACCTAAATTGTGAGATTCTGACAGATGGAAGGCTATGGATGACAGGGGAAGCCCAAAATCCATTTGTGGGATCTGCACAGGAAATAAGCTTCCAGTGATTTCCCTCTCATCCTAACGGAGGGATGGGAATTACCTATTTATCAGAGAGAGTATTGGAGAGACAACCGTAGTAAATTAAAGTGAAAAATCTGACTTAAATGGCTAAAACCCTGTCACCTGCCCTCCCTTCTGATACACTTTGGGCTTGATCTGGTTTTCAACATTTTCTTTGTGTGTGCATTTCATATTGGGGTTTATCTCTGTTGTATTTTTTCACTCTTGCTAGCATTCTTGACTTTTTGTTATGTGTTTTTCATTTTGTTTCCTTTTGATGAAACCCAGGAGAAGTGGATCTACAGAGAAAACAACTGAAATAAGAGCTCCTGGTAGGTAGAGCAGGGAAGTAAGGAGATGGGGGGCGTGAGAGAGGGAGGTAAGGAGTGGGGGGGAGGGAAAGGAGGGAGGTAAGGGGGTGGGGGACGGGGAAGGGAGAGAGGTAAGGGGGTGGGGGTGGGAGAGGGAAGGAGGTTAAGGGGAGCTGATATCAAGGAGTTCAAGAAGGAAGAAAATGCTTTGAAACTGATTTTGGTAGTAATTGTACACCAGTGGTATGATTGCACTAGGGAATAGTATGATGTCTGGATTAGCTCCTGCTAAAATGGTATGGAAAATTAGTTAATTTAAAGCATAAAATGCAAGAGAGGATTAAACAATTGTGAGCGTGTCATAGGGCTGGACAGTGTTTGGCTCTGTTGTGAATGGGGTCACTGAGTCGAGACGGGCTCGAGGGCACCCGACAGCAACAAAGACAGAAAGGAAGGAAGGCCTGACTATCTCCTCCTGAAAACGTATCCAATGAAAACCCATGGACCACATCAGAATATAGTTCAAGATATGACTGGAAGATGCGCAAAATACCCAGCGGCCCCTATGAGAGAGATAGATCCTATCATCTCAACAATTCTGAAGGTGGTCTAAGACTGAGAATGCTTCGTTCTGTTGAACAGGGGTTGCGATGAGTCAGCACGCAAAAGTGATTGTTGCTTCATTGCATATAAGCTTCATTTTCAACAGCCAGTACCTGTGTGAGATAGTTAAGGTTCATTGTGCCAACCTGGCCAATAAACACATGTGGGATCAATTGAAGGGCAGAGTGATAAATGGTTAGATAAGCCTCCCCTTTCTAGTTCTCGTGTCTCTTTCTTTCTGTTGGTCTGACCAGGGTGCAGCTGCTTTAGCCAGTTCCCTGCTTCGGCTGGCAAGGCTCACTTCCTGAATGGCATCCCAGAGGAAAAATCACATGGACCTACTCCAATGCAGCCCTGGGAGCTGGAGCAGCCGAGTGGAGAACCCTGCCAGTGCTGAGATGCTTACACGTTCACTGATTTGACTTTCCTCCTGCAGTCAGCGTCATTATGTGTGTTTTGTGAGAGTAAGGAGGACTTTGTACATTGGTGTCGGACATATGGGCTAATGTTGGATTTATGGGCATGGGCAGCACTGGGTTGGGATGTTTTCTTGATGTACAGTTTATATAAAACTCTTTCTTATACATATGCGTTTCTGTGGATTTCTCTAATGTACCCAGACTCACACACTATGTTTATTTGCAAGAGGACATCCTCTGCTTGCCAGAACCTCCTTTGCTCATTGGCTCTGTGTGTTGGAAATCCTGAGTTTTTAATGTCTCCTTAAAACATCTGTCACTCAAGGAACAAAAATAAAAATACTACCATTTCCAATCTCCGCAGGTGGGATAACTCGAAGTGTGTCGTCAAGATCTCCTCCAAGAAATCCCAGGAAGATCAAGCTCCCGGTATTGGTTGAAGGTATGGAGATTACAGCAATGGATAACCTTAGTTCATGGAAGCGAGACCCCGAAGACTCAAATCTTCAAGACTGGCTCAGGAGATAACATCATGATCAATGCAGAAAAGATTGGGGTTGTGAAGGATTTTCTCTCGCTTGGATCCACAATCAATGCTCACGGAAGCAACGGTCAAGACATCACAAGTCTTGTTGCATTAGGGCAGTCTGCTGCACAAGACCTCTTGAGGGTCTTGAAAAGCCAGGATGCTACTTTGAGGACTAAGGTGCTTCTGACCCAAGCCAATGGCTGTTCATTTGCTACCCAGGTTGGGGCACTTTGTTATAGCAGAGCCCCGTGGAATGGCATCCGCCCTGTCACAGCGCACATTCACAGAGTTTATTCACTAGGATGTGGGCTCCTCTGAGGGTCGTCACTATGCCTACTGCAGGTGTATCAAGGACATTATCGAGGAAACTAAAAGGAAGTTAGAGAGACCAGCATGGGTAGTGATGGAACATTCTAAAGGAAAATTGGATTCCTTGACTGGAGTATATCTATGTGGGAGGTTAGTATGTCAAGCCACCTAAGTTAAGATGCATTTTTGTGTACATAGATGTACATAGATATTGAACCTGATATATCTGTCCATCTCTCTGTCTCAGACGTTGCAAGATGGACATTGTGACGGTGCCTCTGAACCATAAGCCCAAACTCTAGGTACTAACCACATTTCTGACAACCAAATCCTGGACCTTGGTAAATTATCCTACTTTCTGGTGAATTGTCTCAGGGCTAGCTAGTCTTCAGTATATGACAGCTCTCTATATTGCAATAGGGTATGCATTTCTAGTAGTGGACCTACAACAGTCTCTTATCTAATAAATAAATCCCATTAAAATATACATGAAATAAAGTAACAAAAATAAGTTGAGGGTTCATTAAAGGTTCAGCAACACTGTTGTTTATGTTAGTTTCCAGAGAGTTGGCCCCAACTCTTGATGACTCCATATACAACCGGAAGCAGTGTCGCAGGGTCCTGTGCCTTCTTCACAAGTGATGGGGTGCTAGAGCTCATCACTGGAAACTCCTTGACTGCCTTCCAATCGAGTGGGACTGGCTATCATCACTAAGCTGGACAATTTTCTATTGTAATCCATAGGATTTTTACTGGCTCATTTTCAGAAGTGCATCCCAAGGCCTTTCCTCCTAGCCTGCCATAGTCTGGAGCTCTCTGTGGAAGGTCATCAGATTTGACCCTGCTAATATTTGAAATACTGCTGACAATACACAGGCTGCCACAGTATGACAAACTGACAGAGGGGTTGTGAAGAGACAGCATTGCCATTTTTCTTAAATTACTGGCAGTGTTGATAAATGTGTCACAGGCTGGTAAAACTGAAGTTTTGACTAAACTGGCAATAAGTACCCTCACTGCCAATGAGTTGATTCTGACTCACAGTGATCCTACAGGGTAAGGTACAACTGTCCCCATGTGTTTCCGAGACTGTACTTCTTGACTGGAGTAGAAAGCATTATCTTTCCCTTGGGGATTTGAACTGCAGTTTGCAGCCCAAGTTAAAACTGCAACAGCACAAGGGCTTCAGGAAAGGTGTGCAACAGCACAAGGGCTTCAGGAAAGGTGTGCATCAGGATTGTGTCTTCTCACCATACTTATTCAAACTATCTGCTGAGAAAAACAACGGAGAAGCTGGCTTATATGGAGAAGAATATGACATCAGGATTGGAGGAAGTTTTATTAGCAATCTGTGACAGACAGATGGCACACCCTTGCTTGCTGAAAGTGAGGAGGACTTGAAGCACTTACTGATGAAGATCAAGGACTGCAGCCTTCGGTCTGGCTCAATGTCAAGAAAACCCAAATCCTCACAAGTAGACCAATAAGTAACTTCATGATACATGGCGGAAAAGTTGACACTGTGAAGGATTTCATCTTGCTTGGACCCACATCAGTGCTCATGGAAGCAGTGGTGAAGAGATCAAATGACACACTGTATTAGGTAAATCTCCTGTATCAGACCTCTTAAAAGTGTTGAAGAGCAAGGATGCCAATGGAAGGACTGAGCTTCTCCTGACCCAGGTCATAGTATTTCCAATGGCTTCATATGCATGTAAAAGCTGGACATCGACTAAGGAAGACTGAAGAATTGATGCACATGAATTATGGTGCTGGCAAAGACTCTTGAAAGTACCATGAGCTGCCCAAAGAAACCGATCTCTCTTGGAAGCAGTACAGCCAGAATGCTCCTTAAAAGCAAAGGGCTTAAGTGGAGAGCAAATGCTTTGAAAATGATGAGGGCAAAGAATGTACAGATGTGCTATATACAATTGTTGTATGTATGGATTGTAATAAGAGTTGTATGAGTGTCCCTAATAAAATGTTTGTTTTTTTTAAAAAGGGGAAAAGCAAAGATGGTGAGGCATCATCTCAAGTACTTGGAGTCGACTCTGTCTCTTGGTCAGATGCCAGGTGATAATTCTAAGAGTCTAGAAAAGAGAATTTAGTAACCAAATCTGAGGTGTGTCTCACCCCCCCCCTCGCTCCGCCCCCCCCCCCCCCCCGCCCCCGCTGACAGCTGGTGTTGCTGCTAGGTTCCATCAAGTCGGTTCCAGTGCAGACCGACTCTAGGCACAACAGAACTAAGCACCAGCTGGTCTTGCACCGTCCCCACAATGGCTCTCCTGTTTGAGCCCGTGGTTGTCAATCCAGCTTGTGAAGGCCCTCCCTCTTTGTTCCTGCCGTTCTACTTGACTAAGCATGATGTCCTTCTCCAAGGACTGGTCTCTCCTGATAGCATGTCGGAAGTACTCGAGGCAGGAGATTGTGTAAGGGACACTTGTGGAGAGCTGCTGGCATGCTGTGTGTCTCACGAAATCCCTCCATGGGAAGCGGGGGTACAGGCATCTCCAGCCCCGAAAGGAGTGAGGAAACAGATGAGAGGTCATGGACCTCTCAGAAAGTGTGAAAATGGTTTCCTCCGGTCACCATTCCCAAAGGTTCGGGACCTGGCTCCTCACTGAGAAGCTAAGGGACGTGGAGCACCAGGAAAGATGCGTCGCTGGCACATTCGCCTGCGAGCAAGGACGAAGAACAAACAGGAGGCTGCCGTGGGACTGGCCTGAGCGCTTTGAATTGGCGAGGGCAAAAATTGCAAGTATCTTATTAGCCATCTGGGGAACGAACTAACCCGAGGTTGCTTTTGTTGTTTGTGTTGCTTGGTTTGTTCGGTACATTTTTCAGTAAATATGTATATGCATACATAAACAACAGATAGTGAAGTGCATAGATATCTTAAATTATTAAGCATTTAAAATTTTGTATGAACTCTTTTTTAAATGGGCAGTTGAATGAGGTAACATGTATGCATTTACATAATCGCCACTGTAAATTGGAGACTGCTACCGCCCCCCAAAGTTCCCTCTGCCGCCTCTTTGTGGTCAAAGTCCTCTCCTATCCCTAATCCCTGGCTTTCCCCACGCTGCTAGTTTTGCTTTTCCTGGAAAGTCGTGTAATGGATTCTTTCAAGACTGGATTATTTTAGGAAACAATGTTTTTGAGATCCATCTATGTCATATATATCACTATTTAGTTCATTTCTATGGCACAGTGGTGTTCAATGTGTGGAAACATGACGTGGCTCATTCAGTTCCCCACTGAAAAGCACTTGTGTTGTTTCTTGGTGTTGACAATTATGGAAAGAGATACTTGTTTGTGTACACATTTTTGTGTGAACTTCAGTTTGTATTATTTTTTTTAATTTCTCCAAAGTGGGAGTAGGATTCTAGTGTTTTAATGTTATAAGAAACTACCAGACTGCCTTCCAGAGTAGCTGTCCCAGTTTGCATTTCCAGGAGCAATGAGGAGCATTCTGGTGGCTCTGCACTCTCAATGTCAGTCTTTGGTCCGAGTGTAGCTTGTTTTCTTGTCATTGTAATGTGATTTTTCTTTATATAGTTGAGGTTCCAGACCATGCCAGATACATGATTTGTGAACTTTATCTCCCAGAGGGTTGCTTGCCTTCTCCTTTGTATTGCTCTTCTTTTCAATTTCTTGGTGGTTTTAATGAAGTTGAGTTCTTTTCCTATGTTCATTCTTGATCTGGAAGCTATCTCTTGGGAAGTTCCTATTGCAGGCACACACCCATTTGGAAAAATGGGGATGATATATGGATTTTTGGGTTTCTTTTTGTCCTTTATCATTTACTGTTTAATTATTTATTCATATTAGATATGATTTATTATTATTAAAATATTTGTGCCCACTTTGTTACCAGTGTTGATGACTGTCAAAATGACAAACAAATCTGTCTTGGAAGAAGTACAGCCAGAATGCTCCTTATAGGAAAGGATGGCAAGACTTTGTCTCACGTGAGTACTTTGGACATGTCAGGAGAGACCGGTCCCGGGAAAAGGACATCATGCTTGGCAAATAGAAGGGCCACAAAAAAGGAGGAGGGCCCTCGGGGAGACAGATTGACACAGTGACTACAACCACAGGCACAAACCCAACACTAATTGTGGGGATGGCGCAGGACCGGGCAGTGTCTTGATTTGTTGTATACGAAGTCACTCTGGGCCAGAATGAATCAGTGACACTGAACAGAAACAGAATATGCCAAACTTTTTATGTTAATAAAGTCCAATCCTGCAATTGTTGTCTATGTGGCTAGAGTGTGTGTGGTTGTTTCTTATTTAAGGCATCTTTGCTTACCCCCAGGTGGGGAAGTTATTCCTTGGTATTTTAGAAGTTCCATTGCTTTCCCTCTCCCTTTAGTTCTATCATTCAAGCACAACTGACAGCTGTGTTTGGCTGGAGGCATGAATCACAGTTCACTTTACCCCCATATGATGTCCAAGTACCACTAACAGACTAGATCGATCATCCCTTTCCCCACGGAATTTCCAAAGGGAGATTCATCTTAGATCACCTGACTGGGCAAGTTTGGGTTCATTTCTGGGCTTTCTGTTCTGACCTTTTGGTGGCTTTGTTCATTCTTGCACCGATATATATAGATATATTGCACCAACCATATATACATATATATGATTGTTTTTACATTTTATCTCCAACAACCTTGTTAGATTCACTTATTAATTCCAGCAGTATTTTTTCAAGTTATGAATTAGGTCTGAAATACATTTATTGAAGTGAGTATATGATTTTTTATCTTTATTCTTATAATGTGAACTATATTGATTAATTTTCACATGTTATATCTATCTTCAGATTTAGGAACAAATCTAACTTGGTTATGATTTTATACACTGATCGATTATATTTTCTAAATTTATACTTAGGCACGTTGTCTCTACGGTCCTGAGAGATATTGGCCAGGTCAGTTTTGATATTAATTTTCTATTCCCTTCATGTCATGAAAATGAAGTCTAGTGGTTCTTGGCTTAGGCATCGGCCTACTAGCTGCGATGTCAATGACTCAAACCCGCCAGTGGCTGTGCAGATAAAGATGAAGCTGTCTGCTCCCATCACCATGGACCATCTTGGAACCCTGTGCAGCGTAACTATGAATCAGAACAAGCAGGATGGCTGTGGCTTTGATTTGGTTATTGCAATAGGTAGCCCTGGGCGTGCATTACACTAACCATTGGCCTGGTAACCAAAGGTTCGGCTATTTGAGCCCAGCAGCTGCTCCGCAGGAGAAAGACGAGGCAGTCTGCTTCCCAGGGGCAGCTTTGGGAAGCCTCCAGAGCCCAGCTGTTCTGTCCTGTGAGTCGCTGTGAGTTGGAATCACAGTGGGCTCATGGAATGAGTTGGGAAGGGTTACCTCTTGATTTTTATTTTCAGTAACGACTTGGTATAAAATCAGTCATCCTCTTTTGCATTTTGTAAGAAACCACTGGTAAAATCATCTGCTCCTGTATTTATTTTGTGAGATTTTGACTTTTTAATTGGTGTGTCAGTCAGAGTCCTGAAGAGACAGCAACCGCATGATATTTTGAGTAAGAAAGGTTTAATATAAAGAACGAACTATTTACTGAGAGCTGTCTCCTAAGAGAGTAAAAAAGAACATCACAGAAGACTCTAGAGCTGAGGCAGTGTATTCAAGCAGGGAGAAACTTGAAGGAGCGTTAGACAGCCCGTCTTCAGGTTAGGGATTGGTATTTCACTGGAGGGTGTGTGGTTATAGCCGTTTGGCTGGTGCAGGAAGTTCCCGGGCTTCTCTGGACCCCAGGTGCTCCATAGCCAGGGGACGGAGCAGAAGGCAAACGTGGAGAGTGATGGGCCAGGACAGGCGGACTGGAACATTCTAGCCAAGTGCTGGCCAACCAAGGCTAGCAAGGGAACTGCAAACAGAAAGCTTCTTCCTAGGGCGCCTTGAAACAGACTGGTAGGCAGGCCAGGATCAGCCAACTGGAAGATGAGCATCACTAAATGTCCTGCCTACTGCTGTTCTTGTGTCCCATCGGAGTGAGCGGGGAAGACCAGGAACCAACCAGAAGAAAGGTTGCTACTCCTTCTGCTGTCCAGCCTGCACCCTCTAAAAACAAAGCTTGCTACTGCTGTGCCAGCCTACATAGGAGAACTGTGACCAAGGCCGGGTGGACAGGGAGCTGCCAGAGACGTGGCCCATTCTGAGTCCCTGTTAGGCAAAGAGGGGACTATTCTGATTTTCTGTTTTAGTGTTCCCTTAGAGCAGTTTGTGGTTGCCACCAAATTTGTCCATAAATCTCTGCTGCGGCTGTAGTGATAACATCTTTATCATTCTCAATTTGGGAGATAGATTTCACATTGTCCACGTTCTTGATCAGTCTTGCTATGGCTTTACCAATTTTATTAATATTTTCACATTAGTTTTGTCATCTCGGTGATTTTCTTTATTCCATGTATTTTGGCTTTTATCTTTATTTCCCCCCATTTACTATCTGCTTTTTAAAAAAACGTTAATTGTGGACTACTTCACTAGATTGTAAGACATTAGGATTTCTGTCCCCATGCTCCAGTTAGTCATGTGTGATGGCTCATGTCCCCCACCCAGCACTTTTTCTTTCATCATGCAAGTTTTGATATTGTATGTTCACTATTATCGAATGAAAATCATTTCCTAATTAATCTTGTGATCGTTTGCATTTGTTCATGGATTATTTAGAAGTGTGCTTGATTAATTTGCAAGCATTTTGAGGAATCTAACTTAACTTTACTGAGGTCAGAGAATGTATGCTGCGTGATTTAAATTCCCTTGAAATTTATTTTAAAAAATTGTTTTCAAGGTGTATTTCTTCTTTTTTTTAAGCGTTTTATTAGGGGCTCATACAACTCTTACCACAATCTTGTGACAAAAATTATGGATGGCCTAGTTTGTTAACTATTGAGGTGCACTTAAAAATATGCCTGTCTGTTATAAACACAGTACTTTGTAATATTAACTAGATGAAGTTTATTGATCATTTGTCCTAATTATCTATATTGACTCCTTTTATTGGCTTGCTTGTTCAGTTATGTGAAAAGTTATAAGCTTATCACGATAGTATTTTATCCATTTCTCCTTTCAGTTTTTTTAGAGCTAAATGTTTTGAGGCTATATAAATTGCCGGATTCACTTTTAAGCTGTTCATACAAAGCCAAGACCACTTGCTTCAGCAAGTTGATTCAGACTCAAAAGCGATCCTATAGAGGGTTTGTAACTTCACAAAAACAGAAAGCCTCATCCTGCTCCTGCAGAATGGTTGATGGCTTTGAACTCCCAACCTGAAGGTTAGCAGTTCAATACGTAATCCACAGCACAACCAGGGATCGTTATATCCTGTCCATTGACTCTTTTTTCCATGGAACATCCTTCTTCATTTTTAATAAAACTTATTACCGTCTCTGATATTATCATAGGTATCATATCTATCTTTTCGATGGGATTCGTGTCGTGTATATTTTCCAGTCCTTTAACTTCAACCTTTAACGTATGCCTCAGTCTCACATATCAGGAGCCCTGGTGGCATAGGGGGTTATGGGTTGAGATGTTACCCCAACCATAGCAGTTCCATACCAACAGTTGCTCCATTGGAGAAAGATGGGGCTTTCTACTTCCATAAAGAGTTGCAGTCTCAGAAACCACAGGGCCAGCTCTACTCTGTTCTAGAGGGTTGCTAGGAGTCAGAAATGACTTGCTGGCTGGGAATTCGGTTGAGTCTGCCCCTTATAGGCAAACATAAATGAACAAACAAAAACCCAACAAACAAACCAATTGCCATCAGGTTGCTTCCACCGTGCAGGCACTCCATGTGTTATAGAACAGAACTGCTCTCTGTGGGTCTCCGTGTCCATGACCATTAGAAAGCACATAATTGTTCTTTCTTCTGAGGCACCTCATGGTGGTTTTGAACCACTCACCTATCGATTAGTAGCCACACACTTCAATCACCCAGAGTTTGTTAGATTTTGTTTGTGCTAGCTATTCTGATCATACACTCTGATTATAACGTTGGCTCTCTTCTCATTCAGCATAATACTGATAGATTCAAATTTAGCATCTTATTTTTTCTGATCATATTTGCTCTTTGTAATTTTTCCTTATTTATCCATTTTTAAATTGTTATTCCAAATTCACCATGAGCGGGAAGTAATAGGTGCTTTGTGTTCTTCTGTCTTAGCAATTCTACTATTCACCGTTGAACGATGCATGCCTAACGGTGCGTCAAGACAAGAGCTTCCACTGCATCAGCTTCATTTATCTCTATTTCCCACTTTTGTGCTATTGTTACATATTTTGATTATACACATATTTCTAATCACACCAGGCATAATTATTTTTTGAGTTAACAAATATGTACCCTTTTGGTTCTCTTTGTTTCTTCTTACAGTAACCTATTAAAATATGAAATTATATTCTTCCTGCCTGAAGAACTTCATTCAGTTTAGCTCTCCTTTTTTCCCTTTCTTCTTCTTTTTTTAAAAGTTTGTTTCTGTTGGCTACAATGCCTCTACTTTTGGGGATTTTTTTCTATCTGAAAATATCTCTATTTGACCTTTATCTTTGCAAGATACTTTCTTTGTGTGTAAGTCCTATGTGTTAGGCCGGGTTAACTAGAGAAACAAATCCAGAGTCACTCAAGAAAGAGCTTTATACCAAGAAGTAATTATATTCCAAGAAAACCTCCCAGCCCAGTGCAACTCAAGTTCACAAGTCTGATGCCAGTCCCTACGTCCCTCTTCAGACTCACGCGGCCACAGGTAATGATGCAGGATGCAGGAAGATCACAAGCCAGTAGGTGTGAAGTCATGCGGGTTCAAAGTCAGTGAAAAATGTCACAGGGCTCCAGGAGCTCTTCTGGTGACCAGCAATCAGGGAGGTGAAGGCAGAGAGGGGCTGACTCCAGAGAGCCTCGAGAGCACCCCCAAGTGAGGTCATCAGGCTGCAACCTGATTGACAGGTTAACCTCTTACACTTTTATGTATCTCCAAGTTGACATGAAATTATGCAACTACCACACCCTAGTGTGGCAATACTTTAGCACTTTAAAGACATAGTTTTATTGTCCTTTTATTTCACAGCTCTCTGGTGAAAAGTCAAGTATAACTCAACTGTTGCTTTTCTGAAAGTTGGGTGTTTGTTTGTACCGATATTCCTTTTTCACCTTTGGTTTTTCATAGCTGAGGGTGTATATAGTTTTCGTTGTGTTTATCCTACTTAAGATTTGTAGAGTTGCTTCAAATTGCTAGTATCTTTTGTAAAATTCTGAATATATTTTCCATGATCTCTTTCCTTTCTTTTTCAAAGATTTATGATAGTCCTTTTTTGTGATATATCCCATATGTCTCTTAAACTCTTTTTCTTTGTTTTCTGTTTTTTGATGAAGCATCTATCTGAATTATTTTCTGCTAATCAATTTTCCAGTTCACTAATTGTTTCCTCTACTCTGTCCCATCTATTAATTACATCTAGTTATTTTTAAAATTTCAGTTTGGAAGGATTTTGTTCTTTCTCTCTGCTTGGTTATCTCTTAAAACTTCAGTACTCTGATGGAATTTTTTAGGTCCCCCCCATTCTTACACATTATTTAGAATAATTTTAAGTTTCATGAAGCCCTGGTGGTATAATGGTTAAGTGCTAGGCTGCTAACCAAAACATAGGCAGTTCAAGACCACCAGCTGATCTATGGGAGAAAGGTGTATCATTTTGCTAATGTGTTTAAAAATTAACAGTCACGGAGAGACAAGCAACACTGTCCTATATGGTCACTCGAGGCTCACTTTTGGTTGAAACTGACTCGAAGGAAGAGTCTATAAAGGACCCTATTCAATAGTTCAAAAATTCCCTTATGAGCTTCTTTCTTTTTATTCTTGATTTTGGTCATGTGGTCTTATAGTCTAGCATGCTTGGTAAACTTTATCCATGCATATCTATGGTAAACTTTCTCCACAGAGAGACACTGGTAATCATCTTCCTCTATGGAGCATTTAATGACCATCAGAAAGACAGACGAGCACACGCAGGCTGGATCTTCATCTAGTCTTGGCGTTCAGGGTCAGTCTAAGGGCTGGTGAGATCTCTTCTGTTTCTGGTTTGTCTTTATTTGTAAAACATTTCTCTTCAAGGATCTCACGTGTTAGTCTGATATGTTTATTAGGCCTTTTATTTCTTGGCAGGCCCTGAACTTCAATTTTTGTTTCTCTAGCATCATGAAACAGCTAAAACTTCTGCTTAGATTTTTTTTGATTACGTAACAACTGTTTTCTGCTTGGATTCTTGGCAATTTGCCTCACACATGTGCAGCTCACATGATGTAAAATACCTCAAGGAAAATCATACACGTACTAGCCACCTCACATCTCTGAATTTCACTTTTTTTCTCCGGTCACTACTCCCCAAGTTCTACCTGCCGTGGTAGTCTTATACACAAATCATTGATGATCCAGCCTAGTGGAGCTCTTGGCTGCTGCCCTTGGTTTCAGCATTTATGTCCTCGGAAGTAAACTGGAAAGTTGCCCGGAGGAGGCAAGCAGCGACAAATGAAGTATTGACCTATGTGGTTCTTCTCTCTCTCTCTCTCTCTCTCTCTCTCTTTCTCTCTCTCTCTCTCTCTCTCTCTCTCTCTCTCTCTCTCTCTCTCTCTTTCTCTCTCTCTCATTTTATCTTTCAAGTGTGAGGGACACTTCAAGGTGCAATGGGACCCCCATAAAGTCCCAAGAGTGTGGGCAGTCGATTTCAAGACAAGTAGGACCCGTAGTACAGGTGTGGGTAGAAGTAGCAGAGGAAACATTTCTAGAATTATAGAAGTTGGAACTAGATAAGGTCAAACCAACAAAGGTACCTCCGAGATGACCCCTCACAAAGAAATGCGCAGGAGTGAGAAAGAGTAAGCTTTCACCTCTACGTGCCCTGAAAAGCAAGATTCCACGTTAGGGCCGTATACAATCCTGTAAGGAAAGGCATCTCTTTCCCTCCTTTTCCTTTCTCTTACTTGAACCTATTCTGATGATCAGGAACTAGATCATGTGTGTGAGGGTGAAGGAAATAGAAAAGGAGGACCCACTAACATGCCAGCAGAGCAGGCCTTTAGAGTAAAACTGAGCCCAGTGCACTCCTATCTTTTCTGAATTCTGGAGCTAGCTTTTACATTTTACTCCATTTCTAAGCATTGAATAAATTGTGCACTGAAAAAAAGGTGTTTGTGCTCCAGTGACAATATAATTCATGTAGCTGTTAAGAGGGAAATTCCAGAATACTCTTGTGGCTGTGCCTCATATTAGGCAGGAAGACGTTTTTCCCTGAAGACATAGTTGAATAGAGCCTCACGTCCCTGGAGGGCCGCATTGGAAGTTGGTCTTTGGAAGTTCTAACATAAACACACTCCCACCCACCTGGCTCATGCACAGACCATAAACAACTTGACTCTTCTTCCCAGAAGAGCAGTTTTTGGTATGAGTCACTTACTTCTGTCTCTTTATTTTGGACTTTCAGCCGCAGGGGAATCTTGATGATCCATTGAAGACTTTACTGAGAATGATTTCACAGTCAGCAATAATAAACAATGGGAAACATTCTGAAAGGGCACCACCTTGGTGTGCAATGGGACCAAGGCCGGGTACACAGTTCGATGGAAAGTCAAAAACCTGGCCAAAGCAGCACACTGAAGTATTCCACAGAAGGAAGTATGCCAGAAGATGAAGCTTTGGCTTTCTGAGCAGGACTCTGATCCATTCAAGTCTGGAAAACAGAGTCCTGATGCTGGGAAGTCTTGGGAAATCTTCCAAGGGTGCAGTTATAATCCCTAGGCACAATCTTCGGTTGTAGAGCAGCCACAATAGATCCTTTTGATCCACCACTGGAAAGAGAACTTTCAAGGATGCAATTCACGGAGGCTCAGGGTGTCGGAAGGAAACACCGGCATTCGCCTTTCCTACAAATGTCCTTGGCCTGACCCTTGAGTCCTCCGTAGGTGTTGCCAAGATGGGCCCTGCTGGATTTGGAGTATCATCAATTATTTGCTTCTCTGCCTGTTTTGAGGACACCATTTTAGAGAAAACACATTAACCAGGAATAGGCCCCCGCACAAGCCAAGTGATAATTGGGTTTTTAATGTGTGTAGGATATTTTTAATATTACAAGATGAGAAAGGATTATTAGGATCTTGGGGCACCTGGAACGATCCAGGGTCCCTACTGGTGTTTCACTAACATTTATCTGTCTAACGTGAAAGGTATCTCTAATGATCCCAGCTGACATTTATTCAGTGCCTTTCACTCGGTGATCCCTGAGAGCTCTGCAAGCTGATTTACAGGCTGTCCACTGAGCGGAAGTGAATGGTAATGACCACAGTGATGATGATGGTGATGGATCGCCCCGGCTCTGGCATTTGATATGTCATGTTGTTTCTGGGGCGTTTCCAATTTCCTGCGCTTCCCGGTGATTAGAAGCATAAGGGTAAGAGAGTGCTCCATCCATTTAATCCTGCGTTTCTCAGTGGGGACGGCTCTGATTGGGGCCTTGGGAGATCTTAATTCTCTGTCCCTACCCCCTCACACAAATTTTAGTAATCAGCAGAGAGCAGACATTTTGAAATCCTACTACAGTAGGACAAGTGTGAGTCCACCTTTCACTGCACTTGAAGACTGATGATCTACCGTCCTCTTTGCCGTGTCCTGGACCTCTGGAACTCTCTTGGGCTTCTCTGCTCCGAGGAGGAACAAAGGGAGAAATCAAACACTGGTTTAAACCCTGCCTGATTAGGGGGTTGTGGGAAGAGAAGCTGGCGCGTTTTAATTTTTTAAGCTATTAGACACCGACCCCCCCCACACACATCCTTTTCTTTTTTAACCAAAATCCTACAGGGAATTAATATGCGAAGCAGATAAAAGTGAAATGTCCTCTTCTAGTTCCTCTCCTTCCCTGCAGATCCAGATGCCCCTCGCGACTCTGACTGCAAACCAAGGATGACCTGGGTTGCTGCAGGATGGTCTGTACAGGGAAGACCGCATTTCTTGCTAGATGCACCACTGACTACTGAGTAAATCATTACATATATGTCCTTTCTTTATTTCATCTCTAAAATATAGATTTTTAAATACTTAAAATATATTACAAGTAAGACTCATATAAATGTGCTAGAACTAGACGAATTATAAAGTTAATAAGGTTCTAAGCACGATTCTCCAAGCTCTATCACAACATCTAAGAATTAGGACCTCCCTAAGAGCTGATACTATTATTGTTCCAAATTTATGGGGATAAGTCCAACAGTATTGCTACACAAGCATAGAGACCTTTGTTAAATGAAATTGTAAAACCTACTACACAGTCCCAGTAGTCAAAATAACCTGATACTGATACAATGGTAGAGCCAGAGGCAAATGGAACATAGTTGAGAAACCAGAGGGAAGCCTATGCCCTTACAGAAAGTTTATCTTTGGAAAGGGTGAACACACTTTAAATGGGGAGAAATCGTCTCTTTAACAGAAGGCACTGGCAAAACTGGTTACCCATTTGTGGCCACCTGAAAGAGGACCCACATAGCACACCAGATGTCAAAACATACTCAAGATCAACCAAAGACTTAAATATAAAACCTGGAACTATGAAGATCATGGGTGAAAAATTAAGGGAAAATTCAGAAGTCTCAACACAAGGCACAAATATAGTATCCAACATCAGAAGAAAAACACACAAGTAGCAGAAGATAAAAGAACTGACTGAGATGGCCTACATCAAAAGAGTTCACCAAAAGGGTAAAAAGTGAACCTGCAGACTTGGGATTTTAATTGTTATGTTTACCAATGACATAGAGGACAAGGGTGTCATCTTTAACATTTATAGAAAACAGCAACACCTCAATACAAAAATGGCAAATAACCTGATTTTAAAATAGAGGATCTGAACAGACACACTAGCGACAAACATTAGACGAAGTGCTAACAAAGATGCAGAGACTCTGGAACCCATGTCCATGGCTAGTGGGGTTTTACAACAGTGCTGTCACTGCAGGAAGCAGCAGGGTGTGTCTTCACCAAGTTGGGAGTCAAAGCAGTATCTGAGCCAGCAGCCCTTCCCCTGGGTTGGTATCCTGGAGAAATCAAAACAGCAACATGAATTGATACACATACATCCATTTTTGCCCAGTACTACTCACAATGACAAAAATACGGAAACAACCTAAAGACACAGTAGAGTAACAATGGATAAACTTTGGTATGCACACATCACTTTTGAGCCGAGACCAATCGGCTAGAAGGAAAATCAACAAAGATACAGAACTAAACAACATAATTACTCAACTTGATCTCTTATATATACACAAGAAAGCCACCCCTACCCAACCAAAAAGTAATATACTTTCTTTTTGATTGTGCATGGGACATACTCTAGAAGAGATGACATTTTAGGCCATAAAGCAAGCACCAATAAAATGTAAAGCATCAAGATACTACAAAACTTTTTTATTTTTAGAACACAATTCCATAAAACTAGAAATCAACTACAGTATGACCAACCACAAAAAGTAAAAAAATGGAAATTGAACAACACTCCGAGAAAGGGGCAAATTTCAAAATCTATAGAAAACAACACTTTAATAAAAAAATACAACTAACTCAATCAAAAATGGCTAAAAGATATGAATTGACAAGGTATTAAAGATGACATCCAGGCAGCCAACCAGCATATAAAGAAATGTCCCTGTTCATTAGCCATAAGAAAAATACAAATTAAAACAGCAATGAGATACCACCACCTCATATGTACATTCTTTGCAAAATTCAAAAACAGAAAGTACAAAACGCTGGCGAGATTGGAATGATCATACATTGCTAGTGGGGTTGTAGAATTGTAGAACCACTAAGCAAATCAATATTGCACTTTAAAAAAATTTTAAAGCATTCTATTGGGGGCTCATACAACTCATCACAATCCATACATCAATTGAATCAGGCATGTTTGTAGATATGTTGCCTTCATTCTTTTCTAGACATTTACTTTCTATTGAGTCCTTGGTACCAGCTCCCCCCACCTGCCACCCTCATAACCCCCTGATAGATTGTACATTGTTGTTATTGTCATCTCTCACACTGGCTGCTGTCTCCCTTCTTTCTGTTGTTCTTCCCCCTGTAGAGGGGTGTATGGTTATGTGTTGTTCGTTGTGATCAGTTCCCCCTTTCTCCCTTCTTCTCCCACTCTTCCCCCTACCCTGGCGGTATCACTATTCCCACCCCTGTTCCTGGATTCTGTGTATCATGAGCTCACACCCCTTTCTATACCTGTGTACATGTTCTGGTTTAGTCTGAACTGAGAGGCCACACTGGGGTCATAGCAGTGGGTGTGAAGAAGCCTCAAGGAACCAGAAGAATATGGCATTTTCTTAAATAAATGCAAACATGAACAGGTATGCCCTTGTAATCTCTTTACTTGATAAAACCCTAAAGAAACAAAGGACAAAGCACGAGCAGATATATGTACAACTCTGTATTGCAACAACTTTTATAGTAGCAAAAATATGGCAATAATAAAGAATTCCTACATACAGAGGAAAGGATACATAAACTCTGGTACAGTCATACAATAGCATATTATACATCCTTTAAAAAACAGTGACTTATCTGTCAAACACCGTAAGACACGGTCAAAATCAGAGAACATTGTGCTTAGCAAAGTTAGTCAAACTCATATTCTAGGACATGATTATTATAAAAGAAAAAGAATTTTCATACTATAGTATAAGACTTTAAAGACCACAGTGGAGCCAGCGCTGGGGTGGAGGACAGAGGAGGGACGGCATAGTACGGAGCAATGGTGAGAACAAAGAAACATGTATGTGAGGTGGTTTCCTGTGAGACTGTCACTCATTTGATGAGATGGGCTATGTGACTCCATAGATGTTTTTCTCTGTGTGTGTTATATTCTACAAACAGGGTGGGGGGGATAAATGGTGCATGTTTAATACAAACAAAGTTAAGACTGAAAAAGAGAGGGAAGGACCACAGCCTTTCGAATGCTCCATATTCCTTCCCCATTAGATCTACACCATGGTCTGTGTGGCTGTACAAAGAGAAAAGCCCAACGCACATGGACTTGGATTCTTTTGTGAGATACAAGTTGGCTTCAAACAAACAAACAAACAAGCACACCTGTCACTTCTGGACCTCATCGCCTGTGTGGGTGTGCACTTTGGCAGGCAGTGAGTGCTTCCATCGCTGGAATCTGGGCTGAGTAATCTGACACGGTTTACGCTTAGATTCAAAACAAACCATGTCCTTTGAAATGTTGTTTGAGATTGGGGTACAAGAGAAAGATGAGAGGGAAGGATGAAGACTGGAAGGTGGGTAGGTGTGTTAGTCTGGGTAGACAAGAGAAACAAATCCACGGACACACATATGTGTACAAGAAAAAGTTTTATATACAAGAAAAATTGAACATTGAGAAAACTAGCCCAGCCCAGTCCAGATCAAGTCCATAAATCCAATATTAGGTCATATGTCCAATACCAATCTATAAAGTCTTCTTCAGACTCACGAAAGACATGCAATGACACCAAATATAGAAGATCACAGGCCAGTGGGTAGAAAGTCTTTGGGTCCAGTGGCGTTGTAAGCATCTCAGTGCTGGCAGGGGTCTCTGTGTGGTTTCTCTGGCTTCAGAAGCCTGCTTGCATTCATGTGGCTTGTCTTCTGCAATGTGTCCTTGGGAGTGGCAGAGAGAGAGAATTGTCTTCCCCCTCCAAGGAGGAAGTACCAGATTTCCCAGAATTCTCAGGAGAAGGCCACGCCCACACAGAAGTCTCACTGGCTGTCTCCAGAATGACAGCCTAGACTCCACCCCTCCACTCCTAATCCTTAAATTGACACCAGAATAGGAGACTACCACAGTAGGATAAAGTTTTCCAGTGAAATTCTCTTAGAACAACCCTGCTACATCCGTGTGTGTGTGTGTGTGTGTGTGTGTGTGTGTTAGAGAGAGAGAGAGAGAGAACCTCAGTAGCAATACTTTTAAAATTACCTTTCTAAATTTGGAAAACTGGCACACAGAGAGGCTATGCAAACCCTCCTGGGCCTCTCAGTTTGTAAAGGACAACAAAGAACTCAACACCACGCAGCTGGACTCTAAAGCTCCTTGATCTGATATTTTATTTTAGTGGTTTTCAAACTTTGTTGCACAATAGAATCACTTAAGCCAGTTAACTAGTTGTTCTTGAGTTGAGTTCAACCAGGTCACCAACTGCTGTTGTGTCCCTTTTAATTTACTACAACTCCATGAGTGCCCCAATAGAATTGTACTCTGCAGCGCTGCCAGGGGCTTATGTTTTGTTTGGAGATGATCAGGCCTTTCTTCTGAGTGCCTCCGAGTAGAGCTCTAACCTTTGGTTTAGTTTCTGAGCAGACTGACCATCCTCCCCAGTGAGAGATCATTCAGGCTACACTCCACAACCAATTAAATTTCAGTTTCTAATCATAGGAAACAGGTGACAGTATTATGTTTAAGACCCCACCTGATTTCAATGTGCAGACAAGTTTGAGAACCTCTGCTCTGTAATTCTCTCCTTTAAGAATGCATTGCTTTGATGAGGGTGGAGATGAAGAGGGGACCTGATTAGCCTAGACTTGCTTTGAACAAGTGCTAAGTTATTTGGCATCTTATGCAAACACTGGCCCGTGGGTGTTTTTGCCCTCTTTTGTTTTTTACTTCAAAATAAGATATGTGCAGTGTGCATAAGAATTTGTTCATAGTTAAAAAAAAAACAACAACAACTATAGTCTGGCTTTCCAATGGGTCTGAGGGACAGTGAACTGGCCCCCTGTTTAAAAAGTTTGAGGACCTGTGTTCTAAGGCATGGGTCAGTGTTGACTTGGTATGTTTGAGAAGAAATTTGACTCCAGGGGAGGTGTGGATAGTCACTCCCAAGGCTCCTATTAAAAGGGTATGGACAAGGGATAATAGTTGTTGGATTAGTCTGGGTACATTAGAGAGACAAATGTACAGAAACTCGTGTATAAGAGGGAGTTTTATATAACAGTTAAGGCATATCAAGAAAACATCCCAACCCAGTGCTGCCCAAGCCCACAAGTCCAACATTAACCCATTTGTTCAACACCAATCCACAAAGTCCTCCTCCATCACACAAAACAGATGCAATGATGCCGCCTGCAGTAGGAAAGCTGAGTCAGTGAATGTGTAAGCATCTCAGCGCTGGCAGGAGTCTCCATGCTGCTGCTCCAGCACTCAGGGCTGCATTGGGATAGGTCCATGTGCCTTCTCCTTGGGGATGTCTCACAGGAAGTGAGCCTTGCCAGCTGAAGTAGGGAACTGGCTAAGGCAGCTGCACTCTGGTCTGATGATCACAAAGCAAGAGACCAGAGAACTAGAAAGGCAAGGCTCACTGAACCATTTATCCCTCCGCACTTCAATTAACCCCACATGTGTTTATCGGCCAGGTTGGCACAATAAACTAAGTACCTCAACAGTACCTTGGACCAGAGCTGGCAGGAGCAGAGCGGAATTTACTTCCCATGATGCTACTGCAGCTGGGAGATGGTTGTGTTGGAGGAATCGCCACAGTGAGAATGGAGGGGTCTGTAAGGCCGCTGGCAATTGTGAGAGGAAGAAACGGCATGATGAGCCCTGTGGGCAGGGATCGATTAGGCAATAAGGAAGATCCACACCAGCTTGCTTGTGCTTACTTACTAATCTGTGCTTAACAGTTTCACGCAGGTAAGTAAGTGCAGAGAAGCCTGTGTTTAACTTGCTTACTGGGTACTTCATCCATGACAGGGAGTGTAAATTTAAATAGGAGCTTTGATTCTGTTGGAAGGTGCTGTGGGGTAGGGCGAAAGAGAGATGCCAGTCAGACCTAGAAACAGGATTTTTAATGCGGTGTTTTAAAAATGTGGAATTGCTCATTATAGATTAGTAAGCATAAGGAAGTCTGGGCTTGCTATGTTTAATGACTAAACCGCTACCTATAAGAGATCAATGGGAGCATCTGTGAGAAGGTGACACATTCGAATCTTTATAGAGAGCTGCTGTGCAAAGCTAAGGGGACAGGTTTTCACAGTTGGATATGGGCAAGGGGTGCTAGAAGGACCACCTTTAGCAAAGGTGTGGACAGGGACCTGGAAGGCATGGGGGCTGGAGAGTTGTGAGGTGAGGCCCTGATCGGAGTATAGTGTAGGGAGGGAGAGAACTCTGCCCAGAGAGGTAACTTTAGGCGATTTTCTAGTGGAATTTGAATATAATGAGAAGCCTTTCAACTTTCATTTTATAAACAGCATGGAATCAAAAGGGGCTTTAACCAGGGGAGGAACTCTATCATTAGTTTCTATGATGTTGATAACATTTAAGAAGGTCCTTGCTCTATGGCTAAAGCTGAAGTGCCATTTAATTTTCTCAATGACCTTTTAAAATAGGGATTGTTATTACCCTAATTTTATAGATTGGGAACTGAAGTGTAGGGGATTTCAGGTACTACCTATGCCCTATAACTGCGAAATGTCAAGATCTGGATTGAAACCTGGCCCTCAGATTCAAGAGGATCTGTAGGTTTCACTGACCAGGGTTTAACTGAGGATTATCATCATTGTCATTGAAGAATCGCCTCGTTGGCAACATGAGGCAATGTAGTCAAGGACTCAGAGGAGGGAGAGCTGTTGATAGACTGCCCAGCTAGGCAGTGACTTAGAACCAGATAAAATATCTCAAAAGAAGGTCAGACAACATTTTCTGACTCACCACATGTGGGGAGAATTATCCCCGTTGAGGTGAGTTGAATTGACTCGATGGCAGTGAGAGGGTAAGTTATCCCAGTGAAGGATACTTGGGCAGCTGGGAAAGAGATGCCATCTGTACTCAGCTAGAACATGGAGAGAGAAGAGTGAATTGGGTGGTAGAAGATGCTGAGATCCCTTTGAACACTTCAAACTGAGGTACCTGTATTCTCTTTATGGAGGTACATAGAAATAGGGTTTAGAGGAAACTATATTGCGAGAGGGATCCGTTTTGATCATTGAAGAACTAAACATTACATTGTTGGTAGCTGACATCGAGTTGGTTCCAACCCGTAGTGACCCTATGCACAGGAGAAGGAAACACAGCGTGGTCCACGCCCTCCTTACAATTTCTTCCATTCCTCCCATTATTGCAGCCACTGTGTCTATCCAGTTCCTCAAGGGCCTTCCTCATTATTGCTGCTCTTCCACTTGACCAAGTATGATGTCTTTCTCCAGAGACTGATCTCTCCTGACAACATGCCCCAAGTATGTAAGACTAAGTCTTTCCATTCATGCCTCTAAGGAGCCCTCTGGCCGTACTTCTTTCAAAACAGACTTGCTTGTCATTTTAGAAGTTCATGGTACTTGCAACATTTTTTTCCAGAATCATAATTCAAATGCATCGATTCTAATCCAGTCTTCTTCATTCAAAATCCAACTCTTAAATGCACATGAGGCCATGAAAAATATCATGACTGGGGATAGGCGCATCTCAGTCCTCAGAGTAACATCCTTCCTTTTTAATACTCTTTCTGTTCAAGACTCTAAAGAGGTCTTGTGCAGCAGAATTACCTAACGCAACATATCTTTTGATCTTTTGACTGCTGTTTCCATGAGCATTGATTGTGATTCCACGCAAGACAATATCCTTGACAGCTTCACCTTTTCTCCATTTATCATGATGCTATTATTAACTATTGATCCAGTTTTGAGGATATTGGTCTACTTGACATTGAGTTGTAATCCATACTGAAGGCTGAAATCCTTGACCTTCATCCAGAAAGTGCTTCAAGTCCTCCTCACTTTCTACAAGCAAGGTTTGCACACTGCAGGTTCTTCATAAGCCTTCCTCCAATCCTGATGTCACATTTTTCATATACTCCAGCTTCTCTCGTGATTTGCATAACCTACAGATTGAATAAGGATGGTGAGAGGATACAGCCCTGGCATACTCCGTTCCTGATTGTAAACCATGCTATATTCCTTTGTTCTGTCCCTACAGCTGCATCTTGATCCATGTCCAAGTTCCACATGAGCACAAGGAAATGTCCTGGAATTCCCATTCTTCTCATGATTATCCACAGCTTTTAATAGTCCACACAGTCAACTGCCTTTGCATAGTCGATAAAACACAAATAAGCCTCTTTTTTGGTATTCTGGGCACCCAGCTACCTGACATCAGCAATGCGTTCCCTTGTTTGGGCTTCAGGAGAAGACATGGAACGAACCCCCTGGAGAGACAGTGGGAGTGTGGCTGCTATTGCAGGGTCTCTGGAAACGTCTGTTATTTTGTTTATTTGCTTTTATTTGTAAAGGAGTGAAACTAATAACACTTAGGAGTATTTCACAGTACTGTGCGGAAGATGAAATGAAATAAGAGTGCTGGGCACAAGACAAACAATTGACATGTGTACCTTACCTCCTTCTAGCCCCCAAATCCTTTCATTGAAAAAACTTCGTTCTTTGTCTCTTGTGACACCTAGAATTTCCTATGTCTATGTTAGCATTTAGTGTTCCTTATTCAACCTCTCAAGTTAGCAGCTTCCATTTCTTGAAGAGCAATCCCCCTACTATCCCAGGGATAGCTTGTGTTTCCTACCTTCCATCATCTGGACCCAGTGTCAATATGATTTTTCAGGTTGTCACTTACTTAATACCGAGGGTGGGACCAAGCTATCCATTCTGCTCACTCCCTCTAGTTTTCTTCTGATCATGCATCTTGTTTGTTGGTATCTACAGTTATCTCATGTGTAGCCTGAATCATTTAACAATAACAAAAGCCCAAGATTGATTCCTTAATCATTTAGTTCTAGAAAATGGTAGCCCATAATTATCATTTCACTTTCCTAGTGCTCAGAAAAAGCTGGTTTTCCTCCGGGTAAAATCAAGGATACTGTGTGCGTGCTGATTTGGGGGATATAGTTAGAAAAGGAACCAATTGAAAGACTTGATTGTGTGAATCGTTTCTACAGTCTTAGAACTGACTTCCTCCTAATGCAGTGGTTCTCAACCTTCCTAATGTCGTGACCCTTTAATACAATCCTCATGTTGTGGTGACCCCCAACCAGAAAATTATTTTTGTTGTTTCTCCATAACTGTAATTTTGCTACTGTTATGAATCACAATGCAAATATCTGATATGCAGGATGTATCTTCATTGTTACAAATGGAACATAATTAAAGCATAGTGATGAATCACGAAACAATATGTCATTATATATTGGGAAATATTTATTTCTAATGGCAAATAAATTAAATTTGACTTGAAGCATGGAGTAGCGTGGGTAACAGTCTTCACTCCCAGTACGTGTATGTGGGCGTATCTGCATGCAGGCAGATAGGAGTGGTGTCTTGGTTTCTAAGACCATCGGAAATAAGTGTTTTCTGATGGTCCTAGGCAACCCCTGTGGAAGGGTCATTCCACCCCACAAAAGGGTCACAACCCCCAGGTTGAGAACTGCTGTTCCAAAGGCTGTTCTTGCTGCCACCCCATCCTCAACATTGCCTCCAGTTTATCTTTCTTTAAATAAAGGCAATTTTCTCAAATCTCCCTCCAGCTAAAAGGCATCCTTAATATTTTCCCTTTGCTTGAAGCAGGGAGACCAAAAAGACTCAAATCCTCACAACTGGTCTAATATCAAATCCTCCATGATAAATGGAGAAGAAGTTGAAGTTGTCCAGGATTTTCTCTTGCCTGAATCCACAATCAATGCTCATGGAAGCAGCAGGCAAGAGATCAAAAGACATGCTGAATTAGGTAAATCTGCGGCACAAGATCTTTTTAAAGTATTGAAAGACAAAGACCTTACTTTGGGGACTGAGGTGTGCTTGCCCCAAGCTATTGCCTCATATGCATGTAAAAATTGGACATTGAATAAGAAAGACTGACGGAGGGTTGATGCATTTGAATTATGATACTGGAGAACAATATTAAACTATCAAAGGACCCACATGGCTGTCTTGGAAGAAGTATGGCCAGAGTGTTCGTTGGACGTAAGCATGGAGGACCTTCCTTTTCCTTACTTTGGACATGTTGCCAGGAGAGATCAGTCCCTGGAGAAGGACATCATGCTTGGTAAAGTGGAGTGGCTGGGATAAAGAGGAAGGGTCTTGACAACAAGATATCCAACAAGATACTGTGGCTGCAACATGGGGCTCAAACATAGGAACAATTGGGAGGAGGACTCAGGAACATGCAGGGTTTCATTTTGCTGTGCAGAGGGTTACTGTGAACCAACACGAAGGCACCTAATCACAGTAACAAATTGTTTCTGTTTGTGAGTTTCAAATTGTTAGGCTACCATTCAAAACTCGAACCTCGTCTCTGTCCTGCCTACCTCTCCATCTTCCCTTTTTCTCATACCTTTTCCACCAGTCAGGGTTACTTGCTGTTCCCATGTCACCTCCAGGTGGGACCTTTGTCTTTTGGCCACACACAGGGGTGCCCAGATGCTTGTCAGGGTCCTTTGGGGAGGTGCTCCACTGCCCTGCCCGTCGGGCACCCTCCTGCACTTGCCTTCCCACCCCTTTGTTTTTCACAGTGTCACTACCATCTTCCCGTGACTCGATCTGCCACTCAACCCAAAACTTAGATTCGCTTTACAGGATCACTAAGCAAACTAAGAAAACACTTGGCGTTGAAAAAAAGAGTATGATCTACAGTCATAAACAGAAAGCATTTCAGAGTGAGCACGATGGCCTTGGAGCTTTGGTTTCATACGGCATCTGGCTCAGGATGACCAGAGCGTGAGGGCAAGGCAAAAAGCACTGCAGCCAGCTCCTAACCACCTCCGGAAATGAAAACGTCTGTCTGTGAACCGGCTGTTTCTCAACATAAGCCCCATGCACGTCTGTACACTGCTGAGGGTGGAGTTTCCATCTCTCTGCCCCTCGCCTGAAGAACACTGACCTTCTGTTCACAGAACTACAGTGTCAGCATCCTTAAGGGATTCCAATCTTGTTCCGCCGACGTGTCCTTTGAGTTTGGGGAGCAATACGAAGTCTAAAGGGTCAAGATCGGGGCTGTAGAAGAGATGGGGTGAGGTGTCCCGATAACCTTAGATAGTTCTTGCTAGCCTCAAAGCACGAGCTGGTGCACTGTCGCGTTGGGGGAATACTTCATTGGCTATATTTTCCTAGCACTTTTCTCACTAGGGCATTTTTCCAGTTTATTAAAACTTATTCTTAGTAATCCTGTGATTATTTGGTGTCTTTTGAGGAAACGAATCAAGATTAGCTCTTGGGAATCCCCCAAAGAGATGAAAAGACATGTTTCCTTGGGTAAATCTGCTGCACAAAAAGATTTCTTTAGGGTATTAAAAAGCAAGGATGTTGTTTTGAGAACTGAGGTGTGCCTGACCCAAGCCATGGTACTGTCCATTGCCTCATGTGTCTGTGAAAGTTGGACATTGAATAAGGAAGAACAAAGAAAAATGTGCTGGAGAAGAATAGTGAACGTGCCACAGACTTCCAGAAGAACAAACAAGTCTGTCTTGGATGAAGTCTGGCTAGAGCATTGCTTAGAGGCAAGAAAGGCACGACTTACATACATGTTGTCAAGAGAGCCCAGACCCTGGAGAAGGACATCATGTTCGGAAAGTGGAAGGGCAGCCACAGAGAGGAAGGCCCTCGATGCGATGGACTGACAATGGGCTCAGGCATAGGAACAATTGGAAGGGGGACAGCATGACTGTGCAATGTTCAGTTCTGTGGTGCGTAGGGTCCCTATGGGTCAGAACAGACCCACTGACACCTAACAACAAAAACAAGTCCCCAAAATAACGGCCAGGATCTCCTGAACTAAGCTCTCTGCATTGGATTTCATTGACCCAGCAGATCCCTCAGACACCACTTTTTGGGTAGACCTCTTTTTTAAGCTACCCTAATGTGGCCAAGACAAGTGCATGAGGTGGTACCCCCCTAAAATTGATTTTTCCAAAGCTATGTATTTAAATATTTTTAACAAAACAACCTTATCATCTTCAAAGCACTCTCCATTACACTTAATTTGTCAAATCTGCAATTCCGTTCTTGGAAACATTTTTCAAACTCATCTGTTTGGATGACTGACATCACCTCCCCCATTTTTTTCTTCACCTCTCCAACTCTGTCCTCAAATTGCTGACCTTGAATGTCCCTATTCATTTTCAGAAAAAAAAAAAAGAAGTTGCATGGAGTGAGGTCAGATGTGTCTGGTGCATAGTGCAAGAGAGGCATGCTGTTTGTTTGGTTTTTTGCCCAAAACTAGCACCCTGAGATCTGCATGAGCAGGTGTATTGTGATGGAAAAACCAGTCCCCTGTCTGCTTCAAATCAGGCCTTTTTTGTCACACTGTGTTATGGAATCTTTTCAGACCTTCTAAGTAGAAAGCTTGATTGACAGTCTGACCTCATGGAATGAACTCCAAATGCACTATCCCTTACATAAAAAACAAACAAACAAATGAGCATGGTCTTGATCTTTGATTTCCATTGAAGAGCTTTTCTGGGGTGAGGCAATGATGGTGTCTTCCACTGGATTGATTACTGTTTGCTTTCGGGGTCATAAGAATAACGCCATGTCTCCAGTCACCAGTACTGATCTTGAGGGGAAAAAATGTCTGGGTTAGTTCTGAGCTGTACGTTCAGCTCGATGCCCTTTTTCCTGGTCAGCAAGAATCTGAGGCACAAATTTCACTGCGACCCTTCTCTTTTCCAAATCTTCCATTAACATTCTTAGAGCTGAACTTATCTCTAAGAGAGTCCAGATAACTTCCCCATCTCTTCAATGGTCCATCAATGGTCTTCAAGCACAAGTGCATGAATATTGCCAACATTCCATTTGGGAAGTTGACGGACATCCAGAATGAGGTTTCTCATCAATCAGCATTTCACCTTTTTTGAAATGAGAAAAACACTTGTAAACTTGAGTTTTTCCCATAGTGCTGTCCTTGTAAGCTGTGTTCAACATCACAACAGTTTCTGTGGCATTCTTCCTGAGGCGGAAGCAAAATTTCACAGCTGCATGCTTTTCTTTTAAATCGGCCATCACAAAAAAATGAAGTTCGAGCAAAAATGCTTTGTGAAAAAATTCATTGTGACCAGAGAGAACCTTCCCAGGTGATGCCACTGGGTGCACTAACTCAGAGAGAGTTGCTCCATGCTTGCCTGCTGGGGGAAAAATGTACTGCTTTGTTTCCACTTTGGGTGGGAGGTACCCCCTTGTACTACTGAGAGGACTTGTCTGCAGCCATCCACTGACTGCAGAGACATACTTGAATATGTTTTGCCAAAAGTAAACCCATGCATCTATGAACTGGAACCCTTGTAGTCATATTTTTTATTTACTCTCAGATTATTTCAGGGCTACATCCATAAAGCCAGGGCTAAGTCCTTGACCATGCAAAGTGCTTTAGAAAATGTAAGATGTAGTGCTTGCTTCGGCAGCACATATACTGAAAATTGGAAGATGTAAGGTGTAAAGAATATCCGAATGATCCGAGAGAAGGAGTAGGTCCTCTTGAACATCTAACTCATTGGAAGAGGGTCTGAAGAATCTGGTTCAGGAATTATCTGTGGGCTAACAAACTGCCGAACTGAGTCACTCTATCCACCAGTCAACTCTGGAATGCCGCCACCTTCTCTGATCCTGATGGAAGTGACTCATGCAAGCCACTGTTTCTTCTTAGGGTCTATGCTTGATGTTATTAATCAAACTCTGGGTCTATGTACCCGCATCAGAAAGAGCCTTCATAGCACAGTGGTTAAGTGCTCACCTGCTAACTGAAAGGTTTGCTGTCTGAGCCGCCCCCCTCACCCCCCACTGGCTTTACAAAGAGAGACATTGCCATCGTCTGCCATTAAGAGTACAGCCAAGCAACTCTTATGAGGCAATTCTACTCCGTCACATGGCTTCACACTGGCCCACACCGACTCAGTGGATGCTAGCAACCACAACACTGTAATCCGTTCAATAGCTGCTTTCCATTCATAGATGGCTCTTTGCCTTCCTTAAATCTGAAGGTTGGAACTGTCGTTAGTGCACATCACCTCAATCAATCAAAGCCAGTGCAGCCATCACCTGAATGAAATCTCAAGCCCAAGCCCTGATCACCAACAGTTACTAAATACTTAATGATGTGTTGATGCCACAGCACCTTCATCGCATCCCAGTCTTGGTCCTTGAACTGAACTTAAAAATATATATATATCATGTCCAAGATGCATCTTGTCCCTTTCCATCCTTTAGTCTCTTCATTTACTGCTCTACAGTCCATCAGCTACTGGGCAGACCCACAGGAAGATCACAAAAGTTGTCTCAACATCACGTCTTCAACTGAGCTTGTCACGTCTCCCCAACCAGCACACTCCTCAGTCTCCCACTACCGGCACTCAGCACCGGTTGCTAAAGTCAGGGCCATTGTCAATCCCTTTCCTTGATGGGAAACAGGAGTAACATGCCCATCCACAAGGCCTTATGGTGGTACCTTCAGAACACAGCTTGGGTCTGTCTAGTAGTCCCCTGTCTGTCGACATTCTGGTCAATGCCCGCCCCCCTTTACTCAACGGTCTCCCTCTTTCTGCGACCTTTTAATTCAGAGGACTTTAAGACAGGTAAGTAGATTGTGTTAGCCTCTTTCAATGAACACCCAATATACTTAGAATAAAAGTCCAAATTCCTTTCCAAGGCCTGCAAGGTCCTATGTGGTCCAAATCCTTCCCCATCCCTACCCTCTATCAGTACCCTTTTTATCAGTGCAGATACAGGTCATCTCTAAATTACCAGAGCACACCAAGTCTATCAAGCATCACGGCCTTTGATTTTGCCATTTCCCTCTACCTAGAATACTAGTCTGTCGCCACTCAAAAGTGGTTACTCCTCTTTATCTCATAGCTTTCAGCCTCGCTATGACGCTGTGATCTCCTCAGACGCTCCTGCTGACAGTAGATATGGCCTGTTAGTTTCCAACTTTCCTTCTGTATTTCCTTAAGAGTAATAAGCACATCCTGTACATGTTTCATGTATTTAATTTTTTTACTTGTTTATGGATGCTTTCCCCGCTGGGAGGAAAGTGCCAGGAGGATGGGAATGGGAATCTCTTTCTGGTGACAATCCAAGTGGCCCGTAGACCGAGAGGGTACCGGATGCTCTTATTATGGATGGCGATGCATAGAGGGCAGCCCCCTGCAAAGGAAGCTGTGACGACTCCGAGAGTAGGTGATGTGCCCGAAGCACCCAGATGACGAGGCCTGGGCTGGGTCTCTAGGAACGCTTTCTGACCCCCGTTTGTGCCCTGATTCTGAGTAACACAGACATTTATGTCGCCTCTCAGGAAAAGCCAGCAGAAGGCAATGGATTTTCTTGGAACCCATTTTCCACAAGAGCCCTGTGGCCTCTCCCTTTTTCCTCACCACAAGAAACAACAGTGGCTTTGCGACCCCAGCCGCCCGGCTAGCTTCCTCATTTTTCATCCTATAAAACGTTATTAAACTGCACCACACAGATAAGTGCGAGAAAAAATTGCCAGGGTATTTTCCTAACATAAAATGAGCCAATTTGCCCGTGTATGGGATTGTAAAGGATGCAAAGCATGCCATTCAAGTGATTAACCTCTCAGTTAATAAAAGCAACTATTTAAGGAACATTCGTATCAAAGTTATGGAGCCCTCCCCTTCCTCTACTGGTCTCCTTAATTGGTAAATAATTCATCAAACTCCGAAATGAATTGTGCTCCCACCCACAATTCTTCCTCCAATTATCATGAAATAGGAAAGCAGGCCCTCTCTCCCTTTGGAAGGCACGAGATAATGAAATCATTCAGCGCTTCCCAGGGCCTGGGCTCGGCTAGATAGAGAAGGCTGGCACGGGGCTGGGCGGGGGTAGCTGAGCGATGCTTCTTCAGATGTGGAAGAATCGAGCTTGTCCTTGTCATTGGACCTGTGACCCCCCAAAGTCCACGTCTTTGTCTTTCTCCTAGAACCCTCATAAAAAGTACCTGTTGTGGGGGTGACTCCCAATGGGAAGCAGGCAGCTGGCTGAAGAGTCTAATACGACTCTGGCCTCAAACGGGTTGTGGGGTCCGTTTTTTTTTTTTTTTGCGATGCTGATGAGCCACAATTCCTGGACACCGAAAGGTCCTTTTCTGTCATAAATTATCTAAGATGATTGCTGGGAGTTTCTTGGGGGAGCTGTCATTTTTGCCCCTTTGGACTTCTTCATGTGTGGAGAAAACCCTACATTAGGTATAAATTAATATACTCCGGGGCTGATGACCTTTGGTTTTCTGCCTTTTACCTTTAGTTTGAGGTAGAATAATGCCCAATATAGTGTAATTTGCCTTTACAATACTCTTCTATGGATGTCACTAGCATTCCCAGGATGGTCTTGCTAATAAATCCCATTAAAAATCTCCTTTGTTCAGGCCATTTTGGTTCCTCTCCTGAGCTCTGCTTAGCGTTTTATTGTTACCCGTGCTCCACAGCTCTCTCTTTGTCGCAGAGAGACCACGCATGTCATGGACTGCACTGACCGTCGCTGTGTTTACCTCAAGTGTCTTCCTTTTCTTCCAGTGCAGGAGACTTTGATGGAAAAAGACAAAACAGGCCCTGGCCCCCTTGGCCACCGCTCTTCCAATGGGACCCTTTTAGCTGGAAATTTACGACTGCTGGCAACAAAAAAAAATCATCTTCATTTGCAGCTTGCACCAGCTCTGTCTGTCAGGCCTTAAGTGCTAGGTGTAGTCCAGCAAAGAGAGAGCTGGAAATGCCCTTAACATTAATGACCGGCCTGTTCGAAAGAGTTTTCTCTTTTTGGGTCACGAGGGAGTGGATTACCCAGGTGACAAAGTGAAAGGATGGGCAAAGTGAAAGGATGAGACTCCGACTTGGGCTCTCCATTTCAGGTACAGCCAACTGAAACACTCAGCTTTCTTGGTTGGATGATTGGAGCTTGTGGCGCATGCATCCTGCTTACAAAGACTAGCTTGAAGGCTGGCTAGCGATCCTCAACACATGGCCACTCCCTGCCTAGTCCGACGCACGATTTGTTGTGATCCATTGGGTTTTTATCAACGGATTTTTGGAGGTAGATCCACAGGCCTTCCTTCCCAGTCTGTCTGAGACAGGGAGCTCTGCTGAAACCCACTCAACCTGGCAGCCCCCCACCCCCCCTCCAGCCTCCACTGACAGATGCTCGGTGCCTGTGCAGGAGGCTCATGGACTGAAATGGAGCCCAGGTGTCCTGCATGGAAGGCCCCAGTTCTACCACTGAACTGCCAATGCCTCACCTGAATCCCACCCCGACATTTTCCCGCCTTTTCCTTTTCAAATTCATCAGGTATTCTTCCCTGTTGTGACATTTGGACTCGATCTGCCACTTGTGACTGCTCTACAAGACAAAGACTTTTATGTAAAGTGAATAATGGGAAAAAGAACCACCCCCGAATTAGATTACCTGGACTTGCTGAAACAAATAGGTCTTGATCTTAATTAGCCAGTTTCTGACATGTGGGTGCTGGGATTGCTGACTCTGTCACACAAGGACTTTATAATCAGTGACCTCTGGATGGCTACCCTGAGATGTTTTCTCTGCAGAGTGAAGTCTTTCTGTCAGACATTGTGTCAATCCACAGCAGTGAAATGTTGATCAAGGTCAGTGTGAATGGACCAGGGGAATGTGGAACAGAGAAAGGCGAGCTGTTTCTCCAACACTGGGGGAAGAAGGGTTTTCTTGATTTGAGAAAACTGTACTCCTCAGAGCAAGCCAAACTTGGGGTGACGGTCCTCCCAGGAATGTGAAAGAAGAGGGGGGTCTTTATAGCCAGCCTGGCCAACAGAAGCAGCTACCATCTCCTTGGATCCAACCTGGATGGTGACTTAGAAATGTGTCTTTGCTTCCTGGTGCCGCCTTAGCAGAAATATCAGAACAGCTGACTAGAAAGGACAGGAATTTATTCTCTCAGAACTCTGGAGGCTCAAAGTCCAAATCAGAGTCCAGGCCATGTTGATTCCCTTTGTCACCTTCTCTCACAAGGCTCTGTCTCTGTTGGGTCCTTACCCATCATTTGTCACTCGCCTGGTGTAGCTCTGTTTGTCCTCACCGTTTGATCGCCAGCAACAGTTAGGTTTAGGATCCGCTGTACTTACATGAGCATGAACTTGTTAACATAACAAAAATAAAATCAAAATGATTTCCATGTTCACAGCTTCTTTTCACTGATACCAATCACGCCACAACAGAGCCCCACCTGGTAATTTAGAATGTTCTCCCAAAGATAAAAGAAACACTCTTGCAAGCAGGATGTTTTAAAGCAGACTCATGAAAGAAAAAGCACTGACAACATTTATTTGGGGGCCCCTCGCCCTAGCTCCTAGTATCTCTCTTCTCGTTTTCCATTGCTCTGGGGTCCTTTTCCTCCCTCGGTCTCACCTTCAAAATCGACCTACCCATTCCTGGCCCTAGCCCTCGAAGGTACTTATCTCTGTCTCCTTGCTAGTGGAAGACAAGCAAGAAGCGAATATTTCCTGAGTTGTGTAATAAGCTGGTTAAAGAAACAAATCACATGCTCTTGTGTTTATGCCACAGTTTTGCATGTGTGTTGTCTCTATTTGACAGATGAGAACAGAGTCAGATCCCCTTGTGGCGTAGAGGGGCGCTTGCTGGGCCACTAATCCCTGGGTCAGCTCAGCAAACCTACCAGCCCCCCCACAGGAGAGAAAGGAAGCTTGCTGTGTTCATAAAAATGTATAGCCTTTGGAAGCCACGGGGCAGTGCTAGCAGGTCCCTATGATGGCAGTAAGTTGAGCTGAGTAGGGGACAGGTGAATGGGCCAAAGGCACATAGTGATTAAAGAAGGAGAGGCATCATTGGAAGGCAGGTGCATCTGACTATGATGGCCTTGTCTAACCCTGGGTCATTTGAGCCCTGCGAGGTTATATCATTTCTCAAACCTAATGAAAATACCCTTATTCATATGTTACTCTTTATTGAGTCCAGGTTTCTGTCTGAGACAGGTTTATAGGGCTTTTTTTTCTCCCAGACGAGCCTGAGACTCAGAAGGGGTCCCTCAAATTCTTCCACACTGGAGGGAACCTCTACTGTCCTTAGCCATGGGCAGCTGGATGAGGGACCTCACTAGCTGCTATCTGTATGTCCACTGTCTTCACCCGTCGGGCTTCCCAGCACTCTGAGCATATGTGGGAAGTTCACAGTGGGCTTTCTAGCCCTGGCCCTGTTCATCTAGCTTAGGATTACCTGGGCTTCTTGGGTCTGATACAGCCAGACTCCTTCCAGTGGTCTTAATTTGGGCTACTTTGTACTTGTTCTTTGGTTCCATTAAGTGTGTGTGTGTGTGTGTGTGTGTGTGTGTGACTTGCTTACAATCATGTTTCTATTGTCTCACTGTTAAAATCATCTAAAACTGTACCCTATCTTTCTCCAACGTATTATTCCTTTCTTGACCTAAGCTTTTGTGCTATTCCTGGGTCCTTTGATATTTCTGTAATATTGTATACATTTGGGTCCTTTGATACTTCCGTAATATTGTATAAAATAACTTTTATTTAATTTATACCTGTTTAGTGCAACAGGATTTTAAGTGGGATCTTTCTTGCAGCTCAGAACTAGGATCCAAACCTGAGAACCAACAGATTATCTTCATCTTCTAAAGGAATTCGGTGACTTTGTGTCCTGATCACACAACTCACACATCTGAATAAGACGATCACTAGGTGAATGAGTGGGAGGACAGAGTGGGTCAATTAGAGTACAGTATTGGTGAGAATGAGATTTTCTCTTTCTTTCCCTGTGTCAGACAGAGTTCTCTAGAGAAACAAAATCAGGACACTTATGTTTATATATAAACACATATGCTCATATATATAAAGATAGATATATAAAGCATGAAGGAATAGAACTGCTGATTAGTCTACACAGAAGTACAGAGGATCCAGTTCAACTCACTTCTGTGGAACAGTTAATATACCGAAAGTCCTTCAACTCACATGGGCTGCTGGGTCCAAGGTCAAAGAAGCAGACAACTGAGTCTTCCCTAGGGCAATGCAGGCAGTCTGGCAATAGGCAGCAAACAGCTGGACAGGTCACCAACAGTCAGCAAGACAACAGGATCTGACAGCCCCAAGCTCAAGGCCTGTATATGCCAGCAGGTCTCGAAGGAATCTCAAGCTCTAGCAACAGGATCCATGGGTTGGATCCATAACTACAGATTGTGTAGCTAACAAGTTGAGGCAAAGAACTAGCTACAGCAGCTGCATGCTGGTCCAGTCTCCAGAGAGCAGGAGAGAGAGGTGGGTCTTGCCGAGCCATTTATCTCTTTGCCCTCCAATCAAACTGCTACCTAACTAATCCCACATATTCCTATTGGCCAGGTTGGCACAATAAACATACCTATCACATTCCCTGAGTAAGAGGTAGACCATGTGCCGATCCCCAAGCACACAAGAGAAACGCCAAGAGAGTCACTTTCAACGAGTGGGTGTGCCCATAAGAAGGGCGCAGTGCCATTCCAGTCCCTATTGGCTTTTTGGCTGTATTTCTTTGTTTTCCAAATGATCATGCCAGGTTATGATACACAACAGTAATTTATTAAAGTGTACCTGAATTCCCATTATAAGGAGGATATAAGTGGGAACCTTCCAATAGTCAGCCTCCTTTACCCCCTGCAGTCTCATTTACGTTTAAGGACCAGCCCCACGCTGGTTTCCCATTTCTTTGAGTTCCTTTCTCTTACAGATTCTTACTATTTCAAGGACTTTGCTTTCTTTCTTTTTCACCTTTTGGACTGAACTCAGGTACCAACACTCTTCAGCCTAAAGAACTTCTTTTAACAGCGTCTATAAAAAAGACCCGCTGTTGATGAATTCTCTCAACCCGTATTGATCTAAAACTGCTGCTGTTTTTGCTTCATCTTTGAAGGGTGTGTCTGGCTGGACATAAGGTTCTAGGTATTCAATGGGTTTTGTTTCATTTTCTCTTTCAGCGCTTTTAAGGTGACATTCCACTGTCTTCTGGCTGGAATTATTTATGCTGAGAAGTAACCTCGAATTCTTATTGTTGTGGCATAATGTGTCTCTTTTCTCTATGTAAGTGTTTATCCTGTTTGAGCTCTGTGGAGGCTTCTTGGATCTGCAGGTTAATATTAAACTTGGAATCCTTTTGGTTATATTCCTTGAAATATAGATTTTTGTCCCATTAAAGTCACAGTCTAGGGTGAAGTTTCTCCCTCTCTCTCTCTCTCTTGCTCGCTCACTGTCTCTGCTTTTACATGGCTTGGTACTACAACACATATATAGTAGCCAGTTTGATACTGTGTGTGTTAAGCCATTGAGACTTCCACTCAGTTTTTCTAGTCTGTTTATCTCTATCTTTCAGGTTAAATACTTTCTATTGGTCTACTCTATGTTAAGCTTGCTGCTCATTTCCTCAGCAATCTGCAATGAGTATCATCAAGCCCATTGATTGAATATTTAAGTTGAAATATTGTACTTTTCAATTTTTGAATCTCTAAATAGATTGTTTCCCTGTCTCTTCTGAGACTCTACATTTGTGAACTCATATTTCCACCTTCTCATCAAATTATCGAATCTATTTATAATAAGTGGTGCAAAATAATTAACTACAATTCTAACATCTCCACCACTTGTTCATCAGTGTGTCATACTGTGGCGCATCATGTGCTGCTGTGATGCTGAAAGCTATGTCACAGGTGTTTCACAGGGTCACCCTAAATCAACAGGTGTCAGCAGAGCTTCCAGATTAAGAACAGGCAATGAAGAAGGACCTGGCTCCGCACGGGGGAGGAAGGAGCTGTTGAAAACCTTATTAGCAACCTGATATATGCAGATGACACAACCTTGCTTCTTGAAAGTGAGGAGGATTTGAAACACTTGCTGATGAAGATTAAGGACTGTAGCCTTCAGTCTGGATTACAACTCAATGGAAGGAAGACCCAAATCCTCACTACTGGACCAATAAGGAACATCATGAAAAATGGAGGAAAAGGTTGAAGTTGACAAGGATTTTGTCTTACTTGGATCCATAATCAACGCTCATGGAAGCAGCAGTCAAGAAATAAAGATGTGTTTTATTTGGGTAAATCTGCTGTACAAGACCACTTTAGAGTATTAAAAAGCAAGGATGTTACTTTGAGGACTAAGGTGCACCTGGCCCAAGCCATGGTATCCTCCATTGTATCATATGCATGAAATAAGAAAGAATGAAGAAGAAATGATGCATTTGAATTGTGATGCTGGAGAAGAATATTGAAAGTATCTTAGATTTCTAAAAGGACAAACAGATCTGTATTGGAAGAATTAAGGCCAGGTTACTTCTTAGAAGCAAGGACGGCAAGCCTACTTTGGACATATTGTCAGGAGAGACCAGTCCCTGGAGAAGGACATCATGGTTGATAAAGCAGAGGGGCGGTGAAAAAGAGGAAGGCCCTCAGCAAGATGGACCGACACCATGCCTGCATCAAAGCTCTCAGGCAGAGGAACACTCGTGAGGATGGCACAGGACCATGAAATGTTTCATTCTGAGTGCATCGGGCTGCTATTGGTCAGAGTCTACTCAACGGCACCTATCAACAACAACAACAATTCTAATAGCTGCATCATCTCTGGGTCTATTCATGTGGATGAATTTACTCTTGGTGACAGGTCAATTTGTCTGCATTTGTTTGTATGTTTTTGCACGTCTAGTATTTTTTAATTATGAAATATGGCTTGTGACTTGGCCCGCATTCCCTGTGCTATAATTTATAAAGTGCCTACAGTTAGAAAGCCAAGATGAATGTGGGCCTCATGTTTTTGTTATTCCCATTCTCTGTAGGTCATAAAATGCCTGTAAGCCACTGCTTTAGATTTTTTCTCCAGTTTACAGTTGACGGTAATGAGTCAATCAATTTGATACTTTTTGTTCATTGCTAGAATCCTGAAGAGCTTTCCAAATATTTAACTACCAGCTCTTTACCCAAACCTACTGATTCAGAATCTCTAAGACAATCTAAGAAAGAAAGCTTCTATCCTCATTCTGATGTCCTCTTAGGCTTGGACCCTTTCATGGACGAGGTGTCTCCAGGTAACGCCAGGCCCTGATTGCATTGCTCTGAGATCATTCTGAAGAATCATGGAAAGAGTCTTCATTGATGCATCTTTTAGTTCTTTGGTCTCCCAATTATGAAAGATTTCCCAGTTTCCAGATGGTTGCCAACCATTAGATTTTCTTACTTATACTCGTGTGCTTTAGTGAATACAAAATAAACAAGGCCTCATCCTCTGAAAGTTCATGTCTTCAAAGTTAGGAGATACTCAGTACGTCCCTGGCCAGTCATCGTTTAACCAGGCTATGCATATTTAATTATCTTACCTTAGCCTCTTCCTCCAAAAATCCTCTTCTTGCTCCCTACTTGGTCTACTTGCAATATCTTTCCCCGTCTGTCGATCAGTATTTCCTTCAATGAGTGATACAGCTCCCTGTGGGGCTTTTGGGGTAGGTGGGGGGCTGCAAACGTAGATACCTATACTTTATCCTGGATCGTGGGCTATAGTACAAAAGTTTTCAATTGCCAGGTGGGCACTGAGTATTTTTATTCTTGAAAGGGGGCGAGGCCAACTGTTTGAGAACCTGTGCTCTCTCAATATCTGAAAAAAGACCTGGCCAGGCCATCTTTCTTCTGGCCTCTATTTTCCTAGGAATGAGACTGATGTTCCATTTTCCCCAGTCAGAGCCATCAATGTGGAAAATAGTCACTCCATAAAATTGCAGAATGCTTTATTACTCATCAAGTTCATGTTAATTGCCTTGTAAATCATCCTCAAGTTTTTCAGCTCTTTCCTTTCACTGAATTGAAGCATCTTTTTCATTAAAAATTTTAAAGAGAAGGGTGTGTGCCTTGCTGTCTATGTCCTCCACCACAACAAAATCAAATAAATTATCATTTAAAAAAAATCACTGGTTTTTCCTCAAGTGGAATGAATGCATTAAAAACCCTGTGTGTATAATTAAACAATTTTAGTGTCCCAAGATTTCTCTGTCATTCTGGCACATGGCAGGCCTTCCGGAGAGGTTTTCAGTTGTGGAGCGTAATACTTTTAGAATAATGAGAATTCAGATCCCACAAAGCACCCCACGCTCAACATCACTATCTGGCCAATAAAGCATGCCCAGTTAGCTGACGGCTTTCAGAGGGGCTGACAAAAAGCTGGAGATAATGCACTGGCTACGGTACCATTGCCGGCCATCACAATGTACTGTAATTATTGTGGCAGGCTCCTTCCTGTCTAGAATATCTCCCGAACAGTGGGTAGTGTGTCTTGGGGTTGACAGGTGGCTAGAATCCCCATTCCCTTCTGTGAGGCTGAGGACATTAGATGTTGCCAGGAGAATTTAAAGCAACAGACTCAGAGCCTTTGCATGGACTTGTTCCGATTTCCCTCCCTTAGCTCCTCGTAACAGGTATTTCTTAGGCACATGCAAGGGAACAGCCTCTCTGCCTCTCCTTCTTGAGCTCCCCTCCACTATGAGGCACATTTCTCCAATTTGCTGGCCGCCTCCCCTCCCCGCCCCCACCCTGGAGCCATCCTGACTGTGTCCCCTGACAACCCCGTGCCCACGTTTTATGCAAAGATGTGAGCAGCTGGCCACCAAGCCCCTGAGAGTCTGGGACTTTTGTGTTACAAAGCCTCTCTCCCCCACCCTCCCTGGCGTGTCAGCAGTCACTGGATAAGCACTGCACTTCTTACAAGCCAGGCATCTGTGCTGAGGAATGCTTAGCTCTCCGAAAACATGGCCAATCAGCACAGCAGGCGGTGTCAGAGCCTGCTTGGTACCTAGTAGGTCCTCTGGGCAGAATGTTTCCTCACACGTTGATGGAAGTACCATGTTAGCAGGCAGGGGAACTGTGTAGCATGATGGAGGGAAGACAGGGTGTTAGGTTGAGCTCCGGGAGCGTAGGCATCACTGGGTGATGCACATGGTGAAGCGGTGTGATACTAAGTGAAAGGCGAGCTGTTCAAACCCATCCAGAGGCACCTCAGAAGTAAGGCCTGGCGATGAACCGCTTCTGGAAGTTCAAAGACTTCAAAGCCTTACTCTGCATTCTTGCGGGCATCACCAATCAGAATCAATGTGGTGGCAACCAACAGAAGCCACACCTAGCCAGTGCAGGTGGAGTTTTAAGAGGGTGAGCTCAGGGGCTGGGTCCTTGGAACGACCCAGCGAGCATCTTTGCCACCTAGTCAAGGTCACCCAGACTCTTGATGCCTTGGTTGCCTCACTAGCAAAATTGTGATAATAATTGTTCCCATAGCCGAGTTCCATGAGTTAACAGATGGAAGCCCTTAGTGAATCGTAAATGTTCAGGAAAAGGTAGTTCATCACCAGAATAACTTTGTCAGGCTATCGTTATTGTTGAAAATATGATTATGATTGGACACCTTGACAACTCACCAGCTCTTTCATATAGCTTGATGGCTTCCATGGATGGATCCAGGCTAGGTCATGGCATTGTAGAAGCAGAGAACACACCAGTGTTCTAGTCCATGCTATCTGACTAACTGGCCAAGTCAGGCCACTTGTGAGGTCTCATTCAAGAAGCACAAATTCAAGATTGAAGAAGTGGCTCCTATGAAGAGAGGAGGTCTTGGCTCTATCCCAGTAGAAGGAAGATTAAGTCTGCAGGACAGGTTTGCTGGTGAGGCCAAATATTCCAGAGGCAGAATCAAAAACTTTCTAGCAATCCTTACCTGAAACCATCTAATCTGAAGGAAGTTAACTTCCCACTCTGACCAAATTAAGGAAATAAAGATTCCCCCAAAAGCCAGAAATGCAGGGTTTTGAGTTTTGGGGTGTGTGTGTGTGTGTGTGTGTGTGTGTGTGTGTGTGTGTGTGTGTGTGTTGTTAAACAAAGTAAGGGATATGCTACCTGCTTAATCAGTGAGTAGTCCGTTTTGTAGAGATGCTGTGTTAGTCTGGGTAGACTAGAGAAACAAATGCATAAACATGCATATGTGTATAAGCGAGAGTTTTATATAAAGGGTGAGTGTACATTAAGAAAGCATCCTAACCCAGTCCAATCCAAGTCCATAAGTCCGATATTAGCCCATATGTCTGCTACCAATCTATAAAGTCCTCTTCTGATGCATGATACACATACAATGATGGTGAATTCAGGACGATCACAGGCTGGTGGGTAGAAAGTCTTTGGATCCAGTGGCATTGTAAGCATCTCAGCGCTGGCAGGCGTCTCCATGTGGCTTCTCCAGCTTCCAGGGCTGCATCAGGGTAGGTCCATGTGGCTTCTCCTCAGGGATGTCTCACAGGGAGTCAGCAGAGATAGGGAGAGGTGTCTCCCATCTCCAAGGGTGAAATACCGGAGTTCCCAGAATCCTCAAGAGAAGGCCATGCCCACATAGATGCCTCATTGGCTATGACCTGATTGACAGACTAGGCTACACCCCTTCACACTTAATCCTCTTAAGTCCCAAATTGACGCCAGATTATATAACTACCATACCTCCCAAACTAAAAGAAGCTACTGCAAGGACTTGGGCTCTCTGGTGACTTCGTGGGTTATGGATTGGGCTGCTAACACAGGGTCAGCAGTTCCAGTCCACCAGCCGCTCCTCAAGGAAAAAGATGTGACTCTCTACTCTCATAAAGAGCTACCACCTCAGAAACCTACAGGAGGAGGTCTCCCCTGTCCCACAAGAGTCATTATGAGTCTGACTCAACTCAACGGCAGTGAGTTGGGTGTTTTATTGAGAGACGTTAGGCTGGGAGGAATGTGGCTGGTTTCTGAAGTCTACCTGGACCGATGGTCCCTTTTTCTCACATCTTTGCTCAGGCAGGCCTGCAGCCAACATTTATCCCAAAGTCCCCTTTGCCTGCTGCCCATCTGGGGAACTGTGCTCTCTATGGGGCTGCCACTCCGCCTAAGAATTGTCCTTAGGAAGGAGGTGGTCAAACCTGCTCAAGGCTGGAGTGCTACACGGACCGAGTGGGACAGAACTTTGGAACGAAGTAGGGCACTAATCAAGATGGAATCTGCCTCAAACTTGAGTTTGCACCGTTCAAGTCAAGGACTGGCTGAGGCTGGCATGCCTCTGATTTCATCTGGCCCTCAGAGAGACAAGAGAGGTGCACTTCGGTCTCCTATTTATCATTTTCAATGGGAACTGTGTGGGCAGCTTCCATTACGCCAGGCCAAATTTAGACGAATGAAAAGGTCGACTAAGTAATTATTGATTTTATATGTGTGCATAAATTAGAGCCTGAAGTCCTTTAGTCATTGCTAAAAATATGCCTGCTATGGATCGGGGTGGGCAGGGAGAGGCTCCTATGCAGTGGGCTCCAGCAGCAACTCTGATGGTAAATCTGTACACTGGAGAACTATTTCCTTCTGAATGTCCTGAGCATTCACAACTTTAAAAGAAGCCTCAGCAACTTGAGCATCTTGGATGTCTGTGAGAGGATCGGATAAGGCACGTAGAGTCATTCCTTTGCTTTAATCATAAAAATGTAACTGGCCTTAATCCTTTTAGCAACAAGGATTTTTTTCTTTCTTTCTGGCAGCCATGACTTGCGAATGCTATGCTGAGGAGAAGTAGTCAATATATTCTTTTTCTTTTAATTATGCAGCTGGAGCAGCAAGTCATGCATGAACTTTCTGGGGCTTTGCAAGTTTCCCATCGGTTCTGGGAAGCCAAGAATGTATTCATAGATGGCGGAGCCATTTTCTGGGGTTGGAAAAGAGACGCCATACTTTGGAAATGAAGTGCTTGGCTTGGAGTGGGAAATTCCAAGAACTGAATGATCAAATCAGCCATGGCTGTTAATTAAAATTCATGCGTATTAAGCCTGGATGTTATGCTCTAGAATGTTGCACCGCTGGAAAAGTACCAATTGCCTGAAGTCTGCACTGTTAACACACTTACCATGGGAGAAAGTATTGTGATCTCCAACATGTTACACTCAGCGTGAAAGTCGAGCTAAGTTGTCCCACTAGCTTAATTCTGTTTAGACGGGATTAGTTGGAAGTTCATTTATGTTTTACATCTTAAAATTCTAGATTTCATTGACTCTTTCTCTTCCAAGGTAGCAATTCTTCTATGACTGACACACAAGATGTCTTGTTCAAGCGGCACTCAGAATTCTTCAGGAGCAGACTTATAGGGAGTCTTAAGGAAGACTCACTAGGCTCTGTTTGACCTGTTGGGCCACCATAGCTCCCAAAGGGAGGGACCGGGAAGAGGGGAGTGAGAGGGAGTGACTATTGACTGGAAATTAGTAACCTCAGGAACCACCTGACTCTGCCAGGCACTTCTCCAGGCTCCAGACTCACTCCTAATCTTAGACTGAAAGGGTTTGGGGCTTCTGACCTTGGAGCTGAGCATCAAGTCTGTCTTGCTACCTTGCCACCTTATACTCCAGTTTGGTGTCAAGAGGCTTTTTCAGGCAGCAGATCCAGTCTCCGCTTTGTATCTGAATCCTGCTCCTTGGGCCCTTGTCCTTCTCCTTGTGGTTCTGAATCGGTTCATGCTTAGCCATTTAGAATTATTATCTTACCCTCAATCAAGAGGGCTACCACCTCCCCTACTGCCGTAGATATTGTTCACTTCTGGATTCTTCATGCCCTGCTTTGAAAATCTGCTGGGATACCCTAATTGCATTTCCCAGGGGGATCCCATCTTACAACTCTTTTGTTGTTGACCAGACCTCTGCAACTGGTGGTTCCCAATGCTTGCTTCTAGGCTGATGCGCTATCACAGACATGTGGGTTGCTTCCCTTGTCCAGTTATGGCAATCCAATACCTTCAGCAGAAGTGGGTTAAAAAAATAGGCATGCTTGACACAATTCTGGCCTCGCCTTTTGAGGGCGAGCTTTTGGAGAAGGGAGGGAAAGATTGCTGTATTTACGAAAGAAATACGGAGCCTGTGTTGTTTCCTGGGAGCTGTGAGTCCAGATGTAGTGCCTTGAACTTCTGCGACAATTTCTCCCCACCTGAGTCTGAAGTCAAAGCGGAGAGACTGGCTTCTTCTCGTAGAGGGTCACCCACCAGGCCCCTCCACTGGGGAGCGCTGCTACTTTCAGCGCTTGTTGTCATTTCTTTATTTTTCAAGCCAATTTGGGTCAGGAGTCATTATGCTCAGGTAAGAGCGTCCTGACAGCATAGTGGTGCCTCCCTGGGCTGCTAACGAGCCACTCTGAGGGAGAAGGGCGAGGCTTTCTTTCCATTCTCCCAAAGAGTCACCGTCTTGGAAACCCACACTGGCAGGCCCCCCTTGTCCTACAGGGCCCCTATGAGTTCGAATGGACTTGATGGCATGGAGTTTTTGTTTGGGGTTTCTCGAAGTTATTGGAAAATAACAGGGATTGGAGTAATCAAATATCACTTGGAAATCCAACAGGTTCTCACTATACCGTGACTGGCCAGGCTTATGTTTTCTAAGAACATGGTGCCTTGATGTCTCTTTTTTTCATCCCTTCCGGTGGGAAAAAATGGGGAAATGTTCTCATTGTAATCTGGATGTGAGTGGGACAGAGTTGTAATCTGTGTTTCCAGCAGGTTCCATTTGATCAGTATTTAGAGTCAAATGCCAAACAGCCGGTCGTGAAAAGTGAGCACACCCTAAGGACGGCTGGCGGCCTCCTCCCCCATGGACAGGGAGGCTGCGCCTGTGTAAGAGGCCCTGCAGAGAAAACAGCACCGGTGACTGTGTAGAGTCACATAACCAAATGTGGAAAAGCTGCCTCTAAGGTTTGGCTTCTGAGAACGTGGGAGGCCAAGGAGTTCACACCTTTGAAGTACTTCTCAAATTCATAAACTGGACAGATGGGGAAAGGCTAGGGAGAGGAAAAACTCCAGAGTGGTCCAGATTCAGGTAGGACTCGGCATTATTTCTAATGACTCAGGAAAGGGCTCAGAGGGCTCCCCTTTACCAGGAGAATCAGTACTTTATCCGAGTTAATAAATGGCTACCAGGCAATTTGAGTCAGATCGAATTATTACCAGGCAATTTGAGGCAGTGTGTCATTCGCTTTGAGTCAGACCTCACTCGCCGGGCACCTAACGCCACCACCCGCCCTGCGAATGGAGATGGCACTTTGCTCCTGAATCTGGGTTGGAGGGAGCGGATTGGCTGCTGGCGCATCTTTATACACTGTTCACAATCCCATTGCATCGTGTCAAATCGGATACAGCCTAATGCAATGTGACTAATGCAATCAGATGTGAAGTGCGCTCTAGCAACATGTCAAGTTGGGAAAATTGAAAAGGGTGAGGGCTTTCTCTCTCAATCATGGTTGGCTTGTTTGTTTCAGCTCTAGGATTCTGTTTACTGGGTGGAGAATTTTCTGGGTTGACCTTCTAGCCAAGGGCATATGTCAAGGGGGCTAGTCTTTCCCAAAGGTGGTGACACCGGGCACATGAGCTGCTGCCTCATGCACTGGCCCCTACCTGACTTTCAGATCAACACGGCTCACCTTTCCCACAACAAGGCCTGCCCTCCACGGGCATGATTCCAAGCGCTGACGGTTCAGAAAAGTAAAGGCTGTCTGTCAGCTTCACAAAGGTTAAGGAAAGGCTCTGAGGGGGGAATTTAGAGAACCAGAGTTGTTGGACAAAGGCAGCATCATTCAAGAATGCCTGTCGTTTTCCAAAATAATATCTAATGTGGATGACCTTTTGTGGGTCCATTTGAGAAGCAGCCTATAGCTTACATGGAAGCCTTACTGGCTTCCCTATATATCACAGGGTGGGTGATATGCGTGGCCCTGTCTCCTTGACAAGCTTGAGTTATAGATAAGGACACACTGTGGCTTGGTGTGGTGGTGACACACAGTCACTCCGACCCCAGTGGGCCATGGAACGGCATCTTGCTCTCTGCTCCTCCCCCTTCTCTCCTTCCTTCCCTCTCCCCTACTGAAAGTTCTAGTTTCCAAGGACTCCTGCTGCCACCATGGGTTACACTTTGGGCTCCTAATTGAACTGTTTAGCAGTTCGGACCCACCAGTGCTGGGAAATCCTCAAAAGGTTTGCCATGGACTCCCCTTTGGTATCGTTTTACTTGACTGTGATCCCCCATCCCACCCCACCCCACCCCACCATGTGCCTTCCCTCTGACCCTGCTTTCCTCAACCCTGGCCTTTCTCGGGCTGCCCTCTGTGTCATCCTCCAGTTTGCAGCCTTTTCATGGCGTGGCCCTTCCTTGACCTTACCTTTGCACCCACTCCCCCCCTCCCGGCCCACTTCACATCATTAAAGTCTCCCTCCCCCATGTACCATTTTATTGGACCCTGTCTTCTGCTCAGTGATCGCCAGTTAATATGAGAAACTAATCTGTTTTAATGTGTTACCACTCACTAGCCTCTGCTAGCAACTTAATGAGCTTCTGGGTTTTCCTCTGCTCATCACAGGTCCTCGATTCAATTACAGACTCGGTGAGGGGGAAGTCCCATGTTCTCCTTCTTCTTCACCTCCCGTCCCAGTGAAATAGTGCTGCACGCCTGAGGAGGACTCTGTCCTGTCGCTGGTGCATGAGTCCAAGGATGGCCAAGTAGGTGGTAAGCAGACAGACAGACAACAGGACAACACGGTGCTTCAGGCAATGCCAGGAAAATGTGTTGGCAAGAGAACCCGGTAAGTCTTTTCTAAAAGATAGCTTGAAAACGTCCCAGAGTGAAGAAATGAATTCAGCTCAACCTTCCATGAAGGTTGCCCTATAAAATGATGCCAAGGAACACAGCAGTCAGAACAAACACCAAAATGTCCCAAAGCAACCACCTAAGCCTGGAACTGGCCCCACCACGGAAGGATTCTGGTGGGCCCCCAACCCGCTTTTCATTAAAAGCCCAAAGCAAAAAGACGTGCTAAATACACGTGTCGGTCCTTACAGCCCTGGGCCCTTACAGAACCAATTAGCTGTGGCTCGGTGAACGTGGTGTTGTTATTGTCGCCATCGTTGTTGGGGACCATTGAGTCAGTGCCAACCCTCGGGGCCCAGTGTATGACAGAACAGACCAGGGCTTTGTCAGCGCCATTTCTGCAGTGGAAATTCTCGGGAACCAGGAATCCTGGGTCGCGTGGTCCGATTGCACAGTGCTCTGGGATGGCAGTGTTCCACTGGGCACTGTTGAAAGCAGTGGCTGCTGGCACGTCTGGCTGTAAAGCACTTCAACTGTGGCCCGGATCGCTGGGGAGCTGAGTGCTTACTGTGATTTAATGTCCCTTGATTTATATTTAAACAAACCAAGAAAGAAAAACACGGTTGCCACCCCACGCATCAATTGCAACTCCTGATGATGTCCCATACTTTTAGAGTAGAATCGAGTAAAGCAGCATACGAAGTCCATAGAGTTTTTGTTTTTATTTATTCTTTTCATTTAAACAATCTTTATTGTGATTTGCATAAAAGTTTGCAGAGTCCATTGGTTTCATTCAGCAATTTCCGCACATTTGTTTTGTGACATTGGTTGCGGTCCCCACAACACAGCATCCTTCTTCCCACACCATTTATTTATTTATTTAAATCATTTTATCAGGGGCTCATACAACTCTTATCACAATCCATGCATACATCAATTGTGTAAGGCACATCTGTACATTCATTGCCCTCAATGTTCTCAAAACCCTACATCCTTTATTAAAAAATATTTTAACAGTTTTCTTGTCATGTAATTTACATATCATACAATTCAATAGTTTCAGCATAGCGGAAGGAGTTGTGCAAACATCACCGCAATCCACTTAGAACATTCTCTCCTTGTTCTCCTTGTAATTAGCTCTCAGTCTTCTCACAAACTTCCCTGTTAGAACACCAGGAAGCGATAGACACCATTACTATCTAGATAGATTTACCTCTGCTGGATTTCAAATCAAGGAAAACATCCTCCCCCTCCCCCCCCAAAAAAGCCCAACAACAAAATAAAACAGAAAAAAACCTCAATTGAAAAGATAACAAAATGCCAAAATGATAATAATTTATAAATTTTCAAGGGTTCATGAGGGATGAGGGGAGTGGAGACGGAGGGGGAAAATGAGGAGCTGATGCCAGGGGCTCAAGTGGAAAGTAAATGTTTTGACAATGATGAAGGAAACAAATGTACAAAAGTGCTTGACACAATGGATGTATGCGTGGCTTGTGATAAAAGTTGTCCGAGCCCCCAATGCAATGATTTAATAAAAAAATGAAAAGGTAACAGAAAATAATAAAAAAACTAAACCATTTTAAAATGGGTAAAAAGGGAGGCTTTAACCATGATACATTTTAATCAGTCCACTTTTCCGTGTTCTCTGTGTGATAACAAGGATTTGGGGATTGTGCTGTGATACATAGTCTTCTGCAAACTGAGTGCTCAGAATGTAAGCTCTAACACTGGTCCCTCCTCCACTCTTGGATTTCATTACTTACAGTCCTGGGATCATGCAGGCTGATGTGCTTCTTTTATGCGGATGTAGCTGACACTTCATTTAGATGACTGCTTGTTTTAAGGAAAGCCTTCAGACCTCAGACACTATTCTTTCTGCTAGCTGGACATCATCTGATTTCTTCACCCTATTTTACTAAAGCACCCATTTCTTCCGGTATCTTTTCATGAGGGGAAATAGTAAGTAAGGCCGTGTCATAAGAACTAACTGTTGTTAGATTAGGGATACGATTGTATGAGAACTCAAAATTCACTCATGGATCTATGACTTATACATGTCCCTTATCCACTTTAGAGATTTCATTATCCATTCATTGGGGAACATTCTAAATCCTCCCTGTGAGTTATATGGTGATTCTTTGATCGTATCATTAATTTGGCCATTGTTATAGAATTTTAAATACTGTTTAGAAAAGGAAAGTATACATCTATAGGACAGTTTTTTAGACCACAATACATGGATTATTTACCTGTACAGATAAAAAAACTCAAGTAACTGGACACCACACAAACCATGAGAGTTGAAGATAGGGCAAAACTCTAGATAACGCTCATTCTCGAAGGCAGAAGCATACTGGATAGATTAAAACATGTAATTCTTTTAAAAAGCAAAGAGCATAAAAATAACATAGATATGGTGGTCCCAAGCCACCAATTCATTGAGCACCCTTCAAAGCCAGAGCTCTAAAACTAAGTCCAATCAGCTCCTAATCCATAACCTTGGGATAACAATCATCTGCTTCTTCTCACACTAGGGTGTTTCAATCTTAATTCCCGCGGAAATATTTCCACTTCTTAAATCTACTACAGATGAGTTTAAGGTAAAGTCCAGTTCGATTAGTGGGGTTTCCGAATCGGAGCCTCCTGGCATGACTTACAAAGGATGTTGTGCACCTTGACAGACAGTCTAAAGTCCTGGTTGTCTGAACTTGGACACCAAGGCCTGGGTAGAAACGAAGTAAAAGGCACCCCATTAGTAGCACAATGGTGGATGCATTCTATCCTTGAGGATCTGTATAAGTAATGTTACGCATTCTCCAATGGCTTGTTGCCCCACCTGGCTGACCTACCAACAGAAGTAAGATCACCTTCCCCATAGAGTGTTTTAATGATGCTGACCTCTCAGAAGTAGATTTCCAACCCCCTTTTACGGGACTTCTCTGGGTAAGTTGGTACCACTACTCTCTGAGCTGGAGAACCCCACACTTTTAGCTCACTCACGTCCACCAAGTCAACTTGAACTCACAGTACCCTTACAGGGCAGAGTAGAGCTGCCCCTGTGGGCCACTCAGAAAGTAGCTCTTGACAGGCACTCCCTATCAAGTGGCTGGTGGTTTCGAACTGCTCAGCTTGTGGTTAACAGCCCATTGTATAACTCACCGTATCACCAGGGCTCCCCTACTTTTGAATAGCCACGAAGAGGCTTGCTATTTGAGGGGTGATCTCTGGGTCAGGAGTGTTGACATGACTTAGAAGCTTCTTAGAAACACCCCCGCATGACAATTCCATGTTAATGAGATATCTGGGATAGCTGATTCAGGGGATGGCTGCAAACAGTTTCCTTAGTGAAACATGTGTCTTAACGTGTCTGAGTCTTATCAGAGTGTCTGCCAAAAAAATTAAGAGTCCAATAAAAACCGAGGCTGCTGATGGGATCTGCTTGGTCAGTCAAAGGCAAAGCAGAGAGGCTAAACCAGAAAGTTAGGGGGACTGTTTTGAGGAGTTCCCAAGGAGTCCCCTTGATAGATATTCTTGAAGGACAAAGGAGGATCCCAGGGACTGATCATAAAGGCGTTTGAAGCAAATTGTAAAAACGGAATTAGTGAGAAAAAGGCTGAGAAAGTTGAAGCAAGACATTTTCCCATCACGACAATGGACCTGCTTCGAGGGTAGCAAACGGCCGTCCTATGAGAATCTCGTTGAGAAATCGGACCCTGTTCATGTCACAGCCCGATCTTGTCCTTTCGGACGCTTGGCTGTGGCCCAAACTCAAAGAACATGAAAAAAGAGTCGAATAGGAGCGGTGTGAGGATGTCAAAACCCTTGTTGTGACGCGGTATAACTCAAAGGGTCCAGAATGTTTCTGGCAAGAGGGAGACGGCAACACCGCTTTCAGAAGTGTACAGACCTAGATGTAGAATATGTGGAGAAACAACAGTTTCACATCTTGGTATTTGTGTTTAATAGAGGTATCTATTAGGTTATAGCAATACTATTTTTACTTACTTCCTAGAAACACTCGCTGCTGTCAAGTCCATTCTGACTCATGGTGATGCTAGAGACAGGGTAGAATGGCCCCGGTGGGATATTGAGAGTGAAAATCTTTACAGAACTAGAAAGTCTGATGTTTCTCCCACTGGGTAGCTGGTGGTTTCAAACTGCTGACCATTTGGTTAGCAGCCCAACACCACCGGGGCGTGCTTTGGATTGCCCTGTTGTGGCTGTGAGGTGCCATCGAGGCAGATCCAAGTTATCACAGCCCTCTGTGTAGCAGCAACGGATGGCCCAGCCCTGCATCACTCTCACAACTGCTGTTTGATGATCACTGTGTGGCCGCTGCTGTGTCAGGCCTCTCACTGAGGGCCTTCCACGTTTTGGCTGTCCCTTTACTTTCCCAAGCAGGATGTCCTTTTCCAGGGACTGGTCTTTCCTCATCACGTCCACAGTCCTCAAGACAAAGTCTTGCCATCCTCTCTTGTAAGCGTCCTCTGGCTGTGCTTCTTCCAAGACAGAGTTGTCTGTTCTCTTGCTGGTCTACGTCAGTACTGTCTATATATTTTTCACCAGAACCTTAACTCAAATGCTTCTTCTGCCTTCCTTACTCCACATCCGACTTTCACAGGCATCTGAGGTGATTTAAAACGCCATGGCTTGGGTCAGGTGCACCTTAGTCTTCAAAATGATGCCCTTGCTCTTGAATGCTCTCAAGAGTCCTTGTGTGGCAGGCGTACCCAGAGCTATGTTGCCTTTGATCTCCTGACTGCCGCCTCCATGAGCATTGGGGGTGGACTCAAGCAAAATTACATGTGCGGCAACTCCGATCTTTCCTCTGTGTATCAGGATGTTACCTGTGGGTGCAGGTGTGAGGGCTTGGGTCTTCTTTACCTGAAGGGGACTCTCCTTGCTCTTCATCAGCAAGTGCTTCCAGCCCTCCTCACTTTCAACAGGCAAGGTTGTGTCATCTGCATATCACAGGTTAGTAATAAACCTTCCTCCAAACCTGATGCCACCTTCTTCTTCAGGAGGACTTAATTTAGTGAGGAACCCTGGCTGCCGCGTGGTTCTGTGACTCAGATGGGCCTCAGTGGCAGTGCGTTTTTTGAGAGTGCTACATGATCCTGTAGCTTGTGTCCCGCCCTGTTAACATCAAAAAAGTTAGGACTTATAACACAAAGGGTTTCACACCACAAACGGAAGATAATTACATAATCATCACTGTGCCTCGTTGGTACATTTTTTGGAGGGTTCACAATTCGATCCACGCAATATGCAATAAAGAAAAGTGTCCCAAAGGCACTTAACAAAGCAGAGAACTGAACATTAAAAAAGCCACAAGTATGCACATCGTTCTAAAATATATACTTAAGGTGTTATCTCTAAGAAGAGCCGAACACAGCTTTGATGTCTAGAAGATTCTCTTTACCAGTTGAAATCAGAAACAGTCGGAAGCTATGGGAAATGGTTAGTCTCTTAAACTGAGAGGCCTGGCCTTGCTTGGGAAACCGTGGGGCTGAGTTTATGTGATGTTTGTGTCCAGATGGCCAGAGTATTATAGGAACACAGGACAGGTCAGTCACAGGGAGGCTGAACACAGTGAGTTTAATACCTTAGGACTTAAAGAAGATTATAGACCAATTGATGGTTCTGGGGCCCTTGAAATAATTCATCTGACCACAGGAGAAATGAATTTCCACCCCTCCTCTGTGCTCTGACATGTAATCCACAATGAATTATGGATCTCTCGGCCATCTAAGACACTCATTAAAGAAGTAATAATGCTACGCTGAGAGGACCAGGAGAGTCTTCCTCTTTTACGGTGATTGTTGACATGTGCAGTCGTAGTGTGTAAGAAAATCACTGGCATACTGCTTCCGTTAAGATTCACACTCACTGGAGCAGCTCTCCTCTCAAACAAGGGAGGTCACCGTGAGTCAGGAGTGACTTGATGGCAGCTCACAACAACAGATGCCAAAGGGAAAGGCTGGCTAGAGGCCAGGTCTTTTATCGAAGAGAACTTGGATTGGGGAATTGTCCCACTTACTTTGGTCTATCACAAGCCGAGCTGAGCTCCAGACCACAGTTTAAAGAAGGTGGGACCCTCTGTCTCAGCCACTGCCACCAAGCTGATTCTGACTTACTTTGACCCAATAGAACATGGTAGAACAGCCTCCGTGACTTTCCAATACTGCATTTCTTTATGGGAGTAGAAAGTCCCATCTTTCTCTTAAGGACCGGCTGGCGGTTTTGAACTGCTGACCTTGCAGTTAGGAGCCCAATATATAACCACTACGTTGCCAGGGCTCCTGAAACCCTGCCTAGTTGGGCTATCTGTTGGAAAATAGGAAGGAAATATGAGAGTTGATGGAATCCCTGAAGAGTGAAAATGGTTCATTGTTCACTGCTGGCTGAAAAGTTAGAGAGTTGAGTCCACCTAGACAGACCGTCGGAAGAAAACGAGGCTTTCTACTCCTGGAAAGAGTTACAGTTTCGGAAACCCATGGAAGTAGTTCTACTCTGTCTTAGATGATTGCTGTAAGTCAGAATTGACATAATGGAGGAACGTTTGAGCTTGAGTTTGAGAGGTACTTTGTAAGAAAGGACTGACCATCTACTTTTGAAAAACCAGCCACTGAAAACCCTATGGGGCAAAATACACTACTCAAAGAACCAGTCATAGTATGGTCAACTCCACAGCAACTGGCTCGATTTGGGCTTCATGGTGGTTCAAAGTGACTCTGCTTTTTCCTTTATTGGTTAATGAAAGTGTTGCCTTATGATCTGTGGTAATAATATTTACATTTTGAGCATTGCCATATGTCTAAGAAGTGTTACGCGAGGATTGGAAAGGTTAGTTTAATAATGGACGAGGTCTAGGCTTGTAAACTTGAAGAAGGGGTGGGATATGCCCAGTGGGGGAGGGGATCATGAAATAAACAACCAAGGAAGCTCAAAGGGTCATTGATCCTGATAGGGGGTCTGCCTAAGCCAGAAGAAGGAAGGCATCTTACCTTCCTCCTCCTGAGGACAATGCCTGGCTCCCCTGGTCTTGACTGTCAGGGGCTGGAGGAGGCTCAAAGGCTGCCAGAAGACAGCAGTCTCCCAATGGAACACCCCTCCTGAAGACAAAACAACATATTACTAGGATATTGGCAATTGTAATATGCCTGCATTCCAGTTCCTCACGCAAACCCTGACAGACTTCACAGAGTCCTTCCTTGGGTCCAGACAGCCACACAGTGACTGGGCCCTGACCGGAGGTCTTAGCATACCTGGTCATTGAAATTCCAGCCTCTACATCTCTTAACTATCAGATGTGCAAAGTCTGCTTCTACCCATACATAGGCTTCCGTATAGTATCCGATCCTGCTCTCATGAGTGACCTGTGCCCTCCACATCCCCCTGAGACAGACCCCGGAACAATACCCTCTGCTTTCAGCAAAGAACCTCTTCATGGTTTAGTTACAGTCTCACAGTCATTCTCGCTCTTTGCCTTTGCTCCAATTGTGCTTCTCAAGGTCTAATCCATGTTTAAGATCTGACTTAGATTGCAGCTCCTACATGAAATGGTCTCCTCCACATCTGTTTTCTCTATTTATTGAATCAACTGTAAGCACCATGGGTATCAGGAATGCTCAGTGTGTCTTTGAATACAGGAGCTCTCATGGGATATAAAGCAAAAGTCATTCTTTTTTTTCAGAGCCGATCCATTTGTCCATTGACCTACCCATCCATTCATGAGGGAATTACTTATTTACATATTGAATGTCTTCAAAAACACCAGATCACTGCCATAGAGTGAGTTTTGACTCACGGGGTAGAATGGACCCTGGCGGGCTCCGGAGGCTGAAATTTGTTTTTAACAATTTTATTGGCACTTCATCCACATATCATACAATTCACTTGTTCAACCTTATCAAGAAGAGTTAGACCATCTTTTCTACAATCAACTTTAAAACATTATCTCCGCATCCCACGCTCATTGTTATTCATATAATTTTTTTTCAAGCTTGGCAAAAAATATACACAACAAAACATTCGCCAATTCAACAATCTCAACATGTATAATTCAGTGTAATTGATTATACTCTTTGTGTTGTACAACCACTATTTTTATCCCTCTCTAAATTGTTCTACACCATTAAAATGAACTCAATGGCCCCTAAGCAAAAAGGTCCTCCTTCACTCATGGTAACCATAAGACAAATGTGGTTTCTTTTTTTTAATAGTTTTCTAAATATACAATATTTATATACTATATATAATATTCACATATCATACACTTCCATACTTAAACAGATTCCAAAAAGAGTCATATATATATAATCACAATCAACTTGAACACTCACTCCCCACTCTCATATCCACTAATTGTTGCAGCTGAAATCCTTATAGGAGCCAGAACGCCTCATCTTTCTCTCTCAAAGCAGCTGGGGGTTTTGAACCACTGACTTTTTGGCGAAGAGCCCAACCCATAACCCACTATGTGCCCAGGGCCCCTTGACTGAATGCCTACTCTGTTCCAAATATTATTTTAGGAACAAGGGATTCAGTAGAGACTCAACTAGATGAAGATATTATTGGAGCTGAAAAATAATGAATAAAAATGTCTGAAGTACAGCATTTAGTATTCTAGCTAAAAATAAGTGCTGAGGAGCCCAACAAAGCCATGGAGGAGACTACAAAATGCCAGCCCTTGGAGACGGGCCGCCTAAGAAGCCCTCTCTGAGAGAAGAACCCTTGATGAGAGACTTGAGAGAAAGGAGGCTGGGAGCTAGGAGACAGCCACCTGGGCAGAGATGACCTAAGTGCAGAGGTTCTGAGGTGAGATGGCTGTGGCGAGGTGGCATAGGCCCTTGCCGGGTGTGGCAGTGTCTAAAGGAGGGCCATGTTCCCCTAGGGGGTTCTGAGGTGTTGTCTTTGGGGCCCCAGGTCCCTTCACGTGAACAGGTGCCTCGTGGCTCTTTTCTCCAACCCTGTGAGTCCCTTGGCTGACCCCGTTGTCGTTGTTGTTCCAGGGAACTCTCCTGGGCAGACCCTGATCATCATTTGATGAAATTCTCTGGTAGAGGCCACGTCTGGTCTATGGAAAACCTGCTCATTCTGATCGCGGAGCTTCTGAGAGCACAGGCACACTCTCACGGGGACCTTCATGTGACTCCCTTGGGACAGAGCACTAGCCTGCCAGTCTTTGGTCTGCGTATTTCCAGTCATCAGATGTCAATCGAATAGGTCACCCGTCTGTTTGAGAGGACATAGTAAGCTCATTGCAGTCGGCAGGGTGCCGCATTAATACTAGATGGTGCAGATGATGTGCTTCTGGACATGAGAAATCTTTTCACTCAATCCTGCCATGGAGTCTTCTTTTGGGGGACAGTGTGCATACACAAGGTGTCAAATGACTATTAGCACTCTAGACCAGCGGTTAGACCCTTTTGGGGTCGCACGACCCTTTCACAGGGGTCTCCCAGGTCATAACAGTAGCAAAACTACAGTTATGAAGTAGCAACGAAAATAATTTTATGGTTGGGGCGGGGTCACCACAACATGGGGAACTGTATTAAAGGGTCGCAGCATTAGGAAGGTTGGGAACCACTGCTCTATACCATCTTGGCCCTGAAAAACTCCTGGTGACCACGGTCTTGGGGATCCACTTTTGTGGGGGTCTCACAGTGAAGATCTTAGATATAGCTCCTTGTGGAATGACAAAACCCGAGGAGGAAGCATGGAAAAGACATCCAGAACCTTGTCTATTGAAGAGGAAACAACTTGGCAACTTGACCCAAGTGTTGCTTTTGTTATTCCAACCCGGCCCCGCCCTGTGAGCACAGTAGAGCTCTCGGGCTCACAAGGGCTTCGAGGCTGGGCCCTCAACCATAACATTATTTTCGTTGCTACTTCATAACTGTACTTTTGCTACTGCTATGAATCGGGTGACCCCTGTGAAAGGGTCATTCAACTCCCAAAGGGGTCGTGACCCACAGGTGGAGAACTGCTGATCTAGACTTCTTGTCAGGGAATCCAGGACAGATAAAACCCTGAGGACCAATAATGAGAGTTGCGGTACCAGGAGTGGAAGGGGAAGGTGGGGGAATAAGGGGAAACTGGTCAAAAGGATCTATACATAACCCCCTCCCTGGAGGACAGACAACAGAAAAGTGGGTGAAGGGAGACATCGGACAGCGTGAGGCATGAAAAAATAATAATAACATAAATTATCAGGGTTCATGAGGGAGGGAGGGAGGGAGGAAAGGGGAGAGGGGAGGAGGGAAATGAGGAACTGATACCAAGGGTTCAAGTAGAAAGAAAATGTTTTGGAGAATGTTGATTGCAACAGATGTACAAATGTGCTTGACACGATGGATGGATGGATGGATTGTGATAAGAGTTGTATGAACCCCCAATAAAATGATTTTGTAAAAGGAAGAAAGAGCAGAGGCCAGGGCTTCAAATACATAGATTGGGGGCCCACAGCAAGGAAAGAGAGGAGAGAACAAGGGTTAAAAAAGCTGCATCACTGGAGAAACAGTGGTGTGTCACAACCTCATGAACAAACAGACCCCAAACACTGAGACTTAATGAGAATATTGTACAAGCATTCGATACCATTCCCACCCTTTGCCACTACAGCAGGGTTCCAATGTAACAATGAAAAATGGGCCAAAGAGTTTCAAGACACCGAGTCGCCTGGAGGAAGATCATTTGGGAAAGCATATTGTCAAGAGGGGAGACAAAAAGGCCAGTAGTGGAACCTGAGTCACTGATACCTACAATGATTGCAAACATTAAACTCCTAGCTAGACTAGATAGTATACATCCTCACACTAAAGACCCACATGAACATTGGTGCTTAATGGTCAAATATTCATTCCCCATGTGGGAGACCCAGTTTCAATTCCCCGTCAATGTACGGAGTGCACAGCCACCACCACTTGTGTGACAGGGGAGGCTTGCGGGTTGTTGAACAGATTTCAGTGGAGGGTCAAATCTGATAGGATAGGAAGAAACACCTGGTGATCAACTCCCTAATAACAGCAAACAAAATCCCTGTGGCTCACAAGATTCCAATGACATATAATCGTGGGGACGGCACAGGACCAAGCAAGGGTTCATTCTCTTCTTCCGGTGTTTGGGAGGAGCTGAGGCTGACTCAGCGGCTGCCAGCAACAACAGGAGAGCATGGTTTTCAACAACAAAAATATACCTATTGAGGTGTCCTTAAAGGCAAGAACAAATATCCTGAAGAGACGAAACCAACAACAGGACCAGATTGGAATATGCGACACGGATCTTGGAATTATTACATAGAGCATTTGAAAAGGTATGAATAATGTTAAGACTACCATAGACAGAGTGGAACGTATGCAAAAACAGAGAGGTCAATGTCTTAGGCTGAGTTCTCTAGAGAAGCAAAACCAGTGAAGCGTATATAGCTAGATAAAGAGGTTTACATCAAGGAACTTGCTCCTAGAGTCGTATAGGTAGATCAACTCCAAATCCTTGGGTCAGATGTCCAGCTGGAAACCTGTACTTACCTGCATAGCTTTGGGACTATTGAACCAGGGGTTGGCAGGAAAATGACAGGTTGGTGACCACAGAGACTAATGAATCAAAAGTTGGCAGATTAGTCTTCAGACTGCAGAGGTGAATGTGTTTGAGTAGAGTAGGCAAGCTGGCAAGCTACTGATGAGTCCCCGGACTGACAAGCAGCAGAGTAAATTGTTGATTCAAGTCCAAAGAACCGGAAGTCCATGAGCCAGATGCAGGATCCAGACCCAACTGAATGGTAGCAAGTTTTTCCACAGTGCCCACTTATATTGGAAGCAGGCCACACCCTCAGGGAGATATAATTATAGGGAGTACTAGGTCTTAACTGCCATAAGCACTGATAATTCTGCCTCAGCCAACATGGCACAGAATCTTAACTATCACAGTTATGGAAACAGAGAGATAGAAACTCTGAGAAAGAAACAAAGGAAAATCTAGAAATAAAAAAATTCTGTAACAGGAATGAATAATGTCTTTGATAGACTCATCGGGAGACTGAATCTAGACAAGGAAAGAATCGGTGAACTTGAAGACAATGAAATACAAGGAGTAAAAGGAATGGAAAAAAGACAGAAGAAACCAAGGTATAACATATCAAGGAGAAGAAAGCAAGATGCAGCAGAAAAGTATTTTGAAATAAAAATGACTGAGAACCTTCCAAAATTGGTAACAGATGCTAAACCACAAGTAAAGCCAAGCTCAGAGGACACCCAGCAGAATATAGCCTTATCTATATAAAGAAAAGCAAAAATAAAAGCAACCCATGTCTAGGCATATAATCTCAAAACTGCAGAAAACCAAAGACAAAGAGAAAATTTCGAAAGAAGCAAGGGATTAAAATCAAAACAGAAAAACAAAACGTATCCATGAAGGAAGACGGATAAGAAACGGACTGTATTGGAAATTATACAGGCAAGAAGAGAGTGAAATGAAAGTTTAATTTAACAGGGAAACAGACCATCGAATCTAGAATTCTATATGCAGAAAAAAATTATCCTTCAAACATGAAGGAGAGAGAAAGAATTTCTCAGACAAGCAGAATTTGAGGAACTCCATTACTGCTGGTTAAAAGAATTTGGCGGGGCTGAAATGAAAATGGTATCGCTATCAGAAACAAGATGCTACATAAGGACGAGGAAAGAAACCCCGACAGGAAGAATGCCCCACGCGAAGTTAGGGACAGCTGTCTCATTTGGGCAGAACGAGTAGACATCTGCATCTGTGAGAGGTGATTCTTCTTTTCCAGGGAACAGGATAGAGTTTTGTACTCCACCGTCTAAACTAGATTTTGCTTCTTTTTGGCTCATAAATAGTGATGGAGAGCTAAGAACCAGTACCATAGCCCTGAACTGCAATTTAGGAGAGCTATGAATTTTACCCACATATGCGTGTATCATACATGTAAATCCATGGAGTGTACATCGGGCAAGTGAAGGACATGTTTAGCAGGCACAACTCATTTGTTCTTTATTGCAAACTGGGTGGGGCTATACATATCAGGACATCACTTCTGTACTCACCATTTTAAACAACGTAGTAAACCTCCCAATGGCTTATTCTGTTTCCTTCTCCCTTTTGTGTTTCTCCGTTTCCCTTTCGAAGAATGTGATCTTGTCTTAGAAGGCCTCATTTGAAAAGAAAATGTTCTAGTAAAAACAATGTTATATAAGAACTAACTAAATCAATAAAACCCACTCATTTTGTCAAATAATATTTATCCGAGCAATATAAAGACTTCACCTAGCATCTATTTAAGGGGCGGGGGGTAAGGCTCGAGTGAAAATTTGATTGACGTGTATTTTGAGATCCTTCTGTGTGCTAATGGATTTTTTGCAGCTGTTTTTGTTCTGGCTGAGCAGTGCCACCTCAGCAAGTGTAGGTTCCAGAGGTTTTAGCTCACCCATGTCATGAGGGTTGACGCTCGGGGGGCAGCTCTTCCCCTGCCACCCTGAGCTGCTCACCTTCCAGCATCACCTCACACACTGTTCCGACTCCCACCTGCACAGCATCAGCAATGGACGCGATCCAGGACACAGTAACATACCAAGGTCAGTGGGTCTGGATGAACATGAGAAGCTAAGTGAATGGCGATGCCATTTGGTGTCTCATATGTATGTCAGTGACAGCTTAATCCACATCCTGCTAGATGGCTAGAGCGTGATAAATGATATATTCTTAATGAAATGGCAAAACTACCTATCTAATTCATATGTACCTTTGCCACATCATTAAGAAATTCATAATTCACACAGAAATATGTCATTCAGTGTCTAATTCATAATAATAGGTGCACAATAAAATCTGGTTATATGGAACCCTATGGGGTCAGCAAACCAACACCTGCAAGCAGTCAGGCCAGGGGTGGGGGTGGGGGAGCAAATCCCACTCTGGGCCTGTTTGCCTGTGGAGCTGAGGAAGGTTTTTACATTTTAAAGGGGCTGTAACACCCATACCCTCAAGCTCACAGGAAGAGACCACATGGGGCAGGCAAAGCCTAAAATATTTACAATCCTGCCCTTTACAGAAAACGCCTGCTGACCCCTGCTTCATTAGAGGCTCCTTTTGAACTCTTCCTGAATTTTGCCTCGGAGTTCTCACCATTAGATGACCCACTGACCCTGAAGGTTTGCCAGAAAGACTCTCTTAGCTGCGGGGAGTTTAGCTCCTTCCTAGAAATAAAGCGCTGGTCGGCACGCTCAATTTAGGCTGTCGAGCAGGCGTCCTCAATTAATAAATATAGGTGGGTTTTGCCCCACTTTTTTTTTACTTCAAAATAAGATATGTGCAGTGTGCATAGGAATTTGTTCATAGTATTTTAAAAAAAACTATAGTCTGGCCCTCCAAAGAGTCTGAGGGACAGTGAGCTGGCCCCCTGTTTAAAAAGTTTGAGGACCCCTGCTGTAGGGCCATTTACAGTGAAACCTCTTCAGTCATCTGCTTAATTTGCTCCACACCAGCAATAATTTAAAAAAATGAGGCTGTGTCACTTTCTTTGGCTTCCTGACAACCCCTTTCGCAGACAAGTAAGTGCTCAGAGTCAGGCACACCTGGGCCCCGGGTCCCTCTGAGGGTCTTCTCCACTTAGGAGTTCTCCCTGACTGCTTTCTCTGCACATCATGTTTTGTCAGTTTCTTTTGCAGCCCTGCACACGCCTGCTCCCTCCCACCAGATATTGAACCTGAATGTTCCTTTACCAATGCAGGCTCACTGGCCCCGGGGACTAATGAATGACCGCAACCACAGAGCCGCTCACAAAGTGTGTCAGAAAGTGCCGGGAGCTGCTGAAGTGCAGTGGATGGCAGAGCAGTGGCCAAGTTTCAGAAACTTACATAAAGTATGAAACACACACCCCACACAAGACGACAGTAAATAATTGAACTCAGCTGCCTGGCTTTTCCAGGGCAGGGAAGATTCCTTCTCTATCTCCTGTCCCTGCTTTTCACTGCCAGCTCCACAAAGACGCACTAATGGAGCAGAGGAGCATGCCTGCAAGAGCCCGCTGCTCCATCCGGCACCAACCTTGATTAATTCCATGTGGCCATGCCTAGGTTCTGGCATTGGGAACACACTTGTTCGTCCAAAACGCAAACAACTTAATTAATAAATATAGGCATATTGAAACAATGTTGAATCAGAATTCTATAACAAAGCCCCGGAATATGCAGGCGATGAATATTTAGACTTGAACTTTTCACCATAGCCAATGGGGGAATAAAAAAAAATCATCTTTGCACAGTGGGGTATATTCCTGCATTTGTATGTGTCTCCAGAGCCCTGCCAAGTCAGGGGATATGCAAGTAACCTCTAACTCTCTTCAGAATTTGCCATTTTAGTTCACTTTTCGTATTTGTTTTTCCGGGAACCAAAGGTCAATCTTGTTATATTTGCAAGGTACCACCTATGTGTGTGTGGGGGGGGGGGGGAGCAGGGGAGAGGTGGAGATGAGCAGAGTCCAGGATCAGGATCTTCCTGGCACTTCTCCAAAGCAGCAGGACGGCCAGGCCTTCTCTTCCCCACAGAGTCTCAGCCACATTGGCTGCATTTCTGGGCGTCTACGCGCAGCATCCAGCTCGGCTTTGTCACTTAGAGTGGTTCTTTCTGTGGTTCCCCATTAAGTTTCTGCTCAAGCTCTCCCCAAATCCTCTGCCACTCTGCACAACAGATAAAAGGATCTAGATGGGGTGGGTAAAGGAGAGGCTTTATTATTATTATTGTTATTGTTCTTTTATTACCCCCACCCCCAATGGCTTTCTTTATGGGTTTCAGCTGGTGGCGGGGATGTTTATAGGAGCCTTACCCAAACGGCCTGAGCCTCCTGGGTCTGCAAACATCAGGCTACACATATGATGAGAACACAACTTTTTTACAGGGTGGTCGTGAGGTGAGCGGGTGACTAAGATTTCCCGCACTTCCTGTTTCAGAGCAGCTGGAAATGAAACAAAAAAAAAAAAAAAGGGGATTTCGGGATTGCAGTCCCTGGTCCCAGCTGGAACCTGGACAGACAGATGTGCACAGAGAAGGGACACGTGTGCACATCTGCTCCCACACGCAAATACGTCCAAAGGAGCCTTTTGAGGATTCACACAAAAAATGCTATTTAAAACACACGCACACGCGCACAGGTCCTTTCTATTTCAAATAAAATGAAAACAAATCCCAGGGCATTTCAATCGAGATGGTTGAAAGTTTCACAATGAAACAATAATCTGATGCTGGAGAAAGACTTTAGTACATTATTATTTTGTCCAGATTCGCGTGTCTATGCTGGCGGAGGCGGGGGGGGGGGGGGCGCGGGGGGGGGAGGGGGCGGACAGGAGAGCAAGGAAACGCCAGTCCAACAGGGAGCACATGTACACAGTCTCTGAAAGCCTGGAAGCCAGGCGTGTGGGTGGCGCTGGACTCTCAGTAACTTCTGGTCTTCCTCCACCTCCTCTTCCTCACTTGCTGAAACCCACTGTTCCGGAGAAGGGATTTGGAGGGTGCCCACTGAGGTGCCCCAGATACCCCTCTCTGGGCCACGATGAGCGCAGGCAAGGGCATCCAGGCTGCGCAGATGGGCTCCGCTCAATCCGTGCCCCCTTGGGTTGAGCTGGGGCTACAGTGGGCAGGGCAGGAAAGCACCTTCTAGGAAGCCATGCCCCCACTAGGTGCGCCCGTGAGTCCCCGCCTGGCTGCAGAGGCCAAGGTGGGTCTGTACCTTTGCAGCTCGAAGAGCAGCCCCGGAACTCCTGCCTTCCCAGAAGAGCCGCCTTTGTGCGGCCTCTGAGCCAGCGGGTCCTTAACGCACAGGACGCGCACAGGCCAGGCCAGCCGAGTCGGGAGAAGACAGACGTGCTGGAAAGGGAGAGTCCGTTTCCAGAAACCTGATTGGAACCATGTGACAATTTTAGGCGATGTACCGACGGCAGCCAATTTATTACATATGGCAATATGATTAATGGTATCAAATGCCTTTTTTTGGTAACATCCAAGAACACTCCGCCAGCCAACTGCTTGTAGTCCAAAGGCAGTGAAAATCTGTTCCATGAATTTAAAGTCAGGCAGATGAGGTTAAATGAGAGAGGGCCAGGCGCCAAGGCCATGATGACAAAGTAAGTTGTTTTTCAAAATTAAAGAAAAGTAAAATAAATTAAAAAGCAGAAGGTTTTAACTCTGATCTTGAACCAATCCCATCCAATCCCCACGTACCCCAGCCTGATTTCTTACACCCCCCCACACACACCTCCTTTTGCTCCCCTGTTTCTTGATGTGAAAACCTTAATCGCTCCAGTCTGGAAGACATTTCTGAATCCAGGCTGCCTCCCCTTGCCGGAACCTCTTCCAGGCCCGGGCCCCACCAAGCATGACCGCCGACTGCATCTGTTCCCGTGGTGCCCTGCCAGGCCTGGTAGCAGGGACTTCTGCAGACCGGTGGGGGTGGTCCCCGGCCCCTCAGGGTGGGCCTGGTCTCCTGGGTGGGAAGAACCTCCGCAGCCCCCCTCATTCTCCCTGCGAGGCTCTCCCTGCTCCCTTCTCTTGGGCAGCATTGCGGAGGACTGAAGAAATCGGCGCACGCACAGAGAGATTTGCAGAGAGAGGGAGCTGCGGGGGAAGCTTCTCATCACTGGGCATTTTTAAAATGCGGAGCAAACGTTTGGGCAGAGTGTTCTCGTGATGCAGTACCACCCGACGCATTTCCTTGTTAACTGGGAACTCGTCTGCGTGCACTCGGGCAATCCTGTGTGTCCTGGAACGGGCCATCGCCCGGTCTCTCTGTGCCATCTTCTCCAGGCATCGTCACGGCGCTTAAGTCAAGCCAACTCATCCTCATCAAGGGTTCCTCCTTGTTTTCGTTGATCCTCCGCTTTACCAAACTCGGTGTCCTTTCCCAGAGCTTGCTCCTCCTGATGACCTGCGTGTCGCCATCTGCTCGTTGAAGGAGCATGCTGCTTGCATTCCTTCGAAGACTGACTTGTTGGTTCTCTGGCAGCGCAGGATACGTCTGGCATTCTTCTTCAACACCAGGGTGGGAGTGCAGTCTTCCTTCTGTATGCAATGAAGAAGTATTTCCTCTTATGTTCCTTTTGTTGCGAATAGGCACCATGATCTTATACCCATCATATTTGCCAATTCAAGTTGCTACACGACCCACGTGGCAACATTGATATTTTTCAAGTCGTGCATCTGTGACCACGCTCCTTTATCAGAGTGGTTCTTCCTGTATTAGCCTAGACTCACTGCCCCTCACATCTGTCTCTCACCTTTGGAGTTCCTGCTCTCAGTTTGATCCCATGGAAGTACGACTTTAAAGGAGCATCATGCTCAATGCACACATTCTTGACTAATTAAGCTAGACCCCTGTTTAGAAGATATTTTTCAGGGGATATTTTTGCTCTGAGATGGAAAGATTATTTAAGGGCCATAATTTGAGGGGTTCATCCAGCCTCTGTGGCTCCAGAAAGTCTGCACCCATTTACATTTGAAATTCTGTTCTGTGTTTTCTCCCTTGTGATGAGGAATCTTCTTAAGAGTCTTTGCTCAAAATGTCCAGTCTCGGTAGCCTGTTGAGGAAGCCACTTATGGACAGCCAAACATCTCACGATGTGGCTTTCTTGGTTGGTCTGGAGGTGTGTTGCTTTCCTTAGGTGCCATTGAATCAGTTCCAACCCACGCCGACTTTACACACAACAGAGTGACACACTGCCGACTGTTCTCTAGTCTTAGGCTTGAGTCCATTTGGGAGCAACTGCATCAATCCCGCCCCGCGAGGGCCTTCCTCTTTTTTGTTGCTCTTTTCCTTTACAAAGGATGATGTGCTTCTCCTGGGACTGGTCTCTCCTGATAACATGTCTGAAGTCTATAAGATGAAGTCCTGCCATTCTTGCCTCTAAGGAGCACTCTGGCCCTATTTCTTCCAAGACAGACTTGTTTGTCCTGTCGGCATCCCATGGTACTTTCAATATTCTTCCCCAGCGCCACAATTTAAACGCATGGACCCGTGTTTGGTCTTCCTTATTCTATATCCAACGTTCACATGGATATAAAGCCAATGGACAATACGATGGCTTCAGTCAGGAGCACCTTAGCTGTAAAAGTTACACCCTTGGTTTTCAACACTCTAAAGAGGTCTTGTGCTTCAGACTTACCCAATGCAAACTCTCTTTTGGTCTCTTGACTGCTGCTTCCCTGAGCATTGATGGTGGTTCCAAGCAAGATGAAATCCTTGACAATTCCATCCTTTCTCCATGTAACACGGTGTTCCCTTTTGTCTGGTTGTGAAGATTTGGGTCTCCTTGATGTTGAGTTATATTCTATACGGAATGCTGAAGGTTTACGGTCATATCTTCATGAAACATCGTAGTTAATTGGCTTAATAATGTGTTTGGGGCCTCTGTTCTACCTTCTAGTTCGTCACATACTCTTTGGGGCCCTACAAGCTTGCAGACAGCCATGCAGGACACAATTGGTCTTTTTTGCCTGGAGCAATGGGGGAAGAATGACAGTCAGGAATAGGAAGAGAAAACAAATACGTGGCTGCTCACCTTTATGAGCAAGTGCCTCTTTGCAAAGAGACCCGGAGAACCGGATGGTGCTCCCACATCGGTGCTCCCGTCATTGTTTTGTTGGCTGGTGTCTGCATGCATCTGAGGCAACCAGAAGGGCTATCGTGCGGTTCAGGCACACCTTCCCCGTCAAGGTGACAACTTTGGTGTGTAAAACTTCAAAGAGGCTTCTTTTGCCACGTTTCCCTAAATGCAAGAAGTCATTTGATCCCCTGACATAGTGTGCTGTTCACATGGACATTGATGGTGGCTCCTAGTTGAACGTACTGGTCGGCAGCTTCCATTTTTTTCTTAACACGTAACAGGGGCTAAGTAACAATTTGTTGGAGGGTTTCCACGTGGTCAAACTTGAGAGCCACTCTCCATTGGAAAGGGATTTTTAAAAAGACATGCACAGTTTGATGTAGGGCCCATCAGACACTGGCCAGTGTGATAAAGAAGGTCATTTATAATCTATACATTTTTTAAAATTTTTGTGATGTCAATGGGGGGCTGTGGTTATGACTAATGGAGCAAACGGGTCACTGCCCTTGTGGTTTGTGGGTGAATGTTCTCCTCTTCTGGAAGAACTGCATCTGGCCAGTTCTTTGGAGGACCGAGTCCACTACTGGGCTCCCTTTTCAAGTCATCACTTTAGTAAGCTATTTGAGCCCTGCTCCCGGAGTCCCGGGTTGTGGCTCTGCACAGCCTTCTTCCTGCAAAGACAAAGCCCCCTACGATGACCGGCCTGGGTACATAATGGAAGAGAAGGGTTCAAAGATGTGCTCAGATGGAGGTGGAGGGATCTGGCGGAAGTGACGGAGCGAGCACACCGGTAGCGAGGCCATCGCTTAGGGACGGCCACCCTTAGTGATGGAATCGTAGCTGGAAAGAAACATGAGTTTCCTCAGTTTACGCAGCTGGAGTTTTTCAGCCCACATCCTGCCAGTGAGAGGTTGAGAGCAGATAGGGAGGGGCTGTGTCCTCATAATTGCTTCCCTGGAATACCTCCGTCTATTCATTGAAAATTATACGCACATCAAGATTTCATGCTGACTCCTCCCCCATGTCCGTCTTTAAAATGAAGCGCGGACCACCTTTTCTTCTGAAACATGATTACTGCTACCTGGTGACTCAAGCTTACGTTTAAACAGAACTTCACTTTTGCGACCTAGTCCGTGAAGGCCAGAGTGGAGCAGCTGGTGCAACTGGGAGGATGAACAAATTAGTGTGTTACTTGTGCTGGGCAAAGGTGATTTTTGTTTGTTTCTATTGTTTTTTGAATTCCTGACTGCAGGGAGGATTACCTGACAGTAGGAGTCTATTATTTTATTTATTTCTTTGGGGGCTATAACAATTCACTACAAACACAGTTCTTTAAAGAACACACATTTTACATGTTGTACTTCTGTGGGGCACAAGTCCCAAATGGTTTCATTGGCTAAAATCAAAGTGTCTGTAGGTAGCGCAGTGTTTTTCTCTCGAGGGGCTGGGGGAAAATTCATTCCCTGGTATTTTCCAGTGTCTAAAGATCACTTACTGACGGCATAGTGGTCACACTGCCTCGCTCTTACCTACCCAGTCTGAGGGCCTGGAGGAAGGCAGCCGTCCTGTGCCTAAGGACGATGCCATCACTGCCACGTAAATTTCAGAAGTCAACAGTCTTCCCAAATTAATGAAAATCTTGTCATGTGTACCTGGAGCTGGTGGAATGGGTACAATTTGGGCGGCTGACCATAGGGTCAGCAGCTTGAAACCACCAGCCAGTTCCCAGGGCAGAAAGATGAAGCTAACAGTGTGGGCACCTCCGGGGCCTAGGTCTCCCCTGCCCCATAGACTCACTATGAGTCACAATTGACTCACTGACTGTGAGCTTGGTTTGGGGCATGAATCCATGTCTATCTTCAGAATTTGTCTCTAACAGGTAATATGCTATTAAAATTGAAAGGCGCCTCGGTAGCACAGTAGGTTACCCATTGGGCTGCTAGCCAGCTGGTCAGTAGTTTGATCCCTTCAAGGGATCCCTGGGCAAAAGAGGAGACTGTCTGCTCCCATAAAGATCTGCAGTCTCAGATAGGGTCATTATGAGTCTGCAGTGTCTCAGTGTGAATGGGTGGGGTTTATGAACATTGAAATCAAAAGCACTGACAAAATAGAAAAGAGAGAAGTGAGGCTAAAATGAATTTTTAAAAAACTAACTCTTTACGAGTGTTTCCCCGTTGAGTCTGATGGGGTGCCACACTCTGTCTCCAAAGTCTATTTTTGGTATTCCCCGGGGGTTTCATACCTGTTTCCCCAGCTGCTCTGCTGCATGCCCTCAGTGCCTCGCCCCAGCGGGAAAGACCATGCACTATTGCCTAACTGTGTTTCCAGTGTCGTCCCCCACAGCGTCATGGTTCAGTGAGGGACACTGTGTCCCGTGGTGGGACCAGCCCTACAGCCTGTCCTCTGAAGTGCATTCTTCTGAGGGGGGTGGGGTGTCAACATAGTCGGGATTGGGGACGGCCCCATGGACCTCTCTATTGATTCCCTGGTACATGCAGGTATGCTGTTTTCACGTCTTGACGCATCAGGCTGAAGCCAGGTCTCTCTCTCCCTCTCCAGTTGAGATTTAAATGATACCCTGCCCTTGGGTATGTTAGTGCCCTGTTCCCCACTTACCCATGTCATTTTTTCCTTCTTCTCTCTCTTCCCCTACCCCCCCTCTCATTTAGTTGGCTTCTGTATGTATCTCTGGATTAGGTTTGGCCCCTGCCATAGTTGCTGGACCTCACCCCAGGGATGTATGTATAGAGTAGCATTTCCCCCATGCCCTGTTTTGTTTTATTTTTGAAGCTTACCACAGTGAACTCATGTTGTTTAATTATTTATAGGCTTTTCCATTTTTGTCAGTGGCTTTCTTTTTGTTATTGTTATTTTGTTTTTGCTTGTTATTGTTGGTCTTGACTTCCTTTGTTGTTTTATTTAGCTTTGCCTGCTTATTGATGTATCTGCACATCTATCTAGATAAGACAGGGGGGGTAAATAATTCAGAAATGAAAAGAACAGAGACCAATGGTTCCTGGGGTGGGGGTGGGGTGGGATATGGGAGAAGGGGAAGTAGAAGAAAGGAATTGGGCGTGGGGAGGGGACCCAACCCAGGGACAAGGGAACAACAAGTGAACCAAAATCAATTGAAGGAAGGTCTTAGGGCCTTAATCAAGGGTAATGTAAGAGCAAGGAATTACTAAATCTGATTGAAGGCTGAACATGAGGATGGGACAAGAGGAAAGTAAAAGGAAATAGAGGAAAGAAACAAGAAGCAAAGGACATTTATAGAGGCCTAAATACAGGCATGTACATATGTAAACCTATATATAAATAACAAGAGGGGAATAGAACCATGTACTTCTATCTATATGTTGAGAATTAAGGTTGCAGATGGACATTGGTCTAACAATTCGGCATTCTGTGATGCTCACCTTCCCAACACAATCACTGAAGACAAAATGGGTGCATAAGAAAATGTGGTGAAGAAAGCTGATGGTTCCTGGCTATCAAAAGATATAGCATCTGGGGTCTTAAAGGCTTGAAGATAAACAAGCAGCCATCTAGCTGAGAAAAAACAAAGCCCACATGGTAGAAGCATACCAGCCTGTGTGATCATGAGGTGTCGATGGGATCAGGCATCTAAGACCCAGAATAAAATCATACCCAAGGTGAATGGGGGTAGGGGTATGGAGTGGAGAACCAATGCCCATCTGTAGACACTTGGACATCCCCTCATAGAGGGGTCACAGGGAAGAGATGAACCAATCAGGGTGCAGTATAGCACCGATGAAACATGCAACTTTCCTCTAGTTCTTTAGTGTTTCTTTTACCCCACTATCATGATCTCAGTTCCAACTTACAAATCAGATTAGATCAGTACATGCACACTGCTACAGATAAGAACCCACAACACAGGGAATCCAGGATAGATAAACCCTCAGGGCCAACAATGAGAGTAGAGATACCAGGAGGATTAGGGGAGGTGGTGGGAGAAATGGAGAACTCAATCACCAGGATCAATCTATGACCCCCTCTCAGGGGAACAAATAATGGAAAAGTGGGTGAGGGGTGATGGAGGACGATGTAAGATATGAAAATAATAATAAGATATGAAAACAAAAATTAATAATAATAATCTATAACTTATCCAGGGCTCATGAGGGAGGGTGGGTGGGGGAGGGAGAGGTAAGAAATGGGGAGCTGATCAGGGGCTCAACTGGGAAGAAAATGCTTTGAAATGATGATGGTGGCCTATGTACAAATATGCTTGACACATTGGATGAATGTATGGATTGTGAAAAGTGATATGAGTTCCCGATAAAAATATTTAAAAACAAAAACTAACTCACTATCATCAAGTTGTTGTCGACTCATCGTGGCCCTATAGGACAGGGTAGAACTGGCCAGTGAGTTTCTAAGATTATAGCTCTTTACAGGTATAAGAGAGCCGCATCTTTCTTGTAGCTTCTGGTGGTTTTGAACTGCTGACCTTCTGGTTAGCTAAGCTAAAATTACAGACTAAAATCACACACACACACACACACACACACACACACATATACAAAGAAAGTGAGAGAGAAGAGAGAGAGAGAAGTGAAATATTTTCTGGGACTGTGTGCTGGTAGTGGTGGGATGGCTTTATGTAAACCTTACTTTGTGTTTAAGGCTATCCAGAGAAATGCTACAACCCAGAGATTTACAAATCTTAAAGAATTCTACACAAGAGATAAAACTATGCAGTCACACTACTCAGGTCTCTAGCCCAAATTTTCCTCAGCAAACTGGTCACAAGAGAGGGAGTATCCTGGAAGTAACAGCTATCGGCCCGAGCGTGCAAATGCTCCTTCCTGAGGGGAAACCTTGCTGTGCTGAATTCGAGCCAGTCAGATATACAAGGAGCAGACAGCGCCAGAGTGGGGCTGAGTACCTCCGTGTCCACAGCCCTGCTGGGGAATAGAAGGAGGCGGCTGGGATTTTGCCTCCTTCTTAAGAGAAAATTAATTTATTGTTCTATTTTGAACGGTAGTAGTAACACACTCTCAAATAAATGACATATTATTAGAACATACATAGAATCGAAATTCTTGACTCGGGGAAAATTGCTGGGTCTCAGGATTGCGGACAGCAAACATATCCTGGTAGGGCCTTAAAAAGTCATAAACGCGTATGAAAAATAAATCGGAGCATTTTGCCATCCTGACGGACAAATGTGGTCCATTCATAACAACCTATCTTTCGTGTAGCTAAACTCAACCAAAGGTTTTATTAGCCTTAGGATGTGGCCTTATCATTTAATAAATAAGAACAGTTACTTGCTCCCGCCCTGGGTTTTAAGGCACTCTGGAGGTGAACTGGTTCTGGGCTGGGCTGCTGATTGAAAGCTTGGAAGGTCAGCCCAGGCTGGGTGGTAGGGTCTGTGACACTGACAGCCTGGGAAGGCCTGGGAGCAGCTTGGAGCCATCCTCTCATCTCACTGCCGAGTAGCCAATGCTGACTCATAGTGACCCCCTGTAAGTTTCCAAGACTGTACCTGTTCACTGGAGTAGAAAGCCCAGGCTTTCTTCCTCAGAGCTGCTGGTGGTTTTGAACTTCCCACCATGCTGATCGCAGCCTAACCCATAACCTCTACACGACCACCATAGGGCTCTCGTCCATCAAAGGGGATTGCAATTAGTTGGAACTACCGGGAAAGCACACACCATCATCACCTTGTGCTTATGATTAGTATTAGTTAGAGAATTTGAGTTTTAAGAATAAGATTTAAATTTCCTATCTTTCATGTATCCAAAATGCTAACTCCCTTTTATTGGAGCTAAGAGTCAGTGGTTCTCTTTTTGGTGCCTAGATGGAGAACACAGAGTTCTAGGACCTCAATGAAGCTTGCTTTCCAGATTCGCTTCAGAAGAAAGCACTGAAGCTACAGCTCAGGGAGAGGCACTTGTCTGATCAGAGCACACGGGAGCAAATGAAGGTGGAGGAAAAGAGACTGGAACACATCCTGGTTCACCAAGCCTTGAGGATGATATCCCTGCTCAGAGCATCCAGTGCACAGAGAGGACCATATGGTCGGCCCCATTGTGAGACACGATATCCCTCACTAACGCATAACCCTACAGGGGACAACACTGGAGACACAGTGAGAGAATTTTGCCCAATCTGACCCCACCACACTGAGGCAAAACTCTAAGGGCATGCAACAGAACAGCAAGGGGAGCAGAGCAAGGAAGTCCCAAGGGAATACCAAAAATAGACTTTGGGGCAAGGGCGTGGCACCCCATCAGACTGGACGAGAAAACATTCTTAATGGTCAACAAACAGACCTTGAACTATTTACAGGCTGTTTGGTTGTTGGTTGTTTGCTTTTTTTTTTGCTTTTTTTTTTTAGTGCTGAGGATTTATTTATTTTTTAATCAGAAATTGGATTTTTCTCTGAGGGTTTAAAGTGCAATCATGCATTTACAGTACAGTGACATTTGTTGCTACAAATATTTCTGAATAGTGAAGGATTCAAGGCTTTTCAGGTTTTTTTGTACTTGTTTTCTTTTCTTGCTTTGTTTTGCTCTTTTTTATGTGCATATTATTGTCTCTTCAGGTCTATCTAGATAAGATAGGTTAGAGAAACCATCTAGAGGAGAAAACAATGGGACCCACGGGAACATGGGAGAGGGGGAGGTGGGGGAAAGGAAGTTGTGTTAACAAACCCAGGGACAAGGGAATGACAAGTGATCCAAAATTGATGGCAAGGAGGGTGTAAGAGGCCTGGTAGGGCTTGATCAAGGGCAATATAACTGAGAGGAATTACTGAAACCCAAATGAAGGCTGAGCATGATAATGGGACAAGAGGAAAGTAAAAGGAAATAGAGGAAAGAACTAGGAGGCAAAGGGTATTTATAGAGGTCTAAATAAGTATATCGATATGTAAATATATTTATATATGATGATGGGGAAATAGATCTATGTGCATATATTTATTGGCTTAGTATTAAGATAGCAGATGGGCACTGGGCCTTCACTCAAGTACTCCCTCAATATAAGAACACTTTATTCTATTAAACTGGCATTCCATGATGCTCACCTTCCTGACACGGTTGCTGAAGACAAAGCGGATGCATAAACAAATGTGGTGAAGAAAGCTGATGGTGCCCGACTATCAAAAAATATAGCATCTGGGGTCTTAAAAGCTTGAAGATAAGCAAGCAGACATCTAGCTGAGATGCAACAAAGCCAACATGGAAGAAGCACACCAACCTGTGTGATCATGAGGTGTTGATGGGATCGGTTATCAGTCATTAAAGAACAAAAAAAAATATCCTTCTGAATGAGGGGGAGTGCACAGTGGGGACCCAAAGTCCATCTGTAGGCAACTGGACATCCCCTTACAGAAGGGTTGTGGGGAGGAGATGAGCCAGTCGGGGTGCAGGGTAGCAGGGATAAAACGCACAACTGCCCTGTAGTTCTTTAATGCTTCCTCCCCCCACTATCATGATCCCAATTCCACCTTACAAATCCAGAGGATGTACACTGGTACAGATAGGAACTGGAAACACAGGGAATCCAGGACAGATGAATCCCTCAGGACCAGTGTTAAGAGTGGCAATACCAGGAGGGTAAGGGGAATGTGGGGGAGAAAGGCGGGACCGATCACATGAATCTACATATAACCCCCTCCCTGGGAGACAGACAACAGAAAACTGGGAGAAGGGAGACGTTGGACAGTGTAAGACATAACAAAATAATAATAATTTATAAATTACCAAGGGTTCATGAGTGAGGAGGACAGAGAGGACGGGGTAAATAAGGAGCTGATACCAAGGGCTCAAGTAGAAAGCGTTTTGAGAATGGTGATGGCAACAGATGTCCAAATGTGCTTGACACAATGGAAGGATGGATGGATTGTGAAAAGAGTTGTACGAGTCCCCAAAAAATGAGTTTAAAAAGACAGAAACTTGCTTTTCCAAGTGCTCAGTCAGCAAGTGAAGCACAATGTGGCTCTTTTTCACATGGGCCCTCATGGCCTAGTGGTTATGCATTGGGCTGCTAATTATAAGGTCAGCAGTTTGAAACCACCAGCTGCTTCTATGGAGAAAGCAGAAGCTTTCTACTCCAATAGAGATTTTCAGTCTCAGAAACCCATGGGACAGTTCTACCCTGTGCTATCTATCCAGTCACTGTGAGTCTGAGTCAACTCCTTGGCAGTGAGCTTATTTTTTGTGAGCCTTTGTGTCATGTTCACTCCACATCAGTTGCATATAAAAGATACTTTTTTAACAACCGGGCCAAGAAATACAAACATATGTAGATGTACCTATAGATACATTGGACATATATAAATAACCAACAAATTAACATTAAATATGTCTAAAGGAGTCTGCTGACATCATGGGTTGTGCAGTGGAATGTACTCGCCAGGCCCGTTGCTGGAAGCCTCTAGCCACTCTCGGGGAAGACAATGAGGTCATCTGCCCCCATAAGGAGCCTCTGACAGTTCCCATCCCGTCACAGTCTCAGAAACCCACAGGGCCCGTTCTATTCTGGCATGGAGGGCCACTGTGAGCTGGACTCAACATGATGGCGGTGAGAATTTTTTTTAGTGAACTATGTAGGATGGTGTCTGCTCTGAGAGGTGTCTAGCGCCATCCTCTTCTTATCCCAGTAGTTCTCAAACTGAAGAGTGCATCTGAATCACCTGTAAACCGAGAAAATAGATACATCCAAAGCCAATCCACTGCCAAAACGTCACCTTGAACTCCCAGCGATCCTGTGGGGCAGAGGAGGTTGCCCCTGTGTGCTCCTGAGGCTGTGAGTCTTTAGAGGAGCAGTAAGCAGCATCTTTCTCCTGTGGCTTGGCTTGTGGGTTTGAACTGGTAAACTTGCAGTTGGTCAAATGTAAATTGCTAGGTCTTACCCCTTGAGTTCCTGGTCCTGTAGTTCAGAGATGGGGCCTCAGAATTTGCATCTTTGGCAAGTGTTCCGGAGAGAGAATGTAGCTGGTATGTGGGTTAGACAAGCCGTCCTCTACAGGAACAGTGAAGACATGGAAGCTCATTTTAAGAATATTTAGTGATTTGATAAATAAAGTGGAGAAGATCCATGCGCAGTAAAATCCAAAAATAAAAAGAATCATTTTCACACACGCTCCGTGTTAGGCGAGGGAGAAAGATGAAGCAGTCTGCTCTCTTAGCAATTTCCAGCTGCAGACACCCTGAGGAGCAGTTTGATACTGTCCTGTAGGGTCACTATAAGTCAGGATCTACTTGCTGGCAGTGAGTTTGATCTTTTTTTTAAAAAATAAATATTTTATTGGGGGCTTGTACAGTTCTTTTCACAATCCATCCAGCCATCCATGGTGTCCAGCACATTTGTACATTTGCTGCCATCATCATTTTCAAAACATTTTCTTTCTATTTGAGCCCTTGGTATCAGCTTCTCGTTTTCCCCCCTCCTCTCCACCTCCCTCCCTCCCTCATGAACCCTTGATAATTTATAAATTACGATAATTTTCATGTCTTACCCTGACCAAAGTCTCCCTTGACCCACTTTTCTGTTGTCCATCCCCCTGGGAGGGGGTTATAGTTGGCCCCATCTCTGAACTACAGGACCAGGAACTCAAGGGGTAAGACCTAGCAATTTACATTTGACCAACTGCAAGTTTACCAGTTCAAATGCACAAGCCGCTCCACAGGAGAAAGATGCTGCTTCCTGCTCCTCTAAAGACTCACAGCCTCAGGAGCACACAAGGGCAATCCCCCTCTGCCCCACAGGACGGCTGGGAGCTCCAGTAGATGTGACATTGTGATCGGTTCCCCATTTGTCTTCCCCACCTTCCCCTTCCCTCCTGGTAACGCTATTCTTAATATTGGTCCTGGGGTGTTTATCTGTCCTGGATTCCCTGTGTTGCCAGCTCTTATCGGTACCTGTGTATATGCTCTGGTCTACCCAGATTTGGGGTAGATCCCAGCATTGGGGTCATGATAGTGGGAGGGGTGGGAGGGAGGAAACATTGAGTTTGATCTTTTGAGATGTGCTTGGAATTATATTGTGTGTTTGCATCTATTGCCTCGTTGAATAGTCCAAGAACTTGTCAGCAGGTATTTGTATGATCTCCATTGATGGAGAAAGGGAGGCTTGGGGAGGCTCAATGACTTGCCCAAAGTCATCCAGACTGGAGGCTTCGTGGCACAGCTGGTAGAGCACAAAGGTTGGTCGTCCCAACCGACCCACTGTTCCAGGGGGTACGGATGTGGCAGTCTGCTTCCTTAAAGATGGACTGCATTGGAAACCCTATGGGAGAAGTTCTGCTCGGTCGCCATGAATCCTAATCTACTGATGGAGGCAGACTAGTTTCTTTGGGAGGTCACCCAACTACAGCACAGGAATGTGAGCCTCTGCCCTCAGACTCCCAGGCTGACATCCTTAAGGGTCTCTCAGTGCTGCCGCCTCAATGTTTGTTTAGCAATGTGGTGATGTGTGTCTATAGAAATACAGACTCTCAAGCACACTCAGGCCCCTTGTGAGAGTCACAGTCTTGCAGCAGAGCAGAAACGCAGTGGGGGAAAGGGTGTGTTTGGGCTGGTGCGGTGTTTCCCAGATTTGCCTCACTCCAGAGAAACATTTCCATAACAAAGGCAAGTTCTCCTCCCATGGAAAAGCAGGCAGGGAGTTGCAAGTGTCTGTCTATGATGTGATCCACATTTAATGCTTATCTGGGTGAGAGGGAATTTGATTAGAGCAAAATACAAAACACAATTCAGAGAACAAAACCACTCATTCAAAGGTGGCTTCCCAGCTGATGTAAAATACTTCAAGCCTGTTTAAGGACTGGAGGGATTTCCATCAAGGCAGGGCTTATATTGTCTGATTTCTCATGTCAGAATGATCTGCCAAGGGGGTGCTGGGGTGCGGGGGTGCTGAGCCGCTAACAGGACAGGCAAGCACGGTGTGAACCTCACAGGAGGCAGGCCCAGACTGGGGGAGAGGCCAGTGGCTGCTCTATCGGGCAGCTCCCTCTCCCACTCTCTGGCTCATTGTAGAAGCTTCTAGTCTCGGGGCATCTGGTGGCTTCCCGACCTAGGAGCCTTCAAGCCCTGCAGTTCCCCCGGATAGGTTTGTTTTCCTTTGGACTAATTTTATCAAGGTCTTGGGTCATTATGAGCCAGATTGAAAAAAGTAAGAGCTCATTAATATGTATCAGCCCCAAACCCTATTATTTCATCTGTTAATTTGATCTTGTTTTTAGTTGTTGACGGCAATTAAATCAGACCTTGATAAATCTGGAATTGGGAAAGGAAGCCACCGGGCAAGCGTAACTATTATGATCACTCATTAGAAAGCAAAGCAGACTCTCTGATAAATCGTGCCAGGGTTTGTAAGGAATAGATGATTACCTGCTTAAACAGCATGGAAGCCACCAGTAAAATGGAGCAAAATGATGAAAGGAAAAGGAAAAGAAAGCGAGAACACCCCCATTACATCCAAGTGGAACAGATGGACAGTGGTACTTTGGGGAATCTTCACTGGGCCTCGTTCTCCCCTTCAAGCTAGGGAGGGCAGAAGCCAGGGGCCCTCCGGGGCACAGAGGAGAGACAGCCTCCCTCCCTCTCCCCTCCCTCGTCCTCCCCAGCATCCTCCTGGCGACAGTAGGAGGATTGCTCAGCTGCCACTGAGGCCTCACTCCAAACTGTGTGATGGTGAAGAAGAGAGCTAAGTACTGGGGGGAGGGGGGGGAGGAGGGGGCGGTATGCAGCGCTGGGCTAGGGTAAATAATCAGATGGCTGTAACCTTTCCTGTCACCAGTGAGGCTGCCTGTCAGGCCGAATGTCACTGAGTGGACGTTCCTCAGTGCCTGAAACCCCAGCAACTGTCTGGGGAGCCACCACCCTGTGACTCTTTGTAAGAGGCAGGGCTGCCGTCTACAGTCCAAGTGGAAAAGGGCAAGGGCTTACTTTCTCAGTGTCTCTTGCAGCTAGGACCCAGGCACTGCCCATTCCAGAGCCAAAGAGGTCGCAGAGACCCTGTGCTCGGGGCCCAAGAAGCTTACCCTCCTGGGCCCACAGTAGCGGGGGTACTAATGGCCAGTGGCATGGCGTCTTGGCAGTGCCAGCTGCAGCATCTGTGCCTGCGGGCAGCAGGAGGGCTCCTCCCTGGAAGAGTTCCCTGTGAGGGTGTGTGTGTGTGTGTATGTATGTGTGTACACGCGTGCACATCATCCCCGATTCTAGTTCTCCAGGTGTTCGAAAGTTTCTGTGAGCTACTCGACATGTGAGACAAAGGGAAGAAAGGAAGGGGGAAGCTGTCTTTGTACTTCATTTGGCCTGTTGCTTGCAGTTAAGGGCCCAGATCCTCATAAGGGCAGTAACTGGCTTGTGCTCCAGGCAGGAACTGATGCTTATCTCTGTACAGACAGCCAGTGAGGGGGGCCGGGCTCACCCTCCCTGTGACCATCCACCTCACCCTGGATGACTGGGGCTGGGCGGGTGGAGATGGGGCTCAGACTCCGAGTGTGTGCCACCCCAAGCTCAGCTCCTGTTTGAAAGGGTCTCAGCTGAGCTTTGCCAGGTAATCCTGGGGTTTTTTTGTTGCCCCCCTCCTCACCCAGGGAAGTTTTCACTCTCCATTCCTTTTGTCCCGTATAACCACGCTATGTCTTTAAGTGCCTCTACTGCAAACTGGCCCCATTTGCCTGGAGGTCTCTGCAGGGAGCCCAGTGCAGCCAAGTTGGCATCTTCCTGCCTTCTCATCCCCTCACACCCTGGTAGGGCTTGTCCCGGTGCCTGCAGGTCTGTTGGCTTGAAGAGCATCCAGCTCCTCTCGGTTCCTTTGTCTCTTGCCTTTCTACCCGTTTGCGTTTTTGCGTTTTCATTTTTCCTATGAGACTCATGAGCGAGTTTCAAATGGGTTTCCTAGAGTTCATTGTCTTCTAGCGCTCACTTCTTTCCTTACATTCTAGCATCTGACCTTTGTTAGGGCTCTCTCTCTCTCTCTCTCTCTCTCTCTCTCTCTCTCTTTCTCTCTCTCTCTCTCTCTCTCTCTCTCTCTCGGCTTTCTGTGCTGTCTTTTCGGGCAGAAAATTTCCCCTGACACCCTCAGTAACCCAATTCGAAGATTTTGGCTGAATGGCTTATCCTTTCAAAAGGTATCTGGAACACCGAAACCCTATCACTCCAAAATGTGGGCCTGATGGTGCTTTGTTGCTTTACCAAAGAAGCACTCATTCTCCTTCTTATTGGTTTGGCCGGCATTCCCCCTCCATACTGTTGCAGGTTATCCAACTCCTTACAACATCCCCTCAAATTATGCCTGGGTGTCCTCAGGAGGTTTTGCTGGTGTGCTCCTGAATAACTACCGTCAGCTACCAGGTGGGGTTCATCCATTATTTTTCCTTCTTCTTTGCTCTTACCTTCTTCTGGGATATCTGCTTCTGAGATGCCTGGTGTCAGCCGAGGAGTGTGGACTTCCTTCTCAGTGGGTTGGGGAGCAGCTAAGCTGTCTTTCCAGGCCTTTGGGGCTATAGGCTCTGCCGTGGTGGCCAGGCATTGCCACCGCAGGTCCCATGGTGTCACCGAGGTGCTCCATCCTCTTTGACCTGAGATGTGTGGCCGTCTTGAGTATCTTGGGCACAGGATGCTTTCCCACACAGATGACACAGTGGTCCTGCCGGTGCCTTGGCATCGAAGGGCTTTTGTTGTTGTGGTTGAGAAAAATAAACTTCTGCTTTTCGTTTGTTGCTGTTGATTGCCGTCAAGTTGATACTTAGGCATGAAAGAGCCCGACGTGGGCCAATCCTATGACATCATCATGATGCTTGGCATGTTTCGGGTCACTGGTCGTGACTAGTGTCAACCCTCTGGGTGTAGGGTCCCCCAGGTTTTCTGTCCCTCCAGCAGAGATGAGGTCCTTTCCCAGCCTTCTTTGTTCTAAGAATGCATTTCTTCTTTCCATTTTTGGAAGTGCTGTTATCAGGAAACCAGCCCACCAAAAACTTGTTTTCCAGGCACGACTTTCTTCCAAAAAGTGGTGTCAGAAGGTGATTTACCAGGTCTCTTCAACAAATCCACTTTGGGTGTCCTGCCGCACTGGTCAGTCAGACCTCAACCTGCCTGCACAGAGAGGGACAGCTTTGGATCAAGCAAGCAATCTTCTAGTTAGGAGGTCTAGATTTTGCCCCTGCTAGAATACTTTTTCTAAATGAGGAAACTCTAATAAGTTGCACAAATAGTGTGATAGCTAGACTTTATATCAACTTGGCCCCATGTGAAAGTGTAGAGGTGGAGTCCATCCTACCAATCAGGTCACACAGTCAGATGTTGCCTGCTTGCGGGTGAGGCCTTGGCCTTTCCTATACAAAAGAAAGGGCAGAATTTCTCCCACTCTCTCTCTGGCCCTTCACTTTCTGCTTGCTGGGACGCTGTGCCTGCCTCCACAGGTGACCCTATGTGGACCACTCAGTCCCGAGATCGGTCAGCACCCTGCCGTAGTTCCAATGACCTTGGATCCACTTGGCACTGCACCAGCTTGTGATCTCCCTGCGCCCCGTTCCACCTCTCCATGTCATCAGCCCTTGGCTGTGTGAGTCTGAAGAGGCCTCCAGCTAGCATCAGACCTGTGGACTTGAGTTGGACTTGGCTGGGGTGCTTCCTGGCTAAGAAGTCACTTCTTGATATACATTCCTTTCTATAAATGACAGGTACAAGCATCATTGATTTTGCTTCTCTAGACAAGCCAGCCTAACACAGATGGTGGTCACACTTGGCTGGTGATAGAAAAGTGGGAGGTTCAGGTCCAAGTCAAGGTACTATGTGGGGATGCCTTGGGAGAAAGTCCTCTTGATCTTTCTGCCCTGGGGGGGGGGCGTAGGGGGTAGGTGGGAATCAGTTATTGAGAAACCTACGGAGCCCAGTTCTACTGTCGTGCCCATGGGATCGCTGTCAGTAGGAATCCATTCAACTACAACTGGCTTTTGTTGGCAGTCACTAACTATGGAGGCGGGCGCGGTTCAGTGCTAGAATGCTCTCATCCCTAAGACAACCCCAGACTCCTCTCAGGGCCTCTGCCCCAAATGTGCTGCATCCGCACATCTGTTGGTGGAGGGTGGAGAGCTGCTCTGGATGCTGGGAAGGTTTCAATGAGGCTTCCCCACTGAGACAGTCTTAGAAGAAAGGCCTGGCAGTCTACTTTAACAAACTAGCCAGTGAAAATCTCAGGGATTTATAACGACCCAAAGCCAGGCACGGATATGGCCCAGGACTTGGCATTGCTTTGCTTTATTGCTATGAGGCTAGGACCAAGTTCTCAGCAGATCAGAAGAGGTAACCAACTGATGGGTCTGAGTCTTTAGACCATGTCCGTGCCTCCTTTTCTACATGTCCACATCCTAAGAGATGAGCCCTCCCTGACACACACCACCTCCTGCTCCTTCTTCTCCTCTCTGAAGAAAGGAGGCCAGCCCAGGGCCTACAGCTGCCAAGAACCCCATGCTATCACATCGTCCTACCATCCTTGGACTTGGGAAGGCCCTCTTGTGAACTTTGCATCTTGTCCGGCATTTCTTCTCATAGGTATTGTCACATATGTGACCTAAAGACCAAAACGATTATGTGATTGGTTCATCAGTTACTGAATGCCTTTCCCAGGAGGGCCAAGAGGGGAGGGTGCTGTGCCTCCTTGTGTAGTGCTGCGCTTTCATCACTAATGCTTTGCCTGGCTTTCGACGCCTGCCAGGAACTCGGTAAATATCTGCTGAATAATTGCGTGAGGAACTGAGAGTCCATAATCATGACTGTTATGCGGAAGGAAAAATTCTTGTTTGGGGGAAAACAGAGAATTTGATTCTTTTCCTTTAGATGGCTCTATTTTGTGGGGGAGGGGGATGGTATGCGTCTCTGGGGATAGCTTCTCCATTACATAATGCCATCTGAGGCCTGCTGTAGCCAGGATTATGATCCCCCCAAAGAGTTGTAGTGGTTGGCGAGAATAATAACTGTAAGGCTATCATCAGAACTCTTCCCAGGCAAAATGATGGCGTTAGTGGCTTATTTTTTGAGATGTATAGCCTCCCAGCAATATTTAGCAAGATCCTAGTATCATCTTCAAATATTGAAAATCCACGGAAGCCACAGCCCTGGAAAAGAGTATGTCAAGCTATACAAGTGGTTGATGAGTTTAGCTGCCAGTGGAAAGGCTGGAGGTGGACATTAAAAGAAAGGCCAGCTGACCTGCTTCCAGTGAGTCAGTCTGTGGAACACAGTGCTCCTCTGACACACAGGCCACCGGGACTCGGAGTCTACTCAGTGGAAGCTGGTTGAGTGGATTATTACCAGTTATTGAGATAGCGCAACTAGATTATTTTCCATCTTGAACTCAGGGAAATACGTTTATGAGCATAGTGATACGTATTGAAATGTTATGAAGCATAGTTGTCCAAATCCTTTAAACTTTTCTTTGACCCACCATTCCTTCCTTCTGGGCAGTGGGGGAGGGGGATGGTATAGCAAACATGAAATGACAAATAGCCAAATAGTGTATGGACCCATACACTAAGGGAGCCTTATATTTCCTGGGCGCAGACTTTCGGTTTGAGTGACAACATGGTTTAGAGCGCACAGAGCGGTGATGGTTGCCCAACAGTATGAGATTGACCAATACCACTGGAGAAGGCATCGAAAAGGGTTAAGATGGCAATGTTTATGTTGTGTATGCTATGCCACAATAAAAATAAATAGAAACAAGACTGTATTATGCCATCAGAGGTAGTGGTGAGCTCATTACCAAGGTTTTGCTGGGCTGTGATCAACACCCAAATGGGTTATATTCAAGGAACCATGAAAGACTTGCTTAGTTTTCACATAAAAGGAATTTTGTTGCATAGCAACTTAGAAACAACTCAAAGGACATTCTGGAAGCAAAAGTCTGCTCCCTTAGATCAGGTATGAGGCACCATCAGAACTAAAAACCTTACCATAGTGAATGAGGGGGGAGTGCGGAGTGGAGACCCAAAGCCCATTTGTTGGCCACTGGAGATATCCTTTGCAGAGGGTTCTCAGGGAGGAGACAAACCAGAAAGAGTGTGATGTAGCAATGATGAAACATACAACTTTCCTCTAGTTCCTAAATGCTTCCTCCTCATCCTCCCCCCCACTATCATGATCCCAATTCTGCCTTGCAAGTCTGGCTAGACCAGAGGATGTACACTGGTACAGATAGGAACCAGAAACAAAGGGAATCCAGGGTGGATGATCCCTTCAGGACCAGTGGTGTGAGTGGCGATACTGGGAATGTAGAGGGAGGGTGGATTGGATCTACATTACAATTACAAGGATCTACATGTGACCTCCTCCCTGGGGGATGGACAACAGAAAAGTGGGTGAAGGGAGACGTCGGACCGGGAAAGATATGACAAAATAATAATTTATAAATTATCAAGGATTCATGAAGGAGGTGGGGCAGGGAGGGAAGGTGAGAGCAAATGTTTTGAGAATGATGAGTGCAATGAATGTACAAATGTGCTTTACACAATTGATGTATGTGTGGATTGTGATAAGAGTTGTATGAGCCCCTAATAAAAAGATTTTTTTTAAAGAAAATGAAGAACATATACATTACAAGGAAAAAAATGTCTGCTCCCTTCAATGGGCTGCCATGTTGCTATCGGGCTGTTACTTCTATTTGCGAAGTTTAAGATCTAATAGTAACGGATGGTACCAGGAGAATTTGTGCCTCCTCACAGAGTGCTAGAATTTTGCAAAGTATTTTTGGTCTTACAAGATGCACAGCAGAAAATAAACACTATCAATTAGGGGACGTGTTTGCATACCATGCTTATGATTGGGCCAACAAGGAGGTGTGGCCCTGGGATTCAGGGCGTGGAATGAATATCAACATTTGAAGAGTGTACCACCACTTCTATTAGTCCCAGAGTATTGCAGAAATGAACACAATCTCCTGATGGGGTCAGGATCCCCAGGTCAAGTGGAACAGGGCCTACGTCAGCTCTTTGATGACGACTTGCCACTTAAATACCAGATGAGATCATTCTGTTTGTTGAGAGGGAGCTGGAATTGCCACAAAAACCTTGTCTTCCATTCTGTGGCATCCACAATACTCTGTCAATTCCTGGGAGCTTGGGTGCTCATGGTCACCCCACTTTGAGTTTTTATCCCTCCTGAACTCTATCCTGATGGTTCCTCCAGCCTGGGGCCTCTCTCTTCTCTCTGCTTCCAGCTGTTCTCCAAAGAACTACACAAGATATGACTGTTATGGATGCAGTTGTCTCCTCCACCGATGGCTGGAGTCATACCCACTACCCCGGGGGACACAATTCCATTTGGGTCCAGGACTTCCTCTGTTATGTTCATGAGGCAGATCAGTGCCAGGTGTGCCATAAGCCTGGTCACTGTGAAGGTTACAAAGAGCAAACTAGGTGCACCAGGCAAGCCCAGATGGCGGAAGAACAGCTGTCGCCTAAGGAACTGAGGGACAGGAGCAGAAAGAGACCGTGAGAGAGCTAGTGCCCTGGACTTGACTTGTAGCTTCCTAACTGTGACAGCCAACTCATGATAGAACCAACTCAAAAACACCTCACCACACCTGTGAGAAAAGACATTTTGTGGTGTCGCTGGTATAGTAACTGGCATTGGGAAAATAAGACAGACTCTGCTGCGGGTTTGGAGGGCAGGAACAGTTTTATATCACTAGAGAATGTAAGTGTTTATGACGGGGTTGTGTATATTCATATTCTGGAAGATTCTATGACCACTCTGTCACCCAGTTTTTCTCTCACTGTTTTCTGAAGACATCATCCTGCTGCTCTGAATACCTTATCTCTGTTCTTCATGACCTCTCCCTTCATTTTCTCTTCTGCTTTCCTCCGTTCTTCCTTTTTGAATTGTCTCTTAACCTGGTTTTTCCAAATTGTAAGATGCATGCACATAGTCTGTTTTTCTAACCCCAGAGGTATATAGATTTGAAATATTGCAGTCTTCTTTCCAATATTGGTTATTATTGATGATAGTTCAAAATTGTGTTGATCTCATCAGCAAAAAGTGGTATCATCATGTTGCCGTACTCTGCATTTTCTTGATTTCTACCCACTGTCATCGAGTAGATGCTGACTCATAGTGGCCCTATATAGGGTTCCTGAGACTGCAAATCTTTCCAAGACCAGACAGCCTCAGCTTCCCCGCAAGGAGGGGCTGGTGGGTTACCAGCCCAAGGCTTACCTGGCAGCCTCACCAGACCTCCATTCCCTGTGTTCTTTATTGACCATGTGAATTTCTTCTGTGAACCCTGACTGTTTAACCTTTGCCCTAGAACCCAAATGGCTTCTGGATTCACCATCAGGGCTGACACTCAGAGCTTACAAGAGAATACTGAATCCTTGAGATTATCATATAAAATCATCCAATGGAGACTGTCCAGCACCTGCTGTTCTTCTCCAGGGGCTGTCCCTTTAGCCACTTGTCTGCTACCTTCAATCACCATCCTGTTCTTCTGTTAAAAGCCCTTGAATGGTCCAAAATAATGTAAATCCTTGCAACCTTTCCAGCTTATATTCTCCAGTGTGAATTCAGCAACACAAAGTCAGCCCACTAAAGCTCTAGAATCATTCACATCCCGAGGAGAATTGGTTTTCTGGTGGTTACTAGTGGTACTTGCACATCCTATGGGGCTACCTACAATTGGTTTGCGTAGGATAAGCCTCGTTTACTGCACTAGGGTTGATTCAGCAGCAGATTCCCATCTAAATAGAGACTCTTGTCACTTTCAACGATACCCAGTTGGACAGTAAATGACAAATCCATCTTTTTGCATGTGGTCTTCAGCAAATTACACTGTGCAGGGACCTGTTACCAAGCAAGGGACTGGTAGACACTTCTACGCTATGATATACTTTTAGAAAATGCATAGTCTAACTAGTTTTAGAAAAATTGATGATACAGAATCCTGAAACTAAGGGTCTATATTATATATTAAACAGAGAATCAGAAGTTTTTTGGATTTGTTTTTCATGAACTGCAAAACAAGAATTGTTGACATGTACAAAACTAAACTCTCCTAAGTGACCGGACACTATTTATACAAACAAGGGGGACGGATGATAAAGCAAAACTTTCAATAACATTCATTCACAAAGGCAGAATCATGCCTACTAGATTAATATGCACCATAAGGAAACAAAGAGAACATTACAATAGTAAATAGATGGTAGTCACAGGCCACCCTTGGGTGTCCTCCAAGCAATAGATTCGAACCAAAGTCCCACGACTGCCTATTCCATAACCTTGGGATAGTAATCATCTACTTCTTTTCATACTAGAGCAGTGGTTCTCAACCTGTGGGTCGCGACGCCTCTGGGAGTCTAACGACCCTTTCCCAGGGGTCTCCTGATTCGTAACAGTAGCAAAACTACAGTTATGAAGTAGCAATGAAAATCATTTTATGGTTGGGAGTCACCACCACATGAGGAACTATATGAAAGGACCATGGCATGAGGAAGGTTGAGGACCACTGGACTAGACCTTTCACCTTAAGTCCAGGGGTTACAGGTAAGTTTGAGGTAAAACCCAATTCATGGAGTGGGGTTTCCACGTCAAGCCCTTCTGATGTGGCCAATCAAGGATGTCGAGTGCTTCGAAAGAATAAAGCCTAAAAAGCCAGCGGTCTACACCACACGACCTGAAGCACCAAGGGCGTGATAGAAACCAGGTGAAAACAAACAGACTAGAGAACTTTTTAGCTGGCCTTCCCGCTCACTGACATCTAGTAGATTCCAACTCATGGAACTCCTACCTAGGATTTCTGAGGTGGTATTTACAGGAGCAGATGGCCTCACTTTTCTCCCACAGGTTGGCTGGTGAACTTGAACCTGCAACCTTGGAGTTAGCAGTCCAATGCTTATCTGATAGCACCACTCTTCTTTTCTGAGGTTATCAAGCATTTGACAAGCTGATAGCAAAAACTATCGACCTTCTCCATGAAGATATTCCTAAAAGCACACACACATCTTTTTGTCCATCATCCACGAATCCTCTGAAATGGATTCAGAGCACCCAGATTAAGAGCACGTATCCAAATCATATAACTGAAGAAACTGAGGTTCGGAGAAACGAAATGACATCTCAGGGGAAAAAAGGCCAAGCTATTTAGAAGAGGATATTATACTTAAGATTCCATCATTTCTAATTCAGTGCTTTTTGTCATGCCAGGACTGGTGGGTGATTGAGAAGTTCAAGTTGGAAATGAGATCTTTGAGTGAGATGTTATTAAGGCTTGGGCTCTTGTGCTTTTTAAAAGTAAAGCATGGGCCGACTCAGTCCTCATCGAGTGTGTCTCAGATTGTTCACGGAAGTCTCATTAATATTTATACCTCAGGACCTGCTGGTCAGCCTTTTTGCTGACTGGATGGGACAAAAATCAGTGTCAAGACCTGCCTGGGCAGCCTTAGCCTCTGTCCCACTTTCTCCTGGACCTCTTGACCCCAAACCACCTGAAGTGCTTGCTTCTGACTCATTCCTTAAGATGTTTTTAAGGGTAAGTTCGCTTTCTCTTCATCATCAGCCTACCACCCATAGCAGAGGCGGTAGCTCATTCCTTCAGCCTCCAAAATGCTGGCTGAGGTGTCTATTACTCCACAGGGCAGATTGCATTGATAGTTTTATTGACCCGTCTTTATGCCTCAGACCCCCAATAACTGAATTGTATCATTTACAAGGGCGAGGGCAGGATCTAATTCCAATTTGCTTGCTAGCATTCTATATGCTTAGTGCAAATAGAATGCCTTCCAAATATTTGTGGATGGGCATGAATAAATAGATCCTCGTGTGAGGCTCTTTTGCATCCCAATATGTCAAAGGACCCCTCTGTGCGGATGGGGACCCTCCCTGGCTGCTGTACGGTTGGTTCTTTTGTATCCTGGCTACATTCTCCCCTGCTGGTAAAGAAGACAGCACTTGACAGCCCCAGGAGTTCTTTTTCTTTAGGAATAAGGCAGGAAAAACACTTCTCTCATTAGCTTGACCAGCGACGACGTTTACAGTCCCAGGTTTGGAGGGAGTTAACAATGTTGGTGGATAAATTGCTATGGGTCCCAGAGGGGAAGATCGCCATCTTCTTGCCAGATTTCCCCAGCGTGGGGCATCACAGAAGATTTCTTTCTTCCTTTTTTTTTTTGTTTCCCCTGTCTTTCTTTCTTTTCCCAGGTATCAGTGTCAAGAAGAGTTTGCCAAGGAGCCAAAAATCTTCATCTGTTTATAGCTTCACAGCTGATGAAAAATGCAGGATCATTAGAAGCTAATTACTGGTGGCATGGCAATATTTATCACAAAAACTAATTTGATCTTCCAGAAGTCGCTTTGGAGGTGAGCTGAGCCCATGACCAGGTAGTACTATAACTTTTAGAGTTTTTCCCTTCCTTTCAAAGTTATATGATGAATCCACTATAAAACCAAAACCAATTGCAGAAGACAGTAGTGGAGCGACACAGCCTGCCATCTCCATGGTTTCCATCTGGCCTACGTCATTTCTGAAATAGTTGATTTCAAAAGCATTCTTTTCGAGTTAGTGGAAGATGTTTCGTGGACAATTCCATTGAACATGGCTTCATGTGAGCCCCAAAGAATGGATGCTTATCTTGATCTAATGCAGTAAAGTAACTTACCTGAAAGCAATAAAGACACGTTTCACAGAGGGTCTTGAGCCCTACATTTTAAGCTGTCTCAACCATTTGAGGAGCTCTGCTGGTGTAGTGGTTACGTGTTGGCCTGTGATCTCCATGGTTGGCAGTTCGAAAGCGCCTGTGTTCCTGCAGGAGAAAGACTGGGCTTTCCACTCCCATAAAGAGCTAACTTCTCAGAAACCCACAGGGCGTCATTGTGAGTCAGCATTGACTTGACAGCGAGGAGTGTCTGAGTTAGTGTTGACTCCTTCTTGGGTTTTTTGGTTAGCCTGGTGATTACGCGTTGGGCTGCTAAACACAGGAACCATGGTTCAAAACCACCAGCCGCTCCTCCAGAGGAAGATGAGGCTTTTTACTTCCAAAAAGAGTTAGTCTGAGAAACCGTAAGGAACAGTTCTACTCTGCCCTGCCGAACTGACTCGACTTCATGACAGTGACTTTGGTTTGGTTTCGGTAAAATCATTCGCTGATCTTTATTGCTTTGGCCTTTTTTCGTCTACCATTGCCTTTGGAATGTGAAGCCATTTGCATCTGTACTTTAGTCTCTATTCATTCAACGAATAGATGCTGGTGGGGGCGGGTGGTCCCAAGGAGTTTATTCCATGATTCGTAACTTCGTTTTGGAAAGAAGATGGATGAGCACATTGACCAAGCAGATTAAAATGTAGATGATGTCACAACTGGAATTCAAAGAGAGAGCAGGGAGGGAGCAGGGGAAAGAGCCCCAAAGGTGGAAAACTTGGTGTGAGCCTTGACTGCCACCTGCCCAGGAGCCATGATTCCCTTTTCTGTACCGTGGGGCAATAACACCTACTCTGGTGGTCTCGGCGTTGTTGTGAGTTTGCTAAGACAATTTCATAAATTAGAAAAATTAGTTCATTTTGGTACTCTCTTCCACCGCCTTCTTATCCTTTTTAAAAGCACTGGAATTAGGGTTTCTTAAAGGGGCGAGCAAGGTTTCAGGAAAGGGTCCTTGAAAGGGCAGGAAACGTGCTGGGTGTAGAAAATAGGGTGGAGAGAGTGGAAAGTCAAGGCCTAAAATAAAAGCCCCGCAGCAGGGTTACCACCTTATCGATTTTATGAAGAATTCACTTTTCCTTTTTATATGAGGATGGAAGAAAACTCTGTGGTTACTAATGGTCATTATTTTTCTTATTCTGGGTTTTACCGCTAATGCAACCTCCTAAGAGCACATACTTCCCACTTTGGAAGGAAGATTTTCTTCGGACACGCCTGTGGGTTTTATTAAGGAACTCGGCAAAGGCAGAGACACGGTGAGAGTACAGCAAATATAGTTTTCTTTAAAAGGTCTAGCTGGATCAGCTTAGATTTTTTATATTCTGCCTTATGATCCTCTTGGGTCTCTGTCTGTCTGTCACTCCGTCTTCGGATTTCGCTTAGTGTTGTTGCATCTACTCCTACTAGAGATGGGGTACATGGAACACACCTGAGATGAGGAATGAGGTCCCTATTCTGTATTTGCCACCAACCAACTATTCAATCTCTCTGCACGCTTTATAAATGGACGCGAGATTAGAAAACATCCACGTTCCCATCTAGATCCCAAGCGAGCCTGGGCCTTTTAAGGAATCATTGTTTGTATTAAAAGATAATCCTGTTATTAGTGGCCATTGAGCCCTCTCTGACACCTGGCGACCCCGTGTGAGCAGAACAGAGTTGCTTCCTCAGGTGTTCAAGGTGGTGGCCTTTCTGAAGTAGCTCGCCAGGGGGCTGTGTTTTGAGGCACATCTAGGTTGATTTGAACTGTCCTGTTTGAGCACGTAACCAGTTGCAGCTCACGAAAACCATGCTCACCATCATGGAGTCAATTCTGGCTAACCTTGTAGGGCAGAGTAGAAGTGCTCCGGTGGGTTTCCAAGGCCCCTGGATTTGAACCACCCACCTTGTGGTTAGCACCCCAACGTGTAACCCAGTAAATCACCAGTGCTCCTGCACTATGCAAAAACAAAAACTATAACCTCACTGCCAAGGAGTGAATTCATTGTGATTCATAGAGACCCTATAGGATAGGGCACAACTGCTCCTGTGGGTCTCCTTTACAAGAGAAGAAGCGTCGCTTTCTCTATTGGAGCAGCTGGTGGATTCAAAGTGCTGATCATGAATGGCACAGCCAGAGGTCACCTAAGTAGTAGATTTGAGCTGAGCAAGGTCTAGACTCCCACCTAGTTCCAAATCTGTGTCTTTAAAAGAATCATTATTAGGGTGGAAATATTCCCTAGAGGAGTTTCACAAAACACTGATGTTGCTGTACTTCTCCTTAAATGTTGAGGGGCTTTGGATGTTGAGAAGGTAAAACCCTGGAGGTTCAGGCCTTAGTGTCTCCAGCCCCCTGCCGTGTTCACCCAGGGGCTCACATCAGCCAACACTGGTCTGCGGGTGGCTGGAGGGAAGAGCTACTTTCCATCTAAAAGAGTCTGGGCTTCTAGCAGGGGGCACGTTTGTCTTACACTTCAGAGACACTGCCCCTGAAGGGGACTCTCTCCCATTGAGAGCAGCTTTCTCTCTAGCATCTTTGACCCAGCCTGTACGATTACATTCCTTGACAACACTGTCTATGTTCTGATCATCCCCCCCACCCCACCCTGCAACACAGCAGCACCTGACACGGGGCTTTGCCAATAGCAGGTTCTCAACCTCTTCCATTGAATTCAGTGGTCTCTGTAAAAGCCATTTGTGTTCAGCTGATCTCTCCATTTATTCAGTCAATCCTGCAGACGTGTCAAAGCCCAGGAAAGTTCTGCGCTTCTATGTTCCCTGTTAGAACACACTGATAATATTTAGATGTCCCATAATTTCAATTCTTTAGTTAATCTTACATACATGCCCTGTCCTTTAAAAATAAATGTTCCTCTTCTTATTATGCTCCTGACAGCAAAGATAAAAAAGAGGCAAAAACAAACCAAACAAAATAAAACCCACTCTCCTCCCCTGAGAGCTACTCTAAGGTCAGATTGCCATGAAAACAAGCCAGGAAGCAGCACCAAGGAGGAGGGAGGGAGTCCTGTTATGTCTGCTGTTTGATCCTGGTTAGCCATGGTGCCCAGTCTCCTGCACCAATGCCAAGGTCAAGCCCCTGAGCTCCAGGGCACAGGCTTCCGTCTTAAGGGCAGCCAAGGAGAACCCAGAAATGGGCATCTCTCAAAGCAACCAGAGAGGGAAGCGTTGTGGATAGAGATGAAGGCAGAACTGATTAGTCTCCCTCCGCCTTCAGTGCAGCCTAAAACCACCTGCATGCTGGCAATTGCCTTTTGGTCTCAAACAAAAGGAGATCGGTTCCGATCCCTCCCACTATGGGAGAAAAGAAAGCCCTGGCGAAGAAGAGGAGGGTTTTGTTTTTTTCTGATCTTCCCGGCTCATTCTATTGATCACCGTCCACACCTGGTGCAGAAGGAACCAACTGACCCCAGGGACCCGCACTGCTGCTCAGTTGCTTCCAACTCATGGCAACTCCGTGTGTTGCCGAGGAGAACTGCTCTCTTGGGTTTTAGTGGCTGTCATCTTTACAGAGGCAGATTGCCAGCCCTTTCTTCTGCAGTGCCACAGGGTGGGTTTGAACCAATAACCTTTAGGTTAATAGTCGAGTGCAAACCGCTTGCACCTCCCCATAGTCTTAAAATGGAATCAGACTGCTCCGATCCAAAGGGGTGTGCATTTAGCTACTCTTTGGGGAAGTGGGGGAGCAGGCCTTTCTTCCTTGTTTTCGTCTGGAAGTTTCGCTGAAGCTTGTGGGCATCGCAGTATCAGAGAAGCCTCCACGAAAAGTGAGAGGTGGTGGCGGTGTCTCAAGTGCACTGACCAGGCATCGAGCCCCGTTTCCCACATGGAAGGTGGTGGAGCTCCCGCAGAACCACCACTGCCCCACCGCGTAGTGCAGGGAATCCTTAGCAGGGTGGCGCCATGTGTTCCCGGGGAAAACTGACCCAGAGCACTTTCATGCGGTACTTTTTATGGAAGCAGACTGCCAGGCTTTTTTCCCGAGGCACATTTGAGTGGATTTGAACCACCAACTTTGGGGTTAAAAGTCAAGTACAAACCTCGTGTACCACCCAGAAACCTAAACATTAAACACTCCCCCAACCCCCCACCTACCAAATTCACTGCCACTGAGTATAAGACGGGGTAAAACTGCCCCTGTGAGTGTCTGAGATGAAGTGTTCATGGGAATAGAATGCCTCCTCGTTCTCCAGAGAAGTGGCTGGTGGTTTCCAACTGTAGGTCTTACAAATCACAGCCTAAAGCAGAACCTCCATGTCACCCAGAGACCTAGGAAAGATGAAAGCCAAACACGAGTGCTGAGAAATACACAGCAAACAAAGCCCATAACGTTTGAGAATGTAGGGCATTTGTCATGATATTAAAGTGGAAGCCTCGGTGATTGCAGGTGTGTTAAATGATCACCTGAATTTAAAAGGGGCAGGAAGGGAAAGCCCCCACCGCACCTCGTGCACCTGCGATCCCCACCAGAAGTTGCGTCACCACCCTCCGCATCCTCCTCCTCCTCAACCCCCGTCTGAAGTCAGCCCTCGGATCCCAAGCCCATCGCTCCAGAGTCCACTCAGATTCATAAGGGCCCTTGGAACCAGGTGACTTCACCTCCGAAGCATTGGCTCCCTGTTCACCATTCAGCTCCAGCCTACCTTTCCCGCCCTGCCTCCCACAGCCGGAACCTCGACCTACGCACAGCGGTTTGCAGCTAAGTTCTTTCAGGATTTGGGCTTCTGCCTGCTCGTTCTCATTCTGGAAGGCCGTCCCTTCCTTCCTTCCTTCCTTTTGCGGCTTCAGGAAGTCGCCCTACTGGTCTTCCCTAAACATTCCTCCAGCATGAAGCTGGCCCAGCCCCTCAGCCGCCATAGTCTTGCAGCCTCCATCTTTCCCCAATGCCCCGGTGAAGCTCTCTGCCCAGTGCTTACTGCAGGGCCATGCAGTGGTTGTATGTGGCCGGCCGTCCTCCTGAATGAAGTGGAAGCTCCTAGAGGTCAGAGCTGGGGCTTTCCATTACCTCCTGCCCCTTCACACAGGGACAACATGTGGGGAGCTTGAAAGGGCACCAATGTACCTTCTCACAGGGGCCCTGGGCGTCCTTTTATCCTTTGGCTTGTGGAAGTCCTTGGCACCTGCCTTCCCCTGTGTGTCGTGTGCATGTGTGTGCCGATTTTCATAACTCAGAGCAATTAAGTTTAGGTATGACCTACACTCATGTGACCTCATCAGTACACCAGTACAACGTGCATCAATGCAATGTTCCAAACAAGATCATTGTAGCACAGGCAAGGACCAGGAATTCACCATGTATTTGGGGGGTACACAACTCAATCTCTAATAGGCTCCATATCTAGATCCCCAAGGATCCAAAAGGGGCCTTGCCCCTAGAAGATAATAAATCAACCCGTGTTTAGTGACCTGTTTGGGGTTGGGATGGGAGAGGCCCATGGGAATGGGCACACAAGAAAGTGGAGAAGCTAGGGGCAGGGCTGAGAATGCACTGTTTCTTTTTCAGTGAATTTGACAGAACCAAAGACATCATCAGAAAGGCCTCGGGGGGGGGGGGGGGTGTTGAGTGGAAAGTACAGTGCCAGGGAAGTGAAGGAGGCCTGGAATTCTCCACCCAGGCCCAGCGATCCAATGCTGGGAAAGCCAGAAGAAAGAAAACTTCTTTCTTTGACTTCTCTTGTAAACGCTTGTTTTTTTTCCCCTTCTCTTTCCTTACTCCTTTGCCATTTGGAGGACACTCGTTAATCTGCAAAGCAAGCCCCCTTTCCAGGCCATTAGTGCCTGGACGATGTGAAATAGCAGCCAGCCTGGGCCATTAGTGCCATGGTCATTTAAAACACCAGCTCGCTCAGGTTATTAGCGAGCCAGGGCAATTTGAGTGAACAACCTGTCCAGGCAATTAATGCCAAGGTAATTTAAAGTGCCACCCCAATCGCTGGCCTGTCAATTAGCAAGGTATCTACCATTTGACAAATCCAGGGAGGTGACTCCTGGGACACATTTGGGGACTGGGCTGAGGGACAGGGGGGTGTCTGCCCACGGATCAGCTCTCACCATCCAGGAGGTTGGGGGCTCCTGAGTCCGTGCAGGTTGCTGAACTACAACACTCTGGGGGGTGTTAACCCGCACATCTTCGACATGTTGGCTTCTGTGCCCCGTTGCTTTCTGTCAAAAATGTGGGGCCACAGAGAGATCCTTCCCTTAGCAATGGAGTGCATATTGTAATGTAGATTTCCCTCACAGACACTCTGGGGCAGGCAGAGCACCATTCAACAGCTTCGGCAGGGCCCCAGAGAATGCCAGCCTATGCCAGCTGCCTGGGTATCACATAGACCAGCCACGCTCTTGGCACGCTGGAGGGGGTTGGGTGCCATCTCCCATTTTCTGCAAAATCCGCTGTCGAAGCACAGATGCGCTCTGTGTTCGGGGTGTTCCTGAGGAGATTAGCGCTGCTGTCTGTCACACACATTCTGATTGAATCTGGGGGAGTTGGAGGAAGGCGCAGGGAGGGCAGCTGGCTTTAGCAGACACCTTCTGCCTGCCTGCCCTGTCTGGCTGCAAGTCAGATTTCCAGGGTGGCTACAGAATGTGGGGTCACACACCATAAAAAGCCATGCAAGATGTGGCTGTCGGTGGAGTGGAAGGCCGGAAACCTTTGTCATTTTTATGAGGTGCTCTGACCTCTTGGGATGTCTGAAACCACTTCGCAGACCCTAGAACATTCCAAAGTTCCGTATTACCGATGCTCAAAATGATTCAACATGTTCAAAGCTCTTTTACCAAAGTACACCCTGCGTCTGTGGTCTTTGTATTAGTGACCATGATTACTCATTCCCATTTAGTAGTGGCGTTTAATCCATTCATTTAAAATCTTTTGTTAAATACATGCTCCCGCAATGTGCTAGGAACTGTGCCGTGGAGCCCAACAGCAAAGGCTTCTGTGCCTCCTGGGATTGGCAATCTTATTGGATTTCTCTGTCAAATCCTTTAAGGGCACTTTTTATAAGTACAGATAAGTTTCATAGATTTCAGGATGAACGTGTCCCCATAAAAATACCAGGATTCAGGAGAGCGTGACAATTTAAGTCAGAGGATTAGGATTGAGAAGGGGCTGGAGGACGATTCTGTCATGGTTTGATGTATGAAGTAAGGCAAATTGGATTTTCCCAGGATCTACTACAAACTCAGACAGAGGTTCTCTTTTCCTTGGTTTGAGCAATTTTGAAATATCTCGTTGTGGGAACTGATTACAAGGATCTACATATAACCTCCTCCCAGAAAGGTGAGTGAAGGGAGACGTCAGACAGGACAAGCTATGACAAAATAATAATTTATAAATTATCAAGGGTTCATGAGAGAGGGGGGCGTGGGGAGGGAGGGAAAAATGAGGAGCTGATGCCAGGGGCTTAGGTGGAGAACAAATGTTTTAAGAATGATGAGGGCAATGAATGTACAAATGTGCTTTACACAATTGATATATGTATGGATTGCAATAAGAGTTGTATAAGCCCTAATAAAATGATTAAAGAAAAAACAAATACATAAATAAAAATATCCTGTTGCAGGGCAGATGCAAGCTGGTATGACTACTCTCAGTATTGGTCCCGAGGAGTTTACCTGTCCTGTATTCCCTGTGTTTTCAGATCTTATCTCTACCATTGTACATGTTCTGGTCTAGTCAGATTTGTAAGGTAGAATTAGTATCATGATAGTCGGGCAGAGGAAGGCGGGGAGCAAGCATTAAAAAACAGAGGAAAGCTGTATGTTTCATTGGTGCTATACTGCACCTGACTGACCCATCTTCTCCCCACGACCCTTCTGTAAGGGGATGTCCGATTGCTTACAGATTGGCTTTGGGCCTCCACTCCACACTTTCCCCCTCATTCACATTATGATATTTTTCTCTGGGTCTTTGATGCCTGATACCTGATCCCATCAACAACTCATGATCACACATGCTGGTGTGCTTCTTCCATGTAGACTTTATTTATTGCTTCTCAGCTAGATGGCCGTTTGTTTGTCTTCAAGCCTTTAAGTCCCCAGACACTATAACTTTTGCTAGCCGGGCACCATCAGCTTTCTTTACCACATGTGCTTATGCACCCACTTTGTCTTCAGCGATCGCAGACACTGGGTTTTATGCGAAATTTGAATCACCCAACTTCTGGTAAGCAGTCAAGCACTTGAACCATGGTGCCACCAGGGCTTCATTAGAAAATGGTTCTATTAGAGAGAGGTTTTGTAAGTGCTTACAGGTATACAGATCCCTTGGACCATTTCATTCTAACTAGTTAGGATTTTTGAAGAGCTCATACAAGTTTTACTTTCTCAACCTCCTCCCTACGTTTTCCTATTTGCTGGAGTCTTCAAGGTTGCCCTTCCTTGAAGAGGCCAGGTACCCTTGTCTAGAAGCCCAGGTCACTTTCTAAGGCTATTTTGCTAGTTACTTCTTCTCAGATTTGGGGGAAACAAGTAGATTCTTTTTTTTTTACTTAAAAAAGATATAGGAATTGATGCATTCCAGTTGTAGCATTGGAGAAGAGTACTGACTGCAGTTAGGGCTGGCAAAGAAGAACGGATCAATGCTGGAGGTAACAGCATCATGCTCTTTAGAGGCAAAGATGGTGGGACTTTGGCTTGCTTACTTTGGATATTACAGCAGGAAAGAGAAAATTTTTAAAAAATTATATCGGTTAAACAGAGAGCTCCAATGAGAAAACCCTTTCATGAAATGAGTTAACACAAAAGCCATGACATTGGTCTTTAATATACCAATGATCATAGTGATGGCATTGGTCCAGGTGACGTCTTCCTGTTACACATAAGGACATTATGAGCCTGAGCCGACTGGTGGCACCTAACAACAAGAATCCCCAAACCACCGAATCTTTCAGAAATTCCTTCCACTCCTTTTCATGTCCAGATGACATTTCTCAGGCTGCCCCTGTAGGCTAGAAATATAATGAAGCTTGTTTTATTATTATTAACAAAGAAAACCAAAGCTAAACTCACTGCTATTGAGTCGATTCTGACGCACAGCAACCCTACCTACATAGTGTTTCTGAAACTAGTTCTTGACCAGAGCAAGATAGCCCCTTATCTCCAAGACCGGTAGGCTTACACTATGGACCTTGGGGTTAGCAGCCCAATGCCCAAACCACAGCGCCACCAGAAGCCCATAGACAGACATTGCAGCTTGTTTATAGAAAAATGTGCATATGAATATTCACTGCAGCATTATTGGTGATAGCCAACAAGTGGAAAGAGCCTACCTGCCCATCATCTAGATAAATATTATTCAACCATAAAAGGGATGAGTATTGATATGTGCTACTGATTCTTCTCTGGCTTGTTGATCAAGACCATTCTAATAGGGATAAGATGCTATCTCAAGGTGGCTTTGATTGGCACCGGATCTCTGGTGGGGCTGAGTGGTTAAAGTCCTTGCTGAAGGGTGGAATTCTGATCCAATCCACCAATAATAAGCACCTGGGAAGAGACACCTAGCAGTCTACTTGGAAAACCTTAGCCTTGGGGTCTCTGTGGGTCACAACTCACTCAACAATGGCTGAATGGAGTCCTTGGGGGTTCTAAGGGCTGGGGGGGGGGGTTGTTAAGCAATGGCCTACCAGGCAAAAAACAAAAATAAAAGGCAGTTTAACCCCACTAGGTAGGGGTTAAATAGAAATTCGCTTGGCTAGAACAATAAAAACAATTTTTAAGGGCGGGGCATGGGGGGTGGGCTGGGGTGATCAAGCTTGGTGAAGAAGGGAAAGGAGAAAGGGTGCGACCTGGGGTCAGAAGGCTTGGCAGTGTCTGCAACAACCCGCCCAAACTTAATTGTAGCCGGTGTTGTTTCGCTCTTGTACAATGAGTCGGAACCGCATCCCCGCACCCAATAGCAACATGAATTGAATTTCAAAAACATTGCACTACGGGAAATCACTCCTAAATAGACACATGCTTCCATTCCTATGCAGATCCAGAATGGGGCGACTTAAGGAGAGCATCCTGGTAGGTGCTTAATTTAGGGTCCAGGGCACCGGGGAGGAGAATGATACAAGGTAGAGGGTTTCTTTTTGTGTTCTGAGCCTCTTCCCCATTTTCCCCTTAAATTAAACTTGGGAGTCTCCACTCCTCAGCTACAAACCACAATCTGCCGTTTTTCATCTTTGTTTTTGGCAGAAGGTTTTCTGGTCTGCCCCTTGCCCCCAACACTGGCAGTAAAGGAGGTCATCCTAGGTAGCCCAAGCCCCCAGGCCTCCTGGAACAGGGGTTCAGACGCCCAGAACCTCCCCTCGCAGTGGGACAGGCCCCTCCCTCCCCCACTGTCAGCATCCTGCCCTCACCGCCTGGCCCCGAACAAACTAGCACAGCAAAATATAATGAAGCTTGTTCCAACTGAATCTTCATGTTTTATTTAGTCTATAACCTGTAAATGTAGTTGTTTACAAATCTCTTTTCTAATTATGACTTGTTTAAAGGCTGGATAACTATTTCTCAAATATATATATATACACACACACACACACACACACACACACACACACACACTATCTCTAGGGCTATGCAATGTCGATTAGAATCCGTCTTCATTCCAACAGTCCAACAGTAAAAGAACCAGGAGCAGCTGAGGTGCTTTACCTGGGGCAAAGGGAGTAAGGAATGGGTGGTGGAAGAAGGTAGTTCTAAATCCCAGCTGTGGTCATGTGATCAGTTGCGGAAATATGGTCCGTAATTGTTTTGAATATTTCCTCTTTGAATGTTTGCATCAAATATTTTTATTTTAAGTTGTGAGACGTAAGTTGTTAATGTGTTCTTTTCAATTGTACAAGTTTTAATTATAGCGTGTTAGGCATATTTGACCTTGTCATAGTCTTTATTAGAGATTTTGTATAGCTTAAGGAGGTGTGTATGCACGCACGCACGCGTGCCAAGTTGACAAGAGGAGCACTATAATAGTTAAGGTTTTGTGTCAGCTTTGATGGGCCACGATGTTCAGTGATTTGACAGCATTTAGTAATTCTCCATATCTTGACCAGACACAAAGTCATTAAAATCAGTCAGAAGAAGATTAGGGTGGGATGCAACATTCTTACTAAAATCCTAGCTTGAATGCAGTCAGTTGAAAGGACATTTACTTAGGGGTGTCTCCTGCTTCCCATATAAGTGGATACTGTGGAAAACTTGTTTGCTTTTTGCTAGGTCTGGATCTTGCATCTGGCTCATTGATTTCTAGTTCTTTCCACTTGAGCCTACAGCCTGCCATATTGTCTGAGGTTATAGGAGTTATTAGTGACCTATCATTTGACCTTGGGTTCATTACCTCTGCAGCTATGATTCTGACCTGTTGACCTTGGGTCCATTCTCCTCTGCAGCCAGTCTGTGTTCCTGCTGATTATCAGCGTCAATAACTACATACGTCAGAAGAAACCTCTAACATAATATCTGATCATATCTGACTCATGGGCTTTGCAACTGTCTCTCTCTAACACACATATATATACAAAGTCACTGTACCAAAAACAAAACAAAAAAGGTGTTGCCATTCAACCATTTCAAGAGGTAACATATGATTAAGCGATGGTGCTGAAGGGAGATGTCTAAGCTGCATGGAAGGCATTATAAAAAACAAGACTCCAGGAATTGATAGCCAGAGAAGCACTAGAAGCACTCACTCACCTACGGCCGGCAATCGATTGGCAGAAATCCATATTTGTAGCTATTCCAAAGAAAGGTGGCTCAAATGAATATGGAAATTATTGAATAATATCATCAATATTGTGTGCAATCAACATTTTTGCAGCAGTACATTGATGGGAAAGTGCCAGGCATTGAAGCTGGACTCAGAAGATGACCTAAAGAAGTGATGTCATTGCTGTCATCAGATGGACCTTGGCTGAAAACCAAATACCAGAAAGATGTTTACATGTGTTATATCAGCTATTCCAAGGCATTTGACTGTGTGGATCATAACAAACTATGGATAGCATTGAGAAGAAAAGGAATTCCAGAACATTTCACTGTGCTCCTGCAGAACCTGTACATGGGTGAAGAGGCCGCCGTTCAAGGAGAACAAGAGAACGCATGGTTTGCGACCAGTAAAGGTGTGCATCAGGGCTGTCTGTTCTTAACTATTCTTATTCCATCTGTATTCTGAACAAATAATCAGAGAATCTTCCTAATATGGTGAGGAATGTGGCATTAGCATTAGAGAAAGGGTTGTTAACAACCTGATATTTGGACAATCTTGTTTGCTGAAAGCGAGGAAGACTTGAAGCCTTTGCTGAGGAAGATCAAGGATTTCAAACTTCAGTTGGAATTACAACTCAGTGTAAAGAAGACAAAAATCTTCATAACTGGACCAGTAGATAAAATCATGATGAAGGGAGAAAAGATGGAAGTGGCCACATGTTTTGTCTTGTTTGGATCCACATCGGTGCTCCTAGGGCCAGCGCGACACATTATACCGGGCAGATCTGCCGCAGGAACTTTCTTTACCGTGGTCAAGAGCAAGGCAGGCACTTTGAGGTGTACGGGGTGCCTGCCCCAAGTCACCTCATATGCCTGTGAAAGTGGGGCATTGACTAAAGAACACTGGGGAAGAATTCAGGAAGTTCAATCCAGTCATACTTAAAATGCTAATCTCATAGTCAGTTAAAGGCTTCTCCCCTCTTTTCTGCTCAGACGTAACTCGCGGCCAGGGATCTGCAATGGGTCTTTGGGCCTTCAGCATAATAACTAAGACAATAGAAGTCCCATTCTACTCTTAGTATCGCCAATAGGGAGGAGAAGAACTATCTCCAGCAAATGATGCAATAAACTCGAGTCTGCTTGATTCAGAAGACAACAACCAAGATTAAAATTTGGCTTGATGTATTTCCAATTGTCAACTTCTTCATGGGTTTATAATGTGTTGATGACTGCAGCAACCTTTAAGATTTTAACCACCCAGGCACCAAAGCCAAATATTACTACAGCACACAATAGAAGTACCCTTTGCAGGGACGAGGCTAATGAAACTTTTGCTTTGCATTCTGAATTTAGAATTAGCATCTGACAATCCCCTTGGAATTATAACTCTTGCATTGTTACACACTAAATAGCTACACTTGTCTTAATAAAATCATAGTAATTGAGGAACATTTTCATTAAGACAGAAGTGTGTTTCATTTTGAAGATAGATGAAAGCACAACCTGGAGATTCCATAGAAACACACTTCCCCATTCAGGTTGCACAGAACCCACATGAATGGAAAATTGCTTTAAGCACACACGCACACACACATCACATGCCATTGCCTCCTCTGGGGTCAGTGTTACTTGAGTCTCTGTGTTGGGGAGCACAACTGCTCCTCAGTTTTTCTCAGGGATGGGCAAAGTGACTTTACACATCTACCTTAGATAGAAGATAACATTTCCCAAATCTACAAAGCTGCCTCAGACCAAGGTGTATCCAAGGTGTATCCGGAATCACGGTGACAGACTGGGCTTCCCAATAGATGGTCTCCCAAGCATATTGCATAGTGGAAAACATCCCACAGGAACACAACAGGCAGATCACAGCCAATAATAGATCTCTCGTGATCCAGAGAAGTCCAACGAAGCATCCAGAACCCAGGTTAAGTAAAGACTCTTCTTCAATGAGAATGTGGAGGAAGAGTCGTGCTCCCAGGATAGTCCCCCAAAGGAGAGGTAGCCATCGGTGCACCCCAGAGCACTAGTACCTGAGTTGGTGCTTGAGCTGCCGGCGCCCCTCTAGACACTCAAAGTCATTGGTGAGATGGAGGCCTGGGACTGCGTGGCTAGTGCAGATGAAGACAGCAAATGATCACCGTATCCCTCTCCCCACAGGGATGCCTCTGGCCCTGAGAAGGGAAGGATGAGTGGGAACCATAGGTTTTATACATTCACCTAGTCCTTCAACTCCAGCCTGTTGTTGTTTGCCATCCACTTGACTTTGGCTCCTTGTGATCTTATTTACAGCAGAATGAACTGCCGTGTGGCCTGGTGCCATCCTCATAGTTGCCACACTGCTGGAGCATACTGTTGTCATGGATACCCCAGTACATGCCATGAAAGGGCTTTCTTGACCTCCTTGGCCCTCTTCTTCAGCAAACAGGATGTCCTCCTCTTACTGATCCCTTCTGATATGTCCAAAGCCTATCTATCACGCTTAGTAGGATTTTCATTGGCTAATTTTCAGTAGATTTCCAGGCTCTCCTTTCTAGTCTATCTTAGTCTGCAAGTGCCACTAAAATGTTTGACCATGGTTGACTCTTCTGGTACTGGAAGTCCTGGTAGCATAACTTCCAGAATCACAGCAATGCACAGGCCACCACACTATGAAAGAAAGCTGGGTGGCAGGCGCATCAGCATCTCTATAGAAATTAAACATACTCTTCCTGAAACCATGCTTTCTTGAGCCATAGAAGCCAGCAGAGTATTTGGCAGCATTGATTGAACATCCTCAAACTTCGGCCCGTGGGCCACATGCGGCCCGCCGAGGACATTAATCCTGCCCGCCGGGTGTTTTTGCCCCATTTGTTTTTTTTACTTCAAAATAAGATATGTGCAGTGTGCATAAGAATTTGTTCATAGTTTGTTTTTTTTAAACTATAGTGCGGCCCTCCAAAGGGTCTGAGGGACAGTGAACTGGCCCCCTGTTTAAAAAGTTAGAGGACCCCTGAGTTAGATGTTCAATCCAGCAGCAAGCTATCAAGGAAACTTTAAAATAAAAAAAGTATAGCTAGCTGGGTTTCGGTTTTTACATGCACTGGTTTATTCCCAACAAATTCTGTTTAAACATGTCTCTGCAAACCATAGATGGTGTGGCAGTTACGTAATCTACTGTCAACTTGAGGAACGGGTGGAGTCTAGCCTGTCAATCAGGTCACAGCCAATAAAACCTCTGTGTGGGCATGACCTTCTCCTGAAGATTCTGGGAACTCCTGTCTTCCTCCCTGAAGGTGGGATACACACTCCCCCTGTAGTACATTCCTGTTGACAAGCCATATGGAGCTAACCTGATGGAGCCAGAGCCCTGGAGCTGGAGGAGCTACTTGGAGACACACACCAGCACTGAGATGCTTACACCTCTACTGAATCCACAAGACTTCCCCAACACTGGCCTGTGATTTTCCTGCATTAGGCATCATTGCATGTTTTATGTGAGTTTGAAGAGGGATTTACAGACTGGTATTGGACATACTGGCTAATATGGGAGTTATGGGCTTGATCTGGACTGGGATGGGATGTTTTCTCAATATACTATTGCTCTTTTATATAAATTTCTTTCTTATACACATATGAGTCTCCCTGGATTTGTTTTCCTACTCAACCTGGACTAACACAGATGGCAACAGACAAGTTCTCCCAGTAATGCACTTGTCTTAGTCTCCTTAGGTTGCCTTCACACACACACACACACACACACACACACACACACACACACACACACACACACATCTATTCAAAACACTGGCTTCCAAGGGGATCTATCTGCTGGGCCAGCTGAATTCAAGGCAGAGAGATCAGATCAGAAGTCCGAGTTAACCTTTTGGGGGAAACTCAAAAAGGAAAGTTTTAATAGATTTTTTTTAAAGGATACAGGACAAGAATAGGTGTTCTTAGGAAGAATTTTCAAAATACTAAAAACTGTATTGGAGAGAAAAAAAGCCAGGTAATTGTCACTGAAGATGTTTCCCCTCATCATGACAATGCACCCGCTCAATCTTCAAGGGTAGGAATGTATGTCCTACACGAATTTCATTGGGACACCTACTCCATCCACCCTACGGCAATGATTTTTGCCCTTATGTGTGTTTCCAAAACTCAAAGAACATTTATTTTTTATTAAAAGATCATTTTATTGGGGGCTCTTAAAGCTCTTCTAACAATCCTTATATCAATTTTATTAAGTGTATTTGTACATATGTTGCCATCATTCTTTTCTAGACATTTACTTTCTATTGGGCCCTTGATATCAGCTCCTCTTCCCCCCCCCCACCCACTCATCCTGGTGACTCCTTGATAAGTTATAAGTGATTATTATTTCCATATCTTACACTGACTGCTGCCTCCCTTCCTCCCTGGTTTCTGCTGTTCGTCCCCTTGGAGGGCTGTGTGTAGTCATGTGTCGATAAATGGAACATGATTTGAGGCCTTGAGAATGCCCAAACTGCCATTGTGAAGTGGTGTCAATCAGAGTGCAAAATCTGCGTGGGTGGGTGGGGGGATCAACAAGATGGAAAAAAAATCACTTTAAAAAATGTGTAGCCCTAGCTAGATGAGGGAGATGTTGAAAAACAAATAGTTTCATATTTTGATCATTTTATTTAATAAAAATTTATATGATTTTATAGCAATAGAAAGAGCTTCCAAAAGTTCATGGGACTTTTCCATTATCTTTTAATCCAATTTTCCCCCAGGCATTTTTTGAACATATCTTGTCTTACCTTCATATGTTATATTTCCTGCCCTTCTGAAATTCAAAATCTAATGTCCCTTTTCTGTTTTTATTATTTATGTAGCATCGTGGTAGGTCCTGAAGGGGCAGATGAGTAAATCAACTAGACCCCTTTTCATGGTGTGATAGAGATATTTGTATTTCAATTATAACACTAAGTTCATTATGGTGGTCTCTGGTAAAAGAATCTCAGTTGCTTCAGCCCACATTTGTCGTTTGGGAAAATTAGAGGTGACTCTTCTTGGTTAGCGAAGTGGGTTACATGTTAGGTTCCTAACCCTAGAACTTCATCCTTTGTCCTGGTGAACTGATCCCCTTTCTCCAGGGAGGGGTGTGACCAGGCAAGACAACTTTCTTCAATTAAGGGTAATTCCTGGAGAGGTCACGGCTGTGAGTTGTCTGCACGCAATACTTTAGACATTTGGGGAGACTCTGGATCTGTCAGCCAAGAGGTGGGATCTTGACAGTGCACCTCAGCGATGCCCCACGATGGTCAAACTCTTGCCTGGATAATTCAAGATGTCTACAGCTCAGTATAAGAGATAAGACAAGAACCTAATCACCAGTAAGTGCCTAAGTACCTACCGAATGTACACGTCTCAGAAGATGCACAAGGCACAATGCTACACACAGAGAAAGTGTTTATCTGGGGTCATTCACTGAAGGCTCGAGAGAGATTCACCCGAAGCACAAAAGAAGCATGAAAAGTACTGTCTCATGTGTGCGATGGCCAGGGAGTGCTGAGCATTTTCAGAGGAAGGGGAGCCCAGGAAGAGCCAGAAATGTTAGGGCCAGTTTTGTGGCAGTGTGTCCGTGGGCCAACACATCAGATCTTGCATCATACTCATTACTAATTATGATCTGGGATCCATCAGGATGAACCTATAAGCTCCCGAATGTAAGTATTTATTTTACTCGGCCATGCAGACCATTCTAATGTACTCCCCAAATTTGGGAAACCTTAGTATACAGCTTCAAGGCACCTCAACCTTCCCTATTCTTTAAAACTCCATCTAGGACTAGCTCCTTCATCTGCGGGGCCCTGGTAACAACAAAGATCCTGTTCTCAGACACGTGGAGCAGCAGATGCTGTGCCTCCAGGGAGTCTTGACAAAATGGAAGGGCAAGGATACTGCAGAGTCAAGATTGCCAAGTCTGTTCCATTGGAAGTTGGCTTTAGAGCCACACAGACCTGAGATATTCGCCAATTTTCCAGTAGATTGTACGGGGCAAGTTCCAGAACCCAAGTAGGGATACACTTTAGAAAAGAGAAGAAAATTCTTTTCTTTTATTACCAAAACTGCTTTGCTTCACCTTCAACAAGCTGAGTCTCTTTCCCATAAGCCATAGATGTCAAAACAAACAAACATGCTCACTGTCATCAAGTTCATGCCATCTCATAGAAGTCCTACATAGGATATTTTTGCATCAATGTTCCTTAGAGATATCATGCTGTGATCTCTATTTGTGTGGGATCCTGGCCTGTTTCGGGTATCAGGGTGATGCTAGCTTCATAGAATGTGCTTGGCAGTTTACTGTCCTTTTCTGTGCGCTGGGAGATTGTGTAGAAGTGATGTCAGCTTTTCCCTGAATGCTTGGTAGAATTCTCCTGTGAAGCCATTTGCCCTGGGACTTTTTTAGTTAGCAAGTCCTTGGTAACTTTATCAATAATATTTCTTCCTTTGCTATGGATCTGTTCAGGTCCTTGACATCTATCTGCTAAAATCTCCGGAGGGTTTGTTTTCCCATGAATTTGTCCATGTCTTCCAAAGTGTTGTATTCATGGGTAATTAGTCTTTTAATTTCATTAGGGTCTGGTGTAATTCCCCCTGTTTCATTCCTCATCCTGGATATTGATGTCTGCTCCTTCTGTCTTTCGTTAAGTTTGCCAATGGTTTCATCCATCCTGTTAATCCTTTCAAACAAAGAGCTTTGTCTTTGCTGTGTTTATTTTTTGCGTTATTTTCTTGTTTTCCTACTCATTTATCTCTGGCTTGATATTTTCTTTTAATCATTTTATTGGGGGGTTGTACAACTCTTGTCACATTCCATACATACATCCATTGTGTCAAGCACATTTGTATATTTGTTGCCATCATCATTCTCAAAACATTTACTTTCTATTTGAGCCCTTAATATCAGCTGCTCATTTCCCCCCTCCCTTCCCTCAACCCCTCCCTCATGAACCCATCATAATTCATAAATTATTATTACTTTGTTATATCGTACACTGTCCAACATCTCCCTTCACGCACTTTTCTGTTGTCCATCCCCCAGGGAGGAGGTTAAAGGTAGATCCTTGTAATTGGTTCCCACTTTCTGCCCCACCTTCCCTCTACCCTCAAAGTATTGCCACTCTCACCACTGGTCCTGAGGGGTTCATCTTTCCTGGATTCCCTGTGTTTCCATTTGTTATCTGTACCAATGTACATCCTCTGGTCTAGCTAGATTTGTAAGGTAGAATTGGTCTGCCCTGATTTTTATCTTTTGCTATTAGTAGGATTATTCTGCTGACTCTATTCCAACTGTTGAAGGTTTTATGAAAGAATATCAACCATAAATCGCTTTCTGTATGTGTGCATTGATCGCTTCTTTGATTGTTTTGTTTGATTGTCTCTTCTGTTTGTTGAAATCTGCTTGACTGTCTTTGAGATTGCTGATATGATTTTCTGCTTCTTATAGCCTGTTGGGGAGGTCTCACCTTTTACTTTGATTCTGTTCTCTTATCCTTCAACTCATGTATTTCCCTTCAGTATGTGGACTCTATCATCTCTATTATTCCATCCTTTTTCTGTATTGATTCCCTCATATCCTCTATAACTCTATGCAGCATTGAAGATTTCTATCTGTGGTGGCTTGTTCGATGTATGTTGTTCTATGTATGTTGTTAGGTACAGATTGCCCTGAGACATTGGATTTGTTTCTCTTGCTTGTAGAGCTTTCTGATGTAGGAGGTTGTTTGTGCGCCATTTTGGTGGAGCTTGGTACGATTTTCCCAGTCATCCCTGTGGCTGTAAATCTTTATGGAAACAGACATTTTGATGGAAGCATCTTTCTCCCACAGTATGGCTGGTGGGTTTGAACCCAGATCCACACACTTAGCTCTCTATTGTTTACTTGCACAATATATCTCTCAGAGGGAGATGTATTTCTGTTTCTTCGTGGCCTCACCTGTAATTATTCACACATGGGAATGTGTATGTTTTTTAAAGCTGAATTTCATGGCCCAGAAATCGTTTCTGGAACCCAAGCAAGGGCTTAGTGTTCAATTATTCTGTAACATCCACCATGAACCCACTTATAGCTACCCACAGGTGTGTGGTTCACACTAGATTCATCTCCTTCTGCTTCCTCAGGGGCCCAATACCTGTCAGCTCACCACTGCCACCTCGGCCAACCCAGGTAACTGCACCTGGGAACATCAGCATGTCATAAAGATGCTGGGATTTATGCCAAAGAAAAGCAGGGATGATCCGCTCCCTATCTGTATACTAGAACCTGTCCTTTGGGCCAGGAATCCTCTGCTGTCTCCAGAGTCTCCTGGGAACAGCATAAACCCTTGCTCTGAATCAGAGGACATTCAAATACATGGTTTTAGCATTTTCTATCCCTCAGTCATGGAAGTTCAAACCTCGTTGGTGGGGCGAGGACACAGGATCGTTTTTCTGTCTACCATCTTGTTGTTGCTAGAATCCAGTAGAGTCTCACTGACAGAGAGCCACGTGTGGCGTATAATTGCTTCCCAGGGTTTTCAAGGTTGTGATCTGAGACGCCCATGGGTGGGTTTGACCACCAAACATTTTTGTTACCACCCACGAATTCCTCATCCACTAAAATGCACTTCCAGGAGCATTTCCCTTGATGCATTTAACTCTTCCACCATCAACATTTTTCTTTCTGCTCCCTAGGGCAACCATGTCTCAAACCATCTTTATATATGTTCATCACTAATCAACATGCATGTTGTTATGCTAAGATCAGTGTGAGTGGGGTGTTAGGGTGAGTTAGGTGCTTGTCTCTCCCCACTTCCACCACTGCCCATTGGGTGCTCCTGGGGAGGTAACCTACATGGCTTTGTGGGCTCCCTTCCCCCATCATCTCATAAATGATCCTGTGTCCTGGCCCCACAACTAGGTTATAACTACCAAGTCTGAGAGGTAGAAAATGATAAAGCCATGTACAGCCTCTCTGATTCAGAGCAAGGGTAAGTGTTGTTCTCAGGAGACTCTGGGCACAGCAGAGGAGACCTGGTCCAACGGGACAGGGTTTAGCATACAGATAGGGAACAGATCATCTTCCCTTTTCTTTGGCATAAATCCCAGCATCTTTCTGGCATGCTGATATCCACACAGGGGGGTTGGGGGTGACAGGGGTTGTAGCACTTCAGGCCTCTACACAACCCCAACCCTCACTTCTCCACCTTCCCATTCTGCCAGCCCTAGAAACAATTCGGGCAGTAGACAGTTCTAGGGTCAGTGGGTAGGTGGTGCCCTGCTTCCTGGACCCAGTTGAGGATAGGGAGATGGGAGAGGGGCCTCTTTGGACAGAAACACTTAGGAACCTCATTCCAGGCCCTGTGGCCCTAGCTCCCACTGCCTGCTGGGGCCCAGTTGCTGCGACTCTTGCATGTCACCTGTCCCACCCTTGCTGCGTCTTGGCTGGGCAATGCCAGCTGCTGTCCCAGGAGCCTGGATCCATCTCCCAAACATCACTCTCCAATTCTCCCCCACCCCTCACCTTGGCTTCTCATTAATGTTCAAAAACAGCTTTTTTACTAATGTAATCAGTGTGAGATATCAGGTAAAGACAAAGTTGCTAAGTGAGAGTAGGTGTGTTTCACTAGAACTGCTTTTTTCATCTTGGAAGAGCTGACAAGCCCATTGAGTCTCTTTCCCATAGGCCATGCAGGATAGCCTCATGGAAAGATGGACTCAGGGATCCAGTTCCAGTGAATCAGGAAACAGCACAAGCGTTGAAAGAACCGATTCGCTGTTCTCTAGTTTCTTGATAATGAATAATAAGATTCCAGGGACTATTTTTGTTGCAAGCTCGAAGCATCAGTTGTCATGGCAATTGGGAAACTTCTCCCAAACCTACAGTCGAGGAGGTTGCAGGTGAGTGCGAAGGTGAAGGTCATAGAAAAAGGTCTGGTTTCACTTTCTAAGGGGCACCTTGGGGAGCCCCATTCCCACATCCATTACAGAAGTCAGGGTTAGCCTGGATGAAGAAGCGTTTCTAAGGTCATGGGGGACTTTATGACCAAGCGAAGTCTATGGCATGGTGATAATAATCCTCCGCATATAAACCAGCATTAACCAAGTACTTCCTTTGGAAAATGCACAATCCTAAATGTGGATTAAACTAGATGACTTTTGCCTAATTATGCTTCCCACAATATCATACTCATCACCTGTTCCCCCCTTAAAGGAAAGCGTTTCCTCTTGGATCCTTGAGATTAAGATGAGTACCTGGTACGCAGGCATTATTGTTGGCTATCATTGATTTGGCCCCCAGCCCCTGCGGCCTTCACGGAAAATAGAACAAAGGAGGGGCAGGTCCTCCCCCAAGTCCCCTGACAGATTTCAGATCAGATGCTGTGACTCATAGGGGTTTCCGTGTCTGCTTTTGGAAGTTAGACCACTAGGACTCACCTCCTATTTCTTCTGAGACCCAGAGTGCTTTGGCAAGCTGCTCCCTACCCCAGCAACACATACGCTTCCCGTGACTGAGGGGCCGTGGCTGTGCACTGGCCAGGAATTGAACCGGGGTCTCCTGCAAGTAGGCTGAGCATTCCACCACTGAACCAGCACCATCCCCGTGGAGAGGACCTAGCACAGAGACCCTCAAGCAATACTTATTGACTGAAATCCATTGTATTTACCGGTATGTGGTAGGTGCATGAGCCACGTCATATAGATCATCTGCGTAGTCTAGTTCTTTGGGAAGCTCAGTGACTTGAACCCCCAGCAGCTTGAGACCCTATGTCAGGTTTAAGCATTCACGGAACCACTCTACCAGTTCTTTGGAGACTAAAGGTGGGTGGAAGGATGAATTGTGTGGGTTAGGCTGTAGAAAAGCAGGAGTAGGGACTAGGAGAGTGACCCAAGGAAAATGACAAGATGGCTTCAGGTGGGAAAGGCCAGCAGACATAGGCATCACTGTCGGTGAAGAGTTGTTCAAAAGACAGCCATTCACGAAGCATTCAGCTGCTAAACCTTAGAAGAGAGAGGTGAGTGTGCAGTGCCTAGGACTGAGAGAGTGGGGGGGGGATGGGAAGGTAGTGGACAGAGGCATTTCATTGACTATTTGTTTGAAAGAGCAACAGACAGAACTCCCAGCAGAACTCCTACTGGAAACTACTATAGATAGTTGATTGTCTGGTGTTCAAGTTCATGCAGCTAATAAAGGAAAGAGGATTAAAACCTGCATCCAGGAATTCCCAGCAGGGGGAAGACAGCATTATTGTGATCACCTTCTCAAGACAACATTACATTTCCTGGTCACACTACACCTGATGTTGCTCCCCACCCCACCCAGCCCCCTTAGACAGTACCTATAACTAGAGTTTCAAATGGTAAATAGGCCAGTTGGTGACTCAAAAGTGCAAGCCCGTTCCCTCCTTTCATAAGGAGACAACTTCTTGCCTGCACACAGCGTAGACACCCTCTCCTACTGCAAACTCCTTGAGGGCAGAAATGGGTGGTGCCCATTTCTGTAGTCTCCACAGCCGGGGTAGTTCCTCCCGGGCATGGGAAGTGCTCAACAAAGCACGCAGTTCATTAACTGGAATTAGTCCCAGAAGCCAGCTTTGCAAAAGCCACGTCTGGAGAACGGCGGCAGGCCCCATCTCCTCCCTCCCTGCATTCTGGACATGAGCAGCCTGAGAGAACATTTCAGGGACTGTAGGGTAGCCCCCCAATGAAGGCTCTCAGGCCCTCTCGCGCTAGCCCGAGTGGAACACCGACACAAAGAATAAGCTCTACGTCTTACATTCCATGTCCTTCCTAACCCTGGACGGAAGATCTTGTAACCACTGCCTCAGAATAAAGGTGTAGTAATCACATGTTGGGATTAGATCTGAAAGGTCCAAGTTTAAAACCAACAGCTGCTTATAGGGAGAAAGAGGGGGCTTCTACTCCCATGTATCAGTTACATAATCTCCTGTCAACTTGCAAAGTGGTAGAGCCTAACCTGTCAATCAGGTCATAGCGAATGAGTCTTTGGTGTGGGCATGGCTTCTCCTGAGGATTCTGGGAACTCCTATCTTCTTCCCTGGAGGTGGGACAAATTCTCTCTCTCTGCTTCCTCTCCCTGTGAGACATTCCTGCTTACAAGCCACATGGAGCCACACTGATAGCATCCAGAGCCTGGGAGCTGGAGGGACCATGTGGAGACCCATGCCAGTGCTAAGATGCTTTCACCGCCACTGGATCCATAAGACTTACTACCCACTGGCCTTGATCTTCCTGCATTTGGTGTCATTGTGTGTATTGCATGAGTGTGAAGAGGAATTTACAGAGTGGTATGGGATTTACAGTCTGATATATGGGCTAATATCAGACTTATGAATTGGATCTGGACTGGGCAGGGATATTTTCTTAATATACAATTACTCTTTCATACAAAGATCTTTCTTTTTATTTTTAAATGTTTTATTAGGGGCTCATACAACTCATCACAATCCATACATACATCAATTGTGTAAAGCACATTTGTACATTCATTGCCCTCATCATTTTCAAAGCACTTGCTCTCCACTTAAGCCCTTGGCATAAGGTCATCTTTTTCCCCCTCCCTCCCCGCTCCCCTCTCCCTCATGAGCCCTTGATAATTTATAAATTATTATTTTGTCATATATTGCCCTGTCTGACGTCTCCCTTCACCCTCTTTTCTGTTTTCCATCCCCCAGAGAGGAGGTCACATGTAGATCCTTGTACTCAGTTCCCCCTTTCCAACCCACTCACCCTCTACCCTCCCAGTATCACCACTCACACCCCTGGTCCTGAAGGTATCATCCACCCTGGATTTCCTCTGCCTCTAGCTCCTATATGCACCAGTGTACATCCTCTGATCTAGCCAGCCTTGCAAGTTAGAATTCAGATCATGATAGTGGCGGGGGGAGGAAGCGTTTAGGAACTAGAGGAAAGCTGTACTCTTCATCAGTGCTACATCACACCATGACTGACTCATCTCCTCCCCTTGACCCCTCTGCAAGGGAATCTCCAGTAACCGACAAATGGGCTTTGGGTCTCCACTCTGCACTTCCCCCTTCATTCACTATGGTACGATTTTTTTGTTCTGATGATGTCTTATACCTGATCTCTTCGACACCTCATGATCACACAGGCTGGTGTGCTTCTTCCATGTGGGCTTTGTTGCTTCTGAGCTAGATGGCCATTTGTTTACCTTCAAGCCTTTAAGACCCCAGAGGCTATACCTTTTGATAGCCAGGCACCATCAGCTTCCTTCGCCACATTTGCTTATGCACCCATTTGTCCTCAGCGACTGTATCATGGAGGTGTATACCCAATGATATGATTTTTTGTACTTATACACATATGAGTGCCTATGACTTTGTTTCTCTAGTAAACCTGGACTAACTATCTAGTAAATGGTTACAGTCTCGAAACTCATGGGGCAGTTCTACCCTAAATTATAGGGTCAACTATAAGCTGACATCAAGTCGATGTAAACTTCTCTCTCCTTTTCTCGTTTCCTGGGAGAGGTGCAGTAGAGTGATGTAAGCTCTTCATTTGGAGCCATAAGGTCTCAGTGTGGCTTTGCTACTTCCTCGTGTTGTGTCTTGGGTGCAGTTCTTCGGTTTCTTCGAGCCTCATTTTCTTTACCCATTGACTGAAACTCTCTGGGAAAGGTAAGGAGTTCCTCACTGGACAGCTAACAGACAGGTCAGCAGTTTGAACTCACCAGCTACTCCCCAAGAGGAAGATGGCGTTTTTGACCTTGTAAAGACGCACAGCTTCAGAAACTTACAGGGACAGTTCTGCTCTGCTGTTTAGGGTCATGATCAGTCAGACTCTACCTGATGGCAGTGGGTACACTTATGTGACCTACTGAGCTATCGTGATGCCAAATAAGAGGGCCGCTGTGAAGCTTTGCCGATATGATCCCCATGTAGATGCTGGTTATTATCATTACTTCCTGTCATTATTGGAGGAGCCCTGAGGGTGTAGTGCATTATACACCTAGCTGCTAACCACAAGGTCAGTGGTTCAAACCCACTAGTGGCTCTGTGAGAGAAAGATGAGGCTGTCTAATCCTGTAGAAATCTGAAGCCTTGGTAACCTAACAGCGGCAGTCTACTCTGTCCTGTAGGGTCGCTATGGGTCGTAATCCACTTCATGGCCCTGGTGGCAGTAAGTGGCTGTTGTTTCCGTCCTTATGTATTCTTCCATGAACTTTTCTCAAGGAGCATGCTGAAAAATATACAGAAACCAGGCAGGAAGTCGAACTAGGGAAGATGCTCAGGGTGTCAGACAATGACTGAGTTTAGAAGGCCGAGCTGCAGTGAGACACCCTCAGGGAGCTGATTGAGCTCTTTACATGTGCCTACAGAACATGTCTCTAACCATTTATTATACTCAAAAACCCCGTTCATCCATACATCTCAACATATTGATTCTATGGACTTCAGACTAGCTCCTGTGAGGTGAGAGGACAGGAGAAAGAGAGGGGACGAGGGAAGGACGAGGGAGAAGAAGGGCAGCTGGTGGGCCTGTGGAGGAGGACAGGGGAGGAGGGAGAGGAGAGTGAGGCCGGGCTTCCCGTCAAAGTAGAGAGAAAGGTCCCTGGGCCCCTTGGAAAGCTGACTGAATGGGAGTTGCACACAGACGTGTGGGGGGCTTATAAACAAAATGGGGTATGCAGAACCAAGAAGCCTCAGGACCCCAGCGAAATGCCTGCAGGTCCTGCTTTGTCTGAGATGCTCAGGAATGGGCTTGGAGTAGCTATATCTGTAGCTAGAGGAAATTGTCCTACTTCTGCAGACAACGTGGTCCTCTCTCTCCTTCACTGACATCAAGGGTACCGGAAGTTGCTAAGCATTTACGCGATCACCCCAGTGACTGTGGCACTCGTTTCTGACCCATGGTGAGCCTTGGGTGTGTCCGAGGAGAACTGTGCTCGTCCACTGTTGATTTCCCAGAGCCGGTTCGATTGCCAGGCCTGTCCTCCAACTTGCTCCTCGGTACACGCCACCTCCACTTTTGGGTTAGCAGGTGAGCTCATGAACTTGTGCCTCCACCCACCCCTGCAGGGACCGTGCAGGGTGCTGTGAGTCCTCACAAAATGTAACTGAACGAGTGAATGAGTGATTCAGGTACAGCTTACTGCCTCGTCCTGCCCACTCTCCATTCCTGACACGCTCCATCCTGGCCTTCCTTGCACTGTCCCGGCTTTTCACGTGGTCAACTCTCTAAAATGCGAGGTGATTCACACACCATCAAAGTACCCAAAGTGCACAACTCCGTGAGTTTCTTGTTTTTCTCACACAGTTGTGCCAACGTGACCACCATCCAATTCCAGAACGTTTTCAAGTAGAAACCTGTATCCATTCACAAGCTCTCTCCATTCCCTCACCCGCCCCACCCCCAACAGCCATGACTTTCCTTTATGGCTCTACAGAGTCACCTAATTTGGACAGTTGATACAAATGGAAAGTACAGTATTTATCCTTTGGTGCCTGGCTTTTTTTTTTTTTCAAGCATAGTCGTTTCAAGGCTCCTCCATGCTGTCAAATGTATCAGTATTTCCTCCCTTTTATAGTTGAACAATATTCGGTTGCATGAAGAGACCACATTTTGCTTATCAGATGGACATTTGTATTATTTGGGCTTTATGGTTATTGTGAAGAGTGTTGTTATAAACATGTATGTACAAGTTTTTGTGTGCACATGTTTTCAGCTCTCTTGGGCAGATGCCCTGAGGTAGAATGCTGACCCACTGTTCCTTGAGCTAATTTGGACTCAATGAACTTTATGCCATGTTTCTGAGGATGTACAGGTGTTACGGGAGCAGACAGCCCCATCTTTCCCCCATGTGGTGGCTGGTGGACTTGAATGGATCCTGTGATGACCTGTTCAATGTCTACCCACCCTAGCACCACTGAGGGTCTTTTGGTTTGAATCGGAAGCTGACTGAAAGCTGGGCACATTCTGACCTAACTGAACAATGGGATTCCCTTCTGTAAGCAGTTCTGGTTAGGAACAACACAACCAGGTATTGAGCCAATGCCTATCCGTCGATTTGGATGCTGAAGTACGTTGGGGGAAGGATTGAACTGGCAATCTTTAGGTTAGCAGTCAAGAACGTGACCATCAGCCAGGGGCTCTGGGAACAACATAGACTGGGCTGGCCATTTCATTCCCTACCACTTACCTCCCATCCCTCCAGCAGATCTCCAAAGAATGACCCTCAGGATCCGAATCACTCCTGGGTAGCACATGTCAGTACACACCCAGGGACTGACATGACTCTGTAACTTAAAGTTGGGGGTGCTTGCTTGTTCAGTGCAGAGAGGTGCTCTGGACTCTTTGCTCATCAAGGCCATAAAGGAAGAAAGCAGGGTTGGGCTTGATGGGGTGTGCTGACCATCAGAACACTTTGTGGCTGTCAGCAAGTCCAAGCGTTGTGCTGGGGAACGATAATGCCCACTGCCCAGTTAAAAGGTTCCAATCAATGAGAAGACACTTGTCTATACAATGCAAAACCTTTCACGGTGCCTGACAGAGGCAGGAGTGCAAAGCCATAAAGAAAAGAACAAAATTTTGCTTGCCAGTTCCTTGAAAGGTCCCTTTTAAGCACCGAGATTCCTAGAGCGAGTGGGTGGGGAGCTCAGATGTCATCAAATAGGTTATCAATGTTTCAAAGATTGCAGAATCATAAAAGTTAAATATGGAGAGGAGCTATTAAGTCTTCAGACCCCTTAGCTTCCAATATCTATCCCTTCCTCCTTTTTGTCAAGGCATTGAGGTAGGTTGTCAGGGCTCGTTGCAAACCTTGCCGGGGTCTAGGCTCACTGCAGGTGAGATTTGTGAGAGAGTTTTCCTGCGTGCTTTTCTAAATCAGGAAGAGGTGAGGTGGAGATGAGGCAGTTCTGCTGTGAAGTTCAACAGCAGGGAGTGCCTACTGTTGGGTGAAGCAGCTAGCTTCAAAGATATTGTTACAGAGATGGGTAGCACAGAGGAGTGTCTGGTTTATTGGGAGCTGGTCGTACCCTTAGTCCCTGGGTTATACAAATCGGGAAGCCCTGGATTACTAACTCTAAGGTTGGCTCTTCAAACCCATCCAGGGGCACCTGGGCAGAAAGACTTGGTGATCTATTCTGGGGAAAAAAATCAGTCACTGAGAAGCCAAGGAACACTATTCTATTCTGAGCTTTAGGTCACATCCTTGGACTTCCTCCGAGTTGGTCACTTCCTGTGTTTTACAACTCGAGATGTGGGTGGAGGTCTCTTTAGTCGGTTCATGACTCCTGGAAACTTACCACTAGTCAGTATTTCCTTTGGTTAAGATCTGATTCCCTATTAAAATACAAATCTTCCTGAGTCAAAGGATGCATGAAATCTGATCTATACAATCCAGATATGGGAATCTGGATGTAGATTGAAGCATCAGCTCCTTGCCATACAACAGCCTCAGAGTACAAGTGTTGGTGGGCCTGGGATGGGAGTCACATGAACACACGTGAGGAAGCACATTCTATAGGTGGGCCTTGTTGGGAAGTGTCAACACCGAAGCGAACTGTCTCCATCCACCTGCAGCCCCATACAGAATCTGGCCAGGTCTGAGTTCGGTTCTCAATCCATAAACCTCATACTCCCTGCTGCCACTGGGCCCAAAATGCACCTGGAGGCCAATGAGCCTCAAGGCTGACCATCGGAGCATCCTTGTTTTCTGATCTACATGCTCTCCACCTGGGGCCGAGTGCCGTGGGCATGCGAAGACAATTCGGCACCACATCCCATTCGGAAGCTGAGGGAACTTACAGTGTACTCTACATGTCTGATGGCACACTAGGCATCAGGAATCTGCAGGAAGGGGACCTGACTCTATTCAAATGTGCGGCAGACAGAATCGTGACCATCAGCAAAGCCCATCCTAACCCCCAGAACTTGTGCACAGCCAAGGTCATTGCTCAAAAGGAGCCTGCGTTTGTAGGGAAACCCCTCAACCTCTCACCCCTGCCTTTTAGTACTCCGACACTCTCTGTAGACTCCCTTGCAAATGCCCCAACTCTGGATAAATCCCAGACTCTGCAGTTGCCATTTTTAAAATTAGCCATCTTGGAGTTGCATGTAAGAGCAATCTTCTTATGCAAACCTAAAAAAAACCCCAAAACCAAAAAAAGGTAAAAATTCCTTATAAGCATGGAGGCCTACCTTAGAAGACAGGAATACAGGTGCGGTTCTACACCAGAGGCTGGGGAACTTTGAAAGAAATTCTGGGCATCTTCCTTACATCCTCATCATCTTTCCTAGGTGTGCTTCTGTTTTGCTCCTGTGTGGCAAACAAACAATAAAACAACAATGTAGTGTACATTTGTGTCTTCCTGAAAAGATATGGGTGCCATCATACCAACAACCTGAGAGGGGAGTTCTTAGACAGAGTTTTCAATTCCTGGGGGGCGTGATTCCGATCCCTCTAGGTTGGATCATATTCTTGCCCTGAGACCAGCCAACGGTGACCTGTAACAGTGTGACTATTGGCATGAACATCACGGCCCCTTAAAAAACGTACAAACATACATGAGTGGAAGATGTAGGGGGAAATGGTGGTTCCAGAAAAATTGGACAACCAAGCCATAGCAGGATTGTTCAGCGTAATTCAGAACATTTCCCCACGTACAAGAAGCAGTGCCATTAGCGTCTCCCCCTCCCCACCCCCGTGGTCACTGGGTCCTCATGACAACATTCCACTCCTTTTATTGTGGCCAGTCATTCCTGTCACCTGTGCAGATGTCCAACCTGTTCCACCACCTTCCACCATCTCCTGTTTCACAGATGGGATGCAGATCCCGGGGGATGGTCTTCTCCAGCTCTCATTCCCCGTCAGCGAGAAACCAATCAACAGCAAAAGCTTTCCTTTCCATATCCTTTCTCCGGCCCCTGCCGAGTCTGTCATCCCACCCCTCTGAGCTACAGCTTCGCCTGCTATTCCTGAAAGCTTCCCCACCCCCAACGAGCAACTATTTCCATAGCCAACCCCATCCTGCGTATCTCTCAGTGGTCTTAAGTCTTTTTACTACTGCATCCCTGACCACCAGGCTCCTGACTTCAGAACTTCTAACAAGAGCCACGGTTCGTCCTCAGCACACTCAGTCTGGCTTCTGTCTGCCCAACCGTGCCAGCTCCACCTCAGGGCAAGCCCTCAGACTAAGATCACCCATGACATCCCAAAGACCAAACCCCACAGACGGCGTCCACTCTCCATCGTCATGCGTCTCTTAGCCATCGTGGCCCTGGGCTGCTAGGTCTCAAATAATCTCCCTTCTCGCTGTCCCCATGGCCACGTCAGGCCTTCTCCAAGTCTCCCCTGGACGGTTGTCACAGTGCTTTTTATAGTCTCCCTGCCCTGAGTTTGACCCCCCTTGTCTGAATGCTATCAGAGTTATTTTCCTAAAAGCAACTCTGACCCAGCTACTTCCCCCTTCAGAACTTTTAAGGGATTCAATATCCTTGGAATGGGATACAAAGCCTTGGTATCACGGGTCCCAACAGCCCTTCCAGCCTCGTCTTCTGTCCTGTGCCCTCTCTGTATCCTGGGCCCATGCACCAGAGCTGCTCGCAGCTCCTCACATCAGCCACATTCTATGCATGCCACCCTCTGCTCTGTCCTGAAACTTCCTTCCACTTGGCCCTCTCTGTTCAATAACATCCTCTTCCGCGAAGGCTCCCCCAGATGCCCCAGGCAGCGCCAATTGCTTTCTTCTTCTTGGCTCCCATACATCGTAGATGTTTTTCAATGGTAGCGCTTCCCACATTGCATCTTTATGGTTTCTTCACATGTCACTCTTGCCCCACCAGATCCCACGCTTCTTAAGAAGAATGAAAGGGTTTTCATCATTCTTGGACCATACATATGTAGTAAGTTAGTGAATAATTGGATACAGCATGTTCCTGGAGACTGAACTAGAAAGCTTATAGATACAACACTAGTTGGCACTGGAGACTTGGTCACAAAAAGACGTGCACTCCACCTCTGGACTTGGTCCTCCTGAACCTGTTTGTTTCTGTTGGCCATTCCCTGATTCTGGTAAAAAGTGGGTTTGGTCAGTAGGAGGTCAGTGGTGCTCTCAGCCTGAGAGTTGGCCCTGAATTGGAGCTGAAAGGGATGAGATAAAAAGAAGCCAGAGGAAACCACAATCTCCGTCTTCATCTTTGCATCTGCTTCCTTTGAGAGTTTCTATCAAGGTATGGCTCAACTTCTCCTGGCTTCTATTTTTCCTCTTAAAATCCAATTTTAAAAAGCAAGTAGAGGAGTTCAGCCACTGAGAGATGTTCATTGATTTATTTTACCTTCCTTATTTATTAATGGAACCACTTTCTCCTTGATATTTCCTTTTTCTCGCTGATGTATTTGTAATGGCTTTGTGCCTTCCTTTTAACCCCTATGCATTAGATTGCCCCGGCCTCAGGTTTTTGCCTCGATCTTTTCCATTCCATTGTCTGACTCTGGTTGAGACGCTTTCCTGCCTCTTTTCCTAAGCCCTTGGTTCCAGCAGAAATTTTCAAAGATGCGGTACTTGTGTGTCAGTTCCTGAAGAAGCCCGAGTGCACTTTTCTATGAGTACAATTCTCTGAATGCTTACCTCTGGTTTTGTTTTGATTTCTAAGAAAGACCTGGGCTCCGGAGCGGGGTTAATACATTGACCTAGAGTCCTGATGCCTGAGTTCAAGTCCTAGCTCTACCACTTACAAAACTGACTGTGTGGCCACATCCAACTTAGGCAACCTCTTCACACCTTCCTTTCCTCGTCTGCGAAAAATGGGCTAAATCATAATGACTTCCTTCTCGGGTTGTTAGGAGGACTTCCTTTGTTGAACACTCCCTCATTAAGAGAGGGCCTGGTGCCCATGCTGCCTTCCGAGGGCAGGACTTCTTTCTACCGTTACACTCCCCCAACCCCGCCACATCTTCCTTTTGCTGGGCCCTGGGTGCTCTTCGGTTGGCAAACAGCAATCAGCTCCTCCACTGTGCCCAAGACAACTGGCAGGTGGCAGCACTCAGAGGAAGAAATGTTTGCGATCCTTAGCAATAAAAGAAATCCAAATGAAGCCAACAACAAGCTATCACCTCCTACCAACACTTCTGGCAAAATTCAATACAACAGAACACAACTGGAGAGGGCGTGGAGAGATCGGGATGCTGCGACATTGCAGGTGGGAGTGTCGAGTTGGACAACCACGATGGAAATCAGTATGGAATTTTCTGAAACAGATGCAAATACAAGTACCTTTTGATCAAGCCATCTCTCTGCTGGGTATATATCTACCCTAAAGAAATCATGAGTACAATATGAAAAGACATAGGCACACTTATGTTTATTGCAGCAATTTCCAAAACAGCAAAAACATGGAAGCAACCAAACACCCCAACTGTAGAGAAATGGATAGACCAGCTCTGGTCCATAGACACTGTGGAATGACAATTCAAACACCACAAAACATGGACAAAACTAGAGACATTATGCTTAGCAAACTCAATCTTACAAAGATAAATATTTACTATTACCATTGTTATAGGAAAAGAGGAAATGTATTTTATACACCAATGGACAAGAATTTGATAGCGATAAGGAGATGAGGGTGAGGGGAGTGGGGGGACAAGAAATATGGAGGGGCTAACAGAAAAGAAATTAAATTAAAATAAATAAATACAACCTTTCAGATTCCTTATCTCTCTGATATAAATACTGGCTAACAAAGGAGGAAAAGTAAAACTGAAGCAGAGTTGGAGTCTTTAGTCACATACAAATTCATTTCAAACATATGGGAGTAAAGAGGAATCAGTTTGATGGTGCCCAGCTATGAAAAGATATAGTGTCTGGGGTCTGAAAGGCTTGTAGTAAACAAGCGGCCATCTAGAAGTAAGCAACAAAGCCCACATGGAAGAAGCACCCCAGCCTAAGTGATCATGATGTAGCAACAGGAAGAGGTAGCAGAGTTTCAAAAACAAGCAACCAAATTGATGTGAAGGGGCTTGGATGTAGTGGAGACCCAAAACCCACCTGTAAGATAATTGGACAGTCCCTATCAGAAGGGCCACGTAGAAGGGATGATAAATCCAAGGTGCAGTATAGTACAGATGAACCACATAACTATCCTGTAGTTGTTTTATATTTCTTCCCCTTAATATTATGGTTTTTATTTGTTTGACCTCATTAATCATGTTAGATTTGCACATGTTCATTGGTATATTTAAGATCATTTGGTACGTGAAAACCAAAATCGATAACCCTTCAGAATCAATAACAGGAATAATGGTCCCCAGAGGGTACAGGAAGAAAAGGGGGCAGAAGGGGAAATAGGGAGCAGATAGGACTGATGACTGTAAAATCCCACTGAATGGGACAATCAACAGAATTGTATCTGAATGGATATATTGGACTGTGTCAGATATGGGGGGAAACAAAGACTACTATAGGGTGGAACAAAGGGGTATGGATCCTGGGAGGTGTATGGTCGGGAAGGGAAGGGATAAAGGATTGTTGATATCAAAGAGTTCAAGAAGAAAGAAAATGTTTGAAACTGATTGTAGTAGCAATTGTACAACATTGCTTGATGTAATTAAACTATGGAACATTATGATATCTTCAAAAGCTCCCAATAAAATGATTAATAAAATAGATAGATAGGTAGATAGATAGGTAGATAGATAGATAGATAGATAGATAGATAGATAGATAGATAGATAGATAGATAGATAGATAAAGAGTAATCAGCTCCTCTGGGCAGGACATTTTCTTAGAAAATAGATAAACTATCAGTTGAAAGACCAGCAGTTCAAATCCACCCAGAATGGCCTTGGAAGGCAGGTCTGGAAATCTGCTTCTGGAGGGCAGTCTTGAAAACTATGAAATAGCTCTACTTTTTACACCTGGGTCAACCGTGAATTGAAATCCATTCAACGGGAGCTAACATCAACAATATAATGACTGAATGGTGCACCTAAGTTCAAAGAAAGGCCAGACCTATTTATAAACATTGGTAGTTGTGACTAAAGAGAGAGAATTGACTATTAAGCGTTTCCAGGGCTAGGCAGTGTGATATAAAGTCTTATATATGTGCTACATATATGCGACACAAATACCACATAAGATACGTGATACATATCTTATACATGATTTCCTCTCCAGACCTATTCCTTAAGATTAAAATCATGATACTTCTGTTTTAAAGAGGAAGAAGCTGAAATAGAGCAGGATTGAGTTTCCTGTCCAATATTACATAGCACTGAGTAGCAGAACTGGAATGTGAACCAGGAAGGCTGTCTGAGTATACAGTCTGTTTTCTTAACCACGTGGCTCTGAAGCTGTTCTTTGCTATTGACTTGGCCCTGACTCATGATTTCCCATACACAATAGCAGGAAGCATTTCACTGCTCAGTCTGACACCAATTTCATGGCCACGGGGATATTATTTGAGTCTGTCGTTGTTATTGAGCCCATCAGCCTCATTGAACGGCTCTCATTCCTGCTCACTGTTTCACACATCTGATGCTCCTGTCGAGGTGTGGATACATGACTTAACTCTGTCCCCAATTCAAAAGTTCTCTTACTATTCTGTGATGAGATGTCAAATGATTTATGATGAAACAATTGGAGCCGGGAGTATCATGGACACTTGGAAAGATAGGCCCTAGTGAGCTCCTTCCAAGAGCTCATAGTCTTGAAAATTCTGTGAGAGGGCAGAGCTGAAGGGGGATGGGGTGGCTGGGGGCCTTGAACATTGGTAAGAAAAGGGTTAATCTGGTAGTAAACCCACAGTTGGTTAGTGGTCAGGTTTGTTTTTTTGTTGTTTGGGTAGAGGTTAGTAGGGGATGGTTTGCAGCAGAAAATGCTCAACACAAGAAGGGCCCTGACATCTTTAAGTACATGCGTGTTTAAGAACACACGGATGCACGCAAAGTAGTGAGAGAGGGACACTGGCAGCCTGTGGGACAAAGCTCTGCAGCTGGGGTCAGGTTGTGGGGCAAGAAGCCAGGCAGCAGGTCCCTGGGAGAGTCAGCCCTCTCTGGTTCAGGGCACATGCTGAAGATGACAGCAGCAGGCACACAGCTGGTGATGGGTTATAGGAGAGAAGGTCAGGAGAACTTGCAGGGAGCTCTCCGCTTTGACTGGCTGGTGGGGAGGATTTGGTTCATTCAGAGGAGTCTACTGAGAGCAATGGGGTCCCTAGATGGTGCGAATGGTAAAGTGTTTACCAATGAGGTTGGCTGGTCAAACCCACTCAGAGATACTTGGAAAGCCAGGCCTAATGCGCTCCTTCCAAGAGCTCCTCGCCTTGAAAATTCTGTGAACCCTTTCCACTCTGGTACATACGGTCACCATGAGCTGGACCCAACCTGACAGCTGACAACAACGTGAAGCCACACCACCTCTTCCTTCCTCCTTCATGGTGGACATGAGCGGTCTCTTTTACACTCAGGTTTGCCTGTGAAGTCTGGAGTGACTATTGAGGTGGCTGCCCCAGGTCTGCCTGTGCCCAGGGCCATGTCTGACTCTGCTCAGGGTCCAGAGAGGCTTGTGTGAGGTGACCAAGGCCCTGCCTGATTGAACACAGAGCACACTGCTCTCTGGCTTGCTCACTGCACATCTCCAGATGGTTCTTTTACGGTGCCTCCGCTGAGGAGCTCATTTTTTGCTACAGGACTTTCCTTTACTCCTCTGACTAGCATGCTCTTATTCAAGCTCCTACAGGGCTGGCTCCTTTGCATAACTCAAGTCGGGGCTCCCCTAGTCCCTCCCAGGAGCATTGTCCCGACTGCCGCATTTAATACGGTGATTCATCCAGTGCCACCCGATCACCTTGCGTTCTTTCATCGGTAGCCTTTGTGTCCTTATCTCATGGTACCTTGTTTATTTGTTTACCTATAGCATTTGTTTCCCCCATCAGAGTCTAAGGTCTATGGTGGTGAGCAGGGACCTTGTCTCATTTGTTCACGATTACAGCCTCAATTTTTAGGGAAGTTCCCCACACGTCGCAGGTCCTTAGTAAAGTGTGTATTGACTAAATAAACCTGAGGATCCCGCTGAATGCACCAGATTCCCCTTTTTACCAGAACACCCTCCAGCTCTGTTGACATAGGTCTCCCTGGAATCTGTTTTGGAATACTGGAACATGCCTTTCTATGTAGGAAACAATGGAGCCCAGTTGAATGCAAGGCCGAGGGTACCGTTGGGGTTTTAAATGGTCACAGAAGGGAGCGTAACCTATGTGGTTTCTAAGAATAGAATAGCAGGGACTGCAAAGTGAAAAAGGAAGTTGCAAGTAGATGACGTGTTTCTCTATTTAATAACAAGAAAAGCCACCTGGAAGGTTGTTTGGGTTTGGCACTTACGATGAAAACTGAGCATTCGTGAGGTAGATTTAATCCTACCTATTCATTTGGAACAGGAGCCCCGGTGGCATAGTGGGTTGCGTTTTGGACTGCTAACTGCAAGGTTGGTGGTTCACGCCCACTGACTGCTCTGTGGGAGGAATAACTATTTACAGCCTCTGGAGCCCACTGGGGTAGGTCTGTTCTGTCCTGTGGGGTCTCTAAATGCAATGGCAGTGGGGTTGGTTTCACTGTTTATTTCGATTCATTTGACAAGCTTCCTGTGGAGAGTTTCCTATTCATGTCGCTCTTGGTTAGAACATAGTTTTGGTCTTTCCTGAAATCATTTTACTTGTTCTCCTTTGTCTTCCTCTAAGAAAACATAACTAACCCAAACAGTGTCTGAATTAGCCATCACGGAGAAGGCCCATTGATCCTCAGAGGTTTATGCTTCAGAGCCATTCCCTGACAGCCCTCTTGCACCAAATCTTCATCTTTTGGCAAGCTCTGTTTTTATGCTGACTCTGAGAACATCTTTATTTCAATGTCTTTCTTTCATTTGAAAATGTATTGTCTCAAAATAGCCCACTATCTAACACTCAGAACCAAGAATCCTCAACAAAGTTCCTTCCTATAATCCACGCGCATCTTCGCTGTGGTTTTTAGTTGGGCCCCAGTGGACTCCGCATCATGGTGGCCATGGACATGACAGAACCAAACCAAGCCGGGGCTGTGCCTTGTTCTTGGTCCTTCCATCTTCCGGCGGCTTCCCTTTTGTGTGTTGACCTTCCACTTCACCAAACATAATATCCTTTTTAAGAGATTCTCCTCTCCTAACACAGCTAAAGAAGTGAGAACTCGGGGTATCTTGTTATTCCCTTTCCCAGATTTTAGGAACAGTGTCAAGTGTCTCCAGTGTTCCATGGCATGGAGGAGTCAATCCCAATGGGTCTTGGGCAGAGGTAAGATCTCTCTAGGCGTAGACTAGTGTCTCTATTCTCTCAGCTTTCTCTCACTTCTCCACATCCATCGTCCTTCCACCAGTCCGTAGCCTCGACTTCTGGCAGGGACAGGCTGATGATGTTACGTTCTGGTCTTAAGCTATGAAATAAAAGAAGAGGGTTTTCTCAGCACAGGAGTCTGGTGTTAGCTTTCCAAAGCCATGGCTCGTCCTGCGGGTTCTGGGTTTGCTCTGAAAGCTGAGGAGGCAGGGACATAATAAGACTCACACAGACGTGTCAGCTTGGCAGGAACCTTCATTTCTCTGGCAGAAGAGGGGGCAAAAAGCCTTGGGGTTCTAAGACAACACCAACTGCCAACTGGAAGAATATCTGACTGGTCTCTCACCTGCAGGAAATTCATGAATAGGGTTGGTCAAGGGAAATCCAATTCATTTAATAATGAGCAATACAAATAAATGAGCACAAACACCATTCATACAGAGACCCTCCTAGAGAATAAGAGGCATTAGTAGAAAGACAATCCAGGCAAACACTGGCTGTAGAGTAGGTAAAACTCTACTCAATATTTTGCTAGGGATGCTTAAAAGATAAAATAACTCCCTTCCTGTAACTGGACCACAAAGCAAAACTGAGAGCACCTGGGGAGGGTATGGCAACAACACAAGGAGTTGAAGCCGGAGCTGGAAAGAAAATGAAGGAAAAAGCATCATAGAAATGAAACCCAAATTGGAAGGCACATGACAAAATAAGACCACAGAAAGCAGAGTCAAGGGCATAGATGTTAGGAGGAAAGCTTCATAAGAGCAGAGGCCTTATCCATTTGGACCCCAAGGGTCGACCTCAATCCCTGCTCAGCTTCACGAGTCTGGAGTGAAGCGTCGCCATTGTTGGGAGGTGCCACCCCATCATGACGACTCAGAACAGCTCTCTGTGCAGCAGACGCCAACAGTGCGCCCACCTGTGCCAGCTCACAATGGAACAGTGCGAGCCCCTTGGTTCTACTTTTCACCTGTAAGTACAATTGTACTGACGATCACCCAACAACGGCTGCAGCAGTCCACTGACCGGAAGCTGCCACAGGCTCAGGCCGATGCAGAAGAGGACGTGGGACAAGAGGTATAATTGCTGATGCCAGATGGATTCTTATTATGAGTTGGGATTAATACATATATCATTCACTCTGTACTTCAATCACGTCCAGGAAAATTGTACAACTGCTACTCAACATTCTTTCTCCTACATGGTCTCCTTGACATCATCTCCCCTCCCCCCAAACCCCTTATTCTACTTGCTGTCCCTGTAGGTTCATCAATCCTGGGGTTCATGTACCAAAAAATGGAAAAGTATATAGCACAGCTTCAAGGGGTGACCTCCATTGACATGGCCCCCGGAGACAGACTCTAATATGAACATGCACCATAACAAACCACTTGTTGTAGCAACGATGTCACTGCACCTCGTTGAGGGGCTTCCTCTTTTTGCGGCCCCTTCACTTTACCAACCCTGATATCATGTCCAAAGTATTTAAGATTCGGTCTTACCATCTTCCCTTCTAAGGAACATACTGGCTTAACTTCCTCCAAGACGGACTTACTGTTTCTCTGGTAGCTCAGTATTCTTGATGGGCATCACTACATCCATCAATGCCTCTGCAGTTATGCTTTTTCAATGCTCAGCTTTCACATGCATGCAAGGTAATTGTGAATAGCAAGGCTTGGGTCAGGCTCACCTCAAAGGGACCTCTTTGTTCTGTACCACTTAAAGCTATGCACCAGCATTGCCCGGTATGATGTATCATTTTAATCTCCAGACTGCTGCCTCTGTGGACATGGATTGTGGATCCAAGTATAGCAAAATTTTAGACAACTCCGACCTTTTCTTTGATTACCACAATATTGTCCATTGGTCCAGCCTCAGCATTAGGATTTCTAAAACACACCAGAGATTCTCATGGGCAGCAGACTTAGAAACCATGGATGCAGGGGAAGTTTAAAGGTCAGTGGAATGGCCTGGAGCTAACAGCAACCTCAGTGAATTCTTCTGGTACTGTCAGCTAAGTGTTGGACTGCTGACCACAGATCAGTGGTTCAAACCAGCCGGCCACTTTGCAGGGAAAAATATGAGGTTATCTGTTCCTGAAAGGATGTCCAAAGCCTCAGAGGATCACCCCACATAGGAGCACTATGAGTCAGAATCAACTTGATGACAGCTGTGGGTCTAATGGCAAAGTGGGCTTTGCCTCCTGAAAGCCCTATGGGGAAAGCGAAGAGAGTGGCCGCTGGGACCTGGAAGACAGGTGTTGTGTAGACCATGCTACCCTGAGAGAGGAGGGACCGGGGATCAGAGATACAAGCCATCTGAGGTAAGGGACAGAGCCTCACTTTATTCTCTTCCCTTTTGGCTCCCCCTCAGTCGAGGTCAGTTGGAAGTGAGTGACAATAGAATTATTGATATAGTCTACATGGTCAGCCTTCAGGGATCAGATGGAAGAACCTACAGGGGCAAAGGGACAATGTTCCAGTATTGGAGGAATGTGCTAACTGGTGTCCTAGTTAGCATATTACTGCAGTTTAAGGACACAGCTGAACAACAATGAGAGGTTAGTGATCTGCAAGTTTTTAATCAGATAAATACCATTCTCCCCAAAGATCCACTAGGCCACATGTATCCATGAGCTAAAAATAGGATGTAAACAAATGAACGGTGATTCCTTCGTTAAGCAGGTGTCGGAGAAGTAGGACATAAACAGAGGTACACCGAACAGGCAAAATGATTGGGGCCTCGTTGTATGGTGCTGGTGGTCCATAACTTGCTGCTGCTTCTTTTCTGGAAAAGGTGAAAACTGGCTCTGAAAATCACCTGCTGCCTCCGCAGGACTTCACACGATGCTTCCAGCACCATCTAATTAGCCACAGTGGCCCATGAAGACCAAATTATGGAACAAGCTCTTCCTGTCTTAGGAATGCTCGTTTGCAGGAGGCCCACTCAGCCGGAAGCACACCCTGTCTGATCAGATTCTTTATGGAGCCTTGCTTAGCGTGTGGTTCCTCTGGGAATCACAAGATTGTGATATCACTTTGAGTGCTACCAATTTGCTTATGTTTGGGGCGGGGTGGGGGTGGGGGCTGGTGAATGATGGGACTCACATTACAGAATAAACTTTCTTCAATTTGTTCACCCATTGAAGGACCAGGCCAATGAATGTATAGGCTGTATGCGTTTAAACTATATTGCCATTTTCTAGTACTCACTGGCGCACCCCCCTTACAAAAATAGCAAGGCTGGCTTGGCAGTGGTGCACCCGGTGGGCTGCTTAACACACTCCCTGGGTTTTTTGTTTGAGTAGATTCTATATTTCTAAGAAATTCCCGGTGGCTGCAGAAGCCGCTGGGCTGAGGGCCGCACTTTGAAAGCCACAGGACTTACGTCGAGCAAGATCTCCTGCCCAAGTCTGGCTCTTGGTCACTCATTCTTCCTCGAGGAGGCCTCTGCTGAGGCCTGTTCCACCTTGGTCCAGATCCTGAGCACCCTCAGCTCCGCATCCAGGTTTCTGAGAATGGACTTTACCAGCGACTGGCTTCGCAACTTTGAGGATGTAATTTAATCCCCTGTCCGGCCTCTGTGAGGTGGGGATGGGGATAGAACCTCCTTATACGCTTCAGTGAGGATGAATTAAGGTAATGCGTGTACAGGGATTCATGCGCTCCTGGGTATTTCATAATCATAGAATACATTTTAATGATTAGGTTCCAGACAACAATGGAGTCTGACGAACCAGAACTAGATTTTATGCTTCAAAGTGACACCCACAAATAATAAATGCAATGTTTCCAATTTTGTCATGTCTTCCATGTAGTTTTAAAAATATAAATACATTAAAAAAACAACTGGCCACAGTTTGTCTCTCAATGGGCGCAGAGAAAATTGTGTCTTGGTTCTTCCTGACACACTGGTACTTGAGGAGGGTTTTCCAGTCACTTTGTGTGGGGAGTTTTAACTTTATCGAGAGAGGAATTTTGCTAAGCATGTTACAAACATGATTACACATGGGGCAGCTAACTGCAGGGGGAGTGGTTTGAATCTACCAGGTGTTCTTTGAGAGAAAGATGAAGTGCTCTGCTCTCATTAGGAGTTACTGTCCTGGAACCCCAAGGAGCACATCTACTCTGTCCTTGCCCTTGTCCTGTGCTGGGCAGTCTGTCCTGACTCATACCAACCCTCTGGACAATAGAATGAAACACTTCCCAGTGCAGTACCATCCTCACAATTGTTAAGCTTGCGTCCATGGCTGCAGCCACTGTGTCAATCCATCTCATCGAGGAGCCTCCTCTATTTCACTGACCCTCTACTTTACTAAGCATGATGTCTTTCCCAATAGTTTGTCCAAAGTACATAAGACAGCCCAATGATGATCACTGAAAAAAAAATACGTAAGACAAAGCCTACCCATCATCACTTTTAAGGCAAGCATAAACACAATTAATTGGGTGTTCTGGAATTCCCACCCTTTGAAGTGTTGTCCACATTGTGTTCTGATCCACATAGTTGGATGTCTTTGAATAGTCAATAAATATAAGGAAGCACCTTTTTATTTCTATTTCCTATTGTCATTAGGGACCATCGAGTTGGTTCTGACTGATAGTGACCCAATGGGCAACAGACAAAGCAGCTCCTGGACCGGTGCCACTCTCAAAACAGTTCTTGTGTTTGAGCCTAGGGTTGTAGGCACTGTTTCGATCCATCTAGTAAAAGGTCTTCCACTTTTAAACTTTCTTGTTGTTCTTATACTGGAAGCTCCACCGAGACCTAGTCCCCATGCTATTCACCCTGCTAAATGTTGAAATATTGGTGACATCGCTTCCAGCATCACTGTGACGTGTAAGCAACCACAGAATGACAAGCTGACAGAAGAGTGAAAGTCTGTCCTATCCTATAATGTCATCGTCAGTCAGAATGAACTCCATAAGACGATATTTGGTTTGGTCTTATCTCACAAAATTATCCTTTGAGGTTCATACTTTAGGTTGATGTTTGGGGTCTATAAGGCCATTCGTTCCAAGCCAGCAGGATAAATAAAACTATGCATATCCCATGTGTTCTCCAATGTCTCCACCTTTTGTCTGATCACACCCTCAACTGGATGAACACATTATTATTTGATTACTTCCAGTGGAACTGTCCATGTGGCCACTTTGCTTTCTGCTTAGGAGTGGGCCACACACACCCCTCAGGCTTATGCGCACAGTGGTGTCCACGTTCTAACTTATTCATACTAAGTGACCAGTCAGAGTTAAGAGCGCATGAATGAGTATCCTGGTGCCCCTCCCTGCCCTGTCTGGCCTTGAGCACAGTTTCATTTGACTAGCTTAGCGTTATCTTTGTTGAACAGACTGAAAACATCTGGCTTTCCCCAACACCTGGACAAGAGAGCTGGACACTTTGAGCTCCCCACATTTCCCTTCCCGCCCCAGGGTTCACTGTGGCAACCCACCTACACGTCCATGTTTCCGACCATGTCCTGTGCCAGCTCTTGGACACATGCCTATTTTCCATACCATCAGCCTCCTTGCCAAAGCCTGGTGGGCCCTACCTTACGACTCAGGAAGGGGTTGGGCCTCCTCCATTGTTTATGAACCGTCTGAGCCGACCGAGAGGTCGTGACTTGAAAAATATTTTCCCCACTTGGAGCAGTGGATGGAAGAAATCCAGTGTTTGTCAAAGAGGCCTGGAGGAGTTGCTTTGCCTGCTGTCTGAGTATTTGAAGCTGGATCCGGCCGGAGTGCAGGGGCCAGGGCTGCTCCTGCCTTCAGGGATGGGGTGGGGGGTGGGGGAGCCTTCTCACAAGGCCACTGTGGAGCTGGGAGGGGAAGGAGCCTCCCCAATGCCTGGCGGAACAGCAGCGCTCCAACCACCCCGGTGCGGGATACAAATATATTTGCCACTGGTGAGCCGTTTGTAATTAGCGAGTACTTTGCAGTTTTAATCTTCCTTTAATCTGTGAAGCTATAAACCTTTACAGCGTGATTCTAGAATCCAGGCAAGAAGCACAATTGCATAACGCGGCTTTGAAAGCTAACCTTTTCCCCAAGATCAGGGCTGCAAGGAGAGCATCGTGAGATGCTCTTCCGGCTCCGTCCCTATTATCTTCTCTCAGTGGTCTTGTTTCCTTGCTTACCCAGAAGTCATTGGAAACCGGAGAGCCATCTCTCTCACCTTCTCTCAGGCACACCGGCCCACACATACAAAGCGCCCCCAAAGAACCTGTACAGCACAGTGCAAGGAATAGAAAGAAGAAGAAAAAGAGCATTCTAGTTAAATACGAGACTAGTGATTTTATGATTTTAAGATTTTTTAAATGTCATTTTGCTTCAATATTCACTTTTTAAAAAAAAATAGAGAATAAATTTTAGATCCCACTGCACTGGGATACCAAAGTTATCTTTCGCAGAGCCGGTCAGGTTACAAATAGCAGTCATGATAATTAGCTGCAAGTTTCTTAGCCCAGAAGACTGGACCACTAGACCCGCTGAGCCAGCTCTGTCAGGTGACCCCTGGGGGAAGACAGTACACCGGAAAGAACCAGAATGAGCAACAAAGCAGCACATAACCACCCCCATCCCCCAATCTGGTAGCTACAAACAGATGTTGCCGCAGGCACTCGCTTGCAAGACCGAAATACAATACAGTCCCTCATTTGTCCAACCACACATTCTCTCCCCCCCTCTCCCCTTCAGAAGTGGATTTGAGGCGAATCATGCCAGGGCTGCACAGACTGGTCAAAGGCAGTAACACTAGAAGCACTCCTCCTCGGCCGCCTGAGATCTCAGAAAGGACGGTGTGAGATGTGAAAGGGATGGAGCTAGGGTCACGAGGAGACCTGGAGCTAGAAATCAGGTCAATGGAAGAAGAGGCACAGCCAGACTTCCCCAAAGGCAGGTTTTGAGAAGCTAGCAGGTAGAGGGAGGTCATGAGAGACTAAGAGAGGGAAGAAAGCGAAAACGGAGTTAGAACGATGCGACCCTCATCCATGATTTTGCCATTCATTATACTATTCGTGTCGACACAGAGAAATGCAGGCTTAAGGAAATGTGAGCTGAACTAGGCAAATTCTGGATGGTGTCATGGTTCCTCGTTGGGCTGTGATCCTCCTGGTCGGCAGTTCTAAACCACCAGCAGCCCCATGGGAGAAAGACTGGCCTCTCTGCCCCCATGAACAGTTACAGTCTCAGAAGCCCACAGGGGTCACCATAGACTCGATGGCAGTGAGTGTTTAATTTGGAGACCAAAAACAAGCAAACAAGCAAACTTCAATCAGGCTCAGAGGATGCGGATCTGCCAGATCTCTGAAGAGGTTATTTGCTTTTTAAACTGAGTTGTGTGAACAATTCTGCCCTCTTTTCCAAATTGCTTGTTTAGGTAGATGAGTCCACTGCAATTCCAGGCTGTGTTTTGCCAAAAACAAAACAAAACACACAAAAAATCACATTTACTATCTTATAAGTTAAAGATGAATAATACCACAAACCTCTAGTTGCATAAAATCTGACTTGATTTCTCTCCATTTTCCTTCCTCCAAATGCCTGTGCGGAGAAAAGCCATTTTTTGAGGCAACACTACTAGGAAGAGCTAACATTTGCTGAAAATCTATTGTGTGGGCAGCCCTACATCAATAGTAAACAATAAGACCAGCTGATGGTTGTGTAGTGGTTCTGGGTATATGTCAAGGGCTTTCCATATATCCACTCATCAGATCTTGCAACTAGGACTTTACCCCGAGAGGCGCTGGATGAGACAAACGAACCCAAAGCCTGAGGGTGAGCGCCCACCCAGAGGCACCTGGGAAGAAAGGCCTGGCAATCTCCTTCTAAAAAATCAACTACCGGAGACCCATCAGAGCACTGCTCTGTTCTAATGCGCACGAGGTCACCATACATCAGAATCACCTTGGCAACACTTCTGATGGTGGTGTATTAGTCCCCGCATAGATTGAGCCTCTATTGAAAGCGTGCTGCTCATGAACCAAGCATGTAGGTAATCTTGCCCTCGGGCAGAATGCCTTGAAGACTGGATTGCTTCCACCCATGTAGGGCCAGCCCAGGAGAGGCAGCCTCTCTCATGGGGACTTGCCTAGGTGTGTTCTTGATGAAGGTCACCATACTGGGGATCTTTCATAGGGTCGAATAGTCTTGAGACATGTCCTATAACTTTGGCTCTGACTGCCTTGGTCAGAAAGCCCTGGACCAATCTTGTGAGCCCTTCTACCTAACCACGTGCATATCCCCAATCATGGTCCCATCCCTGCTTCTGAAGTCCCACCTGTGACTGTAATGTATTGATCTGACACCAACCATGCTTTGGAGACAGTTTCCTTTGCCCAGTCACGCCCTATTTATCTCAGGTCTCACTTGTGGACCCTCAGCCTCCTGTTAGTGGCCTCCCTGCTTTAGATGATGTGCCTGTCTTGTGTTGTTTATGTCTTCTTTGAGACTTAATAAATCTTCTCTTTAAGTTATATTCAGGATGGGGTCTCTTTGGGAGTCTCTAAGATAGTCACAGCTTTACAAATGCAAAAACCTTGGAGAGAGGTTAATTGACCTGACCCAAGGCCACAGAGTGAGTGGCAGAACCAATGTTGTCACTGTCAAGGAAGCATTGCAACGCTAACCACAGGGTGGGTGGTTCAAAGTCATCCATCACTCCTTGGGGGAAAGTTCTGCTCTTAGTAAGCTTGATAACCTTGGATGCCCTGTGTCGGGTCACTGTGTGTCCAAACCAGCTGGAAAGCAGGAGATGTGGGTCTGAATCCAGGTGTCCTGGTGGTGTAGGAGGTGACACACTGGGCTGCCAGTCACAAAGGCAGAAGTTCGAACCCATTGGCGTCTGCTGTTAAGGAGGAAGGGGAGGCAATCTGCTTCTATCAAGACTGACAGACTTGGACGACCCAAGGAACTGTCGAGTCCTGGGTTCCAGCCAGCCACACTGCTTCTGTCAGTGCAGCCCATAGCTGTGAGGCTGATCAGGAACTTCCAGATTCAGACTGGCGAGGAAGAAAGGCCTGGAGAGGGACTTCTGAGAAGCAGCCAATGAAAATCCTATGGCTCACAGAGGCACTGCTTGTAACTGACCTTGTGGGGTGGTGTCGGAGGAGCCAACTTTGATTTCAAACTAGTATTCCTAGTACACATGGAATCTCCAGGGCTGGGGGGCTGGCACAACAACAGATAGCAACAGCAACAACGATAATACCTGGTTCCAGAGTCTCTTCTCAGAACACTAATTCCATTCCGTGCCGCTCCAACCCATCGACACAGGCAGGCTTGCTTGCTGTCGGCCCTGTTTCAAGAAGACGGCAGTTCAGAGGTGAGTGGGAGAGTCAGGGACGCTTCTTTCTGGTTCGACCCCCTGCTGAGAGTTGGGCTTTCCATCCCAGGTACACTGAATCAGATGCACTGAAGAATCACAGGGCCATCTTGTTACAACGTAGATTCTGTGTATCTAGGCTGCAAAAGTAAATTCTCAGGTCAAACTGAATGCATCAGTTCCAAGCTCTAATTCAAATCCCACTTAACCCACCCATCTCACCACCATGTAGTCAACACACTCCTATTCATAGGGGTCGTGTATGAGATTCCCGAGGCTTTGTGAATCTTTTTAGGGGCAAGCAGCCTCAACTTTCTCTTGAGGACCAGCTGGTGCGTTCAAACCCCCGACCTGGAGGTTAGTAGACCAAAGCTTACCTGACAGCATCACCAGGACTCCTCCCATCCTCCTTAAGTCCCACCTCAACTAGAGGTCGAGCTCTAATTGCAATGACTTCGGCCTGTGCTTTGCAAGCTTTAATTGTCCACCTGAATCACCGGGGATCTTGTTAAACGCCAGTTTGGATTCCATGGGCTTGGGGAGAGCCCTGGAATTGCTGTCCGAAAGCACTGGATTGTTAATCCACAGGTAGAAGTTCAAATCAGGGGCTCCGTGGAAGAAAGACGAGCCTTTCTGCTTCCGCAGAGATTGACCACCTCAGCTGCCATGCCTGGGGTTGCCCTGCAGAGTGCTTGAGTGCCTTCAGGTGGGTCTCAGAGTCGGAATGTCTACAAGATACTGATGCTGCCGGCTGTGAGCAGCCTTTGCCCCAGAAGCTTCAAGGGCTGGGTCCCTGGTACAGAAGATAAGTCATGGCTGGCCCTTCCCCACTCTGTGTAGGTGGGGGCAGGAGCCCAGAGGTGGCAAACTTTTGCTTGGGATTCTACAATTCAAACTCACAATTTTTCCGTCCTTTTTTTCCCTTTTCTTTCCTGAAGCAATACAGAGACTCATTTAGATTCAGGAAGTTTCTTTCACATGTATAGCCAATTAGATTTTTTAAAAATTCCAGAAACCCATGTCATTATCAAATCCATCCTAAATGTCATCCCTTTCTCCATAAAATAGCTCTCTAAATTTCTTTTACACATATCCCCTCTTGATTTACATTTATTTCCTTTTGTTCCAATCCACCTAATAAACACAAATTGATCGTTAACCCAAAATTTATAAGACATCTCAAGTTTAAGACTTCATTCAGATTGCTTCTTAATCATCTGCTTTTAGAACTAAGGTTGAACTATTACTTTGTCCACATCTAGTCACTCAGAAGACCCTCTATGAAATTCACCACCTTCAGTGTCCTGTAGTATTCTTCCCTCCCACCCTGCTCTATCCTTCTGTTCTGTTCAAATACCGTCACTAGATTCTGAACCTCAAATCCATGTCAACTGTGGCTTACCCACCCCCCTAGAAGGCAATAGTACAATATCCAGGAGTTATGATTTACGTCAAGCCCCCTCGTCAGCCTCACTCCCATTGCCAGCTGAGCTGAAAATTGAAATGCTGTGTCCTGGTTGTAGAGTCAGACTGGGCTGTATGATCTATTAACTCATTCATGACTAAGCTTAGCTTGAAGGCCTTGCTTGCCCAATGGCATCTCATACAGAAGGACTTAAATTGCGCATACCATCCCTCTATTCTTTTCCCTAGTTGCTCACACTTATCCGGGGCCACCATGATCTCCCCCCTGGGTACTAATTCCACCCCCCCACCACTCCCACTCCCATTTCATGGAAGCCTCAAACAAAGCCTGCAGGCACCCTGAGATCCATCGTTAACTAAAAGCATGCAAAATGGACAGTCTTTTCCATGGAAAATGCAACAGGAAAGCCAAAATGAGGTAAGTTGCCTTGCTGGACCCGCCCTGGGATGGCTGAACCAGTGTTACATAGAAATGTGCTGCCAGGTCTCCAGATGCTAGAAAGGATCTCCTCCCAGCCCATAGCACTTACTGAAGGCCGGAGGCCACCGCTGCCGCACACACAGAGGCTGCCCTACCGATCACCACGGATGGACCTAGGACTAGAACCAATGGAAAGTACTGTGCAGTGGTGAAGAAAGACAGAACACTTCAACTGGGACCAGGCACCCCTCAAATCAGTATCGGATTAATTTATTTATGGTATTAGTTTTTGCTCACACATTTCATTTTGGTATCACAGTTCTTAAAGGTTTGATTGTTTCTACTTACTATGAGTATCATGCTCACCAGAGACTGACCCCACGGCGGCTAGCAAAATCATGAGTTTTCTTCCGTTATCCCTACAGAGCGTAAGACAGGTCCAGGCAAAAACCATAGGGTTTGAGTTGATCCAATGTGCAAAGAGAGGGGTTTCTGGGAAAAATGTTTGTGTTCCCTTGGGCCTGCCCATGGACTCCTATCTGCTATAGCTTTAATCCTGTCGGATCAGACTTGGCTCTTAGGCTGGACTTGGGTTTTCACACTGCCCTCGGAACAGCTCTGCCTCTGATTGGGAACGCCCCAAATTAATTGCTTGGTTAACTGCCCAAGTGACTGGCTTTTCTGACTTACATGCTTCTCTAGACTTTAACTCTGCCCAGGCTCAGTGACTGTGCTGGGTGTAACAGCTGCCGTGAAAATGAAAACCATCCCTTCTCCTGTAACTTGCTTTGCTGTAAGCACCGAATCGACAGAGCTTCCCGCAGAACAGTTCATGATGAAATTGACTTCTCCAATGTCAACTTGCCTTAACTTACAAAAACCCAACAAGCAGCAGCAGCAGCAATAAAACCCCACATGTGTTGCTGTGGAGGTGATTCTGAAGTGATTCCCACAGTGACCCATAGGGCAGAGTAGAACTACCCGATAAGGTGTCCAAGCCTGTAAGTCTTCAGGGGAGCAGACTGACCCAGCTTTCTCTTGTGACTCACCAGTGCAACCCAAGGAGCGCTTAATAAAGGTTCTCAACCTTTTAAGACTAAGCTGGTTGGGGTGCATTTTGCCTGCAGGAGTATTGAATTTGCCTGAGTGACCCACAGACATGTCCTTCAACTGATTCATGCCGCTGGCAAACACTTGGCCTACCCAAACCTTGGGAAGCCTTCCCAACAGCGGGGCCTTCTGATGCAGTAAGTGCGGCATAGGTTAATGTGCTCTGGTCCCTGATCCCTTTCCACATGTCTCCTCTCTGTTGCATGTTAAGCATCCTGTCTGCAGGAACTTGTGTGACCTGAAAACACAGTACAGAGCCCACAGCATGTGACTGATGGACAATGCCATTCAGCAAGTGGTCCAAGAGAACTCTAGCCAAGGTCTCCTGAGCTCTGGAAAGTCGTGAGATGCTGGAGGTAATTATCACAAGCTGTGTGTCCCTCCCTCCTGTAGATGGCTGTAAAAAACGGAATTTATACAACACTGTGACGGCCACTTCTACTTGTGAATTGAGAAAGGCCCTCGGCATGGCTCTCAACAAGACTGCAGCCTTGCCCCTGGAGCCCTGGGCCCCCTCTCACCGGAACCTGTTAAGTTCTCCAAGCCTCGGAGGTCAGCAATACCACAGGCCAGGGTTGCACCCTGGGCAGCAAGTCATGACTGATGCTTTGCTCCATCCAGGGACTTCCATGAGCTGGGGTGGCTCGCTGGCTGAAGGACTTTTCTTTACCAGGGTGGTTGGCTCTGGTTAAACCCACACTTGGGCATCCAGGCACCACCCTCACTGGGGACACATATATGCAAATATATTAATGTATATATTTAATTGGGTTATAATCTATTGACCATAGATACAAAGGCACTGAGCAAGCAATTAACAAAACAGCTTTGACTAAATATAGTTAGCACTAAATATAGTTGGTTAATTAGTATTTAATATGCTTATTAAATGTCAATTAAGTATCTTTAGCAATGAATTGGTACCTAATTAACTTACTATAGCTATCCTGTTACTTGACATTTGAACAGCTAAATATTCTCTACAAGTTTAATGTTTTAATAAGAAACAAATTATCCATGTATTGCTCATGAATTTTTCAGTTAGTTTAATGGGATTTAAATGTATCTCCCAACTTGGAGACATGTTTTTCTTATAACCAACTAGAATTTTACAGTTCAGATCTCTTTTAAACTTCGAGAGCCAATTATTTGAAAGCAAACTAAAAAAAAACCAAAACAAACAAGTGGTAAAAGTCAAGAGCGCTGTTCTAATCTTGGGTCTATTGGGAGAAAGACGAAGCTTTCTACTCCTACAAAGAGTTATGATTTCAGAAGCCCCGAGGGGCAGCTCTGCCCTGCCCTAGAGGGTAGCTGTGACTCAGGACCCACTCCACAGTAGTGAGTTTGGGCGGGGTGTGGGGTTGGCCGTTGACAAGGTATTTGACTGGTCTCTGGAGTCCCAGTGTCCTCTTCTGCTGTGCAATGTCAAGAATCAAAGTTGCAATGGTAAAGCTCAAAGGATAGCAAATGTAGGAAAGCTCTCAAGCAAGAGATTTTCTCAAAGAAAAATAATGAAAAATTCTCAAGGTGGTTTATCTTATATTGCCTATGTGATCACGATATGCAAACCCTTACAATAAAGGTATCGTTGCACTCAAAATGGCATATTTAGCAGAATGGACCCTGTGGTAGTTACATAATCTGGTGTCAACTTGCAAAGGGGTGGAGTCGATAGCCTGTCAATCAGGTCACAGCTTGATGACCTCATTTGGAGGCACCTCACAGAGATAAGTAGCTCACTGGAGGCCAGATACACTCACTCACTGAAAGACATTACTGATGATGAACCTGATGGAGCTACACTGATGGAGCCAGAGCCCTGGAGCCGGAGGAGCCATGTGGAGACCCCTGCCAGCACTGAGATGCTTCTACTGCCACTGGATCCACAAAACTTTCCACCCACTGGCCTGTGATCTCCCAGAATTCGGCATCATTGCATGCATTTCATGAGTCTGAAGAGGAATTTATAGATTGGTATCAGACACATGGGCTATTATCAGACTTATGGACTTGATCTGGACTAGGCTGGGCTGGAATGTTCTGTTAGCATACAATTACTCTTTAATATAAAGATCTCTCTTACACAATCACCAAAGTACAAGGTAAGGCCGGGAGAGGCATCTTACCTGACGAGGTATCCGGGCTGCTGTTTACAAATACACAAGTCTTACTCTCCTGGCTGTTTCGTTGTTTATTTGTTCCTATTCAAGATCTCAGGATCTTATTTACTCTATGGGTGTGAGCAAGTAGCGAAACTGTTGGTCTTTTATTCAGAATGACTGGTTTGTGACTGGCTCTATCCCAATCTAGGCTATGCTTTAAATTGTTTTTATTTAATTAGCTTGTGGTCTTCATAACTCTCAGTGATCCCTTCCTGAGAAGGCTGGTTGCCAGTTTATCCTTTAAAGACAAACACACTCCCTTCAAGTTGATTGTGACCCATAGCAACCCTACAGGACAGGCTAGAGCTGCTCCTGTGGGTTTCTGAGGCTGTCAATCTTAACAAGAGTCGAAAGTTTCATTGTTCTCCCTGTGAATTCGAACTGCTGACCTTGTGGTCACTGCACCACATGTGCTCCCAGCTGTATAATCTTAGCAGCTTTCTCACGGCTGTTAGAAGCACAGAGCAATGCAAGCAAGGCACTTCCACCTATGTTCCTAGTTTGACATCTTCAGCTCTTCCTAAACAAGGATTCTCTTCGTAGATGCCTGCAAATACTTAAGGGCCTATTAACCCTGACTTGGGTCCAGGGCTTTGAGCTGGTTCTTTCCGGTTTAACCCCCTCGCTGAGGGGTTGGTTTCCACCCAAGGTGTACTCTATCACAATTTCCAATTTAACAAGATCCCCAGGTATTCTCATCTTGTTAAAATGCAGATTCGGTCTACCTGGGATGGAGATACAACTTCTTCACAGGGGCCGTGGACCAGAATGCACCAGTCTGTTGTCCTGCTTGGGCCACCACATCCCTGCTCATCAAACATCCGCTTGACTTAAGCTACAGATTTGGTAAATGGAGTCACAAAGAGGTGCTTGGTGGCCGCCTCTGAATTCATTGTTGGGTCTGGTAAAAGTGATTTCATGGCTTGCCCTTACTCCATTTTTCAAAGTTTATGGTTTCAAACCATGGCCATTATTACCGACTAATTCATAGAGGCTGCAGTCAGCCTTATCGGAGGCACCTTACCCAGTTTTGTTTCCAGGGCAATATACATTGTTGAAGGTAATTGTTCCCTAACCGCGTCTTCCATATAGCAGAGCGAGTCTCTCTGTAATAGCTTTGGAATGATTTATCCAACATTTTGTCATCCCTTGGATAATTCTTGGGAAGTCTCATGGATCTTTGTTGGTCCGTAGCGTGCTACCAAATGAGTATGTTGAAACTGCTCCCACAAACCCACCGCTGGCCTTCATTTCACGGCCTGCATTGAGATGCGTTCGTCATAGTTCCTCTACCAGTGAGCTAAATGCTATTATCCTTATTACCATTGTTGATGCTACTGTTGTTATACAGGTGCAAAAATATTCCTATCTCTGCTCTTTCTGAATCTTCCCCTATGGACCTCCAGTTAGTGATTAGAGCTCCATCAGTCACTCATTGACACATATGGAGTTGCCAGTGCACACAGGGAATGAGGGCAGACTCGCAGTGAAGTGAGAAGCAGCAGAGAGCTGGATGGCCACCTTAGAAGACAAAGACAGCATGACGTGATGCCTAAAGTCCAGACACACGTCAATGCGATCCAAGATCTTATCCCAGCTCAACTAATGGGTAACCTGCGAGAGCTACTCTTAGGTTTGATTTCTACATCTGTGATCCAGAGAGAAAAAATAGTAGTTATCATAGAGTAGTTACCATACCAGGTGAAGACTGGGCAGATGGTTTAATTGAAGTGCAGAGTACCATGTGTTACAGACAATAAGATCCAGTAAAAGGTCAGATAGTTCAGGAACTGAATGTTTTCCTCAGATACCCCAGTATTAAGTACAGTTTAAGTAAGCAGGAGGACATGAAGACAGCTCATTGAATATGCTATGAAAATCCTCTGACTTACTAGTCTGATCCTCAGCTAAACATGGGGTGATGCAGGACTGTGCAGATTTGGTCCCCTTGTTTGGGGTTCTCCATGAATTGGGCGGCAACTTGATGACAGCTGACCCAGAGAGCAATCTGGCTTTCCTTCTATTCCTGGACAGCTCTGCCTGAAGGATGGCCTGGTTTGTCTGCCATGTGTGAGACAGAGCTGGGAAGTCTTCATGTTTGGCGAACACCATGTTTTGAAAAATGTTGATATGTGTACTCTAACACAAGTGCATCCATCCACTGGAACAAAGGCATCCCTATCTTTGTGTCAAGATGATAGCTGGATTATTCAGGTGTCAAAGGTACCAAGTGCCCACTACACCTCCCTGGGCTCTGGCATAATGAGATCCTGCATGGGAGATGGATACACAACTGTCCTGCGCAAGTCAAACAAATGGACGGGAGCCCTACTAGGGCATCCGAGCAGGACAAGCACTTAGGAATCAGACACATGCATTCAAAGAGCGCCGGGCTCACCAAAGCCGACTGCCAGTCAGCGCCTTTGAAACATCCGTAACTGGCATGTGTCAGTTCATTCGCTGGGGTTTTTACATTGAAAAGAGAACTGCTTTGTGAAATAGGCCATTATGTGGGATCCACATCACTTTCCCACTTTTCACTCTGAGTTTATGGCAGAAACACACGCGCATACACACACACACGTGCGTGTGCATGCACACCTAATCCTCGGAGTAAGCTTTAAAGCAGTTCCTCAACTTGAGTCGTGAGCATCAGCGGTGGCCAGGCAGGCATGACGCTAGGCTCTGGGGAGACGAAGATGAAGAACCCAGAGAGCTTGTGATCTAGCAATGGAGACAGAGTCTTAGGCATATTCCTTCCCGCAGTGTGGTGCGCGCTGTACCACACAAAGGGAGCCCAGGGGAGGTACCAGGTAATTCTGCTTGGCAGGTGGAGGAGGGTGCAGAAAAAGGGGGAAACCTGCATGGTGGGGGTGGGTGGAAGCATACAGCGTGGATTCTTAACCTCAATTTATTTCTATTTCATAAACTGGAATCTCAAAAAACCCTCGGTTTATTCTGCTAAATATGCAAGCATGTTTCTCTTACGACCAAAAAAAAAAAGCAACTGCTCTTGTTAGCTACCCTTGAGCTGGACCTGACTCGGGGTGACCCGTGCATAATCGAACAAAGCACTGCCTGGTCCTGTGAGATCCCTGAGTGGCTGGGGGTTGGGTCCTGTGTCCCAGAAGGTTTTCACTGGCTGATTTTCAGAAGGAGGTTTCCAGGCTGTTCTGACTCATGTCTGCCGACTCTGCTGAGACCTTTTAACAAGGCAACAGCCTCCATGGCTCAACAAGTGGTGGCTGCCCATTAGGTGCATGAGCCAGAAATCGAACCTGGAGCTCTCTCCTGGACGTGAAGATTCCACCACCGTGCCACCTGCAAGCTACAGTAAGGACGGAAGAACTAGAACTGAATTGAAAACTCACTTGGTGAAACTCTGCTTCTCCCTTCACACTGATCAGTCGTTATATCAAAGTGAGCAGCTGTTTCGATATGAAGGAAAAGGAATTGAGGATTAAGAAAAGTCGCTGGGGTTATGTTTTTTGTTAGAATGTGAACTGATCTCTCACAGTTTCCCCGAAAAATTAATTAGTATGGATACTTATTAACAAACTCTGGCCCTAAATCTTCACCCTCAACAATATTTATGATCATTCGTGTTTTTAAGAGGAGAATCTCATAAATTATCCAATTCAATCTTCCCAACTCCCTGAGATTTATCCAGCACCTGAACTAGTGTAGTTGGAAATATACTTGGTCATCTGCTCCTCATGTCCATTCCCAACCCTACTTTCCAGGTAAACGTTCCGAAAGAGAGATTCAGGCAAGCACTTCATTTGCCTACAAAGCATCCGTGAACCTTTGTCCTAACAGACAAAAGCCTAGCCATCACCCTGACATTCATGACCCTCCATGGTTTGACCCCAGCCTAGCTTTCCCGTCCAGGTTCAGACCATCTTGGTGAGCCACTCAATCACACCTGCTTTCTTCCTGCTAGTCCCTTAGCCTGCCTCGCCTTCTGTGCCTCCAGGAGTCCTTACCTCAAGGCCCTTGTCACCCATTGTCTACCAAGTAAATGTGCCACGTTCAGACCCAACTCAATGATGCTCTTTGTGATGCAGGCATTCCTGACCAAACCAAACACTCACTGCCATTGAGTCAATGCCAATTCATAGTGACCCTATAGGACAGGGTGGAACTGCCCCCTATATATACCCTCTTTACAGGAGTAGAAAGCCCGTCTTTCACAGGAGGAGCGGCAGTTTCCAACCGCTGCCCTTGAAGTTAACAACTAACGAGGGATCTTCTATTCCTGATCCTCTCAAGGTATATTGACACTACCACAGCCAGGACTCAATATTTCTATGGAGTGAGCATCCCTTTGTGTTGTAATTATTCACTGATAAGCATCTGTCCATGTCCTTCATTAGAATCAGCATAGTGCTATTCATCTTTATCTATGCAGCACATATCAGAAGACTATTTTATTTTTTTTAACAATTTATTAGGGGCTCATACAATTCTTATCACAGTTCATACATATACATACATCAATTGTATAAAGCACATCTGTACAGTCCCTGCCCTAATCATTTTTTTCTCCTCTTTTCTTTTTTTACATTTTATTAGGGGCTCATACAACTCTTATCACCATCCATACATATACATACATCAATTATATAAAGCACATCCATACATTCCCTGCCCCAATCATTCTCAAAGCATTTGCTCTCCACTTAAGCCCCTTGCATCAGGTCCTCTTTTTTTTTCCCTTCCCTCCCCTTTCCCCCCTCCCTCATGTGCCCTTGGTAATTTATACCTTGTTATTTTGTCATATCTTGCCCTATCCGGAGTCTCCCTTCCCCCCTTCTCTGCTGTCCCTCTCCCAGGGAAGAGGTCACATGTGGATCCTTGTAATCAGTTCCCCCCTTCCAACCCACTCTCCCAGCATCGCCCCTCACACCCTGGGTCCTGAAGGTATCATCCACCCTGGATTCGGGTTAATTAGGGTGCGAGGTAGTACCGATGAAGAACACAGCTTTCCCCCAGATCCTGGATGCTTCCTCCCCCCAACTACCATGATCCAAATTCTACCTTGCAGGACTGGATAGGGCAGAGGCTGTACACTGGTACATATGAGGGCTGGAGGTACAGGGAATCCAGAAGACTACTTTAAATGCCTATCTTGGGAGCAAATTGTCAACGTCATCCATTCACAGAAGAGGAGGATGGTTTAGAGAAGTTAGCAACTGTGCCTGAAGTCAAATGAGTCACACACCAGAGCGCTGTCCACAGAACCTTCAGGCCTATTTGCAGCATCCACTGCTGGCCAAATGCCTCCAGCTTTGAGGTGTTCTCTTGCTGTTAACAATGACAACAACAACCCCCATCAAGTCAATTCCAACTCATGATTACCCCAAAGGACAGCGGTTCTCAACCTGTGGGTTGCGCCCCCTTTGGGAGGGTGGACGACCCTTTTACAGGGGTCACCTGATTCATAACAGTAGAAAAATTACATTATGAAGTAGGAAAAATAATTTTATGATTGGGGGGTCATTACAACATGAGCAACTGCTGACCCTTTAGGGTCGCGGCAGTAGGAAGGTTGAGAACCACTGCCATAGGACAAGGTAGAACTCCCCCTGTGAAGTTCCAAGACTGTTACTCTTCAAGGGAATGGAAAGCTTCATCTTTTTCTCACACAGCGGCTGGTAGTTTTGAACTGCTGACCTTGCAGTTAGCAGACCAATGTGTAACCAGTACACTGCCAGGGCTCCTTTAATTGTTGATAGTCAATTCCAACTCACAAGTCCCAAGTACAACAGAACCAAGAATGGCCTGTTCCTGTGCCATCTTCATGATATATGTGTGCCTGGGCGCACTATTGTGATCACTGTGTACTTTGTATGCCTTCCCATCTAAGGGGCTCTTTTTCTAGTACTGTAGCAGAGAATATTCTGTCATGCAAAGGTCTGTTATGATTCACCGGTTCCTTTTCAGAAGTAACCAGCAAACCTTTCTTCCTAATCTGAGTCTGGAAGTTCTACTGAAAATTATTCACCGTGGGTGATCCTGCTGGTCTTTTAAAATATGGCTGGCTTAGTTTCCAATATGGTGGCACTGGGCAAGCCACCAAGGAATGACAGCTGATAGACAGGTTGTGGTCCAGTTTTATGTTGTTGTTGTTGTTAGGTGCTATGTTAATCCAGGGGAACTAGAGAAACAAATTCATAATAAAACCAATATGTGTATAAGAAAGAGCTTTATATACAAGCTCAATTGCATATTGAGAAAACAACACCCCAGCCCAGTCCAGATCAAGTTCAAAAGTACAACCAGGGTGCGCCTTAGAGGCAAGGATGGCTAGCCTTAGTCGTTCAAACTTTGGATCTGTTGTCAGTAGAGACCAGGCCCTGGAGAAGGCCATCATACTTGGTAACGTGGAGGGACCGTGAAAAAGAGGAAGGCTCTCAGCAAGATGGATTGACACCGTGTCACTGACACATGGATGGCAGCAACCACTGGCTCAGGCATTGGAACACATGTGAGGGTGGTGCAGGACCAGACACTGATTCCTTCTGTCGTCACCACAGGTGGGAACCGACTGGACGGCACCTGTGGCAGTTACATAATCTCCTGTCAACTTGCGAAGGGGTGGAGCCTAGTCTGTCAATCAGGTCGCAGCTGTAGGACCTCATTTTGGAGGCACGAAGGAGATAAATAGCTCACTGGAGGCCACATACACTCTTGTTGGTGTATTACTGATGACTAGCTTTTGTTGTGGGAAAGGGGGAGGGGAGCATAAGAGAACTGCCTGAGAGTCTCCTCACTAGCCAGAGCAGATCATGTTACCCATCTTGGTTCCCCCTCGACACTGCCAGCACCTCCATCCGTCTTGGAGTCTGTCCTTCAGAGAAGAGAGACAAAATGCCCTGCTCTAAACGCCAACGGACCTCCATTGCAGAATGCCTTGTTCCATATTTGGGTGACTTGGTAGATCAAGGCCACAAATAAGCCGACCGCCTCAGCGTGGGCTGCCTTGCTCACGACCTGTGCTCTGGCTGCCCCGGCGGTTAACGTTGTCAAGTCAGTGATGTCCGGAAAGCTGCCAGAATGCACAGAGCAAAGCCGAAAAGCAGAGTGTCCTACGAATGAGACGCCGCTTCCCCTGAGTCCTTCCAGTACACGGCTTTATCTTTACACAGTAGAAGGCTTTATCTTTACATAGTCCAAAGGTCCAAGCTTGCTCATGCTTGTCAGAAGGAACCACACCCCGTAAATGACGACAATACCGGTCACAGCCTTCTCCTCCACATAAAAGCCGTGGTGCACAGTCCCTGGTGTGTCCCAACCACTTTCAAATCATCGCTGTCTTCCTTCTCTACCACCACTGAGAGCCCCAAAGGCCCAAACATCTAAAGTGTCTTCTCCCAAGGGCTCCTCGCTCAGTGAGAAAGTTTAAAACGCCTGAAAAGTCTCCTGTCTTTTTCTCCCGTCATGCCCCCATTGGCATCTTCCTTTTCTCCACTTTTCTCTCCGATGTGAGGTCTTAGGGACTCACGACTACAATGTTGTATGCACACTGGGGGGCCTGAAAACCGACGAGGCAATGAGGACACGTGTCACTAAAGGTCAGAAACAATGACGCACCGGGCAGTGTCTGGAGGTGGGAACTCTCACCATTGGGTCAGTGCGCAAAGAGCGGGCCCAAGGAACATTCTCCTGGGGGAACACAGGCATGAGTGCATGAAACCCTGAGAAACCCAAGGTCAGCAGTTCAAAACCACCAGGGGCTCCTCGAAAGAAAGACAAGGCTTCCTAGTCCCGTGAAGAGGTCCAGGGTCAGAAACCCACATGGGCAGTGTTACCCTGTTCTCTGGGGTCACTGTAGGTCAGAATGGACTGCACATTGGTGAGCTTGGTGGGGGAGACAGCCCTGGTGGGTCCCCATGGGACTGCTAAGCACAAGGGAGGAGACTTGAGCCCACCAGTCCCTTCTCGGGGGAAGGAAGATGCTCTCTGCTCCTGCGACGCTTTACAGCCTTGGAAACGCGAAGAGGTAGTTCGAATCTGTCCTATAGGGGCTCTCTGTGCTAGAACGAAATCGAGGCCAGTGAGGTTGGGTTTATAGTGCTAGAGAATGGTCGGGCAATATTCCCAGCATGCTGCTCAAAGCCTTTCCTGATTGTTTCTATCACATTCTTCTCTCTGGACTTTATCCCTTTGTTTTTTGTTTTGAGATACTTAGGTTGAAACATTGTGTTTCTGAACACATGTCTCTGCTTTGTGAAACATGAACCTTATCACCAGACTGCCCCACCTTTAGGTATTTAAGTGTGTTTTTAACGATGTTTTCCTTTGGTGGGCTTTGTAGATGCAGGGGCAGGTTCCCATGTGATGCAAATTGTTTCAGTGTTTATGCAAAGCGCTGGGGAGACTAAACCATGGATATACCGCCACAAGGGAAGGCCTGGTGCCCTGCTGCTGCACACATGATAGTCAGGCACTCCCGATCTATGTGGCTGCTGCTAGGTGCCGGCAGGCAGGTTTTGATCCATGGTGACCAGCCCAGGTGCCAGAGTAGAACTGCTCCACTGGGGATCTTGCCTTCCTGACACTCGTCGCTGCCCGGTACCCCTTCCCTCCGGCCACTGTTCCTTTGACCTTGCCGCTCACTCCCTTCCAGGCCACCTTATGTGTGGCTCCTGCTGCTCAGAATCTGAGTGTTTTCTCAATCCACTCAACACCACTTCCTTTAAACCGGGCTCCACGTCCCTTCCTCTGGGAAGCTTTCCCTGACTCCCACAGCCCATTGAAGATGGATTTCTTGTCTGTGCTGCCACAGCACAAATGACACCCTGCTGTCACGGTCAAGGTAATTGTCTTTCTACCCCATTAGCCCAGGGGCACCCCTTGTGCAGTGTTGGATTTATATTCCCAGGGCGAGAGCCTGCCTAAAGCCTCACAGGCCCTCAATCCAGGGCTTTTGAGGACCAAATGCAGGGCTGAATGAATGTCCCAGACAATGCCGTGGAGTCACGATCTACATCATCTTTCAGTAGACTGGCCCACGCACACCAGCCCCTGACCCAAACCGGTCTGACGTCTGCAGCCCCGGGAAGGTAGAGAAGCTTCTGGAAATGCTGTCCCCTTCTCACAAGCAGGCGTCATGCCACAGCTCCTCAGAAGAAACGAACCGTTTCACAGATGGGAGAAGCGACAGGAGACGGTGCTCTCCGTTCCACCCAATCCTACCTCCCTGCGTGTTTGTCGTGGGAATAATGGATGTGTGTCCATCGGCGGCAGATGGATGGGTCTCGGAGGGATCTGCCAGCCTGGCAATGGCTCTGCAGAGCCTTTGCTGCTGAGAACGACCCAGGGCAGACCTGACTTTCAGGAATCACTGCAAATAGAATGTGATTATGATGATCACCAATTAATAATCAATTAGGCTGATCATCTTCCCCGGTAGAAAAGCTGCTTAAACCGTGATGAATCGGTGCAGGCTCAACCAGGGCTAAAGGAAGCAAGGGGGAAGAAAGTCGCTTTTCAGTGTGAACATCACACCCCTACAAAGAAAGAAAGCAAAGAAAAGAAAACTTAGAGCCCAAATCCCCGAGCTAGGCTGTCTCTGGAAAATGAATTCCACAGGCACAGACGCCACGAAGTTGGATCGAATGTGCTTCGTTGTCGGTGATGCATTGTCCCTCCGAGTCCTTCAAAGGCACCCGAAAGCCCTAACGTGGCTCCGCTTCCTAAGAGAGCCTCCTGTGCACACGTGTCCCTCCACACAATCTGCGCTTACTGTCAGAGGTGCACACCCACATGCTGCGGAGACGGAGTCTCTTTGTCCTTTATTCAGATGTGGGATAAGGATGCTTTCAGCACAGCAAGATGACAGTCAGGCCGGCTCCCTCTGAGCAGCCCCACAGCCTGAGCCTCAGACAGAAACGAAAAGTTCCTTTGTTCGGAGACCCACTGCCCATCTTTTGTCACTCAGGCCCCCGGAGCCGAGGTATCTGCCGGCCAATTTAAAGTAATTTAGGTAATTTTGGAAAGACACAGGCACTGCTAAGGTTGCCATGAGGCGTGGTGTGAGGAAGGCGAGGCAGCCACCGTGGGCACCATCCACTGGGGCCATTCAGGGCCCGGGTTAGAGAGAGAAAATCGAAAATCTCCCTGGGGGCTGTTTCTCATGGAGAAGAGGATGGTCATTATCCAGAGGCCAGATGACAACTCTCTGGGACGCGGCTTTGGTGGAGCAGGGGTTCCCACAGACCTCCGCCCCCCGTCCTTTCTACAAAAGACCCTGGCCGAGTCAGGCCCCCAGGAGTGCCAAGTGGAGACTGCTCAGCCTCCAGGGATGCAGCTCCAGGCGTTTTGTGTTCAGGACGCTGAACCGCAGAGTGGGACCTCACTTCTTTATTTTTTGGCAGAGAGGGCAGTGAACATGGATAATTGAACATTTGCCCGAACAGAAGCCAACAGGGTGGCAAAGTTTATTGATCCCCCTGAAGCCCCGACCCCCCCGGGAGGGCCTGATGACATCTTAATGTTTTCCTAATGTACCTCAGCATCTCAGCAGTAGACATTTCTTACCAGAGAAACGGTGCACAATGCTGTCAATCCTGGGCAGTATGTGTCTCCCACCCCCACAGCCCCCAAACCATGGCTCCTTCTGGAACATCTGAAAAAGAGGCTGATGTTTCCAGATTCAGAGGCACTTCGGAGTCAACTCCTTTGGTTTTGCACATTTGCCATCCGGTCCAACATGCCTACCTACTGTGGTGAGTGACCGCGACGGATGGTGTGGTCCCACGATGATACAAGCGAGTGCTCTTTCTCATCCCTGCGATGAGCGCAGGCAGCGTGGATAATGTCCCCCCACATCCTAGTTTTGTTTTCTAATCTGTAACATCACCAAGGTAAAGAGTTGGACTGGAGGCATCTTGGCATTTTGAGGGTCGATTAGAAGCATGAGGTTATCATAATGCATATTTGCCCACCGCTCGCTCCTATGGCTGTCGGGCTGTTGACACTGAGACCAACAGCTCCATGGGAGGGACCAGCAGATGTCACTGTAGTTCTGTTCATTCATCTTTTCTCTTGACTGGATTGTAGTTCCGTCCTTTTGGGCTCTGCCGATCACATTTCTTATTTAATCAAAAGCATAATGCATCATAACATTTGTAATTCATGTTGTTGTTATTCTTTCATTGTGTGCAAAATTGGATACGTATCTTTGCAAACAGAGATGAAAGCTAGCAAGTAGCCTGGACACCCCCAGTGAGGTGTGGAAATCAAAGGGCCTGCTGAAGAGCCATGATAAGAGACAGGGACAAAGAGCAGTGAAGGGCATCTGCCCCGTGACTCCATGTCCTGATGGACAACCTCAGTCTAAAAGCCACCTACGTCCCCTGCCTCCTCATGCAGGGCTTCCTGAAACTTAAGCTGGGGGACAGCGCTGGGTGTGTGGGAAGAACCCCCAGTCAGAGGATGTGGTGGCCAGCTCATTCCAGGGAAAGGAGAGCAGGACTGGGGCAGTGGGGAGTCTTTAAGGAAGGTGCCCCTCGGGTCCAGCATCACTAGCATTAAACAATCACGACCATCTCTGGTGAAAAGAAAAAAGACCCAGTGGTTAACTTCAGGGTCTTGGTTAAGTGGAGAGTATGATAGCACTAGAGGGAGCGAAGCCAGCCACCAAACGAAGAATGGTGGTCTCTCTGTCCACCGTTGCCCTCCACATGAACCAAAAGAAAGTTGATGTGGAGTTGAAAAATCAAGTTTGATTTTTTTTAAGGAAACATTGCTTGGGGGTGGGGGAGGTATTTTTGGTACCCCATGATCTGGTGCATCGAATTGTGGTATTTGTTCTTGGTAATTTTGCATGACGCTTAGGTGATGAACGTGGAGCAGCATGTTGCTTTGTCACAACCGTTGGTCTTGCCCAAAGAGCACCAAAGAACCAGTCACTAGAACAAGTCACAATGTCCTAAGGGGATACATTGTCTGAATGGAGCCTAGAATGGCCTTTCAAGTGCCCCAATCATTCAGCAACCCCTGGCGACAATGGACTTGTATGCACTGCTATCATTTCTGAATGGAAACAATTGGTGTCTAGGATGAAGTGTTTCTCCATGGATGCTCTGCGCCTCCTCTCTACCCCACAAGCACCTGTTGAGTGAGAGTGGGTCCACTGATAACACAGCCTGTCCTACTTCTTCCTACGATTTGTCATTTTGACTTCATGATCCTATCCAAAAGTTAAGACAAGACCATCTTTAGAGAACCAAACTCCCGATGAAGTATTTTTCTTCCCCTTTCTCTCCTCCTCTTTTTATGCGGTAGTTAGCTGTCAGGGTGGCCAGTGATTCCCAATCCATGCTTCTGCATATTCCCCTCCTACTTTTTATCAGGGTTTGTCTGTGTGACCCATAGATTATGGTAGAAATGATGATGTTGGGATCTATCATAAATGACATTGTGACTTCTGCCTTTTCTCTTGGCTCACTCACTCTAGGAAAAGCCAGCTGCCATGTCAAGAGGGCATCAAGCAAGCTACGAAATGTCCACAGAGAAGGGGTACTGAGGCCTCCTGCCAACAGCCACCTCCAAAGCCCTCCAGCCCCACTGGGGCCTTCAGATGACTGGAGCTGCAGGTAGTATCTACACTGCAACTTCCTGACAGATGCAAATGAAATACTGTCCAACTCAGCTGTTCTCGCGTTCCTAACCTGCTGAAATTAGGAGAGATTAAAGAGAGTTTTCATTGTTTTAGGGGCCAGGGCCAGGATGAAGCAAGCAGGTGCCTAGAGGACAAACTGTAAGGGGATACTTATTTGCAGGGCCAAGCAAGAACCAGGTCATTACCTCACCCTAATCTTGAAGTTATTGTTTTAAGCTAAACCTTTGAGGACTTCATTACTCCACCGCAGATAGATAATACATTCTCTGTCTCCTGCACCTTTGTTCCATTGTTCTTTCTTTTCTCACCTTTTTTGGCTTCCCCATCCTCTGATTTTGCTGTAATGCATTCAGCTAGTTTCATGTCCACCTCCTGTTATTTCTTGCAGGCTTCCTGTTATCAGAAGCTATGCTGTAACTAACCTCCTAGAGACACCTACATTTGATTTAGAGTCCACTATTGGAGGCCTTTATGCCGGGCAATTAATTTAGAAAACAAAAGATGCACAGACATCATACATCTGCTGCTTTTCATGGATTGATACTCGTTAATGGCATATTTATCAGGTACTACTCTATCAAGGAGATATTAAAGCCTCTCTCTTACCACAAGTTGTGATCATCGAGAACATTTTTCATGATGCGAAACAAAGAGTTTGCGGTTGAGGACACAGCCTAGAGTCATGGGGGGGATAGAGTAATAGCCAGAGTTAATGTAGGTCAATAGCAACCAGAGGATTTCTGCAAAAGAAGATGGCCAAAGACCAGGACTTTTGTGAGAAGATCAAGGACAAGCATTTCATTCAGCAGCAAATTTTGCATGTTTGCTGAAACTTCTTTAGTCTGATGGAGATTGTTAGAGATTTTCACAAGTTCTGGTCACCTCCAGAATGTCCCAATACTCTCAACAAATCAACACACTTATTTAATCCAAATTTTTCAGATTCTAGAAGTTCATGATAATATAGATGTGAATGAAGGAGAGCCCTTTATTTTATTACTTTGCCTTTCGGAAAGTTTGATTTTCTCTCTACAATTTAGCTAAAGCTCATAGCTACACCAAACGGAATCCCCTTCAGTGGATTATTTAGATCCACTTGTACTATGCAGGTAATATGCTAATACTGTAAAAATCTTACTCAGCCACTAACGAGCACAGGCAATGCAGACTGGCAAAATGTCTTTTAAAAATAAATTCTAATCAAATTTGCTAAATGTCAAGGGATATAAAATTAAGGTAGCCCACGTGTACTTCACATGAAGAAGAATGAAGCATCAGGTTTGAAGGAAGGCTTATTAACAACTTACAAGATGCAGATGACGCAACCTTGCTTGTTGACAGTGTGGCGGGCAGGAAACACTTGCTGATGAAAGTCAAGGATTGCAGCCTTCCATATGAATTATGACTCAATGCCAAGAAGATCACAATCCCCACAACTGGGCCATTAGGTAGCACTGTGATAAAGGAGGCGGTTGAAGTTGTCAAGGAGCTAGTCTTCCTTGGATCCATGGTCAATGCTCATAGAAGCATCCACCCAGAGATCAAAAGACAAATTGCATTAGGTAAATCTGCTACACAGACCTCTTTAGAGTATTGTAAAGCAAGGGTGTTACTAAGGTGTGCCTGACCCGAGCCATGGGATTTTCAATGGCCCCCTGTGCGTGCATAAGGAAGATGGGAGAAGGATGACTGTGTTTGCATGACGGTGCTGGTGACTGCCGTTGAGATGGCCACAGAGCGCCAAAAGGACAAGCAAGTCTGCCTTGGAAGAAGTACGGCCAAAGGGCTTCTTAGAGGCAAAGATGGTGAGACGTCGCCTTACATACTTTGGGCATGCTGTCAGCAGAGACTAATCCCTGGAGAGAGAGATCATGTTTGGAAAAGTGGAGGGTCCCTCAATGAGATGCAGTGACACCGTGGCTGCAACACGGGGCTCGAGCATTTGAACAATTGTGAGTGACCCGGGACCGCGCAGTGTTTCGTTCTGTTGGGCATGGGGTTGGACGAGCCAGAACGGACTCATTGGCGCCTAACAACCACAACATGTACTTCCTCAACTCGAAAGGTTTGGTCCTGCAATGGTATCATCGACTCTTAAGACAAAACAACTTGCTTCAATCCGAGCTAAATGAGTTTTTGTGTTTAAAGATGGACCGAAATGCCCTCTTGGGACTGCAATCAAAGAATCACTTTTAGATTCTAGCAGTCTCAGTTATAACTGAATAAAGAATCATCTCAATTAAAAAAAAGACAAAGCAAACTTTTAGATAACATTGAAAGGCACCAGTATTTAATTGTAATGTGGATTAAGAAGGGTGAATATAAGCCTGGGCGAAGCTAGAGAAGAAATAGGTGTGGGCCGATGAGAGGAGGAAAGAAGAAACACTAATGTCTATTGACTCTCAGCTACCCAGGTAGTGTTCTGTGTGCAGTCCATCCACTGTCGTGTTCAATACCTACCACACCGAGAGGCAGACCCTCTTGTTTTCCGCATCCTACGAGCGAGGAAGTCACAGGGTCGGTAGGGAGCAGACTGTTCTGTCGGAGAGTCTGCTTCTCTTCAGGTGTTTTGATAATATCGCTCAGGACTCTGGTTGAGGTCCTTGAGCATGACCCGTTCGTTCTAGAAGTGATGTGTCTTCAAAAAAGCACAACGTCATGATCCCCAGTGGTCATAAAGGCCACAGTGAGGAGACAAGGGCCCTGCTCGCTCAGGATGGGCAGAAGAACGTGAACCACCATAAACACACCCTGGCAATGGCTTCCAGCCACAGGGACTGGCTAACAGACTTGGGTGTTTAGCAACATTGGCCAATTGGTCATCAGAGGTGCTCATGACCGAGGAAGGAACATTGTCCCTGCTCATCTGTAGATCCACAGTCTCCGCTTGTGACAAATGAGAATAGGGAGGAGGCTATTTTAATCTTCTCATGTATTTGAATAACCCCTTCAGCATTAACACTTCTGTCACTAGGGTATAAACTCTTTGAGGGCACCATCTAGTCTTTGACATCAAATGCAGTATCTAGCCCCCAATAGCCATACAAGTAGACTGGACTGATATTTGATGAAGAAGAATGAGGAGATCCTTAAAGCCAAAGAACCACAACTCAGAGAAGAGATAGTATACACCTTTTCCTCCAGGCAGTCAATCACTTGCTGTCATGGCGACTCCAGGTACGTCAGAGTAGAACTGTGCTACATAGGGTTTTCAATGGCTGAACTTTTGGAAGAAGCTCGATCACTAGGGCTTTCTTACCAGGTGCCTGTAGGTGGCCTTAAACCTCCAATGTTTCGGTTAGCACCTGAGCATTTTACCATTGGCACCACCCAGAGACTTCAGCCTCACATATGAAACAGAGGCCATGACAGAATGTGTTTCATGGATGGATTTTGGATATAGAACTGGATTCTGAATATACAATTGTAAGAGCAATTGAAAGCATTTGCAGTAGACTGCATGGGTTTCAATTCTCATTTTTCTTCCTAATTAGATATATAACCTTCAGCAAAGGGTTTACCCTGGTTGTTCCTTAGTTTCCATATCTGTGGAAAAGTTATTATCTGGAGATAATAATAGTAACTAAATCATAGGCTTATGTGATGATTATGTTATATATATATTACTTAATATATATATATGGAACAATGTCTGATGTATAGCAAGTTCTATGGGTCCTCTTTTACAGTTAAATGACAGAAATGATTTTAAAGCTCATGGCACCCAAAACATGCTTAATAAATGGATGTTATTCTATATTTAATGGTAATGGTCAACATTAGAGAGAAGGATTGATGTCTAATGTGAAATGTGAATGAATTTCAAGTTGTTACTTTGTTGTAACTTTAATCATGCTATTTCCTCCTTCCTATGAGTGACACTGTAAATTAAACTGTCCACACATCAAGTGGCTGTTTCCTGGGAATTTTTTTTTAGCTTCTTTTAATATGCACTGGCACTTCGGCTGGCGTCATATGCTAACTTGTTAGTTATGATCATCAATGCCGCACTGAACCTTGACCACAGCCTAATAATCCTCTGTGTTGTATGGGAGATATACAAAGATAGATAGATAGATAGATAGATAGATAGATAGATAGATAGATAGATAGATAGATAGATAGAGAGAGAGAGAGAGAGAGAGATAGATAGATAGATAGATAGATAGATAGATAGATAGATGCATCCATGCATACATGGATGGATGGATAGGTAGATAGATATACAGACAGACAGACAGATAGTTGAATGAATGGAATGATAGGTGGGTAGGTAGCTGTTGTTCATTGCCATCAACAACAAATTTTGGAAATATGAAATTTTAGAAATACTAATTTAAGGAATCTTCTTTAGTTGTTGTGCTCATTTTTCTTACATGCCAGTTTTCTGCTACAGATCCCAGGCTGGCAGATGTCCCCCCCAAAACAAAGTGGGGCATGATGGTGTCTTTTAGGCCTATACTTTTGTCTTTTTTAACTAGGGGAGTTTATCAGGTATCTTCTCGTCTTGGCTCTCAGTAGCTCAACAGGACACATTCCAACACCCTTTCCTTTCTAGTTCTCTCTCTCGTCACTCCAGCCTGCACTGTCACTCTCTATCATAAGGGCTCATCCTGGTTGCTTCTCAGGTGCAGGCTCTTGGCAACCTGAAGTCAAACTCAGTGGAAGTACATGTTTCCGACCATGGTATAGCCATTGACAGGGGAGGCTGGCATGTCGCACATCTCGGCGGCCAACCAGGTGATTACTACCCAAAAGGCAGGAACAGGTGCTCCTCCTTTGTCTCCACAGAGCCATTTTTTCCCTCTAATCAGGCTGTTTGGTGGATTGCCCTTTGGTAAAATCCACTTATATGGCACCTGGCACACAATTCACTGAGTAGCAGCTACTAGAGCTGGGCTCGATGGGTAACCATGCATCTCCTGGGTCTAAGAAACAAATCATTTCTGAAGGTATTGGGTGCTGGGCCCTGCGTTTATTGCCTACATTTATTTAAGGTCAATCCTGAGAGAATTTCTAGGAATTTAACAGAGTTGCGCCATGTTAGAAATTCAATTCATTTGGGGAAGAGAAATATTTTAAAAGTCATTGTCAATCTAAGAAAACTCAATGTGCGTTAACTGGTCAGAACTAAGAGCATAGGCTGAGGCACAGAACTGCCAGGATTTGGTCCTTCTTAACTATGTCCGTCTATAATGCTGAAAACTTGATACTTAGGGAGACAGAAGACATGACACATTTGATCTGTCATGATGGTGAGGAATGTTGACTAGATTATGGACTGCCAAAAAGAATGAACAAATCAGTCTTAGAAGAAGTATAACTCGCATGTTCATTAGACACAGGAATCTGTTGCACGGATGCAGTTGGGACACGTGGAAAAGGACGCCATTCTTGGTCAAGCAGAAGGCCAAGGGGAATGGAGGAAGGTTTCCCTCGATGAAAGATGGACACAATAGCCACAACAATCAACTCAGTCATCCCAAGGAGCAGGAAGCTGGTGCGGAACTGGGAAATACTGTGTTCTGTTCCACATATGGTCTCCATGTGTCAGAGCCGACTGAATAGTAACTGGCAACAACATCCTGTGTCTATCCAGGAAAAGTCCACGGGACCCTCGTTTCAGAGAGAGCAACCACCCAGTTAGTGTTTGCATATCCCATTCTGCAGATACACAGAATGTAGAATCAAAGGGCAACGCTCTCTGTGCCCTGATTCTTGTTTTAGACCGGCTTCGCACAAGAGGGATGATCGATGAAGAAGTGTCACACTCAGGCTTTGCTCAATGCGAGGGCAGAAGAGGAGAGTCACCCCTAGAATGGGCTGGGATCCATAGCCCATTGGTTTCTGTCCATTTCTGAGACTTTGGCAATGTTACCATGTGGTAAATGTTTTGATGCTTCTATTTCCATTGAGCGATTCTCAGATGAGTTTGTCAGATCAAAAGGGCCTTGTGCTTGTTTTCCAGGCTGGCATGGACGAGGAAGCCTGGAAAGACTGGGTCCCCCAGCCCCACCAGGCTTGTGTGATGGACTGCTCAGGGGAGAGAGCTTGCTTGCTGGCAGCTGCCGCAGACGAAACCAGAAGACTATAGAGAAAGGTTGACAGTTACCTAGGCTACCTTGGCGCCACTACTTTCTCCAGCTCTTCCTTTAGCTCCATATTGGTACCCACTTTGCAATGAGGACCAAGCGTTGAGCTGCCAAAGAGAGGGCACTCATGCCCCATCTCAAGAAAGTTACTCGAGAAGGTTTCAAAAAGTTTGGGGGGAAATTCCATTATCTTAAGACAAACAAACAAAACATGTTTTATTGGCACATAATTCACACATCATACAATTCGATTGTTCAATCGCATCAAGAAGAATGGCGTAATCAATTTTAGAACACTTTCTTTAGCCCTGTGCCCATCATTATTAGCTCCCCATTTCCCCTCAACCCCCTCTGCCACATCCCAAAGAAACCATTAATCCACTTACTGTTCCTTTAGATTTACCTATCCTGGATTTCATATCCAGAAAAGCATTAAGAGACAGCAACCGCAAACAGCAAAGTAAAAACAGATCAAAGCTTCAGTTGAACAGAAAGCAGAAAATATTAAAAAATGAGAACAAATTTTAAATGGCTCACAGGCGATATTAAATTGTAACCTAACTGCATCTGCAGTAATCCACTCTCCAAGGCATTCTGCATGATATCGAGGCCATCCACCCCGGTCTGTGGTCAGAACGGAGTCACCAGAGGCTTCATCCATATGTATTTTGCCCTTATTTTAAAAAAATAAAAGATATTATATTTTAGCCTAATGTATTATTATATATATTATTTTATTATAATATATTATTATATAATGTTATATTTCTGCCATGATCGACTGTCTGATAGCAAGGTTATTCCATCCCTTACATATGGTCAGAGGGGACTGACCCAGAGGCTCAAACATGCTTTTACCTTTCATTATATTCTTCCATGTATTTTGAAGCCCCTTCTAATGTAGATCTAGATCCAGTCTCCTTAGGTTGCCATACCAACACACCACAACTTCAATCTAAAAAAAACACACAAAGCCTTACTACCGGTGAGTGGATTCCAACTCATAGTGACCCTATAGGACAGGATACAGCAGCTGCTGTGGGTTTCTGAGGCTAACTCCTTACAGGAGTAGAAAGCCTTGTCTTTCTCCTATGGAGTGACTGGTAGTTTTGAACTACTGACCTTGCAGTTAACAGCCCAATGTGTAACCACTACGCCACTATACCATAACTTAGATGGCTTTAAAGAATAGATATCAGTTATATTGATTCCTTCTGTAGGCTCTGGGAGAGAAATTGTCCCGTGCTGTACTCTGGGCTTCTGCTGATTGCTGGCAATCCCTGCAGATCCGTGACTTGTAGATGTATCTTCACATGAGTTCTTTCTTCTGTGTCTATTCTCTGTTTTTATAAGGCACCAGTCAGAAGGGACGAGGGCCCACCCTCCTCTATAACCTCACACAAATATCATTGGTAACAACTTCAAATAATTTGTTTCAAATCGTTGTTTGGAAATACTGTCACGTACATAGGTTCACGGTAAGAACATCAGGATAACTTATTGGAGAATACAATTCAATCAGATATGTAGAGGAAAAGAATGGAATTTTCCCGTGAACTGTTTGAAGTCTCTTTGTGCATATTTCAGGCGCCCTGGTGGCAGAGTGGCTTTGTGCTGTGTGGCCAACCACAAGGCCAGCAGTTTGAAACCACCAGCTGCTCCTGGTAGGAAGATGAGGCTTTCTACTCCCATAAAGAGCTAGAGTTTTGGAAACCCAGTCTATATTTCAAAAAGTATGACCTCGAAGGCTGCCGTTCATACAGACACTATTCTGTTTAAACACGCCTCAGTGATCTGGGGAGGGCTGCGGACAAGTCCCCTCTCTCCTGGTGCACTTGCCTTCATCTCAGGGCCTTCATAACAAGGGTCAAACCAAACCCTCGCTTTTTAGGGAAGCTGCATGGCCGGTTAGATTCAAGGCAGAGAGGTCAGCTCAGAACTCATGTCAACTGCCTTTAGGATGCTCAAGGGGTGACCTTTGCGATGCATCAACTCTATGGCAGTGAGTTCGAGTTTTGAGTAGAGGAGTGATCTTGATAGACAGAGAAGGATCACACAGGCTTGTTATGAAAGCATCTGACAAACTTCTGAACCCCGCCCTTGTGAAGAAACAGGCTGGGAGTGTTGCCCCGAGAAGCTTGCTTTTCCCCCTCCTGAGATTGCACCTGCTCGTTCCTCCGGTCTACTAGCAAGGACTGTCCTCTGAGGCTTGGATTCTGAAATCTAACCCAGGCCACGCTACAGCCCTGACCTTGTCCCTTTGGGTTTCTTTTTGCTCCCCAAACTCAAAGAATATTTCACAGAAGCATGATTTTGGTTCCCTGAGCTTGCCCCAGCTGCCCTTTGGAAGTGGGCGATTTGGAAGAGCACAAAATTCCCCGGGGAATAGCTACACTGCTTCCAGGAGCACATAGACCTAGAGGGAGGATATTTTGAGAAAAAAATGGCTTCACATTTTGCTATTTTTGTTTTTTAAAAGTTTCTAGGATTTTGTAGCAATATTTTTAACCTACCCTCATATGTGTGTTTTTGTATTGACTTTTATACATATATTTGATATTTTCATATTTACTGGTTAAAACACTTTTCTTTCCCAGGATGTTAGCTTTACTCGAGATTCCTGGGTGATAAGAAGCAATGTTAACCTGACTGCTGGTTGGAAGGATTTCAGGCATCAGTCAATGGCCTATCGAGGAAGTATTTGAGCTATAGAAGAGTTACAAAGGGAGGCAGAGAGAAATGATCCTGTTGGGATGAATCTAGTCTCTGGAAGGACAAAAGCAGGCCAGTGGTGGAGTTTTTATTCCCCTTGATGATCACTTCAAGAATCACCTTCCCAGGACCCTTCTCACAGCACCACAGAGGCCCCCACCTCTGTGATCTTTGAGTCCAGCCTTGTGTGCAGCCAGCTGACCGTGAAAAACAAAATATCCTTGTCAGAAAGTAAATTCCGTCAAGGCAGGAGCTCATCCATCCTTGAGCATAAATTCGCAATGCGTAATACAGAACTCTGCACCTCATGGCCGCTGCATACACAGGGCCTGATTTGTGGACACATCACTTAGAAACATTGTGCCAGGGAAAATAAGCATGCTCACTGTTTATCTCTGTGACCCCAGTCCATCTCTCACCCTTTCTGTGGGACTCTTTCCTCATCTGTAAAATATTAAAGGGGTCAACATTTCTTGAGTGTCAGCCCTGCCCTGTGAGCGGGGCTAATCTTTTTTTGGTCATGATATCAGAGAATCCTTACAAGAATTCTATAGACTGTGGAGCAAAGTACTTATGCCTTGAGCCGTGATCTGCAAAGTGAAGTTCAAAACCACCAGCCACTCCATGGGAGAAAGACAGGGCTCTCTACCCCCATAAACAGAATCTCCGAAACTCGCAGGGGTAGTTCTACCCTGTCCTATAGGCTCGTGATGGCATAAAGACAACTTGCGCAGAGGCCACTAAAGGGTTAAGTGGCAGGGACGGGAGTGGGGTGGGGGGTGGGGGGACAAAGCCGAGCGTCTCTGGTACAAAAGGATGTACTTTCAGAGAGCATCGAGAAGCACCAGGATGTGTGAGGCGCTCAACCTTGGAGAACTTCCTCATCGAATCCACGTCGATCATCCAGGTGAGCGTTTTGTTCACCCCAAACCCCCACGTGAAAGGCCTCCTTGTACGTGAGAAAGCACAGACATCCACTTGATCGGTGTGGTTGGGAGAAGCCTGGCTCCTTCTATAATAACGTTTCATTCCTTAGAATGCCTGCAGCCCATTTCTGTGAAACCAGGCCAGCAGTAACTAAGCAGAAGAGCCATGACCTGATATTTTAAAAATTGCCAGTAGTGGAATCCCCTAAAGGCTTGCTTTGTTACTTAAAGGTACCCCCTCCTCCCTTAAAAAACTTCAATGAGCACGGGCTATGGCAAGCGTGGTGATCAAATGTTCGGCTGTTGAGTTGTACAGGGGTCTCTGTTCTTCACTGTTGCCTCCACTGTGGTCTGTTAGAAGATATATTCTGAAAGGGAGTTAAGATATTTCTTTCATCCCCCCCCCCCCCCGTCTGCTCCTTTTTCCTGTTGTCGGTCGTAATGTTCTCCTGAAAGCCCCATCATCTGATGACCATTACAATAGCCACCCCCCCAACCTGAAGTTGACTCTCTGCCCCTAGACTCCCCACCTCTAATCTAGACTGCTCCCTATTACTGAATTAATCTTGATGCAAGTAATTGTCCGATGCCCTGCTCCTAAGGCTGTAAGCTGCTCCCTCCTTCCCACGGAATCAACCCCAGACTGCCGGGCCATCAGGCATCCTTACTGTTCTACCCGCAGGCCTTAGTGAGCTGCTACTGCTTCCCCTCATTCCTTTCGTCAGCCCCCACATGTGAGCCCAGCTCTGCCTCTGCTTCTTTGTTCGTCTCTCCACCTGGGATTTGAGAGCGTCTCTCTTCAGCTCTCCTTTCAACCAACTTGAAGACTCGCTGTAACGAGTCTTGCCTTCCTCAGCAATCTCTACTCTTCACTCTCAGATATCCAAAAGCCTTCTTTGTCTGGAAGGAAGCCCTGCTGGTATAGGGAGCTATGCATTGGGCTGCTGACAGTAAGATGAGCAGTTTGAAACCACCAGCCACACCACAGGGGAAAAATGAGGCTTTCTGCTCCAGTAAAGACCTACAGACTCGGGAACTCAAAAGGGTCACTATGAGTCAGCATCCAATCCCAGTAGAGAGTATGGGTGAATATTGTCCAGAGACATGTTTACTATTCATGAGGACTTGGCAGATGCTGCTGTTGTTGTTAGTTGCTATCACGTTGAATGCAAGGTATAGGAGCTTCTGGAAAACATAATGAAATGTTGCTGGGTCCTGCCCTAGAATGTTTCAGTCTGTGGCTACTGTGTCAACCAAGGCCAGGGAAGGTCTCCTTTGCCTTTCCCAACTCTCTACTGTACCAACCTGGACGTCCAGAGTAAAAGCTGTGCTAGTCTGGGTACTTTAGAGAAACAAATCCACAGAAACTCATGTATAAGAGAGAGTTTTATATAAAGGGTAAGTGTGCATCAAGAAAACATCCCAACCCAGGGCTGCCCAAACCCACAAGTCCAACATTAACCCATATGTCTGGCACCAATCCACAAAGTCCTCCTCCATCTTACAAAACACACACTATGATGCCAACTGCAGGAAGAAAGCCAAGTTAGTGAACTTGTAAGCATCTCAGTGCTGGCAGGAGTTTCCACACGGCTGCTCCAGCACCCAGGGCTGCATCGGGGTAGGTCCACGTGGCTTCTCCTTGGGGACGTCTTGTAGGAAGTGAGCCTTTCCAGCTGAAACAGGGAACTGACTAAGGCACTGGTCCAACCATCACAAAGTAAGAGACCTGAGAACTAGAAAGGTGAGGCTCACCAAGTCATTTATCCTTCCACCCTTCTATTAACCTCACATGTGTTTATCAGCCTGGTAGGCACAATAAACTATCTCAAACCCAAACAGAAAATTCTCTGCCATTGAGTCATTATTGACTCACAGCGACCCTCTAGGACAGGGTAGAATGGCCCCTGTGAGTTTCCCAGACTCTAACTATTATTCAAAAAGAAAGTACTTTCTTTCTCCTGAATCGCTGCTCGTGGTTTTGAACAGGCAACCTTGGGGAATGCAGCCCAACTTTTAACCATGATGCCACCAGAGTTCCTATGTGAAAAGTAAATGGCCATCCTTGGTTTGAAAAAGCAATACTGATGTAGGTGTTTTTGGGTACCCTGGAGTTAATTCCGATCCACATGTACAACAGAATGAAATGTTGCCTCTGATCATGGATTGAACTGTATCCATGCCCTCTTAATATATTGTAAATCCTGATCTCTATGCCCTTGACTATAATCTCATTTGCAAATGGATGTCTTAAAATTTTTCTCTTTTGAAATAAAAACGATAGTAAATGCAAGCTAGAGACAAAGATGAAGTAAGATAGATGCTAAGACATGGAGCTCTACAAGGAACCAGGGAATACAGAGATAAGAACCTTCCAGAATTGTCTGAGAGAGCAGTCCTTCTCTAGAGCCAGCGCCTAGAATTTGGGTGTTTTGTTTTGTTTGGCTTGGTTTGTTTTTTTATAAATCATTTTATTGGGAGCTTATGACAATGACAATTACAACTGTCAACTTGAGTGAAGGAGTGGAGTCTAGCCTGTCAATCAGGCCATAGCCAATGATGCCTCTGTGTGGGCATGGCCTTCTCCTGAGGATTCTGGGAACTCCTGTCTTCCTCCCTGGAGGTGGGGGACACACTCTCTGCTTGGCATTTTATTGACAAGCCTCACGGAGCTACGCTGACGGCAGCCACATCTCTTCAGCTAGAGGAGCCACATGGAGAGCCGTGTCAGCACTAAGTTGCTTCCATAAGACTTTTCATGCACTGGCCTGTAATATTCCTGCTTTCTCCATCACTGCATGCATTGCGTGGGTCTGAAGAGGAATCTATAAACTGGTGTAAGACATATGGGCTAATATCAGACTCATGTACTGGATCTGGACTGGGATATTTTCTTAATATACAATTACTCTCTCATAAACATGTGAGTATCTCTGGATTTGTTTCTCTAGTCAACTCATACTAACACAGAGCTCTTACATCTATCATAACATCACATAACCCAATCACATCAAGCAGTGCTGTACAATTGCTACCACAATCAGTTTCAAAACATTTTCTTTCTTATTGAACTCTTTAATGGTAACTTCCCTTTATCTTCTCCCTCCCTGACCATACCCTCCAGGAACCCTTATTCACATATATATTACCTTATATATATTCATATATATATGAACCCTTATTCATATATGTATATATTCCCCACCCCATATCTTACACGATCCAATATATCAATTCCTGCACAATTCTCTTGTTCAATCTGATCGAGTGGAATTATACAGTCATCAATGCTATTCACTCCCTATTTCCCTCACCCTCAGCCCCCTCTTCCCACACCCTCAGGGAACCATTACTCCTATTACTGTTTCTGAAGGGTTATCCGTCTTTGCTTTCATGTACCAAATGATCTTAAATAGACAAATGAACAAATGCAAATCTAACGTGGTTACTGAGGTAAAACAAATAAAAACATAATAGTAAGGGCAGGAAATATTAAAGAACTAGAGGATAGTTATGTGACTCATCAGGGCCATACCGCACCCTAGAGTTATCATCCCTTCTGTGAGGACCACCCAATTATCTTGCAGGTGGGTTTTGGGTCTCCACTACATCAACACCCTTTCACATTGATTTGGTTGCTTGTTTTTGAACTTCTGATACCTCTTCTAATTGACACCTCATGATCACACAGGCTGGTATACTTCTTTCATGTGGGCTTTTTTGTCCCCTGCTTAATGACCACTTGTTTAGCCACAAGCCTTTAAGACCTCAGATGCTATATTTTTTAATAGTCAGGCACCATCAGTTTTCTTCCCCACTTTGGCTTATGCAACCATTTTGTCTTCAGCAATCTTGTCAGAAAGGTACGTATCATACCATGCCACAGTATTAGAACAGACTCTTCTTGTAATTAGGTAAGATTTATGTAGAGGCCCAAAGTCCATCTGCTTCCTTGTTGCATTTTCATATACAATATATGAACTAATATACATATATTTATATTATTTTCTTCTTTCTACTTTGTGTTCCCCTCACTCCACTATTCTGTTATACATTGCTGTTCACCTCTCAGCAGTTCCTCTTAGACATATTTCAATTGGTCAAGAATGACCAGAAAAGCTACACCCTCCTGTTAAAACTCCTAAGATTCCCCTTTGCCTGTCACTTACACTGTGAGAACTAGTCTTATTTCTTGCTTTAGACTCTGGTCCTGCATCAGCCTCACAAAGGTTGCAGTTTGAGCCCATTGTCACTGCTGGGATGTCCCCCCATCTCACGGAGTGCTTTCTCTCTGACTTTCTCTTGGTCATCGATGGCCTTCTCCAGGGATCAGTCCTTTCTGAGGACTGTCCAAAGCCAGGGAGAAAGAGTCGCACCGTCCTCACTTCTGAGGAAGATTCTGGCAGTATTTCTTCCAAGACAGACCTATGAACTCTTCTGGAAGCCCTGTGGCACTTCTTGGGGCCCTTTCTTCGTTTGGTCTTCAGCGCCACTGTTCTTCAACTGTATCAATTCTCCTTTGGTCTCCTTCTGCATGCATATGAAGCATTTTAAAACACCATGGCTTAGGTCAAGTATACGTTCGCGCCTGAAATGAATTTACTTTTTATATTTTTTAAAGGTTTCTTTTGCAATATATTATTTGACTTCCTGACTGCTGTTTCCACGGGCATCGGTTAGGGCGCCAAGTAAAATGAACTCCTTGGCGAAGTCAGCGTTTTCTCCATTTATCGTTATGTTGCTTATTGGTACCGTTTTGAGTTTGGTTTGGCTTGCCTGTGTGTTTTACATTGAAGTGTACTCCATAATGAAGGCTATCGTCTTTGATCTTCATCAGTAAGTGCTTCCCGTCCTCTGCACTGTCAGCAAGCAAGATGGTGTCATCTGCAAATGTCCGATCGCTAAGGGGTCTTCCTCCAATCCAGATGTCTCATTATTCCTTATGTAGTCCAGTTTCTCCAACCTGAGAGACAAATGCTGAATGAGCTGATTACAGTGAAATTGGTGAGAGTCAGAACTTAGTGGAACCTCCTTGTTTTTCTGGCTCTTTCTAGGTTTATTTCAGAGTGCAGTCCAATCATTTATCCATTGCTTGCTATTCATGAAAAAAAAAAAGGTTAGAACCTTCTTTCGTTGACAGGCTTCTACCTTATATAATTTTCAACTTTCACAGGTTTTACTGTACTTAAGCTCCTGGAATAAAATAATTTCCCATCATTTTTATCCTCAGCCCAATTAACACTATATGATGAACAACTTCAGGGATGTTTGAAGCAAGTGTATTATGACAAATATAGTTAGTTGTCCATCAAACATCTTCTTTTTTACCAATGAGGATTTGATTTTTTCAGTGAAGCACCATGCCAAGCCCCCCAATGGTTTAATCTGAAATCTAAGCTAATTACAGCATGAACACTCCTATTTCCCCGCTTTCCTCCTGGCCAGGAGGAGGGGATGGAAGGGCAATATACTGGCGAAGTCCTGCCAATGTCTCAGAGGTGGACTTTCTTTCCTGTGGAAGGAGAACACTCCTGGATCTGGAACCTTTCATTTGGCCCTCCTTGTGATGTGCATGGCTATCTGTAAATGTGTAGCCCAGATTTCACATGAGCAACCACGAGACCACCAACCTGAGAATGGAAAAGCAACATATTGAAGGTGGTAATCAGATGGGTGGAAGAACCGAGCTCCTGGTATCCTTTTCCAAGTCCAGCATCAACAAGCAATCAGTTACTTCTCAGCCTTCTGAGGTGTTTATAGAATATCTTTAATGTTTAAGCCATTGTGAATGGAAGATTATTTTACTTGCAGCTGAAGGCATCCCTAACTCATACACTCTTCCTTGTATTTCTGGATTCTTAAACAAGGCATGAATTTTGTATAAAGTGCTCGGGATGATTATAGAAGCAGATGCTGTGTAGCATTATAAGCATATGTAGCAGATAAGCATCTAGGTAGAGCCTACTGGCAATATAAATAAATCTTTTCCGTGACAAACTTAATTCACACTCATACCAATCAATTAAATGATGGGACAGTTTAACAAGAAATTTTGTTCTATTAATTAGGGGGTGTGTATCCAATAGTTCCTTTTTTAAATCCAAATTTTACTTATAAACAATATCACACTAATCCTTACTTTGGTCATTGTTGTTAACAATGGCACACTGTTTCTTGAGAGTGTTCTGCAATGTGTCATTTCTTTCCACCTATCTGTGTGTCCATCCTTTTTCATGGCTGGGTGAGTTAGAGAATTGACAGGGCATGCTCCACTCTGCCCCTTCCTGGCTTCTCCATGTATGTCAATGTAACATGCCCTCTGGATGCAAACATCTCCTCCAAGCCTTGAAGAAAAAAACTTCATGGATCTTCATTTTGCCCTTCATAAGACAGGTCACAAGTTTCCCATTGACAAGTTTCAATAGAAGGAGATGTCTTAGCAAATGCAACGTAGTCATCATCCAGCGTGGCTCTCCAATTCAGCCGTATTAGCAATTAAATTGATATGTATCTACTTTTCAACAGATTCCCAATAAATGAAGGAAAAAGAGAGATTTCTTATTATTCCGTGACCTCAAATGCTGATTAAAAAACCACAAATCTGAAATTCTGTGGGTATGTTTCTTGCTTAAGTATCAGGGCAGCCAATCTCCGCATTTTGGAAAAATAGTAATAATATTTGGTCGGATTAGTCTTTTACTTATTCATTTTATTCATTGAATATTTATTTAATTGCCATTACATATTCTCTAATCATATGGTGCAGATAGAGTGGTCAGCAAAAATAAAATAAAATTAGACTATTTTATGTCCACTAATGATGAGGACGTTGTTCCATGAAAACAGATAATAAGGCGATTTGATTTCATCGGGAAAAGGAGCAAAGATTGACCAAAAATGTAGCAACTATGCTGAGATTGAGTAATTAGTGTTATCTAGTTAAATGGGAAATGGGAGGATAAGAGGGTATTCTAGGCCCAAGGGAGTATTTTAAGGTGTCCAGAGTGGATGGAGGGAAGAAAATGAAGTTATATTGGTGGAGATGGGATTGGAGAACTTGGCAGGATTGAATCATGGGAATATTTTGAAGGCTGTGTTGATTTGAAGACCATATTCATTGGTTCTTTATCATAAGAACAACAGGGAAGCAGTTGGTGGGCATTGTAGAGTTCCAACCGATGGCAGTAACCAGAACTAGGGTGTAAGTAATAGAGGTAGAAATGCTTAGAAGATATATTTGTCAGAATTTAGTCATGATTGTGATAGTGGCATCCTGGCAGTGTAGTGGTTATGGTTATGTGTTGGGCTTCAAATCACATGATCAGCAGTTCAAAACCACCAGCAGCATGGAGGGAGAAAGACGGGACTTTCTACTCCCATAAAAATTAGAGTCCCAGAAACCCACAAGGGACCAGTGTGGAGTCAACTCTGACTCGATGGCAGTGAGTCTGGCCATCTAGAGTTCTAGCGTATGTTGACTAGATGGATGGGGAACTGTTTACTTGTTGAAAAGAAATCTTCTCCAAGGCTTTTCTCAGAAGGAATGCGATGAACATGGATTTTAGTTTCTTGAGCCTCGTATTAGCCTTTTGGACACAGGAAAGAAGATACAGGAGATGGTTGACCCTCTAGATTTTACATACATAGGTGTGGTCTGGGTTGGTGAATCAATTATGTATACATGGTAATAGATGGTATGTATGGTAAGCTTGGATAGACTTATCTGGAGAGAAGACTATAAAAGATAGAGCCTAAGACCAAGTCGTGTATGCATCTAATATTCAATGGCCAGAGAAGGAGGTCGAGCCTGAAACAAAGGGTAAGTAAAAGTGGGAAGTTACAGAGAGGAGACACCCACGACATTGCCACAAAAGTCCAGAGGAGAAAGGCTTGAGGGATGGGAAGGATGCTCAACTCTGAACAGCGCCCCGCCAGGACAGAACAGGGCAGGGATCTGTCTAGTGACTGGCTCCTTGAAGAGCAGGGGCAGAAGGCCGGGGGACGGGGGAGAAGCCTTGGCGAGCAATCAGGTAGGGGGCCCCCACATGGAAGGGGAGAATGCTACCATTGGGCCACGCCTAAGTTTGTAACTTTACATTGTCCTTAAATGGAGGCCTCCCCCCTCACTTTTTGCTTTGCTTCTCTAGCAGGGTCAGGGTGAGTGTTGGGTTGAGGCACTCATTGTGCCCTTGCCAAGAGGAATGCTTCTGAGCCAATGGCGGAGGCTTACAGAGAAATGACTACAGGCATGACCCAAAGGGGGCATCCTCGGTGGTGTGAGCAGTGCCACGAGGAGTTGTGCAGTGCAGCCACGTAGGGTAGCTGACACTGGGCAGTGGTCATTCTGCATAGTGCCTCATTTACCCTCTCAACTTCCAGCTCATCATCCTCACCCGCAGATAAAGATGCTGAGACTTAGAAAAAATAACATTCCTGAGGTCACAGAGTTCATAACGGACAAAATTAGAGGTCTAAAGTTAGAGGATCACCTGGCTGTTACGACTCTCCTCCTTCATAGGGGGAAACAAAATTTGGATCCCGTTTTTGAACCTCTCACCTTCTCTCTCAGTCAAATGGGTATCATTGGATTTAGTCTCCACCTCACAGTGGATTAATGAAGCCAGGGCCTTACATTGTTTGGAGGATTTTTTTTAGATCAAAGAATTATCTCTCATTATCACTTTCTGCACAGCCAAGTGTTTTTGCTGCAAAGGTATAAACACGTCTAGCTGTTAAGGCAGCAAATGGAGACAGCCAGTGAAGCAGAGCTAGGACCCCAGCAGGCGTTTCAACTAGCACTGCACAAGAGTGGGAAGAGGCGTCCACCTTTAAAAGGGCCAAACCAAAAACACGCACCTGGTTTTCTACCTTGCAGGGCTGGATAGGACAGAGCCTGTACACTGGTGCATATGAGGGTTGGAGGTACAGGGAATCCAGGGTGGATGATACCTTCAGGACCAAGGGTGTGAGGGACGATGCTGGGAGAGTGGAGGGTGAGTGGGTTGGAAAGGGGGAACTGATTACAAGGATCCACATGTGACCTCTTCCTTGGGAGAGGGACAGCAGAGAAGGGGGGAAGGGAGACTCCGGATAGGGCAAGATATGACAAAATAACGATGTATAAATTACCAAGGGCATATGAGGGAGGGGGGAATGGGGAGGGAGGGGGGGAAAAAACAGGACCTGATGCAAGGGGCTTAAGTGGAGAGCAAATGCCTTGAGAATGATTGGGGCAGGGAATGTATGGATGTGCTTTATACAATTGATGTATGTATATGTATGGATTGTGGTAAGAGTTGTATGAGTCCCTAATAAAATGTAAAAGAAGAAAAGAGAAAAAATGATTAGGGCAAAGACTGTACAGATGTGCTTTATACAATTGATGTATGTATATGTATGAACTGTGAAAAGAATTGTATGAGCCCCAATAAATTGTTTAAAAAAAAAAAGCAGTAGGTTCATCTACCAAGTCAACCTACTTCCCCTCCCCTAACTTTGCCCATTTTCATTAAAGACATCAGATGTCTAACTCAGTTCTCCTTTGGGTACCTGCCCCCCACCCCATGACGAACTGCAACGAGGTATTAATTTTAAGATAAGGACACTGAGGGACTTTGCACCCTTCAGAGCTTATAATTAGAGCATAAAACCCTGTGTGTAGAAGTTATAGATGCAAATTCAGGCCGGGTCAATAGTGACTGAAAATCTCATAATGACAGCCCTTCTGTTGGCTGGTTCGTGATTTGTGTGAACTGAATCAATGGTCTCAACTCAGTCACCAACCCACATCTGAATGGGTGCTCTCAGGCACTGTGGCTGGTACCCTCTGCACCAAGGCCAAGACCTCAATGAATGCTGGCCGCACAGCAAGAGTGGCTCCTACAGAGCACTGGTGTGTGGTAGGGATAGGAGGGCAGGGGCGAATCAGGAGAGGGGAGAGAGAGGGTCTCATCCTTCACCTTCTTGGCAAAAGAAAAGATACTACTTTTCAGACTTAAGGAAGCAGTTGATTTCCTGATATGTCATACATTTCCTTCAGGAGCAGAGGGACGACAATTGCCAGGAGTAAATGACACCGGTAACTGCGGTGCAGAGAAAATTGCTCGGGCTCTCTGGACGATGGAGAGCCAGATTGGACAGCAGACAGCTGTCTGGGAAGAGTGGGGATGAATGTGTCTATGTAGAAGTAGAGGCCGCATTTCTTCCCTGAGACAATCATGAGAATCTGGAAGGTCAGAGAAGCGCATCCTGTGCGATCTTGCTGCTTATCTTTTGTCTGATTCCCTTGCAGATGCACCTGACAGGAACGCACAGGGTCTCTTCCCTGCTGTTGCTTTTATCCTCCAGGGAGCACCATGCTTCCCCCGCTCTCTGCCGATTGCTGCTCATTCTCATCAGGCTTTCCATACTCGTTCAAGAAACAGACAAAACCCTCTTTTTCTTACCTCCACTCCCTCCCCACCCAGCCCCAGCCCCAGCAGGGACAGTCTGTCTTAGGGGCTCGTCCTTGATGCACATCATGGTACTGAGTGGTGTGTCCTGGCTGCCTTGGTCAGAAGACCCTGGACCAATCTTGTAAATGCCAATGTTCTAATAATCATCCCATTCCCACCTCTGTGGTGGCACCTGCACCTTTGATGTGTTCATCTGTAGCCAGTCATGAATTTGTGAGTCTCCATGCTTTAGTTGTGTTCTCTGCTTTAGTTAAGTAGCTGCCTGACTGTAAAGTCCTGGACGCCATTATGACCTCATACCAGTGGCTACTCTTATCCAAATGATGTGTCTATCTTTGCCCTGTGTAAGACGTCATGACTCTTCTGTCTACAGGATAGTTGAGATTTCGATCTCTCTTGTGCCCTAAAACATTCACATTACCAGAGACTCCTAAAGGGTAAGAAAGACCATAGGAAAGCAAGACTTCTCATGCCGAACGAAGGTGAATTCTGTTCTGATGGCAACTTGTAGTCACAATACTACATCCTGGCAGGTGGAGACAGACTCTGACTGGTGTGGAAGCCCAGAGCAATGAGGCCAGCATGTAACCACCACCTCTCTCTCTCTCTCTCTCTCTCTCTCTCTCTCTCTCTCTCTCTCTCTCTCACACACACACACACACACACACACACACACACACACTCCACATCATCGGAATACTTGCCACTCATGACCTACTCTGACTTTTCTTCTTGTTAGTCTCCAGCTGCCATTTTGAAACTTTTCCCCACCCAAGATTTCATAGGACGTTCCAGAGGGGAGTTATTTCTCATATTTAATTTTGAACTTTGGGTTCGTATTGTGACCAATTAATATCTGACTAAGCACAGATCGCACGTTCCCCTTTCTTCAAACATCACCCCCAGCAGAGAGCACGGAGCCGGGGCTTCGTCACATGAGTTGCCGGGCTGTTTCCACTCAGAGAAGAGAGGAGTTCTTTCAGCAAAGCTCTTTGAAAACCCCATTTGGTTTTGTTTTGTTTTGTTTCCCTTTTCTCTGTATATGTGCACTTGGAATTTTCTAGAATCTGTTTTTATTCCCATCCCCATGCCAAACTTCCTTATGTAATATGAAGCAGCGCCACTCTTTCCGTGACTGAAAGTCTGCAATCGTGAGTGATTTTGAAAGGTAATGCTAATGTCCAAATCAGGATGGAAATCCATCAAATGCCATTGCTGCCCTTGGCCCTGACATCTGTTCCAGACACCTCCTTTCCACTCTCCCCCTGATCTTTGCCACATTCCACAGGTTCCCAGCCACCTCTCTGTGAAGAGCTTTGTGTTCTGCCTTGCAAAGGGAATAAAGCAGATGACGGATGCATGTGGGGAGGAGTAGCATAGTGGTTCCACGAAAGAAGTCTCGCCTTCCATGCAGGAGGCTCATGTTCGATTCCTGGCCAATGCACCTCATAGGTAGTCCCCACCCATTTGTCAGTGGAGGTTTTCATGTGCTACAATTTTGAACAGGTTTCAGTGGAGCTTCCAGACTAAGACAGACTAGGAAGTAAGGTCTGGTGGTCTACTTCCAAAAAGCAGTAACAGCTCTGTACGTCACAATGATGCAACCTTCAAACCATTACCAGGATGGTGCAGGCCTGGGTAAGGTTTCGTATGGGCTTGCTGGAGTTAGGGTCTGCTTGACAGTGGCTAAGGAGAAGAATAAGCCAGAACGCAAACTCCCTGACATTAAATCAATGATTGACCTAATGAGTTGGCTCTCCACATATGGAATGTGTCCACAGCAGTGCCCGTTCATCCCTCTTCCGTCCTCTTCTTCCGCACTACTGCCTTCCCTGGTGCACTTGACGCCATGCCATCCTCCCCGGCCTTGACCCTGTAATAAGCAGTTTCTCCTTACACCTGTGCATTATGATGCTCTCCATCTCCACCATCCCCATTCCCACACACTGAAAGTACATGCCCGCTTCTTTCTGAATCCTAGGAAACCTTCCTCCCGCTGCCCCACTAGTTGGTCTTCTACCACCACATCTCTTGTTTAGGTTTCTTCTTTTCTTGCCACCCAGGGTGACCCCGTGGGGCAATGCGGCCCTGAGCACTGTCAGGGCTCTGCTCTGTCTCCATGACTTTGGATCCACGTGACTCACTCCCACCAGTGGTGATCTTTCTGCGTCCAGTTCCCCAGTTCTTGTGTTACCAGCATGCGGCTACGTGAGTCTGCAGGGGGACTTACAGACTAGCATGGGATTTATGGACTTGAGTTGGAAGGGCTGGGATGCCTTCATGATATATAATTTGGTTTTTTACTTGCAATGAAACCGTAAAATATAAAATAGAAATAATTGATAAATTATCAAGAAATAACTTATGAATTATTGAATTTAGATAGAAATTATATAATTTATATTTACAGGTTATCAAGGGGGTGTGGGGGGCGGGAGGGAAAAAGGAGTAGCTAATACAAAGGACTCAAGTAGAAAGAAAATGTTTTGGAAATGATGATGGCGACATATATACAAATGTGTTTCATACAATTGATGTATGGATTGTTATGAGAGGTATAAGAGCCCCCAATAAAATGATTTATTAAAAATTAACAATAAATAAAGGTTTGTCACCCCCACACCCCCCAAAAGAGTTGTACAATCATTACCACAATCAATTGTAGGGCATTTTCTTCTTTCTAGTACTATTGGTATTAGCTCCCCACTTCCCCCAAAATCTCACACCATGCCCCCAATAAACCATTAATCCAGTTATTGTCTCTGTAGATTTACCTATCCTGGATTTTAGATACAGAAAAACTACCCAAAAAACAAATCCTAAACAAACAAACTGCAACAATAAAAAAATGAAGTAGATAAAAATCTCAACGGGAAAAAGTAGCTGTGGTCCATCCCTACAATGGAGTACTCCATTCCCTAAAGAGCAGGGAGGAACGCAGGAAGCACCTCGCAGCTTGGGAAGAACTGGAGGCGATTATGCTAAGCGAAGTAAGCCAAGCACAAAAGGACAAGTACGACATGAGTCCACTGAGGTAAGCTCAAAAAAGCAAAATCCAAAGGAGCATAAGGGACAAGCTACTCTCTACATACATGCCTGGGGTGAGGTCCAGGTACTATGGCAGGGCCCAAACCCAACTCAGGGATACATATGCCGGCCAACTAAAAAGGAGGATGGGAAAAGAAAGAGAAAAAAACGAGACATGGGTAGTGGGGAAACAGGGCACTAACCTAGTCAAGAGGAGGGTATTGTTTATGTCTCCACAGGGAAAGAGGGACCAGATTTCAACCCTGTGCACCAAGATGCAAATGCAACCTAACGGCATGAAGCAGGGACCCAGCAGGGCTGTCCCCAATCCCAACAACGAACACTGCCCCACCCAGAAGAATGCACTTCAGAGGACAGCACTGAAGCTACAGCTCAGGGAGAGGGGTGCATCTGATCAGAGCACGCAGGAGCAAATGAAGAGGGAAGGAGAGAGAGTGGAACACATCCTGGCCCACCAAGCCCTGAGGACAATATTCTGGCTCAGAGCAGCCAATGCACAGAGAGGGCCATAGGGGCGGCCCCACCAGGAGACAAGATGTCCCTCACTGACCCATAGTGCTATGGGGGACAACACTGGAGATGCAGTGTGGGAGTTGACCCCACACTGACCCCACCACACCGGGGTGAAACACTAAGGGTGTGCAGGGGAAGCAAAGAAACAAAGTCCATGGGGAATATCAAAACTAGACTTTGGGGCCAGGGCGTGGCACTCCATCAGACTTGACTGGAAAACACTCATAAAGGTCAACACACTGACCTATAACTATTTATAGGCTTTTCTCTCTTTTTTTGCTGTTGGTTTTGTTTTATTTTGTTGTTACGTTTCTCTTTGCCTTGTCTTGTGCTTATTATTATCTCTGCATGTCTCTCTATATAAGATAGGTGGGATAAGCAATCCAGAGGAGAAAACAATGGAATCAATGGTTCTGGGGGTACACGGGAGAGGGAGAGGGAGAGGAAAGAAAGGGGGGTGCTAACAAACCCAGGGGGGAGGGATGTAAAATTGATGGTGAGGAGGGCATAGGATGCCAGGAAGCAGGGGGTGTGGGAGGGCCTGCTCAAGGGCAATGTGGCCGAGAGGAATTACTGAAAACCCACAACCCGAATGAAGGAACAGGATAGTGGGACAAGAGGAAGTAAAAGGAAAGAAAGTAAACAACTAGGAGGCAGAGGACATTTATAGGGGTCTAGGTACAGGCATGTGTATATGTAAATACATTTCTATATAATGATAGGGAATAGGTTTATGCGCATATATTTATTTGTTTAGTATTAAGGCAGCAGGTGGACATTGGGCCTCCACTCAAGTACTCCCTCAATGCAAGAACACTTTATTCTACTAACCAGGCACTCTGTGATGCTCATCTTCCTGACAAGATCACTGAAGACAAAATGGGTGCATAAGAAAATGTGAAGAAAGCTGATGGCACCCGGCTATAAAAAAATAGCATCTGGGGTCTTAAAAGCTGTACTTTTTTTTATATTGAAGATAAACAAATGGCCATCTAACTGAGAAGCAACAAGCGCACATGGAAGAAGCATACCAGCCTGTGTGATCATATGGTGTCCAAGGGATCATGTATCAGGCATCAGAGACCCAAAACAAAACAAAACAAAAAATCATATCAATGTGAATGAAGGTGAGGACAGAGTGAGACCCAAAGCCTATTTATAGACAATTAGATATCTGCTTTCAGAAGGGTCACAAGGAAGAGATGACCAGTCAGTGTGCAATATAATACCAATGAAACATACATCTTTCCTCTAATTCTTTAATGCTTCCTCCCCACCCACTATCATAACCCCAATTCTACCTTACAAATCCAGTTAGACCAGAGCATGTACACTGGTACAGATAAGAGATGGAAACACAGGGAATCCTGGACAGATAAACCCCTCAGAACCAATAATAAGAGTAGCCATACCAGGAGGGTAAAGGAAGGTGGGGGGAGTAAGGGGGAACCAATCACAATGATTGACATATAACCCCCTCCCAGGGCGACGGACAACAGAAAAGTGGGTGAAGGGAGACAGCAGTTGGTGTAAGACATGAAAACAAGAATAATTTCTAAATTATTAAGGGTTCATCAGGGAGGAAGGGTAGAGGAAGGAGGGGGAAAATGAGGAGCTGATACCAAGGGCTCAAGTAGAAAGAAAATGTTTTGAAAATGATGGCAACATATGTACAAATGTGCTTGACACAATGGATGGATGGATGGATTGTGATAAGAGCTGCAAGGGCCCCCAATAAATGCTTTTTTAAAAGGAAGTAGAAAATATTAAAAACTAGAACAACTTTAAAATGAGTTGAAGGGAAAAACAAATGATAAGGCATCACATTTTAGCCTTATTATATCTGCCATAAATTACTTTGCCCCATACTCTGCATGATAGCAGGACTATGCGCATCCCTGGTCTGTGGTCAGCAGGGATTCACCGGAAGCTGAGTCTTTGTCACCATCCCATTTCTTGGAAGAACAATCCATTTTCTTCATTACATCCTCACCTTCATTCACATCTTCACCCCATAAAATTTGCACCCCATCACAGTGTACTCTCCTCAGAGTGGAATAAAGATTCAGGGGTCACACAAACATCAGGAAAGGTCCTGGGGTTCAGGTAAAGCCTTGGATAATAGTCAATAAAGAACAAAATATGGAACTGAAACCTTTGCCCTACAAAATTGCAAGTGGAACCTGATTTTACTTTCAATGGAATCTGGGTTTGGCTGGTGTTGAAATGCCCCCTCGGTTGTGGGGGTTACCTGTTGATGTAAGACCTGGGATGATATGATGCAAAATTTAGATTTTATTCTGTAGGTGAGAAAACACCTTTGATCAGAATGGCTTGAAAAGAAATAGAAGCTGCTTGAAAGAAAACAGAAGTGGCAGAAAAGAGGCCTCTGCTTATGGTTTTAAAAGAAAGTACTTCTTTATAATGTTTTCTGGTGAATTAGGTGGGAGTTTACACATCAAATCGTCACTTTTTGCATTCCATACTTAGCATGCACCCCCACGCTCCAGATTGCTGGGAACATTCAGTGAAAGTATCTTAGAGCAGGAGACCCTGTGCAAAACCACCCAAACCAAGCCCTCTGCTGTGGAGTCTATCCTGACTCATAGCAACCTGAAACGGCAGAGTAGACCTGCTCCATAGGGTTTCTGAGACTGGACATCTCAATGGGAACAGACAGCCTCACCTTTCTTCTGTAGAGTGTCGAGTGGGTTTGAACCTTCAACCTTTTGGTTAGCAGCCCAATGGGTAACCAACGGCACCACCAGGTGCTCCTTTACATATGCTAATGTGCTCAGTGAATGCTAAGACCTTGTCTCCTTCTTGTCTGTGTTATGAGCCATGCCATTCCCCTTTTCCATTGCTATTTCTGGTCCCCTATCTTCTTCCATCCAGTCTGACCTCCTGCATCCGTAAGCAGGCCCCTGAGTGCTTGCCCAGGGGTAGGCCCAAGGGAAAGGTAATGGACCCACCCTAAGAAACAGGTACCAAGAAGCACCACCTGGAGTCTGGAGGTGGAGAGGTGAGCTGTGGTGAGGAAAGTTCTTACCACAGAGAGCTGGTTTCTTATTTCAAAAACTCAGCAGCCTCCCCGGAAGGCTGTGATGTGCTTATTCAACCTCCGCATGGCGATAGGAGGAAAGAGAGAACATAAAACAAAACTCAGCCTGAAAACACATTTTAATTCTCCCAGCAGGGAGTCTGGTCAGGGCCGCGTTACCAATATAAACAGCACACAGCGCGCTGTCTAATATTCATACCTGAAAGACGAGCTCCACACATCAGCCTCGTACATCAAACACAGTGGTTTTGAAGCAGATATCAAATACTGTTTCCACTCTTGATTGTGTTCCCTTTGTTCGAGGGCAGGAGGAAAACGACTGAAGCCTCCCCAGTCACATTAGGAGGATTTAAGGATCTGGGCATGGCAGGCCATGTCACCGTGAGCAAGGGAAGGGTGGGGAGATAATTGTTTATTAAGCACCATTGATGCATCCGGGGTGTGGTTCAGCTGCCCAACCTCTTTAAAAGCAGGTCTCATTGGGCTCATTGTGCAGATGAGGAGACCATCCCTGGGGAAGTACACAGGTAGCTTTTCAGTGATGGGTCAGTCTGACACTGGAGCCGCTAAAACTTCTTTTAAGTGGGCAGGGAGGACATGGTCACCGTGAACTGAACATATTGAAAGAGAGGAAGAGAAACCAGAGCTGTATGGCTGATTTTGAAACCTAGAAAGAATCCAATTAAAAACAAACAAACAAACAAACCCAAAGCTATGGTGTTCTTTCCAGTGCTGTGCTGTCCCGTCAGTCCCAATTCATAGCAATCCGATGAACAACAGAAAGAAATGTTACCTGGTCCCTCAGATTTCTCACAACCATCTCTGTGTTGGAACCTGCTGCTGCTACCAAGGTGTCAATCTCTTTGAAGTTTCTTCTCTGTCTCACTGATTCTCACTTTACAAAGCACGACGTCCTTCTGCAGGGACTGGTCCCTCCTGATAACACATCCGAAGGACAGGAGCAAGATCTTGCCATATTTCTTCTGAGAGAGATGAGTTTGTTCTAGCTTCACCAACACCATAGGTCAAAGCCAACAATTCTTCCATGGTCTTCCTTATTCATTGTCAACCTTTCACATGCCTATGAGGTGATTAAAATTGCCACAGCTTGGACCAGGCTCACCCGAGTCCTCAGAGTGACATATGTGATCTCTGATATTTTGAACAGGTCTTTTGCACATTTGCCAAATTCAATGTCATTTCACTTTCTGACAGCTGCTTCCCTGGGAGGGATCGTGGATCCAAGAAAACAAAATCCTTGACAACATCAATCATTTCCTGATTTTCCATGATGATGTTCATTGGTCCAGTTGTGAGGATTTCTATTCTCTTTACCTTGAGGTGTCATCCATGCTGAAAGCTGTAGTCTCTGATCTTCAGGTGCCACGGCATCAATTCCTGTTAGTTTCAGCCAGTGAGATTGTGTCACCTGCATAGGGCAGGTTATTTATGGGTCCCTTCCAATTCTGAGGCTGCATTCTTCTATCATCCAGCTGCATGGACTAAAGACACTGGAGATGGTATCATCCAGCTGCATGGACTAAAGACACTGGAGATGGTATGGGAGAAAAACAAACTTGGGAGGGATGAGGAATTTTGGGGAAACATTATTTGAAATGAGAAAATTGTTCAAACATTCAGTGCATTTTTTTATTCTCTGAGAATGTCAGCTCCATTCAGCTATAAATTTTGTTCAGCACTATTTTCTTGGTGGAGTTCCTGGAGGAGGAAAACAGAGAACCACCTCAGCTGCCAAACCAAATGTCAAAGGTTCGACTCCACCCATCGGTGGCTGGGGAGAAAGTTCGAGTCTGAAAACCCAGCCAAGGAAGACCCTATGGAGTCCACTGGGACACACCCGGGTTCCTCTCAGTTGCGATCAACTTAACAGCCACTGGGTCTTACCTTAATGATTCTAGGAGTGTTTGGCATGTGCTAGGCTTCCCATTAGTATATTTTAGATGAACAAATAAATTAATGTGCACCGACACCGAGGTGTTCAGGCGATGGGTAAGGAGCCCTGGTGCTACAATGGTCAAGCACTTGGCTGCTAACCGAAAGGTCAGTAGTTTGAAAGCACCATTCACTGTGTGGGAGAATAGACCTGGTTACCAGCTCCCATAATAAGGACATCCTAGGGAAACCTATGGACGGTTTGCCTCGATGGCAGATATCAACAGAGGTGGGAAAATTCACATGGAGAGTAATGTTTTGTACGATAAGGTCTAAGACCCCAAATCATGACATACTTCCCATGGTCTTGCTATAGTTTGCAATCCTGTATTCTAAATGCTGAATGGAAAAGATGGTAGAGAGGTATTAGGCAAAGTCAAAGTGAATGATAGAGACTGAGAAAGAAGACGATAAAAGTTATATGAATGATAGAAGTTAAAGAGAAAGCAAGAGGCTGAGGGGTCCAGGCTGAGGCTCAGAAGCTGAGAAGTCCTCCCTTGCTTTTGCTGTTCAATGATAGGTGGTAGCTTTGGGGGGAGGGAGGGGAGGCAGTGCCCAGACCCATGGCAGAGCCAATTCTATCCCATTGGTCATTTTGACAACGGTATTGATGTTGCCCAGTGAGTCCTTTCATTGACACTCTTCACTGACTTTATGAATGAGCTGTAATTTGACTTTGGTTCCAATATCCATTGCAATGGCTATGCAGATTCACAGACAACATTCATGATTAAAAGGTTTATTTAAAAAGTTAGCAAAGTGTATTGTCAGTGAGAAATGTTCAGGGCTGAATTGCTTGTCAGGACATGTTACGAAGTTCTGTCAAGACTGCTAATAAACACCCTAAGGTCACACCATTCTGCTACAAGCCTCAACCTGAAGGCAAACCCAGCACCTGAAGTAAGTATCCAGAGGCAGGCCATTCCAGTAAGCTTCAGCCTGAAAGCATTCTGCTCCACTTCCGTGAGTTAACAAGCCCAACTCCCCCAATTAAGTGCCTAGAGGCGCCCACTCCACCAGGCAGCCCCCTGCACAAAAGCGCTCATCTTGACTTGCTCATTGGGTTGGGAAAGTCCCTCACTCTGTTCCAGGCTCTGGCCCCTGGTTCTGCTGCTGCTCCTCTGATGGGCTAGCTCTCTTCTGGATCCAGGAGGGTCACCACAAAGGAGATCTTGAGGCCAGAGGATACACTCCACCCCTTGCTCTTAATGGTGATAAAATCCCTCCTCTCACTTCCCAAAAGGCTCAATTTATATCCAGAAAAAATGAATTTTGGGGATTCCGGTTCACAACTACTCACAGGTGAATCCTATCAGTATCTTACCCCCACCCTCTTCTCAGACTCATATAGGAAAGGGTCATTTGGTAGGAAGAGAGACTTTGGCTAGAAGAACCACATTAAGTAACTCACTGCTCCTCCACAGTCCTTGAATTTGAGCCTTTGTACTGGTCACCTTGATTGGATATGCATTATTATAAGTGAGAGAAATCACCTTGAAAAAGTGATGCAAGCCCCTTTCTCACTGGATTACCAGATGATCCATTACTGGATCCTTTTGTTTCCATGGTACAAGGTTGACCTAATGAAGTGGCTAGATTCAGAATATGGCCCTGCTGTAGATCCTCTACTTTACTTGGGTGACAAGTAATTATTTATTCAATGTTTACATCTAGTTAACTTTGATAGCTGTGGCATGAATGAGCCACTTCTTTCCCCATCTCCCCCCACCCACTTGCAAAAAATGCAGCCATGTTAACATGTGACAGAGCTCAGACTTGCAAGCTTTGCTGGGTTACAAAGAACCCGGGACAGCGAGAGTTCGTGGAGGAGTTCAGACAAGAATTCCGAAGAGAGCAGGAGTAAGGAGAATCCTCGCATCGGTCCTCTTGAAAGTCTAGAACATCATGGCGAGAAGCACGGGGAAGCAGATGTGGATTCTGGTTCTTCCACTGGCAACCTGTGCCGCCCTATGCAAGGTGAGTCACCCTTTCAGTTTCTTCAGCTATTAAATGGCAGTAGTGATCATCTCTACCCCAAAGTGTCGTTGAGAGGATCAAATGAGTTAAGACACATACGTACTTGCTGCACCTGCCATTGCAGCTGGAGCTCTGAGAGCATGGTCCACCATCGTTACTGGTGTCTTGACTCTGCACATCAAGGATACAGCAGCAGTGTAGAGACCCGTCAGTAGCTCTGGCTGCTCTAGTGTTGTGCTTTTAGACGCAAACACTCCCTCCTGTTGTCATCCTGCTATGAACTAAGGTTCTCTCCGAGTTTGATTCAGAGACTGCTCTTACCACTTCCATTGTTCTCTGGTCAGCTCCCTCCTGCAATCTGGGCACTAGTGATTTCAAATCTTCTCCAGCCATCCTTCCGGTGACCCCGCTCGTCGCAGACAATGAACAAAGCACTAACCCAACGGGCAGCAGGATGTCTTTTCTTCTCAGAAAAACCAAAAAGACTCAGAAAGGAACACACATTTTACCAGCAAATTCACAAGCCCAGACAAATCTGTCACCATCTCACATTCTTCCCCAGACTGAAGTCCTTCCCACCTGTGCTCTCTTAGCTCTAACAAAGCATGTACTTCTACTCATCTGCCTATTTCTTCCAAGGTTTTAACCTGTTTTCTTTCCTTTCCAGGGTGTGATTTCCAGTCTCTCTCCCCAATCTTAATCTCTATCCCCTTGATCCCACATCCACCTGTCTCGGCTCCTCTCCCAGAAAATGTCCCAAATACTATTGATGTAGCCATTTCCATCCCTTCCCCCACTCCCACCTCCCTGGATACTGGACTTCCTCTAGTTGCAGCCTCACCTCACCTGACTCAACCCAAACAGCCCCCACCACAGTCAGAAGTCACCAAGCCCAAACCCGTTGCCTCTGCGTCAATTCTGACTCATGGTGGCCTCATATGTTACAGAGTAGAACTGGTTTATAGGGTTTTCCTGGCTGTAACCTTAACAGAAGCAGATCAGAAGGTGTGTCCTTGGTGACACCTCTGGGTGAGGTTGAACTGCTTGCCTTTTACATAAATAAACTCAAAATGCCAAACCCATTGCCATCAGGTTGACTTCAACTCATGGCAACCCTATAAGACAGAATAGAGGCACCCTATCAACTTCCAAGCTGACGGACACCCCTCTCCAGGTGGAGTAGCTGATGGGTTCTCGTACAGAACATAACCATGAAACTACCAGGGAACCTTTTATTATTTGTATTTTTGGTAGGCACAGTTTATGCCACTCAGAGAGAGCACTAGTGTCTTGGTAGCCACAAGCCTACTTATCGACTGCTCCCTTCCAGAAACGAAGTCCTTTCTTGAACCTGGATTTCCTCCAGCCTCATGACTACTTCTTAGTCTCCTTTGTGAGTTTACCTTCTCTTCTCAGCAACTTAAAATCTCTCACCTCCTAACGTCTTCACATCGCTCTGCCATGATCTTAGTTGACAACATCAACTCTTTTTCATTTTTACTCTTGCTCCCACCACTCTTCTGATACAAGCTTTTCATGGCAGAGTGAGCACCCCCCCCCTACACACACACCCCTAAATGCTTTAAATGTCTCCAGATATACTTAAACTACCGTAATATACTAGTTGTGGTCCTTATCACTGTCGGAAGGTTCTGAATGTCCTCCAGGTCCAAGCTCTTTAGTGTCACCTAACACCTCTCTGTCCTTCCTTTTCAAGACTAGACACACTGTGTGGCTTTCTCTACTCAAGTGAGATCATGATTTTCTCAGCGTCAAGGTCTCTAAGTAAGCTGGTCTCTTTGTTCTGAAGGTTCTAGTTCTACTCTTTGTCAAGAATCCCATTTCTCCTTCAGGTATGAAACATCCTTGGGGAAGTTTCCCAGAATTCCTCAAGATGAGGTCAAGTCTTTCTGTCACAGGGTTTCATGGTTCCTTGTGCTTTCCCTTCATAATAGTCACCACAATTGATTGTTGCTGTGGTTTGGGGCTTAATATCTGCCTCTGCTGCCAGTTTGTAAGTCCGCAAAGGTAGTGTCCAAGCCTCCTAACTCACCAGAGTGTTCCCAGCATCTTAAACAATGTTTGGGTCACTATATTAGACCTCACCAGAATGTAGAAAATAAGCCAATTTCAGTTTTCAAAACTATTATTCCAAAGTACACCTCCGAGGCTGGTGTAACATCATATCAATGTACTTCTGAGCTCTGCTGCCTCCTCTAGCCCCTTTCTCACCTCCGCCATCCTCTCCACATGAGTTCAGAAGTTCCTTACCCAGATGTCCACGCTCACTAGACGCTCTCGAAGTCCTGATTTCTACAGGTTCTCTCCGACACGTGTCGCTCTCATCTTCCCCGTTTCAGTAATAGAGGTCAGCATTTCTTTCACCTCTTTAAGGTCAAAGCCAAGGAAGTTTAAAAAGAGCATTTAGATGAAACAAAGTGACGAACATTTGATAATGATTTACTAGGTAGGAACCATCAGAAACGGTACACACAGATCGTTGTGATCGTATGCCTCAGTGAAGTGAACTTGTGAGCAATGGAATACAATATCGTCAGAAATACTGGCATGCTCAAGTTGATTGTGTTGGTGATTTTGCCAGTTCATCTCACTGGAATATTTGTCAGGTGCTCTCCTTCACCAAAACATTGATCTCTAGCAATTGATGTTTCCTGGTGATTTACTTTAAACAAGGTGACTCAGACAATGCTCTATTGTGATCCATAAATTTTTCTCTAAATAAGATAGGTTGGATAAACAATCTGGAGGAGAAAACAATGGAACTGATGGTTCAGGGGGGACAAGGGAGATGGGGAGGTGGGGAAAGGAAGTGGGTGTTAACAAAACCAGGGACAAGGGAACAACAAATGATCCAAAATCAGTGGTGAGGAGGGTGTAAGAGGCCTGGTAGGGCTTGATCAAGGGCAATGTAACCAAGTGCAATAACGGAAACCCAAATGAAGGCTGAGCATGATCATGGGACAAGAGGAAAGTAAAAGGAAATAGAGGAAAGAGCTAGAAGGCAAAGGGAATTTATAGAGGTCTAAATAAAGACATGTACATATGTAAATACATGCATATATGAGGATGTGGAAATAGATCTATGTGCATATATTTATAGGTTTAGTATTAAGGTAGTGGATGGACATTGAGGCCTCCACTCAAGTCCTCCCTCAATGCAAGAACACTTTGTTCTATTAAACTGGCATTCCATGATGCTCACCTTCACAAGAGGATTGCTGAAGACACATGGGTGCATAAGCAAATGTGGTGAAGAAAGCTGATGGTGCCAGGCTATCAAAAAGATATATCATCTGGGGTCTTTATTTAAAAATAATTTTATTGGGGGCTCATACATCTCTTATCACAATCCACACATACATCAATTGTGTAAAGCATATTTGTACATTTGTTGTCCTCATCATTCTCAAGATATTTGCTCTCAACTTAGCCCTTGGCATCAGCTCCTCATTTTTTCCCCTCCCTCCCCACTCCCCCTCCCTCATGAACTCTTGATAATTTATAAATTATTATTTGTCATATCTCACACTGTCCAATGTCTCCCTTCACCTATTTTTCCGTTGCCCACCCCCCAAAGGAGGAGGTTATATGTAGTTCCATGTGATCATTTTTCCTTTCCACTCCACCCTCCCTCTACCCTCCTGTTATCACCACTCTCACCACTGGTCCTGAAGGGATCATCTGTCCTGGATTCTCTGTATTTCTGGTTCCTATCTGTACCAGTGTACATCCTCTGGTCTAGCCAGATTTGTAAGGTAGAATTGGGCTCATGATAGTGGGGTCTTAAAGGCTTTAAAGTAAACAAGCTACCATCTAGCTCAGAAGCAACAAAGCCCACATGGAAGAAGCACACCAGCCTGTGTGATCACGAGGTGTTGATGGGATCAGGTATCAGGCATCATCAGAACAAAAAATCATATCATTGTGAATGAGGGGGAGTGCAGAGTGGGGACCCAAAGCCCATCTATAGGTAACTGGATATCCCCTTACAGAAAGGTCACAGGGAGGAGGTGAGTCAGTCAGGGTGCAGTATAGCAATCATGAAACATATAACCTTCCTCTAGTGCTTTAATGCTTTCTCCCCTCAAATATCATGATCCCAATTCTACCTTACAAATCCAGCTAGACCACAGGATGTACACTGGTACAGAGAGGAACTGGAAACACAGGGAATCCAGGACAGATGAACCCTTCAGAACCAGTGTTGAGAGTGGCAATACCAGGAAGGTGGAGGAAAGGTGGGGTAGATAGGGGGAACCTATTCCAAGGATCTACATATAACCTCATCTCTGGGGGACAGACAAAAGAAAAGTGGGTGAAGGGAGACGTCGAATAGAGTAAGACATGACAGCATAATAATTTATAAATTACCAAGGGCTCTTGAGGGAGGGGGTTAGGGATAGAGGGGAAAAACTGAGCAGCTGATATCAAGGGCTCAAGTAGAAGGTGAATGTTTTGAGAATGATGATGGCATTAAATGTACAAATGTGCTTGACACAATGGATATATGTATGGATTGTGATAAAAGTTGTATAAGCCCCAATAAAATGACTTTTAAAAGAAAGGCAATGATTTCTGGATCTCTATGGATGGACCAGTTGTATCAAAGGCCACCAACAGATAAGCAGGGTCCTTATCCTGATTTGGGTTGGGACTGGGGGCCAAAGAAAAGGAGCAGGGATACATTGGAGATTCAATTTGCATCTCTAACACCTGAATAATAAACTCAAGATGGTTTTTCTAGAGGCTGTATTTCCATTGTTAGGGGGAAACGATAGACAAGCTCAGCCTTCATCTAACAGAAGTTAAACATACAGGTAAACAGGCAGGAATCCGTTTGTTTATGCTCACAGCAAAGGAGAACACTAGAAGTCAAGGGGGGTCTGTACTGTTGTTTTGCAAAGAGGCGCCTCCTGGGGACTATTACAAACAATGCTGTCCTCAGAAAGTCACTGTCTTTGCCATTGTGAAGGGCGAATCATCTCCCAATTGGTCTGCCTTTCAAGATTCCATGATGAACTGCATTCCAGAAATGTCTGAATGAAAACGGAATCCCGAGGAGTGTAACTCTACATACAAACCCGAAGTATGTGGTGCTCGCCACGATTGTACAACAGATGGTTCGAGGAATTATTAGAATGACAGACTTCATCAGAACCCTGGCTGTTGTGCTCACAGATATGTCTATCTATCCTAAGCACCTAGGAAAGCAATTAGCACTTAGTAGGTGTTTGACAGCTGTCAAATGGAATTGAGTTATTCTGCAGTTCTTGGGTGCATAATTGGGTTAAGGAAGTACTAGTGGCACAAAAGTGAACCCTCTGATGCTAAGAGAAAGGTTGGAGTTTTGAATCCACCCAGTCACCCCACCCTGAGTCAGAACCAACTGGAAGCAGTAACAGCAGCAGCTGTGCCTCGGGAAAAGGCCTGACAATCGACTCTTGTAAACACTGGAAAAACCAAACCCAACTCACTGCGATCGAGTTGATGCCAACTCATCGTGAGCCTACCGGACAAGGTTGAGCTGCTTCTGTGGGTTTCCAGAGCTGTATCACCTTGCAGGAGTAGAAAGCCGTGTCTTTCTGCAAAGGCTGGTGGTTTGGGAACTGCTGACCTTGCAGATTCCAGCCGGTGTGTAACCAGCATGCCACTGAGGCTCCTGCTTGTAACGATTACACTCTGCAAAGCCTATGGTGCACATGGGATCAATAGGAGTCAAAGCAAGAGCACCTAACAATAGTTCAACTGTGCACGGGGACCTCGTTATAGGTGCATCCAAATGGAAAGAAATAGTAAGATGTGGGTGATGGTTAGGTGTTGTGTCAACTTGGTTACATCTGCGGGAAGGAATGAGTGGAGTCCAATCTGTCAGTCAGGACACACTAGGAGGTCTCCTTGGAGGCGTGGCCTATTTATAAATGACAATGAGGCCAACAGTCGGTCTCTTGCCCCCTCCTCATTCCTGCTTTCTTGGATCATTAAGTCTGGCTTCTGGGACCAGTAATCTAGGTGACTTGCCAACCCTGGAAGCTGGGCTTGCCCTACTATGTTCCTGGCGACCTTGGGTCCTGCACCCATTGGCTTGTAATCTCTCAAGCTTCCTCTTTTATCTTCCTGAGTCACTGGCCATCAGTTGCAGTCTGGGGGAGCCTCCAACAAGCATCTGCCCCATGGACTTGAGTGGGACTGGGCTGAACCACTTCCCGAAAATGCATGTCTTTCTTGATATAAAGTACTTTCTTGTACATCGATGGTGTCACTAGGTCTCTTTCTCCAGAAGACTCAGCCTCACACAGTAGGTACACTTGCCCTTCGTGCTATAACTATGTGCTCAGACCAGCACACGACACAGTGATACGAACAGTGGTTGCCATTTACAAGCCTCTTTCCTCCTTCATTTACTCATTCCATCCATTGGTAGTCATGGATATCTAGCCCATGTCCACCTGGGGGCCCCAAGGTGGTCTAAATAGTTTGTGCTCAGCTGCTAACTGACAGGTTGGCAGTTGAAACCCATCCAGCAGTGCCGCGGAAGAAAAGTCTGGAGATTGACTCCTGTAAAGATCACAGCCAAGAGAACTCTACCGAGCTCAGTTCTGCTCTGTCACACCTGGTAAGCCCCATGAGTCACTAGCCACTCTATGGCCATGGCGGCTGTCTGTGTGTGTTTACAGTCTAGTTGTGGGGGGCAGGGGAGGACAGGCAAATAAATGGGCTGTTTGAGAGCAGCATGTTAGATTCAGTGGTTATCAACCAGTGGTTATCAAAAAGGACATGGGAAGGATGGCTACCCCAGTTGCACGGTATCAAGGAAAGTCTCCCCAGGGAGAGGTAAAGGAATAGAGACCTGACGCGAGGGGGTCTGACCCAGAAGGAAAAGGAAAGAGTTATGTCTTCTCTCCTGTCCAAATAACAGGTCCCATGGACTTGAGTTGGACTGGGCTAAGCCTCTTCTTTGATATAAAATTTTTTTTCTTGATATCAATTTCTTCTTACCCATATACGAGTGTCACTGGATTGGTTTATCTAGAACCTCTCAGCAAACTTCTTTCTTCAACTGCTTCCTCTTCTTGTCCCAGCGATGACAAGGTGGTGCTAGTCTGGCCTGGTGGAGGCATGTCAACTCTGCTGGGGTCCTTGCTGACTTGGGAGCTCCTGTCCGGGTAGCTGAGGGTGACCCTTCATGTGTGTCGTTAGTAGTGCTTCTCCAGCTGTGACATCAGATGTTGTGGCCCTTCAGGACTCTGCTCCATGCTGGTGAGCAGGGTCACTGAACCTGCGTAAGCTGGCCACTGTCCTGCTCCTAGCACTTTCTCAGATGGGACTGTTCCCTCTGGACCAATCTCCCGGGTCTCGTAAAGAGAAAACTCAAAATCCAAACTCACTGCCATGGAGTCGATGCTGACTCATCTCAACCCGATAGGACAGGACAGAACTGCCCCTGTGTGCTTCCTAGACTGTGACTCTGGATGGAAGTGGAAAGCCATGTCTTCCTTCTGGGGGCCGGGGTGGGGGGGTGGGGGTGGAGGAGAGAACTCCTGACCTTGCAGATTGCAGCCACTCTGCCACCAGGGCTCCTTCCCGTGTTCCAGGGAGATGCCAAACTTTGCTCTATTTCTTCAAAAGAAGGGAGAAGACAGCTGTGTTAAGTTCATTTTCCTGAACTTGCGGGGCCCATAGTTCATGGCCAAGACCCTAACTCACTCAGCTGTCAGTTAAGGTTCTGTTGTCCTGTCTCGTCTCTGCTTATCTGTCTGCAAGAACAAACCCCACGAGCACTGTTTGTTGCTACTGGTTTAGCTTCTGTTGAGTCAAAGGACTGATGTTTACTGAATACCTACTAAGTGCCAGGGCCCTTACAATCATAGCCTGCAGTGAGAGCAACAACCTGCCAGATGGCTATTAACATCAGGAAAGAAAATTGAGACCGACAGAGATATAGCACTGTGCCCATGGTCCTATTAAGTCTGCATTGTATATTTAAAGCCCAAAGTCGGGTCTAGCTCACTCCAATATCACATGACTATGCACCTACCGTCACCACCTATCCGTTAGTCTGCTGTGCTATGGTGACTTGGGCATCGTTACGATGCTGGCTGCTGTGACCCTGGTTTCTCAACCATCAGGAGGATCACCTATGGCGAACAGAATTCAGAAAAGCTTCCAGACTAACACAGCCTAGCAAGAAACCAGCTCCCCAAACTCAGGCAGTGAAAACGTTGGATCACCGCAGAGTATTGCTCTGTATCGTGCTAGAGGAAAAAATCCTCTAGGTTGGAAGGCACTGCATGGGTGCAACAATGAACTTAATCATGAGCATGGTGCAGGAGCAAGCAACTGTCTGTAATGTTGTCTATGGGGTCACCAGGAGCCAGAGGTCACTCAACAGCAATGAACAAAATGTCCCCTGCCTAATGGTTGCATCCCTAATGGCTCAGTCCCTGCAGTCTCCCAGAGGGATGTCTCAAGCTTTCGTACCACCTTCTTCCTGTAGTGGGGGGAGGGGTTCTATCTCCTAGCTCACCTCCTGACCCAATGCCCTACATCCTGGCACAGTAAAAGCCACCCCAGGACAATTGGGCACACGTAGTCATTGCCAGCAACCTCCTGCTGCACCTCCTAAGTCGGCAATGACAGCAAGTTCTACTTCGCCAAGCCTTTAAGTCTTTGAGTTTATTACTGGATGGCTGTGCTGTGCCACCACGGGGCATGCACCGATAAAACTGACGGCAGGCATGGTTGCACAACTCTTCTTGATGTGACTGAACTATTGGATGGGATGATATGTGAATTATATGCCAGTAAGATTATTGGAACAGAGAGAGAGAGAGAGAGAGAGAGAGAGAGAGAGAGAGAGAGAGAGAGAGAGAGAGAGAGCCTGCCCTCAAGGCACTGTAGCCCAGCAAGAAAGCCAGACTCAAAATCAAATCATTGCAATGCAATAGAGAAACGGTGACACCAGAAATATGCATTGGGGACAGTGGTGAGAGTGAGGCAAGACATGATCTGCTTGGAGAGGTGAGAGGAAGAGCTACTTCTTGCCGCAGGTTATGCTTGGCCAGGCCATGCTGTATGCGTAGGAGTTTGAGGGCGCTGACACATTAAGAACAAAAGCATAAGACATGGTAGGAGGAAGCAGTTGGGGTCGATTTAAGGCTTCTGTCCTGGCTCGACCAATACTATTTGTGTTTCAAGAGACAGCTCCTTAGTCCGCTGCGTCTCCCCCTCCCCGTAACGGGGGAAATCTGCAGGAAGGGCTACAGGCAGATCTTGAACAAGCTCCTTTCTGGCTTTGAAGGTATGATGCTACATCAGAAACCTCAGGCCAGTGTTCTGATTGCCTCTGATGAACACGGCACTCCGTGGTCCCAATGCTTTCTGCTGTGGGAAGGGCATTCACCCTTTCAAGCTTCCGGGAGTCCATTTAGTAAATTAATGCTGGAGTCACTGTGTGATTGAATCACAGCTTGCCGTTGTCATCAGCTGAGCACTCCTCCTAGACAAGCTCACACCGAGGCGACCCAGCAGCCGGTGTAGGAGACACAGGCTAATTGTCTCCCCATCTCTGCCTCTGATTATAGGGATTCGGTTAATGATGAATGTGGGAAATGCCGCATTTGAAGAGGAAAGACATTTTAACATTTTTAAGTAACATTTTTATATCGAATTGCAAAAGTAATACATATTCATTCATCTGAGAAAGTGTGGAAAGGTAGCAGGGAAGATAATAATCACTTGTCAGTTCTTTACCAAGAGATAACTGTGTCAGGGGTCTGTTCTTCATGCTTACATTTTAGAAAGGCATACGGAGAATCATAAGGTGCGATGCATCTCGTCTTGGCACTGTCGGGTAAGCACTGGACCACTAGCCTCCAGGTTGGTGGTTCAAATGTATCAGCAGCTGGGAGGGAGAAAGATGAGGCGATCCACTTTGGTAAAGATTTACAGTCCGGAACCCCTATCCTGGATGAGTTGGAATCAAATCAGAGGCAGTGGATTCGATTTGGGTTTATATATATTCCATAGACCACCCCTCCCCCCGATGAAGGAGCCCTAGTGGTACAGTGTTTACACATTGGGTTCGGACCCTAAAGGTCAGTGGTTGGAAACCACCAGCTGCTTCACAGGAGAAATCCAATGCTTTCTATTCCCCAAAAGAGTTACAGTCTGGGAAAGCCACAGAGGCAGGTCCGCCCTGTCCTAGTGGGCATCCACTGGATGGTCCCCTGGTCCTGCCAGGCACGGTGTGGGCTGCTGTTCACTGAAAGGCCAAAAGTTTTGACTGCACCAGCCATTCCTTGAGAGAAAAGGTCTTGCAGTCCAGAGCTGTAAATATGAGACCTAAGGCAACTGTTGGCCGGAGCTGTATTCTGTCAGGTAGGCAGCCAGGGGTCTAAACAGGTCTGATGGCAGGCGGCCTTTACGCCAACAACTGAATTCTCTTTTGAAACCTCTCCTTTCCCCTGGCGAGTGTGGTGGGAGCAGTCTTCTGGTGCATCATATACTGATGCTGTGGGTTGGGCGTTGACCTACAAACTACTGAGTAGCGGGTTCAAACACCAGCTGCTTTTCTGAAGAAGAGAGAAGGAGGAGGAGGAGGAGGAGGAGAAAAAGCCATCTCTTCTTACAAAGATTCACTGTCTCTGTGTTAGTCTGGGTACTTTAAAGAAACAAAACCACAAAAGCTCATGTATAAGAGAGGGTTTTATATAAAGGTTAAAGTGCATCAAGAAAACATCACAACCTAATGCTGTTCAAGCCCACAAATCCAACATAACCCATTAACCCATATGTCCGACACCAATCCACAAAGTCCTCCTCCATCTCACAAAACACTCGCAATGATGCCGACTGCAGGAGGAAAGCCGAGTCAGTGAATGTGTAATCATCTCAGCACTGGCAGGGGTCTCCACACGGCTGATCCAGCACACAGGCTGCATGGGGTAGGTCCATGCGGCTTCTCCTTGGGGATGTCTTACAGGAAGTGAGTCTTGCCAGATGAAGCAGGAACTGCCTAAGGCAGCTGCCCCCTGGTCCAACCATCACAAAGCAAGAGACCCGAGAACTAGAAAGGCGAGCTCACTGAGCTATTTATCCCTCCGCCCTTCAATTAACCCCACATGTGCTTATCGGCCAGGTTGGCACAATAAACTAGCTACCCCGTTTCTGAAGACCTAAGCAAACTAAAATATCCTCACTGCCATCGAGTTGATTCCAACTCAAAGTGACCTTCGAGGAGAGCGTAGACATGCCCCTGTGGGTTCCCGAGGATTTGCAGCGGCAGAAAGTCCCGTCTCACTCCGGTAGAATGGCTGGTGATCTCAAACCGCTAACAAGCCGATGAGCATCCCAGTTCGAAATCCGCTGTGCCCCAGCGCTGCGCCCGCAAACCCCGCATAGGCTGGTGAGCAGTGTCTCTGTGGGTGTGATTTAGTCCAGGGCGCACATGAGCTGGTCAGCTCACGGCGCACTGAGGCAGGCTGATGGTGTCACCTGTGACATTCATAAACAACACCGTGACAAACATCTATGTCTGTGCACTGGAATCGTCACGCTAAGCCTGGGAAGGGTGGTGGTGAGCAGTCGGAGTGGATTTGGAAATAAGCTTCGTGTGAGCCTGCAGGAGCAGCAGCTTGCTTTAGAGCGTCCTGTCCCGGGTTGCCCTGGCTTCTGATGGTTGGTGGAGCTGAGCCACTGCAGCCTCACCTCCTGGCACCGCCCACTCAGCCTGGAGCTCCGCCACGGGGAGGGGGAGGGGGTAGTTTCCTAGGGTGGGGTACACCACACAGTGGGGTGGAAAGGAAACAGCCAGCGGCCATTTTTTAATGACACCCAGCTGTGTCCAGTCTAGTGCTTTGGATCATTAAAAAGAGACCCCCACTGTGGGCCCTGTCTTTCGTCGGAAGTGTACTTCATGTGGATTTTGGAGCTGACTCCTGGGGAGACAAGGTGGAAGTCCAGTTCCCCCGGGACGGCTAAGAGAGGCTGGAGAAAGTGTTCAAATGTCTTGTGCGGTGATGACGCCTCCCCAGGCAGGAGGTCCTTTCCGTCTGCGATTCCCACGAGGCTGGGCACCGATTCTAAAGTGTGACCAGGTTCTGCAGGGCACAAACCTTTAAAGATGAACAGGGCCCAGTGGGGTTCTCCACATATCCCCTCTCACTACGTTTTCAACCCCCTCCATTCTCCCTGTCATCTGGGGGAGGGGTCTCCTTGTCAGGGGGAGTGCTGCCTCCCTGTGTTGGAGGCAGAGGCATGCCCAGTATAGAGGCAGATAGCTTCCTGTGCACATCCTGCCTGAATGTGCAAGGAGAGAAGGAACCCACAGCCCACCACTGCCACCCATCTGAACTGGATTCAGATGGAACTGGGGTTCCAGAGACAGGACCTCAGACTTCCTTCTTCACCCTTCCCAGTGGGTCTGTGTCCCCAACTTTTTTACACTTGGAAGGAAAGCACTCCCCAAAGTGGGAGCACGTATGTGGTTGGGGGTGGTGGCAATGCTCCTGGTTGATGGCTACTGGCCTGGCGTAGCATCTGTCCAAATCCCACTCAACAAATAGGTAACACCAAAAGCACAGTGCATTCTTGCTTGTTTGTGTTTGCTAAACTCTTTGAAGGGAGCTGCCGGAGGTTCCAGCCGGATTCAGAGGAGGATATGGAACAAGGAACATCGTTGCTGATGTCAGAGGAATCTTGGCTGGAAACAGAGAAGACCAGAAAGGTGTTGACTTGTCTTTATCGACTACACAGAGGCATTTGACTGTGTGGTTCCTAACAAACTATGAAGAAGAATGGGGATTCCAGAATGTCTAACTACACATGGGTCAAGAGGCAGTTGTGCAGACAGAACAAGAGAATACTGCGTGGTCTAAAATCAGGAAAGGCATGTGTCAGTGTAGTAGCTTCTCACCATACCTATTCAGTCTGTGTGGGGAGCAAACCATCAGAGAAACAGCATTATCTGAAGAAGACTGAGGAGTCAGGATTGGCGGAAAGCTTATGAATAATCTTCCATATGTAAAGGCACAACTTTCCTTGGCAACAGTCAGGAGCACTTGAAACACTTGGTAACAAAGGTCAAGGCTTGCGGCCTTCAGCGTGGCTTCCAACTCAGTGTCCAGAAAACTGAAGTCCTCACCCTAGACCAACAGATAGCATCATGATAAATGGTGTGTGTGTGGAGTGGAGCGGGGGTGAAATTGTCAAGGATTTTGTCTTTCTTGGATCCACAATCAATGTTCACAGAGGTTGCAGTCAAGAAATCAAAAGTTGCATTAGATAAATCTGCTCCACAAGTGTTGACTAGCAGAGATGCTACTTTGAAGACTAAGATGAGCCTGAGTTGGGCACTGAATAACAAAGACAGGAGAATCAGTGCCTTTGAATTATGGTGCTGGCAAACAGTACTGAAAGTGCCGTGGACGGAAAAAAGGACAAACAGATCTGTCTTGTAAGAAGCACAGCCAGAAGGTCCTTGGGAGGTGAGGATGCTGAGACTTCATCTTACACACTTTGGGCACGTGCTTCTGGAGAGACCAGTCCCTGGAGAAGGACATCATGCTTGCTAAATTAGAGGGCCAGCAAAGAAGAGGAAGACTTTCTACAAGACGAATTGCCACAGTGGCTGCAACAAGGGATTGAAACATAAGTGCAATTGGGTGGATGGTGCTGGACAGGGTGTTGCTTCATTCTGTGGGACATAGGGTTGACATGGGTCAGAACCAACTCCATAGCATCTGGAAACAACAACTTTAAAAATGAGGTTTCTCAGCTAATTTGGTTACTGCTACACCCCCCAGCCAGGTCTCTGGATGATACAAATGGTTTGCACTTGACTGTGAATGTAAAGGTTGGTGGTTTGAACCCATCCAACCACACTGGGAACAAAAGGGCTGGCTCTCTACCATAAAGACAACTACCCACTGTCTGGTGGCAAGGGCCATCAGTTTGCAGTTTCAAAGATCTGAGTTCCAATCTCTGATCTGAGATACTACTTCTTGAAAAGGGACTGTCAGCAGTTGCCTCCTGGGGAAATTGTGATGCTTATTAGATCTGCTGGTTAAATGCCTAGGGAAGTTCTAAGGACTCAGCAGGTGTTGAGTGAGGCTTATCATCCTTCTCCGGATGCACATTCTGGATGGCAAATCTCCCCCAGGGATGAGCCAAGCTGGGAAGATGCTGGAGAAGGGAGGGCTGGCTACTTGTATGTTCCTAGGCACCTCCCTTGTAGCTGGCAGAGGTGGCTGGCTGTGCCTACCCTAAGTCATCAATCTCTTTTCAGGCCACACACCTGTATCTGTGAGCTGAGAAGCATCAGCTCCAGTGGCAGCTGGTTCATCTAATAGCTACAGCCCAGACACACGGAGAATTCAGAAAAGCAGACGGAAGGTGTTTGTGGTCCCTCTCCACAAAGGGAGACGGAAGCCCTCGCTTTTATTATGTATGGTGGCATATTGGCTTGGCAATTGATGTATTCCTTTTGCAGCACTGCTTTGCATAAAACTGCATGGTTTCCAACTTATGGGACACAGAGAGTTTGATTATCATTAAAAGGCAAGCCCAAAATGATGTTCATGGTCCACATCCGGGAAGAAGGCGAAGCAACCCCATCCATCAGGAGGCCTTGTCCACATCTATTCCCCCAAACGAACTGCTTCTTTGCTTCACTAACGGGCCCCACATTGAGTGCCAGTCCTTAGCGAGTGCAAGCTGCTTGCATTTCATCGGAATGCCTGAACTTCCCAAGCCTTCTATTTCATACCAGGAACCTTACCTGAAATATTTTCCTGTGGTAACACTTTGGATCCAGGCAAAATAACTTAAACAAATAATTAGCCTTGAGAATAAAAGTGTACACAAAAGCACAATTAATGAATTTGCTAATTGTTCTCCCCTGCTGTGGACATTGCTCAACGTTGCATTTTAAGCTATTACATAAATATCAACGACTATACAAGCCACCCAACAGGATGACTCACCATTAGTCACTCATGTTGCCTTCAAAACAGACGCCGGTGCTCAGAGAGCGATGCAGCTACTATGGTGAAAATCAAGCAAGTCTTTGGTGATAAACTGGTCTTTGGGAAAACCACACACACACACACACACACACATGATCTGTGGGTTTTAATGCTCTGGGCAAAAAAATTAGACAGGCAACATTTACCTTATTTGAACTCCTCCATTAGTTGGACAAGAATGAGTTTGGTCTGTCCTGAGTTCTGGTCATGTGGGCAAACAGTGACCCCGACCCCCTCCCCCTTCCACATCCTCTTTAACGATGTCTTTATCCCAGTCCTTGCTAAAATGGAATCAAAATATGACTTGAAGTGCCGCTTGAGGTTGACATTCTCTTTGGATACTAGAGGTAAAGTGCCCTGCTCCTCTTTGTCCTCCTCTTCATCTGCATCTTTCCCTCCTCCTCTTCCCTCCTCCTCTTACCCCTGTCCATGTAGGAACTAAAACCCAGTGCTTTGGGGATTTGTGGAGGAGGCCAACACGGTCGACTGTACAGCAGTAATGGCTGGCATGTTTTCACAACTTGAAAGCAAAGTGGGAGAAAGCAATAGAACAATATACAAGGGTTAGACAATTTGCTTAAGTTAAATAAACACACACATACACACACAGGGGCGTCAACCCGTTTGTGGAAAAATAGACTTGAAATGTATTGATTTTTCATTACTTTTTTGAAATCTCTATCTTTCCCTCTCTCTGTACATATATAGAGACATATCTGCATCTATATATGTCTGTATGTATGGACATACATAGATACACACAGATATGTATGTGTGCACATGTACAAATGTACATGCATATCAACATGTATGTACATGTATGTTGACATATCACTGTCCAAAAGCAAAAGCAAACTCACTGTCATTGAGTCAGTTCTCACTCCTGGTGACTCTATGGGGCTAAAGCGAATGGCGCCTGTGGGGATCAAGGCTGTACAACTTTCTAGGAGCAGAAAAGGTTCATCTTTCTCCAGTAGAGGGTTGGTGGTTTCAAACTACTGACCTTGAAGTTAGCAGCCCAAATAATAATCTACCATGCCGCCACACACACACACACACACACACACACACACACACACACACCACCAAAGCCAAGCCAAACTCACTGCCATTATGTCAGTGCTGACACATATATATTCCTTAATCTGACTCTAGTAGATTATGTTCATGAAACTCCAGAAGATTATTTCTAAAGTTTTATTAAGAAATATGATAGCAAAGCCTTGAAAGAGAGGCACTTTGGACGGAATCTACTCATATCAAGGATTGCTCACTTATATATCTATGGCTACAGGATTGCCTGTGGACTGACATCAATTTAAAACAAATGGGCACATGACGACACCCCTTTCCCTCTTGTGCGCAGTTTGTGATGTCATCGATGGGTTGAGTTGTAGCATGAAGGTTTGATCTTAAAAAGCAAACATGTAAAAAATCAGATGTCCTAAAGTTTTAGGAGGGGTCCTCCCAAAAACACCCAAATGGCTACCCAGCTCACTGCTCACGGGAAGGTTAAGCTGTGGGGCCCTCCTGGAGGTGCCTCGGAAGCAGTGCCTGGAGGTCTCCTGCAGGGAATGCAGCCATTGAAGACCCTTAGGCTGCACAGTTCTAGGCTGACCGACATGCTTGCCCTGAGTCAATGTTGATCCAGCAATTGTTCTTGTGTCCTTTGTTTTTGCGGCTTGTAGAAGGGGACAGGGCCTGCAGTGATTGGAAAGGGTGGGTGAATGATCTAGATGTGCAGTGAGGGTTGATTGTTAAAATAATTTGTAAAAGACAGCCCTTGCAACATTCCCTGCAGGGATGGGTTTGGCAAGGAAGGAAATGGGGGTGCAGAAAGGGTGTGGCCCCCAGTGTCCCTTCTTTCAGTCCAAAGCCACTGTGTCCCCAGGGAACCTTGGTCTGGCTCCATAGTGCAGCCTTAGGCTGGGCAGGGAGCCCACGTAATGGCATAATTATAGTGGCTTCACTATAGTCCTCTTTCCCCTCCAGCATGAGGGTTATAAAAGTTTTTTCATCCCTTCCCCCAATTGACTGGGACCCCAAAAGTGTAGGAGTAGGGGACAAAAACGGCAAAGAGGGGCTCTCTTGCCTACCATTCCAGCCTTTAGTGACTCCAGTAACAAAGGGGGCACCATCTCTTCCATTTTGCTGGTGCCAAACGCAGATGGTCGATGATTTTGGTGATTTTAGGAGAACAGAATCCACAGGGCCTCTTCTTAGGCACCTGGTACAGGGGCTGGGGAGTGAGGTGGGCAGGGGAAGGGGTGAGAGGGCAGAGGGGAGCTGCCTTTGAGGGGACAAAGGACATGGAAAGGAGATAGAAGAGCCTGGGAAGTTAAGGTATTTTTCCATCTTTACATTTTGCTCAGGGCCATCCGAGTCCACCATGCAAGCCTGGGTTCCCCAGAGATGCACCAGAGAGCAAATTTCTACAGGCAGAAACTCTGAACGGAGAGGGCTTGTCTCAGCCTCGCAGCTGGGAGTGCTCTGAAGCCCCCTGGGAGAAAGATATCCTGGAGGCTCCAAGGCAGCCTCAAAGGGGGCTGGGTTAGCTGCTCTCTGATTACTCTTTTATGCTGCAGTTCTGGGCTTAGCCTGGGGATCACAGAGCAATGGCAGGGGAGATGGGGGGAGGGGGCCAGACTCTGGCGTCTTTTCCTGTGTTTGGATCCTGACTAAATCATCCACCACCTGTGTGACCTTGCGGCAGCTCTTTGACCTTGTTACATCTTCATTTCCTCCCCCCTGTAAAGTAGAGCTGGTGATAGGACTCTACCTTAGCCACCTGATAGGAAGACAAAATGAAATAGTACCAAGAAAGCCTTTAGACCAGGCTCTGGTACAGAGTGAGTTAGTGGTACACATTCTGCTAATGGTACACAACTGCTCTTTTCCTACAGAGAGTTCAAAATTCTCTCTTGCATCCAACTCAAGAACACATCCCGACTGCTTTGAGGGATTTTTTGGGTTTGTTTGTTTAAGCTGGAACGGTTTCCAGAATGATTTGGCTTCTGGAGAGGGAATTACAAGGCAGCTGAACTTCTCTGGTTCTGTCTTCGACTCATTATCGTGCTGGAGTAACACAGGTTAATCGCATAGCTAATTAAGAGATAACATTAATGGAATCTGAGTTGGTGCCCTGATAAAGTCGAGCCCTGGCAGATAAATGCTGAGATGGAGCCAAGCCATTTATCTGAGAAGCATCAGGCCTCTGATCAGGGCACACCAACTCCAGCTGCATTAAAGTTATTGTTAGCGCACCCCCGTGTGACGCCATGACAAAATGGAATGCCTCTCTTTTTCCTCTTTCTGGTTTCTGTTCTTTCCAATGTGAGCAGGACCCTTGGACAAAGGCAGCAGCCACCGTTTGGGAGTTGGAGCCCCTGCGACTGAAACACACTTAATAATGAATTAGCAAATAAATGGATGAATGCACATTAAAGAAATTCATTCACAGTGACCGCTGCTGCAATTAATACGCTGCCATTTGCAGGGGGCTGTTGACAGGACATCCTGCAGAAGCGATCCCTCCCCGAATTGATCCATTGTATTTTCAGGGCTTTGCCTCGGGAGCAAATCAATGAAGGAACCTGAAGTAGCATTTCTCTATTTCTCCCTGTCTCCTTCCAGTTAACTTGATGATAGAGGGAGGGAGATTTCCTCCCCTCCTAACTTTAATAAATTCTCTCCAGGCTTCGTTAATTGTTGCTTTTTTTACCTTTCTCGGGGAATAATGATCAATTACTGCATTCAGCACGCTGATGGCTGACAAATGCTACCTGACGTAATGCACCATGGTTTCCAAAGAGGTGCTGCTGACTACCTGGCAGCTACGCGGAACTCGGGTTGAAAGGGCATCCTTCTGGACAGCGAGGGCTTGGGCGTTCTGCTATTAGCCCAGTGTCTTTTGCTGAATGCCACCAAAGGCCAACGCGCTATCCTGGCCGCAGAACCCTGTCCCGTGCTGTCACGGACTTTGTGACATCTTCACCAATCATATCATGGGGATAGCTCGCGCCCAAGCCCCTTGCCTCTGCTCCCCAAATGCTCCCACATGGGCAGAATCCCCTTCAGAGTCAGTAAAACTCCACAAAGGCCTGCGCCAGGGCGAGAGAATCAGCCAGAGAAGAAATGAGACTTCATTTAGCATTCCTGTGCTGAGAATGTTAAATACCTATTCCATAATGAGAAGTCAACACCGCGGCTGGCTGAGAATCACAAATCAGTGGGAGGCGCGGACGGTCGGCCCCCGGGCTCCAGGCTTCCCTGGGTGTCGGAGGAACCGTGTTCACCCGTCAAGTCGCCCACTGGTCTGAACCTTGATCTCTTGGGGCCGCTGACATTGACAGGCATAAAGCCCAGTGCCTGGGACATACAAGCCCTCAAAAAAGCGTGGCTCTTGCCGGGTGCTTGCTTTGATTTCCACCCATGGCCACCTGAGGGGTGCTAGTGGAGGACTGTGCTCCGTAGGATGTTCAACGCCTTTGACCTTCTGGAAACAGATGTCCCACATAGGACAGGAAGCACCTCTGGGTAGGTCCAAAATGCCATGCTTAACCAGGACCACCCTCTGGCGTCTCCTCAGCCAAGGGTGTGACTCCTGCTATTGTTGCTGTTGTTATTGCATGGTCAGAGCAAGTGCTGTATCTATCAGCCAGACCCGACTGGGGAGGGCGGGGGAAGGGGGGCGGGTGGCAAAAATCAAATTCTACAAAGGCATAAACCAGGGGAGGACAGGAATCCGTAGCGTAAGCAGCAGGGCCATTCATTGCTTGACTGTTGACCACTTCAATATGGTGTCAAGTCAAGATGGATGAATTCAAATTCAAGGCAAGCCCTGGCCTGTTTGGTTTTAGTTTTTGATATTTTGTTCTCCCAAATAAAATAAGTGGAAAATTAAACACCCCGACACTTGTGGGCTCTTCAAGAGCCCCGTATATGGAGGGAGCCTCCAAGGGTGACCAGATGTTCCACTTTTGGCAGGACAGTCCTGATTTTAAGCAATTTGTCCCCTGTCCTGCGGCATTTTTAAAAAGTCTTGATTTGTGGAATGCATGCACAACAAGCTAAGGTATACGGTTTTCAGCTGCCATGTGGCTATATTGCCAGGATCTGAGTTTTATCGATGGTGTCCCACTTTACCAATGTTAAAATCTGGTCACCTTTGCAGCAGTTTTCCAACGAACTCGGAAGACACCGAAGACAGACACGCGTGGGCATTAAGCTTCCTCTTCCCTTCTCCCCCCTGAAATTTTAAGCAGAAATTTTACAATACGATTCGTTATCATAATCGTGTCGTTTTACACGAAAGTCTATCATTAAGCCTTTTATAAACACATGATTACGCTATTGATTTTAATTGCCTCATTAAAGGAGTAACTCTTAATTATGCAAATATGCGATAACTCTAACAACCGCGGGAAAACAAAAAGAAAAGAAGCAGCTCCTGAAGGTACGTGCGAAAAAGTGGCCAGACGAGGGAAGGAGACGCGCCAGACACTCGCCACACAGAGGGAAATCTGCAAAAGCCACACACGGGGCAAACCGGGGATTTACGGAGATGGTGACCTCCTGCGCCAGAGCACTGGAGAGTAAATTCTATTCTGTTCAGTCCTTGATAAATACACACAATTTCCATGTCGAGCTAACTCTAATTACCAGCCGTGTCAATAGGAAGGACGTGCTCCAGAACACAGAATAGCTCGTGGACATGACCATTTTCTTGATTTTTTTTTGCCCCCTGGAGGGAGTGGGCGATCAAGGACAGAACTTGAATGTCTGAAAATTCCCTCCTCCTCTTTATTTGGAGATATAGCAAAATTCGGTTTTAAACAATGCCTATGTGGGCAAAGAAAAGAGAAACATCGTCAGACGTGGTTAGAATAGGCGAGGCAGGCTGACATCGCCGTAAAAAGCTGATTGCCCGACTCCACCCATTAGGGAGGATTTGTCTTAGAAGGAACCCAGCTTCATGATTCTGTTGTTCTCAGAAGCCGTCATTTCTGTCCACATCTGCTGCCTCGCCTGCCTGTGGCTTCGCTTTTCACACCTTGACTTCTACAATATGTTACCAACCATCTGTGTTCCTTCACCTCGTTCTTCGTGATGCCTGTCAACCTGGCTTTTATTGACTTCTTGAGAGCAGAAACCGTTTCCTTTACCCTTCCCTCTTCCTCCAGCCAGACTCAGTCTCTAGCACATCGCAGGGGGTTCCCAACATGTTTCTGGAATTGAGTGATGGGATGTGGCCCTCTGATCCTCCCTTCTCGTGCCTTCGATGTTTATCTTCTCTGGACCTGGTAATAAGATTGTTCTCCAGCATTACCATTTCCTCACTGCCAAACCCAAACCCAGCTGTCACTGGGTCAGCTCCCACTCTGTGTGCTCCATAGTTTTCAGCAGCTGACGTTTCACAAGTCAACCACCAGACCTTTCTTTGGCCGTGCCTCTGGTGGGCCCCAGCCTTCCAGCTGACAGCGTTCGTTCACTTTGTGCCTCCACCCAGGGGACCCCACTTTGGGCACAGTTCACCATGGCTGCCTTCTTTAGCCCTCTGGAAGTCTCTCAAATGCCCCCGGCTCCTGGGTGCAGGGCACCTGCTCTTTCCTCTCTCCACATTTTCTCCTGAGAAAATTTCCTGTTTCCTTTCTTCAGCAAATCATCCTGGGAAAATCACTCAGCAAATGATGAAGCAGTGCGGTCCCAACATGCAGTAACCACGTTGGATTTTCACAGTGATTCTCAGGGGATGCTGTGAGCTCTACTTTTCTTCTCTATGAGCCCTGAGCTTTTCTAAAAGCGATTCCCTTAACTGAAGGAGCGATGTAGCCCCACCTGCAATTCCCCGTCACACAGACACACCCCATAACCACACTGCCATCCCGTCAATTCTGACTCCTGGTCACCCTGGAGGTTTCCTAGACTGAAACTCTTTATGAGAGGAGAGAGCCTCATCTTTCTCCTGTAGAGTAGTTGATGGTTTTGAACTGCTGACCTTGCTATTAGTAGCCCAATGATTAACCACTATGCCACCAGGACTCCTCCTCATACACACAGACCAACACCAAGCAGAAGGAAACAAGGAAACCATTCTGTAACAATCACTACCTGGCAGCAGGTATTCTGAAGTCGACGTTGCAGAGAAGCAAATAGTCTTCAGCAATAAGTTCGTATAGTCCCTGTGTATATGAGTTGCAAAATCATAACACCAGCATTCAAATCACTTGCTGCAAATAGCAGTACCTGCTAATATTGGCCAAACCCTGGTTAGAAAGAGAGCGTGTGTCCCAAACGTCCAACTCTTGCAAGATTCTGTTCTGCTCTGTTTCCCTCCTCACTCCTCCCCCGAGTGTATTCCCCAATGGATTCTGCAATTTATGACAAAGGCTCACAAAAAAGTAAGAATCTATTGAGTCAATGCTCACTCATATTGACCCTCTTTGGGTTCCTGAGACTGTAACTGTTTATGGGAGTAGAAAGCCCAGTCTTCCTCCTGAGGAGCTGCTGGTGGTTTTGAATTGCCAACCATGTGAATCACAGCCCAATGTGTAACTACTATGCTTCCAGAGCTCCTATGCAAAGTCCTACAGAAATCTGCAAAACTTTGAATCAGTGTCTCACATGGTGATGGGTGCTGTTCCGTCTAAAATCCTTGGGTTAGGCAGGGATGAGTCAAATGCAGGTTCAGAGCCAGGAGCCAAAAATGTCCAAAACCCATAGCAAGTCTTCTGGCTTCTACCAAAACTCAGGAACAGAGGTCTAGCTTTCCAGGGGAGGTGAAGTATGTTGGGTCTCATGGTGGCACCATTCTATATCCAAGGAACAAAGGGTGTGCCTGCTTTTCACCCAGTACTAAGGATGTCATCACGGTAACTAAGGACGTGGCTGACCCACACCCTCTACCAAAGTCCGAACTCAATACCACCCCACTCCCCTCTATCAACACAATAGAGCGTGTCCTCCCCAAGGGCACCATAGCCACCAGTGTCTGAAGTCCAGAGCCATCAGATATCATCTAAGGAGCCATACGATACCATATCAAGTCCAGAGCCATAGTATATCATAAAGGAGCCACAGCTAGAAGAGCCACCCTAATTGACCATAAATCCAGAGAGACTAGGAGTACCAACTCTCCAAGCTAGGAGGCTAAGAACCCAGTGGTCGCAATCTTTCCAACATAGAACTCTGTGGGGCTGAAAACCATGGAGCATGTCACCCTGGAGCCATGGAAGCATCTGGACAATGTACGGACATAAATTTTGACCAAATCAAAAGAAAATTTGTATTCTTACCTACAGCCATCCATGAGAAATCTCTATCTAACCACTTATGTTGATGAGTAATAACCGCAACCTGATAACAGGATGCCACAGAGACACAATTATGATTTGCAAAACTCAACAACCATCAATCTTGACTCCTAGCACCCCTGTAGGACAGGAGAGAACAGTCTCCATGAGTCTCTGAAACTGTAACTCTCTATGAGGGGAACCAAGGCCCAACACTCTCCCTAGGAGCAGCTTGTGGTTTCAAACTGCTGACCTTGCACTTAGTAGCCCGACACCTCACCACCACCACCGGGACTTTCCTATGTGAATGATGACTTGTATATAATACCTTATGGTTTACCGCATATAATTCTCATTTCATAGCATATGTTCATTCATTCCAACCAATGCTTTTATTGTCTTCATAAGTCTAACATGGAGAGATTCTTTCCAGTACTGTCACAGGTAGGTATCTTGGTAGGATGGTCCCTTTTTGGTCATCACAGGAATAATATTGGGTCCAATTTAGAAAAGAGGGACATGATCTTTTGGCATTTAATTTTGATCGGAAAAGGTACAATTCATAACCATGGACACATTGTTTAATTGCTCTTCTCATTTAGCGTAGGTCATGTCTGACATTTCATTCCATTAGACTATGCAGATGGAACATTTAAAAAAATCTTCTCTTCAGTGATCTCACCAAAGCCTTCCAGAAGACAGAAATTTCTAGACTCTTCTTTTTATCCTAAGAAAAACTGTCATACAGTTTCCTCTAGGCCCCCATTTTCCTTTCTCTCTCGTTCCATTGTGGCCATGAAGGCATGTCTTGCTCTGTAACTCAATCTCAGCTCTAAGTTCTAATTATCTTTTACCTGAATTTTTATTGTTTTGCCCCCCAGAAACATTTTCTTTTTCGCTAATTGATAACAAGCAATGCCCTCACCACTCAGACATACCGTGCTGCTCAGGTGAGAGTTTCTGTTTGGGAGCCTGGTTCTCGCACTATGCCATGCGCCCCGCTCCCCTCCCTCCTCCTCCTGTCCCCAGCCTGCTCTATTTCTCCTTGGCTTGCTCTGCAGGCCCCGCCTTCCTCCGAACCAGAGCCATTTGTTCCCTCTTGTCATGCTCTGGAGGTCCTCCAGCCTTGAACCCAAACCTCTCCTCCCCATAACTCTCAAAGCCTACTTTGTTCACAAAGTCCTGAGACATACTTTGCTCTGCTTTCTTTGTCAGAGCTCTCACATCTACCTCTTTGCACCACTACCTTGGGAGGCCTGACCCTGCGGGGAGCCCAAGGCGACCTGGGAGGAAGAGGAAAGTCCTTAGGGGATGCGATGGCTGCAACCTTGCAGTGTGTCCTGCTATCGTGCAGGGGGTCGCTATGGGTCGGAACGGATAGGATGGTCCCTAATAGCAGCAACCACCAGGGAACTAAGGCCTACAATGAAGGGCTATTTTTCTAGGTTTATTCTGCTTTGTAACCTTTCCTTAGAGGAACATTCCCCATGCTCTCGAGTGTCACAGAGGGAGAAGTCCGTCCAAGTTTTTCAGAAAGAGTGGCAAATCGGTGCGTTCGTGATAGCCGATGTGTGGAGTAAGCCGCCTTAACGGCTTTGTTGAAATTCACGTTTCATTTCATGAACCTGACCTTGTTCGTGGCCTCGGCTCTGCTCATCCCCTCCCCTGACCCAAAAGCAAGCTCACCCTCCCCCACTCCACCCGCAGTACAAACCAGAGCAGCAAATCCAGGTTAAAGCCAGTTCTGTGGCAACTGCAGCCTTTTCCAGACCCAGCCTCCTCCACATCCCAGTCCTGGGAGCTGGGGAAGGAAAGAAACTCCCTTCATTTCAAGGGCGGAGACCCTCTGTGGAGCCAGCTCAGTCTCCCATCTTAATGAGTTTAACTCCAGAGATGGGCAGCCCCTGCACTCCAGCTGAGCATGATTACCCTGATGGGGCACCTGGGGAGAGATAGTCACCAGGATAACTGGGTCTCAGGCTATTTAGCACTTTACAGATGAGAGTAAGGTGGTGACTTGGAAAAATGAGGTCTGGTTTAGATAAGAAGATTGCTAAGCTTCATTTTCCACCCTTCTGTACAAAGAGCCGGGAACTGTTGTGTTTTTTAATTGATGTGCCTGGACCCGGGGCACAAAATGGACTTGGGTGAGAAATTACAGAAACTCAAGCCCGGACAGGACTGGAAGGGTCGCCCTGTCCACACCACCTTCCACGCAGAACTACTTTTAGACCGTCTCAGAAGGAGCACTGCCCTGCTTTCCCCACAGTCCTGGGAGATCTGAACACACTGATAATCAAAGGCTACCTGGGAACCGAGGTGTGCTACAAAGGACTATTTGTATGTATTTGTTCTGGCTCGCCTTGCTTAAAAGCCTTACTCGGGGTCAGATGAGGGTCCCTAACTTGGGCAGTTTAGAGCAGCACACTGAACTGTCACAGATTCACATGGCAGTACGAATAGACTGATGAACACACGGGAAAATATACTGAATCATCTTGTGCAAAATCTCCCGTCACACAGGAGCTGGATGCAGAAAATGAGATCCGACCCCCGTCAAGCTCTGCCCCTGAGCACAGCCAGATGGCAGGGGGCACCAGTGTGCCCCAGAGAATGGCTCATGCAAGGGAAAAACAAGCAAGGGGCAAGGGCTTATGTGTAGTTTATGTGTCAGTTGGAAGCTGTTTTCTACCCACCACCAAGATCAGGCGCCTGCCAAAAACACTGCTTACTGTGTAGGCCAGGAGAAAGCATGGGGCTTGAACACTGTAACCTCCTTTCTGACTTCAGCACCTTCCCTGCCCATGGTAACCTAAGAGCACTGACAGGCCATGTTTATAGTTGGATGCAAATCATGTTCCCTGTCCAGTACAAATGCCCTGACCTAAAGGTTGGCAGTTCAAGCCACCCAATGATATCATAGGAAGAAAGGCCTGTCCATTTGTTCCCATAAAGATTGTAGCCGAGAAAACCCTACAGAGCAGTCCTTCTCCGTAATACATAGGGTCATTATGAGTCAGAATTCATGCAAAGGCAATAGGTTTGGTCAATAGTTTGCAAGTGTGCCAGTGGGTGGTGGTGGTGGAGGGTAAGGTGACCCAGGAACTGGCAGAGGGAACCAACCAGCCTGTGATAAGACAATCCCCACCAAGAAGCCTGGCAAGCCCTTATAGTGGCAGGACACAATGGTCAAGAGCCAAGTAAGGAGGCCCTTCTCCCCGGCAGGTAGTCCGTTCAGGGCACCATTGGTTGCCACTCATCTGTGAAACCTCTAGGGGAGACTGGCGAATCCGTCCTCCAGACCAGGAGACGACAGCCAAAGCCTGCAGACCACATCTAGGCCACACCTGTTTTTTGGACAGCCCACAAACTAAAAGTGGGTTTGACACTTTTAAAGGGTAGAAGGAAACATTTAGAAAAGCATATACAATGGTCTTATCTGGCCCCTAAGCTTAAATTATTTAATATCTGGCCCTTTACAGGAAAAGTATGCCAACCCCTTCTCTAGACCACTGGTTCTTGAATCTCCACGTTCATATTAAAAAAAATCGCTCCGAGCACGTATTAAATATGCAGATTATCCCTCTTAGACAAGCAGCTGAGGAGATGCTGGACAGGGCCGATGCATCTGTTTTCTACCCACCACCAAGGCGAGCTCTCAGGCAGGTGAGCACAGGAGGCTTTTACAAACGTTCCTTGACAATTACTTCACAATTTCTGCTGAGTGTGGTGAGAGACACAACTTGTGCGAGAGAACTCACTCACTACTCTAACAAATTTACCATCTCCGCAGGGAAGGGCTAACGCAGGGATAAATGGGGCCAATCCCACACAAAGTGAGAGCTCTGCTTGCATCGCCTCTGTGTGTTTATGGTGCCCTGGATGCAGCCAGTGCAAAAAAGGGACATTTGAGAAAGAATTGGGGTTTGGGAAGATGTCACAGGGATTTTCAAAAGCACAGAACAGAAAAGGCGTTCTGGAATGAAAGCTGTGAAGGTGGGCCAGAGAGGAGAAGGGCCAGAGCAAGCAGCAAAGTCTGGAGACCCAGAGCTCCAGCCTCCTCTTCTCAGCAGGAAGGACTCAGAAGAGTGCCTTGTCCTCCAATTCAAGTCTCCTTAATCCCATGGCAATCGGGATGGTATACTTTCCACAAAACTGTCTCTGCCTATGTTATCAGTGAGCTTTGATCGTCTTCCACCGCCTTCCAGGGACTATTTTTCTTGTAGCCTGAAAAGCTTACCTCTATCTTCCCCAATTTCTCCCTTTCTGTAGACTTTCTCCTACTACCTCTCTGTGCTCCATCTTCAACTCCAGTAACCCATCTTTCCTGTCCATTTCCAGCCTCCTCCCCATGGGCAACCACATATATGCTCTAAGTCCTTCCTCGCTAATTCCATCCCAACCCCCCCCATTATGTTCTGAGTTGTGCTTCTTTCTTTGCAAATTATATTCTTACTTTGCAAATTATATTCCTGTAGAATGCATACGCCTGTTCTTTCCATATCTTCTTTTGATTAGGGGGAAAATGCTGACTCTTCTCTCAAATGCAACTTAAACACCTTCCTTAGGAAATGAGACTTTCTCCAATCCTTTTCCTCCTATGGGAGTGAAGCAATTTTTTCATTTTGCTCCGTCCTGGTTCCTGAACAAAACTCCACGATAGGGCTCAAAATGTATTGGAATTATGTTTTCATTTCTATCTGTCATTTATATGAGACTGTGATAAGAACAAGAGCCCAGGCGGTGTGGTGCTTATGCATTGGACTGCGATCCACATGACTGTCAGATCGAAGCTACCACTAGCACTGTGGGAGACAGACTGGGCTTTCTACTCCCGTAAACAGTTAGTCTTGGAAACCCACGGGGGGAGGGGAGTCGCTGTGACTCAACATTGACTAGGTGGTACTGAGTTTGGTTTTTATAAGCTCATTGAAGTTAAAGCCCCTGTTTATCTACCTTCCTTTTCTTTGCATCTAGAAGAGTTCACGGGGTAGTGGCCAGTAAGCATGCCTGCAGTGAGACATGGAATGATTGATGAGCAGGGCAGTTAGTTTCCATTTGGGGATGCCCGAAACATAATAGGAATGGCACCATGCTGACACCTTCAGTGGGATCTGTGAAGGCTCATAAATATGAGGCAACATAATGATTCCATTGTTCAAATCAACTTCATTGCCATCGAGTCCATTCTGATTCATAGTGACCCTATAGGACAGAGTAGAATTTCTCCTGTGAGTTTCTGAGATGGTTACTCTTTATATGAGTAGAAAGCCTCATCTCTCTCCCATGATTCAATTTTAGGCAAGATAAAAAATAATAAAAGAAAGAGGAAATTAGGATTTTAATGACAACCCTTTGAAGAGGTGGGAAGACTAGAGATCTTCCATAGAGTATACAACGTCCTACTTCTTCAACCATAACCCCTTAGCAGCTCAGCATCTTTAACTCCAAAAAACATTTTTAGAAGACGATCATGGATGAGACCCTGGGTTGAGTTTAGGCTTGTACCTGGGCCAGGGGACATCTAGGGTACCAAGGATAGTCTGAGCAGGCAGATGGCACAATAGCAGAAAAGCTCTCTGATAACCTATAAGCTATGAAAGATCATGATTGAGAATATAATAACTCTGATATCACCTTTTGATCTAGCCTTGAGGATCTTGAACATCCTAAAATAAGACGTGGTTCATTAATAATCATGATCCCCAACTTCCCTTAAGAAACAGGCAGATAGCATTCACACAGGAGCTGGAGACATTCTAGAGAACAAACGGAGATCATGAAGAGAAAGGAAAATGGATCCAATAACGTTTCATCAAAGTTAGACAATAAGAAAGAAGATACGATGGAACAGGGACAACTGGACCAACGCCATTGGATGATGGTTGGATTTCTGAGGGAATAATAAAGAAATTGAGAGTAGGTAAGATTGCAGAAACATTTCTAATTTGCGGTCCTAGAGATCTGATTTTTGCTTGTCCGGACATATAGGGGCATGTCAGAAGCCAAGTATGGACTTCCAAAGGTAGCTTGCCAAGGTTTGCATTCCTGCCTCCTGACATCTAGGTGACAAATGCAGGCCAAGGGAATGTGTCTGGGGGTCCTAAGTGTCACTCCCAGGTCAGGGTGGTTAGTAGCTGGCTTAGTCTGGGGAGACTAGAGGAACAAATTTATAGAGACTCATATGTGAATAAGAAAGAGGTTTATATACAAGAGCAGTTAAATATTGAGGAAAAATCCAAGCCCAGTCCGGATCAAGTCTATAAGTCTGATACTAGCCCATGTGTCCGATACCAATTTATAAAGTTCTCTTCTAACACAACACATGCATTGATGCCAAATACAGGACAATCACAGGCCAGTGGGATGGAAATCTTCTGGGTCCAGTGGCATTATAAGCATCTCAGCACTTGTAGCTTCTCCAGCACCCAGGGCTGCATCAGGGTAGGTCCATGTGTCTTCTCCAGCTCAGGAAATTAGTGTAGTTCCATGTGTCTTGTCAGCTTCAATGTCCCACAGGGAGTGAGCAGAGAGAAGAGTAGTGTCTCATGACTCTAAGAAGGAAAACAGGATTTCCCAGAATTCTCAGGAAAAGGCCATGCCCACACAGAGGACTCATTGGTTATATCTTGATTGACAGGCCAGGCTCCACCCCGTCACTTGTAATCCTCTCAAATCCCCAACTGACACCAGATCCTATAACTATCACAGAAGTCAACAGGCCTTCCAAATACTCTCCTCTCCTTCTATGTCACCTGGAAGGCCCTGAGTTCGAGTCTGACGTGTCCCCAGATGGGAGAAGCCTGGATCTCTGTGGCCTGGTTTGGAGAACGGTCACTCAGACCAACGTGCGGAGGAGGAACACCCATGCCAATGCTGGCGGCAGGAAGACATTATCCAGTGCTCTCCATTGCTCAGGACCACAGTGGACCTGCATGAATCCAGGATTTTCAGAGAACATTGGGGCTCCAGCCTACGTTAGCATTTCAGACAGGACCCACGTAGGGGAGGACAAGTTCTGGGTGGTCTTGGGGCTGCTATAGCCCCCAAGATGGAAGGGAATCTAGGTCCACAGTCCTTTCCCCCATTGATTTTTGCTGGGGGCAGGCCGCCTTCGACTTATTGATGTCAGCTGCTGATTAAGTTGTGGACTATAGCCTGTCAGCAGCCACTTGGTCCCCTGTCAGCTCAGGCATTCACCTGCATGAAGCCCAACTACCATCCAGATCTTGAATTCACAGTTTGGTTTTTCTTTCTTTCTTTTTTTTTAAATGGCTCCCTTCCCTGAACAGTCCTTTTCAGCCCCAATTCTTCCTCCTTCCTTCAACCTCCAAGACAATTGTGCTCAGGGCTGTTGCCTGTGAGACAGAAATAAAAAGAAAAAAAAATCTCTTAAGCCCAGGAGGGTAGAGGGGCTTCATGGAGGTTACAGCAGGGCGGAGTTCCATCTGGAGCAGGCGGAACAGGCTAGGAGCGACCTCCAAACTGACACAGTTCTCTCCCCCTCTCTTCCACAGAATGAGCTGTGAGGAGACCCAGGACCCAAAGCGAGCTTTACAGCAAGCAGCAAGGAATGAGCACACGCAGGTGGTAACTCGTAACTCGGATGCCAACGCAAGCCTCATCCCGGTTGAAGAAAGCGCACAAAAATAGAATCTAATATGGTCCCAAGTGCTGAGAGTGGGGAGGAAAGAAGATTCTGAACCTCAAGACAGATCTGTAAGGGAGAAGGGGGAACTGTTCTCTCTCGGCCTGGCTCTTTCTTTCTTTCTCACATCTGCGGCTGCTTAAACAAACAAACATAAAGAGATGGCAGCTGCTGGATAGCTCGCTCAGAACTCCGGTGGAAACACCTAGGCGCCAGGTTTGCCCAGCTGTCTGTATGCCCCGATGACCCGCCTGTCGAGCGAGCCCACACCGCTGCCGATCAATCTGCTCATGCCAATTACTTGATTCAGAGCGTGAGGCGGTGGCCTGGGGAGGCCAGGGAGACACTCTGCTGGGCACAGGGGAGAGAGCTCTTGTGCTTCTTCTCTGTGCTCCTGCCCTTTGTCCCAGCTAGGAGAGGGAGGACCAGTCCTTCCCCACATAGCACTGCAGCAAATGCAATACCAGGGAAGACAATGGCTGGAGCTCCTCTGTGGCCTCCCAGGAGGGCCTGCAGATGAAAGCAAATTGAAAGCTTGAAAACAGAGGGATGGGACTCCCCTTTGTGCCCGACATTCCGTACCCCCTGTCGCCTGGTTGGGGGAGAGCAGGCCATTGTGCATCCTTGTTAGGATGTCTGACACGGAGAGACATTGTGGCCTCATTTTCCTCCCTCCCAAGAATACTAGACACACCAGAATGTTCGCTCTCTGCACAGAGGGCTGGAATCCACAGCCGTTTCCGGACCCTTGGCCTTGACAGCGGGCAGTGTCGGGAGAATAGCACCCCAAGCATGAGGTGCCGGGACCAGGATTTGATATTTAGTCTACGTGAATGTTTCATTTCCAGTTCAAGAAGGCACACGGAGAGTTCCCTGAGAAGCTGTTTGCACCTTCGGTGTAGGAGGAGGCTCAGTGCTCCTCTCTGTTACCTGTTGCTGCCATAAGAAAAAGGTATCGTGGGGGCTGGAAGTCCAAGTCCAGACATCAGCTCTAGGGAAGAGTCTTTCTTTGTCCCAAGACCCGAGTCCCCTTTGGCATTCCTTGACTTACAGGTGTATCCTCACATGGTCTCTTCTTTCTCTGCATGGGACTCTCTTTCTGTGCCTCTGTTCCTCTTCTTAAAAATGCTACTCAGAAGAATTAGAGTTAGGACCCACCATGTTATAGTTTGACCTCATTAAATACTGCCATCAAGTGGAGCCAATGCTGACTCCTGTCCAACTTATAGGACAGAGAAGAACTGCCCAGTGGATTTCCAGACTGTAACTCTTTACAGGAGTGGGAAGCCTCCTCTTTCTTCAAGGAAGCAGCTGGTGGTTTGGAACTGCTGACCTTGTGGTCCACACGCCTTGTGTGACCACTATGCCTCCAGAGTTCCTTCCAAACTGGGCCATATTCACAGGTACGGAGGTCAGAGTTTTAATCCATCTCTTGGGGAACAAGTCCATCCATGTTGTTTCTGTTGTCAGGTCCCTTTGAGCCAGTTTGGACTCATGGCATCTCTGGGGACAACCAGACACTCCCCAGTCCGGCGCCACCTCCTAACTGTTGTCACGTTGTAGTCCCTTGTGGCAGCCACTGTGTCAATCGTCCTATTGAGAGCCTGCCTCTTTTTTGCTGCCTTAATGCTGATCTTTTCCAGGGTTTGGTTTCTTCTGAAAACACATCTCAAATACGTGACAGGAAGTCCCGCCATCTTTGCTTCTAAGGAGCATTCTGACTCTGCTTCTTCGGAGACAGATCTGCTTGTTCTTGTGTCAGTCTATGGCACTTGGAAGAATCGTTGGCTGCACCGGAATTCAAATGCATCGACTCTTCTTTGGTCCTTCAATGTCCGCCTCTCACATGCAGGTAAGGTGATTGAAAAGACCGTGGTTGGAATCCTCAAAGTGATATTCTTGCTCTTCAACACTTCAAGGGTCTCGCGTAGCAGATGGACCCAATGTGATGGGTCTTTCCCTTCCGTGAGTCTGGGTTGCGGGTCCACGTAAGATGAGATCTGTGACCATTCCAATCTTTTCTCTGTTTATCATGCTGTTTCTTATGGGTCCAGGTGTGGGGCTTTTGGACTTTCTTTACATGCGTTCTATTCCATATTGAAGGCTGTAATCCTTGATCTTCATCAACGAGTACTTCAAGTCCTCCTCACTTTCAGCAAGCAAGATTGTGTCATCTGGATATCGAAGGTTATTAACAAGTCTTCCTCCAACCCTGATGTTACATTCTTCTTCACCTATCGTATATTCAGTCAAGTGCATGGTCTAATTGGCTGTCTTCTAAATGAAGAGACCCCTAGGAGTCTAGGTCATACATGCAGCATGGCAGGACATTGGTCCCAACACGTCTTTCTGAGCCTCTTCTCCTTTCCTAACCAAACCCTGTACAAAACCTGTGGGGGTCTTCTGGCATTCTCTAATATGCCTCTCATTTCTCCTCCCTCAGGGGACTGAACTTCACCCGTGACTCCGTGGCAGAAAAACACGGCAATCTACAGCCATAAAGATTTGTAGTCCAGGGTAACTATGCTTAGGAATGCCCTCGGCACAGGATTTGGGGTTCTTTTTTCTGCTCCTTTGTTCATGCATCTCTCCCCCAAGCCAGTCTCAGACCTACTCTCTTTCCAGAATCTCCTCTCGGATCCCCTCGGACAGAGGTCCCTCTCTCTGACCTCCCTTGGCTGACTCTCTCTGTGGTTCTTTTTCTGCCCGATTAGTTTCCTGGGTCCCTGAATCCTGTCTTAAATACTTGGGAGACCCTATAGCAGTAGTTCCCAACCTTCCTCATGCTGCGACCCTTTCATACAGTTCCTCACGTTGTGGTAACCCCCCAACCATAAAATTATTTTCGTTGCTACTTCATCACCGTCATTTTGCTACTGTTATGAATTGGGCGACCTTTGTGAAAGGGTCATTCGAACCCCCAAAAGGGTCTCGACCCACAGGTTGAGAACCACTGCCCTATAGGAATCCCTAAGTTGTGCAAAAGGTGTACATGCTCCACTGCTAACTAATGAAAAATGGAGGTTTGGGTCTACCCACAGGCATTGCAGAATAAAGTCAGCCACTGCAAGCTCCATGGTGCATGCTTCTACACTGACCCACCAAGTATTGGCTCCAGGGACCAGGTTGGATGCCTCAGCAGGTGGGGTTATTATTGTTTTGTTTTGGGATGTGTGTGTGTGTGTGTGCGTGTGCGCGCGCACATGCATGTAAATCTATGTAAGGCCCAGCAAAGTGAGTTTTCTACTCTCATAAACAGTTATGGTCTCAGAAGCCCACAAAGGGGTCACTATGAGTCAGCAATGACTTGATGGCAGTGAGTTTATAGTGTTATTCAATGACTATACTCGGGATGCATTTTATCTAAAATGAATGAGTTCTGGACAGAGCAACTTGAAGATGTGTCCCCTATTATCAACACAGCCCTTTACATTTACCACCCTCACCCCTTTCAGAGCTCCTTCAAGGACTGGGGTGTCATGTGGATGGATCCGCGCCACCGGGGTCAACTCGCCATCCTCCTGCCAGCTTTCTGAAGGTCTCAGGAAGGTCCTTCGTTCGTTAACATTCCGTCCAGGCTCCAAAGTTAGAATCATTCATTGTGAAGTTTTGGTTTTCAGGCTCACGGATACTTCTTTTCTTTTATGTCCTTTTCCATCTGACTCTAAACTAATCCTTCTCGACTTTGGATCTTTGCACAAGCCTCCACTGGCATCACCCGGGAGTTCTGTGCCCAGAGAAAAGGTAGGCGGCAAAAAAATCCCCAAATCTGCACGTTTTATTTCATTGGTACATGTCGTTAATCCATCTGCAAACTGCTCATTGGATAGTATCGCGGGCTCTTCTCTCTGGGAACACGAAGGTATGTGTATTCAACAGTGGAAAATAAACATAAGATTTTATTACAAAGTGCCACCGCCGCTCCTGGCATGAGTAATTTGTGCACCTGCATTTTTAAAATGTTTCAAACTTTCTCCCCTTGGTGGATTCTGTGGTAGCACATATGAGCTTCCCGGCTGTCACAGCCTGGTTCTTGTAGGCACCTCTCACTTCTGCCCATGCTCAGCAGCAGTCTTTCTTTTCCAAGCAGATAGCAAGCCAACTTCTGGCTGTCCGCACAAGCCTTTGACAGTACCACTTCCCCTATTGTCCTCTCTCCCAAGAATTAGTGAAAGTATGGAGGGCGTGGATCCCAAGAGCCTACAGATCGAAGTCAGAGTGAGGGTGGAGGTTTGTTTCAAAGATGCAGCAGTGGTGTGAGGGGACGGGGCAGACTTGTGTCCCATTGCCACACTCATAGTCTTCTTTCTTTTTCTCCCCACAGCTTAAAATCCAAGGCACTTGACTCCTCAGTGAGCATCTTTGGCAAATAAGCAAACCCAGGGTGAGCCAGATAGAAACCAAGGCCTTCAGTCAATAGGAGAACCTGCCTCCAGGGTGCATCAGGCGTAGAGAAATGAGACAGGGCATTGGGAGAGGAGGGTATGCTTGCTGAGAATGGACACCATGTGCCGGCTTTCTTGTATCTTTTCCTAGTCTTGCTTTGGTAATCATCTTGATTTTTGCAGGTGTCTAAAGTGGGCTGTGTATGCACAGTGTTAACTACAGCTTCCCCTGTGGTACTCATCTTCTCTTGGAAATGTTCACTGATTCCTTCCAACGTCCCCCACAACAACCCCAATGGTTGGCCATTCCAAGCCATCTTATATAGGCTAATACTTTCTTAAAAATCATGTTGCAGCACACTACACGTGTCTCCCTCCAACAGCAGGGCTCGGAGGAAAAGGATACTGGCCATGAGATGCACCGCATTAGAGTTTCTGTCTCTCTAAGCAACAGCAGGCAGATAGCCTGATGTAAAGAGTATTTATTTCTCTGACCAAGGCTACGAGTAGAGACGAAGGGAGGGGAAAATGGACAGGACTGCTGGGTGTAAAATCTTCATTGTTTAATGTGGTCGAGAGCAACAGAATGCTGGTTTCATTTAAATACGGAGTTTTCAAGCATCAGGCACATTTGCCTTGGGAGCTGCCTGGCCCAGGCACACAATTTAATCGATTTAAATGCAAGCGTCATCTGGTTTCAGTCCAAGGGGTTGTAGTGCTAGGGTGTTGCTTTCAGTACTGAGGTTCAAGTTCCTTATTCCCGCTTGGGATGACGTGCCTCTTGTCCTGTTGTCCATTTCGGAGCTTGACTGTGCAGCAATCTCATCTGTATATGATGCCCTCCTGGAAGAAGAAGAAATATCCTTGGGTTTGCTCTATGATTTTGCACACTGATGTTCATGATCAAGTCCTAAGTCCAAACATTTCTGCCGTAATCCCCTAAAACATTCTAACTGAACTTTCTGTTGCGTCTTGCCTTTGACGGAGGTTTTTTTGAACTGGAATTAAAACCACACGCGCCCATGAGTGCATGTGCAGAGAAAGCACAGGCTTATTCTGACACACGCTTCTGGATTGATCCACACCTGGGTTAGGAATGTACCAGAAGCAAACTGTTAATATTATTGTTACACTCAGCTGTGTTTTCCAACGAGTCAAAACAGAAACAAAGGCTGCTGCCATCACGTTGATTCTGAAGGCCGGTGACCCCACGGGAGTCAGAGTAAAACTGTGCGCCTCAGGATTTCCAACCACTGGTCTCTTGGAAAGTCAAGGGGCCTCTGGGTGGATGTGAACCTCCAACCTTCTCATTGGAGCCAGAAGTATTAACTGTTGCAACTCAAGGGCCCTCTTTACACTGAGTATCACTGGACTGAATGGGTTACACCTTGGAGAGCTAACTGAAAGATCAGCAGTTCAAAACTACCAGCCACTCTGCAGAGAAATGGAGAGACTTTCTTCTCCAGTAAAGATTTACAGTCTCAGAAGCCCAGAGGGGAATTTCTACTATCTCCTGTGATTCAGAATCAACTTGATGGCAGTGAGTTTGGTTTTGCGGTGAATATTCCTTTCGTTGGAGTCAGCATTGCCTCGGTCTTGTTCATAGTTTTGAAGTAAAGAGAACCTTTTGTGAGTTAGTTGTCCCAAAAATTCAAAATGAAGATGCTGTGTTTGGATAAGTAACTGCTAAAATGAATAGCCCTTCGATTTCAGAGGCTGATGCTAATAAAGGAAACTTGCTTCCGTCCACCTCCATGATGCAGAGAGCTGTGACTGGCTCAGCAACATGAAATCATTCAGGGATCCAGATTGCCTTTATCCCTTTCCATCTTCATCTCTTGGATGTGGTCCCCACTGTAACAACAGAAATCAAAGAGAGAAAAGAGAATGTGGAACATATATTTCCTCTCTGGACCTTGGTCTCCCTGATTCCAGAGACGGGACAACTTCTGCCCTTCAGAATGTTGTCTCTACCTCTGGAGATTTGGTGTGAAAATACCCAAGTCCAACCGCCAAGAACGGCTCCAGTTCTCCATCCTCTTCAAGTCTTGGTGGCTGGTAGGCTGAGCTTTCAGAGAGGCCTGCTGTCCTAAGGTCTCCCTTCACTAGCACCCCCAATGGCTTGCACCAGTGCAAGTCTTTCCACCAGGAACTCTTAGGGACAGCATTGTCTGAAATGAATAGCACCAAAAACTATGCCTGACACAGTCTTCAACCAGTTTCAGCCATTTTCATCTAATTTAGCTATGACTTAGAGCAGCCAACTTCTTTCATTTGCTGTAGAGAGAAAAAAGACAATATCAGACATTAGATGATCAATATGATTTTAAAATGGTTTTAAAGATGTAATTTTCTAAAGTATTATGATAACGTGCAAAACCTAAATCTTTCTCCTCGCGTATCATTTAAGTTCTTAAACTTGCTTTCGACATACTTGCTCCTAACACAACGCTTCTGACATATTGAGCCAACAGTATAAAAAAAAAGGTTAACAGTCTTTTTGCAGTCATTCTAAAATATTTCTTATATGTATGACCTATCCTATACTTAGACTTGTAATTGAAGACAATGGAACAATGAAATGACTTTATTTCAACAAGGAGTGTTGTTCCATGGGATTTAGACCCCTTCGAAGAGAAGCTACATCTTTTGCGGTTGTAGGCTCAGCGGTTTTTACGAATCCACTCTCTTGTGCCTGCAACCGATTTGTTGCAGTCTTTGTCTTGCCATTCTGCACACACTATCCAAACAAGGGGCCCGCTCCTCAGGAGAATAGCCAAGCCCAGGATGTCATGTTCCATCTTGATGATGAAATGCAGATTTGTCATTAGAAAGCAAACTCTTCATTTCCCAAAGCGGAAAAGAAAGGATGTCTTAAAAGACGATAGTGATGACATGTACGCCCCCCTTCCCACATCTGCCTTCGCCCCACAAGAAAACTTTAAGAATATGATGTGGACCTTCGCCCAGAGTATTTCTTGGTTTCAAAATGCACACATTTTCCTTTTACTTCATGAACTTGCCTTCCCGTGTGCCGTCGTCTGGAGCATAACAAACATGTGTTGATAGCCGAGTGGCACTCAGGAACGCTGCCTGCTGCATCTACCTGGTGATGCCTTCTGATAGAGGGACTGGGTTTCAGAAACAATGTGTCACTCGACACCCTTGGGTTCCTTCTGTTACCCATCAGGCCACGATCCTCCTCGTCCTCATCCCAAGAGGGGAGGACAGAGATGCCCTCTTCCTCTTCCATGTTTCCCCAGGGCTGACTTTCAGTCCAAATTCCACGTGGGAGAGTTCTAGGTTTGGAGGGTTTGTAAGACCCCACCCTCACCCACCAACCAGTCGTGGCAGGCTTCCGTTTGGGGGAGCATCCTCAGTGGAGAAGCAAACAGAGCGGTTGCCAGTTCCAGCTGGTGACAATCCCTTGAGTGTTAGAGTAGCATGGTGCTCTGTGAGTGTCCAAGGCTCTGACCTTTTGAGAGCAGATTGCCAGGCCTTTCTTTGGAGGCACATCTAGGTGGGTTCCAATCTTGAACCCTTGGTTACTCTTGGAGCGCCTGGAGGGGCTTCTCTCAATATAACCTGTTCCCCCATAGGGTTGATTCTGACTCTCAGTAGTACTCTAGGATAAGGGGACACTCCCCGAAAGGTGTTCCCAGGCTATAATCTTAATTTAAGTCCGACTGCCTTCGCTCTCATTCACCAAGTTTTCTGTTAGCAGCCAAGCTCGGCACCGCTTCACCACCAGGCCTCCTTCCATTGAGTAGAATCAAATGAACAACCAGGAGTTGATTCCCGCCCAGAGTGATGTCCAAGGCTGTCAATCTCGACGGGAGCAGACAGCCTGGTCTTTCTCCGTGGCCTCGCTGGGGGGTTTGAACCTCCAACCATGTCCAATTTGGCAATGCCTTCAAAACCAAAGCACCACACTAACTCTCTGCCCTGCAGTCGATTCTGACCCGTGGAACACGATAGCACAGGGCGAGACTGCGCCTTGGATTTCTGAGACTGTGGTTCTCAACAGGAGTAGAGAACTCCCTCTCTCTTCTGGGGAGCTGCTGGTGGTTTCAAAGTCGCGTTAGCAACCTTGCATGAATCACCAATGACGCCCTCAAAAAAAGCTCCTCCTGGCTGACCCGCAGGAGAAGCTGCCAGACCTTCAGAAAAATGCAGTCACCGAAGAGGCCTGGGAGAGGCCCCCACTTTCGTTACCGGGGACACTGGGCAGCCGGGCAGTACACTTTACCAGTCTCAGTCCCACCTGTCAACGCTGGGGTTTTCATTGTGCGTTATTGCTCTGCTCCGTACTCCAGAGTGCCCAAGAGGGCTCCTTCCAACTGTCCCCACCACAGGGCACATCGATAAGCCTGGGGGTGCAGACATCGGACCTGTGGTTTCCTGGGGATGATGACCAAGTGGGCGTGGCTGGCAAAGATGATTTCCCCATGTCCAGGGCTCTTGGCGGCCTAGGAAGAGGAATGCAGACAAGCATCTGTTAGACCAACGTGGTGGTCTCCAGGGAGCGCTCCCTCCTCCCCCCCCCCACCCGTGTCCGCCGCTGCGGGGGGGCGGGTGGGGTGCAGCTGGAGCCCGGAGCCTGCGCCTGCAGTCCGGTCAGAAGAGGCAGAGAGGCTGCGACTCGCTCCGGGCCTGGCCTGGCTTGGAGAGAGGAGGAACCAGATGACATGCACAACCCGAAGCGATTCCATTTCATCATTTTGTACACATGCATTCACGATGTACTATATGTTATATATAATTTACTAAAGCCTGCTTTTAAAAATAGATTTGAGGAGCTGAGGAGACCCCAGAAGCATATGTTATTGTACTGGGCTTGAGTTTCCCTTCGGCTCCCACAGGGGACCTCTGAGGGTCTATTTGAGGGCATGAATATGGAAAATCCAGCTCCAGCTCCCCCACCCCACTCCCAGAGCAGCTCTGCCGAACTGGGCAAAGCTCTTGTGGTTTCCACAGAACAGATGTAAGAGACCCAGTCCGTAGAACAGGAATTTGGGGAATGGGTCCTAAGAATCACCACGTTTCCTAGCGCTCTCAGAAAAAGACGTCTCTTTACAGGGGCAGGGTACATCTGCGAGGCTCCAAACCACCAATTATTTTTCCAAGCAACATAATTACAGCCTTCTCCTGAAAATGCGAAACACTCAAATGAAATACGGCTTTAGAAATTTTCACTTAAGTTAATTGGTCCCAATTACTCGGTCCTGATTTGGCCCCCCTAAAACACATGAAATCCAAATTATGTGGTTTTTTTTCTGTTTTATCCTGTTCTCTTTTTCCAGAGAGAAAGAATGAGAGAGCACAAGACAGAGAAATGGAAGGAGGGGAGAAGACGGAAAGAAGGAAAGGACGGAGGTCAATTCTGTGGATTTCATGACAATACAACGTACCAGGGCCCAAGGCCAACACTGCCCTAGAGTCAGTGCTGACCCACAGCGGCCCCCTGCGGGGTTCTGAGATGCAAACTGTTCGCAGGAAGAGAGAGCCCCATCTTTATCGAACTGCCGGCCATGAGGACCGCAGTCCAAGTTGTAACCAGTAAGCTACCAGGGCTCCTCCTGGACACGACAGAACACTCAATCTGCACGATCAATTCTTATCATAGGATAATGTGTGATACATGGAGTTTCAACTTGCTTCAGCATAATGCTTCTCCGATTGCACGAATACCAAGAAGACAATGGCCTTGTGGCATCTATCTGCGTTGAATGACAGCATAGTTAATTAGCTTATTAGTGTCTGCACAGCTGCCTCTTTTGGTTTTTTTCTCCTCCTTTTCTTTTAATTAATACTTCGTTCTCAAAAAAAGTTATTGATACCGGTTCCAAAATATAAATCGCCACCCTATTAGAGCTACACCTCCAGGAAATTTGACAAAAGCAACAACTATAAAAACACCAGCCGCGACAAAAACAGATGAAACCACAGAATTTACAGCATCTCTGTAATTGAATAAGAACAGCTACAACCAGAGTGCATTCATGGGTTCAAAAGTAACTTGGCTGAGAATTTTAGCTTTGTGCGTATATTGGTACACATTAGCTGGGGTTACAGAAGAAAAGGGTTTGTGTTCTAGCTAGCTATAGGAATATTTTTATTAAACATAATAAATTTCCAGTGAAGCCCAGCACAAAAATTTTATAGACTATTTTTTATGTCACACACCTCCCCTTGCCGCCTTTGATTCTATCACCCAATATAAGCCTTACCTCCACACCTCCCTAGAGACAAGGCTGGCCAGCTTCCATCTGCAGACCATTGTCTATATGGGCCTTGGAAAGCTACCCAAGATCCCTAGATTTCCTCTTGAACCTCTCTGAACTTAATCTGTTGGGTTTGGGTTTGCAGAATGCATATGCCTGTCAAAGACTGTGGCCATGGATTATTTATAAGATGTTCAATTCCAATTTGCAGGCCTGAAAATATGAGCCCCAGACTTGGTACGCACACAGCGGCAGTCACTTCTGAGAAGGTTGGGCAAACGTGGGGGAGGAAGGAAGCGTCGTGCAGAGTGACTGTGAGCTAAAGAAACATGTGGCAGCAGTCCTGATTCTAGACTGGATTTTCTTCTAGATTAACCACACTGCCAGAGACACAGCACGGACACATAAGGGCAAGTTTTCCACGGACAGGTCAGGGAACATGGGCAGAGTGCAGGCCCACAGGCTGTGAGGACACTGATCGTGTCTCCGTTACTACCTGCTTCTGCCCATTCGTTCACATGTTGGGGACCTGTAGCCATGAGATTCTAATTCGAAGATCAGATATGGTAGCGAGAGCTACTGGGGAAAAGACTATTTAATTAACCCATTTGCTGAGGTTAATGAAACCCTTGTTAACTTGAGTCAGAAACGGATGAAAAGGAGGGCCTTTAAACCCAGATTCCTAATCGGGTCCATGCCTCCAGGGAGCTGTGAAGTTGGCAAAGCCAGGGCATTGGGTCGATACTTTGGACCTGCTGACTTTTGCCAGGAAGGGACACCAGGGAGCCATTGTGAACACATAGGATAGGAACATTGGCCAACATTGCACTCCCTCCTAAAGTTATTCCAAGCCCAGCTTTGTTATTTAGTCTAAAACACAGCAAGTTCTCAGCATCCTGGCTGAAAGTCCCGGAGGACACTCCAGTGCCAAACAGAAGTGAATGGGGATGGTCTGCACTGCGCATTAACGGACCGGCTGCTGCATGCTATCAAAGGGACTCTTTCACTGTCCGTGGCATTTGCCAGGCTGCCATAAAGACCCGACACTATGATTCTCTTGCCAGGAGTTTAGCAGCCATGCAATGAACTGACAAGCTTAGTCGGTTTTAGGGTTGCCAGGTGTCTCAGTCATGAAACTCCCCTTCATCTGGCATTGGCTGAGAGCCTAGTCAGCTGACTCACCCGAGAAGACAAGTGTTTGATGCTGGCGTCCTCCTTGCCAGGGGTCTCCTGTGCAGTTGCTTAGCCTGGCTGTTTTCTGGCCCTGGTGGAGGGTGAGGGAGTCAGCTTCCTAAGCCTGTCCTTATCAAGTGGGTTGCTCACTTGTCTCTGAAAGTCAAACTGGTTATCGGGAGAGAGATCTTTTCAGACATGCAGAAGGAGATGGAAGTGGTACAAGGGAAAGCCTCTCCCATCAGAGAAGACTGTCAGAGGAAGGGGGAGCTACAAAGCTCCAGAGGGCATAGTGTGAGGATACTGTAAGGTCTCTTCTCTGCGCAGAAGTGGTCTACTGACTCAGCATAGGCCTGGCTAAGAAAGGGAGCTTCATATACCACTGAATGACAACCCAAAAGCCAAACTCATTGCCATTGTGTCAATGTTGACTCAATGGCGACCAATCAAGACAGGGTAGAACTAACCACCTGTGAGTTTCCCAGGCTGTGACTGTGGATGGGAGTCCAAGGCCCTGTCTTCCTCCCAAGGAGCAACTGGTGGTTTTGAACTGCGGACCTGGAGGATGGCAGCCCAATGCTTAAGCAGTAGTCGCCGGGCTCCTGCATCGTTGAATACAATAAGTAAATCAGGGGTGTCAAACTGGTGGCCCATGGGCCACATGCAGTCCCCAAGGTAATTTTTTGTGGCCCACAATGCTCTGAAATAAAATGAAAATAGAAAAAAATTGTTATGAGGAAAATAGCGCTTAGGGGAGACCGAGGCAATACCGTACACACAATTCCCTCACTACATTTTATTTCAGAGCATCATGGGCCACAAAAAGTCACCTTGCGGGCCGCCAGTTTGACAGCCCTGGCTTAAAGTATCAAGGAAGAGAGAGGAAACCCAAAGCGACCGAAGCTGTTATTTCCATCAAGTTTTCTACATCTGTGATCATAGCAGGTAGACTTGGATTGCTCAATACTATGTACTGATGTTCCTAACCCTGCAGCTAGACTTAGGCTCCTGTTTGGAGTTTCTCTGGCTATGTTAACACAGTCATCACAGTCTAAGGGAGACCCTAACTAAACCTAAGCCCTCCTGAGATCTAAGAAGACCCGAATAGTCAAGGAGCTCCAGAAGGGAAGACAGACACATGACAGGATGCAGTCTACAAGGCAAGGCACGCTCGAGGCTCCTGACCAGACAGGGATGTACACAATTGAAAGCCTGGTTGCAACTTCTAGTTTCCAGAACGGTGACAAATAAACATCTGTTCTTTGAAGCCACCTACTTGTAGTACCTGTGCCACAGCAGCACTGGTGAGTGACCTTGAGGTCAAAGAGCAGACACACCAACTGGAGCATGGCTCCTTCTTTAGAGGAATACATATGCCAAGCATGCACACACACACAGCCCCCCCACATACTAAAGTTTCTGTCAGAGAAATGTGCCAAAGGCCAAATGAGCAATTAGACTCCTGATTGACCAAACCAAAACCCCACATCAAACTCGCTGCCATCCACTTGATGTGGACTCATCATGACCCTAGAGTTCATGGAAGACCTTCCCCTGTGAGTTTCCAAGACTGTCACTTTTTCCAGGAGTAGAAAGCCCTGTCTGTCTCCCGCAGAGCAGCTGCTGGTTTCGAACTGCTCACCTTGAGGATCGCAGCCCACCTTGTAACAGCTGAGAGTTGTAGGTAGGATTTCAGTAGGATAGAACACCAGTGGAAAACTTGGTAGCAAGACTTGGATCAGGTCTACAAGAGGAGCAAAGCTCTTTCTTTATTGATTATTTTGGGTCTTTTTCCAAAGAATTTCCCTGGGACTTCAGAAAAGCTCAATGCAAAGACGTTACGTATCCACGTCTGTGTGGAGATTGCAGTTTCTTTTCTCATGTGAGAAAATAGAGAGAGAATCTGGCATTGCGTAGCATGAAAACGATTTGGGGGCATTTTCTTAAAAACGAGCCTTTCTGAAAGAGTGTTCTTTTCCTAAAATGTCAAAGCTTTTCACCATTTCCTTCACGTCTCATCCAGATAAATGCCCCCCAATACCTTCTAGCCGTCAAGCTGAGGCAAAACAACCAAGGGCACCAGGATGAGGATTAGTCTGTGTTCTCAAGTGCACGGCACGTCGGTACTTACCGTCGGATCTGCCCTTCTTTGTGCTGTTGACTGAGGATCAAGAAGCCGAAGAAATGGATTCATGAAACAAGTGTTCAATACTACTATTGGGGATTAAAAAGAGTAAAAGCCTTACACTTTGCTCTCAGAAAGTGGTTAACTCAGGCAATGAAAAATATCATCTTTTACAAAAAGACGATCATAAAATTTCCCACACTTGGCCACCACAGGCAGACAAGTTCAGTGTGGACTTCACAATTCTAATCTGCAGAGACTGATTCACCTGGGATGGCTGGCATCCTGGAGGGTGGTCAAACACAAAAATGCGCCAGCACCAGAAAGACAATCCCAAGGGTGCTTGGAAGTCATTTGCTTCCTTACCTCCGGGTGCTGGACCCAGAACTGAAGCCCTTGAACAAGGTGGTGTGCTCCAGGCACACCAAGTGGCAGTACTTCTAAGTCACAGAGCCAGACTTGCACATGCACATCCTGATTCCAAGTCCAGATTGCATGTCCAGAGTTAGCAGTATTTCCCTTATTTCTAGTTCCAGCACTGTCACGGTCCCAGAACATCTCCAGACCCTAATTCCTCATCTCTCAAAGGAGCTAATCAAGAACATGACTCTCTGAAGAGCGTGGATGGATCACCTGCATGTAAGAAATACATCTGAAGCATTGAAATGTGTCTTTCTAAATATGTTGTGTGGTGTCTGCATTTACATATCTTTCTGTGTTTGTTTTAATGTGAAAATCATGTTTGGAACTTATTTTCTTCCTTATTCCTATGCATTCCTTTTCTTTAAAAATGTATTATTAATTGGGAATTAATACATATATCATGTGATTCCATAGTTCAGTCGTGTCCAGCAGAATTGTGTATTTGCTACCCCAATCCGTTTCCAAACATTCCTTTACTGCGTGGACTCATTGACATCATCTCCCCTGCATTCCACCACCACCAATGTACCCCTTCCCCCCGAAACCCTTATTCTACTTGCTATCTCTATAGGTTCATCAGTCCTGGTATCATATACCAAAAAATGAAAAAACATATAACACAACTTCAAGAGGGTGACACCCCCCTCAATGACCTAACACCTCTGAAATACACCCTAATATGTACAAACAAAGACCAAGCAAAACAATACAAACTGGAATTTCTTACCTAGGGTTAAAGTCAACTTACCAAACAATAACTTGAGGTACACAGACTAGCTGGTTTTACTTGGGGTACAAGTTTAACTTGGGGTACAAGTACCAGATGGTTTTCCAAGGCTCCTTCTCCACAGTGCTTCCATGATTTGCATGATCTGTGCCTTTATTTCTCTTGACACCAAACTTTCTCAGAGAATGTAGTGAAATCTTATGAAAAAAGAGCATGGCCCTCAATAAAAAAAATTTTTTTTTAAAGCCTACTCATTTGAAGATGGGAAGAAGAGGTAAAAAGGAAGAGCGAATTCCCTAAGGGAAAATATTCATCAGAAAGAACCCTGAAATTTAAGGACTGAACAGAAAGGCTATTCTTCTAAGGTAGCTCTGAGGAGAACCTTGTCAATCTGATCGCTAACCTAAGGAAACCTGCTCTGATGTCTTGTCAATATTGTGATCCTTTGCCTGCAATCTTTTCCAAAAAGCTATAGGCTGCAAGTAAATATTTGCATCAAGAGGTAACTGCTTTAAACATCTTTGGGAAATGCGACCTCACCCCCCTGCTCATATGCAAATGTTTTGTGTCTCTCAGAGAGTCTCTCTCTCTCTCTTTGGGGTCAACAAGAAGCAGGCGGACCAATGCTAGCTCACTTACTTCATCCTCGGATTAGGGCTCCCACTCCCTTCGGGAAATATAGGATGTCTTAGAGTTGAAAGGAAAAAGCAGGAGGTGCAAAGGGAGACAGTGCTCGCCCAGTCCCTGGGCAGTTATCAGCAATGAGGAGGTCAGCCAAGTTCCTCGTCCGCTACAGCAGCAAGAGTGACTTTTCCAGATGGAGAAGCACTCTGAGTTCTGACCATTTCCCAGAAGCTGGCTTTGTTCTGATGAGCGGGACGTTGGCCTTTGAGTTGCTCACATCAAGGGCTGGGGGCATCTTCAAGTACCTTGCACATAGTAGGCCCACACTAATGATTTGTCAGTGTCATGAGTCAATACTAAATCACCCCCAAAGAAGGAAAATTGGCAAGTGGCTTTGAAAAGGAAGAAGACATTGCAACCCAGTGCCTTCGCTCGTGCCAATAGTTGAAGGCGGATAGTGATGAAATTGTAGTTTAGCCCAATGATGTCACTAAGGATTCAGTATTTGAATCACTTGGAAAGCTCTTTAAAAATACCAATGTCTGCGCCCCATTCTAGAATAATTAAATCAGTAACTCCAGTCAAGGCCTCAGATTGGTATTAGTTGGAAACTCTCGAGGCGATGCTGGCGCACCGTGAGTTTGTGAGTGACTCAGCGAGGCAGACAGGTGAAGGCATTTTCCCAGGCTGGTGTCAGAACTGTGCTGAGAATCCAGGTCTCTCCCTCTAGTCCTGGGCTCTTTCCCACACACTACACTCATTCTCCTTGAGCCCTGGGGCCCGTGGGATCGCTTGCACGGCTCCGCTGGGAAAAGGGAGCAGACGAAGTTGACCCACTCAGCCGCTGGAAACAAGTGTTCAGCACCATGGGAATTTTCCTGGTCCTATTTGTGGAAAAGGTCCAACCTTGGATGTTTTTCCAGGATGAGCAGGGTCCCTCTGGTGATTGCCTATAAGCATTATTTGTGAAGCATGGGAAGATTCTATCCCCAAAATATCTCCTTTGCCTTCGGTTCCTTATGTGGAAAGTCATCTCTTGGAAATATTAGGGGTGAGTGAGTATGTTTTCTGTGAATGTAAATGAAACTGCAACCCCTCCTTCTCTGCCTGTTGTTCTAAATGTAGACTTGAACATTTTAAGCCCCCACAATACTTATTTGGTAGCTGTTGTTGTTAACTATTTTCAAGTCAGCCCCTGGCCCATAGTAACTCCATGCACAAGAGGATCAGACCATCGATTGATCGCCAGTGTTTTCATCAGCTGATTTCATAATGAGAATACCCAGTCTTGCTTTGCCGTCTGTCGTAGTCTGGGAAGTGTCTTGTAGCCTTTCCTGTATCGTTGCAGCATGCAGGTTTCTACTGACAGATGGCTGATGACTGTGCTTGAGACATTTTGGGATCAAACCCACGTTTCCTGCATGCGAAACATGAAGTCCACCACGGAACTGTCACCGGTCCCACATAGAGTTAGTGTTGCTAATGTTGTTGGCACCACTTGAACTGGCTCCGACTCACAGTGATCCCATAGGCAACACAACCAAATGCTGTCTAATCCTGCACCATCCTCACAAGCATTGCTATGCTGACTCTGCCCTTGAAGCCATCGTATCAATCTGTCTCCTTGAGGCACTCCCTCTTTCTCACCGACCCTCTTCTTTACCAGCATGACTTCCTTCTCCGCTAATCAAGTCTCATAGTCCTCCCTTACAAAGAACATCTTGGCTCTACTTCTTCCAAGGCCAATTTATTTGTTCTTCTGGCTTGACGATGACAAGATAAACAAGCGGGCCATCTAGCTGAGAAGCAACAAAGCCCACATGAAAGAAACACACCAGCCTGTGTGATCATAAGGTGTTGATGGGATCAGGTATCAGGCATCTAAGGCCCAGGACAAAATCATACCCAATATGAATTGGGGTGGGGGGCATGGAGTAGAGACACAAAGCCCATCTGTAGACAATTGGACATCCCCTCACAGAAGGGTCACAAGGAAGAGATGAGCCAGTCAGGGTGCAGTATAGCACCAATGAGACACACAATTTTCCTCTTGTTCTTTAATGCCTCCTTGACCTTAATTCTACCTTACAAATCAGATGCACCCTGCTACAGAGAAGAGCCTGAAACACAGGGAGTCCAGGATAGATAAACCCCTCAGGGACAACAATGAGAGTAGAGATACCAGGAGGATTTGGGGAAAGTGGGGGGAGAAAAGGGGAATCAATCACAAGGATCAACCTAGAATCCCTTCCCAAGGGCATGAACAACAGAAAAGTGGGTGAGGGGGTGACAGAGGACGATGTAAGATATGAAAAGTATAATCTATAACTTATCAAGGGTTCATGAGGGAGGGCGGGCGGGGGAGAGAGGAGGGAAATGAGCTGATATCAGGGGCTCAAGTAGAAAGAAAATGCTCTGAAAATGATGATGGCAGCACACATACAAATGCGCTTGGTACAACGGATGAATGTGTGGATTGTGATAAGAGATGTAAGAGCTCCCAATAAAAGTATTTAATAATAATAATAAAGGTCTTTTGCAGCAGATGTCTTGACTGCTGCTCCCGTGAGTATCGATTGTGGATCCAAGCAAAATGAATTCCCTGACAACTTCACGATGTTTTCTTCTATTTATCGTGATCTGGTTTACTGGCTCAATCCTGCTGAGGTAGAGTCCATACTGAAGACGCTGGTCTTTGATCTTCTTCAGTTAGTGCTTCTAGTCCTCTTGGCTTCCAACGAGCAAAGCTGAGTCATCAGCATCTGACAAGTTGTTAATGAGTGTGCCTCCAATCCTGATGTTGCCCATTCTTCTTCCTGTAGTCCATCTGGCGAGAGGATTTACTCAGCACAGCGATTGAATAAGTACGGTGAAAGGAGATCGTTCTGGTGCGTACTTTCCCTGATTTGAAACCAAGCCAGCTCCCCTTGTTCTGTTTTAAGGGACTGTCTCATGATCTGTGTACAAGTTCCATATGAGCACAGTTTAGTTCTGGAAGTTCTGTATTTTTGGAAGGCTATTCCTAATTGTTTAAGATGCACAGAGTTGAATCCTGTTTCATAGTCAATAAGACACAAGTAAACATCTTTCTGGTATTGTCTGCTTTTTAAAAATTTAATCAATCTTTTAATTGGGGCTCATACAACTCTTATCACAATCCATACATGCATCAATTGAGCAAAGCACGCTTATACATTCATCGCCCTCGTCATTCACAAAATTCGCTTTTAGTCAGGGTCCAAAACAAAATCTCAAACTCACTGCCATCGAGTTAACTCCGATTCATAGTGACCCTCTAGGACAGAGTAGATAGAACTACCCTTTTGGGTTTCTGAAGCTATAAATCTTTATGGGTACAGAAAGCCTCATCTTTCTCCAGTGGAGCTACTGATGGGTATGAACTGCTGACCTTGTAGTTTGAAGCACAACACATAATCCAGTGTTCCAGGAGGGCTCACATTACATCAATAGTGATATCCCCCATTCCATGTCGACTTCTAAATCTGGCTTGACTTGCTGGGAGGTGTTTGTTAATGTATTGCTGCAACTGTTTTTTGTTTTTGGCTAAATCTCACTTGTATGTGCTATTGCTGGTATTGTTTAATGGCTTCCACATTCTAATGGGATGGGAGCACCATTTTTAGATATGGACACAAATATGGATCCCTTCCAGTCAGTTGTTCAAGTAGCTGTCTTCTGAATCTCCTACCATGGATGAATGATAGCATCTAGTGTTGGATTTATTTGCTGAAAGATCTCAATTGATGTTCCGTCCATTGCCAGGGCCTTTTTTTCCACCATTGTCTTCAATGCAGCCTGGGTTTTTTCCCTCCAGGACTTTTGGCTCTTGATCATTTGCTTCCTCCTGAAATGATACACACTGACCAACTCTTTTTGGGATAGTGACTGTATAGTCCCTCTCTTCTTTTAATACTTTCTTTGCCCTTCAATGTTTTGCTCACGGAATCCTTCAACATGGCAAGTTTGAGCTTGAATTTCTCAGTTCTTCAGGCTGTCAGCTTGAGTAATGCCACGAGTGTTCTTTCATTTGCTTTTTAAAACTTCAGGCCTTGGCATGTGTTATTGTTTTACTTGACTACGTATCCTTAAACTGCTCTTTGAAATCTAGTCAGCCCTTCCACGTCATTTTGACAGCCATTTTGGTCTTTTTCATTTTTCTGTCTTTCAGTGGCCTTTCACTTTCTTCATGTGTCATGTCCTTTAAGTTATCCCACAACCCATTCATTCTTTACTAATTATTGTCCAATGGGTCAATTCTACTCTTGAAATGGTCTCTAAATTGAGGTGAGATACACTCTAAGATCATTGATTCTTGTTGGCTTGTTTTAAGTTTCCTCAGGTTCACCTTCAACTGATACAGGAGCAATCTGCCCCTGGCCTTGTTCTGACTAATGATATTTAGCTTGTCCATCATCTCTTTCCCTAGATATGGTCAGTGTGTTGTTGTGTGTTCGATTGGGTAAGGTCCACATGCACAGTCACCATTCATGTTCTTGAAAAAGGGGTTTGCGGTGAATTAAATGTTGGTTTCGTAAAATTCTATCCTGTGATCTTCAGCATCAATTATATCACCAAACCATATTTTCTTCTTCTTTTCTTAACCAATGCCATATTTTCTAACTACTGATACATCTTCTTTGTTTCCAACTTTTGCATTCCAATTAACAGTAATTAGCAATGTCTCTTGAGTATATGTTTGATTGATTAAAGACTACAGGCGTTGGTAAAAGAGCTTCAATTTCTTCATCTTTGACCTTAGTGGCTGGTGCATAAATGCGAACAACCATCTTATGAACTAATCTTCCTTGTAGCTATAAGAATTTTATCCTGACATTGGCAGTCTTGTACCTAAGGTTAGTAAATGTACGATTGTGAAAGTTTATACACAGAATTGGTTTTCCATTCAACAGTTCATGCACATTTCGTTTGGTGATATTGACTGCAATCCTGACAATGTAATAGCACCTTCCCACTTCCTCTCTGTGTTGACTATTTCCTGTCATCTCATTTGCTACCTTTTCTCACCTTCTGAGCTTTATCCCTGGATGAATGCTACTCTTTAGTTCTCACTAGGAGCCCTGGTGGGGTGGTGGTTACGTTTTGGACTGGGCTCCACATGGAAGGCTGTTCGAAACTACCAGCAGCTCCTAGGGAGAAAGACTGGGCTTTCTATTCCTGGAAATAGTTAGTCTCAGAAACCACAGGGGGCTCGCAATGAGTTGGCATTGACTCAATGGCAGTGCGTTTGGTTTGGTTTGGTTTGGTTTGGTTAGTTTTCGTGTTCTAAGGGATGGGAACCTTCACTTAGTAGTCTGGTCTATCCTTTGGCTGGAAGTTGAACCACAGGGTGAGTTCAGTTCATTTCTTTCAACTTGAATCTTTATTATTTCCTTTCTTCTGCTGAATGTGGACTATTTTTGCTGCTGTCTTTCTAATTGTTGGACATGTCGGGTTAGGTATTGATTTTAGTTATTTCTAGGTTTCGCCTGTGTGCATTCATTGCCACAAATTGTCCTCTAAGCACTGCTTCTGCTGTTTTCTTAAGGATTGGGTATATGTGTTTTTATTCTTATTTGATTCAAGGAATTTTTAATTTTTATTTTTAAGTTATTCTATTTTACGCAGGGTGCTGTTTAGTCTCCATTCATTTGATTAACATGTTTTCTTTTTAATTGGGAGTTAATATCATTCCATAGTTCAATCACTTCTAGCACGATTGTACAATCGCTACCACGATCAGTTTCCAAATATTCTCTTCCTTCCTGGACTCCTTGACGTCAGCTCCCTTTTACCAACCCCCTGTCCCCTGCCCCTCACCACCACTAAACACCCCCATTGCCCCGGAAACTCCTATTCTACTTGCTGATCCTATAAGTTCATCAATCCTGGGTTTCATATACAGAAAAACAGAAAAAATATATAACACAAATTTAAGAGAGTGACCCCCAATGGGATAAGACATCTGAGATAAACCCCAATATGAACAAACAACAAAATACCAAAAATGTTGAAAACCAGGTCATGTCCAGGGTGCATTAGAGAGGGGATCAGCTGACAAGGTTTTAATTTTTCAAGTCAAATTCATGCCTTTGATCTTCTGTACTCATCTCTCCAAGGCACTGTTTGGTGACCACGTTCCTCCCATCCCTCTGTTATGGATGGAGGGAGGTCACTGGGGGCTTATTTTCCATGTAGTTCCCACAAGTGTGTCCTGGGCTCCCACTGTCACCCATAGCCTTCCAGATTCCATAGCAACCAGATTCTCTCAGTTTAGGCTTGGATATTATTCCCTCCTTCGACTTCAGATTGTATGATTTCCAATCCTTTGGTGACCGATGTTGGTGTGCTTCTTCCATGTCGACTTAGTTGACATCTCACTTACATGGTTACTTATTTGGAAACAAGCCTTTGAGACCCCAGACACTATTTTATCTGATAGCTGGGCACCATCTAAGTTCTTCACCACATTTTGCTAATGGAGCAAAACTATGATGTAAGACCGACTTATTCTTAAGTTGGGAGCTAGGATTTAGTGAGACCCCAAAACCCATTCCTGGTTTTGGGGTTTTTTTGTTTGTTTGTTTAATTTATATCTATCTTTGGCTCCCTTTCAAAGCTTCCATGTTAATTTATGGTAGAGAGACCTCCCACTTGATTGTTTTTCTTTCATCTTCCCGCTGTTGAGTTTTAATTATGTAAAATTAATGGTTATCTGAGGAGATTATATCATTTCAATCTCTTGATATTTGTTTTATGGCCTATCATATGGTCTATTCTGAGAATGTGTCATGTGTTCTGGAAAACATATATATTATGCTGCTCTTGGGTAGAGTGCTCCAAAAATGTCTACAAGTTTAAGGTAACAAACTATGTTGTTTAGATCTGTACCTTTGTGGGAAATAGTTGCTCTGTCCTCTACCTAACGTGGTACGTTAAAGTCTCTGGCTATTCTTGTGTCTAATTCACTTTTCAATTCTGTTAGTTTAGTTTGTGTATTGTGGGGCTCTTTCACTGAGCAGGTATACAGTTATCATGGATATTTCCTCTGTGGACCCTTTAAATCATTACAGAGTATCCTCCCTAGTTTCTTTCTCTGATTTTTTCCTTAAAGTCATTTTTATCAGAAATGAATAATGTCACTCCTGTTCTTTTTTGCTTTCTATTTGCATGATATGTTTTTCTAATTTTTGTTTTTATTTTTGCTTTTGTATCTAAGATGTGTCTCGGTGCGCAATATGTTGATGGGTCATGTTGCCTTATACATTCTTCTATTGTCTTTCTATTGATTATTGAATTTAATCTATTTAAATTTATAGTATATCAATGTGAATTATTCTAGTCATTTTGCTGTTGGTGTGTGTGTGTGTGTGTGTGCATGTTGTTATTTTTCTTTAGGATTTCTTAGTTCAACATGTTTTTCTGAGCTAAGTTCACTGTGTTTACTTATCATCTTTTTCATTGCTGTTATTAGAGTGTATATTGCGACATGATGACGTGTTTCTTCTTCATTATAAATAGAAGGTTTATTAATTGTCTCAGAAGCTATTTTAGAATTCATTATCTTCCCAAATTTAAGAAGTACATTCTATCTTGATATAATTTTGAGTTTCCTATTTGAAAGTTATGTAACTACATCCTTTTCCTTTGTAATTACCATTGTTTACAATTTATTGCCTCTTATTTACTATTTTTTGTGTTGTAGGTTTCTTATTTTTGACACTTGTCTACACGGGTGATTTCTAACTGATACCATGTATCATAATATCCAATTATTTGCTTTTGTTGGGTTTGGGGTCTGAAAGTTTTCCCTTAACATTTCTTTTAAGTTTTCTCTGGTATTTTCAAATTCCCTTAATTTCTGGGAATATCCTAATTTTGCTGCCATATATTTGCTGAGAAATCATAACTTTGTCTTGTTATTTCTCCTCCGTAGGCAGTTGTTTTGTTTGTTTTCACGATTCTTGAAAGTTTGATTTTGCGATGTCTTTATCGTTTTCTTTTTTCATGTCTATCCTATTTGGACTTCATGGAGCTTCTTGATCGCATAGTTCCTTATCTCGGGTTAGAGTAGGCAAGTTTTCTTCCAACAAATCTTCAACAATTCATATCCTATGTAAGGTATTTCTCTTGATTGTGTCACACATAATTTTTCTCTTTGTACTCTTTTCTGATTGTTCCTAACAGGTTAATATTAAGAGATTTCTCTTCAATTTCACTAATTCTGTCTTCTATTGATTTAATTTTATTCCTTTGTTCTTCCAATGAGCTATCTATTTCTGAAATGTTAATGCTAATTTTCTAGATTTCTACGTGCTATTTTGGTATGACTTGTAATTTTCCATTCCATTTGTCAGTTTGTTCTTGTATTGTTTTTCTGAATTCTTCCAGATCTTTTTTCTGTGGTTTTGACTTTGTATGTGTTTTCTTTGCTCTCTTTCTTAACCTACTGGAAGGATAGAAATGTACCTCTTCTCACTTCTTTAACAGGTCATTCCAACATTTCTTCCTCCAGAAGACTGTCTGTAGTGTGGTTATTTGTTTGAGTCACCTTGTCCTGTTTGTGTATGTATATGTGTATGTATGTGTGTGATTTGTAGTTGTCTGCTGTCTCCAAGGGACTGTGGTGTTATTGTATTGGTTTGTTGAATGTATGTTGGATTTTCTTCTCCTGACTTTGTGTGTTGTTTGGCTTTAATATAGTCTGATAACAAGGCAGGTGTGCTACTCTGTCATCAGTTGTCAGTACTGGAATACTCACCACCTGCCTCTGGGTGGATGTGGTAGCAGGTGGGAGGGGGCACAATGTCTGATCTCTGGTCATGCAGAGCTCCTGAAGGCAGACGAGGCAGGTGGTTGTAGTGCATTGGCTGTCACAAATCCCGTGGTGCTAGAGGGCCTAGTGGCACTCACCCAGTGGGTGCACAGCTGGTGTGGTGTGTATGACTGTGGAGGAACTCTGCCCTCTGACTCCTGGGAAATAATTGGAGAGAAACAAAAGGGAGCGATAAGGAAAAAAAATAAAACAAAACAAAAACCCAGAATAGGCAGAAAACACCAAAGATGACAAAAAAAGGAAAATGAGAGAGGGGAAAATTAAAGCAGCAAGGTATGGATGCCAGCCCTAGCTGCCAAACCCACCTTTGGTGGGACCGCAGAAGTTGTGTTGCAGGAATGCGCACCACCTAAAGTGGGTGTGATCACGGGTGGCAGGGTACCCACTTCATAGCACTTAAAAATCAAAATCAAGAGGTGGGGGAAAGCAGAAAAATACAAATACAAACGTTAAAAACAATAGGGGAAGGGGAGACAGAACAAAAGGGAATAAAGAAAAAGAATGGGGGGAAATGGCATAGCACACAGACACACACAAGAAACAGTACTGGCAAAATGCTAGCCCCAAACATGACGGCACTAGGACGTCAGTGCTCATTGTCCACACTACGGGAGTACATGCACACTGCTCATGTTGGAGAATGACTCTAAGAATGAAGGAGTTGCCCCTGAGAGCTGGGGCATCTGCTTGCTTCTCAGATAAAATGGGGGTAATCCAGAGAGGAGGAAGGACAACATTCATTAATGGCAGGGTGAGTGGGAAAGATCAAGAAAAGGGGGGAAAGGAGCATACCGTCGGCAGTGGCAAGGGGATAATGAACAGTCTCCAAGAGGAAGGGGAGGGGAGTCCGTCTGGTCCTTGGGAAGCTATGCACAGGAGGAAGACCTCACCTCTCTGATCACAGATTACTGATGTGGGCGCTAGTGCAGTGCAATACTTAGGGTTTTTTTTTTGTTTTTTTTGCATGCCAACACGGCACCTGTAAAAAGATATGGGTGGAGTTTAGCCTGTCAATCAGGTCACAGCTTGATAACTTCCTTTGGAGTTGCAACCAAGATAAACTCTGACTCTCTGGAAACACTCTCATTCTCTGCCTTCACCTTTCTGTTGAGGAACCACACTGAGATCTATACAAGCCCAGTGATGTGGGCAACACCATTGGATTCACAAGACTCTGTACCCACCAGCCTGTGATCTTCCTGCATTCTTCATCATTGCGTGTGCCTGTGTGAGTCTGAAGAGGGATTTATGGACTAATATCGGACTTTCGGACTTGATCTGGACTGGACTGGGATGCTTGTTTGATATATAAGTAGTTCTTGATATAAAGCTCTGTCTTACACATATAGGAGTGTCGCTGGCTTTCCTTAGCCAACCAGGCCTAACACATACAATCTTTACTGAACAGAGCCAATGATCTAGTTTGTGCTCCAATTGGGATGACTATTAGAAGTTTACCATTCCTATACCTGTTTGTTCATTGTTTTTATTTAGCCTCTTTTTCTCCTCAGGATTTGATTGACTTCTCCATCCTTTCCTTTGGAACAGAGTTTCAGGGATGTCCTCCATATTCATCTCCCTTGATTTCTTGAGTCTCTGAGATAAAGGCCCTGGTTAATGTGTCTTGTCTAGTCTGCCATCTTGGATCCACTCACCCACCCTTCAGGACAGATCTTGAAGCATTCTTTTGAGTGACAAATGTCACATCATTCCTCTTCAATTTGTAATTCCTGGCATAGTAGGTAACATGATTGCTTGTCTCAATGGCCAATTCAGCTCACTAATGCCTAGGATATTGATCTTTATGTATTCTATTTCATTTTTGAAGACTTCCTATTTTCTAGGATTCATCCACTGTACATTCCATATTCTCGTTATTAATGTGTAGTAGAGTTATTTCTTCTCATTCTGAGTCATGCCACATCAAAAAAAATTGAAGATCCTTACATTACTCACATCATACGGTCAAGTCTGCTTTGTGGAGACAGCTGTTCCTCAATTATATTTTGGTTTTCTTTCTATCTAATCAGAAAGGCTCATCTTTTGGCACTATAACAGACAATGTTTTGCTGTTATTTAGAAATGTTTCATTCACCAATTTAGTCAGAAGTAGATTGTGGGGTTCTTCTCCCTAATCTGCCTTAGTCCAGACATTGAGTTCAAACATGTCCACCATGGGACCCCATGGTGTTTTAAATACTATGATTTCAGCAACATGAAAGCCACCTCAGTATGACAAAGTGACAGAAAAGTGGTGGCATATGCTATTACCACTTAGAATTTTCATTTTCACTGATTGTGAGAAAGCCATACCTTCCAGATATTCTCTCATTGAATTATCACCACAAGCTTATACAAAGTACCATATATACCCGAGTATAAGCCGATCCTAATATAAGCCGGGGCACCTAATTTTACCACAAAAACTACATTAAAAATGTGCTGGAAAACTTGGCTTATACACAAGTATATATGGTAATTATTATTATTAACTTTGTTTTTAAAATGAGGATTTGAAGCCCACATTTTAATTTTGACACTTGGAAGATCGCAACAGCTTAGACTAACCCCTCTGTTTTCATATGAGGGAATGAGCCCTAGAGATGTGGCACAATTTCCCCCCAAGAATGTATAGCATATTCCATTGCTCATCAATGATTCATGCCTTATAACGCATTAGTCCATCTGGTTCTTTCCACTTTGGAAAAGGGAAGGCCTTTGATGTTCTTGCTTTTGTGTTCAAATCTTGAACTGACATTTTTCATTTCTGGAAAGTTAGCCATTTTCAGATAGAAAAGGGGAAGGAAGAAGAAAAGGAAGGGAGATAGGGAGGAAGGAAAAATGTGGGGAGAAAAGGAGATAAAGAAGAAGAAAAGGGAAGTAGCAAGGGACAAAGGGAAGGGGACATTCACAACACCATGAAGACATAGAGGCAATCGAAAAGGAGGGGAAAATGTCTGACTGGACCGAGCCATGGAAGGCTCTGGGTCCTTTGAGAGTTGCTTTTCTCAAGGGTGCTTTTGCTTGGGGGGTGGTTGTTGTTTTTCATAGTCCAAGTTTCCATCCAGAAGACAGGCCTGCTACCAAAAACATGAGAAGGCTTGAGACAGAGAAAACAGAAGGAAGAGGGGGTTGCGTGAACATTTCTACAGACACGGGACAGAGGACTGAATGAATGTACTCGAGAGCAATTCAGTGATAGAAAGATGTAGGAAGAAAGGGAATATGTGGTGTCCATGAAGACATCAGAGCATTCCCCGATAGGACTGGATTAAAGCACATTGCAGGAGTCAAAAAGACACAAGACAGAACACTTTGCACCCGAAGAATGGGCATCTTTGAAGTGTCCCTCCAAAAACGAAATGCCATGGACTGTGGATTTCGAAGAAAGAGGAAAGAAAAAAACTGATTGAAGTGAATCAAAGGAAGTGATAAATCTGTCTGTGACCCGATCCTGAAACAAAACACACATCTCTTAATTAATGCATTTAACTGCCTGGCCAGAGGATCTTATAGTTGAGTCCTGTAAATTCGGGAGTTCTTTGAAGATGAAAGGCACCTTTAAATGTTACCCCTTACGATGACCATGAAGACTGTTAACTCCATAGGGGGTTAGTGAAAACACATATAAGACATGAAGATAATTATGAGTACTTTGGTAAGGACAATTTCATCTAGTCCTTGTTGCTCACTGCTCTCACACTTCTTGTGACTCACAGAGACCCTACAGATCCAGGACAAAGTTGACCCTGATGCCCCAAGATCTCCTGGATTTCTAAGGCTGCACATCTTTGCAGACCCAGATTTCCTCACCGTTCTCTCCTGGAACATCAGGGGGTGGGTCCACTGACCTTTTGATTGGCAGGTGAGCACGTATCCGCTTTGCCACCTCGATTCCTAAACATTGATCGAAATAAAGGGACACAAGAAAGCAGTAAGTAAACGATGGAATCCCTGCGCGATGCAATCGTTAACATGCTCTGCCGTTAATCGGAAGGTTGGTAGTTGAAATCCGCTCAAAGGCAGCTCAAAGAAAGGAAAAGACCTTTGGAGAATCGTCTGAAAAACCTAGCTGTTACAAACTTCATGTTTTTCTCTGACACATGTGTGGTTGCCATGAATCAGACCTTACTGAATGGCCGTGGGTGTTTTTGTTTTTCAAAAGGGAAGGGAGGGAGGGCGGAAGACCTGGGCAGGACCAACAGAGGTGGTTATTTAGTGCCAGACCCAGGGCCAAGATAATAATAGAAAGACTTTAGAGAGGAGAAGGTGAGAGAGAACGAAGGCTTAAGTCCTAAGGTGTCAAACACTAGGCTCTGAGATGAGAAAACCAAAGGCGCTGTGAGATCAGGGCCCTGTGAGAGGAAAGAACTGTGTCACGCTCAAGTAGAAGTCGTTACATTTCTCCAGAAGAGATACTACGCACATTTAAAGGCATCAAGTACCAAGTCTTTACTACTGGCCTGGGAAAACTGTGAAGGAGGATGCAAATGAGCCAGTCTGAAGAAAAGAGAACGCTACTCCTCGGTTGGCATTCCCTCCGTGTCTGCCTCTCTCTCGTTTCTGTCTGTGCTTCTAGTTCTCTCCGGGTTCCTCTGTACTTTGCATGGCCGTAGGCAAGACCCGAAACCGCAACTGAAAGTACAAAATCGCCTCAGTGAAAATTACCAACGTGGGAAGCGAGTGGGGAACCACGTGCACTTCTCCCTTTAATGGTGGGGGGGGGGAGGTTACAGGTCATTCAAATATTTGGGAAGTGATGGAAGGAAAAGCGATCATGGCACTGAAATGAGATTCTTAATGTTGTTCCCTTCATATTTTGATAGGCATGCATATACGCATTCCAGAAGTGCGCTCACACACTTGGGAGAACTTCACCGGTGGCTTTGGACTCACCCTGTAGGAGAAGCCACATGGCCTAGCAAAAGGAATAGCCAAGTGACAGTTCAAAGCTCAGAGGGATTTGCTTGGCTTCTTAAAAGGATCTTCATCAGTGGGCTGCCACCAGTCTCTGGGTTTCAATTTCCCCCATTTGTCATAAGACTGTTGTTGTTGTGTGTCTTCAGGTTGAGTCACAGCAACCTGATAGGACGGAGGGAAATGTCTCCATAGGGTTTCCTAGTCCATAATCTCTTCAGGGGCAGATCTCCTGGTCTATGTGCCAACTCAACACTTTTTACACGTACAATTCAATGACCATGATTTCCTTCATTGTGGCGGGCAACTATCGCCACGTCCCTTTCTGAAATGATCCCAACACCATTAATAGAAACTCAGTGTTCCCTAACCACTCCTCCAAATGACTGCCTCTTTCCCTCTCCGACCACTCCTGCAACCATTCCTAAGGTTTGGTCTCTATACTTGGATATTTAGTACGGGTCTGGGTCATATATTGTTTGTCCTTTATTTAACTGAGCATCATGTCTTCAAGGTTAATCCATGTAATAGCATGCATCAGGACTTCCTTTCTCTTTGTGAGGCATAGTATGACATGAGATGTGAGAACCACATGGTGTTTATCCATTCATCTGCTAGAGGACACAGGTTGATTCCACCTTTTCATTCTTGTAAATAATTCTGCAACCACCATTCATGTGTGAACCATCTGTGTCTTTCAGATAAATCCCTGGACTGGAGCAGCTAGGAAAGATGGTGTGGGAAACTGAGAACCGGAAGAGAGTGTCTGGTGACAAATTCTCTAAGCTCGCATGTTAAGGAGCCTGGGAGGCCGAATCTCATAGAGGGAGGACTTCACTTTCACGGTTGGAGATGAATCCTAGTCCCCTTATCTAATGAAAGTTGTCCCCCACAATGTCTCCCTAGAATGATACCAATTTTAAGGTGCTTGTAAGCACTTGGTGGCTTCTATATACCTGAAGGTTAAGTACGTGAAAGCTGTCTGCCTGAAGGTTATCTGCCATCAAAAGCCATCAGACCATTTACCCCTCAGTATGGCCCCTCCCTTCTGAAAAGGATTGTCCATGGCTCCCCCGGAGGAGAGCCCAGGAACACTGAAGGTCAGGCCAGTTCAGAGATGATCAAGGGGAAGCCACCATCCTAACTCTAGTCTAGAACCCTCTCATCTTGTTACGCATGTGTCTTCCTTTCTGTCACGTGTTTGCCCCTGGCACATCCCCTTCGTGTTCCATGTATGTCCGTAGCATGCCCCGCCCTGTTAGAAGCATGCCTCTACTGCATCCCCTTCCTGTTATGCACATGTATAATATGGCTTGCGAGCCCAAGATGATCTAAGCCTGTTAAGAGAAAACATGACTCCGTGTCTGGTTCCGGTCTCCATGGAAGAGGTGAGCCCTTGCATGTCTTGTCTGATGTTTCTTTAATTTACCCTTCAATTACACAACCGCCCCCAAGGACCCATTCCGTTGGAGAGACTGGTCCCCCACAATATGCTATTTCTGTGTTCCGCTTTTGGAGAAATTGCCTCACTGGCTCCCACAGCATCGAGCCCTATTTTGCTAAGTTCCCGTTAAAGCCAGGCCTGTGATTTATTCCTCGTTCTAGGACACACCACTACAGGCTTCTTGATGCACGGATGCGGCTGCCAGCCCTCCCTTTTCTGCCCGGATGAAGCGAGCGAGCGAGCGAGCGAGCGAGTGAGCGGAGGCTCTCGGGGAAGACTGCAGAGCCTCATGGAGCTGAGACCTGCGAGCTGTTTGGACTCTCCTGCTCACAGGCTGTGGGGGTGGGCAAGCTTCCTCCCCTCCTCACGCCTCAGTTTCCTCATGTATAGCGCAAGGATAGTCGTAATGATGCTTCACAGAGCTGTGAGCACTGAATGAAATAGTACATAAAAAACAATTCACACTCCAGCTGACCCAGAGACCCCACAATAAATATGAACTACCATTTGTTGTCATCATAAATACAATTTCCAGGAACTTATTACATAATACATTGCCTCAAATTGAATTATCTGCCCTGCTCCGGTTGTTTATGGCTGGCATGCTTTTGTTTGTTTGTTCCCCCCACCCCCTAATGATGACTCATATATTTATGCTAACTTGTTTGATATTCTTTAATAATATCAATTAATGCTGCAGAATTATTTCTCTCTCTTTTTTTTAACATTTTAATTCATTCCACCTACTTTTCTGTTGGGGGTCTGCAGGGTTAATTAGGAGCAGCTTTGGCCTTAAGTAGATTGTTAATCACCAACTAGAACATTAGAAGACAGCTACTCATAGGGTTTTTATCTTGGCATCCTAGTCCCAGCACAGGTGGGGGTGGGGGGGGTGGGGGTGGGGGTAGGGGTGGGGAGCAATTATGTTGTTTGTCTAAGTCAGTGGTTCTCAACCTTCCTAATGCCGCGACCCTTTGCTACAGTTCCTTATGTTGTGGTGACCTCCCAACCATAAAATTATTTTTGTTGCTACTTCATAACTGTAATTTTAATACTGTTATGAATCAGGCGACCCCTGAGAAAGGGTCGTTTGATTCCCAAAGGGGTCGCAACCCAGAGGTTGAGAAATGCCGGTCTAAGGCCACCTACAGTATTGGGTAATTATTCAGGCTGATTGCATATCAGAGCCTAAATCCAGTGCAATAGAACATGCTTCCTTCATGCTCCCCTCACGGCAAATGAATCAGAGACACCCGCTATGTATTTTTGAAGAGTAAATCTTTGTGCTAATTAATTATATCAATATCAACATGTTGATATTGATATAATTAGCACAGTGGATGACACTGATATAATTAGTACAAATATTTACTCTTCAAAAATAAGTGGCAGTGCATATGCATATGATAACCTTAATAATAATACCAAGCCGTTATAGGCTCACTTTCTCAGAGGAGAAGGCAAAATACATAAATAGCAAATAAAGGAGGTTCAAACTTCCTTGAGAGATTTGATTACACCAGTGAGCAAGACCAAAAGGATTTATGGAGTCAGAAGAAATCCTATAAAATAACCAAGGGGTGGGGGCTGGACGGAGGCAGGGTATCCATCCCCCACCCCCAGTGAATCTCCTATCTAAATCAGAGATAAACCAACTGTAATCACTGAGCTGCAATTGAACAGGGCCCTTTCTTTTTCTTTATCCTGCTTAAAGTTTGGGGCATCTAACAGCCCAAGTATGGGATTTTAAAACCAAACAGGAGGGGCTGAAAACGGGGGGGCTGGGCCTTGTTTCTTGGTGGACTCCTGTGCCCTTAAGAGAAGAAGGGAGGCCCTGCCCCGCCTTCACCTCTGAACCGGACTCCTTTGGAAAGACAAGTAGGCCTTTGACAGGACCAGGGGTAGGTTGAGTCATAATCCAGCCTGAGTGATGACCTCATCAAAGAGAAGGGACCCGGAGAGGCAGAGGAAGGATGGGCTTGTGCCAAAGCATCTGCAAGCCAACGGACACCTGGGGCTGCCAGCCACTGAGGGAGAAGAAAAGTTCCCTTCTGAGGTTCTGAGGGAGCAAGGCCCAGCCAACACGCTGATTTGTAATTCTAGCCAAAGTGGGACACAATACCTTTTTTGTCCTTATAAGCCACCCACTTCTTGGTAGTTTGTTACAGTAGCTCTAGGAAATTAAGGCAGGAAGCAAGACCGAGCACATATGCCTGTCTCCTTCTCCCCAGGGTCCTGAAAATATCCTGAGTTCTTCGTGAAAGAAACCTGCTGCTGGGTGGTCTTACATGTGACCATGTGGATTCCCCAGCAACTCACATGCCTGTGACAGGAAGAGGGGGTTAGGAGGGTCAGTGTCTGCAGGTCCATGACATGAGTAGGTGGCCTGGTGCATCACGGTTGCTTTGGCCCTTGGCTGTCAGGACTCTACAAGGCCCCACTGTGCTTGCGATGGGAGATGTTAATCCCAACTCATTTCTTATTTCTAAATGCAGACCGATCTAGGGGACAGGTCTTCTTGGCACAACTATATGTCCAGTAGTCATTGTAGCATGCACACACAGACACACATACACACTCGGGCACACCCGTGCATACAAACCCACAACCGAATAGAAGAACAGTGAGCTCAAGGTAACTCGGTAGTTATCATGAGAGGTGTGGACAGGCCAAGGGGGGTTATATATGTGCCATTTTACAAAACTCGGACCTCCTGGGAAGCAGCTGCAAAGGAAGCAGGGTTTAATGGAGTGATAGAAAGGAACATTCATGACTTGAACCCCTGTTCTTCTGAGCCCTGACTCCTGTAACAGAGCCTCCCAGATGGTATGTTTCTTGGAGCCTCTCTGGATGTGAGGATTTCGCAGCCGGATGTAACATCTGGGGCATGTGCAACACCCCGAAAGAGACTTAGAACTTTGGCATGTGCTGAGTTCCAACTCACGGGCAGGCGGGCTTCAGAACAAGGCAGCCTTCTCAGTAGGCTACCAGCTATCATTTTACAGTGCACTAGCAGAAGGCGATGTCAATATTTCTCCTTGAGGTTGGAGTGTTTTTGCATTTTAGATTTTCTAGATGAAATCTATTTTACATCTCTTGTTCAGTTGTGGGATTTCAGCTGTAATGTATATTCCTCTTCATAACACACACATATGTGTGTGTGTGTGTGTGTATGTGTGTGTATGTTTCTTGAGTGGGAAATACCTCGGTTCTTGCCTTCGCATGAGAAAGAGTTCACGCCCAAGTCTGGTTTGTGATCCAAGTGCGTTTTTATAAAGGATGGAAGAAGTTTCAGGTTTTACAGTCTCCGTAGAGTGCACGCTATTTTAGGGTAACCCACCCAAACCGCACGTAAGCTACGGGGCTCACCACCGAACAGGGGCAACCTCAGGGACTGCTCGCCCACACGCAACTAGTGACCTTGCTGAGCGGGCACGGAAACAGGAGCCAAAGGATGAAAAAAGGGGGGAAAGGAACGGACAGCAGTCCCCAGTGTCGGTATTGGAAGCCTCTGCCTGGGGAGGTGTTGTCAAAGGTATTGGTTGACCCCCATTGACTGAATGAAACCCACCTGGGCCTAGTTTAAGCCACCCAGGTATTCCGCCCACCTGGTCTGGGGCCTGAATTGGAGCATGCCCAGTTAGTCTTTATGATTGGTTAAGGCTTGCCTGATTCTCTTCCAACCTCCTCTATGGGGCCTTCAGGCATGGAGAGAGACAACCCTGTCCCTATCCTGCTACCTAACACACACACACACACACACACACACACACACACACACTACCTGTATATATGTATATTGTGTGTATCCCCCTGCCATTCAAATCAATTCCAACTCATAGTGACCGTATTAGGTAGGAAGAAACAGGGAAGGGGTTGCTCCGCCTCCTCTTCTTCCTCCCCCTCTCCCTCCCCTCTCCTTCCCCTCCCATCCTGAGGTCTCTCTGACCGCAGCCTACATGTGTGGGTGTACTGTGCTAGGAGGTTGCCCAAGTTCAGTGACTATGAAACCTGAAACTTCCGTCCTCTATAAAAACCCACTTGAATCACAATCCAGGCTTCAACCTGAATTCTTTCACATGGGAAGCCAAGAACCGAGGAATTTCCCACCCGAGACACCTAACAGCCCTATGGAGAGTTCCCAAGGCTGTAAATCTTCACAGGAGCAGACAGGCTCGTCTCTCTGCTGCAGAATGCCTGGTGGGTTTGAACCGCTGACCTTGTGGTTAGCAGCCAATGCTTACCTGACAGTCCACTAGGGCTCCATCTGTGTGTGTACATATTTGCATACACAGCTATATAATTACCAAGTACTATAGAATTAGATGTATTGTAATGCTATAATACCTAGTAATGTATTGGTCCACTCATAAAGGGTTTTATCGTTGCCACGGTGAGAAGGGGAAAGTCCACATCCCACGTTCATCTCATGAACATCATTGCTCACACGATGCTTTGTTCAAGGGGGTTTGAGATTCATCCTAATGCTTACGATTTTCCGATTTCATTTGACATCATAATTGAGATTGATCCCCATCTATTTTCCTCCAACATTGTTGCTTCCGAGTTTAATCTTCCACAGCAATTTGAACATGACAGCCTTGGGGTGGGCGCCCTCTCGCAGGCCCACACTGGAGTCATTTTGGCATGGTAGCCTCAGTGTAGGATGTTTTGGTAAGCAGGTATCCAAAGGCACACACTGAAGTCATTTGGCCAGATAATCTTGCCTTTGCATAGCTTCCTAACGGGGTATCCACAGAAACACTCTGGAAATATTTACCCTCTTGATTTTATGTGGTAACAACATCAAAATGTCATAAAGCAATTACCATCCCAAGCACAAAATGCTCTTTAGAAGTTACTTTCACCGTAGGCTCATTAACTTCTTTCTAGCTTTAATATCTTGATTGCTAAAACAAAAAGTTCAATACTAATTGAGAGACTTCATTTAAAACCGAATATCATTTATTTAGCACAGTCTTGCTGTCTTTTAACCAAATGATGTTAGGCTGACAGAACCCTAGATTTATAGGTATACACACACCTTCTGACCTCCTCAGTTAAAATCCTAAGTGAAATTGATCGGGTATAAAGCAAAAATCAGCATCGTGCATGGATTGCTTTGGGGACAAAGGGAAAGGAGAGAGCGGCCCTGTCCTTGGCAGCAAGCACATCCTGAAGTGTCCACAGTGCCCCAATATGAAATGCTCAGCTAGTGACTGTTGTACAGGTCAACACAACCAGCTGATTCCAATGACAGTCACCTTTCTAATGATTTCAATCTGCCAGGTGTATTTCTCCGATTGGGAAACTCTAAATCGAGGGAGCAGACAATGAATTCTGGGCTCACAAAGATACGTACGGGTGGTGCTGTGCAACTGGACCCTGCTGCAATAGCCAGAGGATCAGTTGCTGCCTCTGAAGGAACCGAGGAGGGGTAGCAACGTCAACAGCCTTGGCTCGCACCAACCTGGGGGGCCAATTCTCTTGCCCCACCTGCGCCAGGTAATATTCGTACCGTAACCTTGAACTGTCAGTGTATTCTTATCTGGATAATGGAAGGGTTGGAAATGAGCTGAACTAATTTGCAGAAAACAATGGCAAAGACCTTTCCACTCAAATCAGCAGATAGTCTGACCTCTGATTGTTCTCTTGTTCTCTGCCCAGGAAGACAGCTCCCAGCTCTGTTCTTGCCAACTTTTTAATTTTTCCTGTTTTGAACTCCCTCGAAGGTGACCTGTAAGAGCTACAAGCTACCAGCCCTATTATTTGCTGGCGTCGAGGAGGCCGGGTGATGGGTTGGAAAGTAAAAGCTAAAACAGGGAGGAGCTATTTGTTTAATAATAAATAACAAGAAAGATGTATGAATAAAAATAAGCATCTTAATGATTTACCATTGCCATGAAACCAATAGGCTGGTGATCCAATCCGATATCTGCAAATTTGTATAATCCTCTGGGTAAAATAATTTAATAGGCTGTCTCTTTTATAGTTACAAAAGGCCTTTCACATGATCAATTATACATAAGAGTACAATAAATGTAACGTTCTTCATACTAACCACATCGAACTTAAAATTCTCTGGTTGGTCTTTGGAGTGTATGAAGCATTCCCAATAAAGTTTTCTGTTCCGATTCTTACCAAAAGTTAATCTGCCCAGAACTTCCAAATAAATCTTCTGTAACCAGGGCTTTTCTTTTTCTCACATTACACAAAATTGGTCAAACCATCCGGTTTCTTAGCCAGCTGCCACTCCTTGCTGCATAGACCTCTTCTACCATGGAGCCACCCTGCTGGGCTGTCACCATTGGGCAGTGGAGTTTGATTAGGTTGTTTTTCTTCTGTGGTTCGGTTTGTGTTTTGTTGGACAGCAGCCTACCACTGCGCTAATGCTGTCACCTGAGACTAACAAAACTTGGCTAAGAGATGGAGATTTCCAGCCACACGCCCCAGTGGCAGGTCCCTGGGGGCCCTGGGCCCCTCATAGATTCCCGTAAAGTCAAAATCCCCATCTGTTTCATTATATGCTTAATTGGTCAGCTCCTCTGTAGAACAGGAAAGGAAAATGCGACCCTCGTCATATGCCACTTAAGTTAGGGGCAAAGGTGCCCTGGACTCTAAAACGTCCTGTGAAAAGCAAGAAATAAGTTAAATGCCTTTGCCAATCAGATGCCTGACTATGAGTTAGTTGACTCAATAAATATTTTTATTTAGCCCCTCCTAAGGATCAGAATCTGTTCTCAACGCTGTAGATACAGTCATGAGTAAGAGTGAAGGCTGGGTTTTCTCCTAAGAGTAGAATGAACCACCATTCCTATGCACATAGCATGCACAATTCACCCCGTGGCGTAGAGCATATAGGGATAGGGAGGGAGGAATTAGGTGGGTGGTGGCGGGGAGCATGGAGGAGAAAAGGCAACTGCAGTCTAATTATCCTAAATGCTGCCCAGAAGCTTCCAATGAAAAGGCTTCTGAGAAAGGAGGTTTTGCGAAGTCTCAGTTGAGGAATTAACTAGTCCCTTGAGATTCACTTTTGGGGCTGCATATCCTGAGAAACTTCCATGCGTGTGAAATTTTTGGAAAGTCCAGGATTTACCACTACCCCTAAAAATGATCAGGGTGTGTGTGTGTGTGTGTGTGTGTGTGTGTGTGTGTGTGTGTGAGAGAGAGAGAGAGAAAGAGAGAGAGAGAGAGAGAGAGAGAGAGAGAGAGAGAGAGAGAGAGAGAGAGAGAGAGAGAGATATGTTCCCAGGAGTACCCAAGAAAACATCTCCAGAAGGCTAACTTGTTGCCACCTGGGCCAGGATGTGGGCCTTTCAGATCTGATTTGCTAAAGTAATCAGGCTGCCAGCAAAGTACAGCAAGTTGGAAAAATATACTGGAACATCATAATCTGCTTCAGCGATAGCAAAGAAAAGAAAGACATCTGGTAGACCACTTGGAAGCCAGCCAATGATGAAGACTTCAATTAAAATAAAGAACATGTCCTCAGGAGAGCATCTCTGAGCTCAAGAAGTTATACGTCCAGTGTGCTACTTGAAAGCCAACTACTAGAGCAACGGCATCGTCAAATAAAGCAAGACAGAGAGAATGAGCCTTGAATTCTTCCAAGAACCCTGTGCCTCCATGCACTGACCTAACTGATGTCTTCATAGGGGCTGGAGGTGCCACCCACAATGCTGCAGATAGGGGATCACGCTGGAAGGAGGCTGCAGCTCTGCGCTGTCAATATGACAGCGCCATGCGTAACCAAGAGCGTGCTGCCCTAGTACACCTCAGTTCCAGTGTGGTCGCTTTTTACCCCTGAACCACAAGCAACGTTCTAAACCTTTGCATGCTACTGTTTCCTCGGTGACAAGATGTGAGGCTGATAAAACCTACTTCGTAAAAATAAGGGGAAAGGTTTATTGTATAGTCTGGCTTATTATATGGGTGCTGAATACTAGTGAAATTGAATCAAGCAGATGGACAAGAAAAATCACCTTTACTGTAAACCAGCCAGTAAATGTCATTTTGTGTTAGGCTGGTTAGCTGCTGCTAGGTGCTCCTCCACTCAGGGCAACCTCAGGGATGGAGAACTGCTCTGGGAGGGCTTTCTCGGTTCTAAGCTTTACAAAGGCACTTCGCCGGCCCTGTCTTCCATGGAGAAATGGAATCTGACAAAAGACCATCTATGAAATAAATACCATGGGCCATTAAATAATCTTATCTTTTCCTAAAAGAAGAATCATGGAAGAAAGGGAAAACACATTGTGTACTGTCCCAAAGCAGGCTCAAGAGTTGAACACAGAAACAAATTTACCACCCAGGACTCAAATCTCTTAAGCTGAGAACTGGAAGGTGAGCGGTTACCAGAGGATGAATGGTATGCAGACAGAAGCTCCACAGAAACTCTCCAAAGGCATGTAGTCTGCTTACTAGTCTCTTGGAATGTTAATACCTGGGTGTTTTTGTTGACTGATGTTCTTGATACCAAATTTCTAACAAAAAATTGTCTATGTTTTACTAGTCACAGAATTTCTGGATAATGCAGAGACCAAACATCGGGGGACTGGCAGAGATTATGCCCTACCCCTGGAAAGGGTCGTGAGAAGGCTAATTGTTCGTATAGTTATGCTCTATAAAGTCAACGCGTTGTTATTTTTCTTAGGTGTCATTGAGTTGTCTGGCTCATAGCAACTTTATGTAAAACAGAAAACAACCCTGCCCAGTCTTACACAACAGTCGAAAGTATTCCATTGACCCTGCTTTAATCACAGAGACCAGACAGAATCACAGAGACCAGACCCATCTCTGCTGAGCTTTCTGTCTCACCTATGTCAGGCAATTATAATATGTGTGTGTGGGGTTGGGGTGGGGTGGTGCGCACTGGTCTGGGAGTATATGAAAAGTCTCAATTTTATTTTCATCTTGAGATCCTCAGCTTTTATCACAGAGACGGGCACTGGTCGGGTAAAAGGGAGACGGTGCCGAGGAGTCCCCGTAGAAAAAGAAAGGTTGAAGATGGAATGTGGTAGCAGTTGCACAATTCTACTTGACACAGTTGAACTATGGAGTGATACGTGATATGCACTAAATCCCAAGTTAAAATAAATGTTCCACGAATGAATGATTGATCGAATGTGGCTCGTCGCTGAAAACAGGGACAGATGAGAGTGGGATATACAAGTCATGAGGGGAGCAGTGGGCACCTATTAAAATGAAGATGGTAAGGAGATAGGATTTCAGAGAAATTAATAGAAGTTAGTCTTTCACAGTCCATTCTCATTATTCGTAGTCGTTACATTCGGGCAGGTTGCCATGCTGCTGTGTATTTGTTAGGCATCACTGGGTTGGTTTCAGGTCATAGCCACCTTCTGCACAATAGAACACAGCACGGCCGGTCCTCCTCTTATGTTTGGTCCCCCTGCGGCAGCCACTGTGTCAACCCAGCACATCAAGGCACATCCTCTTTTCTCCTGACTCTCTATTTTACCAAGCATGACGTGCTTCTCCAGGGACTAGCCCCTCCAGACGACATAGCCAAAGTCCATGAGATGCAGAATTGTTCAAAGAAACCAGGATTACTGATCAGACAGACAGAGGAGCCCCCCTAGACTGTAGCCCTTAGTTACTCTTCAGGCCTGAAGCTGAGGTCACCCCCAGGGTTCAACTTTCAGCCAAACAACAGACAGATCTATAAGGGGCACACTAATAGTAGTGATGTAAGCACACTTTAGAATAATCAGCCAGTGGCGATCAAAGGGCAGCACTTCCCAAGGACACACTGCAGAAGGGTTAGGAACAAAGGAGGGATGGAAATAAGAAATAAAGGGAGGACCCAGGATATGTATTGATACCTCGAGGGGATCGCCGTGAATAAGATAAACACATTAGATATTGATTGCTGAGTGTATGCCCAGTAAACCCTCACCTAAGTCACAATATGAAGTTTTATCTTGGGGCTTTGAAAAGTTCAGGAGCTGGAGTCTGAGCCATTACCATAGGGGGAATACAGGTGCAGGTCCTGAGAGCCTCTGGTCACAATGTAGTCACCAACTTGGCTATACTTATTCATGTTTGTTTCTGTTTAAAGACAGTTTGTTTATAGATAGTGTTGATTCAGTCATTAGCATTAAACTCACAGCCAACAACTCATGCCTGAATGAAGCTTATGCAACGCAAGTATTCTCTCTGTACGGCGCACCACAGTTTGCTAGCACTTAGGGACATAAGGCAGCACTTCAGCATGACCCCTGGGAGCCATTTTCAGCAGTGAGACCACCAGCAAAAAAAAACATAAAAATGCAAAAACTTGGCACTAACTAGACTGAGAAAACGATACTTGTTTACAGGATGAGAGCTGAAGCAAGGAGACACGATGTCTCTTAGTACATCCTCAACTGGGTGGCTTCGATTGTTCCCAGGCCTGCCGGTATACTTGCTCGGCCATGAAAGGGCCGTGGGCATGGAAGTGGGAAGCCCAAATACATTTTATTGAGCAGCCAAATGTGTCCATACGCCAATAAGAAGGATCAATTGTGCCTCGTCATTTAACCTGAGAGGGCTGGTCCTGATTGTCCAACTAATGGCATTTTGTGCTGATGACTGTCAGCAAGCTAAATTTCACCCCAAACACCATCTGCCCATCTGGAAATTCATAGATGCGCTCTCATGAAAGAAGGCAAACTATCACACACACACGCATACCCTCCACCAAACCAATGATTTCAAATAACTCTCTTGACTGATAACAGGGACAGCCCAAACCCCTAAACTTTGAAGGAAGTCATTGGGGTTTGAAAATGGTTCAAGTCCCAGTGCCTCAAGGTGTGAATGCAACATCCCGGCGTGGAGTAGGAAACCAGTGGGAGAGGTCTGGGAGGCTGGCCCCAGTACCAAAAATTAAGTGGATGCCTGCCCCTCCCCCTAGAAGAATTTGATTCAAAGGATGACATTGATGCTGCAGTTCCGGGAGAGGGACATGTCTGATCAGAGCACACGGGAGCAGATGAAGGGGGAGGAGGAGAGAGTGGAGCACAGCCTGGTCCACCAGGCCATGAGGATGATGTTCCTGATTAGAGCAGCCAGTCCACAGAGAGGACAACATGGCTGACCCCACTATGGCACATGATGTCCCTCACTGACCCATGGCACTACAGGGGACAGCACCAGAGACACAGTGTGGGAATTGCACCTGACCTGATCCCACCACATCAAGGCGAAGCGCTGGGGGAGTGCAGCAGAACAGCAGGGGAATGGGGTGGCGGGGTCCCCAGGAAGTGCTGGGGGTGGACTTTGGGACCAGGGCGTGGTGCCCCAACAGACTGGACTGGGAAATACTCCTAAGGGCCAACGAACAATCCTTGTACTGACTACAAGCTTTTCTTTCTTGAAGTGTATTTTTTTTGTTCTTTGTCAGTGGTTTGTTGTTTTGTTGTATACTGTTGCTTTGTTTTCCTCTGTCTTGCTTTTTGTATATGTTATTATCTCCACAGGTCTGTCTAAATAAGATAGGCTGGATGAACTATCTGGAGGAAAAACAATGGGACCGACAGTTCCAGGGGGACTTGGGATAGGGGGAGGTGGAGGGGTAAGGAAGTTGTGTTAAAAAACCCAGGGACAAGGGAACAACATGGGATCCAAATTGGTGGTGAGGGGGAGTGGCAGGCCTGGTAAGGAATAATCAAGGGTAAGGTAACACAACGAAGAGGTATGCCTGTAACCCAGGTGGGGAGGGAGCATGCTAGTGGGGCAGGAGGAGGGTCAAGGGAAATAGAGGAAAGAGCTGGGAGGCGAAGGGCATTTATAGAGGTCTAGACAAAGACATGTACATGCAATGTATATGAGGATGGGAAAATAGATCTATGTGCCTATATTTATAGGTTTAGTATTAAGGTGGCAGAAGGACCTTGGGCCTCTAATCAAGCACTCCCTCAATGCATGAATACTTTCTTCTATTAAATTGGCATTCTATGATGCTCACCCTCCTGACACAACCGCTGAAACCAAAGCGGGTGAACAAGCAAATATGGTGTAGAAAGTTGATGGTGCCCGGCTATCAAAAAAGACAGTATCCGGGGTCTTAAAGGCTTGAAGATAAACAAGCGGCCATCTAGCTCAGAACCAACAAAGCCCACATGGAAGAACATACCAGCCTGTGTGATCACGTGGTTCTGAAGGGATCAGTTATCAGGCATCAAAGAACAAAAAATCATATCATTGGGTGCACAGTTCCATGATTTGATCGCTGAGGAAAAACGGGTGCATAAGCAAATGTGGCAAAGAAAGCTGATGGTGCCCAGCTATCAAAAGAGATAGTGTCTGGGGTCTTAAAGGCTTGAAGGTGAACAAGCGGCCATTTAGCTCAGAAGCAACAAAGGCCACATGGAACAAGCATACCAGCCTGTGTGATCACGAGGTTTCGAAGGGATAAGGTATAAGACATCATGCACAAAAAAAAAATCTTACCATAGTGAATGAAGGGGGAAGTGCAGAGTTGAAACCCAAAGCCCATTTGTCAGCCAATGGAGATCCCCTCCCAGAGGGGTAGAGAGGAGGAGATGAGTCAGTCAGGGTGTGACATAGCACTGATGAAGAATAGAGCTTTCCTCCAGTTCCTAAATGCTTCCTCCCCCCCCACACACACACACACTACCATGATCCGAATTCTACCTTGCAAGTCTGGATAGAGCAGAGGTTGTACACTGGTTCAGATAGGAGCTGGAGGCACAGGGAATCCAGGGCGGATGATACCTTCAGGACCAGGGGTGTGAGGGGTGATGCTGGGAGTGTGGAGGGTGAGTGGTTTGGAAGGGGTGAACCGATTACAGGGATCTACATGTGACCTCCTCCCTGGGGGACGTACAACAGAGAAGGGGGAGAGGGGAAATGCCATATAGGGAAAGATATGACAAAATAATAATCTATAAGTTATCAAAGGCTCATGAGGGAGGAGGGAGCAGGGAGGGAGGGGAAAAAAGAGGACTTGATGCAAAGGCCTTAAGTGGAGAGCAAATGCTTTGAAAATGATGAGGGCAAAGAATGTACAGATGTGCTTTATACAATTGATGTATGTATATGTATGGATTGTGATAAGAGTTGTATGAGTCCCTAATAAAATGTTATATATAAAAAAAGAAAATGGTTCAAGTTGAGAAGTGTGAATTGGTTTTCTATGAACGACGGCTTCTCAGAGGGGTGAGTCTGGGCCAGAGGTCTAAGGCCTTGCTAAGAACATTTCAACAATGGTGGAAGAGAAGAAACTAAAATAAAACAAACACAAGAATCAAAACCAGGAAAATGCAGAAGAGAAGCAGGCTTTGGGCTGGCTTGCCAATCAAGAAGAAGGAAAGACGGAACAGGAATCTGTGTTATCCAGGGCCTGTGTCAACATTTCTCTTTTCGCCACCTCTCAGTTTTGATATACAATGGAGAGAAGAGCCAGCAGATAAAGGAATGGGGTTTGGGCTAATTTGCTCCTAAGCTTCTGACATTGCTCTTTACCTTCGAAGAGGCACGTGGGTGGGGGTCTGGTTCACCAGAGGAAAATCGGAGGAGGCAGCCAAGGCACTGTGCAGTGGCCGGTGAGAGGGCAGCCTCCTCTAAACCCACTCACAGGCCAGCATACCCTCATACTGGGCATGACAGGGAGAGGAGAAGATGTTCTAAGTTATCTCATTATTATGCCATTTGGGAGCATCGCAGGGCAAAAGTAGATGAGCTGAGCAAACACAGTGAACTCATTTTTGGAAACCTCAGGTGGCCATGGGAAATTTTTCATACATCAATTTTCCTTCCCCAGGAACATCACCTCCGTTGGATTTTGTTTGATGTCCACATCTCCTACCGACCGGGGTAACGGAAGGGAGTCAGTCACACAATCCTGGCATCTCGCACTGGAGTTGCCATTTCCCTGGGACTGCCAGTGACTTGCTCTGAGTCTCTGCTCTGTCTCTTGTTCCCTCGCTCAGAGGTCCGTGTGTGAGCTTTTGTGAAGTTGTCCAGTACGCGGAGAAATGGTAGCAATATGAGTGTCTTTGATGTTCTCACTCCAGAACTGAAGTGCTCACCACCCTCTGGGAGAATTCCATATTGGGAAGGAACATGGGCTTGGGTGCCCAGAGAAAGGAGACAAAGATTCCCATAGACAAGGTGCTCCAAAGAAATAAACTGCTTATCCTTCGGGGAAGGACACAACCATCTACTCTGTGAGTGCAGTTCAATGGCTGCTGAGGAGTTGGAAACTAGAGAGGTGGCAATTATGGGAGGTGTAGAAAGGAAACTAATTAATGGTAATCATTAGGAACCTGGAAACAAGGGTTTGAATCAGTGCTACAACTGACAAGGCTGTGTGTGACCTTTAGGAAGTGTTCCAACGTCATCTTGCCTATCGCTTTGTCTGGAACAGAGGGACACTGCTAGGAATTATCTCATGGAATTGCTCTGGGGGAAATGGAAGAATGCTTATATCATGTAACACAATGGCTGATAAATAGTTGATGTTCAATTAATGCTAATAGTGACAATCATATTAGCTAATGTCATTACCTTTCTATCACTCTGCCACTTTCTCTCACTCAGGATGATTATGGACGGGCGGAAACTGGTACTTGGTCTTTGAACCACATCCATGGGGACAAGATCCTGAAGGACTAGGAAAGGCACGTGGATACTTTCAGACATTGGACTTGATTAGTCAGGGGGTGACTTGTCTGAGAGTAGGCCAGCAGGGTTGGGTGACCCAGTAAAGAAGGTATTCACAAGCTGACTTATTCTTACTTAGTGAGCAATTTCACTTTTTTTTAAACCACATCAGAAATGGTGCTTCTAGCGATGGCAGCCATCTGTCTGTAGAATCCATGAAAGAGAGGGAGAAGCCAGTAAATTAAGCATGAGCTTATTTGCGCTTCCTTACTAATCTGCAGTGTGTCGTTTGACATGGCTTTCCCTATCCGATGGGTCCTGGGCCATCTGCTGATGCAGCCAAGGCTCTAGACCTGTCCTTTCGACCACGATTCTAGATGCAGACCTTTGAGGTTCCACCTTTCTATTCCAAACTTAAGGCTTGCTGCTCCCACTGGTTGTGTGTTAGCATTCCAATTAGGAAAGGGGTGAAAACAGGCCCCCAAAACCCTTTCCGGAGCCCAAGAGTGCATGGCCAGCACTCACCTCCTTTAACCAGGGACCACACCAGATCTCAGCCAAGCCTGCTAGCTGCCAGGGTGGCAGGTTCTTTCCAGTGCCCACATCATGAGAAACCATCAGGTGCTCAGAGGGATGTGCTCTGACTCGGCGCTTTTTCAGCTCCCAGAGCACTGTTTCTTCTAAGTGGCTCAATTGCAGGATGATCTTTTTTTATCAGAGCTCAATTTTTGCAGGTTGAAAGTTTCCTGTGTCACATTTCCAGCAGGTTTGGAAGTCCAGCAGTGTCTCCCTTACAAATTACCCAGAATGCAGAGGATGATGCATCATCCACACTCAAGCACATGAGCTGTCTTAGCCATGGTGATGGAAAACAGGTAGTTAGCTACTTTAAGTCACACATTGCAGTTGTGCGGAGAACATGGTGCCTGACAGCTGTGAGCTCCTGTGTGAGTCTGGATAGACTAGAGAAACAAATTCATAGTCACTCATATGTGTATAGGAAAGACTTTTATACACAAGAGCAGTTGAAAATTGAGAAGATATCCCAGCCCAATCAAGATCAAGTCCACAGGTCTATATTAGCCCATATGTCTGATACCAATCTATAAAGTTCTCTTCAGACTCACGAAACACTGCAATGATACCAAATCCAGGAAGATCAAAGCCCAATGGGTGGGAAGTCTTGTGGATCCAGGGGCAGTAGAAGCATCTAAGCACTGGCAGGGGCCTCCGCATGCCTCTCTAGTTCCCGGGGCATGGGGTCTATCAGCGTAGTGCCATTTTCTTGTCAATAGAGCATCTCTCAGGGAACAATCAGAGAGAGAGTATGTCTCCTGCCTCCAAGGAGGAAACACCAGAGTTCCCAGAATTCTCAGGAGAAGGCCATGCCCACACAGAGGCTTCATTGGCTATGACTCGATTGACAGATTAGATTCCACCTCTTCACTCTTAATCCTCTCAAGTCCCAAGTTGACACCAGATTAAGTATATACCACACCTCCATCTGAAATTTTAAAAAGAGCTTTAAGGGGATGAGGGGTGTGTTAGGCTGGGTCTCCCAGAGAAGCAAAACTAGTGACATTCACATGTGTGTATAAAGAAAGAAGCATATATCAGGAAAATGACTCGCACAGTTGTAGAAACGGTTCCATCCAGTTGGGTTGTCAGATATTATGCTGGAGGCTTTTACTGACTTGCATGGCTGCATGGGGCTGAGAAGCTGGGAGATCAGAAGATCAGAAGTCAGTAGAGACAGAGACAGGATGATAGACCACAGATATTTTCCAGGGTTGGTAGGCAATGTCATGGGCTGCAGGCAACATGGCCCAAGTGACACACTCTTTCTGCAATACCACCTACTTCCTTAGTCAGCATTGTGGTTGGGATCATAGAGATCCCATGTAATAAAACAGAACTGCCTTTGGGTGTTTTCTAAGGAATCCTGGTGTAGCAGTGAATTATACATGAAGCCACTGACCGCAAGGTGGACAGTTTAAAACCACTAGCAGTTTTGAAGGATAAAAATGAGGCTTTCTGCTCCATACAGATTTGCGCCTCAGAAGCCCAAAGGGGCATTTCTACCCAGTCCTTGTGTCACTATGAAGCCGAATTGATCCACTGGCAGGGAGGGAGTGGTGATGTTTTCAAGGCTGTCATCTTTAAAGGAGCAGATTATCAGCTCTCTCTCCTGCTGAGCCACTGGGTGGATTTGAACAGCCAACCTTTCAGTCAGCAGCCTAGCACTTAAGTACTGTACCGTTAGAATGCCTTTAGTCCACATTTCTTCCTGCAAATCTTACCAGTAGCAAAGAGAAACTTTAAGTCCAATGTAATGCTTAAATGAAGGCAATATTTTAGTCTAACTTGCTGTGTGCTCAGAGTCTAAGAAAAGAGTCTGAATCGGAATAAGTGCTATGTACATAATTATAATAAATTAGGTATTCCTGAGACTCACTTCCTTAATGGGCCAGCTACCAAGAGTCACTAAGACAGAATCCTCTTCGTGTGTAAGCCAATGATATCTTCTCAGAGATTAACCTCAGAGATTAACCAAGTTTTACATTAAATATCTATTAGATCAGGAAGATACTATTGACAGACACTATTTTGGTGCACAAACAGTGTGGTCTCTCTCAAATACGTGTGATCAGCATCCCTTACAAACAATCTTGGAAATTGGCTACCTTTTGACGTTTGTTGTTTTCCCCAGTTGCTAACGGCGACATTGAGTCAGTTCCAATCCAAAGTGACCCGACGCACAACAGAGCAAAACACTGCAAGGTTCTGCACCATCCTCACAATTGTTCCTGTGATCGAGCCCATTGTTGTGTTGTTGTTGTTGTTGTGTCAATCATCTCGTTGAGGGCCTCCCTCTTTTTCACTGCTCTTCCACTTTACCAAACATGATGTCCTTCTCCAGGGACTGGTCTCTCCTGCCAAGTCCAAAGTATATAAGATGAAGTGTCGCCATCCTTGCCGCTAAGGAACACTCAGCCGTACCCTGATTGTCACAAAATCCCCCCTCCCCTGGGGGAGTAGCACACCCTCCACTTCCTTTACTTCCTGGTCAGATGCCAACTCTTGGCAGGAGGGGGCGCTGGGTTCTTGTCATGTCTAACACGAAGTTTCAAATTTGATGGGAAAGTTAGATAGTGTGTCCAATTGGGTTCCCTAGAAACAGTCCCTGAGATGAAGATTTGCGTAACATGAATGTATTGAGGGAAGAATCCCGAAGAACCTGGTAAGAAAATGGGAGAAGCAGGTTAAGGATGGGACAAAAATCTCACGTGTGTGTGACCGGAGTCAGTGTCCCACAGAGGATGACCTCATGGGGGGGGGGTGACAGGGTCTAAGTTCTGACTCGAAATAAGCCATGGTGAGGCCTGGAGTTGTAGTGTATCCACCCCCATCAGTCATCAGTCATCCTGGCTTCCGCAGACACTCAGACCTCAGGAAGGTGGGCAAAGCCAGCGCTAGTCACCTAAGAGTGGTTCACAGGACAGTCCCAGGTGTGCTCTCAGCAGTTTGAGCACTCTGATGAGGATGGGAGCTGTGGGGAGCACCGATTCTCTTTGCTACACCTAGCTTCTGGTTTGGTGAACGTGCCTCTCCAAGCTTCCTACATGCAGCTCTGAGTAAATAACCAAGACGTGTGTGTGTGTGTGTGTGTGTGTGTGTGTGTCCAAGTCTAAATCCATGGTCTTATTTTCAAGAGTAGAAGGAATCCTTGCAGTCTGCCGCTGGTGAGTGTGGGGCTGCCAGCAGTTGAGGCCAACTTCAGGGCAACTAACTGGCATTGCAGCATCCCTTTAGGACTCACTTACATGGAATATTGTGAGGGCTGCCGCTCAGAGATCCCCCCTGTGGTTTGCCGGACCCATGACTTGAAACCCAACTCTTAGTTATTCCTTTGGCCTTGGGCCTTGTCTGTCCCATTAAAATATTTTGTCAGGAAGAGCCCAACATAATCACAGTCATTTCACTTTGCAACACCGTTCAGTAGGAGTGACTAATCTGATTTCCTGGAGGAGCCCCTTTAGACAGAGCTGACCTTGAGGGGGTGGGTAGATAGGACTCAGTGACACACTGGTGGGGAAATGAGGTCACAGAAGTTCCCCAGGCAGAGAGTGCTCTCTGGACAGCCATTGGAAGGAAAGATGCAGGTATAGAATGGAAGCATAGGGAACCCTGGTGATGTAGTGGTTACCCATCGGGCTTTTACCTGCTAGGTCGGTTGTTTGAAACCACCAGCTGCTCCTCAGGAGAAAGACATGGCTTTCTATCTCTGTAAAAATAAAATAAAATAATTGTGAGTGAGGGGGAGTACAGACTGGGGACCCAAGACCCATCAGTAGGCAACTGGAAATCCCCTTACAGAAGGGTCACGGGGAGCAGACGAGCCGGTCAGGGTGCAGTGTAGTAACGATGAGACATACAACTCTCCTTTCTTTAATGCTTCCTCCCCTCTCACCCACTATCATGACCCCAATTCTACCTCAAATCAGGCTAGACCAGAGGATGTACACTGGTACTGGTAGGAACTGGAAACACAGGGAATCCAGGATAGATGATCCCTTCAGGACCAGTGCTGAGAGTGGCGATATCGGGAGGGTAGAGGGAGGATGGGGTGGAAAGGGGGAACCAATTACAAGGATCTACGTATAAGTTCCACCCTGGGTTGTACAACAGAAAAGTGGGTGAATGGAGACGTTGGACAGTGTAAAATATGACAAAATAATAATTTATCAATTCTCAAGGGTTCATGAGGGAGGGGCGAGTGAGGAGTGAGGGGAAAAATAAGGAGCTGATACCAAGGGCTCAAGTAGAAAGCAAATGTTTTTAGAATGATGATGGCAACAAATGTACAAATGTGCTTGACACAATGGATGGATGGATGGATTGTGATAAGAGTTGTATGAGCCCCCAATAAAATTATTTTTTTAAAAGAAGAAGAATTATAGCCTTGGAAATCCACAGTGGAAAGTCTACCCTGACCTATGGGGCCGCTAAGAGTCAGAATTGAGGCAATGTTAGGGAGTTGCTGCTATTGTTTTCAGTGAAGCAAGGGGGGGTGTGTGGAGGTCCCAGGGGGGCACCAACAGGAGCAATCTTGCATCAGCTGCTGACTGTAAGGCTGTTGGTGGGAACCCATGCAGCAGCACTGCGGGAGAAAGGCCTGGCAATATTCTCCCAAAAGACAATGGTGGCTGGAGGGCGTGGAGCCTGTTGAGCTCATGGTGAGTCCATGTGATAGAATATAACTTCCCCATCCACAGGGTTCTCTTGGCTGCAATCGTTAAGGAAGCAGACCACTGACTGGGTCTTTCTCCATTAGAGTCACCAGAGGAGATGGGTGTGGGAGGTGGGGGATCAATCTGCTAACCTTTGGTTAGTAGCCAAGTATGTAACTGTGCCTCTGGAGTTCCTTCCATCAATACTAAGAAACAAAAACCAAAGCCATTGCTGACAAATTGACTCCAAATCAGAGCAATCTTACAAGACAAGTGGGAGGATATCCTTACAGGGTTTCCAAGACAGTAATCCTTACAGAAGCAGATCAACACATCTTCATCCCACAGTGGTGGGTTCAAAGAGCAGCTGAGCTTTTACCAACTGTGCCGCCATGGTGACCACCCATCCACTGTGGTTGAGTCCCTCCCAACCCTGTAGAACAGAGGCCAGCTGCTCTGTGGGGTTTCCAATCTGCACGGAAGCAGACTGCCAATGGAGGAATCCTCGCTGGTGTGTTTGAGTCCATCGTTGTTACTGGGTCAACTCCTTGAGGGTAGTACTAAAGGGCATTTTGATCAGCTTGTCTTCCAGGACTCTTCTGAGTAGAAAAGCTAACTACATGGCCCTCTGAGCCGGTTCCTTGGCAGTGCAGAGACCAGTGAAGCCATGAAGAGAAGTCCTGGGCAGCTGCTGAGATTCTGACTCAGAGTGGCCCCATCGGGCAAAGGGGAGCTTGGCTACTGTCTTCACAGAAGCAGATCACTAAGTCTTTCTCCCAAGAAGCCCATGGCTGCGTTTGAACCAAACCTTCCAGTTAGCAACCAAGTGCTCACTGGTTATTGCCCTACCAACACTACTTGAAATAGAAGTCGAGCATGGGTCAGAAGCTTCTTAGTGTGCAGCTGCCCCACTCCCCACCCCACCCAACACACAAGTTCTTAGCGCACACGGAAGGTTCACACCAATGCTCTCTCACTCACTAACTCAAGGAGGTCCGTCTCCTCGAGCGAGGCTTGCTTCACAGGAATCTGGACCATTTCAAGAAGGGTGTCCCGATGAGGTTCACCCAAGCTTTTCCCATTTTTTCCGTTTTGCTCCCTCCGTTAGATGCACACCCCATGAGGACAGGCCGTGGTCTACCTTGTTTCTCTTTACCCGGCATGGATCCCAAGATGGAGTCGGTGTTCAGTAGCTTGGTTTTGCCTTTGTTTTTCCATCTTCTTTAAATGAACGAGGGAATGAAGTTTTTTCAAAGTGAGGTAGATTATCTAGCCAGTCTCTAGCTCAGTGGAACTAATTGTGGATGATTTTTCTCTGTGGTTTAGTCAACTCGGCACTCTTCCTTAATGATTCCATCTCTTGTAAGTACCTTCTAATGGGTTTGCTGATTTTATTTATTCTGTTTTCCTCAATCACGGATAAATTTGCATTTGATTGGACCTAAATGTTTGCCTAAGTCACATCCTTGGCTAAGACCCATCTAGCCATAGCAGATAGGCAGCATTGGTTCAGTTTTCCACAGAAGCAAGAATAGTGTCCACCTATCTTAACTTCTTCACTGATGGACACGCCGTTCTGCTTCATTATTATTGAGGAGTTTGTTGTTCCCCCTTTTAAAAGCAGTTTTATTGGCACGTAATCCACATGTCACAGGTTTCAATAGTTTGATCATTTCAAAATGATAGGCTGCTTAAGATTTCTTTTATATTGATAAAATACATAGAACAGAAATTCTTCAATCCAAACCATTTGTATATGAACAATTCAAAAGCGCTAATTACAATCCCCAGCTCAGCCATCACCACTTTCCATTTCCAAAAGTTCTCCATCATTTCAATGAAAAAGTCAGTATCCATTAAGCAATAACTCCCCATTCTGCCCTTCCTAAGCTCCTGGTAACAACGAATGCACTTTGGCCTCCATATATTTCTCTATATTTTAAACATAAAAGCACTGTTTGTCCTTTTGTGACTGACTTGTTTCATGCCATCTAATGTTCTCAAGGTGCATCCTGTCATAGCTTAGGTCAAAACTTCATTTCTCTTGATGACTGAATAATATTCCATGATATGCATTTGGCAAGGAGGCTGGGAAGCGGGCACATCATCGCAATTCTGTTAGCAATTCATCTGTTGAAATATTCTTATAATGGACATGGATGTGCCAATCTTTGTTGACATCCTTGCTTTCGAGTCTTTGGGATGCATACCTAGGAATGAAATGACTGAGTGGTAAGATAATTATATGTTTAGTGCTTGGAGAAATTTCCAAATTGTTTGCCACACTGATCGCACCGTTTTACATTCCAAACAACCAAGGACAAGAATTCCAATTCCTCCATATCCTTACCAACATTTGTCATTTTCTTCAGAAAGATAGTCATCCATTGGTTATAGCTATGTGTGGACTTTCTTCTTTCTCTAGTTATTCACATTTAAAGCATCTCGTCTCATTTAAAGCCTGGCAGGATGAAGGAAAGATGCTTCTCAGTCTCGTTCCAGTAGCTGCCTTTGCTAAGTAGAATGTGCTCAGTTATCCTCCACTCCCACCCCACCGACCTGTCTTGGTTGTGCTTTCTCCTGCCTCCTGGCTCACTCCCGCTCTCTGGCTGGACTGGGCTCCCGCTTAACTACGTGGGCAAACTCTGTGGCACAACGTGGTCCCTGGGCTGCTTTCTTTGTGACTATGTCTGCAGACAGATTGGGCAATTCGGTGATTAGGTGCCCTCCCCTCGTTTGCTTTCAGAGGCAGGGATGTGTATGAGTATGTATTGGCACTCATCACATTCTGATAGAAGTTCACCATGGTGCTTAAATACATAGACTCTGACCAGACTCCCTGGATTCAAATCCTGCCTCTACCATTCCTCGTGTGAGTCCAGCACATCAGAATCGACCCTATGATAGCAGGAGTTGGTCTTTAAGTCTCATTTTCTAAAAAACAAAAAGAAAAAAAAGGGATAGCAGTATCCTCGTAGCATTGCTTGACGTCCCTTCAAAAATCCCAAGCCAACCCCACTGCCATTAAGTCAATTCCAACTCAAATGGACCCTGTATAGGATTTCTCAGGCTGGAACGCTCAATGGGAGCAGACAACCTCATGTGTCTCCCACACAGTGCGTTTGAACTACCGACTTTGTAGTTAGCAGCCCAGTGCCCAACCCACAGTGCCACCAGGGCCCCCTTTGGAGTCCCTGGGTGATGCAAATACCGTATATACTCGTGTACAAGCTGAGTTTCCCAGCACATTTTTAATTCAGTTTTTGTGGTAAAATTGGGTGCCTTGGCTGCTATTTGGGTCGGCTTATACTCGAATACATAGGATACTCAGAGTTAACACACCCGGCTAACTAAAAGTTGGGAGGTTGGAGTCCACTTGGAGATGCCTTGGAAGAAAGATCTGACTAAATAATTCCATAAAATCAGTCAGTGGAAACCCTGTGGAGCACAGGTCCACTGTGACACACATGGAGTTGCCTTGAGTATGAATTATTTAAAAACTAGGGTTTGGCGAGTAGTGTTCTGAAGATTCAATGAGTTAATAAACAAACGAAGCAAAAATCCAAACCTTGAATGATATCCAGCATTCATGCAGTAATCAATAAATGTTAGCTTTAAAAATTATTATCTTTCGTTTTCATGTATTCCTCACCAATTACACAATGATATCCCACAGAGCTTGATCCATGAATCTGACATCTTTTCACTTCGAAGTCCTAGAGCACTAGCTGAATACAGTTGGTGTCCTATAAATATTGAATCAATGAAAAAAAGATATCCATTGACTATGGTGATAAAAAAGCGGCTAGGCCCTTGCCTGGGAGTGAGTTAGACAACTTAGAAAAACTTGTGTAAAGGGCTGTATCCTACACAAGCACATTAGTGACTGAGATAGTTAAGGTTTATTGTGCCAACCTGGCCGATGAACACATGTGGGATTAATTGAAAGGCAGAGAGATAAAATGGCCAGGAGAGCCTCGCCTTTCTAGTTCTCAGGTCTCTTGCTTTCTGATGGCCAGAACCGGATGCAACTGCCTTAGCAAGTTCCCTGCTTCGGCTGGCAAGGCTCCCTTCCTGCAAGACATCCCCAAGGAGAAGCCACATGGACCTACCCCAATGCAGCCCTGGGTGCTGGAGCAGCCGTGGGGAGACCCTGCCAGCGCTGAGATGCTTACACCTTCACTGATTCAGCTTTCCTCCTGCAGACAGCGTTATGGTGTGTGTTTTGTGAGATGGAGGAGGGACTTTGTGGATTGGTGTCCGACATATGGGCAAATGTTGGCCTTGTGAGCTAATGTTGGACTTGTGGGTTTGGGAAGCACTGAGTTGGGGTGTTTTCTTGATGTGCACTTACCCTTTATGTAAAACTACCTTATGCATATGAGTTTCTGTGGATTTGTTTCTCTAATGTACCCAGACTAATACAACCCCATTGGCTGAATTAAGCCCACCTGGCCTGGTTTGGGCCCACCCCGGTGTGCCTCTTCCCTGATTTAGGGCCTGAATTTGGAGCATACCCAGTAGACACCCTGGTCCCTGCTTTAGCTACTTAACTCTTACTGGCCTGACAAATAAGTGGAGTAGAAGGATTGATTGCTTGTAAACTCTGGTTTCATAACCTATTCCTATCTACCCCGTGACAGACCTTCAGTTGCTCTTCTTTCTTCTTCACTGACAATAAAATTGAAGTTTAGGTGTCAGGTCAATAATGTGTTTGGCCACAGATACTGGAACCAGACCATTCTTTTTTCTCTTTCATATAATTATTTTTTCCTGTTTTCTCTCTACTGGAAATGGTTTTATTATCAGTTTGTTTAAGAAAGCATGATTGATTCTTCTGATACACTTCTAGGAAGTGTTTGCTCTCTTTGTTGAAGGGATGGATGAAAGAGATGAGCAATTTGGCACCATCTCTTCCTCTTTCTGAAACACAAAGGTGATATCTGGATCTATGGTAGCCATGTTGCAATGATGAGGCTGAAAAGCCAAAACACAAAGGAGGCGAAAGGACAATGATGAGAGAGGCCGGATCTTTGATGACGCCTTCGGTGGCAGAGCCAAGAGGCAGACTGAAGATGGCCCACCTTTACATATCTCATTATGGTTTAAGGCAGGTTTTCAGTAAATCTTTTCTTACAGAACCAGATAGTAAGTACGTTAGGCTTCTTACCATTACAACAATTATTCTAGACTGCCTTTGTAGTGAAAAAGCAGCCACAGACAATGCTACATGCATTTTTGTGGCTATCTTCTAGTAAAATTGTGTTTACAAAGGTAGGAGGTGGACCCAGAGCCTTATTTTCCAACATCTTTCATTTGTAGTAAAAGGCATTATGGTTAATCTATGGTTTGCCTCTAAATTCTCCTCACTAACTTTATTAAGTTCCAAAATTATGCACTCACTGCTCAAGTCTTTCGTTTAATTAAAATCTCATTGTCCATTGTACTATGAATAGCTAAAGACTGTAAAACACTGATCCATATAAGTCGATTTTCACTTTAGTATAAATGACTTTGTTATACTCTTTGTCAACTGGATGATGTTGTAGACTAGATAGGTCATAAGCAAATATTCATCGTCCTTTCCCATCTTCATATATTCAGCTATTGCTAGTCATGTCATCTGACCTGGAGAATTGGACTTGGTCAACAGAACACAGGTAGAGACAACATTATGCTGGTTCTTCTTCTTTTTAAATCATTTTATTGGGGGCTCCTACAACTCATCACAATCCATACATACATCCATTGTGTCAAGCACATTTGTACATTTGTTGCCATCATCATCTTCAAACCATTTGCTCTCCACTTAAGCCCTTGGTATCAGCTAGTGTGCTGGTTATTACCCTTAAAAGACATCTCCCTTTTCTCCTGCCTTTCTTACATGCATAGCCCCTCTTCTGTGAGTTGAAACACTCCACTTGCCCAAGAACGAGTAACGGTACCCAGAACAGACCTGAAACTAACCTAAACTAAACTGAGATTAGCAAAATCCAACCAACTTCCTCATTTTGCTGGGGCCCAATATTTAGAGGGCTACCTTGACCTGCGGAGTAGCAGGTGAAGACGAGGTCCACAGTCTGAAGCAGAGCTGCTCAACCCTGCAGATATGTGAATGAGAAAAGAATGCTTACTTTTGCTGGTAGTTATTATGTAGTTCTCCTGGATTGATGGTTACAGGAGTCAGTAAAGGAAAGTAGGAAAAGTCCAATGCCCAGCACACAGTACCTTCAGAAGCTGGAAACAGGCCAATTTTACCTTCTTCCCCATCGGGTTCTGAGGGTCCTATGGTCCAGGCCTAGAGGAAAGGGTAAGTTTAGGGCAGCCTGTACTTCCCTTTGGGACACAGACAAGACTTAACAGAAACTTGGGAAGTTTCTCACCTGGATTTTCCCACAGAGGGAAGAAGACGTGATGTCTCCACCAGGTGCTATCTGTGCAGATTGGAAGTGGTCCCTCGTGGCTGGGATCAGAAATAAGGATTAGAAAGCTGGTGTAGAGCCTCCAACATAGTGCATGAAGCCTGCGCTCTCCTCCAGAGGTCCCTGGGCCAGTGGAGGTTGTTCCATATTGCTTGGAATCCTGCTTAGCATGTGTGACGGCGGGCTAGTTATTGAGATTTCGTTGAGACTCAGTCTTCTCATTGGCAAATTTGGAATGCTGTGCAGTTTTGTAAAAAGAAATAATACGTATCTCCTCATTACATTAGAATATCATTGTGATCAAATTGCGGTGAAATCGCATACCATTTGCCACTTCAACTTGCTCCAGTCCAGTGCCATCATCATGCTGTTTAACCATCACCTGGCGTTCCAAATCTTTGTATCACTTGGAAGAAAACTTACTGCACGCAAGCAAGACTGAGACTTCTTCATGCCTCCCACTGCCCCCTGGCAGCTCCCACTAAGTTTGATCTCAATGCATTTGCCTCCTCTAGACTTTCCATGACAGTAGGGCCATTCCACTTTTGTCCCTTTGCATCTGACAGATCTCTCAGCATGATGTCTTCCAGGTTCATCTGTGCTGTAGCATGTAGCAGAACTGTCTCTTGATAACTGAGAAACATTGTCCATTTGATCAATGCACTCTGTTGAGGAGCCCAGCCTGGAGGTACCATGTAAAGATTACCTGGCATAAGACAGACAGTCGATAATAAAACATAAAAAGTAGCCAATGGTATGACTTTTCACATCATAGCTCATTGTGCCCTTTCTTACATCAAAAAGATCAAGCGTGGTGAGATGCCATCTTACAGATGTTGGACCTGTTGTCAGGGGAGACCAGTCCCTGGAGAAGGACATCCTGCTTGGGGAAGCAGAGAGGCAGCAAAGAAGAGGAAGGCCCTCAATGAGATGGATTGGCACAGTTGCCGCAGCAGCGGGCTCAAGCCAAGGAACAATGGTGAGGAGGGCACAGGACCGGGCAGCATTTCCTTCTGTTGTGCAGAGCGTTATTTCAGAGTGGCGCCAACTCCATGGCACCTGACAGCGACACTAACACACCCACAGAGTGTATGATTGATCTAATGGCACGGGGACATGTAAATGCGATAGCATTGTTATTTGTATTCAAAATATAGGGGCAAACATGGCAGGGTGCACACCCAGTTGTCCCCAAGGCAGACTCATACTGCTTCGTTCCAGATAAACTTCCTGGGAGCCCGAGGGTAATATTGCCATCACATTGATAGCACGGGGCTGTGGAGCCCTCCTTGAGCGACCATCAAGCTGCCCAAGAACACTGACGGGCCACGGGTTTAGCACAAGAGCCATGGCTCAAACCCACCAGATTATATTTGCTAAATATTATAGCAAAGAAAACCTTATGGGGAAGTGCTAGTCTGTCCTCGAGGGTCACTGCGAGTTGGGATTAACTCAACAGAAGCAGCAGCATGTTGCCTGAGCACAGAGGCTGGGGCTCGCACGGCAGTATTAGGATGGTTAACAGTTCTCAGATGGAGGCGGCCTTCACAACGGACTCCAACCCGACTGGAAATGATGTTCATCGGATGCCATTTCCTGCCAAACCATACGATGTGGAATTCATTCAATGAAGGGTCTGAAATGTATTAACTTAATCCGTAATGAATGTCATTCCATGCCGTTAGCATGCTTTCCCAATTAAGCTATTTTGGTCTCACATATCTAAAGAAATTGAGCTGTCCTGCTTGTTGCCAATTGGTTAATTCCTTGATGATGGATAAAAGCTACTAACTGCTTTTGTTTTCAATCTGGGCTTTCTTGAGTCGTTGCAATCTTTTAATCAGCTGTTACAAAGAAAATGCTTAATTCTCCATAAGCAACTGCTTAAGAAAGCCAGAGAATTAGGAGGAGGAATGTGCAGAGGTTCTGTGGAGTCTACCCAAGAGCTTCTTTAGGACCCAATGTGACCACCTCTTCAGTCAACACGCCACCTACAGGAGCCAGTGGGCATGCTCATTGTGTTAGCCCAGTGTGGTCCAGTAGATGTTCAGTATTTACCAAGCTAATGTGAATGGAGTATGAAGAGACTCTTAAAGTTTATGAAAAACATCAGTTTCTTGATATCCTTATCTTCCCAGGGCAACTGCATATTTTAGAAATCCTCCATGTAAGGTATATACTTCTACTGTTCCCATATCAGTGGCAAACAGGGGCCATACTTGCATAGGGAACCCATCATCACATGTTAACAGTGATGTACCAACTGACTGCAACCATCTGGCTGCCCAGGTTCACAAGAGGAGCAACCTTCCATCTGGGGAGAAATGCTTAACAATACTTACATAGAACCCAGTGAGAGAATATATCCAGGACCATGTTCCTAGTTGGACATTTTGGACCTAGTTTCTATCCAGCCCTTGGTGACCTTGTGCTGTAGGCTATTGGATATGCTATACTGTGCTACAGGCTACTTTAGACTCTGCTCTTTTAAGCCGCACATCCTTCATAGGTCAACACCAGAAGGATGTGGAAACTCCACTAAGTGAAGTGGGGTTTACTTAAAATTCACCTTCAGCAGATTTAAGGAACTGACATATTCCCTTGGATTGAAGGTTAAAATGGCCTAATGTGAGAAGAAGCAGATGACTGTTATCCCAAGGTTATGGAATTGGCAGTCATTGGAAGTTGGTTCTGATCCCCTCCTTTGAGGGTGTCCAATGACCGGTGGCCTGAGATTACCATATAGTTACCATATTCATGCCATCTTTGCTTTATTATGACATGCATTATTCTGGTAGGCATGGTTCTGCCTTTGTGAGAGAGTGCTTTAGAAAGTTTTGCCCCATTGCCTACCCCCTGTTTATGTAAATAGTGTCTAGTCACTTTGTAGTGCAATCTGTCCAAGTCAACCATCCATGGATTGCAATTGATAACAAGTCTACACTTGCATCATTTCCTCTACTTAACAGTGTCTCAAATGCTATACTGTTGACTAAATTAATGATACTACAAATAAAATTACCTTATGTCCCAGGGGATGATTTATCCGTTCTCTGTCAGAAAATGATAATGGATGAGGTCTTTAAAGTGAACCACAGATGTAAACATATATATAAACCATACATATATAAAAACATATATCAACCATACATAGATATATGAGTGGATTTGGGGCTTGCACTTAATTCTTGTCCCAATCTAGGAACAGATGGTTTGTTGTTGTTTTTTGTAAATCGTTTTATTGGGGGCTCTTACAGCTCTTATCACAATCCATCCATTGTGTCGAGCTCATTTGTACATAGGTGGCCATCATCATTTTCAAAACATATTCTTCCTACTTGAGTCCTTGTTATCAGCTCATTTTTCTCCCTCCCTCATGAACCCTTGATAATTTGTAATATTTTTTCATGTCTTATACTGACTGCGGTCTCCCTTCACCCACTTTGAACAGATAGTTCTTATGACATGGCCTTGCTCGATGTTTACCTTCATGAAAAGATTGTTGAAGATATGAGTACTATGTCAAAGTGTGGTGAAGAAACCAGATGGTGCCTTGATATCGGAAAGAATAGCAACTGGGGTCTTAAAGGCTTGGAGGCGAACAAGCAGCCATCTAAGTGAGGTGTCAGCTAAGTGCACGTAGAAGAAGCACATCAGCCTGTGTGATCCAAGGATTGTGAATAATAAAATCCAAATTCCAGGGAAGGAGCAGTATCAGAGCTTAAATTTTGGACACCCAGTTTGCAGAAGGCTATGGATGCCAGTGGAAGCCCCAAGTCCATTGGCAGTGACCCCACATTGATTACGCCTTCTGTGAGTCCACTCTGACCATCTCCCAGGTATGTGACTGGCCTTGCTTTCAGACAGAGAGCACTGTAAAGTCAGTTACTGCTGATGGAGTTAGGTTAAATGTAATACTTTCTCATTTGATCTCCTTTGCACCTATTTTAAAGTTGCTTCCATTTTCAACATGTTCTGTCCACTTTTAGATTGAGGTTTTTCTATGTTTTATCTAGTCATCAATTTTGTTGGCTTGCTTCTTGTTTATTTTTCTGTATGATATGAAGTATATGCAAACAAAACTATTTTAGAAAAAAAAAACAAGAAAACTAATTAAAAAATATTTCTTAAAGGAAAAAAAAAAACATGATGAAATCTTTCCCAGTGTCGTCTGTTGATAGGTAATCAGGTGGAATACCTCATTTTGGAAGCCTAACTTTCAGTGGTCAAACATACCTATTTGAAGGAAGCTTAGATGCAAAGTTGACACTTGATATTACAAAACGTAATTGGTTGGTGAAGTCTGGTGTCCAAAGGGAGGCAGCCAGGTGAGGAATGGTGGTGGTTCAGACCAGGGGTCAGCTTGTCCTCTGTTTTTGGTAAATAAAGTTTCACTGTAACACAGCCATGCCTTTGGGTTTATTGTTTAGGGGTGCTTTTTATTAACACCAAAGTTAAATAATTTACACAGAGATCATGTCCTTCGTGTAGCCTAAAATATTTACCTTCATGGCCTTGGCAAGAGAAGGCTAATGCAAGGTTTAAAATATGGCTTGTTTGGGTCAAATGGATGTTACAAGAATTGATTCAAGTAAAGGCTTGATGTGCCCGGTTTCATCTATCACCATAAGAACTGTCATTGGCAATGCATTGCATCCTGCTTTGGGGAGTAGTGACAGGAATCATGGACATTTGTGAATGACTATCTAAGACGCTACTATGTGTCTCTCTTCATAGCGAGAAGATATGTGAGAAGAAAACCAAAAGTGTGTGGAAATCCGCCCAAAGGACTAGTGGTGTATGAAACTCCAGCTTCCATTTCACTAAGACCAGAAAGAAGTAGATGATGCCTACCTACCCCTGCGGACTGCTCTGACAGAGCACAACAGGAGGTTCTGGATAGAGTTGGAGACAAATGTGGAACAAAAGTCAAAATCATAAGGGGTACTAGCTTGAGAGAGACTCATGAATCCCTCAGCCTAGGGCCCTTAGATATCCTTCAGGCCCGAACTAACTCATGCCTGTGGCTCATCATGCAATCAAGCAACAGATGGGCCCATGAGGAGAGGCATGCGCTCCTTAGAGCAGCAGTTCTCAACCTGTGGTTGCCTGACTCATAACAGTAGCAAGATTACAGTGCAGTAGCAACGAAAATAATTTTACGGCTGGGGGGTCACCACAATGTGAGGAACTGTATGAAAGGGCCGTGGCATTAGGAAGGTTGAGAACCACTTAGAGCAAGGCCCAGAGAGGTATGTACAAGAACAATCAACAGCATGAAATCAGACTTTCCCTTTGCCCAGGAATAAAATTCCAAAGGCTGGGAGGGATGACTGCCTGGAAACGGTAAACAGAGAGAGAGAAAGGGGGAAGGAGGCTGCTGTTTGGGAACTGCAGTCAAGGCCATGAAACAAAATATGCATAAATCACTGAAAGGAAAGCACCGATTTGCTCTATGAAGTTTTACCCAAATCACAACAAAACATTAAAAGAACAACATGCCTCTAAGCTGCTTCTGTCAGCATAAGACATACAGGCCTGGTTAGCCTGTGGGTCTATGGAGGGTGACAGACACCGAAAGCTGACCTGGGCTCAACTTGAAGCTTGAACTCAGCACAGCTGGGTCTGGCCTGGACCAACCACCCCAGGCAAACCACAAATGCATAAATACTGGCATCTGATTGTTTTCTTTTCTTTTTTAAAAGATAATTTTATTGGGTGCTCTTACAGCTCTTATGACAAACCATACATCAGTTGTATCAAGCATATTTGTACCTATGTTGCCATCATGATTTTCTAAACATTTACTTTCTATTTGAGCCCTTGGTATCAGCTCTTCTTCCCCCCCACCCCATGACTCCTTGATAAATTATAAATTATTATTGTTTTCAGATCTTACACAGATCACTGTCTCCCTTCACCCACATTTCTGCTGTTCATGCCCCTGGAGTGATGGGTGGGGGTTGCATGTATCAATCATTGCGATCAGTTCTCTCTTCTTCCCCTCCTCCCCCCACCTTTTCCCTACTCTCCTGGTAGAGCTACTTCCATTTCTGTTCCTGAGGGGTTTATCTGACTTGGATTCCATGCGTTGTGAGTTCTTATCTGTACCAGTGTACATGCTCCAGTCTAGCTCACAGTGAAAGGCAGGACTGGGGTCATGTAGTGGAGGGTGAGGAAACCTTAATGAACCAGAGGAATATTGTGTGTTTCATCGGTGCAATACTGCGCCCAGGTTGATTCATCCCTTCCCTGTGACCCTTCTGTGAGGGAATGTCCTATTGTCTACAAATGGTTTTTGGGTCTCTGCTCCAACTCCCCTCGTTCTCAACAATATTTTGTTTTGGGTCTCCTGATGCCTGTTATGTGATCCGGTCAACACCTCATGATCACACAGGCTGGTGTACTTCTTCCATGTGGGCTTGCTGCTTCTCTGCTAGATGGCCACTTGTTTAACTTCAAGCCTTTAAGACCCCAGATGCTATATCTGTTGATAGCCTGGCACCACCCGCTTCCTTCACCACATTTGCTTCTGCACTCATTTTGTCTTCAGTGATCGTGCTGGGATGGTGAGCATCGCAGAGTGCCAGGTTGTTAGAACAAAGTGTTCTTGTGTTGAGGGAGGTCTTGAACAGAGGCTGAAAGCCCACCCACTTCCTCAATGCATTGTCATATAAATATACATACATAGGTCAATACCTCTATTTTAATGAATTAATACATTGACATAAGCACGCGTCTATGTTTTTACCTCTATCCGAAGCTTTGCTTCCTAGATCTTTCCTCTGTCTGCTTTTACCTTCCTCCTGCCCCACCATCACCCTTGCCCTCCTTCGGCCTCTTCATAACTCCTCTCAGCTAGGTTGCTGTTGCCCCAACACTGCACATTGTTTTCACAGCTGCTACCTTTTGAAATGGTCTGTCATGGAGCACTGTCGTGGATAAATGGTGACTAGAGAAATTGGTACTGGAAATGGTTTGCTCCCCTAACAAGAAAACAAAATATGGGGTCGAGGTTTGGAAACTAGACAGTGACTGATTTTCAAACTGTTACAGGATACTGGGGGGAAATGGCAACAGCGAGAAAACTCTGCAGAGGGTGACTGAAAAGGCAGAGAACCTGTGATACATAGTATTAAACGTTGGTAACCTGGTTGTAGCTTGGAAACAAGAAAGAGTTTCCAAGGAGTTTCCAGATGTTCGGGTGGAGATCTGGTGGTAATGCTGAAAGCTTGAGGTGTTGTTATTTACAACATTTGATACACTACAATAAAGACAAGAATTTGGAGTAAAGCTGGAGTAAATTCTGCTTTGTAAGCAGAATTTTGAGGGTGCTAACATTGGAAGTCCACAAATCTCCAGGTTGGATATAAAGCCAATTCTTACTGAATCCATTTGGGCTTCAGTGAAAAAAAAAATCCAGTTGATGCTGCCTAAAAGACATGCCCTCAAGACAAAGATGGGATGCAAGGAGTGGAAATAGCATCCGTTGTTTGACCCAGGAAGAGAGGAAGATAGTGCCTGGGACGTTTGTCAGGTGCACCAAAAGGTGTCTAGAAAGAATAAGTGCACAAACCAAAAACCAAACTCACTTCCACGGAGTTGATTCAGATTATCAGTGACCTTATAGGACCGAATAAAATTGACCCCATGGGTTTCCAAGACTGTAAATCTTTATGAGAGTAGAAAGCCTCGTCTTTTTACCAGCAGAGTAGCTAGTGGTTTCAAACTGCTGACCTCACAGTTAGCAAACCAGACTGTGCCAATAGGGCTTCTCCAGTGCATGGTCCCACAGAAGTCTTATGAGACTAAAATACTCATAATAGAGTCTATACTGACAGAGGCCTATCTTGGAATAAATATGGGTGTGTTGTTTTTTCACATGGGATTGACTGGAATTAAACACATAGACAACACCCACAACTTTTGAGAGTGCTGCATTGGTAAAAGCACTACTGGGTATGTAAAAATACTAAGATGACAGGAATTATAAATAGTTCTTCAGGTCTATATGTTCTAGAGCCAGGAAATATCCATGGAAGCTCTTGAGCCCTTTATAATGTGCATTTTCTATTGGCTTCACCAGAATAGCCAAGAAGAATGTTGGAAAAGCAAAGAAATCTAAGAGAGTAGAGTCAAGTATACCAGACAGAATTGGGGTCAAGTCATGAAATACACCTGAGCCTCAGAGAAGGTACCCCTGACACCTATAATAGGTTTATTGTGCCAACCTGGCCAATAAGAACATGGGAGATTATTAAGGCCACAGTCTGATTGGTGGACAAAAACATAAATGGCTCGGCAAGCCCCACCTCTCTCTCTCTTGCTCTCTGGTTATCCGACCAGGGTGCGGTTGCCTTAGCTAGTTCTCTGCCTTAACGTGCGAGCTACACTTCCCGTGGGACACCCAACCTGTGGACCAGGTCGCTAGAGCATGAGGTTCCTTCAAGACCTGCTTCACCACACTGTTGGTGTATACGTCGCTTGAGCTTGGGACTGTGGGACCCTGTCATTTGGCTGACTGTTGGTGACCTGCCCTGTAATTTGATACCTGTGATCCTGGACTCCCTGCATTGCTCTAGGAAAGACTCAGCTGTCTGCTTCCTTGACCTTGGATCCAGCAGCTCGTGTGAGTTGAAGAACTTCCAGTATATTAACTGTTCAACAAAACTGAGTTGAACGGAGCCTTCTGTACTGCTGTGTGGACTAATTAGCTGTTATATCCCTTCATGCTCTATCTATCTATCATCGTAAGTGTCCTGGTTTTGTTTCCCTAGAGAACCCTGTCTGACACAACACCCTTTGCCCAGTAGAATTTTAGACCTACTGTAGCTCAATGGCAGCCATGCAGCTCCCATTCTCTTTTCCCAGAGGAGCGGTCCTGTCCCGACGCCACCACTATGTTCTAGGTGTGGAAGGAGCACGCAACTGGCCTATTTAGATCTTTGGCCTTCAAATCAATTGTGACTAACCCTGGACTTAACATAGACCCTTGGATCCTAGGCTTTGAACCTGGTACCACAATGGTTTAAAATGCAGGGTTCTTTTGTTAGAGTTTCTCCCTCTAACAGCACCCTTGGCGTGGGCCTTGACCTTGCCATTTGCTAGGGACAGGAGAGTGTTGCCAGAAGTAATACAAACAGAGATGTGAGATGTTCTGGTGTGGTTAATTTTATTTTCTTGGGTCCCTGCCATGGCCATAATAAGAAAATGACTCAGCTAACCCCTGGTCCAAGGAAGATGTGAGGCACATGGAACAGGCATGGACCTGTACTGGAGCTTGGAACTAAGCCCAACTGCATTCTGCCTAGTTCAGCATGCTTCTAGCGGATCCACAGATACTTGATTGTTGTTTTAATCCGCTAGATTTTGCAGTGTTTGTTACAGCATTACTGTAGCAAAAGCTACTGGTGTAGGGATTACTTTTAATTCCCTTGTCCCAAAGATTTCATCACTATGAACACCAGTGGTAAGTCCTATATTTTATTTCTGTTTTGGGACTTTTTTCTTGTTTGTTTATTTCTAAATATGCTTCTCAATTAGCTTTATAGCTGACAGGTGTCTGCTTTGGGGACCAGAAAGCTTGGTGTAACCATAAGTTCTGCCATATACAGGATCTCGAGCCCGTACATTTGCCCTCTTTGGGTCCCAGGTTGTTCACCATAATGCATTGCTAATTGTTCTTCTACATGGGATTTTGTAAGGATGCGATGTGATCGTAGATTTGGGGGAAGAAGTAGCCTACCCTGACCCTATGTAAGTGCTATGAGATACTAGATGATAGCCAAGTTTTTCCCAGCTTCTTAATACCTGGATGCTAAACACATTTCCTTTCCCTTCCACCACCATGCACAGTCGCTGATGCTTGTTTGAGTATGAAAACACTTTGACTTCACTCTTCTTATCTCAGGAGCATTCCTGGAAGTGTCAACATAGTGACTTAAGTTTACCCTCTATTGTGAGTGGCTAAGATCACAGCCCATTTTATGCCGTGGCTGAAAGCACGTTGCCATTGAGTGGATGGCCACTCCTGGTGACCCTGTAGCAATGAGTAGAATGACCATAGAGGTCTTCAAAGGTGCTGATCTTCATGGAAGCAGACCACCATGTTTTTCTCTCATGCAGCGGTCGATGGTTTTGAACCACTGAGCCTTCAGTTGGCAGCCAAGGGCTTAGCCACCGCTAACCAGAAGCGCTCCTATAGTGGTGTAGCCCGAGAGAAAGCTAACCATGATGAATGTGTATTAAAGAAAAGGCGCCACGATCCCACTCAAGCAAACACTGTGATCTAAAGCACCCATCAAATGAGCCAACATGAGGGGCTTCTGAAAGTTTTGTTGGGAAATCCCATTATCCTTCCATTCCATTTTCTATGAATTTTTGAAGCCCCTCCTTAAAAAAAAGACTCAATAACTTAAGCTATTTAGAAATGCCCTTGTAAAGTCTAGTACAGTGAAAACCTGCTCGTCCCCAAACCAGAGCTTAGGATTGCTAACATAAAATCACTTGTTTTTCAATCTTTTCAGCCCATCTTTACTTCTGAAAAAACACATCTCTCAATGCATGCGTCTGCTTTCTTGTTGTAGGAAATAACAAGTCGAAAGGCTAATCTTACTTATTCTTCATTGTGGCCCAGCGTCATCATTATAACTGGTAGATCTCATAGCACAACACGGAGGGCAAGAAAGAGGCAGAGATGGGAATAAATGCCTAATGATTACATTAAGTACTCTGCGATGCTATGTTTTGATTAAGACCCAGCACCTTATTTTGCTGTGTATGATTTGCCCTCCAAGCACAATGTAAACAGAAACAATCACAAATGGATGGGGGGAAAAATCCAAGCTCTGGTTATTGGAAGGCTCCATTAATTGCGATTGTGCTGCATCTTCGCAGAATGCCAGTTTCCTTAGCATAACGCTGTCGATGACTGGAGTGGACTATTTCATGCACAATTTATCGCAGAGACAGGCAGTATTTATCAGGCCCTCCATGGCCAAGAAGAATCATCTGCTTGAAGGCCATCACTCAAGTTGCTGTCAGCAGAGCAGTGAAGAGCCCCCGCAAACACTGGCGATGTGATAACTTCATCAATTTGAGAATTAGGAGACTTTTACAAAGGAGGAGGAGCAGCAGAATCACCAGCCCTTTAGCAGAACATCCTGGAGAGAATAGAGTCTACGCCTTGGCTCATCCATCAGTGTTTAGAATTAGCTCTCATGCACTTGACCTTCACCACCACTCTCTTTGTCAAGCCCGGGTGTCAACACAAAAGGAATCGGTTCATGGATGAACGTACCGAGTGTGCATCGGATCACACTTCTTTCAGGCGCTTACCTTCTCACAGTGAGGGATCAATTAAAACCAAATGGAGCAGATTTCTCTGCATATCTGGGTCGGCGACGTGGGATGCTATGGTTTGGGCAAAGAAGCATTTAACCGGAGAAGAGAGGCGCTCCTGGCCCCAGCACACACAGGCCAGGCATGTATGTCATAAGCTGTGGGATGTAAACACATTCAGCCCTGGACACAAAAGGACAAGGACACAAGAGACCGTCTGTCATGTCATTACCTGAATATCTAGCTGTATTATTTATAAACCAACTCGCAGCAGATGTTGTCTTTTTTAACACAAATTCTCCTTCCAGGGCATTATGCATGAGGCCTAATTGTAAATGCCTATATTGTTTCTTTCCCCCACTGATTTATTGTTCTATAGACATCTACATGGGAACGCAGTGTGGAACTGCGCTGTTTTCTCTATTAATTATTTTCACTCTTTGATTACTAATTTCAGAAGACAAACTTTTCACTGTTGACCTCCTCGGGAGTGGATTGTTTTACAACGAGAATGTATTAGGGAAATGAGTCCCCAGTGAAAGCAGAAGGGCATGAAAACCTTGTGTCTTATTTACATGAACCCAAACACCAGTTTCCCCGTCATTTTCCCTCTTAAATCTTGATTGACTTGTGGAGGAAAAGGTGTGCATCCAGGAACGGCGATGCCAGGGGAGTTATTTTACAATACTGGAGCTATCGCATTGGCGCCAACATCTCTTTTCAAAAATGCCTTCGTGTTGGGCGATCAGGAATACATACACATCTCTTCGCCAGATGCAAAACCACCGCCCCTCCGCTCTGGTACACAGTAGGTGCTCAGAAATGATGAACGCCCTTCAAGATAGAATTTGACAGTTTCCAGGGTAATTTTTTTAAGACACGGTGAATCAAAATTGGAAAGAGAGGTTGGAATCCACTTTCAATTTCCAATGCTCTTGTAGTTTCAAGGGATTCACCCAACATCATACACCATCCCCCATGCCTACAAGGAGAGGGTCGCACTCGGTGCCCTTTCCACTCACTCTCACCTCAGGTGCAAGCCAGGATTGAAATGGAGACGCCAATAGTCGCGCGTGCCCTTGTCCTGGGCCTTGGCAGGAAGCGAGGTAGGAGAGCATAGGGTGAGCATTTCTTGTCTGTTTCCTATGCTGCTGGTGTCTGTGTGAGCCTCACCCCTCCCTTCCTGGGAGTCCTTGGTGAGCAAGCGGGGAACTCAGATTCAGGAAGCTCTTTAGACCAACCACGAACTCCAGTCTTGATCCTGCACAGCAATCTCCACTGAACGGACCACTCAGTTTCTACAAGGCCCCCGGGCACAGGAAACTTGCTCACTCATGAAGTAGCAGTTCATTCTATTGCTGGAGCTTTAGTACCTCCCACTGCCATTGAGTCCGTTCTGACTTACAGCCACCCTACAGGACAGAGCAGAACAGCCTCTTTGGATTTTTGAGACTTAAATTTTTACAGGGAGCAAAGAGCCTCATCTTTCACCTATAGAGCAACTCGTGGGTTCGAACTACATAGCCCACTGCACCACCGGGGCTCTTTTAAGATCCACACAGAAGGCATGTAATTATCCTTTCATCTGACAGACATGAGGCTATTTGACAAGACTGTGCAGCACTAAGCCATGGGCAAGGGGAAAGAATCACTTCAGACCTACCTTGCCTTGTCCCTCTCTACTTTGTTAAAAGTGGCCAGAGAGTCCACCCTGTCTGTTCCCCCAAAAGATTTACAGTCTTAGAAACCCAAAGGAGCAGTCTGATTTGGACTACAGGATCGCTGTGAGTCAGAATTGACTTGATGGTATAGGCTTGGCATGGGTATAATGAGAGAAAGGTAAGTGTATTACTGAGAGAACTTGTCTGCAGCCATCCACTGATCCCAGGAACTTGAGACAGGTTTAAATGCATTTCATTTAAAGTAAATCCACACATGTATGAACTGGATCTCCCGCACCCACCCACCCCTGTTGCAATACTTTTTGACTTACCCTTCTGTGTGTGTGTGTGTGTGTGTGTGTGTGTGTGTGTTTCATGTTCCATCCCAACCCACTAAGCCACTTTCCTGTATGAAGAGACAACTATGATGTCCCTACCACCTAATTGCTGTGGGAGTTCTCCAATCTTTCATCAACATGTGTTCCCTACCACAGCAGCGACAGCAAGGCTAAAATGAACTCTTTTCTATGTGATTCACACATCACCTAGTAGGCCCTCGATGTTTATTGAGAAAAGCTGGGGGCCATCATTTTGTAGCTGAGGAGTGGAAAGGGTACAGAGGAGTTCCAAAATTTTAAGCTTTATGCCAGGCAATGAATTGATGACTTATTGTTACCATATCATTTTTAAATATTCATGTTTTGAAATAATTATAGATTCATAAGAATACCAAGGATACCGTGGAAAGGCCCCAGGTACGCCTCACCCAGTTTTCCCTTTGGATGACAACTTACGTAATTATATTTCCATCTCAAAACCAAGACATTGACATTAAAGGGACCCATGAACCTTATTCAGTTTTCACCTGTCTTATAGGCACTTCCTTGTGATGCTGGGTAGTGCACATGGTTAACACACCTGGCTGCTCACTGAAGTTGGTGGTTTGAGTCTACCTAGGGCCACTTTAGAAGAAAGGTCCAGTGATTGACTTTCAAAAAATCAGTCATGGACAACCCCATGGAGTAAAGTTCTACTCTGACACATACAAGGTCACCATGAGCTGGGATTCGGCCTCAATAGCAACTGGTACCTGGTCAGCTGCGTGACCACATAACTTCTGAATAGAATGCTCCTTAGAAGCAAGGGTTGCCAGACTTGACATCACATGTTTTTGGATGACTTATCAGGAGAACCCCGTCCTGGAGGGAGGACATCATGCTCCATAAAGTAGAAGGTGAGAGAAAACAGAAGACCTTAGATGAGATGAACTGACATTGCGCCCATATCACTGGGCTTAAGCTCACAGCAATCGGGAGATGACACAGGGCCTGGCAGTGCTTTCTTGAGTTGTACATATGGTCTTACAAGAGTTTACTTAAGAAATTTAGATGAGCATGTTTCTCCCAAGGGTCCAGGCTAGGTCTAGAGTGGTCTCTCTCTCTCTCTCTCTCTCTTTCTCTCTCTCTCTCTCTCTCTCTCTCTCTCTCTCTCTCTCTCTCTCCTTCTACACACACACACACACACACACACACACACACACACATCCTTCCCCTTTTTTTAACCCTCCTCCTAAAGGCAGTGGTTCTCAACCTTCCTAATGCCACGACCCTTTAATACAGTGTCTCGTGTTGTAGTGACACCCCCCCCCACAAACCATAAAATTATTTTCATTGCTACTTCATAATTGTAATTTTGCTATTGTTATGAAGCAGGCAACCCCTGTAAAAGGGTCAAAGGGATCTAGACCCACAGGTTGAGAACCACTGTCCTAAGGATACAGGAGGAGCCCTAGCAGCCTAGTGGTTAAGCATCGGGCTGCTACCTACAAGGTCAGCAGTTCAAAACCAGCAACAGCTCCTCAGAAGAAAGCCAGGACTTTGTAATCCCACAAAGAGTTAAAGTCTCAGAAACTCACCGGGGCAATTCTACCCTATCCTGTAGGGTCACTATGAGTTGGCATGGACTCAATGGTAGTGAGTTTGGTTTTCAGGAGGTTACAGAAAAATAGGGCAGAGATGATGGAGCTAAGGATCTGGTCCTTTTGGCTGTTCCTTAAATTCAGTATAGAGCTGGGTGCATGAAACGCAATCAGGCTCAATCCAGCATCTGGCAACAGCCCAGGGCAGTAAAAAATGAGGCAGGAGGAGAGGAGAAAATCTGTGGGGGGTATGTCTGCCTTATTCCCTAGTGAGGCTGGATGAGCCTGGCCGAGCAGCCAGAGATTAGGACAGAGGCTTGGTTCCCCTCACAGAAAGGCAAGCCACAGGCCACTGTGCCAGCGCTTTGGGTTGGAACTTCCTGCTCACCAAGCTCCTAAAGAAAAGGAATCTCAGGAAGAACCAGGCACTGGGGGAGACAGGCAAATGATATGGGGGTTGGGAGTCTTCCCAGCCCAAACCTACTTCAATTGATCAGCCAGCCTCTGAATAGCTGCTTTTGACATCTCAGTGGGTTGTGCGAGAGGTGTGGTCATCATAAATGAAGCAGACCACGGGGGGCTAGAGGAGACCTCTGCAGGGTCCCTAATCAATTACTAAAAACACAGAGAGGGTCCGTGGAAAATGAGTGACGGAGCCAGATGCACACTGACACTCAGCGGTCCTGCAGGACCCCAAAGGCGTTGTTGGGGGGTTTTCAACTTCACAGAGGATGGGGCGATTGTTTTCTTTCATCTGTTGTTGCCCTCAGAAAACAAAACAGAAACCCGAAGAGCAGTATTGCCTCTTGAAAAAAAAATACATATAGAGACTGCAAAGGATGAAATAAGAAGAATGGACTCCCGTGTCTCTGAAATAATTTAAGTAGGCTCGACTGCACAGAGGGTCTAGGCACTACATTATGTGTTATGGAGAGGTTGGTATCTCCCAAAGGGGATATGAAACGGGAGATGAATATTATTAATCATCCCTATTTGCTACATGTTAGGGTACCAGGGTAAAGCGGACATGAGTGATTTCACCTTCCAACACACAGGCTGAGGGAGCTGCACAACTGGGGTTGACAGACGAAAGCTGGGTGTCCCCACCAAGCCGAGGCATGGCGGAGGGCTGGCGAGGTTCCTGCTGAGGAACGCAACCATGCCCAGGGATCCGATGTGCTGCAAGCCAGAGGCTGGTGTCTTCTACCTGGAAGCCCCTGCTGTGTGTGACCTGGCCACGTTCACGGACAGTTCGCCCGCCTGGTTCAGGATGGCTCCCCTTCGCTGACATAGCTCCAAAGGTACAGACTGGTGTTGGATCTGTCAGGGACAGAAAGTTCATTTGGGTCAAACCAAAGCTACAAAGAACAGGCTAGAATAACAGATTCAGTAAGATGGAAACGTGTGTCCAGTTGGTTCACATCTCCATCTCCAGGACCTAGAGCAACATCGGGACAATAATCCGTATTTATGGAATGCAGTGGGGGTGGGGAGACAGATCATCCCAGGAGCCTCTTCCTTGCTGACCCCAGTGATAGACAACAGAAACGGAGAAAGGAGTGCCAGCTGTTCCTGAAGTGGGCTGTGTGAAACTAATAGGGATGCTGAAGGAACCCAAGGAATGTGGCCATTCATTTTGCCCACATCAAGGTGAGAACTGCCTGGTTCTGCTTTATGTGGAAGGGATTCACCTAGCCTTGAAGGAGAGCATGCCACTTGTGAACTTCCAAGAGGCAGAGAGTTTTGTGTGATTGTCCAAGTATAATGGACTGTGGCCCCACCTTACACACACACACACACACACATGTATGTGTGTGTGTTGCAATTGCTGCTTGTTCCTTGGGAAAAGCATGGTCCCTGCCCTTCCGTAGCTCCCGATCTCTTGGTGGCGACTTCCATTCAGTTCTACCAAACAGAGACTCTGTCTTCCTTGCCCACTGGTATCAGAGATGATGGGGATCACTGTGAACTCTGGCTGCCAGTCCTTGCACTTCTGGGTCATGCATAGTGTCTGCCTAGTACCTCACCAACCTCTCCTATGAGCCTTTGGATTTCTCTTACTGGACAACCCAGGCCACCCTAGAGAAGTCCTGGTCTTCCCGAGGCCAGCCAGTTCTCCATTGAAGCTCACCGCCTGCTCCCTTCAGCCAAGATGAGGGTCACAAACCTGAAGTCATTTGTCTTCTCGGTGATCCTGACTCAGTAAGGCAATGTCTAAATCCTGCCACCACCCCTTTCAGAGGCACGACACTCCATAATAAAAGGGGAGACGCTCTTTGAACCCCACAATCAGAATGAGCCTTCATAAGACAGAGGCCAGAATGACCCATGCGGGGCGGTCACAGAGCCCCCCATTTCGCCCTTTCCTTGCACACCAGGGCCGTGCACTGTCTCTTGGGGTGGACTCTGCCCTTGCTGGCATCTGAATAAATCACCAGTGCCCTCACTGAAGGGAGAGAATTGCATTTGGAAACACTCGGGCACTGGGGTTTGTTTGGTCAAAGCCGTGGGCAAGGGTACGGTAACGAACCCAACCACTTTTGTGAAATATACGTTAAGCATAACGGTGCCTGTGCTACCTAATTTATACCAGATCCCACACACGCTCCACCCAAGTCCCTTTCTCAGCAAAGACGGGGCGAGGAAGTATGGCAGTATTTTTCTTTTAGGTCTAACAGTCTGTCAGTATCAAATTCTCTCAGTCAGTGGGGAGCATATCGTGTTGATTTACTGAAAATCTGGGATTATGTCTGCTCCGCGGTGAGTGTAGATTTAAGAGAGGAGAGGTACGGGGTCTCCAAAAGGTGAGGAAAAACACAAATGAAAGCTAGCAAGGAAAAAAAATAGCCTGACACTTAAGATACAGTACAGCCACCGTCAAAATCTTCTGGAAAGCAGCAACCCAGGAAGGAGCACGCACACCCCCGTGCACTCAGACACGCACAGACAGACGCAGCCGGCGCTGTGGACTGGAAGGTTTGCAACCTTTTCAATTAACCCCTCTCTCTTTTGGAGCATTGTGATGTGTCAATGAATTCCCACACCGGCTCACATACTGTCATGGTTGATGCTGGAAAGAAATGGTGACAACAGAGAACTAAGTTTTGTTTTCATTTTTTAAAGCATTGATTTCTGCCCACCACCCTTTTTTTTTTCTTTTTTAAGACACTTGTGAGGAGGAAAGAGGGAATTCTTCCCTCCAAGTGCCCTTTGACCCTTGACTCCATAGCCAGACCTTTTTGTCACCAACATTTCATTATCCTGATCATATCTCTCATCTCCTGCTCTTTCTCCTTGCCTCCCAGTAACTGCACCCTGTGTGACTTCCCGGGGGACATGCCCTAGAAACCACGCACTCATTGTTCTGGCTTTTCTCCTTCGGTTTTTTTTTTTATCCTTTTTGAAATGGAATGCAATAACTAAATGGAATTCAAACTGGAGGCAGGAGATGGGAAACCAGCAATAGTACCTACAAGCTTTTGAGAAAGGATTTCCCTAGCTTTCGGACCCCACCAGCCGCAGGAAGCACTTTGGTACTTGTAGGCAGTGGACAGATGTGTCCCAAGCCTACAAGATCTGGGGAGACAGGCTATGGTTTGGGGCACCAGCAGGGGAACTATTGTTGTTCGCTGATCCACCATCAATGCCCCAGCACGGCAAACCTGCGGCCCGTTCACAATTGTTGGTATCTCTAGTCCAGTGGTCAGTCAACCGCGGCTTCAGAGCGATAGCCAGCTCTTCTGATACGTAGGTGACCCCGAAGTAAAATTGCAAAAAAGTGGAAAGGATATTATTCAGATACTGGTGATTTCATTTGTTGGTAAAAACAAATATATGGCTCTCGAATAATTTTTAAATTTTGAGAAATATAAATGGCTCTTTCACCGCAAATGTTGGCCGATGTTTGCTGTGGTGGGAGCAGTGGTGGTGTAGTGGTTCCGTGCTAGGCGTCGATCCTCATGGCCGGCAGTTTGAAACCACCAGCAGCTCTGCAGGAGAAAGACTGGGCTTTCTGAGTCCCTTCAACCGTCACGGACAGGAACCCACAGGGCGTCGCTGGGAGTCTGCTTGACTCAATGGCAGGAAGTTCACTGTTGTGGCCACTTTCATCCTAAGGGAACCCAGGTAGTTATGCATTGGGCTGCTAACCACAAGGTCGGTGGTTTGAAACCACGAGTCAGTGATGCGGGAGAAAGACGAGGCTTTCAGCTCCGAGAAGAGTTACAGCCTGTGAAACCCGCAGGGGCAGTCTGCCCTGCCCAATAGGGTCATTATGAGTCTGAATGGACACGCTGGCAGTGCGGGTGAGGTTTCCAACAGAAGGGGTTCATTTTCTGGTTAGATAATGGATCATATTCTTTTGTGATTCCTACGGTTTTCATTGGCTCATGGTCAGAGGTAGATCTCCAGGCCTTTCTTCCTAGGCGATCTTTGTCTGGAGCTCCTGGTGAGTCCTATCCACCAGGGAGGAACCTGATGTATTAGAAACATCAGTGGCCTAACCTCTAGCAACCCCCCAGTCAGCACCACAATAAGCTCATGGGAAAGGTGGGTGGGTGGGTGGGGAGGGGACAAGCCAGTTTCTATCAAATTGATTTCAATTTATAATGAGCCCATATATTTCAGAATAGAGTGGCACTTCATAGATCACCAGCCCTTTCTTCTGAGACACCGGTTAGTGGACTCACACTGTCAGCGTTTCAGTGAGTGATGGAACCCCATCCCTGTTGGTGACACCCAGGTTCTCTGGGACCAGGCAAGTGGGAGAAGTGAAACGGTGTGTGTGTGTGTGTGTGTGTGTGTGTGTGTGTGTGTGTGTGTGTGTATGAAGGTCCCTGGAAGCTAGAGAGAGCTTCAGGCTGTAGCGCTACCTAGAGGCACGGCACTGGGCACCGTCTCAGAGCTAGAGAGATGGGATGAAGCAGAAGGTGAAAATAAAGAGGAAAGAGGGGGCGACTCCCAGGGCCCTCATCCTGGGAATGATGGTTTCAGCCTACACCCCCCAGCATTTGTAAAGAGATCCCCAGGCAGGAGATCTTCCCCAGAGGTTTGGGCACAACCCTCCTGGTGGGAGAGGGCATTCTGCTCCAGGAGCCTGTGCGGCTGACCCAGTGGCCCAGTGTCCTGGATTGCCCGGCGTTTCCCCACTGTGCTCTTGCTTTCCTAACCCCCTTTCACTGTTCACATATCCTGGTGCGATGATAACATATAGGGTCAGTCACATAGGCCAATTGGAGGCTCTCCACAGACCACCAGCCATCCCTGCTGTTGAGAAGAAAATCTGCCTGAAGCGAGTTAGAGCCCAAAGAAACTTGAAGGCAAAGCAGAGCTTCTTCAAGAGCCCTTCTTGTCCGCAGATACCAGAGCAGCGGGACCTCAGGAGAGGCCCCTTTGTGCATACCTGAGTCCCAGTTTGACAGTATCTCTTTGGGAAGACCTGGGGGGATAGGGCAGCCACACAGGAATACAGTTGGTGGGGAGCGTGGACATTCACAAAGCAGTGTGATGGCGGCAAGTGTCATAGTGAGCACCCTCCCCCCAAAGAAGACCCCAGCAAGGGAATTCACAGAGCAGGGGGAGTGAGAGGGGATTCACAGAGCAGGGTGGGAGGGGGAGAGAGACAGAGAAAGACAGAGAGAGAGCCAACTCTAGCTAGCTCTGGGCTCTGCGAGGCTCTTACAAATTTTAGCCTGAAGAGCATCTCTTGCTTTCTTATCCAAACCCAAAAAGAACGGCAGAGCCTATGGGAGAGAAACGCAACAAACAAAACACCTGACAACCGCTCTAAGTCTTCTCAGATTCTCCCCAACTGCAGGCTGCACAAAGCCAGTCGTTTTTACATTTCAAGAGAGGCTGCTTTCTCTTTAAAAAGTAAGAGCCACCAGGTCTGATGCCGTCGTCTTTATCAACCATGAAGTTCCCAGCAAGGTGCTGTTAGAGCCTGATTAAACCTCCTACCAACCCGTGTCCCCCATGGTAACCCAGAGACATCCGCTGAGACTGGGAGTGCGGATTCCATTTAATTGCCCCGGCTCTCTGTGATGGCCGGATTTCTTATCTCGCAAGGCCCGGATGGAAACCCATGTGATCAGATGAACTATCCGGGGGGCTTGACAGATCTGAAATGTGAATATGGAGATGGCATTGCGCTCCCAGGCGACTTCTGAGACCCCAGTGGCACAATACGATCTGCCACTGGGACACTCAGGACACCGGGTGATGTACAGGAAGCTCTTTTTCCCGGGCAGCGCTAATTATGATTGAATCAGACCCCAAAAGGGGGGAAAAAGTGGGGGTTTTGGTATGTTTATATATGTATGCACATGGATGTATTAAACATATCCAAAGACAAATATAGATGCTATTTGGGGGTGGGGTGGGGTGGTTTATTGGAGAATCATAGCTTGTATTTACACAGCACCATCTCCAAAGAATGTGAAGATGGAAATAATCTGGTTTATCCTCCTCCTGCGATAAATGGATAAATAGATATTTATTATCAGATGCTTTTCATTTTCTAGAGCTGGGAAATTAGGCTACAGACAAGGGAAAGATGCGCAAGAATTAGCGAGTCCCCTTGAATTTGCATCACAGGTTCCCCCCCCCCCCCCCCCGCCCCAGAAGAATGAAGCACAGGGACCAGACACACTAACCAGCCGCGGGGTCCCGGGAGTCCTCAGAAAACCTTGCCTCCTTCTGCAGAAGCACCACAAACAAACACACCGCCCCCGTGGACAGAGTAGGGCCTTAACAAGCACTATAGAGCAAGGGTTGTGACCTGCCGTCTCACACTGCCTTTTAGAAATTGCCTCCCCCACTCCACCGCCCACCTCTGACTACATGCTCCTAAACTAAAGGTTTTTAAATCTGCCAAACGAAGTTGGTAGTGGAGCGGGGGCTTGGGGGAATGGACTTTAATAACAGTTTGAGATGCGCTCCGCAGCCCCTGCATGTCCCTTAGCTGTGATATGGTTCCCGTCCGTACACTCTCCGTCCTGAAGACGCCGACTCACTATCTTCCCAGTCATATCCAAGGCATTTTCCCCAACTCCTTCTGCAGCCTTATTCTGGGTAAATGAGTGATTTCATTAGACTTTTTGAAATACGTAAAAAATATATAGACCCCTTTCACTGCCTCCAAGGCTCTCTTGGGGGTTGAAGACCCCTTCCCGGAAATCACTCCTATGTCCAAAATGAGTTTGAAGATGAAAATTATTGCTAAAGGGAAAAGAGCTGTTGGGGTCACAAGATAGCTAAAGCAAAAAAAAAAAAAAAATCCACCTGGGTTGGTCGGGGCCTAACAACTGAGCTTTAAAGGAATGTTTTTAAAATGAGAACCAAGATTGGGTGAAGAAGTGTAAGGTGTTAGCGTGGAACACATGTGTCCCCACCCCCCGTGAGGGTTTTTCCATTCAACTGGGCAATGTTCTAGGTCGCCGCCCCCCCCCACCTTGATTAGGTTTTTGGCAATTACCCCAAGGGGGCTCAGAAAGGCGGGTGGTAATTACACAATTGGTATGCATAGCATGATAGAAATAAAGGAAGCCACACACAATTTTTCATTAATTAATGTATTTTTCCCTCTCCGTGCAATAGGGAAGGAAATTGGAAATGTGTAATCAGGCAGGAATCTTAAGTTTTTCAAGAATAATGACCCTTTTTTCCCAACCAGAGGAAAAGAACAATATGTCAGACTCTGTGAAACGGTTCCTGTATAACCCAAGTCAGACTTCAGAAAGAGTTGGACATCTTTTTTTTAATGTTTATTATTAATTCACAGAGGGGAAGGTTTCTTTATTCTAAAATGTGAAGATCTGTTTGAAGGTTTCCTGAGTCTAGAGTTTCATGGAAAAAGGCTGACTGGGAACGAAATTGCCCCAGTGGTTTCGTGGTGTCTGAACGCAGGCCAGTCGCCAGAACCTTCTGCCATGTCTGCAAAGGGGCCTCTCTGCAGAGGAGCGGCAAGGACCAGGAGCCTCTGCCTCCTTCCCGGCAACACCATCGGCACTGTGGGTGTTAGGTTCGGCAAGTGGGTTCCTATGCCCGGGGCCCTCACTTGGCAGAACAGAACTGCCCCTTGGGAGTTTCTTGGCTGGCATCTTAATGGGAACAGATTGCCAGGCGTTTGTCCCCTGGGCCTGCTGCGTGGGTTCAAACTGCCCATCTTTCACTGTGCCCAAAGGGTCCTTCCCCCATGAGGACCAGCTTCTGCATGATGGGCAGAAACACCCAAACACCCGTGACAACTCGGTGACCTTGTGAATAAAGCCATGCAGGACAACCGGTCCAGACTCCCTATTCATGAATGAGTGCACGTCGGGACAGTTCCTAGGCAGCCCACGTCTGGCTTTATTTCCATGATCGTTTCCACCCCTCAAATGGAAAAGGTTCCTGAACTGAGTTCCAGAATTAGAATGTGGGTCTACCTGCTTGATCATCCAAAAACCAGACCCACATTTCTGCCAGAGTCGCCACCAAGTGCCAGCAAGTCCATGTGTGGTCACGAGCTCCCTGCGAGGGCCAGTTGTTTCTTCCACCGCACCTCTGGGTGGGTTAGAGTCACCAACCTGACCATGAGTCTTCATCATTTCAATGCCACGGCACTGGGAGGACATAGGGAGCTCAGGTGGCCAGTGGTTATGAACTTGGATTGCTATCAAAAGGTCAGAGTTCATAACCAGCAGCCCCTCCGCTGTGGGAGAAGTCCACAGGGACAGTTCTACCCTGTCCTGCAGGGTCCTTGTGAGTCCGCACGGCTCAATGGCAGTGCCTTTGAGTGGAGACTTGTCATCTGTGTGTCCTGCAGGGGGTGCCAGAGACGTAAGAACCCAGACCCGCCTCCTGGGCCGAAGCTTGAGGAGTAGGATGAAACGAAGTAAAGGGAATTGAATGGCTCTCTATTCAGAAAATATCCCTTACGGTCAAGTCTATTAGACCAGGGGAGAGCCTCCCCAGGGAAGTGGTGGAAACTCCGTAGCTACAGACGTTTAGAAGCAGGTCTGGCCAGAGCTGTGGAAAATGAACCACAGGGAACAATTGTGCCCTGGCAAGGGAGAGAAGAGACCAGCTCAAGAGATCTCTCCAACTCCAATTTCTAAGAATCGGATTAGGCTACAGAGAAAATAAAATCTGAAAGAGGAAAAGGGGGGAAAGCAAAAAGAAACAGAAACCAGAAGCTAGAGGGATGTTGGGGAGCACGGTGAGGAAAGGCTGGGAATTCCCTGATCAGCATTCCCTGCCAGGCCCATCTGTGGCTGGCACTGAGGGGAGGATTTCTAATGGAAGCCAGGACGGGGAGCTGAAAGCAGGCTGCCGGGGTAGACTCCTCTCCCTTCCCGTGGAACGAACACTGGGGATAGGGGAACCTCTGACTGAACAGAGGACTGTAAGGAAGGAAGCCTGGGAGAAGTTTCCTTTCCTGGTGGAGCTGGGCAATTTCTTCTGGCGTTCCATCAACCCAATCCCGACGGAACGGTGACTCTCCTTGGTGGATAAGTTCAGACTGAAGCTCTGAGCTCACTTTTTTTTTTTGGCAAGGAGATACCGGTGCATAGTTTTCCTGATTTTTATTCTGCCCGGTCATAGATCATCTAAGCAGCCACTACTGTTTCATAAGCCGTTATAAACCAGCTCAGACAAAATATGTAAATCATATTGTACTCCAGCGGAATGAAACAAGTTCCATGGATTTATAATTCTGTGTGTGTGAGAGAGAAAGAGAGAGAGAGAGAGAGAAAGAAAGACAGAGCCAGAAAGAATGAAAAAGCAACGCAGAGAAAGAGAGGTGACAGAAGACATTTCCATACTTTCCTGCGTCTTATTTTTAAACTGGTTGAAAGAACTGGGATCTGAATTGCAAGTGCCGCGGGCTCCAAGAAGGCCGTTTTCCCCGAGCTCCACAAAGGAAATAGCTCTCTTACCGACCGTCAGGACTCACTGGAAAGCTTTCAGGCCAGAGCCTGCTCAGGCTCCGATTTCCTCTCTCTGAGCCCTTTGATGAACAAGTCATCTGGAGATTCAAGCATCTTGTGCCTGGTTTGAATTTAAGCTGTTGCTGACTTTAGTGGAAAAATTTCATAAACCCGGCTTAGGTTTTCCGCCCTCCGCCCTCCCACCCCCCACGCCACCACCACCAGTGTGGATCTGGCCTGGACTAGTCCCCTTGATCCACCCATTCATGCTCTGGATGGTCATTTTTGTCAACGGACAGCAAACAACTCTGCCACCCCCACCCCTCAAAGAGGCCGAACTCCTTCTGTCCCTCCTCCGCTTCTGAAGCTCCTGTCCCTCCTCCACCCCCACCCCTACCCCGCACCCCGGGGACTGAGCAGGTGGAGGGAGAGGCAGAGGGGGAGGGAAAAAAGGGGGTGCGGAAACAGAATGGAACAGGTGCGGTGCTCTCTGAAGTGTTGGGGAGAAGGTCCTTCTGCCACTGTGTTCGGATGGCATCAATATCGCATGGACCCCGTCCAGGACCCAGCAGGAAGCCATGTTCTCCAAGAGCCAAATCCTTTCTTCAGCAATGAGCTCGGTCGGCACTGAGTGGGGTTTTAAAGCCAAGCCTTTGCCCTCAAAACAAGACGGTCTGCTAGTGACCGGGGTTCCAGGCCCCCGGTGGGTTTGCCGCCTCCTTGCTGGGCTCTTGGTAAGAAGTCATAATCTGAGGTCCCTGAGAACATTCTGTTCAGGGACCTTCCCTGCCTTCAGGATTGGGCAGTGCAAAACAAGAGCCTCGGAAACTGTCCACTCTGGGGTCACAGCCCAGCTCGGCCACTGAAGTGGGTAGCTTGGAGCAAGTAACTTAATCTCCCTGACCCTGAGTTTGTGTGCGCATTCGTGATATTAGCCCTGATGTACAGGGACTTGTGAGGACTAAATGTGATGGCATTTCTAAGCCTCACTTTGTATTCTACTCGGTCTTGCTGACCCAAATGTACTTACTGTTTGTTGTTGTTTGTTTGCCTTTAAGCTTTTTATTATGGTTTGGGTGAAAGTTTACACAGCAAATTAGTTTTCCATTCAACCACTCAAACACATTCTGCTACGGGATGTTGATTGCGATCCCTACAATGGGGCAGCACCGGTGCCACTTCTTCCTTCTGCTCTGCTTCCCTCCCTTCCCGCCCTCTGCGCGTTAGGCCTGGGCAAACATGCCCTTGTGATCTCCAATGGTTGAGACCTGGTGGGTAGTGGGTTCCCCGTTGGCCTGAAAACTGCAGATTCACAGTTCAACTCCACCCAGCTATCCAAGGGAGAAAACAGGAGGCTGTCTGCTCATGGAATTCTCTGCCAGAAACCAAAAGGGAGCGCTCTCATGTGTCCTCCAAGGTAACTGGGAGTCAGGATCAATGAGATGGCAGGAGATGGTGCTCAAGACTCCTGGATTAGGACTCATCACCTTGTAGGCCTGTCTTGTGTGGTCCCCAAAGTGAGCCACACGGGTAAATTTAATTCTCAGCCTGCAGGATGGCAAAGGGCAGTAGGCTCTATCAAACCAGTAAGGATGGTGTTGGCTATATTTTTTACAGTAGTGGTTTCATACAATACTTAGCCTTTTGTAATGGGCTGATTTCACTTAGCACGATGCAATAGGCTCTAGGTTTGGTTGTTGTGTTGATTCTGAGTTCCGTTTCACTTTTGCTCTCACTTATCCGGGAGAGATTCCCTTTGTGGCCCTTTCAGGGCTGTGCGCATTGACTCGGGCAGTGAGTTTGCTTGGGCTTAGAGCAGTTAGCAGTGGAATCGGGGTACCATCTAGCCCCTCTGCTCCCATGGTTATCAAAGCTGGGGTGCAGGAGCTCCAAGGGTCCTGAGGACAAATTGTTCCCTTGGGCCTTTGCTTTTCCTCACTCCTCTTTGCTCTGGACAGGGGGAGTCTCATAGCTGCATCTTGGATGGCCACACAGAAGCTTCTCAGACTGCTATGGTTTTTCACCGAAGCAGGATTAAGAACACCAGCTTTTTAGATGTTACGCCAATTGATCTTGGTGTTCCCTAAAACTAGCCTTCTGCGCCCAAAGCCTAGTGACTCATCCCCTCAAGGTATGAAGTCGTGGCTGAGAAGTTTTCACAAATGTGCTTCCATCATGCTGTTTCTATATGGAGAGCTGGTGGAATCGGGGCTACATGTTGGGCTGCTGACCTCAAGGTCAGCGGTTCAAACTACCAGTTGCTCGGCAGGAAAACGATGAGACTCTGCTCCTGTGGAGATTACAGCTGTGGAAATCCACAGGGGCAGTTCTTCCCTCTCCGTTAGGATCAATGTGACTCCGAACTGGCTCGATGGCAGTGAATTTGGTTTTTAGTGAGAGGCTCTACTTTATGGGTATATTTACAGCCCATATAAATCCATATGAAGAAATACCCTCTTCCATTGTAGAGTCATTTCAGGGGTATCATCTCAATCGCCTTCCCCGCCTTGTTTAGCTTGCGGGTCTGTCTATGTTTGGCTTGTAGATTACACTCATGACTGTTATTGCACCATTGGGTTATACTAGTCTTTATACTCTCGTGGCCTTTAATTCTCGCATCCTTCCTAGTGTTCTCTGCTTTGATCATTTTGTGTTGCCCTCCCCCTTACCCAAAGTAATATGTGTCTCTCCTCTAGCTAGCGATTCATACTCCTTTCCCCTTGTCCCTCTGGAAAATGCCAAAGAACATTCTTTCTGCGTGTCAACTATACATATACCTTTTATAGTAATAATCTCATACAATACTTAGCCTTTTGTAATGGGCTGATTTCACTTAGTGCGATGCTATGCCCTCTACATTCATCCTTGTCATGAGTTGTCTTGCAGGTTTGTAGTTATTCTTTAAGACTGCACAGTGTCCCGTCTTCTATATGTGCCATAACTTGCTTACCCATTCATCTGCTGTTCAGTCGCTTGTACTTCTTTGCTATTGTAAAAACTGTGTCGATGACCATGAGAGTGCATGGGTCTGTTCGTGTCAGAGCTCCTGTTTCTCTAGGATATGTATGCCAATGGGAAGGTTGCTGGATCCTATGATACTGTTATTTCCCGGTTTTTAAGGAAGTGCCAGGTCATTTGGAAAAGCAGTGGCAGCATTTTGTAGTCCCGCCAGCACTAGCTGAGGGTTTCAATTTCTTACTTTTTAAAATTCTGCTACGTATGCTGGATGGATGTTACTTTGAGGACTAAGGTGTGCTTGACCCAAGCCATGGTATTTTCAATTGCCTCCTAGGCATGCGAAAGTTGGACATTGAATAAGTAAGACCAAAGAAGAATCGAAGCATTTGAAATGATGGTGCTGGTGAACATTATTGAATGTACCATCAGCTTCCAGAAGACCAGACTAATCTGTCCTGGAAGAAGTGCAGCCAGAATACGCTCTAGAAGAGAAGATGGCGAGACTTCATCTCACTTACTTTTGAACATATTATCAGAAGGGTCTAGTCATGCTTGCTGGAGTGGAGAGTCAACCAAAAAGAGGAAGATCCTCAACAAGATGGATTGAAAGAATGGCTCTAACAATGGCTGAAACATACCAACAAATGTGAGACGGTCACAGGACCAGGCAGGGTTTCATTCCGTTGTTCAGAGGGTGGCGAAGAGCGGAAACTGACTGGATGACACATAACAACAATGACAAAGATTTTGGCATGTTGTCTTTGAATTCTCTTGTGATTCAGGGCATTTTTTCCTGTTTTAATTTCATCTATTTTAAGTTGGTGTTATTCAGTTTCCCTGTATTTGATGCTTTTATTTTATTGATCTTCCTGTTTTTACTTTCTAATAATAATGCACTGTGATCTGAGAGGATGCTTTGCAGGATTTTAGTGTGTATCGAGACTTGCCTGGTGACCCAACTAAGGCTGAGGCTGGCTAATGCTCCTCGTGTGCTGGGAAAGAGTCTAGATTGTGTTACTGAGAGGCTTGTTCCATGTAAGTTTGGGAGGTGCAGTAGGTGCGTTGTGTAGATGCTATGTATCTTTGTGGACAGTCTTTCTGGTTGTGCTGGTCTTCTTTGAAGGTGGTGCATGACACTCCTGTTTTATTATTGTGGAATTTTAGATTTTTCTGTTCAGTTGATATGCATATAGTTTGCAGCTCCTTCTGAGGGTCGGGCATTCAGGTCCTCTGGTTGGAGTGACTCTATCATCGTCCTGTGATATCCTGCCTGGTCTCCGTTGCTGAATTTGATGTGAAAGTCCATTGGGTTAGAAATCAATACGGCCACTCCCACTCCATTTTGGTTGCTGTTTTCTGGATATCCTCTTTCTCCATCCTTTGATTTTTCCTCCTTTATGTGCTTGTACCTAATGAAGATCACACAATGAAGACATGGAGCGATGGGTTTTCTTTTCTTACTTCTTCTGCTACTGTCTGTCTCTTCACCTATCTGGTTTTCCATTTTCAAGGCTGTGGCTTTATTTTACTTGTGAGACTTATTACCAGGGATGATTTCTGGGTGATGCTAGCATGTGTCCCACTCTCTGTCCTGGCTGCTTGCGACTTGCATTCTCTGTCTGGAGGATTCCTTTTAGCGTTTCTTTTAAGGTCATCTCGTTTTTTTTTTCCCAAGTCCCCTTACGTTCTGTTTATCTGAGGAGATCATGAACTTGCCATTGGAACAAAGGACAATTTTCTGAACACCTACAATTCTTCCTTGGCCAGATTTGTTTTTGTTTCAGAGTTTTGTAAGTGTTATGCTATTGCTTTCTTGCCTGTTGGTGAGAAATCAGAGTTTTGGGTTCTCCTTTGTAGATATCTTTTCAGTTTTTCCCAGTCATTTTCCAAGATTCTTCATTTGTCTTTACTTTTGGGCAATTTTGCCTATTTGGAATTCATTGTGTTCTTGAATGTTGAATGCATATCTTCCCATCTTTCATGATTTTAGGGATGTTTTTCTTCCAACAAATCTTTGACAGTTCTTTCACATCTTTTCTTGCTTGTGTGTTTCTTCCTGTTCTGGAATTCTAAACACACTTTGACTATTCCTTTTGATTTTATCCCACATAATTTTTAGGCTTTAAAATTTTTTCTTTGTCATTGTTGTTCTCCCCCCCCCTCACTGTTCCACCTGTGCATAAGTATAAGGAATTTGTTTTCAGTTGTACTAATTTTCCATTTCATTGATTCTATTCTCCTCTTTTATTTTTCCAATGTGTTGTCTACTTCTAAAATCTTCCTATTTCTGCATTTCTTTTTGATATTTTGGCATGATTTCTAATTTCCCATTAATTTGTTTCTGTATTGTTTTCCTGAATTTATCTAGTTTTTTTTATCTTTTCTGTTTTCTTTGATTTTTTCAGTGATCTACTTGATAATGTCTTTGTTTCTTGATCTCTTTCATACCCTGCTAAAAGTCAGTATGTCTTGAATACCTTATCAGATAGTTCTAATAGCATTTCTACCTCTGGATGATTTTCTGGCCCTATCTTGTCACCATTTGTTGGAACCATGGATTTGTGCTCATTTTCTCGCTGTCTCTGTATGTGCCTCTCTGTCTCTCTCTATGAATATTTGAAAGAGGCTATTATATAGAAGACATTGTGGTGTTATTATTGCATACATTTAGTGATTGTGTGTGTTTGTTCCCCTGGAGTTTTGGTTTGGCTTTGTCTCATTTTCATATACTGTGCAATGAGGCAGGCTTGCTAGTCTGTTGCTCATTAGGCAGCACTGAGACGCCCAGGACCTGTCTCCAGGAAGGTTTGGGAGCAGATAGGCACACAAATCTCTGATTGCTACTCATGCAGAGCAGCTGAGGGCAGGCTGCTAGGGTGTTGAACACAATCTGCTGTCAATCTAATAGTGCTGAAGTGGGTGCTGGCACTTACCAAGTGGATGGAGTGTCAGGCTTCATGGGTATTACTAAGTAGCATTGGTCGTTCCTGATTTTTTTGTGTTGGGGGGATACAGACAAAAGGTAAGGCGGGAAGAAGGAGAGGGAGAACGAGCTAAAACTTGGAAGGGAAGAAAGATGCCCCTCAGCTCACTGGTCATCTCTGTTGGTGCTAGTGCTGTTCTAAAGGATTGAAGCATGTGTTCTGGATCCTGTACCAATTGGAACACACCTTGCAATATTTCCAAATGGCCACACGGTGCTAGCTGGCAGTTTACCACTCTGTATGCCTCTGTCTTTAGTCCTAGTCATTCAGTCTTTTTGTCTTATCAGTGGTTGATCTCCTTCTTTTTCTCGCCTTGGATGCCCTGGGTTCTGGGATTGCCGCCGGTGTCTCTTTCACTCGAGTTCTCACCTCTTGGTTGTGAAGTAGCTAGATGGGTATCTGCTTAGTCCATCGTCTTGGACCCATCCGCCTGTGCTCTTGCTGATAAGCTTGTAAATCATTTTGCTTCTAAGTAAGTAAAATCGGAGAGCCCCTTCTGAGAATTAGGGCTCCAAGGAGATGCCTGGCGCTGTAGCGCTCCAAGTGAGTCACACTGTGTGCCCGCCCTCCACATGGTTACAGAGATACAAGCAGATTTAGATGGATTTCAAAGGCAGGTTTGCATAGAAGATTACAAAGGGGCGGTTTTCTATGGAATATGTGTAGAAGCAGACTGATCCTCTTTAGCTTCATAATGGCAGGGTGCGAAGCTTAGACGTCACCATCATGCACGTTACAACGTCTACACAGCCCCCTCTCAACTACACTGGTTCCAGTGACTTCCATGTGTTCATCTTTTGAGGCACACAAGCATCTCTGGACCAGTGTGACCAGCCTGACTGGCCACAGCTTTCAGTGGGTGATTCCGACAGGAACACTTCTCTCTTGTACAAATGAGAGCTCCTGAATGCCAAGCAACTCAATGGCCTTGAATGTATTTTAAATCTTTGGTTATAAGTAAACTGAGTACATTCTATCAGTGTTTGCAACGTTACAAAGGTGAGTGATAGATGACCCGCACATTCACATCAATGCAAAAATACACATCCATCCCTTTATAAATGAAGAATAGCCCTACAAAGCTGAGACTTCATCTTGAAAAAAAGATCATTGCTGTGAAAAGAGATGTTAGCTTCCTATAGCTCCAAACACTATATTTTAACCTGTTGGCTTAAAAAAATGTGTCTTCTTACAATTCTGGAGGCAAGACCACATTGTTTCACTATGTTAAAATCCAGGTGTCGTTAGGACTGGTTGTTTGTCAGAAGTTCCAGAAGAGCATCAACCCCATCCATCGCACGGCTTCCGGTGGCCGCCAGCATGCTTTGGGTTATGGATGCAGCATTCCAATCTGCATCTGTGGTCACATTGGTATCTTGATAGTTGCCGTGGAATTTAGCATCACCCTAGAAGCTAGGATAATCTAACCAGTTCAAGCTGTTTAACTTAACCACATTAGCAAAAGCCCCTTCTGCCGCGCAGAGTAACATTCACAGGTCTTAGGCACTGGGATGTGGACACAGTCAGTCTTCCACAAATGAAAATCCTCCTTCATTAATAATGCCATCACTGTCCTTGTTTTTGTTGTTGTTGTTGTTTATTTTGGAAATGGTGCTCATGGCCCAACCGAATAGTAAAACAAAGGTTCTTTTTCACCCCAGTTTCCCCTCATTTTAGAAAACAGCTGAAAGGCCGGGGAGCATCATCTCTTGAAACTGCCATCATGTCGCCATCCCAGGAGGGGAACCCGAGAAGTGGCTTCCAAAGAGACTAGCCACCTCTTTGCTCACCCTGCTCTGTTTTATGTAGAATCACTGAACACACGCATCTTCGTCATTTTCCATCAAACTGAAATCTGGGCTATGCTTGGGATCTGGCAGAAAAACATGTGCTTTACAAGCCATTAAAAAACTCAAATGTGCACCTCCCTTAAGGGATGGAATGTGGCATTTAAGCTGGGAACGGTTGTCCAGCTGAAAAACAGGAGGTTGAAAGGAGACAGTCATTTAAAAGTCACTCTGATATGACCCAGTCCCCAAACAATTCATCTTGGGGTCACAGTCACCGTTGCTGGTGGCATAGCATTTAGTAGTGTATTGTCATTGGCTCCCTCGTTGGCAGCAGACACATTCCTCTGAGCCTGAGCACAGTTGACAATGCCCTCTTACCCTTGGTGCCTGGAACTTCAATCACCAAGATACTGGTTGACATTCAGACTTTGTAGCACCTATCATTGTCTGTCACCTCCAGAGATCAACTCTCTCGTGACAAGTTTCCCCGTCACCAGTCACTGAGGCCATTGCATTCCATTGCTCCTGGAAAAGAGCCTTGGAGTCCCTGCCACCGCCTGGCTTGCTGACTTTGGTCAGACGTTCGAAGCTGAATGCTCCGCCCCAGACACCTCGTGCTGTGGTGGGGTAGGAAATCACCGGAAGACCCAGACAGAGGGAAACTCTCAGAGAAACTGCAAATCAGTCAAAGAAGAAAGCCCCCTGACCCAGAACACATCTGTCATACATTGAATTCCATGTGCTTGCCAAGCCTGAAAACCCAGGCTGGGGAGACTTGAGAGCGAGGCTGGTTATGAAGTCTAAGAGCGCCCAGAGGTGAACCGCCTGGCTGATTGCCCACGGGGGTCAGTGAAAGCCACGCCGGGTGGAGAATGCCGTACAAGTGGAGGCTAGGGAGGGGGACGTGGACAGAGAGGAGACGCAGGGTGTGGTTGTGTCCGGATGGCCAGCCGTGAGTCGTGCCTTACTGATTTTATGTAGTCATGATTTTGCCAGCTGGCTGCAGGCCAGAGGAAGTAACTGAGGTTTGGACTGCTCTTTGGGGTTCTAATCTCAGGACTCTATTTGGATCCTGACATTTGAAAGGAAGTGAGCCAGTGAGTTCCTGGGTGGGATCTCACGTCCACAATCTCGGGTCGAATTGAACTCAGCCCAGCTACAGGAAATGCCAGGAGGACCTTCATCCTGAAGTCCCGCCTACTTCTCCTGCCTCATTTCCCATTCCTGGCCCGCCCCACCCCATCCCCCCCACACACTTTAGGCCCAGGAAGACTTGTTATCCACCTTCTGTTTCTTTTTGCTGCTCTCCATCCTATCTTTTCCTCTAGTTCATATGTCACTGTCCCTTGGAAGCCTTCCTGGGTTTCTTAGTCTGAATGAATGGACTCATTATCCCACCTTCCTTTCCATTCCCTCTGATGATTACACCAGGTTCACTTGAGGATACATCATTCCTACCAGACCCAAAATGCTTTGCGAGATAGACATTCTATCATCATATCTCTAGCCTGGTGCCTGGTAGTGATTCAGCAAATGCTTAGTGCAGACCAAACATTCTTAGTCAAGATGCCGACTCATGGTAGAGAGCTGAGCCATGAGGGAGCTCTGCGAGACCTGGCACAATTGTTTTTCTAGTCCAGTGGATTTCAACCTTCCTCATGCCACCACCCTTTCATTCAGGTTCTCATGTGGTGGTGACCCCACAACCATAAAATTATTCTTTTTGCTACTTCATAGCTGTCATTTTGCTACTGTTATGAATCAGATGACCCCTGTGAAAGGGTCAGTCCACCCCCAAAAGGGTCATGACCCACAGGTTGAGAACCGCTGCTATAGGGATATACCTTGGAGTGTTGTACCAGTGTGTCTGTGTGCAATGGATGCCTCCGAGGGGGAGATCTATGAATATTGCAGGTTTCATACACAAGGTTTTGGTTTGTTATTCTTAAGAAAAGTGATCCCAGCTGTTTTGTTATTGTTATTATGGTGGTGGTCTTTTGGTTGGTTTTGTTTGTTTTTCGTTTCAGTTATTTTTTAAGCGAAGTTTTCTTGTTACTGTTGTTTCCCTTGGAGGTGAATCCAAGAATGCAGGACAATGTACCACACACGAAAGAATGCATCTTCCTTAGAGATGCCAGGAGGGCACCTACGACCTCCACGCGGGCCATACTGGCTGCATTTCTATCAAACCTCTCCTTGGGAAAAGAAAAGTCAGATGCAGAGTGGAGATGACCACGTTCTTAAACAGTCCTCAATTTTCTATCCTTTCATTCACGAGGCCGAGGTATATGATTTGTTATGGTGTGTGCGCTCAATCAGAAGTAACACGTGTCTCTTCTGGACCAAAGTAGAGAAAAATAGGCAGGCATTCTTCAAGCACCCCTTCCCTGCTGTGGTGATCATGGAGGACTCATGTTTCCATGGCATAGCAAGAAGATCAAAGCGGCCTGGATCACTGAGTCACTGCGTGGAGGAGAGCTGCCTTGGAGAACTGCCCAAATCCACAGCAGATTGTGCAGGAGTGAAAAATACATGCGCAGTGGAACCAGCCATTGGACTTTAGGATAGAAAATAGCCTATCATGACTCAAGAAGGCAAATCATTCTAACACTTTTTTACTCGACTTATACGGTAGAGCACTTTAGACAAACGCCAGCATGGACATGACTATGATGCCATGGGTTGGTTGATTCTTCCATTACAAGGTGCGTAATCAGGATCTGTTTTTCTTGAGTATCAAAGAAACTGGCAGGCTGAGGGGTTCAGGGTGAAATTGGTGAGTGTGGTGTGGAAATTTCAAAGCACTAACATCTGGGACGCTAAATAGCTGTGCACCTTCCTTACATGACTTCCTGAATGATAGCCTCACAAATTAGACATCCATTGGCAGAGGGAAGTGGTGGGAATATGTACAAATATTTAAAGGCCTCTACTCCTCACATGGGCTTTTGGCCCCTACCTGTGTGCATTAGTTCTAAAACCAGAAATGCCAGTCCACTGCCATTGAGGCGGCTCCAACACACAGACTGCCAATCTCTAAAGGGACACACAGCCTCCTCTTTCTCCCGTGGACCAGCGGGGGCGGGGGGGGGGGTCGAACCTTGCCCAATGCCTACTCCACAGTGCCACACGCCTTGTTCATGACTTGTTGTTGGTAGGTGCTGATGAGTTGGTTCCTTCTTGTAGATCCTACGCATGACAGAATACAGTGCCGCCTAGTTGTGCATCAGCCTCACAATCATTGTTCTGCTTGAGCACATTGTTGCAGTCAGGGTGTCGGTCCATCTCGCCTTAGGTCTTCCTGTCTCCCTTCCACTCTACAGAGCATGATGTCCCGTTCCAGGGATAGGTCCTTCCTGACAACACATCCAAAGTATGTGAGACAAAGCCTTGCCGTTCTCACCTCTAAGGAACATGCATGAGTTCATCCTGATTAAATACTGAATCACTGAAAATATTGGTAGGGATCCAGGATGCTGTCTGGCAGGCTCCTTAAGGCATCCATCCCACGTGGACCCGGATCAGCAGCCATGAGCTACTACTTCTTGATTCAAGGAAGTGAGGGACCTCCAAGCCTGGCAAGTGCTCAATACATAGTCTTTGAATGGATGCATAAAATCATCACAACTCCTATCCCTATCCACCTCCAGTTAGGTGCACAAGAAATTCACTAACCTTTAAGTAAACACTACCTGACTCTCTAGATTCTTTTTCTCAGAAATAAGTAATGCTTATATCTCCTACAATAGAAAACCAGCTCGATTTGAAAACAGTCTTAAGACGCACAGTTCTCTCTCTCCTGTCTGTAAGCTCCACGACATATTCCCTATTAAAAATTTCAGCTCTGCTTCTTATCACCTTTGCCCTCTTCTCTGCTCTGACTTTCAATTCAGGAGATGGCTTCCCAGGGGAATGTAGATTCTTGTGCCATGTGATCTGGCCTAAAGGAGAGTATGACACAGTGAACAAAGGGGGATCCTACCTCCCACCCAGGCCCGCAACTCCCCACTGGTGGGAGCAATGCGCAACCCGCCCAGGAAGACCTGAGTGTTTATGTGATGCGAGCCTTAGTAGCAGAATGGATTCTGAACTGAAAGGGGAAGATGCAGGTGGAAAAGCTCAGGATTTTGAGAGGATTTGGGGGAAAGATGTCATTTTTAGCTGGCTTTCATTGTGTTTATCTTTTCTGACTACAGACTTAATGCTTGCACTTGTTTCTTGTAGCAAATGTCAGTCATGCCTAAAAAAAATCCCAAAGAAGGGGAAAATCATGATTTTCAATCTCATCAAACATACACTGCTCTTCATGTTTTGGTTTGGAACTGCCTCCTCCTGCTTTCTTGCGTGCATGCAAAAACAATAACTGGTCAATATTTAGATGTATTTTGTATCTTAATCACGGGCATCAGCATTTCTTTTCTGGGGACAACTGCTTTTATTTAGGAAAATTTCTTCATCTCATATCCAAAACCTGACAGCAAGACCCTGACGTGATGGTGGAAAAGGAGCAGGCTCACCTGCAGATGCCCAGGGTGAGCCCTGGAGCCGGGAAAATGGCAGAAGGGCACATTGAGACATTTTAGGGAAAGCTAACATGGCATTCGGAGTTTTCTTCATTGTGGAGCTGCAGTGTCAGCCAGCTCACTCTTTCCCCCACATCTCTAATACTGCCAGTGATGCTTGTTAGAAGACGTCAAGGTAAGGCATTCTGTCCCACACCGGTGGTGACGCACCGGGTAGCAGCAGGGACGGCATTGGGAAGGATAGGAGTACATACTCACAGACCCACGTCAGCAAAGGCAGGAGCTCGGAGCCAGAATCAACGAAGAAAGCAGAAAGCTGCCACCACCGCTTTCCCACCAATACCTGAACCTCAGGAAGCAAGTCCCTGGAGAGAAGAGGGGGAAAGGGGGAAATGTGGGATGGAATTGGAATACATTTCATTTGAATTTCAAAGTGCCAGGTGTTTTGGCCTTCACTGAGGTTACCTGTAGATCGGTTTCTAAAAATGGTATCATGCTAACTCTGTCACTTTGCAAGCTACGGATTCCCACATAATAAATAGTTCAAAGCTATCCATGACAATTCCTACTAACTCCTCACATATTGCCGACTGCTTGGTCCAACACTTCACATTTCAGACAGTGGTGCGAAGAATCTATTCCCCGATTGTTTTGTGCATTGATGACATACCTCTGGCCACAAACAAATGCCAAGATGCGAACTGAGAATAACATTGTCTGTGATGGTGAAGGTCATGTGTCAATGTAATTGGGCCAGAATTCTCCGTGGTTTGACAGTTATGTAATGATGTGGCCTTCCTCCATGGTGTGATTCGGTGTGGTCATCCTCCATTTCCTATAACACCTATTTTCACCTGACGACTTAGTCTTTGGAACTTAATCAAGTTGATAACTTAATCAAGTTGAGAAAGAGTGTGTAACCATCCGCATCGTACCTGTAGAGGTTGCTATAACGGAGATTCACCACTGGTCCATCAGCTTGTCATACTGTGATGCTGGACTGTGTCACTGGTGTTTCAAATACCAGCCAGGACACCCAAGGAGAACAGGCTTCAGGTGAGCTACCAAACTGAGGACAGACTACAAAGAAGGAATAGGCTGTTCTGAGTCCTTAACCACTAAAAAAACCTTATGAGTGGCAGGGAATATTGTCAGACACTGGGAAGTTCATCAATAATAGCAGATCATTCTCAGATGTAGTGTCGGAATATGAGCCCTGCAGGTTAAAAAGTACTGAAAATATGTCTGAGGAAGTAGACGCTTCCCAAAGTAGAGTCAACCATACTGCTGTGGATGGAGTAAAGCTACTGAGACCTTCATTCACAAATGGGCCTCAAATGAGAAGAATCTCAAAATGAGAATAAACAACTGTAAAAATCTATTAGTGAATGACACTTGGAATCTACAAAATATTGGAAAACTGGAAGTCATCAAAAATGAAATGGAAAGCATAATGATTGGCATCCTGAGCATTAGTATATAGACTAGATTAGTATGCTGAAATGGACTGGGATTGGCCATCTTATATCAGACAATCATATGTTTACTCTGCCAGGAACAACAAATTCAAGAGGAATTGGGCCACATCGATTGCCAAGAAGGACCTTTCAAGATCTATCCTGAAGTACAATGCTGTCTGTGACAGGATAATATACCCCCCATTCCAGGAAATCCAATTAAGGCAACTATTAACCAAGTTTACACACCAATCTCTACAGCTAGCGATGAAGAAGTTGAAAAATTCTACCAATGTCTTTGGTCTGAAGTTGATCAAACATGCAATCAGGATCACTGGCAATTATTGGCAATTGGAATGTAAAAGTTGGAAACAAAGAGGAGGGAACAGTTACTGGAAAATACGGGCTTGGTGATAGAAACTAAACTGGAGATTGCATGATAGAATTTTGCAAGACCAATGCCTTGTTCAGAGTAAATACCTTTTCTCAACAACACAAAAAGATTTCTCCAGGTGGAATATACAGAAATCAAATCGACTACATCTGGGGGGAGAGATCATGGAGAAGCAAAATACCTGCAGCAAAAATGAGGTGAGGTTCTGACTGTGAAACAGAGCATCAATTGCTCATTTGCAAGTTTAGGTTGAAGTTGAAGAAAATTAAAGCAAGTCCACAAAAGCCAAAATATAATCTTGAGTAAACCCCACCTGAAATTCAAGAACATCTCAGGAACAGATTTGATACATTGGAATCATACATGAAAAAAACAAAGTTCATTAAAATACAAAAAATAAAAGATCAAAGTGAATGTCAGAAGAGACTTTGAAACTCACTCTTGATCTTAGAGTAGCTAAAGCAAATGGAGAAATAATGAAGTAAAAGAGCTGAATAGAAAAATTTCAAAGGGCAGGTGGAGGAGAAAAGTAAAATATATGATAAAATGTGCAAAGATCTAGAGTTAGAAAACCAAGGAAGAACACGTTCAGCATACCTGAACCTGAAAGAACTAAAGAAATAGTCAAGTCTTGAGATGGAATCCTGAAAGAGCCTGTGGGCCAAATAATGAGTGCTATAGGAAACAAGAAGGGGAGATAGAAAAAAAGACAGGTACTGTATCAAAAAGAGTTGACATTCAACCATGTCAAGACTTAGCATAGATCAAGAACCAGTGATACTGTTGGGATAAGTTCAAGCTGCCCTAAACTACTAGCCAAAAACAAGACTCAAGGGTTTATGGTATATTAATTGAATTGTTTCAATGGGCTGATAAAGCACTGGAAGGACTCACTGGTCTATACCAGGAAATTTGAGAGAGCTACTTGGCCAACTGACTGGAAAAGATCCATATCTGTCCCCATTTCAAAGAAAGGTGACCATTCCAAGGGAAGATCCATATTTGTAGCCATTCCAACAGAATGCTCGAATTATAGAATAATATCATTGATCGTATAAGCAAATACAATGTTGCTGACAGTCATCCCACAACAGTTACAGCGGTACAATGACAGGGGTTCAGAGAATCAGACCAGATTCAGAAGTAGTGGAACAAGGTATAGCATTGCTGATGTCAGATGGATCTTGGCTGAAAGCAGAAAATACCAGAAAGATATTTGCTTGTGTTTTATTGACTATGCCAAGGTATTCAACTGTGTGGACCGTAACAAACTAGGAATAGCTTTGAGAAAAATGGGGATTGCAGAACACTTAATTGTACACAAGCAGAATGCTTGCTAGGTGACCACCTGGATCCACTTGTTGAGTAGAAATGGAAGAAATGCAGCAATAAAGAGACAGGGTGAGTCTGGCCACTGACACCCGTGGACCTGGTTTACAGGAACTAAAGAATATGAGAGCTGGTTGGTTGGTCTGAATTATAGAGTTGTGTGGAAGCTGAGCCTAGCCTAAGGGGCGTGGGGTTGTTGAGAATTTGTGATGGGGCACATGGTCTAAAGGTGAGGTGGTCAATAGGCACCCTAGTGAGGCCAAGTGAGGCAGCCGCATTGGGTTGCCCAGCACCCAATCAGATGAAGATTTTTGAGCCTGTGAACTGGTGCATATTGTTGCTGACTTTATGGATGGCCTGTCCTAATTTGACTTTGCTTATGGATGAGGGATTTCACGAGGTCCCAACTGGAATGAAGATTTTTTTTTTATGTCCAAGAATATTATTGTCTCCTCAGAGCACTGGGTTGATGTAAGTGGGCAGTATAGAAATTGGATACCTAAAATTGGGAGGATAGAGACATGAAGTGGTTGGCTTAAAAACTTTCATAGATGGGGGAATATATTCATAGGATTATAGAATTAAGGTGTAGGTGTTACTTAACTGCAATTTTTAGGCATAGGGTATTTGTTTTTGTTCACTGACAGAATGTTATATTTAAATTAGGGTGGCACATATCAAATTGTTTTAGTTTTTATCCTGTGAACATTTTAGTTTCATCCTGTTAGGTACAGTTATGATTTTATTATTGCTTGTTTAAAAATTGGATATGGCTAAAGAGTTATGTGAAAGTGTCAAATTGACAAGGGGTGGTCTGTGGTAGTTACATAAACTGGTGTCAATTTGGCACTGGAGAGGATTATGAGTGAATGAGTGGAGTCTAGCCTGTCAGTCGGATCATAGCCAATAAAGACTCTGTGTGGGCATGGCTTTCTCCTAAAAATTCTGGGAAATATGGTTTTTCCTTCTTGGAGGTGGGAGACACTACTGTCTCTCTCTGCTCACTTCCTGTGAGACATCCCTGAGGAGAAGCTACAGGAACCTACCCTGATGCAGCCCTGGAAGCTGGAGAAGCCACTTGGAGACCCCTGCCAGCGCTGAGATGCTTACAAGACCACTGGATCCAAAGATTGTCTACCCGCTGGCCTGTGTTTGCCCCGTAGATAGCGTCATTGAATGTGTTTCGTGAGTCTGAAAAGGACTTTATATATTTGTATCAGACATATGGGTTAATATCTGGACTGGGATGGGACTTTTTCACAATATTCAACTGCTCTCGTATATTAAACTCTTTATTATACACATATGGATTTGTTTCTCTAGTCTACCCAGACTAACATAATTTCTGATGTTAGATGGATCTTGGCTGAAAGCAGAAAATACCAGAAAGATATTTGCTTGTGTTTTATTGACTATGCCAAGGTATTCAACTGTATGAATCCTAACAAACTAGGAATAGCTTTGAGAAGAATGGAAATTGCAGAACACTTAATTGTATATAAGCAGAACTTGTACATGGATTGAGAGGCAGAGTGAAAATAGAGCAAGAGAACACTGCACTGTTTAAAATCAATATAAGTGTATCAGGGTTGTATCCTTTCACCATACTTGTGTAATCTGTATGCTGAGCAAATACACAGAGAAGCCATATTCTATAAACAAGAATGTGGCATTAAGTTTGGAAGAAGGCCCCCAATAAAATGATTTTTTAATAAAAGAGCTGAAAGAGCCCCCCAAAAATGATCTTTAAATAAAAATTTAAAAAATTAAAAAATAAATCTATCTTCCATGGGGGGAGGGTGTGGGGAGATTGGAAGAAGGACTATTTACAACCCGCGATAGACAGATGACACTACCTCGCTTGCTGAAAGTGAGGAGGTCTTGAAGCACTTACTGATGAAGGTCAAGGATCAATGCCTTCTGTAGGAATTACAACTCAATGTAAAGAAAAGAAAAATTCTCACAAATGGACCAACAGGTAACATCATGATAAATAGAGAAAAGATGAAAGGTGTCGAAGATTTCATCTTGCTTAGATCCACAATCAATTCTTATGGAAGCAGTAGTCAAGGGACCTGGGGGAGAAGGAGCATGGGGGAGGATCCACGAGAAAACAACACCATAGACAGGGGAACAACTAAGGAAATAAAATCAACAACAAGGAGTATGTAGAGATCCTGAAGGTGTTGGAGCAACACCAATCTAGCTGAGAGGAATTACTAAGAGGCAGAAGGGCATCCGTGATGGTGGGGCAGGAGGAAGGTAAAAGCAAGCAGAGGAAAGAGCTAGGAAGCAAAGATATGGATAGAAGTATAAACATAGGTGTATACATATGTAAATACATTAATTCATAATAATAGAGGTATTGGCCTAGGTACATATATTTATATGGCAATACACTAAGGTAGTGGATGGACTTCAGGCCTCTGCTCATGCCCTCCCTCCATGAAAGAACGCTTTGTTCTAACAAATTGGTGTTCTGTGATGCTTAACCTCCCAGCATGATCACTGAATACAAAATGGGTGCATAAGCAAATGTGGTGAAGAAAGCAGATGTCTCCTGGCTATCAAGAGATGTAGCATCTGAAGCCATAAAGGTTTGAAGTTAAACAAGTACCCATCTAGCAGAGAAGCAACAAAGTCACATGGAAGAAGCACACCAACCTGTACGATCATGAGGTGTCATTGAGACCGGGTTACAGGCATCAGAAAACCAAGAACAAACAAAGAAATCATATTGCTGAGAACGAGGGGGCTCAGAGCAGAGACCCAAAACCCATCTGTAGACAATGGGACATCCCTTCACAGAAGGATCACAAGGAAGGGATGAGTCAACCAGAGCACAGTAAAACACACAATATTCCTCTGGGTCCTTGCTCCATTCACACCCACACACATCCACTATCATAACCCCGGTCCTGCCTTTCACTTTGACTAGACCAGAGAATGTACATCAGTACCGATAAGAGCTCATGACACATGGAATCCAGGAACAGGAATGGGAGTACCAATACCAGAATGGAAGGGTGAAGGTGGGGAAAGGAGGGGAGGAAGGGGGAACCGATCACAATGATCAACACATAACCACACACCCCTATCCCCTTACCCCCTATCCAGGGGGACAAACAACAGAAACCATGGGGGAAGGGAGACAGCAATCGGTGTAAGATATAAAAATAATTTTTAATTTATCAGGTGTTCGCAAAGTGGGGGGAGGTGATACCAAGGGCTCAATAGAAAGTAAATGTCTCGAAAATAATAATGGCAACATATGTATAAATATGCTTGATATAATTGTTGTATGGATTGTTATAAGAACCCCCAATAAATGATCTTTTAATACAAAAGAGAGAGAAATAAAACAATGCATTTTGTTGGGTATCTGCTAGACCCAATCTTTTTGAAATATTGCAAAGCAAGGATGCTACTTTGAGGATTGAGGTGACCTTGACCCAAGCCATGGTACTTTCAATTGCTTCATATGCATGTGAAAGTTGGACATTGAATAATGAAGACTGAAAAAAGAATCGATGTATTTGAATTATGGTACTGGAAAAGAATATTGAAAGAGCCATAGACTGCCAAAAGCAAAGTCAAATCTGTCTTAGAAGTACAGCCAGCCTAGCTCAGAAGCAACAAAGCCCACATGGAAGAAGCACACTAGCCTGTGCGATCACAAGGTGTCAAAGGGATCAGGTATAAGGCATCACCAGAACAAAAAAAAATCTTACCAGAGTGGATGAAGGGGGAAGTGCAGAGTGGAGAACCAAAGCCCATTTGTCGGCCACTGGAGATCCCCTTGCAGAGGGGTTTAGGGGAGGAGATGAATCAGTCAGGGTGCGACGTAGCATGGATGAAGAATACAGCTTTCCTCCAGTTCCTAAATGCTTCCTCTCCACCACCCCCACCCCACCCTGGCTGGATAGAGCAGAGGATGTACACTGGTGCAGATAGGAGCCGGAGGCACAGGGGATCCAGGATGGATGATCACTTCAGGACCAGGGGTGTGAGGGGCGATGCTGGGAGGGTAGAGGGAGAGTGGGTTGGAAAGAGGGAACTGATTGCAAGGATCTACATGTTACCGCCTCCCTGGGGGACAGACAATAGAAAAGAGGGTGACATCGGACAGGAAAAGATATGACAAAATAATGATTTATAAATTATCAAGGGCTCATTCTAGTCTTTATTCTCCTTTTCTCCTTATGGCCTTTCTCTGGACCTGGTGTCAGGAGAGACCAGTCCCTGGAGAAGGCCATCATGCTTGGTACAGTGGAGGAGCAGCAAAAAGGAGGCAGGCCTGCGAGGGGATGAGTTGGCACCTTGGCTGTGGCAAGCCCAGGGACAATCGTGAGGCTGGCACAGGGCACTGTAGTGTTTCCGTGCAGAAGGTCCCTGTGGGTCACAACCAACTCAATGGCACTTAACAGCACCCTTATTTAGACTGTTATTTTTAGGGTTCATTTCCCCTCCAACCCCAATATGGTAGCTGTAGATTTTTTCCTTTTCATTTCATTTATTTTCTCTTTTTAGTGTTTTCTCCAGGTTTTATAATAAGCATTTTTAAAATAGCATAGTTCACCTTCAAGTAAGAGTATATTTTAAGTATATCTTCATTTCTGTCTTGTATTCATTGTACTATACTTTTCATTTTTACTTCTCCAAGTCCTGACACCTACAATATATTCGTGTTATTCTCTATCTGCAAATTGTCTTTTGAAGAAAGTGATAAAACAAGAAACTTTTTATTATTCCCACCTGTGAACTTCCTCGTCAATTCTTTTTTTTAATTTTTAAATACTTTTATTGGGGGCTCTTACATCTCTTATCACAATTCATACCTTCATCCATTGTGTCAAGCACATTTGTATATATGTTGCCATCATCGTTTTCAAAGCATTGTCTTGCTGCTTGAGCCCTTAGTATCAGCTCCTCATTCCACCACCCCACCCCGCTCCTGTGTCCCGCTCCCTCCCTCATCCTCTTCAATTCTTGATACTCTTATGGAAATGTGATTTTCTGTCTGGTATCTATCTGGTACCAAGAACTGCCTTTACCATTTCTTGTAGTGCACATTATTGACAGTTTTCTCAGTTTCTGTTTAACTGAAAATGCTTCGATTTCATCTTCATTTTCAAAGAAATCATTTGGCTAAATAAAGAATTCTAAGCTGATAAAATTCTGTCTTTAACTCTTTAAAGATTTAGTGTCACTATCTCCTGTTATGCTTTGTTTATCGCAAAAAAATTCTAGGACTTTTCTTATGTGTGTTCCTCTTGAGGTACTCTCTGTAGGTATTTAGCATTTTTCTCTTTATCTCTGTGTTCTGAGAAATTTGCTTATGATGTGCTTTGAAAACATTTATGTCATTTGGGATTTCTTATAGTTTTCACTTAAATTGGATATGTTTTCAGTCATATTTCTTTAAAAATGCTTGTCATTCTCTCTTTCCTCTCCTTTAGGAACTCCACATACATGTCTGCTAGTCCACCTGTAATTCTCAGACCGCGGGGCATAATAAAAGCTTCTCGGTGTTTTTACTCTTGACATTTCATGTAGTTTAGTTTCCATTGCTGATTTCAAGTTCTCTAACCTGTGGCACACAGTGTTATAACATCATTTATACAATGATGTCATACATCATTTTCATTCAGTTCAAATTTCCCTATAGAATTTTAATTTTAAAATCTGAATCCCATTTTCTTTACTGTGCACATATTTTCCTTTATATACTGGAACATATTTCTAGTCATTAACTTAAAATTATTTCCTGATAATTCCATTAGCTATGTAATCTCTAGATTTTTGTCTATAATTTATTTTTCTTCTTATTAGAGGTCACAGTTTTCTGCTTCTCCTCATATCTAGTAATTTCTAATTGAATGCTACACATCTTGAAACCCATGTTGTTGACTATTTGAATTTTCTTGTGTTATTTTTTAATATATTTAAACTTTGGGAGACTTAAGCTACTCAAGGAACATTGGTGGTACTGTGTGTTAAGCACTGACCTGCTAACTGTAAGGTTGTTAATTCAAGTCTTCTATGGGCGAATGATGAGGCTCTCTGCTCTTGTAGATTTACAGTATCAGAAACCTTATAGAGGATCACTATGAATTACAGTCAAGTTACTTGGCTAAATATTTTTAAGATTTGTAAAAAGTTTAAAAGTTTTTTTAGTGAAAGTCTAGCATAGCTTTTATGATCTTAAATTTCTTTGTTATCTTCTCCCTAAGATTTCACTATATGTATGATATATATAACTTTTGTCATCATTTATATTTTAAATGTATTGAAAATGTGAGAGAATAGCACAATAAACAACTATATGGTCATCACCTAGATTCAACAATTATTAAGATATTTCCATGGTTGATTACTCCATATATAATTTTCTACATTTATTTAATTTATTCTATTTATTGGAATGTGTAGCTGTGTCTTCAATTCTTTTATAATAATTACATGTTTGTTTAAACCTACCAAAAACCTATAGAAGTTTGCCAAATCTTTTTTCTGTCTCCCCTTCCCAAGCAGAAGAGAAAATGTCTGCATGAGCACCCACGTGCATTTCTGCCAATCATTCTCTTCATTCTGAGTGGTTGGCGATGGTACTGTTTTTTGGGGTTTTTTTGCTTGCTTGATGTGAAGGTTTTGTCCTCATTTATTATATTCAAATTATTATCCTTACATTATATATTATCATTAAAATATATGTAGTACAAAATAATCATTACATATATATAGCCCATCATGAATTTAACCATTTTTTTTGTAATCACAATGGCCATGGTAATTTAAACATTGGTTCATTTTTTTAAACAAGGCTTTAACTTCTCGGTTCCAAATGAGGCCATGGATTTATTTCCAGAACTTTCGTCTGGATGACACATTTTCATGTGTATGTATCCATGTTTCTTCCCCCACTGCCCCCACGAGAAGAACCATGCCTTCCTCAGAAACTCAGATTAAGAAAAAGTGAATTCATTGATCCATATTTACCATCTAATATGATCAATTAGGTGCCCTCAAGCCAGCTCCAATTCAGAGCCACCTTAGGTATAGCAGTAGGGAAACTGTGATGGTTAGGGGTTTGTACCAACATGGCTCCATAGGAACAGGCGGGCCGAGGGTAGCCCTTGAATCAGGTCGCAGCTTCAGTAGAGGGCTACCAAGATAAATGACTCTCTGGAGGCCAGCCTCCCTCTCTCTGTGTTTCACTTTCCTGCTGTTGAGACATTCAGAGAGCTGGAGGAGCCATGTGGAGACCCATGCCAGTGCTGAGATGCTTCCACAGCCATCGGATCATCCACAAGACGTTTAATCACAGGCCTGCGATCTTCCTGTTGGCATTCATTGCTTGCGTTGGCATGTGTGGACTAGTATCAGACTTGCAGGATAGTATCAGATTTATGGACTTGATCTTGACTGTGCTGGGATGTTTGCTTGATATATAATTACTCCTTGATATGAGTTCTTTCTTATATATACATGAGTGTCACTGAATTGAGTTTTCCCGTCCACCCAGCCTAACGCAGCCATGTTACCTGGTCCTGTGCCATCCTCACAATAGTCCATTGTTGCAGCCACGGTGTCAATTCGTCTCATTGGTGATCTTTCTCTTTTTCGCTGACCCTGTTCTTTACCAAGCGTGACCTCTAGAGATTGGTCCCACTGATATCACGCCCAAAGTGAGCAAAGACTTGCCATCCTCACTTTGAAGGAGCATTTTGGCTGTACTTCTCCCATTCAGAGTCGTTCATTCTTCTGGCAGTTCATGGTATATTCAACACTCTTCACCAACACCATTGTTCAAAAGCAGCACACGTTCTTCTTCTGTCTTCCCATATTATTGTCCAGCTTTTGCATGCATACAAGGCTTTTGAAAACACCCTCATGGAGTTCAAGTGCACTGTTGTCATTAAAATGACATCTTTATAAGATATTTTTAAAAATCATTTAAGGAGAGCATTTATTAAGTTTTCAAAGAGATAAAGAAAGAGCTAGGTTATCAGTGTGAGGGAGGAATAGCATGAGGTCATAATGGCATTGGAGGATGCACAGGAAGAATAGGCATGGGACAAAGGAAACAGTCATACATTTATGATTGGTGGAAGATCACCACATCACAAGTAGAGGTGGGACCACAGAAGCGGAAACAGAACCACAGTTGGGACCTGCACATCATGTTAGGAAGGATAGCTTACAAGATGGGTCCACGACCTTCTGATGAAGGCAGTGAAAACATGACTGATGGAGAGGGATGGAATAATCCCCTTTCCGATAAACTCTGACTGAGGACAAGATTAGCTATATCCTTGCTGAATGATTCGTAATCTCCCATAAACAGGGTGCTCAGAATTTCAGGTGCTCTATTTCGATTCCCACTTCTGATCATGGATTATGTTATTAATCCAATGGCCACAGAAGCTGATGTGCTTCTTTCATATGGGCTTAGCTACCAACTCCCTTAGATGGCTGCTTATTTTAAGACAAGCCTTTAAGGCCTCAGGTGCTATTGGATAGCTGAGCACCATCTGACATTTTCATCGCCCTTTGCTATTCAGCATATCAGTGATCACTTCATGAGGCTTATCTTGAGCAGGGCCACATCATAAGAACTAATTGTTCTTAGATTAGGGTTTAGATTAAGTGCAAGCTCAAAATCCATTCATATTTGAGAAATATATGGTCTGCCTTTATATAGTAATTTATATATATTATATAAATATATAACACATATAAATGGTCTTCTCTAGAGACAGCATTAGCAGCTTGAGAAATAAAGTAAATAACTTCCATGGGGAAATTGATAATTCTATGAATAAGATTATCACTCTAACCTTTGGTATATGTAGAATTTAAAATACTAATAAAAAATGGAAAAATATATAGGAAAGCCTCTTTGACTACAATACATGGGACATTCATGTACACAGAAAATAAGTAAGCGACGGGACACTGCTTAAGGAAATAATAAGGGTTAGGCACAAGGCAACAATTTCAGTAAGACTCGTTCACTAAGTCAAAACGATTTGTCTGCAGGATTAAGGCACATCACACATAAAACAAAGTAAGGATGAAGATAGCAATGCATGGTAGTCTTAGTATGTCAGTTACTGCAGAGCCTCAAAGCAATAGCATTTTGAACCAAAGTCCAATGAACTCGAAGCCCATGGCCTTGGAATAACCATCCTCTGCTTCTTCTCACCCTAGTGCATTTGAGATTTAAGCCCAAAGGAATATTTCCATTCTTAAATATGCAACAGATGTTCAAGGTAAAGTTCAGTTCACTTAGTGGGGTTTCCAAATCGGGTCCCCCTGAAGAGACCTATGCAGAATGCTGTACACTCTGAAAAGACAAGATCTAAAACCCAGGCTTGCCAAAGCTAGAAAGCAGAATTGGTCACCCATGCATAATTAACAACATTATACAAGGTGGATTTTTAAAAAATCAGGATCCCTACTAGGAACAATGATGAGATGGGGCAGGATCATCAACGTCTCATTCTGTTGTGCATAGGGTTGCCCTGGGTCAGAGCCAGCTCATGGCACCCAGCAACAACAACTGGTATTGTGAAGGGCTTCTCCAGGGCCAGGCTGCCCATACCTCATTTACCCATAAAAAGACGTGAAGTCAACTTCATAGAAGAGAGAGAGATACCCACCCGACTCTGGTCATGAATTTCCATAGACATTCATTGAGCATCATTGTGGGACTGTCTTTTAAATTCAGGCAACCTTGAGACAGTGTTAGATGTCAGGAATTATTGGTCTGCTCCCACTTGACCCCCAAACGGAAAACTGTAGCAGAGGCGAGGCCTCCCCTGAAGAACTGGTTTCTAAGATGTACGACTAGGGGAGCGATCCCTGGACTCTAAGGGTTAGACAGCACTAACATTGCTTGGGGGGGTCGCAGTAGGTGATGACTTGATGAGGCCTAAATGCAAATAACCGGCCTGATTTTCTTTTTATGGAGTCTGTTTCTCTAAACAGACTGCTCAGAACACGATTTGTAGCAGATTTGCTGTACTGGCTAACAGTCTTTATAGACTGTAACTTTTCAGCTCTTTCTTTGGGGGTTATATTTCCAATTCTGGATCCTGCTACACACAGGGGTGGGGAACACCCAGCCTGTGGGCTTGTATGAGGCACATGGAATCATCATAAGCCGTTCCAGCCATTACATTAGGAGTGAGTTCATTAAATATTTGACCAGTATGGTCCACAAATTATGTTATAAATACCCAAATGGTCTTTGGCCATACAAAAGGTGCCCCAGCCCTAGTCTACAAGCCACTTTTTTCATGAATTGTCCATTGGTAATATGTTTCCCCAAATCTTACTGTTGGGGTGGCAGGAGGGGGGTGGTTGTTTTTCCACTTTCTCTTTCTCTTGGCTTTACAAGAATAACCACTTGGCAGTTTATGGAATATTTAACCATACATTTTCCTTCCTCAAATTGTCTGACACTGCTAATGTAGATTCTGGACTCGCTTGATGATTTCCATTGCTGGCTATGTTGCCTCTGGCTAGTTGACTGTAAGAGGAGCTCACATTCGCTATGCGCTTATTATTTGGCAGGCAACACGCCAAGAACTCGTGCTAGAATTTTCTTATTGAATCCTTATGGCAATCTCAAAAGGTAGAAATTACCTGCTATGATCATAGCAACACATGTGAGCCTCAACTGTCTGGCCACGGGTCCTGGGGTGTAGCAAATGATTTGCACTTGGTTACTAACCGAAAGGTTGGTGGGTCTAATCTGCCCAGAGGCCCCTCAGAAGAAAGGCCTGGTGATCTGTTTCTGAGAACATCGCAGCCCAGGAAACCCCAAGCAGTGCTGTTCTTCTGGGCCACACTGAGCAGTTATGGGTCAGCGTGAGTCAGAATCAATTCAATGGCACGGTGCTGGTTTATTTTGTTTTGGTGTGTGGTTGGGTTATTGTTGCTTATTTATTTCAGTTGTCTAGTCTATACTGATTTGATGGACTACATTCCTTTTTCATCTTTGATTTTCTGTGTCTTTCCTCGATGAAACTCCAATGTCTGACCAACGTGTCCTCACTTTGTCTTTTAGAGGGAGTCTTAGTACCCTTTACATTCCCTTTTCTAATGTATTTGTTTATCACTTCTGACTGGTATGGGCTCAGAAGTGGAATCTTCATTGTCTGGTTTGTTTCCAGAGCTAGTTTCTTCTCTGTGATCATTTTATTTCATTGGTCCTTTTCTCTATATTCTGCTTAATCTTCTCAGGGTATTGCTCTGATGACTCATTTGCTTTCATGTCGACTCCATGCTTTGATTTTCCACTGCAGTTCGAAGTTCTACAATAGCATGCTGTTTCTCTTTTTGTTTTTTATTGTATCATTGGAAATGCTGTGGAGAGTGACTTTTAAAGTAGCACTGCCGGCTGCCATCTTTGAGCTGGGCATTCTTGTTTCTGGCTCCAATCCAGAGCTGACGGGCAAACTATTTGGTTGCTATGAAATGCATATATGTTGCCCTTGATTTTCAAGAGGCGGATGAAGTTTGTAATAAGGCTTCGATCTATAATTATTCCTGTCTAGGTATCATTCCTGATCAACCTCATTTTTAAAAATTAAATTTATTCCAGTTTCACTCCCTGGGCCATGATTCAACTGAGATGAACCGATTCAAAATCCTGTCACCTTATTGGATTACAGACATAGATTCGGTCAGATGTTGCCTGGCTGTGTGTTATGTGGTGCAGGACTATATTTAAAACTAAACAATCAAAGGAAAATAAAGTGCAATCAATAAGGTAAGTGTAACACATGTTCATTGTTGAGTAGGAATGATAGATATGGGAAGGGTCATTATACTTCTGTGTTATGCTATTTTGTGTGTTTTCAAATTTTTACACTAAAAGGATTAAATATCCTTTGGGAAGAGAAAAAAAGTTAATTCTCTGACTATACTAATTTCGATAAGAGAAAAATCCACAAGAGCTACTTACAGAGACCCAACTACAAAGAAAATATTCCCATAAGTCTTTCACACAGAACACCCTCCTCCTCAAACAAACAAATAAACAGACAAACAAAAAACCTTCTCTCTGGGCAAAATGACATCCACTAATTACTCAACTTTTGTATTCCCTGCCCACAGCCTTGCCAAATGCCACATGTCTCTCTCCGAAGTCTCAGAAACAAAACCAGTCCTCCTGAAATCAGCATATCCCACGACGAGAGATCAGCCCCAGAGCAGAGCCTGTGCCCCGAGCTGACTTGGAAACATTCTGGCCAAGTATAGTTCCCAGGGCAGAGCCCAGGCAAGCCATGAGTTGAACGTAAAGAAAATTCCATACATTTTCCATGGGCTGATTCAAGATACCCACAGAAACAGAGCAGGGAGTTGCTGAATAAATTCTGGAGGCAGGGAGGGGCCTCCCTCCAACAAGACATCGTTGTCGGTCTCCTCCCAGGTAAAATGGGTGCCTAAGCCCCACACATGAAAGAGGATCGCAAACATATGGTTAATGACTCATCCCGAATGGAAAAACAGAGATTGTTATATTTGATGGAGATTTTACGTGTCAAAGGTACATCTGTTGCTATTTACACTGACATGTATGTAGAGATTGGCAGCCTGAGTTCTCTGTAGGGAGGAGTGAAATCCAAACCAAACCACAGAATTTTCTAACTTTGAGTCTGGCTCCTGGGATGGAAAATGGTTTGCTGGTCCCTTGAAACACTGCCCAGTTGAGGAGGGTGACTTGGAGAGGCCCACACCACAGGCCCGCATGGTCAACTGACAGGGTAGAAAGCCCTGCTTTGCACGGGGGCCCCCAGAGAGACCAGAACAGGGACAGGAGGGAAGAGGGGTGTCAGGGAGCTTGGGGGACAGCCTTCTGACTTATGAGCTCCTTCTCTGGGTCCTGTGCCACGCACACAGATCACGATTATCCTGCCCCAGACACAACAACCAGAATCACACAGAAGCCAACGCCCCTTGTCCTGTTCATGACATCTCTGTGAGAGTCACTGTGTGCCTTGGCAGAGGTTGTTTGTTTGTTTGTTTGTTTGTTTGTTTGTTTGTTTTCCCCCAGTTGGGTGGTTCTGATAAGGCTTTCCCTCGGTTGTATACATTTCCAAGGCGCAGCCTCACAAGCTCCTATTTCAATTTAATTACTCTTTTGTTTTGTTCAGCTGTATGGTAGAGTAACCTGTGACTAGTTAGTGTTTTCCTGCCTACCTCATTTAGCCTGCCTGGCTCCCTCCCTCCCCCTTGCCTTTCTTACCCCCTTGTTAGCTTGCAGACAAAAAAGTAGAGTGACAGCACATTAGTAAGCAACTATACTGCGGAAAGAAAAGTCCAGCAGATTCAGAGCTAAGAGAATGCAGAGGGAGACAAGAAGACTTTGCTGGGATCCAAGGAGATCTTGTGGAATAGGTCATGTAGGAACTATGGCTTGAGGGATGCATTTGTTTGTGATGACAATGGTAAAGCTGAAAACTACTTTGGAATCAGGAGCTCAACTTGCTGACATCAGACCTTCCCAAGGTCTCAACCCAGCCTCCTGGGAGTTTCCGTCATCATCCCACAGGAATGTGCTCTCCACACTCAGGGCCAGGCCTCTTCCATGGCTGGACACCCTATCCTTGCTTGCCTGATACTGTTCATAGACGGGTCTGCTTCTGATGCATTTTAATGCACTTAACATTAAAGTGCTGGTCAGGCCCTACTCACTCGCACATGACTGCCATTTATGTTGATACAAATAGCCGGTGTGCTTGGTTGCTCATTAAAAGTTGGAGGTTCAAGGTCATCCATTGGTGTCTCAAAAGACGCCTGGTCATCTACATCCAATGAACCAGCCATCGAAAATTGGCAATCAATACCTTCACCCCCACTGTACAGAAAAGCAAAACTGCCACTGACAACCTGGCGGCATACAGTACCACTCTGCCCGGGTGGGTTCTCCATAAGGAGGCGTCAACTCAATGGCAGCTGGCTGACCTTGGTTAAGAGCTCAGTGTAGGCTGAGCACAAAAGCCGGATGTCTCAAAAGAAACAAACTAAATTCAAAATGCAGAAAACTCAGTAAGTTGTGAGGCAAGTATGACCAAGACCGCTTCAGTGAATCCACTCACTGTTTGTTTCTAATCACCCTTCAGACCACGGTGCTGCTGAGTACGACATTAAACTCATTACTCTCAGTGCGGTCTAAAGTAGTCTCATTTAAATCCACTTCTTCAAGAGCTGCAGGATGAGAGTCCAAGAACGTATTACTGACAGTCATGGAAAATGTATTTAACATTCTTATAAATATTATAACTCCCTTTTTGGCAGAGAGCAAAATTGCTCCTTCTGCATTTATTCAAGTAAGGTCTGGCTTTGTTTCAGCAAATCTCAGGGAATTGAGGGGCGAAAGCTCAGCAGATGAGAAGTCGGTTCAGCTTGTGCCCTCACCTCTTGTTTTAAACCCTGTACTTCAGAAATAATACCACCGGTGTCATTCGATTATAATGGCATAAAACATGCCTTTTAAAACCACAAGTTTTAAAAGTTGTGGTAGATGCCGATTCTGAACTTTAGGGAGACCCAGCACGAGGCATCCCTTTGGGATATTTATGAAGAACTGGGATCCAAGCTGCACCAGGTAATATTGGTAGGAATGTACAGGCATTTTATGTGGAGCCCCGGTGGTGTACTGGTTACGCCTTGCCTGCAATCTGCATGGTAGGCAGTTCAAAACCACCAGCAGCACCGCAAGAGAAAGGCTGGGCTTTCTATTCCCGTAAATGGACACGCATGGTGGGTAGGGTTACTGTAAGTCAGCACTGATTTGATGGCAGTGAGTTTTGTGCTGTTTTGTACAGGCATTTGCGATGATGAAGGCCAAGGGACTAAGTTATCCTTTTAGAAGAACCTCAACCTTATTTTATCTTTGTTGAAAGCTTCACGGGGCAGAACCAGCTTCTTCTAACAGTTGTCAGAATTTCTCCACGCCCACGTGAAGAGTGACCAGAGGCAGGAAGAACTGGCTCCAGTTTCAGACTCTGAAAACTGTCAGAAGAAGCTGACAGCATTGTAAAACGGAATGAACCCAAGTTTGGGCAATCAAGGGATTCCATTTCTAGCCCTATGTGTGTGGTTTGTATGTGTGCACACGCATGTGTGTGTGTGTGTGTGTGCGTGTGTCACGGTGATTGTGAGAAGGATTTGGTGGCAGCAGGGGCTGGTTCAGGAGCCCTGGTGGCTTGGTGGTGACACACTTGGCTGCTAACCACAAGCTCAACAATTTGAATCCACCAGCCACTCCTTGGAAGCGAGATGAAGCTTTCTACTCTGTGAAGAACCTGGGAACCCCACAGGGGCAGGTTCGACCCCGTCCTACAGGGTCGCCATGAGTCAGAATTGACGGGATGCCAGTAAGTTGTGGTTTGTTCGGGGGGTTGGGTCCATTGCTTTGCATGTTCCCATATTGAATTATTTAAATATTTGCATCACATTAAAGGCTAAATAGGAGTGGTCTGTAAGCTGGATGCTTGTAACCTGGGGACTGGGTATAACACCTTCACAGATGTAGAAACTAAAGCTCAGGTAAGGCTCACTCCAGAGCATGCTACTCTTTATTAAGTGCCAGACTCTTGTGCCTACTGGGATTCTCTCTCTCTCTCCCTGATGGAGATCTCCTCATCTCTCCACCGTGACTTGACTTCTCAGGGTGGTTGTGAGAATCTACTGGAGCCGTGGAACTGTGAATCAGCGAATAACAAGTGATTCTAGTGTGTCCTTTCATGCCTCCCATATCGACAGAGCCTTGCACCCCTCCCCACACCTCAGCTTGGCCAGCACGAACCACCCCAGACTGTAAACTCATGCTCGTGAGTCTCTCTCCTGTACTACCAGCCCATGAGCCCCTTGGGCAGAGGCCTGTCTGATTCATCTTGCATCTCAAGGACCTCAGGGTAGGTGTTTGCTAGAGTGGTGAGAGCCACACTTAGTCCCAGACACCTTTGTTTGCTACTGTGTTGCAGCTGAACACCATTGTGCTGCGAATCAGTAGTTTTCAACCCTGGTCCGCATTAAGATCACCTGGGGAGCTTTTAAAATAATTATTGGTGCCCAAGCTCCACCCTGGACCAATTAAACAGACTCTCAGGGGGGCGGGGCTTGGCCATCAGTAAAATTTTAAAGCTCTCTAGGTCTGGGAGATGCCAATACATAGGCAAGCTTGAGAAGGGATCTCACATCCAAGCGGTCATATCCTGTATCCCTGTAACTCTGACCTCAGCACATCAAAAGTGAGGCGTCTTTTATCTGTTGCTTTTTTCCCCCACCAACTCGGAACCATTCCTTGTTCTTGCCAGCACAAATATCTTATCTTTCTGACACAAAGGTGCACTTTTCAGATGGCACGACTGCCCAGTGAGTGTCCCGTGATTAGGTGGAAGGACTCCTGGGCTCTGCTTCTCCCAGCTGCTTAAAGTGGTGGCTGACAACTTACAGACGGCTTGGCTGAGTACTACACACACACACACACACACACACACACACACACACACACACACACACACACACACACACACACACGACTCCAAATACGGGTCTCATGCTTTCATGGTACTTTAAAGGCATTGATGTTTCAGAATCGGAAAATGTTCAGCCAAGTCTGGCATGAATTAAGCTCCTGAAATAGGCAGTCCTTTGTAATCCCCAGATTCTCCCGACAGCAGAGCACATTCAAGGCCAGGATCACAGAGTTTTTCTAAACGTCACAGCAAAGTGACATGGGACACACGGAAGGTATCCTGGGTCTGGCAAAGTGTGGACAGTGACATTATCGATGCACTAACAGGCTGAATATCGGTTGCTAATACCTCAACTGAAACTCCCCGGACCTCTAGCAAATGTATGCACAATTCCTGAAACGTCAAAGCAGTGACACTGGGATCTGATGGCTCATTCCCACTCCCATTTTCACTTCCAAGTTTACTGAAACTTGACCGACCAGTGTCCGAGGACCACACATATCGTGGACAGCTCAAAAGTCAATCAGCTTCGTGCGAGAAACTTCACCTTGGCAACAACATGCTCTAGCTGTCAAGTGGATTTTTCTTTAGAGATCCGTTAAAGCAACGTGTTTAATATGTTACTGAGTGTGCGCAGAAACGAAGTGGAAAATAAAACTCGTTATCTGGACAAAGAAAAATTCCTCAGCCTTTAATCCCAAGTCATTGAATGATTGCCCCAAGGTTGTCATCTCTCCTGATATATCGCCTTTTTCCCCCAGCTGGCAGAGAGACATTTCTGATCTCTGTTACATATATATGGATAAATGATACAGACGGCTTAAATGCCAATTAATACATGTGAAAATATCCAACACTCTGTCTTCCGTTCTTAAGTGGTTATACCTTGACACTCTAGAAATAAGTTAATCCGTTTGCCCTCCTTCACACACACACACAGAGAGAGAGAGAGAGAGAGAGAGAGAGAGAGAGAGAGAGAGAGAGAGAGAGAGAGAGAGAGAGAGAGAGATACAAGACACAAAGTCAGCTTAAACGGAGGTACAGCCCAAAGACTCATATTTGTTCTCTCTGACTATGACAGTTCCTAATTTCATTCTCTTGATGAAGATACAGACTTAAGAAGAAACATCATTTTTCTATTTTATTTCTAGAATACAACATTTCCCCCAAAGGTGTACATGCCTAGTAATAAGAAGACGGTCTGGATTTGGGGTTTCTAAATCATGGCTCATGTAAGTTCTGAAACATTAGAACAGTGTAAATGACTCAAAATGTTTTTTTAGAATGTTTTTGTTGTAAATAATTCTGAGTGCGCTTTGATTCGCCGATCCATTTGGTACCTTTTCCAATTTTGAAGTTTTCCTTTATATTTATCTAAGAAAAGGCTATGGCGGCATAAGGGTTAAAGCCCTCAGCTGCTACCCGAAAGACCGGCATCCACTCAGCTCTCTCGGAGAGAAGGCCTGGAGTCTGCGTCTATAAATACTATGGCCTTGAAAGCTGAGGAGGCAGTTCTGCTTTGTCACTGTGAGTTGGAATCAACTGAATGGCAGTGAGTTTGGGTTTTATGTAATAAAATGCATGATTCCTACAGTCGATGGTAAAACACTGTTGTGGAAAGGGTTTCATACATGTGCTGGACAAGCTTATTAATCTCTAATACGTGACGTTAACACGTACATCTTCATGACTTAAGTGATTGAACACCAGTGACACAAGTCGTGGGGGTTGGATATGACAGTACTTTCAGTTACATTCATTTATGAAGGCAAAGCCACACCTGGGAGATGAATACATGTCCCCAAAAAGGCAGAGTGAGCTTGAAAATAGCAACTGTTTCTCATTCCTTGGACGCCCTCAAAGCAATATATCCAAATCCACCCAAAGTTGACCATCAATTCCCTAACGTTGGGACAGTGATTGCCTGCTTCTTTTCCCAAAAAAGTCACCCTACCTTAGAAATCAAGGGCATATTTCAGTTCTTAAGGTCTGCTACAAGTGAGTTCAAAGCAAAGTTTAGTTTGGCCAGTGGCATTTCTAATTTGGGTCTTTTTAGTGTGGTCTGTGAAGGATATTATTTATCTCCAAAGGATAAAGTTCAATGCCCAGTTTCCCATAGGACTATGATTGAACCATAGGGAGTGGTTAGAAAGAAGGTCCAGTTAGGAACTCTGACTATAATAATATTAGTATCAATAGAATTACTTTAACCTCCATGAGGATGATCTATGACACTACAGCAAAATGATGAAGACGTTTCCAAAAGTGAACAGGGGACATACAGAAATCAGAGTTGTAAGAATGGATCTGTAGCTCTTACTTGATCTTATTGATCTTAGCCCTAACATAAGAACAATTGGTTCTGGTGACACAGCTCTGCCTGGTCATGAGACCACTGATGATTTGGCTGCCATGGCTAAGCGAGGTGAAGAGAGCACCTGCCGTCTTAAAAGTGGGTCTCAAAACTCACTGTCATGTAATTGAGAAGTCAGCTAAGTGGACACACAGAAGAAGCACATCAGGGCATCTGTGATCGAAAGATTTTAAACAATAAGATCCAAACCCAGTAAGCTCCAAACAGTACCAGTCCCTGAATTCTAAACACTCCATTTGCCAGAGCCCCGTGGATGGCAGTGGAAGCCCAGAGTCCATTTGTAGGATCCTGGTGTGCATCACTGTCCACCAACTCAGAATGTGTATCAGACAAAGAGCATTGTAAAGAGACTCTTAGGAACTGTATTTAAATGGGAATGTAACACCTGGCCATTAGAGCTCTCTGGACCTACTTTAAGTTTATCCTACATTTTTAATATTATTTGATTTTACTTAAATGGAGGTTTTTCACTGTTTTGTATGATCATTGTTGCTGGGTTCTTTTTTTTCCCCTTTTTCTGTTTTTTGTCATGGCATATATAAATATATGTCAGTATTTATGACAGTAACTGAAATAGTAATTACTGGGGGCCCCAAAGAGGCAGGTTGGGCAAAAGGGCCATCAACACCCCTGCGTAAAGAAGGAAGACAGTGGTCCAAAGTTGATTGTGGTGATGATTGTGTGACCCTTCGTAATAGGATTGAACTCTTGACTTGTATTATGTGTTAATTATAGCTCAATGAAACTTATTTTAAATAAAAAGCACATGAATTTTGATAAGTATATACTCACTTACACCTGTTTAACACACCCTGGATTACGATGGAGAAGATTTTCATCATCCCACTAAGTTTTCTCAGGTTGGCGGTTGAGTACTCTGGTCGAGTACTCTGGACTCTTCAGTATGCTCTGATCAGCAAAGATCACTCCAGCTCCTGGCTTCATGTACCAGACCCACAGCCCCTGAAGAAAGGGCAGCAATCTTCTTCTACAAAGATCACAGCCCAAACCACAAGCACCTGATGGGGCAAGTCTCCTCTGCTTCACCCAGAGTCCTAGGAGTTGTGGGCCAATGAACAGCAACTAGCACCTACAACTTATTTTCACTTATTCTCTAACCACACACATTGAGTCTGTTACTCACCATCATCTTAGAATGATCCCAATATCATCTGCCTGTCTCAGCAGCTGTGTTCGTCTTTCATCACTGGGTGTTATTCTGCTCCACTACCCAGTTAGTGAACACTTGGGTTGTTTCCAGTGTGGGGCCATTGTAAACAAGGCTGATGTGAACATAATAGTACAGATCTCTTAGTGGACACACACAGCTAAGAGTGATATCAGAAGTCACATACTTTATCCAGAGACGTCAACTCAAGGTATGTGTGTCTGCTTTCTGTAAATCCCAGCACCAGAGGAAAGAGACGTGCTGGGCTGGGGTTGTTGATGGTGGTTGGTCGGTACACTGAAACGGTTCTGAGTCACAGCCGCCCTGTGCACAACAGAAGGCGAAACTGCCTCATTTGGCACCAGCCTCATGATTGTCGCTCTTTTTGCAGCCACTGTGGTCAGTCCATCTCCTTGAGGAGAGGGGTCGGTTTCCCACCAGCCCCCCATTTCATCAAGCACGATGTCCTTTCCTTCTCTCGTGAAACCATGGCCAAAGGGTGTGAGCTGAAGTCTCACCAGCCTCGGTTCTAAGGGATATTTTGACGGTAGTTCTCTCACAACATATTGGTTTGTTCTACTGGCACCTTTGGTATTCTTTGGCAAGACCATAGTTCAAAGGCATCACCTCTTCATTCTTAATTGTTCAACTTTCAAATGAAGTGATTGGAAATATCATGACTTAAGCCAGGTGCACCTTAGTTTTTAAAATGCCATCCCTGCTCTTCAACGCTTTTAATAGGCTTTGTGTACCGGATCTGTCCAGTGCAATGTGTTGTTTCATTCTTGACTGCTGCTTCCATGACCATTGCTTGTGGATCCAAGCAAATCAAAGTCCTCGAAAGTTTCTGTCATGTCTCCATTTCTCGTGATGTTCTGTATTTGTCCAGTCATGGGCGCTAGCCGATAAAATGCCCTCCAGAACTCTTGCTCTCCTTACTCAGCACGTTGAGCACAAGAAGAGTCAGTTCCGTTCTCCTGCTGCTTAGTATTGAGCATGGGAAATAGAGAAGTCTCCATGAATAAAGTAAATTTGTGCAAAGGCTAAATGCATGGATGGATGAATGAATGACTAGATGTCTCCTACAATTCCGTGCAAGTGAGCACGACTTCAAGGGGCTCGTTGTTAACCACGATAAAACCAAGAATGAAGGTCGTCTGTCTGTCACCCAGGCAAACCTGTCTGAGCTCAGAATTCAGAAGAGAATAAATAACTTAGAACATAACAAAATAATAACAATCCAATAATAATATTGAGGTGACTTTGGTGAATACTCTCTCTTGATGTGATTGTGAGCCCCAGGGAAGACCAAGATAGCTCACCAAAGTTGACCTAGCAATACCCCTGGATGCCGAGATTTCCAAGGGTGACAGATGACTAGGCAACATTGCTTCCCATGAGAGAGTGTAAAAATAAGAGGTCTTCTTGAAAATATCCTGTTACAGTCCGGCACCATGTATGGCTAGGGGGAAGGCTTCCTTACCATTTTTGAAGTTTCCTTTCATCGTGTGGAGCAAATTCCACTAGCAGATGACTCCTGTCCTCTTTCCGCCCTTCTCTCACCCCTCCCCTGGGAGGAAGGGTAAGCTCAGTTATCTGAGAGTCAGTTGGGAACAAGAAACTCAGCATGTTTCCCAGTCTCTTCCTTTCTTCCTGCCCCGGGGAGAGCTGGCAGTTCATAGCAAGCAGGCATTTCCTGTGCTTCTCTGTGCACTCAGTTTTGTAGGTACAGGCTCATACGTTTGGAGGCCAATGGTGAGCTGATCAAGATGATATAAGTCTGTCTCATTCTGGATCTCTAAAGTAGGAAGTAGGAAGCCTTCTTGCCTGTGACTATGAGGCACAATTTTAATAGCAAGATTAAACAATCACTGTCAAGTGCATTCTGGCTCATGGTGACTCCATGTGTGTCAGAACAGGCTTACACCCTGTAGTCTTTTCAGGGGTTGAGTGTTTACAAATGGATGACATGCTTGTCTTTCAAGGCACCTTTAGTTGGATGGGAACCTCCAATCTTTTTGTTAGCAGTCAAGTGCGTTAGCAATTTGCATTACCCAAGACTTTTAATAATAAAAAACGATGGGGGATATTTTGGTAATAAACCTAGGCATGGCTACATTAGAGAAGAACGAAGCAGGATCTAAAGGGGCCGCATGGGATGGCACACTTACTCACGCTCTGTCAAGTACCCGACGTCTTACTATAGCACGTGGAAAGTGCTCCGAACTCTCTGATCAAGTGAATACATCGTATCGGGAAAATTCTGGTTCCTTCCTTTCTTTCTATGATTCTGAACAAATAGATTGGATTAGTGATAACTATGTCAAATTTTAAAATAGGTGTATTGACATATAAGTCACTTATCATTCAATTGAATAGCTCAATCATATCAAGAAGAGTTGTTTCATCACCACCACAATCAATTTCAGAACATTTTCTTCTTTCTCATGCTGGTTGTTAGCTCTCCATCTCCTCTAACCCCCCTTTCCATGTCCGTAGATCATTATCAACCCACTTATTGGCTCTAGAGATTTACCTAACCTGGATTTCACACACAGAAGATCATACGAAACATAAACAGGAAGCAAACAGACAAATAATCCCAACAACCACGACAAAACAAAAACAGAAAAACGTCGATCAAAAGCAAGCAGAAAATATTCAAAACTGAAACAACTGTAAAATGTGTCAGAAAGGGAAATCAAGTGATAAAGTGTTATATATTAATCTGATGACATCTGCGACATTCAACTTTGCGATGCTTTCTGTCTGACGGCAAAGCCATTCACAGCCCTAGGCTAGGGTCAGAGGGGATTCATCAGAGAATCCAGCAAACGGATTTTGGGCTTCTACTGTCATCTATAGCCTTCTGCAAACTGGTTCCCACCCATATAGCAGCCATATCTCCAGTGATCTCGCCATGAGGGTGAGTATCAAGTAGGGCTATATGTTCTATAGGAATTAATTGTTCTTAGATTCGGGCTAGAATTAAGTGAAAGTCCAAAATCCATTCAGCTATCTAAGATTTATACATGTCTCTAGTTCACTCTAGAGACATCATTATCATTTTATGATAGAGAGCATTATAAATTATCCCCCTGGGGCATAGAGCAATTCTATTGATAGTGTCATGAATTTACCCAATGGTCTAGAATTTAAAATACCACCGAGGGAGGTCTAGGACATCTTTTCATAGCGCAAGACATAAATGAGTTGTTGACTTGCACAGAGTAAAAGTGTAATGAACTGAACAGTATTTACATGAAAAATGGGGGTTGGTGATGGGAAAAATTATTTTTCCAAAAGACTCGTTCACCAAGGTAGAGCCATGCCTACCAGACTCATACATGTCTAGGAAATCAAGGCAAGAACTAAAATAGTATATGCTTGTCCAGGGCCACCACTTATTGGACACCCGCAAAGTAAGAGACCCAAACAAAGTCCAGTGACCACCACTACCATAACCATGGGAGAGCAGTCACCTGATTCTTCTCACACTAGCGTGGTTCAGCTGTAAGTCCAAGTAAGTATGTCAGCTCCTTGTTTAACTCGGCTCTAGGTGAGGTTGAGGTAAAGCCCAGTTTGATTAGTAGGGATTCCACATCAAATCCTTCTGGTGTTGCCTATGAAGAATAGTGTGCACCTGAAAATGTCACAGTCGAAAGTCCTGGTCGTCTGGGGTCATCGAGGGCTAGCTAGAATCTAGCTCAAATGTTTTCAGTTAGGAACATATTACCCTTGGGATTAATGTAAGAGTCATGAAGCAGTTTTTCCTCATGGGAGGTTGCTCCACACAGTTTACCGACTAACAGAAGGATCATCACCTTTCTCAGAGACAGACATGGCCCTCTCCCCGGGTGTTGAGTTGAATTTCCAGTAAAGCTCACTTACCACTTTTGTAGAAGCGTCTGTTGATGAGGTGGCCTTACTACAAAGTTGTATAACCGCAAATAATGGCCTTCTCTCTCTCCTCCTCCAACTTGAGAGAGCGACGATAGCTGTAGTGTGGTCTCTGCTGCCAAAGTGATTTTTAAGACAGATGTATAAAGGGGGTGCACCCTCTCTATCCTGTTCCTTGGGAGACAGGTTTCAAAGATTATATGACCTGAGAGCAGAAACCTGCCTTTGTCCTGGTGTTTATCCTCTCAATAATGTATGCATACAAGAGTCATTCAGCACAATGGTTTCCATGTCCATCCATGCCATGCCATGAAGTATATCATGGGTTCATCACTGGCTTTTAACAGCTGCAGAGTATTCCACTGTATAGGTACCGTATATACATGTATATTCCAGTCTGTATGCGTCATGGGTTCTTTATTCTTCTACGGAGGAGCATTTAGGTTCTTTTTAGCTTCTTGCTGTCGTAAACTGTGTTGAAGTGAACAGATTTTCCAACACCATTTGTTGACGTGGGCAGCCCTTTCCCATTTAATGTTTTTGGTTCTATTTTGACTACTTTGGCTGTGCAGTGGGTTTGGAGGTTGTGTAGTGCAAAGCCTCCTATTTTGTTCTTCTTTTTGAGAAGTTCTTTGCTTATCTTGGGCGTCTTCCCTCTCCACATGAGGTTGGTGATTAGTTTTTCCATCTCTTTAAAGAATGACGTTGGGATTTGCCTCGGAACTGCATTGTATTTGTAGGCTGCGCTAGGCAGTGTTGGCATATTAAGCCTTCCTATCCGTGAACACAGCGTATTCTTCCATTTCTGTAGGTCTCTTTTGATTTCTTAAATAATGTTCTGTGGTTTTTTTTGTGCAGGTCTTTTGTTTCTTTCATTAGATATATTCCTAAGTATTTCATTTCTTGTGTGGTTACTATAAATGATATTGTTTTCAGGATGTCTTTCCGCGGCTCTCTTTTCTGATATACAAGAATCCAATTGGTCTCTGCTTGTTAATCTTGAAGAGTGCTCCTTTAACAAATCCCGCCATTGTTTCCAACATTCTTCCCGCTGAGTCCTTGGAGCTTCCGAAATATAAAGCCATGGTACCTACAACTAGTGAGTGGTTCACTACGGCTTTGCCCAACTTTGCCTTATTTCTTTCTGTTGTCTGGGTTCTGATGAAGACTTCCAGCCCGAGGTTGACTAAGAGTGGTGATAGGGGGCATCCTTGTCTGGTTCCCCATTTTAGGGAATTGTTTTCAGTGTTTCCCATTGAGCGTGGTGCGGCCATTCGATGGTCTCATCTAGCCTGTACTATGTCGCAGCATTTCCTCTCCAGTAAAGCCTGAAACGGGCCAGTTTTGTAGACGTAGAAAGGATGGCGAGGCAGGGCAGTTTCTACATTTAGGTCCCATTGTGCTCATTTGCAGAGTGCGGCAGTAAAAGGACTCCCTGGCAGAGATAAGGGCTCTGGTGGCAGAGTGGGGAAGTGTTCAGCTGCTTACCCACAAAGCGAGTGGTTCAAACCCGTCAGCTGCTCTGCTGTAGAATGATGGAGAAGTCTGCGTTCAATGAAGATCACAGTCTTAGAAGTCCAAGAAGGCAGTTCTATTCTGTTCTACAGGCTTGATAGGAATCAGAACTGACTCAATAGAAATGAGCTATTTTGGGTGTTGCTGAGAGGTGCTAGAAAGGGGTAGGGAAATGACTGTGCCCTTTCTTTTTAGCGGGGGCGCTTCAAGGTCCACTTTTTCTCTCTGTGCCATGGCCACGTTCAGCATACAAATCCGGTAGAGCTCTTACTTCATGGCCAGGTCTCTGCCAAGGGCAGGGTGAAGGATGGGCCTAGATCAGCAGTCATGTGCCAGTCACGGTCTGTCATATCCCTAGGCTGTGGTGTCTCTCTAATGCTGGAGGGCCACCATCTCATTACTGGTATCCTTGATTGACATTCACAAAGACCCCAGGTCGATACAAAGGGGAATATGGGTGTAAGCCAAAGTCTCAAACTCTCCCATCCTGTCAATCCTGTATCAGTCTTTCTGCAGTGGGTTCACCACCCTGCTAAGACAAACATCCCTTTTAATTCTCAAAGCCAGAAGGAATAAATGCTTTAATTTCTACATTTTAATGAACTTTCTCACCTGAGTCCCGGGCAAACATTCCCACCCTTTTCTCGTAAATACTCTGAATAACAGAAATTCTGAGCAAACAGCGCAAAAAACAACCTTGACATTAAAAGCATGCTAGCAACTGGCTGTGCTGCTTTTGAGCCAGGCGTGAAGCGCAGTGAAGGGGGATGCATTTCCCCTCCCTGTCGCTCCCTTCACCCTACGTCACAGCACTGCTGACCCAGCAGAGGCAGAACTATTTGGTCACCTCTGATCCTTTCTAGTTCCCACCGAACAAGCTCTGCTTTGTGACTGCCATTCTCTGCTGCTGCGCCCATTTCTTTCTTTGGACTCTCCAAGAGCAGCCTGCGCATGTCCACAAAACTGCAAAAATGGAGCTCCTAATGATCTGTGTGGCTACCTCTAGCTGCAGGCAAAGCATTGAAAACCAATGAAATCAAGCAGCTCTCCCCCACACCGAAATTAAGATGTCGGAATGCTCAGGGAAATCCGGCCGACAGGAGCGCAACAATACTTGTTCATGGTTGCAAACAGCGTCTCCCACAAAATGAGAACATCGTGTCTGCCGGACGGCCCTGCCCAGGACAGTGAGTGCTGCCCGCGCATCCTCTACCAAGGTGTGTGTGCAGAAATGTCCACGGGCCGCCTTCATCCCTGTGCATGGAATTTTTTTCTTTCCTTCATCTTTATTTAATTGTGGTTAATGTATACATCAACACATTTTTGGAGAAATGCTATTACCCCCCCCCCCCAAAAAAAAACATTTTATTCGGAGCGAATGCAGATATCACATCGTTTCACAGTTCGATCACATCAAGCAGTATTGTGTATTTGCTACCACAATCAGTTTCAAAACATGCCGTTTCTTCTTGGACGCCTTGACACCGGCTCCCTTTGGTTTTTAACGAGTCCCTCGATTGTAGCGAGTGGTTTGCCATTTCAACACTCTTCACATTGCCATGTAGCATGCAAATTAGTTATGCTGATGATGTTGTTCAGCCAATACCCACCTCTGCTTCCAGAAGTTCCCATCACCTTGAACAAAAGCTCGGTACCTCTGACACCCTGCAGGCTCCCCTGTCCTCCCTCCTTCCCTCCCTGTCACCTCTCTTACCCATGAACAAGCTCCGCGCTCGCTCACCTGCCTATGGTAGAAAGCACGTCGAAGTGGACTTGCAGTGTGCCCGGGCTCTCTAGCAATGACGGGGTCTTTCGCTTCCCTGGTGGTGTGTACAAGCTAAAAACACTTTCTCTGCCACAGAAAAGCCCAACGTTCAAGTCAGGGGCAACATGCTGTTTCTTGGTGGAGGCTCTCTCTTAAGTAACTTTATCACCTGAGGAATAATAATGACTCCCTTCAAGAAGGCTTTGGCAGAGAGGGTGAGGAAGAGAAGCAGACCCCTCCCTCACAGAGGACATTGAAATTAGCCTCCTCAGATTTCCAGAGCGCTTAGCCAGCACAGTGATAGACGCCGTCTAAACACACAGACAGATAGGAGGGGAGCACAGATGCTGTGCGAGACCACTGATTGCGTTCCAAGTCAGTACTCTTAATTAACTGCAAACTATTTCAATCTATAACATTCCCAACATGCAACCCATAACACCTATATCCAGCTCTTCATGGGACCACCTCAAAGTAGAACGCAACATAGCGATCGTATCCAAAAGTACAAAACTGCAATACTAATTGCTTATGTTGAATATAGATGTGCTGCCTCGATTGGCAGACTCGCTAATGATATCGTATGTTTGTGTAACCGTCTCTTGCCCAGAACTGAAACGCAGTCCTAGATAGGCAGCAAAACCAGCTCCAATCTACAAGAGCCCAACTCCCCTCTAGAGAAAGAGGCTCTGTGGCTTGGGCTTGTTTGTTTAATGATTACCTGACTGAGGTAGTTAGTTTATTGTGCCAACCTGGCAGATAAACACATGTGGGGTTAATTGAAGGGCAGAGAGATAAATGACTTGGTGCACCTTGTCTTTCTAAAGTTCTCAGGTCTCTTGCTTTGTGATGGTCACATCAGGGTGCAACTGCCTTAACAGTTCCCTGCTTCAGCTTGTAAGACTGACTTCCTGCAAGACATCCTGGAGTAGAAGCCACGTGGACCTACCCCGATGCAGCCGTGGGTGTTGGAGCACCCGTGTAGAGATCCCTGCCAGCGCTGAGATGCTTACACATTCACTGACTCAGCTTTCCTCCTGCAGTCGGCATCATTGCATGTGTTTTGTGAGATGGAGGAGGACTTTGTGCATTGGTGTTGGGCATATGGGTTAATGGCTTAATGTTTGACTTGTGGGCTTGGGCAGCACTGGGTTGGGGTGTTTTCTTGATATGCACTTACCCTTTATATAAAACTCTCTCTTATACATCAGTTTCTGTGGATTTGTTTCTCTAAAGTACCGAGACTAATAGACTGACCTTCAAAAACCCAAACCAAGGAAAATCATGCATCTGATTTCTCAGGAGGTTGGTGTTTGGATGTTGTGAAGTTGGCTGTAGGTCACGTTCCTTGTTCAAAGTGTAAGGTGGAGAGGAAGCTTCTGTCTCACTTGACCCAAAACAACAAAACTCAATCCCATTGAGCCCATTCCAACTCAAAGTGACCCAATAGGACAGAGTAAAATTGTCCCTCTGGGTTTCTGAGACTACAAAATCTCAACAGGTACATATAGGCTCATTTGTCTCCTGAGGAATGACTAGTGGGTTTGAACAGATTGCCTTGTGGTTAGCAGCTCTGTGTGCAGTCTGCTATGACGCCAGGGTTCCTGTCTTACTCGGGGAAGGGAAGACATGTGGAGCCTGAGCCTGGAGCAATCCTCAGAAAGAAGGAGGACGCCTCATCCACTCATACTGGAAACTCCTTGTCTCTGAGATTCCCCAAGGCCAAAGGCAATACTCACTGCTGGTCTATTCTTTTCCCCAGAAATTGAAACAAGGCAAGGGAATTGCATGCCATCTCTTCTCTGATTGGCTGTATGAGAGAGTACCACATGAAAAACAATCCCCTCGGTTGCTGTTACAGCAAGTGGCCTTCACAACCTAACAACTTCAGGATGGTCTCATTAAGAGACAGATACTATGATGAGAGCATTGAAGAGCAGATAACATTTGTGTTTGCATAACTGAGGAATTGATTGTTCGATTAGAGTGGCACTGCGGATTGTATTATAATTATTGAATTGATCATAATAAATATTTTAGAATACCTATACACATTAAGTAATGGCCATACAGTTAATGAATGAAGCCTTCACCTGCACTTACTGAGTTTATAAAACCCTAAATAATACCAAAATGCAAAAGGGCAATAAGAACTTCTCATGATGTGGTAGAGTGCAGTGGCTGTATGTACACGGATAGTCAGTATAACATCTGTACCAAAATAAATAAATAAATCGTCACATGGGAATGGAAAAACACCCCAAAGCAGACAGAAGCCAGAGGAGAGCGTCATTTTAAAAACTGCATCCAGTAAGAGTAAACATTGGGAGCTTGCTATAATCTTGCCTTAGAATATTGTACAACTCCACCAGATAGGGCAACGGAAACATCAGTCACCTCACAGGCTCAAGGTGATAGAGAACAACGTATATGGGAAACCTTCAGGGGAAATCTATGTGGAAGAGATTAGCAAAACGGTCAAGGTTCACAAATGTGGGCATGACTTTTGCCCAAATTACTGCTGGACTGCTAAATTATGCACAGGTGGAAGAGAATCTGACCATGGTATCAAAAGGCAGATGGAAGCCCCGGAGGAATCTAGCCTTTAGATAGTGACATGTCAGATGAGTTCTTTGAATTTCCCCAGGATGTATCCAAAACTATAGCAGCCCAAAGCCAAACGTGAACAGAGATGTCAACAACCATGCACCAGAAGAAAACAATGTTTCAGATGAAGGTCAAGCAACGTAACTGCCTTACAAAACAAAAACAACTAAATGCTCCTAAGAATGGAGCAGACTCTAGTCATTACATGGAGGCCTGGTAGGCGAAAGACAGGGCTTTCTACTCCTGCAAAGACTTACAATCTCTGAAACCTACAGGGCTACTTCTAGCCTGTCTTTATAGGGTTGCTATGAGTTGGAATTGACTCAATGACAGTGTGTTAGTGTTTTATGGTCATTATATGGCATTTTCCACAATTCTCACTTTTCAAATTAGACATACCAAAACATATAATGGGGATGGAGGAGTGGGATGGGGTAAAAGGAAATGATGTCAAGACGTCCAGGAAGAAAAAGAATGCCAGGAAACTTATTGTGGTACAAATGTAAAATACTGCCTGACAGGATTCAACTATGGAATGATATGATATGATATATGATAGGGTACCCTAAAACAGATTTTCACTGGATGGAGTGGAGCTTTTGTTGTCTGCGTTTTTAGGGCAACGGAAAGCATCTGTTAGGAGAGCATCTAGCAGTTGGCTCTGAATTAGTGCACCCAGTGGCATTGCCTGGGAAGGTTCTCTCTGGTCACAGTGAATTTTTTTTTTTTTTTGTAAAAGCAATTTCTTTTGAACTTCATTTTATTGGGATGGCCAATTTAAGAGAACAGTGTGCAGCCACGAAAGTTTGTTTCCTGCTCAGGAAGAATGCCACAGGAACTGTTGTGACTTTGAACACAGCTAACAGGGACAGCACTATGGGAAAAGCTCAAGTGCCTGCGTAATTTTCTCATTTCAAAAAAGACAGAATGTCGATTGATGACAAACCTCATTCTGGATGTCCCTCAACTTCCTGAATGGATGAAAATGCCAACTCATAGTGCGTTTGGAGTTCATTCCACCAGGTCAGACTGTTATTCAAGCCTTCTATTCAGAGGTTCTGAAAAGATTGCATAGCAGTGTGTGACACAGAAGGCCTGAATTGTGGCAGAGGAGGGACTGGTTTTGCCACCACGACAACGCACCTGCTCATGCAGCCATATCAGTGCACTGGTTTGTGGCAAAAAGCAGCATGTTTCTCTTGCCCCCCACACCTTGCTCACCTGACCTCACTCTGTGCAACTTCTTTGTGTTTCCTCGAATGCAGAGGGACATGAAAAGACAGCGATTTGATGCCATAGAAGAGGTGAAGAAAAACTAAGGAGGTGCTGTCAGCCATCTAAACAGATAAGTTTGAAAAATGTTTTCAAAAATGGAATCACAGCTTTGACAGATGTATTAAGTGTAATGGAAAGTGCCTTGAGGATGATGGATGTTTTATTAAAAATTTAAATATATAGATTTGAAAAAAACCCATTTTGAGTACCCCATCATATGTCTTAACTCCTAATTAATAATAATTTTTAAACCTATGTATTAAACCCCAATTAATAATAAATTTTCTCCATCTGAGGGGGAAAATCAGTATGTGTGTCCAAATTATGGATTTCACAGACCAAGATTTTAAACCAGCTACTATAAAATATATTCAAAGTATTCCAAGAAGATACTGTGAATAAATAGTTAGGGAATCTCCACAGAGTAATGGAAAATATAAATGTTAACTCTAGAGCTAAAAAAAACACAATAACAAATAAAAATTGGGGGGGGGGGAAGAGGACCTGATGCAAGGGGCTTAAGTGGAGAGCAAATGCCTTGAGAATGATTGGGGCAGGGAATGTATGGATGTGCTTTATACAATTGATGTATGTATATGTATGGATTGTGGTAAGAGTTGTTGGAGTCCCTAATAAAATGTAAAAGAAGAAAAGAGAAAAAAATGATTAGGGCAAAGACTGTACAGATGTGCTTTATACAATTGATGTATGTATATGTATGAACTGTGAAAAGAATTGTATCAGCCCCAATAAATTGTTAAAAATAAAAATAAAAAATAAAGGCGCTATAAAAAAAATAAAATAAAAATTGACTAGTAAATGAGATGAAAAATTCACTAGATGAGGTCAAGAAGAGATTAGCATACATTACCGGACAGAAGAACAAAGAGGGGAAAAATATTGGGTAACAAGGACTAGGGAACATCTGACGCATGTGGGGAAATGTCAAGAGAAACAAAACATGTACAATTGACTGGTAGGCAAGTAAGAGAGGGAGGGAGAGCAGCAGGCAAATTTTTGAAGAAGTAATAACCTAAAGGTTTTTTTGGGGTGGGGTGGGGGGTGGGAAACACCAAGTTAGAAACATAGGAAACTCAACAGTCCCAGAGAGGATAAAATGCCATCGTCAAAAAGCTGGAAACTGAGATGCAAAGAAACCCGGTAAGGCAGTCGAGAAAGATGGCATGTGACAGAAGTTTATCTATAAGGAAACAATGGTAGGCTTAGTGCCTGGCTTCCAAATATAAGAAATGAGAATGTCGTGTTTAAATTGATAGGAAAAATCTGGTAGTCAAGAATTTTGTATGCAAAGAATGCACCCTTCAAAAATGAAAGAAACATGAAGGCCTTACGAGAAAAACAAAGCTAGGACGATTCCCTGTCAACAGAGTTGTCTTCCGAGAACCACTGAGGAAGTGTTTTAGGCTGGAGCGTAAGGATGCAGACGGCTGCTCTCATTCACAGAGAAACGGCGAGGCTCAGGCATGATAAATGTGCGGTAAATATGAAGGACCAAATCTGCCACACGTAGACTTAGAAGACACGTGTTTTCCTTCTCTGCCCTAATTTCTCTGAAAGACATATGGCATTTCAAGTCAGTTTATGAAGCTGTACTTTTAAGTTGATAACATGCATTGATGTTATAAAAGTGACAGTAATAGCACTAAGGATGAATAGGGGACAGGGAAATGAAAATATATTGTCATATATTCACTAAATTTTACATAAAGTAATTCATTATGAGCTCTAAGTAGATTGGGATAAATTAAAATACATATTTTAACCTTTAGAACAACCAGTGTACAATGCCATAAATCCATCAGTAGAGCTAAAAAGCGAAGACAGGAATTAAAGTGAAAGACTGGAATATTATTTGATTAACAGCAACAAAAAAAACATGGAACGAAGAAACAAAAACAGATGGGACAAAGCAAATCAAAGCAAAATGGCAGATCAAAAACAACGATTTCAATAACTCCACCGCATTTAAATGGATGGAAGCCTCTATTAAAGTACTTGAAATGATTACCCTCATAACTTAATAAAAAGAAGACTCAATTTTTAAAAGTACAAAAATCTTGGACATTTTACCCTCCATAAGATAGAGTAGATCAATGTGGAGACACATGTAAGTAGGCTGAAAGCACGTGAAAAGATGCCCAGCATAAGCAGTCATCACAATGATACGCAGCACCTATAGGATGGCTAAAGTAAAACAGCCAAATGTTGATAAATATGGGGAACAACTGAAATTCTTTTTTCATCTTTCTTTTTATTTACGCACCTCAAGTGAAATTCTTCTAGGCTGTCGGCGAGAAGAGAACATGTTGCCATAGCTTCGACCATTTGTAAAGTTAAGAGAGATTCTGCAATCCCACTTATGGATCCTTACCTAAGAGAACCGAATCTGTCTACGGACACAAAGGCTTTCATGCAAATGTTCGTAAGATTGATTTACCTTTGTCTGCACATGGATATAACCCACATGTCCAGCAAGAGGGAAATGGATTAACAAACAACATTATATCCAGCCAGTGAACATGTTCATCCCTAAAAAAAACAAGCTACGGATGCTCGCAACTACGCGGATGACACGGAAAGCCATTCACTCAGTGAAAGAAGCCGCACCAGCTAATCTGCAGGGATGGAAGGCAGGTTGGGGTTGCCTGGTGTTGGTAATGAAGAAACCGATCGCAAAGAAACACAAAGGAATTTTGAGGAAGTGTTTTGAATCATTTGGCGCCATCGAGCCAGATGTATACTTCCAGTGGGTGTGGATTCTTTTATGTCGATTTCGTCTCAGAATATTTGATTAAAAAAATAACTACATTTGTAAATTATGAAGAGTTTAGAGAAACTAGCCATCACGAAGCCATGTAAAAATTTCCAGAGAATGAATTAACCTCAAGAAAAAGGACAAATGGGGGCACCGCAGTTCAGCGTTCCTTGAATATGCCACACCTGTCAGCTTTCTATATGCAGTTTCCTAAATACCGTGCACGACAAAGTATCAGAAACAGAGTGGCTTGAAACAATATACATGTATATTTTTACTCTCTAGAGGCTCACTCACTATCATAGAGTCACTGCTGACTCATAGTGACCCCATGGGTTTCTGAGACGGTAACTGTTTACTGGAGTAGAAACCCCAGTCTTTCTCCCTCAGAGCTGCTGGTGCTTCGAACCACTGACCATGCAGGTCACAGCCCAGTTATAACCACCATGCACCACCAGGGCTCCGTAGCCCTCTGGAGGCTGGACTTCTGCAACGAAGGTATCAGCAGGGTCATGTTCTCTGGAGGCTCCAGGGAAGGAAAACTTCCTTGCCTCATCCAGTGTCTGGTAGCCTTTGGCATTCCTTGGTTGACGGTAGCACCAAACCAATCTCTGTCTTCAGCTGCATGTCTTCTCTCCGCGTCTTCCCATCTCCTTTCCTCCTTCTATTAGGTTGCCAGCCATCGGAAGGCTCGCCCTCATCCGTCCAGCATGACATGTTAACGTAATGCATTGCACCTGCCACCACAGTCACAGTCACAAGCATCAGAGGTTGGGACTTCCACGTGTCCTTTCTGGGGCACACATTAATGAAGAAAACAGGATGAATTCATCGTATCCCTTGCACGCCTGCAAGTACCTTTCACACATTAGTGACCCTACGTTCTAATAGTGAATTGTTTGTTTGCAATGAATCTGAGAGCAAGTCAGCCACCATCTTCCTAGCAGAGCCTGTCATTCAACCTTGACGTACCTGGCCGCTACCTGCAAGTCCATCAGTTTAACATCACTAGGGCTCTCTACTCCCATAAAGAGCTACAGTCTGGGAAACCCACAGGGCCAGTTCTACCCGGCCTTATTGGGTCGCCATGAATTGGCATTGACTCGATGACACTGAGTTTGGTTTGGGGGGAAGCATAGATGATTTTTAAAACACATTGTGTGTATATATATGTAAGTTTGAAAATGGAAACATGTGGTCACTAAATGACCCATCATCTCTTCTCGGTCAATGTTTTACATTGTTTTCTTCCAAGGCTTCTCCCTATGTGCACAGGTTTGGGCCTTTGGTACTGTGCTATTTAGGCAGAATGCAGAGCCCTGGTGGGGTAGTGACTACGTATTGGCCTGCTAGCACCCAGGTCAGCAGTTTAAAACCAGCAGCTGGGCTAAGGGGGGAAAGCTGAAACTTTCTACTCCTGGAAAAGCATTGCAGTCTCAGAAGCCAAGAGAAGTTCTACCCTGTCCTTTAGGGTCACTAAGAGTCAGAATCAACTCAATGGCAGTGAGGAAGTGGTTTATACAGTAGCATGTGTTCATATCAGGAGCCCTGGCAACATAAAGGGCTATACATTTAGCTACTAACCACAAGGTCAGTGTGTCGGACCCACCAGTCGTTCCATGGCAGAAAGAGGAGGCTGCCTGCTCCCATCAAGATTTTAAGTCTGGGAAATCCAAAGGGGCAGTTCTGCTCCATTCGACAGAGTCCCTGTGCATTAAAATCAAATAAATGGCAGTGTTTTTTTTGTGTTGTTGTTGTTTGTTTGTTTGGATAGTAATGGCTATACTTCCATCTTATTCATGGTAAAACTTCAGCCAGTTATAATGTCCTGTTTTAACTTACTGAGACACACAACAAAATGTAGACAGCTACCAGAAACTGAGTAGACTGCTCTCATCATTGAAAAGCAGGGAGTGGATATTTTTAACACAATTGGGCTGGCATTCCCACGCCCACGTCAACCCTGGTCCACACGCTTACACGTATTATATCAACTATGAGGAGTTTGTCCTCACTGTTTTCACACTAGTTAAGACTCAATGATATCTACTTGTTAGTCTTACTCCAACAAGGGCATATGGAAACCCACCAAGCAGGTGAAGGAGAATCTGGGCAGGGATCTACATATCTACAATATACCAAACTGGACATCAGAAAGCAATGCTCTTCCAGAAATGTATATAAATATTAAGGAAAATGAGTTCTTGTCCCCTTTCCTTGGAGCTGGCAGAAACAATTTAGGTCCCAACTGAAACACGAGGTTCAAAACCAATAAAGTCTGTACACTGAGAAAAATAAGATTCAAACAGGGAAGTGCTTTTCCAGATAGGCCAATACGAGCGTTTGTCAGACACAATAAAACCCCTCAGTTAACAGTATCAACCATCCAAGCAGTGTCCAAAAGCAGTAACAACAGAAATAAAACTCTGGCCATTAGACACAACAGACCAGTGGAATCATTGTCTTGGAGCAAAAACCAGAATAAAACCTAGATTGATTGAAATTTCCTATATAAACCCAGAGGTACATAGGCTTTCTGAAGAAGTGCCACAGACAAACACTCATTAGCCACTGTGCAGGGCCCTCCTCCGTAAGTTGTTTCCTGGAACATTAGATCCTGTCGTTACAGCTCCGTGTCTTCACTTCTAACAGAGCAGAGCTGCACCTGGGGAAAACCAAAGGCAGAAGGGTAGAGATCATCATAAAATTGCCTAACGACCCTTTGCAAAACTCAATCTTCCAAACACCTGAGAGGAGTGTGCTGGCTGGGCAGAAACAACCTCCAGGCGACACTTTATGTGGCTTCACTGGACGCAAGGATAAATCAGACAGGGAAAGGAAGACTAATTGGATGAAAAAGGATCCGCAGGAGAGAGAAATGATTCTTTTGGAAACCAACGTGTCTGCCCAGCCATGCACCAGGATCCTGCTCTCAATATGGCGCACTGAAGGAGCGAGCGTGCTTGAAAAACCATGTGTGTTGTGTGATTGACTATGAACAGGAATGGTAGAGTGAATTAAGAGCTGAACTGCTAACTGCCAGGTCAGTAGTTCAAGCCCAGGAGGGGGGAAGGCTGAGGCTGTCTGCTCCAGTAAAGATGTATTGTCTCAGAAACTCCAGGGAGTGTTCTGCTCTGTCCTCTAGGGTCACTGTGACCTGGACTGGAGTAGGTGACAAGGAGTTTTGTTGTTGTTTGTTTTGTTGCTGCTGTTTTTAATATCCTTATGGAGTTCTAAAGAGTCTTGGGGCTCATTAAGTGGAACGCTCGCAAGTACGTGATGTGACCTGGTGTGGGTTTCTAAACCAAGGAATGAAAGATGCCGGATCCATTCAATTATCTTCTACCAAGGACCCAAGAAAGGCCTTCTCCTTACATTCTCCTCTGGCCCTCAGCGGCCGAATCCTTTCCACCAGAGGCACACGTGTGCAGCGGATGCTGCAGATGCCAAGCAAACACTACTCAGTGTATACATTTGTGTGGAATGACCCAGAGAGTGATTCACTGGAAAAATAAAATGAGATATCATCTATTTTTCTTAGATGAAAGCAGGGATAGGTTGCCAGAGGGCAAATACTTAAAGATCACCAAATAAGAGGCAGGTACCCTTCTCACCAACATCTGTGCTCCAGAGGGAAGTCCTGTGCCCTGTGTGATGATGCGCAGAGACAGCGACTCCCAGCCATTCCAACTCCTTTCTCTCTCTGCCACTACAGGAGCTCTGGACTTGATGGTGTAGGGGAGATTATGAAAGTAGGACCTGTGGCTAAAGTATAAGCCAACGTGTATTCAGTTCTTATACTCAAATGCAATTTTCCCTATCCAACATCCATGCATCAATAAATAAATAAGAAAGCCACATGGAAACAGTGGACGTATGGATCACGTAAAAATCAACCCACACAACCTTAAGGCCCAACGGATGAGATGACGCCCCACTACCACACCCACTGCTCTGAAAGGGGGTCACATTACAAGTCCTGGATAGAGTGGGAGGCAAATGTGAGACCAAACTCGACATCATAAAAGAGACCAGGCCTACTTACTGATTGGATCAAAACCAGTAGGATCCCCAAGACCATGGCCCTTTAATACCCTACAGCTGTGGAACTGAATTCCCCTCTGTGTTAGAGCAGCCAATAGCCGAAGGGCAATATCTACCCAAGGACAAAGTTCGCAGTCAGGAAAGAAGGAAGAATGGCAATTGTAAAGACAGGGGAGACGTTGGCTAAGTGATAGTGCATTGAGAGGAATGTACTGGCCGAGTTGAAACAAAATGTGTTTAAATGGTTGAATGTAAACCTGAGGATCCTCTCTGTAAATCTTCACTGAACTCACAATATTTTTTATTTTATAAAAAGAAAGAAACCACAACATAAACACAGGTGTTTCAGGATTTTTTCGCTACTCCTTCCCCCTTTCTGGATCCAAGGGAGTTTTACATAATAATAATAATAATAATAATAATAATAATAATAATAATAATAATATTTTACTCTTTTTGGTGAAGGTTACATAGCAGTTGATAGCCCTACTCAACAATTTCTATACGAAAGTGTTCAATGCCACTGATTCTAAGCTTCAAAATGCAGGAACATTCTCAATTTTCCATTCCAGTTGCTTCAGTCCCATTATTTTAGTTGCCCTGACCTCATAAGTCTCATCTTTGCTTAAAGATTTTGTTGACTGTTTGCTTTCACGTAGGTGATTTTTTTTCCCAAAGTGCATACTACTTAGGGGTGGTATTCTTTATCTTGCTAGCCAGGCTGCCATTTAGCAAAAAGATGAACTTTGGATAGACTTGGTTTATGATTTGAAGAAGTATCTCAGGACAATAGTCTCTGGGAGTCCTCCAGTCCCCACCGTTCCACAGCTTACTGTTATGATTTGGTTTCTTAGGAATTGGAGGTTGTGTTGCATAGTTTTCTCTCATTTTTTTCAGGGTTCATATAGCATGGCCCTGACCAGGACAATTGGTAGTGTGAGCCAAGCACCATCTTGGTCGTTAAGTCTCAAGACAGAGAAGACCCAGGAGGGAGGAGACAATTCAATTCGGCCAGACTCATTTTTTCTTTGAGTCTTTGGTTTTCTCCTTTCTTTCTTGAGCTGGACCTGAGTGGCCAATAACTGTCTTTTAGATGCCTGCCTACAAGCTTTTAAGACCCCAGATGCTATTCATCAAACTTGGATGTAGAACATAGACCGTATAAACTACATTATGCTAATTGCCCAATGTGTCCCATGTGAGGGACCCAGGGAGAGCCTGAAGACCTTCAAGATAATGTGGGTCCGTTCAGGGAAAAAGCGGCCTCTTCCTGGGCTTTGTATGGGTGGTCCAAGGTCTAGGTTAGTCCCCTTAAAAGTGCTAGATAACACATTGAATTTTCCAATAAAAGCTTAGCCCCTAAGGTCTATCTAACTCTCTCTCCTGGCCCACCACATATTCCTTTAGGACACCAGTATTTCAGGAGGTAATGATGTACCCAATCCATTCTCATTTTCTGTCTTATAATTCTGTCTTCATGTCCCGTGCACACATATGCACCCATGCACACAAAGACACAAATATGTATGGCTTCAAAGACACACACACACACACACACACACACTCTCCTACGCCTGCCACAACATCCAGGGTCTTCGGTCTCGCCGTGGGACAATCCTCCAAGTCCCTCACACACCCTCTAAGGCCTGGTAGGTGACTTTTCACTACACATTTTCGTTTCCCTGGGCTTCCTGACACCCTGTACATCTAAGGCTGCCCTCTATGACCACAAACGTGACGATAACTTCTACGCACAGTAGCCTTTTATCCCTGAATCCTTTCACAATGGCATTTGTTACAAAGAGCACAGAGCAGGGCACTTCATCTCTCCCTCCAAGGACCCTCCTCCTGCCTGGAAGACATCACAGGTCTCCTCTACTTCAGGGCAACACCTCATAACCATTCCAGGCAGGAAGTAAGGAAATCGGTCCAGTCAATCCTGCAGAAAGGAATTAGGTCATATAACACATTTTCTTTCTCTTCTACAGAAACACAGGAATGCACTAGTTCTCAGAATGACCTGCCCCAACGGTCCCCCCTGAATGGCGGCTTTGTGCCTGGGGATGACATATTTCCTGGGGCGGTGGATTTTCTTTTCTGTGCCCTTATTTCCATCCAGTGCTGCATTTATTTAAAGCATAAGATAAAAATATCTATAGGGCCAAGCTATTAGCTCTTCACATGAAGAATGTGATGGTTCTATATTTGTTTGTCTGTCGGGCAAAGATATCCCCAAGAGACATACACATCCTCCATAAAAATGCAGGCTCCTTCAGTGGTCCCGAAAGTAGAGAGAAGCAAGGGAAGAAAAAAGGAAGGTGAAGAAGAGGAGGAGGTGAGGAAGAAGAGGGGTGGGAGGAGGAGGAGGAGGAAGACAAGGGTGATCAACACTAATAGTTGGTTTTCTCAAGAAACCGTCGCCTGGCGCAGGAGCAGCTCAGACTGCAGATAGCGTTTCTGAGTCTTGCTTTTATATAGGTTGCTATAGTGGGTAAGTAAGAAATTAATCTTAAATGTCTTACACAGAGAAACACACTTTCCCCTGTACATTCTGAATATTGACACGCTTTGTGTTGGTTGTGGAGAAGCTACTCATCTCTGGGTATTTCTATTCCTTGTCTCATTTAGATGCGCTGAATCTGCTGTTGAGTTTCAACAATTTTCAATAGCCAGGTGTTTTTTCTTTTTTAAGCATATTTCCAGGTCCTTCATTCTAGTCTGTCTCTGTCTGGAATATCCACTGAATCATTCGCCAGCGCTGATCCTTCTGATATTGAAACACTGGTGGCATAGCTTCTAACATCTTTGCAACATGCAAGTCACCACATGATGACAGCAAGGGGCCAGGTGGAAGCTCATGAAGAGCAGGTGAGCACCGTCAGGGGGAGCATTCCCGGGCGATGGAAGGCACCTGAATATACGCCTGGGGAAGAGCTGCCTCTTTAAAGTAGAGTCCACCTTAGTGATGTGAATGGAGCAGAACTTGGAGACCTTCTTTGATGATGTGTCATGACTCGAAATGAAAAGAAACAGTTTCAAATACCTATTAATAATCTGAACAAGTACAAAGAGTGTGTAAAATATGAGTCAAGGGGCACCGGAAGTCATCAACCATGATATATAGCCTGAGCACTGTGCATGACCATATAGTGCAGTGGTTCTCAAACTTCCTCATGCCGTGACCCTTTCATACAGTTCCTCATGGTGTGGTAACCCCAACCATAAAATTATTTTAGTTGCTACTTCATGACTGTCATTTTGCTACTGTTATGAATCAGGTGACCCTTGTGAAAGGGTTGTTCAGCCCCTAAAAGGGTCGCGATCCACAGGTTGAGAACTGCTGCTATAGGGTTTCTGTGATGGTAAGTGTTTGTGGGCGCAGACAGCCTCAGATTTCTCCCTAAGAGCTGCGGGTGGGAGGGAAGAGCCAACTTTGCAGTCAGCAGCCCAGTGCTGAATACAGCTCCAATAGGACTCCTGCTTCTAGAGCTTCATGAGCAGGAAGGAACTGACCCTGGCCTTTTTGAACAAGACAATCGTCTAGTTGACTGAGCTACAAGTGACACATTGAAGAGAAACTATGGGACCTTTATTGTTAGAAAAATATATTTGAAAACCATACTGAAGTGAAAGGATACTATCCATATACCTACAAGGACAATCAGTTCTCCAAATGATTGCTATCCAAATTTCTACACAACCCACTCATGCCAAAGGTGAAGAAATTGGAAGATTGTACCAATGGCTGCCATCTGAAATTGAGCAAACATGCAATCAAGATGCATTGGTGATTACCGGTGATTAGAATGTAAAAGTTTGGCTTGGCAAATGCCGGCTTCGTGATAGAAACGACAGTGGAGATTGCATGGTAGAATTTTGTTAACCTACTGGGTTAGTCTGGGGCAAGTAGGAAAACAAATCCACAGAAACTCATACGCATAAGAGAATTTTGTATAAAGGGTAAATGTACATGAAGAAAGCATCCCAACCCAGTGCTAAGCCCATAAGTCCAACATGAGCCCCTATGTCTGACACCAATGTACAAAGTCCTCCTCCATCTCACAAAACACACACAATGATGCCAACTGCAGGAGGAAAGCCGAATCAGTGAATGTGTAACCCTCTTAATGTTGGCAGGGGCCTCCACACAGGTGCTCCAGCACCCAGGGCTACATTGGGGTAGGTCCATGTGGCTTCTCCTTGGGGATGTCTTGCAGAAAGTGAGCCTTGCCAGCTGAAGCAGGGAACTGGCTAAGGCAGCTGCACCCTGGTCCAACCATCAGAGAGCAAGAGACTAGAGAACAAGAAAGGTGAAGCTCACTGAGCCATTTATCTCGCTGCCCCTCAATTAATCCCACATGTGTTTATTGGCCAGGTTAGCACAATAAACCTCAACTATCTCACCCACTAACCTCTTCATTGCAAATAGCACTTTTCAACAACAAAAACAGTAACTACACATGGGGTCTTGCCAGACAAGTTAGATACACAGGAATCAAATCAACTACACCTGTGAAGAGAGATGGCAGACACTCCATAGCATCAGTCAGGACAAGGCCAAGGGTCTGCTTCAAGCTGAAGAAAACTCAAGCAAATCCACAAGAGCCAAAGTAGGACCTGAGTGCATACCACCTGAATGTAGGGACCATCTTCCAGATTGGACTTCCCGAAAAACAAATGAATCTGCCTCGTAAGAAAGACAGCCAGAAAGATCTTTAGAAGCCAGGAAGGTGAGGATTTGTTGCATGTATTTGGGACATGCTATGGGAAGAAGCACATCATGCTTTGTAAAATCGGTCATTAAAAGAGAGGATGATTTAAATGAGACGGGTTGATACAGTGGCTGTAGCAATAAGTGCCACATTGGAACCATTAGGACAGGGCTTCCTTCTGTCATACAAAGGGTGGCTAGGAGTCAGAACTGTCCTGACAACATCTAAGAACGACAGCTAAGTCGAATATATGCTAGTATATTTAATTTCCTATTCATGCACTCTCTCCAGTATAATTGACTGTCTACTAGTCATTACCCAATATTGAGATAGGTATCAATGATTCCCTCCTTAGATAAAGCACTCTGCCCCAAGAGCTTCAGTCCAGCAAGGAACCGAGCAAACAAACCAGGGGTGCTATACAGAGTGCTGAGCACATGAGTTATTGTTATCTGTGGTTCAGTCTCCCCCAACTCAGGGGGAACCCATGCATAAGGAAATGAAATGGGACCAGGTCCTGCACCAGCCTCAGAGTAGGTGACCGGTGAGACCATTGTGAACCAATACCTTTAGGTGCATATAAATACTTAAGCTAGTCTTGGTCATTTGGGAAGAGGAAGATGTAACTTTTCTTTGACTTCAATTTGCACCCAAATACATTTTTCTATCATCTCCAGAATTTTAATAATCTGTAAGAAGCAGGATATTTTTTAAAAGCCCAGTAATCATTCAGATTTTAGTGACGAAATGGCTTAAAGGGAAAATAATCAAATGACAACTCACAATAACCCATCCATCTTCTCACCAAAAGCTGATCTTGATGAACCTCCCAAGAAGATCCGAATGAGCTCAATCCCTAATTAAGCCCAACCATAGTTACCTGTGAGTGCCATTAGCTTCCGGTGGGCCGGCTGGGAGACGCTCCTCTTTTAGGAGCAGGTGAGCCCCTGTGATGGGTGTGCTTGTACAGCACAGGAGGTCACGATGGGGCCTCCTTCCCTGCCCTTCCCTGCCCTACTAGATGCTGCCCTTTCCTGCCCGACTAGATGCTGCCCTGCCCTGCCCTACTAGATGCTGCCCTGCCCTGCCCTACTAGATGCTGCCCTGCCCTGCCCTACTAGATGCTGCCCTTCCCTGCCCTACTAGATGCTGCCCTGCCCTGCCCTTCTAGATGCTGCCCTTCCCTGCCCTACTAGATGCTGCCCTGCCCTGCCCTACTAGATGCTGCCCTGCCCTGCCCTACTAGATGCTGCCCTGCCCTGTCCTACTAGATACTGTCCTGCCCTACTAGATGCTGCCCTGCCCTACTAGATGCTGCCCTGCCCTACCACTGCCCTCTCTGCTCAACCATATGCTCACTCTCCTTAGTTGTTCTCTGTCTGGTTCACTTTACTTTCCCTGCTTTCTTCTTGCTCCTCCTCCCAGTCTATGCCTAGAAGCATCAATCATGCTGTTGGAACTCATGCTAAAAAGGTTGTCAACTCCTGTCTTGAAGTATCAGCACAGCCTCCCATGGTAAAAACTAGACCAAGAACATGTTGGGAGATACCAAGGATTAAACCATAAAGGCAGTGCGCATTTGAAAGTGTTTCCTTGACTCAATAAAAAACGCAGATTGAGATCTGCTTCCACTGGCCAGAAGAGCAAGCATGTATTAACAGTCAACATTCACACAACAAACAGTTCGTTGGACATTTGGCCACCTCTGATTCTCCAGTTCCTTGGGTAATTTTAACAAAGCCATCATCTGGGGGGAGAGATCAGCATAAAAAGACATGATTGGAATACAATGTATTGGTAACTAAATAATTAAATTTCTGTAGGCCTACAGGGGGGTGGAGAGTGGCAATGCTCTATAGTCTTTTCTCCAAACTCACTCCCCTGATTTGTGGTGTGGCCTTGGCTTTAAATCACTTAAGACTGAGCTCCTTGACAATGTGGGCAATTAGACCCAATCATAGCAGGGGAAATGACCATGATAATGAATATGAAAATAATCTGAAAGTGCTGTGTAAATCCAAGCTGCTATTGGGGTGGGTATGCTTTTGTTCTGTAGCTATTAATCTAGCCGTAAGATGCTGGCAGTCACGCCACTACCATTAGCAAATGGCTTCTCTCCTTACTTTTCACCTACTGAGAACTATTGTTCTCTCCAGCATAGTCAGTCCACCCATGGATGCTCATACAGAGCCTCGTGGACTGGCAGGAGGCCTCCCATTTCTCTCACAGGCCCCAGAGGTAGATGCGGTGCTTAGAAATGTCTCTTTCCCAACTATGAACGTTGACTACATCATTCTGTCTTGTGTTTTCTTTGGAAACATATGTTGGGATGGAAATGGTGGGGAGAGGAGAACAAGAAGAACCTGTGGGCCTGGGATTTTCCTATCTCGGGATAAGAGTCGAGAGGGCAGATTGATCTGAGGGTGTGGGGGAAATATTTCATGACTAAAGCTGGTGCCTTATCTTCACAAAGCCAATCTCAAATCTGGAAGTGGAGGTAGATTTTCCCTGGAAAGAAATGCTAGTTGGTATCCTTCTGAGATGAGATAGATCTTGGGACGGAAAATGAAGACTTGGCGATGGGATGCCGACTGGGATGAGGGTACAATATCGTCCTTGATCTGTAGCCTCGAGGTCGGTTTGGGGCAGAGAGGGGGCACGGTGACACAAGGTGAGCTCCTGATGGGTTGCAAGGCAGGGAGATTTGTCAATGGGCCTAGAAAATACAAGGAGGAGTTTCAAAGAGTGCGACCACAAAGTTCTATGATTTGTTCATGATCTTTTCCAAAAAGTTGGGCTTCGATGGAAAGTGACCCTATAAAGGCAAAGTAAAACTACCTCTGCAGAGGTAAGGAAGCTTTTCTTCAGATACTTATGACATCATTCAAATAACTCACCCCTCACACGATGACCGAAATGGCTTCTCTTCAGTGAGATGTGTGATGTTAGCTGGTGGTGAGGATTTCCTAGGCGCGATCCAGCCCGCAGGCCAGACATCCCCCTCCCCTGCTAGGGGTTCCAAGATTGGAAATCTTTACAGGATCAGGCAACCTGAGCTTTCTCCCACAGAGCACTTGGTAGGTTTGAACCATCGACTTAGTGGTTAGCAGCCCAGTGTTTAACCCACTACGACACCAAGTGTTCTAGCCTTTAAAGGTTAGAAATCAAAACAAAAATAAATCCACTGTCATCGAGTAGATTTAAACCCCATATAGGGTTTCCAAGATCTAAACTTATGGGCCAGAGCCCACTCTCCATGCAAATATCCTCGGTCTCTGTCTGTGTGGTACTCCTGTCTCAAGTCTATGGCAAGGCCTGTTAGTGCGAATAGACGGTAGGGACTCACGGGAAAGGATTACTATGGAGGGCAGAGGAGCAGGAAAGGAAATGCCCAGCGTTTGTGCTAAATTGGTCAAGAGGAGGGAGCAATGATCACCTGCGAAGATGACTGTGTCAGTCCCTATGGCAATTCCTGAAGGTCTGTTTGTGATAGGCTTAAAGAGACAGGAGCTGTCTAGACACGAAAAAACCCCAAAACATGAAGAACTGTGCACGGCACTCCCTAAGCCAGCATCCAGTTTACGTGGGGCATTTGGACCAGAAGAAAACCAGCTGACGTGCATGACGTCATCACCTAAATTACACAGATAAATGATGTCGACCTACTAACCAAAGAACACAAACAAAACTCACTACCATCAAGTCGATTCTGACTCAAGCCACCTCATAGGACAGGGCAGAAGGGCCCTGGTGGGCTCCGAGGCTATAATTCAGTATGAGAGTCAATAGATCGGGATAACAATTATCACCAGAGCAACCGAATGCATCTATTTAGGCATCTAAAAGAGGGATTTCCCTGGTCCCTCATCAAAGGAAGTTTCAAGGGGGCTTTGAGGACAGGGAAGGGGTGGGCAGGGAAGCAGGAGGAGCTGGAAGAATTCTGAGGCGAGACAGCCCTGGGGCAAAGGCAGGAGCCCTGAGGTGCTCTTCCATGATCTGTGGGGAGGGAGGTGCCAGCAGACCCATGTAGCTGAGCCAGAGAGAGGAGGCGTTGAACTTACAGTGAGATTGGAGCAGACGGTGGGTGTAGGGAGCTGGGTCAGGGTGGTGGGGAGGATGTGTGTAGGAACATGTTGGGGACAGGGTCCAGCCTTTTCAAAGGAGGTGACTGATCATACGCTCACTTTCTGGGGCCATCTACCTAGGGACAGTCCAGCATAAAACACGACCCCGATCCCGGGAATTTGATCTACATAGAAAGCCAATCAGGAAAATTCCACCTCTTCAGGAACTCCACTTATTCCTCATTAAAGGGGCTTGGGTTTGAATTATGTAGATAATTGCCTCAACTCCCCAATTCATGTTGCCTGTAGATACTTACCCTCAGAGGGGTGTTTTGAGGATAAATGAGATACAGGCAAAGCGCTTTGAACTCCTTAGATGAAAGGTAGCATATCAATACAGGCCTTATATAATTAAGATGCTTCAAATCGCCAATACATGTATATTTATAACACCCATTAAAAGCCCTGGATGTCTTTTGTTTCCCCCTTTTTTATTTTTCTAAGAAGAAGGCCAAACATCTACTTTAATTTTAAAAAAAACCACTGCTTTTCTACATTTGACATTAACCTTTCCTTCCAAATGTCATTAGTTGCTAATTAAGATGTTGATTTGCAGATTGTATATCTTGCAATAGAGGTGATTTGTGAATGCTTACTAGGTGTTTATCAACCTACACCACTCATATTGGTTTAGCAAGAGCCTGGTGCATTTTAATTTACTGAGCACTTTCCCAATTCTCCACTTACTTCTGCATGTGCATAATGAGAAAAAAATGATAAGAGAGGGAAAATGTGAAATACTATAAATAGTTTCTAAAGAAAAAATGCCAGAAGAAAGAGTTATGGCTGGAAGCAGGCACTAAAAGAATGAACGGATTGAATGTATTTTCCCTTCTTAATGGGGTGCTTTAAGAAATAAAATTTGCACACAGGTTCTTGTGAGCAGGTGTCTTCATGTACCTGTGAGGACGTGTGCGTAACCCAACAGAGAGCCAGCCAACATGAAAACGGCGAGTTGACTTCTGAATTTCCTGGAAAGCCCCCACTTTTGTTTTCCAAGGTTGGCTGGCTCCTTTGCCAGGCTCGCGCCTTTAAGGTTTCACAAAGGACCTCCTGCAAGCTTCTAAAATGGCCCTTAAATCAAAGCAAGAAATGGGCTCGTCAGTTGCCGCAGAAGATACTGCAACCGAGGGGACATTTCCACAGGACTTTTTAATATAATTTATGAATATTTGCTAGCAACATAATTGTCTTTTCTGCTGACATTTTCAAAGCAACACTGTGATTTGTTGGGTCTCTGGAGAGTCCAACTACAAAACTGATAATTATATTAAATATACATAGACAATAAAGAGTGTGTTTACATAACTATGCCCATAAATATCTGATTGAAGAGTCATTGTTCTCAAACCCCTTTTAAGCAGCTCTCAGAGGATTGCAGTTCTAATGACATGATGGTTTAAAAGATGTTGCTCGGTCTTGTTCCCTATTTAATTAACTTTCCTTTTTTAAACTTGCGATGGCAGAGACAATAACAAATAGCTCCGAAAAGAGGGAGCGCTTTGAAACACCAGCGAGACCTTGTCAGGCTTTGTGCTGCACAGACAGGAGGGGGGCTGCGTGTGAGCGGTGCTGGCCTGGGACCCGGCCCTCCCCTGGGACATCTATTGTGAGGCCATTCAGAGCGCTCTAATCCCACGGACCGCCCTAGCGCAGTCACCTCTGGGCAGCCATGCTCTGTGCACATGAACTTGCATGTAAGCAGCTGCATCTCTAACGATTTCTTCCTCTGTAAGAGAAAAAAAAAAGATGAAAGCAAATCAGAAAACCAACAACCCTTGGGAGGTAGAGGCAGAGCTGGCTCGTGGAAGGCAGAGCTAGTGGAGATCCGGATGCTTAGGTGCTGGCCCCAGCGTTGCAGTTGCTATTTCTACCGTGGGTAGGTGTATGAGTGTCCGGTGGCTGCTACAACAAATGGCCACAATCTTGGTAGCTTCAAATAACCGAAATTCACTGACCAAGCCCTGGCGGTGCAGTTTGAAAACCGCCCGCCCCTCCATTGGAGGAAAATGAGGCTTTTTACTCACATTGAGAGTTACAGTGTGGGAAACTCACAGCGGCCACCCCCCAACCCTGCCCTGTCGGGCCTCTGAGAGTGGGCATCGACTAGATGGCACCGAGTTTTTGAGAGAGAGTTCTGGAGGTCAGAAATCCAGCAGGGGGTTCACAGGTTCAAGATCAACATGTTGGCAGGGCCGGTTCCTTCTGAACATTGCAGGAGGGGAACGGCTTCTCACATTCCTTGACTCTGGTTCCCTTTCTTCCCTCTTACTATCATCGAGGGCTGGCAGACCCTTTCTCATCATGTATCACTCTGCCAGTGCCTCTCCTGCCTCCATCTGGGGGTCCTGCTTGGCGACAGGGACCACACTCAGCTCTCACTGAGTGAGCCCTCTCAGAGGCTCCAGGAAAAAGAGTCCAGTCATCTGCTCCCGAAACATCAGTCATTGGAAATCCCGTGGCTCACAGTTTCACTGTGACAGCCCTGGGGCCGACATGACTCAACATTGAAGTTACAGCAACTGGCACTGGGGGTTACGTTGGACCCACCCAGTTCATCAGGGGCATCTCCCCATCTCAGGATTCTTAATGGAACTGCGTCATTTTGCCTGTAAGGTAACATGTTCCCAGGCTTTGGTGATTAGGAGGTGGATTCTGTGTGTGTGTGTGTGTGTGTGTGTGTGTGTATTATTTTGCTGACTATAGTAGGTAGACTAATAGTATCTGTTAATGAACGAGGTGATATATGAACTAGATTCCTGCATCCAACAAATTAAGGTTTAGGTTACATAAGAGTAGACAAGATCACTTTAATCCTTGCCTTCAGGAGAGCTTCCTTGATTGCGGGAGAGAAACGCATTAACCAGAATGTTTTCAGGGGTGTTATGAACTAGGTAACTCAGTACACACTAGAATAGAAATGTTTTACAAAGTGCCCTGCTATGTGGATAGGGGATGGGGATTCCCCTATCGAAAGCTGACATGTAGGCATGAGTAGAAGTTCCCCAGGGAAAGTGAATGGGAGGATGGAGGGGACAAATGAGGACTTTTTGGTCAAAGGGAACAGCTCATGCCCATGCAAAGACCCTGTGGCGTGAGGTGGGGGTGCAGGTTGGAGGGATGAGGCACATTGGAAGAGATCAGAAGCGAGACCATAAAAGTACAAGTGAGGGAGTGGCCTGTGATAGCTTCCGAAGAGATGGTAACACGTAGTAGTTGTTTATCATCCGCTAGACACTGCTCTAGGAAGTTTTTAATACAGTAAATGTTCACAAGATGTGTTCAATGCCATCAAGTCAGCTCTGACCCCTAGTGACCCCATGCACACTGGCCCAGCCTGGCCCTTTGCCGTCCTCACAACCAAGGCCATCGCCGTCGCCACCATGTCAACCCCTCTCATCAAGGACCTTCCTCTCCTTTGCTGCCTACTTTACCAAGCATGATGTCCTTCTCCAGGGACAGCTCTCTCCTGGCAACATGTCCTAAGCAGTGAGATGAAGTTACGCCATCATTGCCTCTAAGGCATGTTCTGGCTATACATCTTATCTTAACTTATCTTATCCTAATTTGTAAACTCTCAAGCTAAAGGGCCTCCCCATGGTCTTCCTTGTGGTAGCATGAGGATTTGAACCTGGGAAGCTCAGAATCTCTTCTCCATCACCAGGTAATGCTACGTAATGGTCGGGGTGTGATCACATCGGCATATTTTACTTAGAGATTTGACCCACATTCTCCGTGCAATTGAGAGCCACAGAGAAATTAATTATAAGCATTTTGGAAAGATTATTCTAGTAAATTCTAGATGACATGAGACCAGGAAGCTGGATTAGGAATAGGAATAGCATGGAAGATGAGAGGTCATAATTATTGAGGGGATAAAATTGCCAAGGTTGGGTGATTAATATGGGCTGAAAGAAGAAGCCGGTTTCTAATAAGAGTCTCCTAATTTGAGTCAGATAATCTAGAAGGACTCTCTGGCCCATTCTTCTGAGATAAGGATGTCATGTGAAGCTATGGACGCAGTATATGTATGCTAAAATCCTTCAACCATGACTACCTTTCACACCTTAACAAGGGCGGGGGGGAAACTATTAGCTCACAGATTTGAATGGCTCTCAACTTCTCCCTAAATACCCAGTGGAATTTCTCCATCTTCCCATGCAAGAGATGACTCCTGCTTACTATCGTTGATATGATTCTGTTTGGGCTGAACTCCTTCTAATTGTCATCAATTATGATTCATTTACTTTACGATGTCTTGCTTGTCATAATATTATCATTTGTAAGTCTTCGCCTTTGCAGGCTGTGAGAATCTGTTGTGACATCTCAATAAAGCCAGATTCAATCAAGGTGCGAATGAATTGTTAATCTTGTTATAAATAGAAGGTACCATATGTCAGTATGTAAGGGATGCTTCCCTCTTTGTTGAAAACAATGTTAGTGCAACAAAACAAGTTTCAGAAATAGCTGGTGCAGCTCACCACGGTTCCAATTATGTAATCGCCAACAATTCTCTGCAGCTGATTCCGATTTCTGGAACTAATGTGCCCACAGAAGTCTGTAGCATCATCGCTTGAGAGGGGAGCAAAATGATGTCAAGTTGAGCTATCAGAACCCCAGGATGCCCATCCCCTTGATTTGGAAGATGGAGATAACCTTGCCACTCTAGCTTTGTCTTCAAGAGGCGCACTCTGGGAAACATGTGAATCAATCGCCGTTTTTGCCTTCTCTCTCTATTTTTTTCCTTCAATTTTCTAAAGTTTCAAAGGATGGTGAGTTTGGCTAAGTTTCAGCCAAATCCAGTTCATGGGAAACAGTGCTGAGCCCTTTCTCCCCACATGTATCCTCTCAATGGTAAGGACTCCAACATTCAATCCGGAAATGCAGCCTGAATGTAACCCTAAGGCTCCAGGGGCAGTGTGTCTTCTAAGGAGCACTGGCTGTGCCCACGGGTCCAGAAAATACCAGGACCAACCACGTTTAAATAAGCATTCCATAATCCACAGCGCTCTCCCTTTGACTCGTCCCGAGCCCTCCCACACTCTTGCTTTCCCAACCTCGAACCTAATCAAAATGAGTTCCCGCCTTGTTCCATTTCTTGCGGCCAGCTCACTAAGTGACTAGCTTGTTGGTTCCATATAGAGCTCATGGCTAACGACAGTGCTCCCCGGATGTCAGCGGGCTTCCCGCTGAGAAGCAGTGCAGAGCAGTCAAAAGAGTTTGGATTTTGGAACCCGCCACATCAGGGTTCAAATCCCGGCGTTTCCATTTTCAACCTGAGTCTCCTGGGCGAAATTGAACTCTCGTGAGACTATAGCTTTGCCTCTCGAATAGTGGTTGGTGTCCTGGGGCTTCTAAGAGGATGTTAGGAAACCGTGCATGTTAAGCAGTGAGGACAGAAACTAGCCTATTCACTGACAGTTGGGGAGAAGCCAGAGGCCGCTCCCTGGACTGCCACCTCGGCCGTCAGCCGCCTGTGATGGACTGGAGACCTGGGTTCTCATTCTTCCTTCCCCTGCTCCTCTTTCCCCAATGACTCCTGCACTCCTGCCGGTTTAAAGCACATTGTGCCCCGAGTGCCACCACCACCACGAGGCACCCAGCACATTGGTGGCACATAGTATAAAGAAAGTAGTTGGGAGGCATCATGCGGGGCAGACAGTCGCTGAGAACAATGACCTTCCTGCTCTGCCCCTCCAAAATGTTGTGTACACTTGTTCCACAATAGCCATTAGAGACACAAAGGAAGTGTTGATAAGCTCCGTGATTCATGCAAGAGCCAAGGTTAATTTCTATTTATTCCCTGGTCATCACAAACAGAGGCAGATGGCGGTGGCAGTTCCTTCTTGCCGGGAGCGCAGATATTATCTGGAAAGGTTTCAGCAGGCTTCGTATCCATTCGCTCTCAGTGCCCGCAGCTTTCCTGGAGAGAGCCCCAGCCACCAACACTGCAGGCTGGTTTTATTGCGCTACAGTGACTTGTAGGGAGTCATGGAGGTCACTTGGTCCTGATTGGAGGAGAGCCAGCTTCGTCAAGGAGAAAGTCAGCATGGGTCAGCCTTCAGCGGCTCTTCTGTCAAAAGATCTATTTGGGGTGACCCATTTAGAAGGGAATTTACTTTGTTGTGGTTATCAATTTATTGAAATTTGCTTGCAATAGCTTGCTGCCTGAGTTAGTTAGTTTATTGTGCCAACCTGGCCAATAAACACACCTGGGGCTAATTGAAGGGTGGAGGGATAAATGGCTCAGTGAGCCTCGCCTTTCGAAAGTTCTCAGGTCTCTTGCTTTGTGATGGTCGCGCCAGGGTGCAGCTGCCTTAGCAGTTCCCTGCTTCAGCTTGTAAAACTGACTTCCTACAAGACATCCCCAAGGAGAAGCCACATAGACCTGCCGCGGTGCAGCCCTGGGTGCTGGAGCACCCATGTGGAGACCCCTGACAGCGCTGAGATGCTTGCACATTCACTGGCTTTCCTCCTGCGGTCAGCATCATTGTGTGTGTTTTGTGAGATGGAGGAAAAGTTTGTGGACTGGTGTTGACATATGGGTTAATGTTGGACTTGTGGGCGAGGGCAGCACTGGGTTGGTTTTCTTGGTGCACACTTAACCTTCATATAAAACTCTCTCTTATACATGAGGTTCTGTATATTTGTTTTCCTAAAGTACCCAGATGAATACATTACCATCCCGGGACTTTGGAATGGTTTGAAACAATGAACTTGAGGAATCTACCTACTCAGCATGATAGGAATGATTATAAAGGATCATACATACCTACGGTTGGTCTCATGAGCTTTATGCTATAGATATTAGTAGAATTCATGGGTCCTACCTCCATAGCTTGAATTCTAGTGGAAGAGAGCGGTCATGTGCTCATGGAAAAAAGGAACTATCAGAAAGGGTGTGGCAAGTGGTAGGAGCCAGCTGTTGAATGGCAACCAAGAACCTTTAGATCCTCCGCCAACAGGTGGGAGATGGAGGGAGCACAAAAGAGTATCCACTTCCTTCTTTTCTTTGGGTCACCTTTTTTGCTGGCTGGGCTGAACCCAACACCCTTGGAAAGCTGAGCCCTGGTGGGCCTGAAATCATCCATCTGGTGTCCCCAAGTGGACCTTGCATGGTCCTGCGGGGAGCTGGGTGGCACATCCAGCCACATGAGTTACTGTGGATTTATTTCTCTAAAATCCCAGACTAATGCAAATAGCAAGGGGATAAAAGGAGTCAAAAGCTATCATGCCAATTGGGCTCCCTCCTGGGGATGGAGCTCAAGCCACCATGGTAGAACAATTGAAAGCCAGGGAATAAGGAGTTCATTCTTAGTAGTAATTTCAGAACCAAAAACCAGAGATCAGAAAGCAGGAAGAAGGGCCAGGCATGGTGGTGAGAGTTAAGAGGGGTGAATAAATCAAGGAATGAAGTTAAGGGGGTGCTCTTAAATAGGATAAACAGAGAAAGTCTCACTGAAAAAGTCATGGTTAATCCAATTAAGAATTTCATTACCCTCATTAATTTAAAGAAATAAAAATGGGGAGTTGGCCAATCAACCTATAGTTGGAGGATAAGAGAGAGTCAAGCAAGAGTTGGGTTTTTGTTTTTCTTTGTAGATTAAGCCCATGCTTAAATGATGAAGAAGTTCTAGTAGAGAGGGAAATCAGACACTGTCATCGAGCAATGTCCCTGAGGAAGGGCGATGAGCCTAAACCTGCACAGTGGACGGAGAGCCTTGCCCTGGGGCATAGGAAATGTACCCATTGCCAAAGAAGATAACACAGGGTTACTGGGCACAGATGTTGAAGGGAAGATGGGGAGATGGGTATTGATGGGTTGTTTCTGATCCTTGAGTTATCGTAGGAGAGTCAGGATGGGGGAAAGAAGCATCTCCGTCTCAGAAACAAAGGAGATACAAAAAATAGCCCCAGAAAGCAGGTGTGTGAAGCTACCTCCCTATTTTTGTCTCAGTTTTTTCTCATTTGTAAGATGAAGTGATAGCAGAACTGATCCCACAAAGCCACTGAGATCATTGTGACGCATCAGGTGCTCATCATGGTTGTTGGCATCCTTGGCTAGTTCAAGAGAGGTTAGCTTGATGACTGTTTGATTTAGAAGGTTAAACTGGCTCAACAAGTGAAGATTTGCTATTCAAAGCCCATCTGGCTGGTGGACTCTTTATCTTTATCAGGTCCAAAGGGGCGATCACATCTGGATGAACTCAGAGGACAGTTTATCCTCCTTAGGAACGGGCTATCTTTCTTCTCACTGGCCACATTACAAACTCATGAACCCATTAAACTATGTCACCTTTAACTATGTCTTTTTTAAACGAGGTAAAATGTGGGCACTCATAGCCTGTATTCTTGTGAAATCCATCAAGATGTCTTTTTTGTAGCCATTATTGGCATTTTCTCCATCATCTTTGTCTCCAGGGATGAAACCTGGCTTAAGTTGGCTTATGTGTGTTTGAGTCCTTTAAAGGCAGAAAAATAAGATTCGGAATGCCAGTTGGAATCCCAAGACAGGCAATGAAGAAGAGGCAAACCTTAAATGAGTCCAAGGCTGGGGATAATAATCCCTACCATGTGAGCTCCCCCATTTGAGCCCCACTAGTCTTTTCTCTGGCTCACTGGTGTGACGTAAGGTTTACATGTGACTCCATGCATAAAATGGTGAATGTGATGTCTAATGCTGGTGCCCCATCCACTCACTGCCATCCACTGGTCTGACTCACAGCAACGCTTTGTAAGGTTTTTAAGGCTGTCAATCTTGTGGGGGCTATAAAGGAGGAGCAGAGACCTCATCTTTCTCCCTCAGAGTGCCTGATGGGTTAACCAGGCAATGCATACCCATCCTTAGCAAAGGTCTCCCTTGATATGCTAATAAAGTATATGCTAAAAAAGAATAGATGCGATCAGTTGATTATCAACCTAAATGTTTTAGAGGACACCTCCACACCCCATTCCCTACACCACACACCCCAAATCGGTTAGGGCACCAGACATCTAAAGACTAGTTGATGGTAATGGGAATAACAACTCTAAGCCATAAGACAGTAATGTAATGAGTATTATATGACTTTATGTGTACAAGATTTAGAAAGAAACCACGGCAAATAGTAATTATGTAGTCATGTATTGTTTAACATCCATAATACATTCCGTGAAATAGGATGCTATGTGACCTGGATGTTGAATATGTATTATATACAAGTAGTCACCAGGTTGCTAATGAGTTCTGTTCATAAGTCCATCTTTAGTTCTAATTTAAATCAGAACAGTTAGATACACTTTTTGTCTAAAGGTATAGAGTCAAATGTTCATCTTAGTCTATAGCCTACAGGGTAATAGGCATTAAAAATATTAAAGAAGCACTTCCAGGTACACTGAGCTCTCTTTAAGGTCATAATATAGTAACAGTAATAATGTTTCCACGGTAGTTGCCTGTCCATAGTAAAGAACCTACTGTGTGTATGTAGCTCCGATTTTGACAGGAGAGTCTGTACAAGGGTTGGGACTGTGGGCTCCATGGGATCCAGATATTGCCTGAACAGACGTCATGCAGCACATATCTGTGTAAGTGTTGTTTGTTGGCTGCTGTCAGGTTAATCCTGATCTGTAGTGCCCCACATGACAGATGAGAACGCTCCCATATGTTTCTCTTGGCTGTCATCTGCACAGAAACAGATTGCCAGGTCTTTACTCCGGGGACCACTGATTGGTTCGAACCACCAACCATTTGAATACTAGTCAAACAACTAACCCTTGTATCACCCAGGCATCCCATAGCAGATAAGTATTAGATCTTATAACAGAGCTTCCAGAGCTCATGGGAAAATGGAATGACAAACTAATGAGATTTTTGACAAACATTTTAAAGCCCCCTACCATATTGTCATATTATCATTAGTAGTAATAATCATTGTTTTCATTGTCATTGTCATCTCCTTCATATTTACATTGGGTGTCCCTTTCTGTTGCCCGTCCCCAGCAGACCAGAGGGCTAGATTTTTAAGATGGGTTGGGAAAGGCGAAGTGGACTCATATTTGTCAGCTTGGCTTCCACCAAGCACAAGATAGAAACCCAGTTTGGTTTTCCCACGGTAATCTCACATGTAGACCTCTCTCTGGCAACACAACCCACCTACAAGCCTGGTGCATTAGACCACGTCAGCTTCCACATTGTGTTAGTCTGGTTGACTAGAGAAACAAACCCATAGACACTCGTATGTGTATAGGAAAGAGTATCATACACAAGAGCAACTGAATATTGAGAAAACATCCCAGCCGAGTCCAAATCAAGTCCTAAGTCTGATATTAGCCCATATGTCTGATACCAATCTATAAAGTCCTCCTCAGACTCCTGAAATACATGCAATGATGCTGAATGCAGGAAGATCACAGGCCAGTGGGTGGAAGTCTTGTGGATCCAGTGACGGTAGAAGCATCTCAGCACTGGCAGGCATCTCCAGGTGGCTCCTCCAGCTCCCAGGGCTTTGCTGCATCAGGGTAGCTTCATGTGGCTTCTCTTCAGAAATGTCTCGCAGGGAGTGAGTGAGTGTCCTGCCTCCAGCGAGCTATTTATCTCCTTGGCGCCTCCAAATCAGGTCATCAAGCTGTGACCGGATTGACAGGTAAGCTCCACCCCTTCACGCATAAGTCTCAAACTGACCATGGATTATGTAACTACCACACACACCCTACCTTTCTCTACAGAAGCACAGAACAGAATTGTAGCTCCTTAGGACATTAAGTATTTATTTTAGAGAAGCCAAACAGCCCAAACCCGCTGTCATCAAGTTGATGCCTACTCGTGATGACCTTTTAACCAGTGGGTCCACTGCCATTGAATCTAATCTGACTCAGAGAGGCCCTGGGGGACCCTGTGAATAATTGAATTGGGATAAATTTGCTGAAGTGGACAAAATCCCATTGTTGTCATCTTTGGTTCCCTCTCCCCTTGGCAGATAGGTGCTCACAGATGATCAAATCAAATCATAGGAAAATGATGAGGCTCCAGCTCCCCCGCACTCCGAAGTGCCTGTGTGTGACTTCGTGACCTGGCTACCCACTGTGCGTGTGCAGGCATGTAACATGACTCATGGGTCAGGATTTGGCTCATGTCCCCATCCCCAGTAGTGACCTTTTACCAATGCCATTAATTAGTCTCATATTTTGGTAATGCTTCAGGGTTTCTGGGGATGGAGCAAGTGCACAACAGGATGAAGATGTTAAATTAAGGTCCAGAGCTGGATGTGGCTAATCTATAGCGATGTATTCCATTACCAGTCAGTGAAAACATCGTCGGCTCTTCTCACACTTGAAGAATGAAGGAGCCCGGGCTTTATTTTTCCTGACTCTGGAAAATGAGTAACTTTCTCAGGACCCAGGTCAGATGCAGTACAGGTAGGTCAGCTTTCTCTTGGGCAGAACAAGTATTTATTCCCTTTTCCTGCGGTCTGTTGACCTGGGGGACCCTAAGGGCTCCAGGTTTGCTCGCCGAATCTGTTCATCTCCCTTGCTATAGTCTAACTCCTCCTCTTTTCCCCAGAATGCAGCCCCTTGTACCCGTATGCCCTAATTCGGACACTTCCTATGGTGTCTTTGGTTTTGATTCCCCGAGTGGTGGCTCTCTCAGGACTTCCCAAATCGCTGGACTATTGATCTCCTGTGGCCAGACTGTGTCCTCCGATTTCCCCAAGAACCCGCATGCGCCCTGGGAGAATTGAGAAAAGCAATCGTCAGCTCCTTGGACATGGCATCTCAGCGGACAAGCGCTTGTGAGCCCACCCTGCCCTGGAGAGGTTGCACCGTCATTCATGAACAGAGTTCAGCCAGCAACCCGGACGCAGTAGATAATGTGCAGGGCGTTGGCCATAGGACAGACCTATCCCTGCCACCCACAGAGCTTGGAGCCCAATGCCCAGAGCAAAAGGCGGGCTGTGGACCCCATCCTGCCTGAACCACGCTCTGTGGATGCATCTGCAAAGAGCACATGAACCGTATCCTCCGAATAGAAGGCTATTTTTATAATTGGGATCTGGCTTTAGGAGAACACAGGTGATTTATTCCGTCTGGACTTGATATCTCAGCAAAGCTCCCCTCACCAGCCCCTGCCACTCGCCCTGGGCAGGGGCATTGGGGGGGGGGGGTAAGGGGAGGCTTTCCAGAACTCTGTTGCAACTGTAGACACCTCATTGTCTGGATTTCTACCGCGCTTTTTCAAAACCTCAAAGGAACATTTTTCGTGTGGATTGCAACTGCATCTCAGTTGCATCTCAGTTCCTTGACCATTGGGCGCGTTTATTGCCTGAAAGACAGTCCTTTACACATTGTGCGATTACAGCGTCCTATGGGACACCTGGTAGAAAAACTGGTGTAATGTAAAATGAACCCCTTAAACTCAGCTCCTCCCAGGCTTGAAGGAATTTTCGGGAACATGCTGCTAATGAACAGAGACTAAAAATTATTGCGTACCATCTAGCAGTCAACAGAGTGCTAGAGTGTTTATACATGTGCGCGATTTAATTTTCATAACAGCCATAAGTAATGAGGCCCATTGTAACCACAGTAACAGAAACTAACGGCCAGGGAGCTTGTTCTGCGTTCAAAAATCACAGAGCAAGATGGGAAGCGAAGACTTTCTGAGGGGAAGGTTAATTTGCTCTTCCCACCGGAGCACGTTGCCTCCACTCCACCCCTCCTTAGCTTCCCTCGGGCTCACAGGACTCTGGGCCTCCCCTCTCTTGCAGAAAGGACCCTACATGGGTTACACCCACAGGGGGAAGGCCACCTAGGTATCTTAGAGAACGAAATGGCCCAATGAATGGCACAGGAGAGCACCCTTGCACTGGGCCTCTCCTGGATAACGGAAGCAGATGGCTGCTAGCACTGAGGTATTCCCTTTGGCTTATTACACTCGTTACTTCCTGTCAGTTAGGGTTCACCAGCTTCAATTTGACTGGAATGTGTGAATTGCATATTTCACATATCTATCCCATAGAATAATGGTTGTGGGGAAGTCAAACGTCTTATTTGAACTTAGAAATGATCGTCTTTCTTAATGGAATGCCCAAAGAGACGCCAATTAATACATGTTTGTAGTTATTTTCTATGTAGGAGCATACCTATTTCGGGGTGCACTTGTATGGTTGATCGTCAGCTGTCGTATAAGTGTGTATCGCAGGAATAAGCATGTCCTCTCCCACCTTCCCTTTCTTCTCCTATGATTCCTGATTCCATGTAAGTCTGAGACCTTGGGCTTTACCTTTCTCACCTGCGATTTCCTCATTCTCAAAATGCAGACATCAGGTTTTCAGTGAGTTGTATGGATTTGGGGGACTCTTCCCTCGTGTGGATTCAAATGTACTATTTTACCACCCAGCATCAGGGTTTCTCATAGCTTACGGTAATAATTTAGTTCTCATAACTTGGTATGAAACACATGTTCACCTCTAGGATGGAGACTCTCATGCCCATTGGAAGCTGACTGCCCAATGCAGAATACCCGCTCTTCTCGGGGTGTCTTTGCAGGGACGCTATGTGGTGAGGGATGTCCAGGTGATCGCTGTGCCCTTCTCCTGCCTCCTGCCTGAGCTTCTCTCTTGTCACTGTGGACTGAATTCATTCACCAAAAAGCACCAGTAAGCAGGAGACCTTTAAACTAAAGTTTTGTACACAAGTTTTATGTAGAAGTTGGCTGGCTCCTCCACAACCAAACCAACACACAACAACATAATCAACCTTAACATTACATATTATTTTTGCTTGTTTGTTCTCCATAGTACCTTCTTGGCAGTCCCGCTCTGATCGCTCCTCATGCACAGTAGTGTCCAGTTTTGCTGGCTGCTCATAAGAAGTAATAAGAATTCCTTTCCTTGACTTATTTAATTAGCATTTTTGTTATGTTAACAGGTTCCTGGGTCTGGACCCATGAGTCGATGTAACTTCTCCACATACTTTGTGCTCTGACATGAAACATTCTCTGTCATTGAAAATGTCCACAGGCAGACAACTGGATCTCCACGTGCAAAAGAATTTTGGTGCCGACCTCACACCCTATATGAAAATTACTTCAATGGGTCAATGATATATATATGAAAAATAAGAGCATGAAACTTACAAAAGGAGATAAAAGTGTGATGCTTCAGAACCCAGTTTTTGCTATAGACTTTTAGACATAACAGCCAAAGCAAAAGAAACAGGACCAAAAATCAGGTAAATAGGACTTCATCTGAAGGAAATATTTTTTTAAATTTAATTTTAACAATTTATTAGGGGCTCATACAATTCTTATCACAGTTCATACATATACATACATCAATTGTATAAAGCACATCTGTACAGTCTTTGCCCTAATCATTTTTTTCTCTTCTTTTCTTTTTTTTACATTTTATTAGGGACTCATACAACTCTTATCACCATCCATACATATACATACATCAATTGTATAAAGCACATCCATACATTCCCTGCCCCAATCATTCTCAAGGCATTTGCTCTCCACTTAAGCCCCTTGCATCAGGTCCTCTTTTTTTTCCCCTCCCTCCCCTTTCTCCCCTCCCTCATGTGCCCTTGGTAATTTATACATCGTTATTTTGTCATATCTTGCCCTATCTGGAGTCTCCCTTCCCCCCTTCTCTGCTGTCCCTCTCCCAGGGAAGAGGTCACATGTGGATCCTTGTAATCAGTTCCCCCTTTCCAACCCACTCACCCTCCACTCTCCCAGCATCGTCCCTCACACCCTTGGTCCTGAAGGTATCATCCACCCTGGATTCCCTGTACCTCCAGCCCTCATATGTACCAGTGTACAGCCTCTGTCCTATCCAGCCCTGCAAGGTAGAATTCGGATCATGGTAGTTGGGGGGAGGAAGCATCCAGGATCTGGGGGAAAGCTGTGTTCTTCATCAGTACTACCTCGCACCCTAATTAACCCATCTCCTCTCCTAAACGCCTCTATGAAGGAATCTCCATTGGCCGACACTTGGGCCTTGGGTCTCCACTCTGCACTCCCCCTTCATTTAATATGGTATATATATATATACATATACACATATATACACATACATACACACACTTATATCGTTGTTTGTTTTTGGTTTTTTTTGCATGATGCCTTGCATGATCCCTTGGCACCTCGTGATCGCACTGGCCGGTGTGCTTCTTCCATGTGGGCTTTTTTGCTTCTGAGCTAGATGGCCGCTTGTTCACCTTCAAGCCTTTAAGACCCCAGACACTATCTCTTTTGATAGCCGGGCACCATCAGCTTTCTTCACCACATTTGCTTATGCACCCATTTGTCTTCAGCGATCCTATCATGGAGGTGTGCAGTCAATGATATGATTTCTTGTTCTTTGATGCCTGGTAACTGATCCCTTTGGGACCACTCGATCACACAGGCTGGTGTGTTCTTCCATGTGGACTTTGTTGCTTCTGAGCTAGATGGCCGCTTGTTTATCTTCAAGCCTTTAAGACCCCAGTCACTATCTCTTTTGATAGCCGGGCACCATCAGCTTTCTTCACCACATTTACTTGTTCACCCACTTTGGCTCCAGCCGTTGTGTCGGGAGAGTGAGCATCATAGAGTTCCAATTTAATAAAAGAAGGTATTCATGCATTGAGGGAGTGTTTGAGTAGAGGCCCAAGGTCCTTCCACCACCTTAATACTTGACCTATAAATATAGACACATAGATCTATTTCCCCATCCTCCTATATATATTTGCATGTACATGTCTTTGTCTAGACCTCCATGAATGCCCTTTGACTCCTAGCTCTTTCCTCCATCTCCCTTGACTTTCCTCCTGCCCCACTACCATGCTTCATCGCCACCTGGGCTAGAGTATACCTCTTCTCTAAGCAACCTTACCCTTGATCATTTCCCACCATGCCTGCCACTCCCCCTTCTCTACCATTTGGGGTCCCATGTTTTTCCCTTGTCCCTGGGTTTGTTAACACCACTTCTGAAGGAAATATTTTAACAACACTATTAACAAAGTGAAGAGACAACTTACGGAATGGAAGAAAGCACTGGAAGCCCTATGTCTGATTCCACTTCTCCCATTGACAGTGAGAAGATCCCGACTCAGCGCAACCCGATACTGGGTATCCGCACCAGTTCTGAGACTATGAATCCTTATGGAAGCAGTTGGTCTCGTCTTGCTCTTACTGGGTGGCTAGTGGGTTCAAATGGCTGGTCTTGCCATTAACAGGCCAATGCTTACCCAAGAGGCCAGGGTGTGTGTGTGTGTGTGTATGTGTGTGTGTGTGTGTGTGTGTGTAGATATAGATAGATAAACTTTTATATTCACAATAGATAAAGCACTCCCACAGCTCAACAACCAAAGCAAACCACAACTAACTCCATCAAAAAAATGGGCAAAGGATATTAATAAACCGTTCTCCAAAGTACATATATAAACAGCCAACAAGGACATGAAACATTGCTCATCATCAAACCCCCACATAATCCCAAACAAACAAAATGAAACCCAGTGCCATCAAGTTGATTCCAAGTCCCCGTGCGTGACGCTCTGGAGGCCTGCGGGGACCATGCGTCTGTACACAGACACAGGTCAGTGGTCATCCTCTTCCTGAGGAGTGGGTGGCTGTTGGCATGGGACTGCCAACTCTTCAGTTGCCCTGTGCCTAGCCCACCGCCTCAGGGCAAAGGAAAGCAAACCCAGCAAGAAACCCCTTCCCACTCACGGGGATGACAATTACCTGAAAAGCAAAACAAGTGTTGGCCAAGATGTCAAGCTACTGGGATCCTCTTCCATGGCTGGCGGGGTAGCCACTGTGGAAAGCAGTCGCTTCCTCAGAACGTGACCCAGAGGACCAGCCATTCCGCACCTCTTATGGACGCAAAGGACTGGAAAGCAGGGGCTCTAGCAGATACCATGCCTCGCCGATGTCCCACTAACCAAGCCAGTGCCCGTCATAGAAGAATAAATTAACAAACGGCCTGGGCAAACAACGGACGACCGTCCGTCACACCGAGAAACGAAGCTGTGCTATGAGTGATATGAGGACATGCTGCAACCAGAGCGCAGCCTGAAAACGTTATGCTGAAAGAAATCGCAGGTACCGGAGGCAAATATCGTCTATTGCCGTTTACACGAGCTGTCTAGAATGGGCAAATGTGTCGCGATCAAAGCTGGTTAGTGGGCACCAGGGGCTGGATAAAAGGGGTTCTTGCTTAAGAAGTTCTTGGTTTCTGTTATGGGTGACGTGATCCTCTGAAAACGGAGGGTGGAGAGGCGTGCACAGCACAGTCTGTTGGGTCTATTCAATGTCATTGAATTGTGCTTTGCAAGTTCATGTCGCCATTTTTGGGTTCCACACAGTTTTAGCACATTAAAATTTTTTAAATTTCCCCAAGTGACTCCGGATAGACATTGAAAGGCAAGGCTGACCTTCACATCTTTGACCTTGTGGGCACAGACACTGCCTGTGGAAGAGGGAGACGCTGAACCCACGCTGGCAGCACTGGCGTGAGAACGTGAACCCCATGGCAGTCAATGTGTGCAGTTTCCACGACTTTGCCCCTCCCCCTGGCTTCCTACAGCAGAGGAGGATTTGGATCTTCACTGGGCATGGAGGGGTCGGTGTTTCTTCTACATTTCGAGACCAAGTAGTCGACATGAGCATTATCTTTCTCCCTACGCATAACCAACATCAGTTTTATTCTCCACGGCCCTAATGTCCAACTAGTCCACAGCATTGGCCCGGCCATCCTGTGGTCCAGGAACTCCCCCGGGACTCGGTTCCCCGACCCTCAGAGCCCTGGCACAGTTTGTTTTCACAAACGAACACTCTCCTTCAGGCTGCTCTCAGCTACGTGGCTTGATGGTTCTCCATGGACTCCTCACAGTTCTCTCTGGGGAATTTGGACAGCCCCTGTGATTTAGTCAAACCATTTTTGAGGTATTCTAGAGAAACTTGTTACTCCAGAAAGGAAAATGGATCCCTTCACATGACACGGGCAATGTCTTCGTGTCACTGAGACGTCCTGGTGGTGCAGTGGGTAAGCAGTAGGCTGTTAAGCAAAAGACTGGCAGTTTGAATGTACCAAGCTTCCAGAGGCGAGATGTGGCCACCTGCTTCTCCAGATATCTGCAGCTCTTCGGAAACACCACAGGGCAGTTGTATGCTGCCCACAGTCACTCCGAGTTGGAGCTGAGTCAATGACAGTGGGCGTTGGTAATGTTCCTCAGGGTCTCCATGTGGCCACGCGATCCCTTCTTATCCCAAACTACAGCCAAGGGACCAGGAGTACATGAGCGCTCAAACTATCAGTTGCGGCTCTGTTTACTGTTCATTTATTTACACAACTAGAGATTCAACATCCTAGCATGTTTTGCAAGCTGTCATGACACGAAAAGCTAGTAATCTGCTCTATTTTGCTTGCTAACATATTTCTGACATATTTTAGATTTTGATTATAAGATTGCATCTTTGCCTGCTACCATCTGTCTCGACTCAATGGAACTCTGGCATTTACAAAAACAGTGGGGTGTCGTGTTTCTTATATCCTTGAACTCTACCAGAAACATGCTATTTTCAGTTGTAACCAATATGTCATGTGTTCACACGCAAAGTCTGCAATATCTGACATCCTGCGAGATCTGCCAGGGATAAGGAACACATCTTCGCATCCAAATTGGCTGAGATGAGAAAAATACTAATGAGGAGAAGGGAGTGTTTACCCAGCTCCTAAACAGAGGTGGCCTTTCATGTGGTTTCTAGCCTCTTGACTATGTTCTCAACCTTTACGGCATGATCAAGATCTTCAGTGGAAATACATCTTTTTTTTTTTTACTTTGCAGTCTCCCAGTGGCCAACATTCTTGAAATGTATTTTTCAGTGTGAAATGGCTATCCACCAACACTTGGCATCAAGACACTTTTCTACGTGGTGTCTTTTCCCTATTCCTTACTCATTAGGGGAAATTAGGCCTGCTTTGGGCCAAAGAATTATCTTGGGTTGTGTCTCTGCTGGCAGAGGCCTGGGCAACACAGAGACGTGTGACACCGTAGTCAAACAATGTGTCATGTTGGGGGAAAGGCTGCAAAAAGTGCACAGGCCAAACATGCATTTATTCGACATGCAACTGTATTACACAAAAGCCGTCAACTATTGACATTGCCTTTTCTCTCCCTGTCTGAGTTGAGGTTAAGTCTGTGTACCATGGACATAGAGGGTAGGCTTGTTTCAGCACATGCCCATCTCCTCAGAAGGAAAGTTCTTCTTACCTGTAATCAAGGTCAATATCTTTGTTGCTTTAGGAAAGGAATGGCCTGCAAACCTAGATTCACATACAGATTTGATAACTGTTCCAATTCACTTTTAAATGAAAGTAATTAATGAAAAAGAGTTTTATTTTGATTTAGAGCAGCAGTTCTCAACCTGTGGGTTGCAACCCCTTTGGGGGTCAAACAACCTTTTCACAGGGGCCACCCAATTTGTAACAGTAGCAAAATTACAGCGATGAAGTAGCAATGAACATAATGTTATGGTTGGGGGGGTCACCACAACATGAGGAACTGTATGAAAGGGTCGTGGCATGAGGAAGGTTGAGAACCATTGTGCTAGAAGAAGGGATACATAGCAGAGCATCAGTTTTCCATTCCACAGATCATAAGCCTCTGGTTTCCATTCATTCATGGAATTCCCTCAACATTTTCATTGCTCATCCTACTTCCTCCAGTGTTTCCTGTTTTCCTTCCTCCTTTTTCCTAATCCTCTGTCCTAGGATAATTTTGCTTTTCAGATCTGAAATAGTTGATTATTCTAACCTAGGTGTAAGTTCCGGTCTAGATCTAAAGAGTATCTAAGGACTATATTTTTGGGGGATCCTCCAGTCTCTGCCCGACCAGTAACTCTGGTCTCATTTATTGTTTTGAGTTTTGTTCAACAGTTTCTCTCACTCTATCCAGGACTTTCTCATTCAAGCCTTTTCAGCATGGTTGGTAGTGGTAGCTGGGCACCATCTAGTTCTTCTGATCCCAACAATGTGCTTGCATTAATTGTTTCCATATGTCTTTCTGTTCTCGTCCCTCTTCTTCCCTCCAGACAAGGAGAAACCAACAGAGTTTCCTTAGCTAGTGGCTCACAAACTTTTAAGACCCCAGTCATTAGCTACCAAAGAATATATGTATAATTCTTAATATATACAATTATATATATATATATCTCCTCTGTCAGATCTATGGCGGAGACCTGGTGGTGTAGTGGACTATGACTTGAACTGCTAACTAAAAGGTGAGTGGCTTGAACCACCAGTTTCCCCATAGAGAAAGATGGGGTTGCCTGCTCCCATAAAGAGTTAGTCTCAGGGGCAGTTCTGTGTTGTCCTATAGGATTGACTACAAGGCAGTGAGTTTGGTGGATCAAACCTATAAATATATATTCATGGATATACCCCCATTTTTCCCCATACCTATTCATCGCTGCTTGTCTATCCAAATAGAAAGTCATAGATCACCCCTATTTCAGGGTTGTGTACAGAGCAATGCTTGCCTCTGCGGTCTTTAACTCTAGCACACTGCCCGGTGACTTCCATCTTTCCTTCCTAACCTCTTATCATACATTGCTTTCCCTTTCAATCCTCGTTTCATAAAGCATTTGCCCTTTTGTGATTGGCTAATTTCACTCACTAGGGGGTCCTCCAGATCCATCCACGTTAGGGGGATTTTGCGGGGGGATCGTTATTCTTTCACCCTGTGTAGTAGGCCGTTGGGTGTAGGTAGATACGATTACTTCTTGACATGGGGCAACAGTTCTCCCCTTTCCCAGATTCAATTCCCCACCGTTGACATAACCCCTTCCCCTCTAAGCTTCTTAGCAAATTTCCTGCGTTGCTGTCATAGGTTTGATGCTTTCTAGAGAGATCTTCAGAGAAGCACAAAGGTGACAGCCAATATTCTTTATGAAGGGACCTACACTCTGGACTGGCTCTGGCCTGGCCTGCTCTGCTTGCCAGGCAAAGCAGGTCTTTCTTCAGGGAAGCAACTTGCCACCTGTTCCTTTGTCTCTTCCCATGCCTGACTCTGCTCCTTCCTCTCTTGCTGCAAGAAAACATCAAGTATATATTTATATTTTTTGCTTAAGGTTTACAGATAATCTCGGGGTCCCTCAAGATCTGTGTGGTAAATCCTAACTGAAAGACCTACAGTTATAATCCCATTTGGTAGTGGGCTGTCTTTGTTGTGGTGATTAGGCAGGAATACTGTCGGGTGTATATTGAAAAATTTTACAGGATATAAAATGAGCAAATCAAGCAAGCTGAGATGGAGGAAAATGGATGCTTAGATACATGGAGATCTCCCAGGAAGCAGGGACTGAAAAGACAAGGCCTTTCCTCCAGAGTTGACAGAGAGAGAAAGCTGTCTCCTAGATGCAGACCTCTGAATTTGGACTTCTCGCCTTCTAAACTGTGAGAAAATAAATTGCTGCTTGCTAAGGCCATCTTCTTGTGGCACCTCTGCTGTAGAAGCAGTAGATAACTATAACACGGGACAAGAGGTTGGGGCAGTCGGGGGCGTATCTAGCTTCATTGGTTCCAGAGCTTCAGAGGTCTGGATTCTGTAACAATGTTAAACTCTGTTCCACACCCCCCCCCCCCTTTTGATGGGAATTTCTTTATAGGTCCTTTAATCAAAAAAGCTTCGGCATTGGGAACCAGGCTCCATCCAGTTCTGGCTGCCTGGAAAAGCCACGCATTTCACGTTCTCCTCAGTTCCTGGGACCAGCTGTTCTTTGGATGGCTGAGTCCCAAGTGAGGAACATGCCCAAGGGAATGGAAAGCAGTAGACAGCCGTCAGTCCATCAACGCTGCCAGCAGCACTGCTCAGAAGAGCTGAACGTGGGAAGAACCTAAATGGCCCCCAATGGGTGAAAGGGTCACCAAGAAGTGATACACGCCCAGAACGAAGAAAGAGAAGTGACGGCCCAACAGACGGCTGCAGTGGGGGTGGGGCTTGAAGCCGTCATGCTGACTGATATCACATGACCTCATTTACATATAAAGATGAGAACAGGCAGATGAATGGAGGCAACACTTAGTTGTGGTTCCCAGAAGCCAGAAGCAGGAGAGGAAAAGAGAATGGTTGCTTATGGCTCTTCTGTTCCCAGTGCTGGGACATTCCCATGGATTGAGCCATGGTGGCCCAGCAAGACAACGTGACGCGTGCCAATAGTTGTGCGCCTGTAAAAGCGGAATAGGAAAATGTGTGGTCTGTGCAGGAGGTTTTTGAAATGTTCATGGGGGAAAAAAATCCAGCACCTTTCCATTTGACTTTTCCACCAATATTTTTTGGAAGACATCTCCTAGTTTTATCAAGAAGAAGAAAAAAGGAGAGGGGTTGCCAGGTACCTCACAGGCTGGCCTCCTTGGCTCAGAGGTTCAGGGCCCTGGTTTCTCTGGACAGGCCCACTAACCGGACCAGAGCCGTGAGAACGCCTCTTCTCTATCCACCTCCTGCTTCATTGCCTGTGCCTGGAGCTCGCTGCTAATCCAAGCCCCACTAGTCATTCCTCGGTTGTCTGCTCCGGTGGCAATTTGCAATCTCAGAAGCTCCATAAAGGGAAGCTCAGAGTCGGCAGCAACTTAAGGGCCAAGGGTTTGGGAGTTGGATACTTGTCCTTCAGTTAAGTAACTGAAAGCGAGTCTGAGAAAAGCAATAGAAGTTGGCCTAGGCTACAGAAGAGAGTTTAAGTTCCACAAAACGATGCCGTTCTGACTACATTATTCTGGAGTCAATGATATTTCCTGAAGGGAAAAGCGATGTAAAGTAGAAGTTTATAGTCACCAACACGGTGCCTATATGCAAGATGTATGGGAGGGGGGAGAACTTAGACACAAGCAGATCCACCAGGGTTCCTCAGGTGCGTGCCATTGGAAATGAAAGAGTAACCACAAGAGACAGGACTGGCCAGCATGGGGAACGTGGCCGCCTCATTCCTGGGAGCAAGAGGAGAGGGAGGCCTGAGACCAAAACCCAGCGCTAGAGCATGAGAAGGCCACTGGGGACTTGACCTTGGAGAGTACATGTTCCCAGCAGAGGGTGTTGCTGGAAGCAAGCCTGCAGGTGAGTAAGGAGTGAGTCAGTGGGGGAGGAAATGGAGGATGTGGGCAAACCACGGTGTGGAGAAACTTGGAAGAAAATGGAAAGACATTCAGAGGATTATCCTGGGATGAGGTTTCAGGGACATGAAAAACGAACTTGTGTATATGGTTGGTGTTTGTTTTTAAAAGAGAGGAAGCCTGTGCACATTTGAAAACAGAAGGGAAGTAAGCAGATGGGAAGAAAACATTGAAGAAATGAGAGAGAAAGGACCTTTAATTAGTGAGACAGCAGAACTGAAAGTTTAATTTTATTTACTTATCATGGAATACTATAATCTAAATGGTTTAATTAATTAGATTTATTATTAAAATTCATTTATTTAATGAATAGGTTTAATTTTATTTCATATTTATTAGTTTATGATCTTATTTCTTTACTAAAACTTTTTATTGTGAATTTTATTTATTAAATAGTGGAGACCACATTGGATCGTGTGGGACCATTTAGAGAACCAGAGTTTTGCTTTTTTGAAGAATGAAATTAATCAAAATATTCTGGATTAGGAAAGGAGAGCAGGGGGAAGAGGAGAGGCCAAGATGTTCCAAATACAAAGGAAAGGAAAAATGGGTTTGTCCTGCCCAGGTAACCAGACTTTTCCTGGGTTCTCCCTCCAAGAAACCCACATGCAATTTGATCATAGATTAGGAAATCCCACCGTCTCATCTGCTTGCCTCTCTTCGTTTCCCTCTCTGAGTCTTCGGGCATATAACCGGCAGCCATTTGCAACTTCACCTCCCTCTCCAGCTGTCTTGTTGTTGGTAGGACCCCACCCGCAGCAACCTGATGTGCAACCCGATTGTCGTAGCCACTGTGTCAACCCATCTCACTGAGGACCTTCCTCTCCTGCTCTGGCCCTCCACTGCACCAATCACGATGTAACTTCGCCAGGGACTGGCCTCTCTTGATAACATGTCCAAAGTCATGAGACCAAATTGTGCCATCCTTGTCTTTCCAGCGCAAGTATTCTGGCTGTACTTCTTCCAAGACAGAACTGCTTGTTCTTTTGGAAGTCCATGGCACTTAGAATATTCTTCTTTACCAACACCATAGTTCAAGTACATCAATTCTTCATCAATCTTCCATATTCAATGTTCAACCTCTTTGAAAAAACCATGCCTTGGATCAGGTACACCTTAGTCTTCAAAGCAGCATCCTTGTCTTTCAACACTTTAAAGAGTTCTTGTGCAGCAGATTTGCCCAGTGAATGCAACGTGTCCTTTGATCTTTGATCTGTTTCCATGAACATTGACTACAAAGCCAAGCAAGATGATATTTTTGACAACTTCCATCTTTTCTCCATTGATCATGATGTCAGTTGTGAGAACTTAAGTTTTCTTTACATTGAGTTGTAATTCACACTGAAGGCTGTAAATCCTTGATCGTCATCAGCAAGTGCTTCAAGTCCTCCTCCCTTTCGGGAAGCAAGGCTGTGGCATCAGCATACTACAGGCTGTTAACAAGTCTTCCTCCAATCCTGATGCCGCATTCTTGTTCATAGAATGCAGTTTCTCTGATTATTTGCTCAGCAGACAGACTGAACGAGTAACACGAGAGAAGACAACCTTGGCACACACTTTTCCTGATTGGAAATCATGCAGTTTAGTTCTGTTTCCACAATTCCCTCTTGATCCATCTCCAATTCAACATGAACACAAAAGACGTGTTCTGGATCCTCATTCTTCTCAAGGCCATCCATAGTTTGTTATGATCCACACAGTCAAATACCTTGGCACAGTCAATAAAACACAAGTACACATCTTTTTGGTAGTCTCTGTGTTCATCCAAGATCCATTTGACATCAGCAACGATAGCGCTTGCTCCACATCCTCTTCTGAATCTGGCCCGAACCTGGGGCAGTTCCGTCAATGTAGAAGATCATTGCTCTCGAAGATCACGTACTCTTGAAGAAAGTCCTGTCAATGTACTACAACCAGCCCTGTTAGATGATCTTCATCAAAATTTTACTTGCATGATATTCATGATATTATTCTATAGTTTGTGCATTCTATCGAATCATCTTTCTTTAGAATGGGTACAAATATGAATGAATTCCAGTCAATTGGCCAAGTAGCTGTTTCCCAAATTCTTGGCATAGGTGAGTACATGCTTCCTCAGCTTGTTGAAACATTTCGATTGTTATTTCATCAATATCCAGAGCCTTGTTTTTGGCTGATGCTTTCAGTGCAGCTTGGTCGTCTTCTCTCAGGACCGTTGGTTATTGATCATATGCTACCTCCTGCAACGGTGGAAGGTCAGCTCATTATTTCGGGGACCGTGACTCTTGTGTATCTTTCCATCTTCTTTTGCTGCTTCCTGCATCATTCATTATTTTGACACAATGTTTCAACTGGAGGCTCGAATTGTTTCTTTCGTTCTTTCAATTTAAGGCATGTGGCGTGTCCTCTTCCCTTATAGTTTCCTAACTCTAGGTCCTTGCACATTTTATTCTAATATTTTACTTTGTCTTCTTGAGTTGTCTTTTGAAATGTTCTTGTCAGTGTTTTGAGTTATTCTATTGGTCTTAGCTACTCTATGATTAACAGCTACTCTGAGATCAACTTTCAGAGTCTTTTCCGACATTCACTTTGATCTCCCTTTCTTTCCCGTCTTTTACATTGCTTTTTGCTTTCTTCATGTATGATGTTCTCGCTATCATCCCACAACCCATCATATCTTCTGCCATTAGTTTTAAATGCATCAATTTTTTTCTCGAGATGTTCTTGAAATTCAGGCAGTAGTGGGCTTGCTTTAATTTTCTTCTTCAACCTGAACTTACCGAAGAGCAATTGACTGTTTCCCAGTACCCCTGACCTGGTTTTACCTGCTGATTCTGAGTTTCTCCATCAGCTCTTCCCACAGATACAGCCAATTTGATTTCTTTGTATTCCATGTGGAGAATTCCACCTGTATAGTCTCCTTTTGTGTTGTTGAAAAAAGGTATTTGAAATGAAGAGGTCGTGGTTCTTCCTTTCTATCACCAAGACTATATATTCCAACTATTGTTCCTTCCTCTTTGTTTCTAACTTTTGTATTCTAATCACCAATAATTATCAATGCATTTTGAGTCCATATTTGATCAATTTTGGACTGAAGACACTGGAAGAATTCTTCAGTTTCAGCATCACTAGCTTTAGTGGTTGGTGCATACATTTGAATAACTTGTATTGATTGAATTCCCTTGTATGTGCATAGATATTTTCATATCACAGACAATGCTGTACTTCAAGATATGTCTTAAAATGTCCCTTTTGACAATGAATATGATATCATTCCTCGTGATTTGTCAGTCCCAGAATAATAGGTTATATGATTTTCTGATTCCAAATGGCTAATACCATAAGGTGACCAGATTTTAACATTGGTAAAGCGGGACACCATTGACCGGGGTGGGGGAAGTTCTTGATTAAAAATTTGGCCTATATGGACCAACAAAATTTTCATAGAATGCAAAAATAGTATTTTAATATATTTTAAATAAAAATAAGCACAATTTACATATATAATACATAAAAATTACGTATAGTATTATTTTATCTGGCATATTTCTCATTTGAGTGAATTTTTTTAGTAGATTGCTGTCGTTGTTTAAAAGGTCATGAAATTTTTCACAAGAATTTGTTAAATTATATTTCACACATAAAATGGCTTTCAAAGTCTCAACACTTAATTGTGATTTTTCTGATATCCACACTTTATTTACCGTAGAAAAAACATGTTCAGTCGCAGCTTTAGTTCCTGGTAAGGACAGTGAGTAATCCACAGTTTTTAGTGCATTCTTGTATGGAACATGGTTTGTTTCAAAATGATGAAATATTTCTAACCATTTGTTCTCTATTGTGATTTTTGCTGATGCCCAAGATTTAACCTTTTCCTTATCAATATATATTTTTAATAATGATACCTCATAAAAAAGATCATATTCAGAAATATTACTGTATGGGAAATTTTGAGTAATATAATCGAATGATTTTTGCACATCACTCCAATTAAGTTCTTGTTTTAATGTGAACCAATGAAAATGTACCATCCAATCTTCTAAATAATCTATGCAGTTACTATAGAACTTTTTAACGTGATTCTTGATATCTGCACAATTTATTGCACCTTGTTCTTCTAGCTGGCTTATACTATTACGGGTAGTTAATGGAAGAAAATTATTTTCTAACCGCTCGTGACACTGAAATTTTAAATTACTCACTTCATTTGCTACTACACTTACTGGAATTTTGTCACCTTCAATAAATTTTATAGCATTTTGAAAAAGGGCTGCTTGATTTGTACAAACTCTAGCCAAATTTTTGAAGATTCTTTTTCAAAAAACTCTCCTAAAATTCTAGCACATTTGTCCTGTGATAGAAAGTATGATTTCAAAGGATTGTAGTTTTTCAAAATTCTTTTGACAGCTGGCAAAAGAGCTAACCAGCTCATTTTACTGTATCCAAGTATTTTTGATATTCGACTTCCGCAGTTTCACAAAAATGTTTAAGCATTTCAACCTGCACAGTGTATATATAGAAATAAGAATATATTTTAATAACAATATTTTCCACATCTATAGTCAACAAATCAGCAGTTGTTTGAATGGTGGTTTGTATTATGTGTGCTGCACAACCAACACCAATAATGTTTTGATTAAAATTTTTGTTTAATTTGTAAAAAAAATTGTTTGTACCTCTTCTCGCTTTTCCTCCAAAATTTGAGTTCATATTGTCTTCACAATATGCAATCATTTTATGGTTAAAATTGTTTTTTTCCAAAATATTAATAATGGAACTGAAAATTATTTCAGAAATTTTGCTGGGCACAGAAATGAAATCTAAAATTCTAAATTTTATTCCAGTTTCCGAATAAAAAATCTAATAATAGTTGGAAATACCTTTATATCCTTATGATTAGATGCATCAGAATACATGGGTATATGATTAATTTTTCTATAATTATGAAAATGCATATGGGGAAAGCACATTACACACAATTCCCTCGGATTTTGTTCTAGCACAGGCAAATTTTTTGTTGATTAACTTTTTGACAACTTGTGATGTACAGTCCATAGATCTGAAGGAAAGAGCATGAAAAGACATAAGTCCTTCTGCTAATGCTAATTTCTTTTCTTTGTCCCCATAAGTTGTTTTCTGAAAAAATTCCTGAATTTTGGAGGAAGATGCAGCAGTATTTAAATCTATCATGTTTCTGTGTCTCCACAGAAGTGCTTTGAAATATCATTCTTCCAGCAGAAAATTCACCATTACATTTCTCACATTTTACCATGTAATCACTTTTGTTTTTTTTAATAAAAGGAAATTCACTTCTTAGATCATCATTGAATTTGCATCCTCTTTTCTTACTCATTATATTAAACATCTTTTAAAAATTTCAAAAATTATATTATAAATGATTATATACATATTGATTAAAAACACAGCAAGTAGGTAAAAAATTACATAAACATATTTTATTGTTAGTTTATAAATTAAATTAATTGTTATAAAGTAACTATGTTTTTAAAATTACTTTAATTTTTATCCTATATTTCTTTCTAAATAATAACAATACTAAATTGTATTATTTTTTCTCTGAATTTTCCATAAGGTAAAATTGTCACTTTCAAGGCCGGCGCTAGACTTTTTGCTGCCACTATAATGTATAACTAATATGAGTACTGTCTGCTAAATTCAAGAAAATTTATGTGTTTATGAAATAAATAAATAAATAACCTAAATGATCTGAATAGCTAGTTTGTTGACATCACTTATTTAACTAGCACTAGCACGCAGTAGGATGTGTATCATCTGAGAGACAGTTACAAAATGTTTTCATCATTGCCAATGCCAAAAAATGCCATTGTTCATTAAGTCCAAACAATGGTGGTCGAATTCTAACAACTGATCAACAATGCGAACTTTGATAAGCAGTTCTCGAGAATCAGTTCTCAACAACTATTTGTTACTATTAAAGTTTAACATTATAAAATTAACAAAAATAATATAAAACTCATATCCTGGCGAAATAGCCGCATGGCAACTGAAAACAGTATATTCCCTTTCTGTTTTCCCAGTTTCCTAGCTTGTTGTGCACTCTTTCCAAAAATTGGGACTTTTTAAAAATGCTGTGGGACGGGGTGCAAATTGTTAAAAAATTGGGACTGTCCCGCCCAAAGTGGGACATCTGGTCACCTTATACCAGTCCACTTCTGCTCACGAATACCTCGAATACAGATTTTTCTGCATTCCACTTCATTTTTGATGACTTCTATTTTCCCAAGTCCCAATGAATCAACTGACACTTGCAGTGGCTTCTTCTCATTTTGGGTCATGCCCATCAGCAGGTGAAGGTCATGAAGGCTCCATTCCTACATGCTTTATTCCACGGAGCCATGGTGGTTGACTCGGCTTTGAGAAGGCAGCTCTTCCTCAGTCAGATTCTGAGTGCTCTCTGACCCAGGAGCTCATTCTGCTACTATCTCTGGCTGTGTTCTGCTTCTACTCTTGGGTTTCCAGTAACGGAGCAGGCTTGGATGCTCTCCATAGGGTTTGCAGGGCCTAGTTCCTCTGAAGTGGAGAGCCTGCTCCTTCTGCACAGTCTGATCTTCGTCTGAAAGCTCTGCTGAGAGCTGCTCACTTTGGGAGACCCTGCAGGTGTTTGAGATTCCAGTGACAGTGCCTTCCACATCACAGCAACACTCTGTAAGCCACCACAGTGTGACAAAGTGACAGACACTGGTCCTCGCCTAGCTTGGTCTGCATTGCATCCGCCAGAGAGAATCGCTAACTCAATGCGGCACCGCGCATGCTCACCCTCAGGGGGATCTGCAGCTCTCCAGCAATGGGCTTTTTGTTCACAGAACAGAGAGACAGAGAGGAATCTGGTAGATTCCTTGAGGGGATGATAGTATTTAATAAGTCTTTCTTCTCTGATTTTCTAGTCCCCATCTCCTCCCTCCCCCCAATCACCTGTCAGTTTATCATATTGTGGTGGCTTGCCTGTGGCTGTGATCCTAGAGCCGTGACTGATACTTCAGAGACTAGCAGGGTCGCCTATGGTGGACACGTGTTCACAGAGGCTCCAGATGAAGAATGATCAGGAAGGACTTGGAAATCGACTTCCAAAAATGAACCAGAGCCAACACATTCAGGGTCCAGCTCTCCTGAAGCTTCCATGCTGCGGATAACAATCAGAGGTAGAGGGAGATGACTGAATGGGGATTCTAACAGTTAAAGCCATAGTGGTGGAAATCCTCCCAGATGAGGCATCCGATTCATAAGCGTGTCAGTCTTGAGTTGATCTGAGCCGCAGTCTTTGAGCCATCCCATCTGATGTTGGAGAAAGTCAACCATCAGACAGCCCAGCCAACACTGAAGGTCGCAGAAACAGCTTGTCCCTGCTGAGCCCTCCTTAAACTTCAGTTTTGTGTGTCAAATAAAGATGTGTGTGTGCGTGTGTGCGCTAAGCTCCTAAACTTCAGAGGTTTGGATTTTTACACAGCAATTTTAACACCTAGACTAATACTGAATATGAATAATTTGTCTTATGATTAATAATGGCCATATAAAACTAAACCTGCTTCTCAAACAGTAACAAATCTAATAAAAAAAACTAATACAAACCCCATGGATCACAACAGAATAGTAGTCAATAGGGCGTGGAAATCCATCTCCGTTGGAAGGCACTCTGCAGGCCAGGGGACCACCAGAAGGGACTCGCGGATCATGAAGATGCCACAAGGTCAGACAATATTTGGTTCTGTTGTCCATGGGGCCGCCATGAATTGAAGCTAACTCAACAGAAGTTCACAACAGCAGCGACGGTCACCAGTTTTCTCAATCTCATGATCAATTTGCATCTGGATATTTTAAAGTCACAATGGAAGTGGGTACATATTAGCAAAGGCAGGCTGGCATAGCTCATCTTGATGGCGATTCCCCTTAGACTTACTGGAAGTTTCCTGGGAGAACTCCCCACCGTGCAAAAGCCAGTGCATGCGGTGTTCTCTACCCTGTATGCCCACCTATCGAGAGCCCCAGTGCCAGGCCTGGGCTAGCCCCATCCTTTATCATTTCACCGGGTCGCCCTCCCCTCAAGGCTGGTTGGTGTGTGTGGTTTGGGCTGTTTGTCACAGCTTCCGCAGCTGGGAATTCAAGATGCTATACTTAGGCAGAAGTCCATGAAGGAATTAATTGATATGAGCCAGAAGTTGATTGCCATTTAAGGGCTCTGCCTCCGCCATTGCCAAGTTTCCCTCTGCAGAAAGAACTGAGCTGGCCTGCAACCGGCTCATTCCGGATGTGAGTACAAGATGGAATTCCACCTTGAATATGCTGCAACACCTGCTTGGAAATAAAGGGAGTCTGTGTGTCCCCCCTCCCCCCAAGGAGTTGACAGCTGACTTCATTAGAGGAAAATCTGCCGGGATAGTTGTGGCTACTTCTAAGCCTCCTGAGGCGCTCACCCAGGACCCCAGTGCCAACCAGACTCGAACTTTGTGCTTCTGCCAGGCGCCCACATGAGGCCATTTAACCCTAAGTTATTCCTCTCCCCGAAATTCAGTATCTTTGGAAGGAGCTCCCTTCAAACAAGGGCGATGATAAGAGGCCCGCCGACGCTAAGCGGTAGAGCATTTGCAGGTGTTCTGAAATGGGAGCTGGAGCTGTCAACTTCCTTTCTCAGGGGTTCTGCTACATTGTGCCCAAGCAGGCTCTAGGCAATGGAACTTAGGAGTTCCGTGGTAGCCTCGGCCGAGTTCTGGATTAGACCCACAACTGCTTCCAGTAGTCTAGCCGGGACTGCAGGTTCTAGAGGTCATCTCTGGAGATACAACTTTGCGTATCACGAGGCCCAGCCTTCCTTATCACCCACCTGCATGATTTCCAAAGCCTTGCTTAACATGGCTGCCTTAATGGGCCCCTATGTGTCAGAATCGACTAGATGGCCCTGGCTTGGGTGGATTACTGCTCAGCTGGAAGCAACATAAACATGGTGGCCCTTTGGGCAGCATCACAACTGCACATAATACTCTTTTAAAACAAAACCCAACTCCAACTTTGATATGCACTTATAAGACGACCTATTTGAACCTTAATATTGATTTTGATATGCTTCTAGTTATATAATTAAAACAAATATGTTTAAGAGGCTGGAATGGGAGTAATAAATAAGACAATAATTGATTTCAGAAGTCAGAAAGGGGTAAAGCACACCTGACCTGGAGGTAGATTTCATCTGGCCCCCAGAGTGTGACCAGCAGGTTGAAATTAAAGAAAAAAAAGTGTGTGTGTGTGGGGGGGGGAGTCAGGTCCTATTATGGATTACATCCAACTAAATCTGCATTGTGAATCCTAAATATGTGTATGGTGATCATTCCCATTTGGGACTGGCCTGTCTTTTATTAAGTTCATGAGACTGGATTAGTGTAGGGTGTGTCTTAAAACCCTCTCTTGGAAAATACAAGAGGAATTAATAATAGAAGCAGAGATGGGTTAAGAGAGATGGCAAGGCTGGCGGAGAGCTCCCGGACCCAGGAAGCCCAAGCCGAAGAGAACGGACCTTCCTCTCGAGCCAGTAACAGCGAGAAAACCTTCGCCCGAGGGTGGGCACCCTCGATTCAGACTTCCAGTTGCCCCAGGGAGAAAGGAAATGTGTCTCTTCACACCTTCCATTTGTGATGTTCCCGTTGGAGTTGCACCAGGTGCCACTATTTAGAACCTGGGAAATAGCACATGTGAGCCGCTTTCTCAGCAGACACTGGGCAAGCTGGCACAGGAAGTGGTTAGGCCTGCAGACAAAAGGCAGGCAGGGGAGAGGGCATATTCTCCCCAAGGGCTGGGGTCCCCACTGGGCCTGAGGTCCTCTCGTGGCTGTATAAGCCTGATTCTGGTGTGAAATGGTGGGGTTCTGGGTTTTCTCCGCTTCTCTTGTCAGACTTTCGCCTAGTTCTTTGGTCACTCACTGCCCAGCTGTAAGAGGTGATGACGACAGGAGTCTAAGCTTGATAGTCGCCGGCTCCTGAGAAGCTACTTCCAAATTCCTGCCTTCAACCCTGAGGTTGTTCACATGGCCCAGTTGTCCCCTTTGGTCGCCCGGGAAGCATTCGGCTGCCCCACTAGCTGTGCCTGGGGATGAGTGGAATCAGAAATGGGGACGTGGGGGCATTCACAATGGTGGCTTGTCACGTTTCCCAGGTGACTGCAGCAATAAAAGGGTCAGGCCGTGGACACATTGTGCATGCTCCCAGGAACCTCTATGAGAGAGCAGAGGTTCTCAACTCTGGCTCTGCTGACATGTGGGCTGAATAACTCCTTGTTCTAGGACCCTCTTCTGTGCACTGCGGCATGTTCAGCGCGTCCTTGGCCTCTACCCATGGATGCACTAGCCCCTGCCCAGGTGCAGGACCGTCGTGCGACGCCAAGTGGTGATACACAGTGGCCATTGAATCGGGAAACTGTCCACCCATACAATCTTTGAGAATTTTCTATTTAGACTATTTTGCCGGGGGCGGAAAAATACTGTCTCTTAGGTGACTGGTGTCTTCCCTCCCCCCAGTCCATCTTTGTTTCTACCCAGAAGCTCCAAGTTGACCGAGATGGACTCAAAACCCAATGCAGCCTTGGCGGCCGCGCTGTACCTTATCCCCTCACACATGCTGACTGGCTGAGGACTACCTCGGGCCTCGGCAGCTTGCCTTAGATTTCGTGATTTAAAATGTTATCATTGAAAAGAAACAAAACGAACAGTTCAGTTCCGCGGTCTCATGAGGCACAGTTCAAGTGTTTATTGTGACACACTCGGCTTGTGACTACCACAGTGACGATCACCTGCGGGGGGAACATAAACAAAAGCAGCAAGCACAGGAGGAATGTTCTGTAAGGTTTGGCATTGTTGACCCCAGGAACAAATGACTGCCACTCCCCGCCCCACCTTCCGAGAAAAATCAAAACCCCACAGTGATCAAGTCCGTTCTGACCACCGACTTTCAGTGACTCTTTGGGCAGAGCAGGCTTCTGAGGTTGTGAAGATTTACTAAAGCAGAAAGCTCATGGTCCTCCCAGGGAGGGGTCAGTGGGTTCACACTGCTGACCTTGCAGTTAGTAGGCCAACAGGTAACCAATTTTACCATCTGGGCTCCCTATTGGTTTTGCAAGCAGAAACCAAAACACCAAACTGGTGGTTGGTGATTTGCTTCCAATACAAAGGGTCCCTATGGGACAGAGAACTGTCCCCCAAGGTACTGATGGAAGTAGATCGCCACTTCTCCCTCCTATGGAGGGCCTGGTAGGTTTGCACACCCCACCTTCTGGTTTGCAGAGGGGGGCACTTTCACCAGAGGCCCCAGGGCTCCTATGTAAGGAGGGAGGATTCCCTGAATATGAACTATGTCATTGGCATTGAAGGAGGCAAGCAAGTGTGGGAGCAATGAATGGGGAGCGCTTTGAGCCACCCCATTTTGGGAAGCTCTACTGTGTCAGTGCTGAAGACCAGTGGCCAGCCTTGCTGGGGCCTCAGAATGCTAAGCCCCTCCCACAAATGTCCGTCCTGGTGTTCAGCACGAGTTTGGGTTACAGCAACATTGATTCCTGCCCTCCCTGGGATGGCCCTATCACCTGTGCTCGGTGGCTGCTGAGCAGCCGACCCGAAGAAAAATATAACCCACTCGTTCATAACCCGGAGTTTTAAAGCTTTTAAAAAATCATTATTAAGTGTGGCTATTTCATTTTAAATGCAAAATCCTGAATAGACCAGAGTTTTTTTTAAATATAGCTGAGTATTTTAATTATGAATGTACTTGCATATTCTCAGCATACTTCATTATTTATGTAGCCGGTGAAAAAGCTTTTTAATTAAATAGCATGCTGGCAATCCATTGTGAAATGTATAGATGTAGGTTTTACTAGCATTGAAAAGCTAAGCGCACTCACACACACACACAACCAGTCTAGTCAGCACACATATTTTAATCATTATTAAGTATTTGTGTCCCTGAATAGATCTAAAAATATGACCAGACTTTTCTTTTTTCAATTGGCAATAAACAGTATGATTTTCCAGGTCTGTGCTGCGGCTTAGATATGGGGGTACAGCTGGGATTCCCCAAGTGCCGCACCCAGGCCAGCAATATCAGCATCTCCTGGCAAAACTTTGAGCAAGAACATGAGCCTCTTGGGGACTTGGTCCAGCAACCTGGGGTGAGGGCTGTAACTTGCTGCTAATCTAGGTTCCATCGATGGATTTCAGGTGACAGGGGTTAGCAAGGAAGTCAATCCGGACATGCATTTTCTTCTCCATCATAAAAAATGCTGTGAGGATTCAGGTTTCAGGCCAAAGATCTGCCCACAGGCCTTCAAGTTTCAAAGGAGACTTGAAGTAACAGACACGTGTGTTAACTGTGCAGGCGTGATTTGGAGGGAAGCGGCCCATTAATACCAGGTCTTTACTTACAAATTCTGATTCAACTCATTCCCCAGGGTTCAGTTTCCACACTGCTCTTCTTCTGCCATTAAAACATGAAGGAAAAGAAAACAAACCAGCAAACACAAAACTCATCTATGGAGTCACCATCTTATGCAGGTTGTGAACAAAACATCCGGAGATGGGCCGCCTGATTACCGCACTATTGGTCTCTCTGGAGGCCGGGAGGTGAAGGGTGTTGGACAAGTCCACATCGGGAGTCAGAGCCAGAACGAGAATGCACAGCCACCAGACTGCTTCCCTGCCTTCCCTGCGCTTTGTCTTCTGAATGCACAATGCTGCTTCTTAAGTACACAGAAGCCAAACTGCCTCTCAAATTGCAGCGATCTACTTTGAGTTCAGATTTGCACAGCATGACATGAATTGGGCCGCAAATTATGCAGAAAACAGCCATCACATCCATCTGTGATGTCAGAATGCCCAAGTGCAACGCGACCTGCTCGTGTCTCCGAAGGTGCGATGACTAGCGCCCAGCTCCAGCACTTGGCTCCGAGTGAAAGGTTACATATGATTGAGGCGATGCCGGGACAGGCTCTAGAGCAGAGTCCCATCCAAGGGGGCAGGCAATTAGACTTTTTTTTTAATGGTAGAGTAACTCGAAAAAAAAGAAAGCACACAAATACACTCATACCTCATGGTAAACTGAATTTATTTCCTCTTGGAAAACAATTCCAGTAATCTCCAGGTTCAGACCGCAGAGTAAACATTAAGAACAGTAACATACAGGTTAGTTCAACGGATTCGAGAATCTGGCCGTGTGAAATCATTAAGGAAAACCTTGAACACTCAAAGCTTCAAATGTGTCCAGGAAAAAAAATTTTTTGACAGTCTACATAACAACTATTGCATATTTATGGTGATGCTACCTGTCATATCGCAAGGCTTACAAATATATATACGGGCCTTATCCAGCTGTGGGTTTCTGCTCTGTGAGAACATCTCTTAATGGTTTGCAAGAATCTTCAGCAATAAAAAATAGTCTTGGATTCAATTGATGATATACCAAAAGAGAAATTCTAGGCTTAAGTGTAAATAAAAGGAAGTCCAAACTTCGCACGTGTAATGTAGTTGTTGGTGTTTTGTTTTTTTTAATCTGTCTTCCTTGAAAATACTTTCTCTTAAGCCTTTTTTGCTCAGCCCCCTCCCCCCTTCCCCTTTTTAAAATCCTGTCTGAATAGGGCCCAAGTCCACTTGTCTTTATAAGACCATTTTTAGTATCAGACGACATAATACATGTGCAACACTTTATATACAGGGAGTCTATCCGGTGCTCAAAAGTTCAAACACATGAACATCCAACAGTTTTGATAATACAAGGTTTATGGTACAATACAATGTTTCTGAATAATATACATTAACAATGGAAGTCTCGTGCAAAGAGTAAAACATGTTCCCTTTCTGTGTCACAGAATGCTCCGCGCAGAGATGGTCCTTGCACTAACTGCTGTGTTGTGTCATCGTATGGTTCTGTAAAACACAAAGAGAAGAGAAAACCGGCAGTGAGTTTAAGTGCAAGCACGGAGAGAGGCTGGCGGCTTTTTAACCACATGGAAACTGAGCTTCTGCACTCTGAGGAGGAGAGGAGGAGGAGGAGGAGGAGGAGGAGGAGGAGGAGATGACAGCGCTCCTGGGTGCTCTCAGGACCCACTGGCACACAGGGCGGCTCAGCCTGACCTCTCTCTGGAACCCAGAGCTGGCAGGTGGCCCCAGCTGTCACTCAGAGGACTGGACCCAGCAGGCCGGGCTAGAAGCCCATGTGGGAAGGGGAACGATACCGGCCAGCACCTTCTGCCCAAACGTTTCCAGAATACCCGCCCACTGCCCACCACCCCTTCTTTCCAGAACATGACCTATTTTTCAAGGTTAACCCTGTGTTCACAGTTCTACGTACGTGGGCATTATTGCTGTCTATGCGTTTGTCTCATGTCCTCATGATTAGGTTTAGAATGCCCGGAGAGCAGGGACTCTCTTGGGCCTGAAGATGTACTTTAAAGGCAAGTGCTACCTAGCAGAGGACTTGCAGGGGGCAGCGAGCAAGCTAGTCCTTCCCTGAGGGGGCTCAGGCTGTGGTCACACTGTGGCTCAGGACCAGGAGCAGCTGTCTGTGGTGACGACTGTCCTGCCCTTGTGTGGCTCTGTCCAGCTGATGCAGCCCTGCTGTCTTCTGGGCGCCTCTTCTCTTTCCACACTAGAGGTTCCTTCTCCACGTGACCCACCCCTTCCTAAACTCTACCAGGGCCACTGCGATACCTATGCACCCCGGACTGAAGAGCCACACCCTGAAGACAGGCTCTACCCTGGGCCAGTGGCCTGCCCGGAGGAAGCCCATAGTAGCCTGACGGATTCCCATCATCCCTCCCCTGTAGTCTCCTTGGGCCACACTCGCTTCTCCCTTCCCCGCGCATGCCCCCTCAGCCCCATCAAGAGGGGCTGAACGCCCTCTTCCATGCTCATCCCATTGGTAAACGGTGTGCCCTCTCCCTAACTACCACCTGCTGACAGCGCACCATCCTCTGGGCTGCGCCACGACTGGCTACGTTAGTGGTGACGGTCACTCATCCTCTCCTGCCTTCGCCAGCATCGATTGAACGCGTGCATCACCATCCGGCACAGCGCTGCAGTGCACGATCCAGAGGACGCTCCCACGGGCCAGCGGGCAGGGTTACGGAAGAGAGAAGGGATGATGGCTGCCGGCCAGGGGCAGTACAATGTGACGTACAATGTGTCTGCTGTTAAGGGTCCTCTGGGCAGTTGCAGCTCAACGCGACTCTACGCACCGCAGACGGCAGCGCAGCCCCGTGCTGCCCCACCCTCACGATGGTGGCTGTGTTTGGGCCCCTGGCTGCAGCCACTCAGTGAGGGCCTTCTTTCTTGCTGCCCTTCTGCTGTAACAAGCATGATGTCCCATTTCAGGGGCTGGAACATGTCTAACGGGTACAGAACAATAGACCAATATGGCAAAAGGACTGGGTTAGAAACACCCATCTAAATGCCACGCCTACCCCTAACCCTGCCCAGCCTTTGCGAAAGGTTTTACAGGAGAGGTGGCATGCTGACATTCGAGATGAGCTTGGACACTTGAAACACAGGAGCACTGTTACGGACCGAATCACGCTCCCCCCAAAATCCATGTCAATGTGGCAAATCCGTCATGCTCCGTGTAATGCCATTCTCCTCCATTTTGTGATGTGATGTAATTCGCTCATGGGTTGAGGAGTCTAGTTTCTATAATGTTAATGAGGCAAGATTAGGTCGTCCTTTGAATCAATCTCTAAATCAAAGAGACCCCAGTACGACACACACAGAAGAACTAGGAGTGGAGTGTAGTCCTTTGGACTCAGGGTCCCTGTGCTGGGAATTGCCCCACCAAGACATTGAAAGGCGACAAGGACTTTTCCCTAGGGAGAGCAGTCTCTCTCTCTCTCTCTCTCTCTCTCTCTCTCTCTCTCTCTCTCTCTCTCACATACACACACACACATACACACCCTCTGGAGCTGACACCCCGAGGCTAGGCTTCCTGTCTCATACACTGTAAGTGAAACTACATTTCAGTTCGTTATACACATCCACTTGCCGTGTTTCTCTTACCGCAGTACGAGGTAACTAAGAACACTCCTAGCTGAGACCCACCCTGGGAAAGCACACGAGCAAGGCTATTCCAAGGTTTGCCAGGTATGCTCACGGACCTGCAGGTGTGTAGATTGGATGGAGCCTTCTAGAATGTCCTGAAACAAATGAACCTGGAGGGTATTCGTAGGGCAGACTGTGAAGAGCCATGCGCTTGCTCAGGAGTTCCGGCGGTCTTGTAGGCAAAGAGGCAGCATGAGAGCTTTCCAAGGAGAGGACCTTGTGTTACGGATGGGGGCTGACTCTTCATCCTACGAGAGTGCCTGCTTTGGGCTGGGCGCTCAGCGATCACAGTGTGTCAGTCAGGGGGAGGCTTGGCTACTGAGGTGCACACCTTCAGGGCTGAGGGTGCTAAAGAAGGACCCGCTGTAACTGACCAAGACCCGGACCTAGTTCCCTATCTCAGACTTAGCTCCTTATAGAAACTGGACTTTTCTCTTTTTAGTAGTTAGTACTAAAAGTACTTCCTCAAAGTACATAAAACATTTATTTTCTTGCCAGCTCCTGTATTCTTGACACTGATTTTATGTACTAATTTCTCTCTCTCTCTCTCTCTCTATATATATATATATATATATACACTATGAATTAATAATTAAAATAGTAATGAGGCCAAAAGGGTTAAAAAAACCCCACCTTTCTGTGTTTCCATAGAAATCAATACAATATGATCAAAGCGGTTATTAACCCCACTCTCCCCCCAGTTCCAAAAAAAAGTTCAGGGACTCAAAAGCACACTAATCTTTTTCAGGAATAAAATTGGATCTTAGGATTTTTTTCTTCTTCATCTTCTTCTCTTAAAAACAATTACCAAATATATATCCTCATATATATGACAGGGTGTCACAAAGTTCATGGAAAAATGAAATTAATATCCCCCCACATATACAAGCTCCCCGGGCCCACCTTTTTACCCACCACCACTCTCCCACACCTCAAGGCCATCACCATCATACCGAAGTATAGAATAGTGACGGGAGGAGGAGGTTTTCTTTAAAAGTCTAATCAAAGTAAAAAGTAATCAGTCTAATATCCCTTATTACCGAATATTCTAGGGTTTGTATGGACACTCCAAGTTCAATAGGGGTTTATATGTGCTTGGGTTGAGATGTTTTAAAATAAGAGCCTCAAAAAACTGCAACAGTGGCAACAGCTGAGTCTTGGAGGCTTTTGTCCTAAGCCAAAGCCATCCGAGCCTCTGCAGAGGTGGAAAGAGATGAACAAATACGTCTAAATCACTTACTGCGGCAGGTTGAAGTCACTTTAATAAAGGAATCATGTTTTGCATATTAAGCGAGAAGGCGAATCATTTGAAGGAAGGACAGAGGATGGCTTATATGGAAATGAGCGTCCCGGATGTAAGTAATTTCAAAATGGGAAATCTGGCATGAGAAACGATGACAGCAGCAAGTCTTCTTGGTGCTAAGACACCTGCATCCTTTGTAAGATCACCTAGCCTCACTTCTGCTTCCCGTGTTGCTCGGTCCTAACCGGGCTCTCTGAAAGGGCAGTGATTCTTAAGCGGGGCAGGGGGCGACTTCCCGGGGGCTCTTCCTAGGGAAATGGGCACAACTGCATTTAAAGAGAGCCAGCCAGCCAGATGGCCATGCCCCACTCCTATAGGGCCTTCCCACTCCTGCCTTTGCCAATCACCAGGGGCGGGGTGGGGCTAGGGGTCAGGAGATGCCAGCTCCCCATCTCCCACTCCATACACAGACCCACTGAACATGCCAAGGGCCTCGTTTCACTTTCGGAAGGAAAGGCTGCACGCCTGAGCCTCTTGGGTGTCACCTGGCTTTTAGGGAGCCACGGTAAGAGAGATGAGTGGAGTCACAGACTCCAAGCGTGAACCAACAGCCAGTGACACCAGTGTCAGGTGTTAATGTCTCTCCCCCTCACCTGGTAGGAACTGTTAGTTTTCCCTCTAAGGAAGACAAAGAAGCAATGGCAGAGAGGAAACGTTGGCAATGGCAGCAAGCAAAAAGAGGCGGCAAGCAATGAAGCGCCGTCTGCTCTTGCCCTGGCGACTCGCCATCCTGCCAGGCCGGCCGTCCTGAGCTACTGCAGACGTGGTCGCATGCGAGCAGGGAGCCGGGGAGGGCTGCCAGGCCAGCAGCGAGCAGCCTCCTCAGGGCAGGCGTTTTCTAAGGGAAGCCCCCACCTGAGCACAAAGCAGTGGGTAATCTCACCAATTTTACACAGCAATTCACAGTCCCCAAAGCACTTCAATGCAATGACAGGTTATGAGAATAAAAAAAATAAAATTTAAAAACCCTCTCTGTTCCAACGAAGGGAAAGTGTTTTTACATAATCGCGAAGCACATCAGTGCAGCCTCGATGGTGGTGGGGGGCGAGGACAGAAAAGGAAGGAGGAGGAGAAAGAAAACTTCAGTAATCCCACAGAGAGCCATATTCCACTCTGCAAAAAGCCATCTCCTGGAGACCCCTTGTCTAAGTAACTGAAAATTGCAAACCATTAATCCCAGCTATGAACAGTTGCTTTTCACGAGAGGAGTTTGTGCTTAAGGAAAAAAAAAATCAAATGCACAACACACCTTACAGCAGCCCCAGGAGGTAGGGCACCTTCTTTAATCCGAGGTTCCAGAAATGAGCTCTTCTTGGCAGAGGGCGCCGTATGGAAAGTGTACTGCGCACTTCTCCCGTCCCCCCCACCCCCACCCCCTGTAATGCGAAATTAAACTTAAAAAGCTGGAAAACAGATGAGGACCTTAAATTTCCCTTCGAGCTCTAGGTATTCCGTTTGGAATCTGAGATGCCTTTCCTTTACCAGGCTGGAATTCTCATTTGGGGCTTGGCGCTCAAACAAATGATGAATTCACCCGCCTCCTTTCTGAGAGCCGGCCACGCGAAACCGGTCAAATGGGCTAATCCCATTTAAAAGGCGATCCAAGAAAAATATTTTTTAAATAAAAAGAGAAACCCGTGATGTGATTCTCCTGAAAAGTGTTCACCTTTGGGCTAAGCAGGTCCAAGTCCCTGCACTCAGGATGCGAAGCTGAATGTTTGCACCTGTAACCAGGAAGACCAAGAAGCGCTTTGGAAGGGGGCCAGGGAGGCTCCACCTTCGGAGGGTTGAGAAATCACATGCTTGCAGGCCAGACTTGCGTGGTTACCCGCACTTTCCCGATTCTTTGGCAAAACAAAACAAAACACCCGTTTCCTCTCTTCAGAACTCTCTGTTGGCGTAGAAAAAATGGTAAGTAGGAATGGTAATAAAAGGGTAAACAAAACAAACAAACAGCCCACCAAACAAGTGTTTAATGGAGGCCTGTGAGATCTGTTGATCCAGATGTTAATCAATTTTACCATGACCTGTCTAGTAAGAGCCCTTGGTCACAAACAAATTCTGATAAACCTTTCAAACGAAGAGCCAGCAGGCTATTTTATAAAGGAGTGTGTGTGTGTGTGTGTGTGTGTGTGTGTGTGTGCACGCGCGCGCATGCGGGTGGGGCGGGGAGGGTAAGTGCTCCTTGAATTAGAACCAGAACCTCACATTTAACCCGCAGTTGGATTCAATTTAATTGCGATGTTTTCTCGACCAGACGAAACCGTAGGCGACGGTGTCTCTGAAGCAGTGCGTGCGAGGCGGAGGAAGCAGAGAAATCGCAAGATTGAATGTGGCCGTTCCCGTCAACAGATGGGGGACCGCACTCGGGCAGCCTGTTGTGTTTGCTTCAGTCGAAGAACGCAAACATCAGCGATCCATCACTGCTGATTAACTCATTATGCTCCCTGTCTTTCTCTCACTTGGGCCGGACCTCTGTCCGTAAACAGCGTGGAGGGTGTATGCTCTTATTGTTTTAAACGCACATTCCGGGGCACAGACGGTCACGCGGCTGACGGGCTGCAAACAGAATTCTGCATTACCATCAACCTTTAAGCGCGGCTGCTTTTTATTTTATTTATTTATTTTTAAACAAAAGCAATTGGTTTCCAACAGGCTGGATAATAAGTCTTTTGACCTGCCTTCTTCTTTGACCGCTAAGGTCCCCCTGTGCTGGGGCATATAGCTGACTTCGGAAATGCCTGCAAGCCCTCCATCTCATCTCCTGCCCACTCAAAATCAAGCTTTCTTTAAATGTGTCTGTACGGGTCCCTGAAGGCCACAGAGGCATCCCCGCAGCGGGCAGTGGAGGGACAGAAGCTTCTGCCTTTATTAATGAATGCAGACCATTATGAGTCTGGCTGGCTCCTTCCCTGTTCCCAGAAGCATCTACTGTACGTGACTTAAAATGCTAGAATATTGACACAAAGCGAGCGGGGCACCCCTAAGGAAAATTACTCCTTGGATATAATGTGGACTCATAACAGCTATTAGAGTACAAAATAAAACCCTCTGGGATCAAACTGCCATCTACCGCATTCTACCTAGTCCTCAAACATGAGAAGAATTTCTTTGTGAAAACATTCTCAAGGACAGCATTAAACGGACTTTTGTAGTAACCTGCAACCGCTTTTGGCTTAGAGCTTTTAGTACTAAATCTCTGGTTTGAATCAATATAAGTACTATATCTCCTACATTAATCAATGCATCTGGTTCAATACATGTTCTATTAAATTATACTTTCTAATCAAGATTTCTACATTTCCACCCCTCTCTTTTCCATTCCCAACTTCTTTTGCTCGCATAATAGTTTTTAAAGTGTCTACAGCTTAAGATGACAGCAGGCTTGGGTTATTTCCCAGTTATGCCAGGGACCGAAGAGTCACAAGAGCCTTTAGATGTCTTAATAAGGTTAAAAGGATGTGAATATAAAAAAAAATTAACATTTCCAAGGGTCACACAATGATGAAAGTCCTTACAGATTGGAGTGGGACAAAAAAGGGGGGAAAGTGAGCAGCTACAGCCGTGGAAGCAGCATTGCTGTTGGTGCCAGGTGTCAGCTCTGCCTCACGGTGACCCTGTGTGCAAGGAGAGGCAGGGCCCGGTCCTGCGCCATCCTCCCAGTTGTTGCTACGTTTGAGTCCATTGGGGCGGTCACCGGTCAATCCACCTCTTTGAGGCTATGGTAGGAGTGTTCTAAAAACCACCCTCGACAGTTCCAAAGACTCAAATCACCCCAAAGTACCATTGAGACCCCATTGTGTCACTTGATCCCAACATTTCCATTACCCCCAAACTAGGTTTCCTGCTGGATGAATGTTGTGTAATGGGTGATTCGGTAGACTGTTAGCTAATCAATACCAGGAGCACACATGTGGACATGTGCATTTTGTGAGCTGAGTTATATTTTAATGAATACCCTTTTAAAAGACAGATTAGAGTTTCCCCAATGTGCTTGGAGGATCTAAAATTTAGAAAAAGTGCAGACAGTGGAATTTTCATAGTTCAGGGAAGGATACCCATAATTCTTACTTTAGTGGGATTTACTAGAATGAGGTGCAATTCTTTTATTTTGACAGGGCACTGGCATTTCCGAAGCAGCCTGTCACCATATGCGTTTGCCCCTCTCTTTAATGCAACAAACGCTGCATTTCTGAACATGTTTACACCGAGAGAACTCCCCATTTTATTTTTCCATATGGTAATGTCATCACCGTGAGCTTAGAGACACCGTGCATTTCCTTTTGACACGTAACCATGCACTGGGCTTGGCGTGACATCTCGGGGCATTGTCCGGATGACACTCAGCTGTGTTAAAGCCAAAGTTGAAATGGCATGATCAGTAAAATGCAAGCTATTGGAGACAGAAAAGGAGCATTGGGTTATTTAGTGTGTCCCCTTGCTGGAGCGGAATTGTTTTATGGGGTTTACACTCCAGGTCAGTTTGAAATGTTTCTCGAAGTGAAGTTCCAATACACACCTCTCGTGAGAAACAATTTCATATTCCAATCAACCTCACCAAGGGACCTTTGCTATTACTGCTTTATGAACAGGTACGCGAAGGAAGCCTCTCATTCATGGCCATCGAGTCAATGCCAAACTCACCGCAACCCCAAAGGACAGGAGAGAACTGCCCCTGTGAGCTTGGGGAGTAGAAAGGTCTGTCCTTCTCCCTGGGAACTGCTGGTGATTTTGAACTGCTGACCTGACAGATAACAGCCCCAGGTGCAAGCACTATGCCCCAAGGGCGGGGATGACCTGGAAGCATGTGAATATTAGCCAGTCCATGAGTTTATCTTCAGAGGCCTTGACCTCAGCAGACTACAGATGACAGAAGCCTACAGCTCTATTATTCCATTCCAAGCAGCCCAAAAGACAATTAAGTTGTGGGGTGTCTCGGTCACTATACAAATGACATGCAACTGGATGCAGTTGCTTGGCTGTTAGAGATGAGCCTAAAATTGAATAGATTCTGGAGGGCTCTGCGGGATATCCCTCTACCAGTTTCCCAACCCCGGCAAGACGGACATTTGGGGCTGGATAATTCTCTGTTCTGGGGCCTGGCCTGTGTACTGTAGGCTATTTAGCAGTATCCCTGGCCTCTGTTGACTGCACGCGACCAGTTCTTTCCAGTGGTGACAACCAGAAACATCTCCAAGGGAGGTACTGACACACATACCCCTGGTGGGAGCCACCGACCCCAAATAAGGGGACCTTCCTTCTAACTCTGGAAAAACACTTGTGCACGGATATCTAGAAGTGTGAAGATAAGGAACGTTCAGCATCAAACATATCTGAAGTATCTGCAGGGATGACCTGATAAAGGGGAAGAAAAAAATGTCGGTTTATGGATGGTGGTGAATCCTGGTACTTAAGAATGAAGTGGCAACACCTGGAGAGTCTGTCAATGATAGGCTGATCAAGCGAGGCAAGGTATGAGGTATCTGGCATAGGCACTGATTGTTTTTTTATTTACGTCGAAGGGAAAACACATTGAGTATGCTATAATATACTTGAGCCTGTTACTCAGCACTCATTCTGAGAGACCTCTTCCAAATTAAAAACATAAAAGCAAACTATCCAACAACCACAAAGAAGCTTAGCAACATGGATCCATAGCTTGTAAAGACTCCCAAAAAATGTGGGTAATGGGATTTAAAAGATAGTAGGATTTTGTCAGGTGGTATTTACTTTTTTCTATTAATATTTTAAAACTGTTCTAACATAAACTAGGTTTGTGTACCTCTTTTATTGTTCTTATTTAAGTATTAAGTGCATGAAATAATAAACTACCTTTCAGTATAAAAAATAAAAAAAATAAAAGATAGTGGGATTTTTCTGAGAGCTTTTTGAAGTCCCCTTGTGTATGGCGGTAAGTCAAAATGCATTGCTACAAAACCATAGAAGCCTTTATTAATCAAAACTATCAACATGTGAAGCAATTGTTTTTCAGCATCATCTGTGCAGGTATGAAAGCAGTGTTTCCACCTAAGGCTCCTTTGAAAATGTCTGTGCTCTTCGATTTATGTACTGTCAAAATGGCAGTTTTGGCATCGTCCAAAGGCTCAATTCCTTGCTCCTTTTAAATGGTCTTTGAGTTTGGGGGAGCAAACAGCAGCCTGACGGGGTTAGATCAGGGCTATGGGGGGTGGGTGGGTAAGGGGGTAAGGTTCCCAATGCCGTTCTCATAGGAATTGCTAACCTTGAAGGATGAGCAGGTCTATTATTCATGATCCATAGAAAGTCCCCTGACGCAGTGTCTCTGCCCTTTTCTTCACCAATGCAATTTTCCATTTTCCTAAAGCTTCTTCCTAGTAAAAGACTCCATGATTGTCCTGAGTCCTTTGAGAATGTCTATCAAGATTATCCCATGAAATTATTAAAATGGCCACTATAACCTTCTGAATTGACCTATCTTCTTTGATTTTTAACTGGGCCACTACATCCCTTGGAAGTCATTGTTTTTTTGATGTTGTTGAGTGTGTGTGTGTGTGCGTGTGCAGGTACCGCAATGAAACTAAGACAAGTGTGGTACTGAGAACAATTGATCAGTCATCTAGTGATCACGATACACGCTTACACACATTTCATTGCCAATGTGTGAACTGAAACCCCTGAATTAATAATTTTTGACTTAGTCTCATCTGACATAGAGATGCACTCTATATCATTTTAAAATACAGTGACTAGGTGAGAGAGGGCAATTGTTGAGAGTGAGATGAGGAACCGTGGAAAGGATGGTTTAGAATATGTAACAATGAACAATTCTAGGGTGGCCATGGGAATCTCTTAAGAACTGTTCACTGAGTTAGCTCTTCCATGGACCCACAATGAACAAAGCAGTGCAGTTTAGATATAATTAGTCAATGTGGCTTTAGAAGTATTTGTAGTCTAATAAGCTACAATGGAACCCCAAATATCAAGCTCTTGGAATGAATATTTAAGACATGGACACGGCTATTTTCTCTGGAAGAACTCCAATGGCAGAGCCAGCTGTATTCATGATGCCCAGAGCAGTGGCTGTTGTGTTCTGGTACCGACCAGGGAGATGGCACTCAGTTTACCTAAGGACACAGGATGCTGGGGGCCTCGGGGACAGGGTGAGCGCCCCCTTCTCCAGCGGAGAGGCTACGGGCCTTGTCTGAGAGCAGGAGTTGCTAAGGGGTGAAGGGCCGCAGAGGCAGAGAGAGGGACAGACCACAGCACAGACCCACAGAGGGTGGTGGGCTTGAGGGACCCCAAGGCTTTGGAGGGGCCACCAGACCTTGGAGAAGGTAGGGTCGGTTCAGAAAAGGTTCTTTTCACCACAAGAGATTCCATAGTCATTTTTTAATGGGGGGGGGGGTAGCCCATTATGTTTAACAATAGCTCAAGCACCCACCTAATTGGCCTACTTACAGTCTCACGTCTACGCCCTGGCGGCATATAGTGATTACACAGTGCACTGTGATTCCCAAGTTCAGCGGTTAGAAATCACCAGTGGTTCCAAAGGAGAAAGACTTGGGTGTAAACTCTTTCCTCCAGTAAAGAGTTCTGGTCTCAGAAACGCGAAGGGGCAGCCCTCCCCCGTCCTATGGAGTCACTCTTCATCAGTATCGACTCCATGGGAAGGAGTGGGGGGGTCTGATGTGGACACAGCCTGTTCATTTACAGCATCCAATGGCCAACTTGCATAATTAGGCACACGATGTAGGGCATTTTGACAATTAAACATTGTGCACAAATAAACCAAAGCTCAAGAAGGACAAGTCTGCTGAGGGGTCATGCGTAGGGGAAAACGTGAACACGGGAACCGTTTCATTTTTTCACTGAGAACTGAAAAGCTGTAGTATTGCCCCAGTCACCACTTGACTACTCATTTGCATCCCGCAGGCTTAAAACACTGCACCATTTGGATCTGGCGGCGCCATGCACCAGCTACTATGGTTCTTGGCATTTCTCTGGGGTGGGGTGTCGAATTGTCAGATTGAGCTAAGAAGGGCAACACGGGCTACTGGGTCTCCAAAGAACAAAGCACCGCTCTAAATGGAAATACTGAAGCAAGCCAGCTGCTCCAGGCCAGGAGCCCACAGAAAATTCAAGTCCAACTCCACAAAGCCGGGAGAAGAGGGCAAGAAGCAGGGGCCAGTAGAGTCAGGACCGACAGGATCCCAGAGTAACGTGGGGCAGAAGGCTGGGCGAGGCAGCACGCGGCCTAATAAGATATTCAGGGATTAACTCAGTGCTTCCCAGACAGATGTGTCTATGTGCCAGTTGTTGTGAAGCTGTAATTTTTCCCCCTATAATGTTTAATTTATCACACTGGTGCTTTCTAAACTAGAACATCTGTAAACAAGGTTAAGAATGACCTCCTTCCAATTTTACATCCATGAATGTGCCCCTTCTTCGTGCTCCAATTTTAGATACCCTACAGATAAATAAATCCAGGGAAGGAAGGAAGAAGGCGGCTTGTCTGACACTGCAAGGTGTTCATCTTGAGCGAATACAAATTTCCTCTCACCTGGCTTCCGGAAGGTGCACACGACTGCTTCTGGGTGCTGTGGCCACAGCCAGGCACCTCCTTCCTTGTCCAGCGCAATTAAGCAAACTTCTGCTAAATATTTAACAGCCCGGAGTAGCAATTAGCGATGAATAATGGGAACGTAAATTGATCACTGCTCAGAAATGTCCACTTGCAAATAGCGCATGGTTTCTGCTCCTGTTTTTTCTCTCAGATTTGGACTCCCACAGAAGGTGGGGTGTGTGTGTGTGTGTGTGTGTGTGTGTGTGTGTGTGTGTGTGTGTTTGTCAGCATCACTGCCACAGGATTTGGTTAGTGACATGAACTAGAGTCACATGATTTGGCTGAGGGTCAAGTTGTGTGGTTGTGCTGTCTCCTCCAAGATTCCACTGACCTTACATCTGTTTCTGAAATCCAGTGAAAGGTGGTGTGATGTCCGCCTTAAGGTTGTTGGACCACGGCATTGATTTAAAAACCGACTGGCAGGTTTAGGATTTAAACTCGGGTCCAGCAGATTCAAAAGGTCATCTGATTAGAATGGAAGAGGCGGATGGAATTGTAATTTATATTCAAAGGCTAACCTTTGTGGGGGAAAGTGCAACCGACTGACTCTGCTTTTCCACGCGAGAGGGACAAGGATTCCCAACCACAAAATCCCAGTCATTATGAAAAATAGTTTATTGGACTTTGGCAAAAGAAATGCCAATTCCTTGTACTGTATTATTTCTTTTATTAAAAACACTGCCACACTCTCTAGGAGGTAAACTCACATTAAGAGTAAGTCAAACATGCTATAAATCATTCGGAATAGCAGAAAAACACCTTTCCCTATCCTAAGCAGGCAAAAGTACTCGCCAAAACGTCCTAGTAGGGCATGTGCTATAGGAAATGCATGTAGACATGAAACGGTGGCCTGTTCCACAGAGCACAGATCTCAGTGTTCGTACCTGGATGACCAGAATTCTCTGCTCTCTTGGTCCCTGAGGCAAAGCATTTCCCCATAGAGACTGTGATGGGGAAGAGCTGCAAGTAGCCTTTGATTTACACTCAAAAACGGGTCCTTTTAAAATACAAATATTTCAGTGGCCCAGTCCTTTGGGGATAGCTTCAACTTGATATCAAAACTATCGGGCCAGGGAGAGGAAACAAGAAATTCCTCATCCAAACTTGATGTCTGCTTTCTTCTTGCTTGCCTTCTACTCTTGACCCCATCCCCGGTGTGCTTATGTCCAGGGCTGAAGGCATCCCTCCCCTCTCTGGATCCACCTTTTCTGGCCAGGAATCTTGTCTGTCCATTAGCAAGTTCTCCCAGTCACACAGAGAGGGATCAAGCAGCCCTGTGAGTCTAGCTGGAATCCTCTGCCGAACCCGGATGGGTCTCCAGGTGCAGTTCTCTTCTTTCCTGCCTGCCACCCTTCTCACCTCAGGACCTTTGGGGTTGTAACATAGCACTGCTGCCTCCCCAGCCCCACCCCCACCCTTGCCATGGAAGTTTGCCTTTGCTCTCCCACCCCTGGGCCCCCCTTCTTGGCCCCCTTTGCTGGCGGCTCTGTTTCTAAGTCTCTTTGGGAAGGTCTCCTCCCCTCTCCCAGCGCCCAGAGCTGACAGACAACTTTGCCAGGGCACGCCTCCAAGGACTACCGCTATGGGGAGCACAAACGAGGGTCCTCACAGCCTTCCACAACTTGTTATTTGTGTTTAATTCATTACAATGAAGCAAAAAAAATGGGTGGATGGAAGAAAGAAAAAACTCTTTAAAGGGAAGTATTTAACATGAACCTTGAAGAAAGACAGCTTACTTCACTAGAGAGCCCAGGCAGCAGGCATGGTACCAACGCATGCACATTCAAAGGTAAGCTGTAAACAAGTACACACAGCAACGCCACCATGGATAAAGGGGCGAGCGACGGGGGGCCTCGTGCTAATCAGTCCTCAAAGGAACCTGCCAGACCGAAGTGGCACTTATGCTAATTTAAAGCCCTCGTGTTCGCTTCAGTGTTGCAAAATGTATAAAAGAATAACTTCATTAAAACGCCTGGTACTCCAAACACAAACGGGCGCACCAGCCACAACACAGAAGGAACCGGACAAGAGGAAGAACTTTCCCGCAGACAATTCAACCGAAGCCTGCCTTCGGGCACATCTCTGACAGTGGGGTTTGCCGGCCCACTGGACATCACCAAGCTGCTCCTGCCACAGGGCTCTTGCCGTCTGTCTTTCTGCCACGAGGCCTGTTGCTCTTGGGCCTCCGCTGGCCCACACTGAGTTGCTGAAAGCAAGCTGGGTCAGATGCAGAAACGCACCTGGGACCCCAGGGAGCAGGGTTCTATGCCCCCTTCATGGTCTGTCAGGAGGCCGATTGGGAACATGCCATGGCTACAGTTCCTTTTGACTTTATTTCAGACTCATCGATGATTTTGACTGAAGTGGATGAGGGTTTTTCTTAAAAAGAACAGGCGGAGGGGTGTTTCTCAACCCTGGCACTCAAGGAAGAAGGCCTGTAAGACTGGTCCGGTGGAAACGGACCCCAGGCACAGCATCCAAGGAGAGACTGTTACATCCTGAGACACCCACCTTTAAGGAAGCTCACCCCCATCTCCCCAGCCCTCTCCCCTGAACCAAAACAATCCCAGAAACGCTACATCAGGAACTCCCAGTGAGAGACTGAAGGTGCTAGGCAGGTTGTGTTTGAACACACATCATTTCATGTTCACCTGTCAGCCTCTTTCTTAGAACCATTTTGGGGGCAGGGTGGGGTGCGATGGAAAGACCAACCTTGGCGCCTGCGCATAAATGACAAGCACAAATGACAAGTGTGTGCACGCAAGTGACGCTACTCCTTGCCCTCCACGGAATGACATAGGCCAAGGGCAAATGTGTGCCGAGCTGCACTGCCCAGAGAACAGAGCGAAAGTATTCCACATCCTGAAAATGGTAATCTATGGATGGACCTGAGGCAGTGACCTCAGGGGGAGAACAAGGTGACTCTCTAAGGGCTCTGAGAGCAGCGGGGTGATTCTCCTCCGTTGTTTAGAAATTCGGAGGATGTGTGTGTGTGGGGTGGGGGGGTGGCTCCTCCCTCAGGAGAGAGGCTTGTTACTGGATAGCCATATCTGGCAGAATGGGAGCTAGACAAATACAATCGATTTAAACATTTCAAGTCCTCTGAGAGAGGAAAAGAGAGAGAGAGAAGATATGCAGTGTGACATGATCCTTTTTGCTCTGAGAATAAACAAATATTGAAATTAATTCTGTATCTTCTTCATAAAGTGGTTTTCTAGTGCCGAAAGCTCTTTTCCATTCAAATCATGCTTATAGGGGTGAAGTTAAGCCTGTCTTCTTCTTCCTCCCCATGAATAAAATGGCACTAATCAGTTAGAATGAATGAGCTAATTCAATTACGGGCAGCCCTTATTACACAATAAAATATGGAATATTGATCTTGTGGAATTGGTGATGCAGCATGCAAATTCGGAGCCCGGAACCTGCAGATGGATCTGAATGGAAGAACAGATGCACCCGCGCCCGGGGTGTGCTAGGACCCTTCTCACTTGGGGTGCCCACACAACCCCATACTCCACGAAGGGCCAATGAAAGCTTCACGCACAGGGTAGGAGCCTGACAGGCCCTGGGTGGGCACTGCAGTCCTTTGCTAAGGCACCTGCAACGGAGGGAGAGCGGAGACAGGCGAAAGCTCTTGGGGACTGTCTGTGGCCCTCAAAGAGAAAACTTATCTGGTGGACAGAGATTGGCACTTCACTGGCCACCTTGCTCCTAGAAGCGCAGTCCTTTCCCAGAATCAGGACGGGTGCATGACCGTGGCTTTTGCATATATTCGGTCGGCTTCTTTGAAGCCGATCCTGGACAGTCTTAGCAAAAATCCACCAGCCTTTTCTCTCTTGGAAATGCACTGATCAGGCCTGGCTATGAAGGAAACAGCTCTAAATACAGGGGTCCTGGGGGAAGCACCCCGGGGGCTGCACACCCCAAAGGGAAACACAGAGGCGAGCTCAGGGATGCAACATACGTTTGCTGACACCCCTGCGTCGGCGTCCCATTTCCTATAGAGCTCTGCCCCGAGATCTCCAGCCTGCTGATTGCTATTTGGACTCTGCTAGAGAGCAGACCGGGCCGGGCCAGCTCCTTTCTTCCTTTTAAACTCCTCCCAGCCCTCTCTGCAGAGCTGAGGCCATCTGGTTTTGACCTTACGCGCCACCTCGCCTGGGCCCCACTGGCAGCATGCGCACAAATACGTGCTTTCCCCTTGGTATGTTTTATCTTTTGAAGAGTTGAACCGGGCCGTGTGTGGGCCGGCATTCCTCCAGTGTGTAGGTGCACGTGCACACGTGGAATGTTTTTGAACCGGCCTCCCATGATGGGAAGGCCGGAGAGGCTAAAGCACGCCACCCAAAGTTGCCGACGGTTCGGCTACAGTCCAGCAAATGAATCCAATTTTTCATTCTGTCATTATAAATATTTCATCGCAAATGGTACTGATTTTCTGCAACTGTGGTTGAGCAAGGGGCCTCCGTGTGAATTTTTAAGGGTGGTGGGGGGAGGAGAGGGGAAAGAGGGAAGAACAGGGAGGAAGACAATGATGATGATGATGATGAGGAGGAGGAGGAGGAGGAGGAGAGCGGGAGAAGCGAAGGTTAGTGAGCAATTAATTTCTTCCCTTAACTATAAAAGATTCTGGGGGAAATTCAACAGTGATGCAGTGAGGACTTTCGAGGAGGAGGAGGAGGGGAGGGGAAGGGAAGGGAAAAAAAAAACATTGACTCTGCTCTTCTTCTGACAGTTTCTCATAAAATATCTGCAGTCCATCTATCTTTTAGTACTCCGGGCTCCTCTGGAGAGCAGAAAATGGTGGTTTAAAGCTCACTCCAGTGCCAGTCTGCGGGAGATTGCTTTCCACAGGACCCCCGCTGATGGAGGCCTAGGGGAAGAGGCCCAGGAGTTATTCAATCAGCCCGAGACTCTGGGGCGGCTGGGGGTCCTTTGAGGGCTGATTATAAAGCTGCCCTCCTGTTGCCTGCCTCGGAACAGAACGAAATGAGCAGCCTCTTGCTGAGCAGATTCTGCAAGAAGGAATTTCACCTGTCATGGAGTTTGTCAGAATTTCAGGATTTATCTTGGTGCAAAATTAATAAAATACCAACCAGGATTTCAGGCGGACAACTCAGCTGTGTCATCTCAAAGTGATCCTTCACCCACGAAAAACCTGGACAGTGATCGGAGCCGAGCTTGTCCTACTTTCCCGCAGGCGAGAGAGGGGAGAGAGAGAGAAAGAGAGAGAGAGAGAGAGAGAGAGAGAGAGAGAGAGAGAGAGAGAGAGACAGAGACAGAGACAGAGACAGAGACTGTGAGGAGTGCCACCCACCCATCAGGATGAGATTGCAAACGAATTACACACCAGGCTGACTTACAGTGGGGGTGTGGCTGGTGGGGCGCAGGACCCCTCACCTCGTGGTGGGAGAGCCAGTGCCTCTTTGGGACCTGGCTGAGCATAGAGCAGGAAGAGGTCACCTCTGCAGTTTGTAACACGCCAGATCCCCGACGGTGTCACACCTGTTAAATTCATACGGGCCCTGGTAGTTCAGGTCTGGGTTTGCTTTATCTCCCACGAAGGGTGTACTAACATTACGTTAAGCACTCAGCCTGTGGGATATCACCAATTACTCTTGGACCGGCCATGAAGAAGGTTCGGGCTCCTCGTTCAATGCCCACGCCCTGGTGACAGAGGGGCCTATGGCCCTCTGAGGCCCAATCAGGGAGCACAGTCGTGGGGTGGAGAGGGAGCTGCGAACCTGTGCTGCCTGCCCTGGCTCTGGCCATGTCGCTCACTGCATTTCAGAAAGCAGCTCAGACCACAGAAAGGACCACAGCTATCCTAAGTGAAGGACCGAGAAGCCAGGTGTAGGCCATTTTTGAATCGAGGCTTGGGTAACCCCGGAGCCATCAGTTCTGATCCTCAGAGTGGGTGGGTGGCATCACTTTACAGGTGGGGCCAGAGTCCAGAATGCACTGGATTGGCACTTAAAACCCTGGCTGGCCCCCATCGGCGGACAGCGTAAACTCTGTTCAGGCCTATGGCCCCGCTCAGGTTTCGTCTCCAGACAGGGGCTCAGGCTCAGACCAGGGCTAACTGGAATCAACTGACTGCGCACTGTGCTCGGGCCGTGGGTGCCTCTTAGTAGGTGGTGAGTGGTAGGGCACCCTGGGCTCTCAGAGCTGGCCAGGGGTTGAATGCCGCCTGCGGGCATCCCTGTCCACATTCTCCTTGGCCACCTCATCTAAGGGAGATAGGAAACCGGGCTGCACTGCGTTCCTCGCAGCTCGCCCCTGGCTCAATCTTGCTTCCAGGAGCCACCTTTACAAAGCAGTAGTAGCCAGGCAGAGCTCAAGAAAGAGTGGGTGAGGGGGGAGAGAAAGAGAGAGAGAGAAGGCGCTGGAGAGCGAGTGCACAGATGGTGGGAGGGGACGCAGGGTGCTCTCAGCAGGCTTCAGTGGCGATGCATTAACTCCACAGAGGGATGAGGGCTTCCCACCAGTGCTGTCATGAATTATAACTGAGTGCGGCGTGAGGCCTTGGCGCCTGTCTCACAGCAAATACACCGCTCCGTCTTTCTGCACCCTCACCTTTCAACCTTAGAAACTCCAAGCAAAGCCGAGCACACTGCGGATATTTAATGTTATCCAAGCCGCCTTTCCCTATTTCTAGCAGGCAGGCGGACTTGGCAGATGTGCCTGGGGGGTGAAGTCAGGCAATTATGAAATTAAGCTTTGGTGACTTGCACAAGGAACCCTTTGCCGGGCGACTCGGCTTCCTGGGGAGAGGTGGGCTTCAGTGGGCTGAGAGGCCACATCAAAGCCTGAGAGGCCCAAACTGCCTTGGGTGCCAGGAGGAAGGCTCAGTTGCCCTCTCTTCCTTCACCCCTGCCTGCCTGGAGAGTACTCCGACTCTCGCTCCTTCAGGGAAGTTCTCAATGAAGGAGACCTGTGATCTGGGGCCCGCTTACAATTTCACCACTTGTAAAGGGCTCCTTTACCTGGCCTTTCACGCCCGTTTAGCGCCCACCCCGGAGTTGCCCTTCTCTATGACGGCACTGTGAGCGGAGCTTTGAAGCACTATTCATCTGGCTCACTATGTCTTGGTGTTCACCGTACTCGGCTCTCTCTCCGATAAGGGCAACACGCTCCTTCATAGCTGCAGGGCAGAGCCTGTTAGGAGCTGCAAATCGAACAATAAAGGATACAAATGTGTACTCCTCTTAAAATACACGTTTGGCTCTGAAGCTGCCTTGCCTTAGCAAACCCGATCGAGAGCCGCCTATCCATCTTCTTCCTAAAGCAAAGCAACAGCTCCTCGCTCGCAGCCGGCCCCGCAGCGCCACATGGGAGGCTCCAGAACATGCTGGAAGGAAGTCTCTGCCCACTTCTGGGGGGTTTGCCATTGTAGTCTCTCACCCTAGCTGCCACACCAGTCGGATCAGGAAGCACTGTTTTCCTATATTCAGGTATGGAAGTCTGTCAACACCATGGGCCTACGCCTGGCAGTCCAGTCTCTGGATGGATGTGTGGGGCCAAGAGGTGCAATAGGAACACACGGCTAAATGCAACCTGCTCACCACCAGCAGAAGGTACTCGAGGGCTGGATCCCCGGACGGCCCCAAGGAGATGACTCTGAAGGGCCCAGATGGCGCTCTGTCTTTTACAAGACAATGGTGTGCAGTTTCCCCGTTCTAATGGGAGGCAGATCTTCTGGTGCTGCTGCGGCAGCAGGCTGGGCCGGCAGAGCCCGGCCAAGTCAGAATGTGGCAGAGGTGATGAACGCTTCCAGGGGGCGGGGGTGGGGGGACGACAGAACTGGCCACAAGGCTCTTTGGTACACCCTAGCTGGATGCTCCATAAAGTCGCACTGATGGCAGCTCAGAGATGGCCATCTGTCGTCAACTGTGGGCCAGACACAAACAATGTAATGGCAGCCCCGTAATGACAGGGCTGCTGGAGGAGGGAGCGAGCCCTCCGATGAAGAGGTGGTGCTCCCCCTTTTAGTCGTGAACACCAGTCATCGAGAGGAACATCAAGGAATTAATGGGTGGAGGATTTTTAAAAATTAAGCTGGGGTGCCATAGAAACGCTTCAAGTGCAAATAACGTGGCTTCGGCTGATTGCCATGACCTCTTCTGCTCTTCTTTCCGTCGTATTAGCAACTTGCTTCTCGACAATCTCCCGACCAGGACACATGGTCAAACAGTGAGGGCCAAATGCAGACCAAGGTGAGCCCAGGCTGCGCTTCCAAGCATGCCCACGCAGATTGGCATTTATTGGTACAAAATGGGTAATCGAAAACGCGTTTAGTCATTTACTGCAAATGAGTTCGCTGTGACGATCAAGCTTATCTATTTTTCTACATGCTCGCTGAGTTTCTAGATGCGGTTTTATTCAGCCAAATAAAAGTACCTAACCTCTAGGTACTCTGTGAAGGGTCGGGAATCGCCTTTTCCCACTTTTGCTCCAGAAAAAGCTCCCTGCGAGTGCTAAGCTCTTTGCTACTGCATTAGATGATAGGAAGAGGAGATGGAGGAGAGAGGGGCACACCTTCACACCGAGGGGGGCCATAGTCCTATTCCAGTGTCCAACATGATGAACTTTCTGCCTTCAATGGGAAGGCCAATCAATCCTGATTGAATTATCCAGTATTAACAGCTGAAAGTGATCAAACCTAGTGGTGAAAACATAGCAGTGATCCATAAATCAATACAAATGATTCTGTTCCTGGAGATCCGATCAAATATGAGAGAGACAGAGATCAATTTAACCACCGAGCAAATTAAGTGGAAGTTTCTGGAGCACCAATTTACGACAAAAGCCCTGCAGGCCCACCAAGCAGAGGCGTGAGGCAAGGCACCAACGGACCAGTTCCAGAACCACATGCTCACTCAGATTATGGCCCTATAACTCGGAGCCTATGCGATAAGCTTAGTGGCTAAGACTTCAGCCCCCAGAAAAGGAGACACACAAATCTGAGAAAAGAGAGTTCATGGGACAGGGCGCAGACAAAGCCAAGGTCAAGAAAAGGTGGGTTATGCACTCTTCTCCATGGCTTTCCTCCAAAAAGATCATTATAAGAATGATATGCTTGGGCCAGGGCTGGTGACGGGTCCATATTTCCAGGCTGCAGGTGGCAAGGGGGGGCCCTTGAAGGAGAAAGCTTTGAGCTGCAGCTTTGGAGCAGAGAATTAGAACAGAGATTTTAAACTTGAGTAGAGAGAAACATAAAGATGGGTCTGAACAGGAGATGGGCCCGAAAGGCAGAGAATGGCTAGAAGTACATCTTAAAGACTTCCTGTTGGTGGTGGTACCAGCTTTTTCAGAGGGGAACTCATGACAAATGGGGAAGAGGCTAAAGTTGTCAAGGTTTTGTCTTGCTTGTGCCCACTCTCAAGCTCATGGAAGCAGCAGTGGAAAGATCAAAGGAGACATTTTGTTAGGTGAATCTGCTGCGCAGGGCCTCTTCTGAATACTGAAAAACAAGGATGCAACCTTGAGGACACAGGGGCACATGACCCAAGCTATGGCATTTTTCATTGCCTCCTATGCACGCGGAAGTTGGACACGGAACAAGGAGACCGGAGAAGAACCCATGTATTTATGAGGTTGCAGAAGGATATTAAAGGGCCAGAGACTGCTAAAAGGGTGAACCGATCATTTTGGAAGAAGCAGACAGAGTACTCCTTTGGGGAAAGAAGGCAAGACTTCACCTTTGGCCATCTTATCAGGAGAGAGCAGTCCCTGCACAGGGACACCATGCTTGGAGGAGCAGCAAAACAGATGGACACCGTGGCTCCAACAGGGGGCCCCGGAATAGGCACAATTGCAAGGACGGCGCAGGCCTGTGCAGTGTTTCCTTCTGCTGTGCACAGGGTGCTGTGGGTCCGAATCGGCCCCGGGGCTCCTACAACAGCAGCATGTGCCAAAGAGGCTTTCAGCCTTGCGTGGATGAATATCAAAACCAAATCAACCCATACAAATCTCCCCCATCTTCTCACCCAAAGCCTACCTCAAGGTAGGAATGGCAGAGATAATATATGTTTTGGGCCATCATGCCTTAATTTTGTGTGTGTGTGTGTGTGTGTCTATGGGTAGAAAGAAGCAAGTAGGTTTGAAATAAATTGTTGACAACGCATGGAAATCTTAGCTTTCTAGGTATATGCTTCAAAAAATCCCCAACAAACAAAACCAGAAACTCCTAATCACTTGAAAATGACTAAGACCAAGAATGTCTATCTGTATGCCAACTAACAAAAAATAATAGCAAGGCATGGGTGATTGGGATATTACTCCAGTGAACTAGAAAACTAAGGAAAATCCAGTCATTCTGGAATAGTGCTTCACTCTCTCAGTGAAGTAGAATCTTGATTGCATTGACTTAGGTCAGCATCAGGGAAGCAGGGACATGGCCAGGGGATGTCTGTTCCGTTCCAGACATTGTGCCGAGTGCTCGGTGTGAGAGCTACTTCCCCTAAATGTTCATGGAAACACAGGGAGCTCAGCATGATCACCTTATTGTCTCCTCCATACTCATTTTACAGATGATAAAACTGAAGCTCAAAGCCAACACCTGCTAAGTGGCATCAACCAGAATCAAATTCTGGTTGATCGTTTCTAAAACTCATGTTCTTTCCTTTGTGCTAGTAGCCTACAAAGAAATAAATGAAAAACATATAAAAATAGAAAAATAATTTAAAGAAGTCATTAACCTTAATCAACAGAAAATGTGATTTGCAATTTTATTTAGGGTAGCTAAGTCTCCCAAACCTGGAGATATGGTAATCAAAACCAACTTGCACGCTTCCTATAGGATGACTTTCTTGATTTTCCCAGCTGGCAAATAAATGCTATTCAACTGGAATATTCATGAGTTTATTATGAAAACATGTTGTGTGTTGCTCATTTGTAGCTTACCTTTTACTAGTAGTATATACACACATATTTTAAATTATTTTGCGTAGCTCATAAAGTGCTGGGTAGCATGGTGAATTTCAAATGATTAAATCTTATCTTTGCAACTTTCTTCATAAAGTTTTGTTTTTTCAAAAACATCCTAATGATTATACTGGAACTATAGTAGACTCTTGGCATTTATGGATAAAGCATTAGGGGTTTTAATGATTAATAAATGTCTCAATACACATCGCTTAACTATTGAGACATGGATTTGAGTCACATTTACAAAAAGGCTGGTGTAGGCAAGTAGCTGAGTGAGTGAGCGCCCCAGCAGCACACAGCTGCCTCATTTGGAGGCTGTATTATTGTCTTATACTATTAAAGAAAGATATTTTGCTACCCAAACCAGAGAAACCTTTGTGAAACAAAAATATCAAAATGTAAAGCTACTGTTTCATGATAGAGCCCCCATCGAGAACAGTGGTTCTCAACCTTCCTAATGCCGTGGACCTTTAACAGTTCTTCATGCTGGGGTGACCACCCCCCCAACCATAACATTATTTTTGTTGCTACATTATCACTGTAATGTTGCTACTGCTATGAATCGGGTGACCCCTGTGAAAAGGTCGGTTTGACCCCCAGAGGGGTCGCAACCCACAGATTGAGAACCGCTGTTCTAGACCGACACGTGTTTTTTTGAAGGCAGACTTTCCATCTCCCAAGCCCTTCTCTGAAGAATTCTGTGCTCCTCAATGGAAGAATTCTGTGTGCCACATGGAAATGGCAGCCTGGGGGATCAAGCTGTGCTCCTTTACAATGCATTTTGACTTCTGGAAACAGGAAGACGTGTGAAGGGGCAAGGTCAGGGATGTAGGGTGACTGGGGTCAGGTTTCTGGAGGACAGGCAGTCCTTGCTACCCCAGGATTCTTACCCCGCCTGCACAGGTGCACTGTGGCGAGAGAGGCGAAATTTTCCTGGCCCTTTCTTACCAAGGCAATTTTCAATGTTCTTACCATTTCTTAAGAAGCCTTGCGATTGTTCTGGCAATATTACCGTTTCCGAAGCCCCCAAACCAGTCATCACGACTTCTGGAGCTGAGCTCTGTGTCTTGACTTTGGCCCAGAAAAATCAACCCTCTTGGAGGCTGCTGGGTTGATCAGACCTTGCTCTCTAGAGAGTGTTAGCAAAGCCAAGACTAGTCCCCAGTTACAATTCGTCCCATAAAAGGGTCTCTGTTAGCTTTGCTCTTGCTTAAAAGCCCCATGAAGAACAAATCTGGAGCTAGCTGATCTTGACTCGATGCTTTCTGGCACCCATGAAGCTGCAAGCTTGCTGAGCCCAAGAGGTTCACTTAAAATTCCGACTCTCCAACCATCTGAGTGCCCAGCTCCTGTAGCTATGGCGACCCTAATTCTGTGGTCCTCCACCTGTTTCTGGACTTCAGCTATAGGTTCTTCATTCCTTCTCTAGGGTTTCCTTACCGCCCTCAAAATGCTCGACCTGACTAAAAACTGTCGTTTATTTGGGACAGAAATCTGGCAAACTGGTCCCAAAGCTTCCCTGATGGGTGGAGCTGTCCCCTTGAATTCTGCTAAAAAGTCAAGATTAGCCCAGACCTCAAAACCATCCTCCCTCCCACCACGGCACAAAAAGCACCTTCACAAAAAAGGTTGTCTTTTGAACGTGTCCTAAAGAGACGAAGACAAAGCATATTACTGAGAGAACTTGCCTGCAGCCACCCCTGACCGCAGACACGTTTACGCACATTTTACTTGGAATCAATGATGTGTGTATGAACTGGGATCGCCATCCCAGCTCTTTTTAATTTATCTTCAGAGAGCTCATCCCACAGGAGGAATTTACTTATTCGAAACAATAGTCATAAAATGCAAAAACTTATGTAAAAACTCTGCCTCAACATTAGATGGTTTTATAGGAAAGTGATTTGAGAAGACTATCTGTTGTAAAGATTATCACATACTGAAAGAGTAGGGACACGTAGAAGGCTTGGTATGTTCTCAGGATGTCAAACGGCATGGAGCTCGAATGTTGGAAAGTACTGCATTCATGGCTTAAAGAGGAGGCCGAAGTATGAAAATGACTCAAAAGGAAATGAAGTATCAGAATATGAGAGCCTGATGTTCGTCTAGGTCATCCCCTCACTCCTCTATGGAAACTCCAATGACACTGACTTCACACCGCAGTGCCTGACATAACCTTTCCATGCAGATGCATTGGGAGGACTGATTCAATCACTGCCACTGACTTGTGGCTTTTCTAGAGACACCAATTAAATAGCAATTAGCAGATTTTTTAAAAAGCGGCCTATTCAACAAGATTTTTACAAACACACCACTTGCTCACACCTGTATAAACCACTCTGGATACAAATATGCCTTGTAGGATATTTTTCTTGGCCCACACCATACCTCTCTCAATAGCTTCCTTAAGTCCTGCTGAAAAGCTTGTGAGGTCTGCCACGAAAACGTGAAAGATTCAACACATTCACTTGTTTGTAAAATAATAAAATACTCATTTAGTTCCTGTAATGCACACAGACTAATCCTCTGTACCAACAAGCTAGTGAGCCTTTTAAGTAAATCAGATTTCTCTCAAAAAATGGGAGAAAACCCTACCAAAAAACCCCCAATGACATTAGCTGAGAATGGTACACAACACGACTTTGGCATAGCGGTTTGCATTTCTGGTGAGCAAGAAGGAGAGGTGGGATGAAGGAGAAAGCGCCCACTCTGAGCAAAACTGTGTCCTGGATGAAGCATTCATGAGAAATAAGACTATTCTGTGACATCGAAGGACAGTGCTTGAGTGGGTGGTCTCCTGAATTCTGACTGGCCTCCCGGCAATTAAAACGGCACACACAATATATATTGCTATCTATGCATACCCGCATATAGATCAGCAAAGCATTCCTGTCCATACCCACACATCCTCTACATATACACATGCTTACATTCTCTCAATTGGACAGACACAATGGTGGGACCGTCTATGTACATGATGGTCATGGAGTCACTGGGATAGCATTGGAAAATTCACTGTTTGGCTTCTTAAGGCCATGAAGACTTGGAAGTGCTGTGATTTCTGCACCATGACTGCTATGTCCTGTGTTCTCCAGGTGCGTCCCGGGGACAGAGAGGACGGTCCAGTGTCCTTTAAGGGTAAGGTGACCAGACATCCCGATTTTTAACAATTTTTGCCACGCCCAGCAGTTTTTAAAAAGTCCCATTTTTGGAAAGAATGCACAACAAGCTAGTGTGTACGGTTTTCGGCTGCCATGTGGCTATTTCGCCAGGATATGAGATTTATCAATGGTGTCCCGCTTTACCAATGTTAAAATCTGGTCACCGTAAAGGGGATCTATTAGGGCAAAAGTAATTTCACAAAATAGTAAAACATTGCTTATCCTTTTTGCTTCCATAATCTCAGGACTCAGTAGAGTTTTCCAGAAGCCAAATGAATGTGTAGGGGCACTGACTCTTTGACAGTTAATGGAATGGGTACTTGCATATTCTCTTTATTTTTAAAATCAGTTTGGGTTTTTAATAGGCATCTATCAATTGGCAATAGTCATATAAGCCGAGGCCCTTTTGGGGCCTCAGTAATTTCTGTGAGTGCAAAGGTGTCTGGAATTAAAGCCTTTGAATGCCACTGGTCTATACTAATTGCAGAGAAGAGTGAACAGGGTGTGTTGTGTTAGATCATAAAACATATCTAACAGAAGCCTGGGTCCTGAAGGATACGCTTAATTGCTTCCTTCTGTCTGCTCTACAATGGGCCATAGGTCACCACTGTCTGTTGGCTCTTTTATTGAAAGAAACAGAAAATACCATCAATTTAGAGTCAACTAAAACAGTACCAAAATAGCACTTTGCTGCAGTACATTTTCAAGAATATTAAAATAAGTCATTTGTAACACAATCTGTATAACTCTGCTTTTAAGCTATTATTTAATCACTGCTAAACAAACAAACAAAAATCTTTTGTAACGTTTAAATATTAATTAACAGGATTTCCAGGTACATTAATTATAACCTTTAGATTCATAAAAACTAAACAATAGTCTAATGTGGCCTATCTCCTAAATCGAATTCACAAACATATGCAAAAATGCAGAATTACTTTTGGAAGTAATAAAGATAAAATTTAATTTTTGTCTACTGACACATAACTATTAGATATATATTTTTTCTTTCATTAAAAAAATTTTATTGGGGGCTCTTATAACTCTTATCACAATCCATCCATCCATCCATACATTGTACACTTGTACACCTGCTGCCCTCATCATTCTCAAAACATTTGCTTTCCACTTGAGCCCTTGGTATCAGCTTCTCATTTTCCCCCCCCTCTCACCCCACTCCACACCCATGAACCCTCGATGATGTTTAAATTATTATTTTGTCATGTCTTACACTGTCTGACGTCTCCCTTCACCCAACTGTTGTCCGTCCCCCAGGGAGGAGGTTATGTAGTTCGTCTAGGATCCTCTATGTCATCTCTTCAACTTACCATTTGTTCACTAAGGCAATGACCATTGAAGCTGCACATTTTCTATGCAGATACATAACTCTGGCTTCACTAGAATTCAGCGTCCACAGGGTGGAGGGCTGGAGAAGGTAGAGTGGGGTTGGGCCCCTCAGTTCTTTTAGCTGTTTAGAGGATCCAACATCTCCCCCCCCCCCGCCAAAAAAAGCAGCCCTTTACACTAAATACTTTTATTAATAAAAATAATAATAATGCTCCAAATGAAAAGCAATGATTTTTGAGTTCAAATTGAGTTTTGAACTGGTTCTTCCTGTTCAGTCATGGCCAACAAAGTGAAGCCACAAGACATCTGCATTTGTAAAATGTGCGTAAACTAGAACAGTAGAACATCCTTCTAGAAACGTCACCTCCTTCTAGAAAGACAAGAGCAGTGTGCGTTGCATTAGCAATCAAATCTCTTGAGTGTCAGAGTAGCAAACACCTGTGTCTGGTCAAAACCCGCCCGCAATCCCACTGCTTTGAATGGATGTCTACCTCCATAGCATTGGCAAGAATGCAATCTCCTGTGTTCCTCTTTGGGAAGAACTCTTTGGGAGCTCACATTCCCAGCTTTGATTCATTCGAATGACTGTTTCATCTCACCCCATTTTTTTAAAGTTCAGCTCTGTCTAATGTCAGTGTATCAGCCATAACTGAACCAGTTTGAAGTCCCACTCCACAGTCATTCTCCTCAAGGCCACTAACATCATTTAAATCATTCCATCAGAAATATTAGCATAAGCTGCTATACCTATTTTTGGGAACGAAAGAAATAACATTATTTTATTTTTTTCAGTAGGGGACATTTTAAGAATAGAACCAGGTCTCGGCCTCATAAATCAACTACTCATCTATTTCCACCAGCAAATGTGTGTTACAAGAACTACAGACAGGATATTCACCGAGGGCAGACACTTAGACTTGGTTTCATGTACTTTGTTGGCGTCACCAAAATGAAGGGTCTCTGGAGAAGAACATCATGCTTGGTCAAGTAGACCATCCGTGAACTAGAGGCTCCTTACTGAGATGGACTGACACGGTGGCTGCAACAATGAGCTCAACAAACACAGGAATGGTTTTGGGGATGGCTCAGATCAAGGAAAGTCTTGTTACCCTGCACTCAGGGTCACTATGAGTCAGTATCCAGTAAATCACACCGAACAACCTACAACTATCTCTAAGAAGAGTCAAAACAACCGGACATTGATGTTAAATATATGGCTTATGTTCACAGCCATCATTTCATTGTCAATGTACAACAACCCTGCGCATTTTAAGTTGAAACTTCTTGCTGAGGTTATGACTTCATGCTGGGTTCAGAGATGGATGGAGCCAGTCAAAGGTCACACATCTAGCAAGGAAGCAGGACACTCAAGACCGAAGCCAGCTTCTTTGGGTTCCAGCATCTTGACCTAAAGGTCGCTGCTAAAATGTCCTTATTCTCTTACATAGGAGAACACGGGCTGGACAAGGGCAGGCTTCTGTATTTTCTCCCCCTCTTTCTTTCAATTTCAAGGCCTCACGACAACAATAACTTGGACATCTATCCAGCTCGGTGCCCATTGGGAACAGAACATGAATAAAACAGGAATGGGGAGGATGGGCAGTAGCAAGCGAGATATCTGATCCCAGAGTCCAATAAACCTGACCCTTAAGTCTATCACTCTGGGTCAGAAGGTCCAATTACCAGGTCTGTTCTACTTCTTTTTATGATTGACAGCAGCCAGGGGCAAAATGACTTTAGAAGCTGTTAATCCAGCCTCTAATTTTTCCTTTGCCCCTGTACACACAAAGCATCCTGGTGGTCCACGGTGAGCGTTTCGTGAATCCAGAGTTAAAATGCCTTTGTTTCCTCTGAGAACAGCAACCCAGTTCAAGCCCAGCCCTCCTCGTGGGGACATTACCTGCAGCTCTGTTTGGAAGAAGAACTTCTGTGGGCATTGCGTACAGTCATAGATCTTGTCTTCTTGTCCATGGGCAGAGAAAATATGCTGTTGCAACTTGTTTGCTTGAACGAATACTGAAATGATAAAAGAATGGTGGGCTCGGGGTTATTCTGTTGCTGAGATGCCCTTAGTCAATGACTCCCCATGACCAGGTAGAACGGGCTGAATGGTACGCCTCCTGGGTGTGATGGCTGCCGGAGGCCGGGGGAGAGCTAAGTCCACATTTGCTCCCAGCTGGGCAATCTGGCTTTTGTTAAGATGCACTGTACCGAGCCCCTAATTCAACACAAACAGCTCCAAAGTAAAGGTTCACAGAGGCCCTGCTCTCAATAAATCTTTAAAAAGGAAAGCCGAAAATTGTCCAATGCTCAGCACTATCTGAACAGAAACGACTCTTATTTCTCTGCAGCCCACAGGTTCCGAAATCATAGATGCCCAACCCTGTTTATTGTATTTGCCTAAAGTTATAGCTAGCAAGCAGCTCTCTATTTAAATGTGTTAATGCTAAAACTTATATCCCACAGCTACTCTGGGGCACTGTCTATAACTGTGAAACAGAATGCCAGGTAAATTCTCTTTGGATACTTTAAGATCAACTCAACCTACACACTGAATGCAGGGGTTTCAATAATATAAACATGTTCAATTTTAATGACTACAAAACAAGGCCCTAAGACTGTGTAACAGTTTACCTAGGAGACATACTATTAATAATTAAATTGTATATGCCAGAGGCAGTGTTTGGGTTGGCAGAACTGACTTCTGATGGATGCCTGGTGCACTGTGACCTAAAAAAGTTTGCATCTACAATATTAATCTGTATAGGCAGGGACAGGATTTATTAAACATGTTGGCATTTGACTTTGACTCTACTCTAATCATTAAAATTATTCTAATTGCCAGCCAACCTACAATATTAGAATATTATTCTTGTGAGTCATACATTTTAATCACATTTCTCATTACCTTAAAAACTGCTCAGATTTCCTCTTCCCCATAACATGATTTATATTGGAAGGTTTTCTCTCCTTTTTTGTTTTTTAATTGTTATTTCTAAAACAATTTTGAGATACAATAAAAGTATTCAGGTCTGTATGCACAGGATTTCGGCTGTTCATGATTAGTGTATTTTTTTCTCTTTACTCATCTTGACAAAAAGGAAATGTGTTTCTTTCTTTTTTTTGGGGGGGGGGTGGCAAATAGCCACAGTTAATCACCACAGAACCATAACCCATGTTAGGATAGTTCTGGTTACAACGGGAAAGAACGGCTTCATTATGGGCCTTGGTCATGAGGTGACCTACGACCCAGTCAGTCCTCCTGGGCAGAGACTTCATGATCGTGAACTTTTTATAAAAATCACAACCCTGAGACACTCTGAACCTTAAAATATAAACTACAATTTGCCTGTGGCCAAGACACAACAACATATATTTTTAACAAATAAATTTGGAAGATAAAATAATAAAGGCAAAAGGAAAAGAAGTGGCAGACGGACGTCTTGAAGGAAGGTGTTGAACCGGTGAACATTGAAAGCAGAGCCACCAACACTCAGCCAGGATTTCTGCTAACTGCTCAGTGAACGTGACCCTTCACTTTTTTATTTTCTGTTGCAACCAGAAATCTTTAGGCTGAATACAGGGTCTCGGGCTTTGGGTTAATAATCCATGCTTGGAATTTTGCTTTGCAAACAATGATAAATTTTGAGGAAAAAATTAATGTATATGTACTTAGAGAATTTCTCCCTCCTTTGACAGATGAGGGGATAAAGAGCCTTGAGGGGTCTTGCCTACCGAGTACAAGACACATGTGGAACAATCACAATGGACGTTCCATAGCAACCCTCAAAGTTGAAGGGGGACCCGGCACATATGTGCTTATAGTTCAACCACATGGGCTTCCAATTAGGCTTTCTGATTCGCCACTCCAGCCCTCCACATTTTTTTTTTGCTGCTAAAAATTATAAAGGTATAGCATCCAATGAAATCGCTTTCTTCAAATGGTACACTTATATAGATCAACTTGAAAATCGAATTCCCGAATCTGTGCATCTAATCAACTTCCTGGCTCCATGAATACTTTGGAGATGGCTTAAAGGCGATCGCTGTATTTTTTTTTTTTGGTGGGGAAATGTTAGCACATTTTCCACGCTTTATTCACAGACACGCGGTGGCAACACCGCTGCGCCGTTCACCAAACACCGGGTGAATCAGAAGCAGCTCAGTGCAGGCAGTTTTTGCCCAGGAACCTTTTAACCTTGTGAGGAAAAGAGCGATGGAAACGTGATGTCAAAGTTTTACCCACATGGAAAAGTACACACTTCTGAGAGGACTTGACATGCCACGCATTCATCCTGATAGTTCACCTCCCTGCCCGTTTGCGAGCCTTTAAGTACGTGGCAATCAATAATGTTAATCAGCAGAAATCAAATACCTTCCCCCCAATTGAACTAAGGACCCAGCTGCACAGAGCCACAGCCGTGGGAAGCGTGTGCTCTGCTCGGAAAGGCAGGAGGGGTGCACAGCACTCTGCGAAGTGCTCTGGTTGTAATCTTCCTACCTGTGAAGCAGACTGGACACTTGAACGTGCCTCCCATCCCTTCGAAGCTGTGCTCTATCAGGTGGCACTGGAGTTTGGCAGGGGAATCGAAAGTTTGGCTACAGAGCTTGCATTCGTGGTTCAGTCCTTCATCTGTTAAAGGAAGCAAACGCATGGACAGGAAAAGTTGAGATCAACTGCACCTCCACCAGAACTTTCGGTAACTAGAATCTCATACGTTAACTTGGTTCATCAGTTAATATAAAGATGTAGCGGAATATTGGGATTCACATCAATTAAAACACGTTTAGGATCTGAAGTCCAAAGACAGCCAGAGGTCAGATTTTATCTTAAGGGTTTACATCTTATCGAGCTTTTAAAATGGAATCGGTCTATCAACAATGACGAATTGCCTTTTCTCTAATTTATCATGATTTCATGGAAGGTGTATTCCCAAAGTTCAAAGGGAAAGGACCGGTAGCAAAGTGGACATTTTGTGTTTTTGATACTGATACTACTCCTATAGCTTCATGTCTCTCCTCTGGTTTATCAAGAAGGTTCTAGCATGTTCCATTTCTAACTGGAAGGTTTTCATTGCGATTCCCACTGATCGGGCTTCCCCTCTCCCACAGTTCTATTTTCCTGGACTTCTGAACTGCGGTGCTCACGGAGCCCTGGTGACTGGGTAGGTAACATGAGGGCTGCAAACTGTGAGGCCATCAGTCTGAAGATTCGGCTTTCTATTCTTGTAAGATGCCCGTTTCGGAAGTCCCTGTCCTACAGAGGTGTCCCAGGAGTCGGAATTCAATGGATGGCAGGGAGGGTAGCGCCGTATCAATACGCTTGACTCTGGTTGGTACTCCCAGGCCCCTTACTCTGCTCAGTTCATTGGTCCTTTGACTTTATAAGATATTGTCAATATTTCCCCCAAATCTATCTTTGTCCAAATATATGTTTACTAGCTTGAGGATTATTTCTGCCTAATCCTACACTTTCCTTTGATGCTTAGAAACATGATGAAAACATTTTTTTTTATGTAATGACAAGTTCAATGTAAGGTGAAGAGTTTGAATTATAAATGGTTATTTTGGGGGATGCTTCTTTCTTTTGAAATGTTTCTGACATGTAAAAATTAAGGGTTAGCCCAATTTGTTCCGATTTGCTATTATTAAGTGGCAAAACCCATCAGCACTAGAAACAGCTTCGCTGACACTTCTGTAGAGTCTGTTTCAGACCCTGGGATTCTAGATTACCGCAGGTATTAAGCATTTAATCTCACAACCACCATAGGAAGTGGGCACTATTATTATTGCCAAGGGGTCTCTGGGGGTTTCATGAACTTTAATCTGAGTCACAGGTAATTGGTGGCTCCAGGGCCGAGACCCGGACAGTCTAGATTCGAACCCAGGCTGCTGGCACCAGGGTTCATGGTCTTAACAAACACACCACAACATACAGCAGCTACTCCTAAGAGTACTTATCAGGAAGAGGAGGTCAGGGGTAAGAAGAGGCTGTGGTCTAACCGGGCTTCTGGTTGCCACCAAGCTCGATTTTCTAGTCTCTTATTTGCAATGATTGGAAAGGTGATCTATGTCTAAGGAGGGGGGTAACAGGCCTACAGTCCAAAGTTACTTCGGCTCATTCAAAGAAATCACATTCGTATAGGGTATTCACCAGTTGCTATTACTGACAGCAGAAAGGCCCAATTACGAAGTGAATTCTTATCAGCTAACTGGGACTAAAATCACTCTATTTGCATTCCTCATCTTTCCTCGCACACAAGCACGGGTCTCTAGAAGGGGAGCATTGGAATTAGTAAGAAGGGAAGCACAGCACTAATGAAGCCATCCAGTACTGTGTGCCTCTCACAAGAGATAAAAACCTACTCAGTGTCTGGGTGGCACAGTAAAGTCCTTGATGATACTGCTGTAAGCGGGAGTGTAATTGTGCACACTGACACGACAGGGGTATCCAAACGCGTTGGGGATTATTGAAGATCAAGGGCTTTTCATCTTTCGCTCGTTCTTTTTTTAGTCCAAAAGTCACCCAAATTGTAGACATTGAGAAATATAAGCACCGTTTCTCATTAAGTTCTTCATCAGAATTCTTGGTAAACTAACTTTTCCCCTCTTTCCTTAAGATGATACATCTTTGTTTTCGAAGTAAGGGTAGTTCAAATCTCATCTTTAAACAGTATCCGTTTCTCAGTAAGAATCAAGATGTCGTCTGTGAGTGTGAGCACATATACTTTTGCTTGAGAATTCTTCAAAGTGCACTATGTGTTAAGTTCTTGGAGAAAATGTTTGATGGCTAGAGCAACATAAATTGAATCGTGTAAGCTAGAAGGCTCTTTAATAGGATTTCACCTTTTATTGACTATGATTTCTTCTTTGGAAAAAGAACAGGCAGGACTACACACAAGCTCTATGTATAAAAATACGGGAGTATCTTTAGCCATCTCTATTTATTTTCCACTCCAAATCAGAGATATGCGATTCCAAAATGTTATGCGACACTAATATATTCAAGTGATACCTGTGCATTGTTGGTCTGGACTTTGTTTCTCTCACTAGTTTGAGTCTTTACTGATGCAGGCAATGAGGGTGGGTAACGGTACTAGCAAGCACATCTAGTATTTTCAGGATACTTTACAGTTTACGAAGCAAACTGAACTAATTGAGGTGGGAGTGGGGGAGATAGTTGGACATTCTCTTTGCCTGCTTTTCATAAGTTACCCAGTGAGGTGTTTCCTCAGAAGCTGACCTCCAAGCTGAGTAGAAAATTAAATACATCTGAATTGTTATCTAGCACAAGACAGTGAAAATACCCAAATATTTCTCCTACCTTCCTTTATTTCTCTGCTCCTGTGCCTCATCCCCACCCTTTCCTGTCACCCTACCATCACAGGCGCAAATACATAAAGTTTATAAAAGCAATAAGGAGGGCTAATATGATGTATTTTGTATTATTTCTAATTGAAGAAGGGAAGGAGAAGTAAAGGACAGCTAATAACACTAATGATTTATCATAAGAATTTTAAAGCTTTGTCTTTATGCATAGTCTCTGAGTAACCCAGCTTTCACCCATACGGTATTTATTTCATGTGAGTTAGAGCAGTATTTTAATTTTCAAAGATTCTCTAAAAGCCCTTAGGAGTGGGAGATAAGGATGAGTGGAGCCCCCTTCCCTCCCACAGTGGTTTTTCTCCTGGGTCCTCCATAACCAGTGTCAGGTCAGGAAAGGATGAATGGAAGGCAGTTCCAACTTGAAACCGATGTCTATGACGTGACTATCAACAAGCGCTGCTTCAGGTGAACCCAAGATTAGCCTCTGGATTTTGTCCACACAATCCTAACCTGTGCTCTGCTGCTCTCTGCCTTTTTCCCTAAGGATGCCCCACAAGGGGTCTAAAAACCCAACCCAAATAACCATCTTCTGCTCAGCAGAGAGGTAGCAGCAGGCAGTAACTGGTGAACATAGTCCAACTCGTTTGGTTCTGAGCGCTTCTGAACCCCCTGACCTGACGACCAGTAGAACTTTCCATCAGGGATATGGGAAGCTCCTACTGCCTTCTTCGTCCATTGAGTGTTACAGATGGGTTCAAGGAATGACAGGTTGAGATTTCTCTTCCTTGTTTAGCTTACTGATAGTTTCCAGGTTTTCTATAGTGAGCATCATTTGTCTTTGTACTTTGAAAACCAAACCAAACTACCCAATTCTAGTATGCTAATAAAGTGGAGCTGTGCTGAAATTTTGCTAGGCAAAAAGTTAGATGGGAGATAATAATCAGTATTTTAAAAAAACAGAAACACAAAACACTCTCTCGTCCTGAGCACTAGAACTGAAAGCACGCTAGTTAAGTATACGTCGAAGCAGAAATCAGTGCACCCTAAAGGAGACAGAAGAGGTGGCCCATGGCCTGGTACATGAGGAAGCGTTTGCAATATTCAGTCGAACCCTGTAGCTCGCGCGACCGAGCAGCAAACCGCTCGCTCACCATCGTCTACGGAGGGCGTGTGCATACCTCCCACATTGTGGGTCAATGTAAGCATGGCTGAGAGGGCAGCCTGACTGCCCAGCACGGCTGGCGGCCAGCAGCTCCCGCGCCCGGTCACCCACGGAAAGTTAAAGAGAGTGGAGTCGTTGAGGAATGCCTATATGTACAGAAATCCCAGCTAAAATAATTACTCCCATTGGCGAATCTTCATTTAGATAATAAGTATGAGCGTAAGTGTAAACAGGAATCAAGTCTACACAAAAGAGACGGAAGCTAATGTAAATATTTACTCGGCTGTGAACTGTTTCCAAGGAGAGAGTCTGAGTACACGGCTGCAGCCCAGCCCCGTCACTGGAGTGGGATCACCACGGTACGACACTTCCTGCTACAGAAATACACTCGGCCTGGCTAAGGCCAGCGCAGGGGGCTGGGATGGCGGTGGGCATTTATGGCTCTCCAATTCATGGAAGCTGCCCCTACACCAACATTTGCCAGCTAGTTTGATAGCAGAAAGGAAAGTTAGCAGATGAATGCCCAGCGCAACTCAAGTTGGGCATTCCGACACAGCAATGACTAGTTGGACGTGAAGCTGTGACATTTCAATATCAGCTTTCAGCAAGAGCAGAGTCCTCTAAGCAGCCTCCAGACTGTGTGTCCCAGGCTTCTACTGCTTTTCGTTCAATAAAAACAGAAATCCAGCGCAGCCGTAAGCAAATGTTCAGTGGTTGACTTACGCTCAGCCGCTATCCCCCAATCACTGGGAGCCGCGTTACATCAGCTGATCAACACGACAGCCATGACTGAGGACCAATTTGGAACGGTTCATAAGTAGGCCTCCTTCTCCTTTACCCTCGAGACTGGCCAGGAGGGTCCTTCAGCCTCTTCCACTACATAAATCTATAGGCTAAAGTCCAAAGATGTCCCCCCTCCTGGTCAATCACTACGTGGCAGGGGCCGCACGTAAAAGCGCTCATCGCAGTGGGAGCAGACTGCCCTCAGAATCCAAGCAGAGGAATCAAATGCCCTGCAGTTGTAATTTGTTCCGGTGCGAAACTATACCCTTCTATCCATAGAGATGTTTGTTTGGTTGTTTTTAAAGCCAAGAAACCTATGCCCTAAACCAATTCCCATCCTCCCTCCCCCCTTCTGGACTCTGATTCTCCTTCTTCCCTGAGTTAATTTCCGAGCACACATTTATAAGCTAGGGGTCTGAGGAGTAACAAAGAAAAGCCGCACATGACAAAACTCACCCCTTGGCTACATCGGCTCACTCTAGAAATCAGGAGTAGAAAAATCGGCGGCCTGAAACTGTAATTTGCCATGCATACAGCCATGCCATTCTTTCTGGGGCCGGAGCAGCCAGGCCACTGTAATTTTTCGTAGTATACACTGCCCATATTTCACAACTGTAACATAAACACACTGCAGTGCTAATTTGACAATGGAGAATATTACTTAGGCTTTAAACTCTGCCACCAGATTACTCATTAAGTCCCCAAAGAAGGGGGAGAACTTGAGAGTACTGACTATGATGGGAGACTTAAAAAATAAAAATCCACACCAGTTAAAAAGTTCTTTCCCTGTTGTTCTTTTGAACAGCCTAGAGGGAAAGAACTGCCGCCCGGAGGCTGCCCCTGACCACAGGGGCATTTCTGCCGCTGCCCATATTCCCAGCCACAGGCATACAATTCTGACAAGGCTACAGAAAGAGCATGGGGACACTTAGAAGGGACCACCGATCTCTGATGATCCAGGCACCAAGTACCTCACCTTTAGAGAAGCCCAAAAAAGCAAACTATTTTGTCTCCTGGGGGCAGAGTGTGTGTGTGTGGGGGTGGGGTGGGGTGGGGTGGGGTAGGGGTGTACAAGCCCTTATGTTTATCTATTTCAGAGAGACCTAACACTGTAAGTGTGCATTTTACTCAGTTACGACCAGTGGTCTAATGGCGACTGTGCTTTTGGACAATGTGAGCACAAAGCCACTGCTACTGACAGTTATTTCCTGTCTTGAACTAATTTATCAGCAGGGCTGGAGCAGGAAATGATTCAACTGGGGGAGGCTGCATTGTACCCAGCAGATTTTAAAGAGCCCAGGGGCTGCCTAGAGCCCCATAAACATCAGCAGCTTGGAAACTAGCAGGAGGTCCAGGTGGGTAGGGATGGGAGAGCCAGTCAGTGGGATTTCAGATGCTCTGAGGTGCAAGGCCATCCAATTCCTTGGCTCTCACTACCAGTTGTGCGAAGGACTTATTAGTGTATTCTCATTCAGGGAAAAATATTGGAATGTTGTTCAAACAATACACAGTAACACAAACCTACGGAAAAAAGGTGGCTGCTCTCCAACGGAGGGGGCTCATCGGAGACATCTGGGAAAACGTGGGGACCAAGTGTGAGCACAAAAACCTCAAGGTGCCCTTCAGACGTGGCACGTTGACACCTTTGAGTTTTTCCCTTCCTTTCCCAACCTTCCAAATCTCAGAGAGAATAGTCAGGGCTGGAAAATTGCTTTGAAGATGTAATGTCTGACCTCAAATATTTTGATCTAAACACCCAGAAAAAGAGCCATTTATTTGTCAGGGAGCTGATAAAAATCACACTGCGAGACAGCCCCCCAGCCCCTCTCATCCTGAACACACACACACACACACACACACACACACACACACACAAACACACAAGAAAGAATAAGCACCACCTTCTTCTTTTTAAAAATAAAGCAACCCCAGAAAAGGGGGGAGGGGATGGGAGTAGATGGGTGAGGAGTGAGCTCAGTTACCTTTGAAATGCACTCACTCCTTTGTCTATTTAGAAGCCAGAGATGGTGTAAACAATTTTGCTTATTGTGTACACCTTTGACTGCAGTGTCGGCCACCATACTCCATGGGAAGGGATCAGCTGATTGTGACAGTCTATCTTCCCCACCTTTACATGCACTCTAAAGATGCCCTAAGAAGAAAAAGAGCCTTCACCACAGTCTCTCATGCTGCTGTTGCCTGCCTCAACAGGAACTAGCTAAGTCTATGAAGATAAGGATCAGTGTTGGGGTCCATGTTACATAACAACTGAGATGTAGGATACAGTTGGACCTAGCATGTTTCCAAGTCGGAAATGCATCTCAACTGCAGCCCTGCCTAGCGGCAAGTGACATAAAGCATGTGACTATGAGGAGGGCGTGGAGACCAAAGCTAGAGGCTAGTCCTCAGTTTGTGCGAGAATGGAAGTCTCCGGAGGGCAAGGGTCTTTGTTTGCTTCTGCGCCTTCATGGCTTTTGAGGATCTAGAACAGTGCGAGGCTCCTGGGGGTGGGGGGATTCCTAAGTACTGAATTGAGGGGAAGTATCTACTCTGATAGTCCGACATCTAATTTCACTAGAGCAACATACTGGCACTGACACCCAAACAATACTTAGGGGTGATCAATTACATCTGAAAAGTTTACTCCACTTCCTGAGACAATTACACCCTCGCGCATCTGAGGGAGTGAAGTAGCCTAATTGACCGTCTAATGCTTGGCTTCGTTATTTGCTAAACTAAGATTAGAATGTTCTATCAAATCAAGCGCTAACAAAGTACTTGTCTTCTATGTCGACTGATCAGTATGAAACTGATGAGGCAAAACGAACTCCTTATTGCAAGAGGGAAATTGGTATTAGGCATTTGAAATCTGAACCGCAGGCAAAGTACCATTGAGAAGAAGGGGCATTTCTTTGCCTTAAGCTTGCCCAAGTCGCCGAGAAGGCTCTCTCTCATGCATCCATGACCCAAAGCTCATGTTTACAACCGTTTCAATCATTGTTACGTAGGCACCATTCTTTGAACTAAGTGCTTAAATCAGATGTATGCATTTATTACACTCTTTGCTTAATATGTCTCTTGTTTGATATCAAATACCTACTATGAATGCCCTCCCATCTGGGACTTCTGGCACTGCTGGCAGTACAGGTATATTTACCATCGAGTACTGTACAAAAAAAAAACACAAATTGGTAAAGTCGAAAGAGGATCGGTTCATGCAGCATAAACTAAACGCAACTTGTTTCAAAGCGAGGTCTGTGGGGAGGACATGGTGGAGAACCGAGACAGGGCAACAGTCGATATCAATTCTGCACAGCTGCGTGCCAGCAACACGCCTGTACTGGACACAGCTCCCGTCAGGCATGAGCTCCGTGGCTTTGCACTGAGTTTATACAAGGGTCAGGTCCTTTCGTTTCTTTTAACCTTTCCTCCTCCTCCTTGGGTAGAAAGCCACTCTTTCATCTGAAGGCAAGATCTCCACACACTGAGAAGGGGGTTATCCTTGCTACAAAGTCCGGCTTGCTATAGCTGATGATTAAACACCCACCCCCAACCAACCCCAACCCCAACCCAACCAACCAACCAAATGAAGCTAGTCAGGTTCTGCAGCCTCTGTAAATGTTCTGGGTCATGGGGGTTAAGTGCCCGCAGGTAGAAGGCAAGGCGCGAGTTGGGCCTTTCCAAAGCTAATTATCTTTCCAAGGAGCTTACCCTATTGATTCGTTATTGCAGAGAGGACAGTTCATCTCCTGAAGCGAGGTGTTTAGAATCAAGGCTCCCTATTGAAGCACGTGATACAGCTACAATGGAATAGGGATCGCGAGATGTCTGATCTCCTGGTCCTTTTTGTCCGTGGCCTACACTCAGGAAATAGCTCCACAGCAATGAAAACATAAGAGCACAACATTGCGAGGTATTTGCAAATGAGTTACACTCTTATTGTTGTTTTGGTCTGACCTTAGAAACTTAGCCGTGAAGAATTTAAAAAAAAAAAAGGTAATGTGGCACAATAAATGCAATAAGACCTCTGAAAACAGTTTACTGGAAATGTGCTTTGAACCTTGAATTCTTCTAATCAAACGATGCCATCCCTTAGAGAAATTTCCCTGTGCATTATTAAAGTGATAGACTGCAGTACTAGTTAGAGCTCCATAACCTTTAAATTGCCTGATTGTAATTAAGGCCACTAGTTTTATTTAGGAAGGTTCAAGGAGGCTCAATTTAAGTTGGCTTAACTAGTGTGAATTTAATGTCACGCTGCCAGAAGGCAGAGGAGCACTCTGGCTTGGCTGCTCGCTGGCACGCGCAGCTGTGGGCTCACGTGTTCTAAATTAAGCCCAGATTGAAAGAAACTACAGATAAGGATAAATAGCTGGGTGGGTGGGTGGATGTGCAAGTATATAATCCTTATGTTTGCTTATGCATCTAACCATTCATTCCCCATTTGATATGACTTTCTCAACTTGGGGCGATGGATATATCTGAGCATTTACAGTGTGCAATGGAGGGCTGGATAGCTCCTCCTGGGCCATCATGGTCACTTGCACTGAAAGAAAGAGCACAAGAAAATGCCCAACCAACATTCTTGATTTAAAACAAAGTGTTGTGATGAAACCTGTGAGATGAAGAGGCAGGCTTATTCTCATGACAGAGACATTCTAAGAAAATGTACATTTGTGAATATCAGGGAAAAATGATCCCGTTCAGACACGCCATTGAATGGAAGTGGTGAGAATAAAATCTAAACTTTAGTGAAGAAGACAAAAGGAGAGAGGAGAGGATCAAACAAAAGACAGGGACACGGAAGGCACCCCGCACACAGATTGGACCAAGGGAAGAGGCAAAGCAAACAGAACATGCTCAAGCATTTGACCCGCGTTTACCCGCGTTCCATATCTTACTGAATGTGAGCTCGACACCATTTATCTCTGGGTAGAAGGCTGGCAATTTTCTGTAGCTCCAATAGCAATAGTGATAAATGAATTACTTTATAGCCAACTGGCTCCGACAGCCAACTATGTTACCACTATATAATTAATAACAATATGCAATTAAAGAGAACAGCAGGTTACAGCTATAGGTGTCAAAATATATTAGCAAAGGGGGGGGGAACCCTACACCCACACACTTAAGAGAAAAATAACTGCACGGTGTGTATGTGTGTCTCGTCTTCCAGACTGTATTCTGGATGAAGCTTTTATGCTTGAAGGAAAATAGGGGATGACATGAAACTACTACTAGGTGATTAAGATCCCTTCTATATCAATAACACTCCCAATGCTCAGAGAAATCCGAAATGTGATGTGGGAAATAGCACCGTGAAGGCCGCGGAGAGGTGGCTGTCCACTAGCTGGTATTATCCTTTGATTAAGAAATATTCTAATAATATCTCACCAAACTGTATATGTTGTCTCAGAGCCCTTTCCAAGGTCCCAGGACATTTTGCTTTTTTTTGAAAAATGGAGGAAAAGCAATAAGCTAGTGAAGAGTACTGGGGCCGGTGGGGAGACCAAACCTTACATATTTGCTTAAAAGCTGGGGTGCCAGCTACAGGAAAGAAGGGTGACTGGGTACAATCTAAAACAAACCAAAACAAACCCTGGCCTTATGTGAAAGATGAGATCATTGAGAGCATGTGACTTTTCCATGAGCGGTTATGGTTGGTACGAGAATCCAGACCCCCTGCATCCAGTGCTGTACCCTCCCACGGAAACGTCAGCTTCTTTCTCTTTTTAAATGTGTTCTTGTATATCGGTGTTTGTGGCACCACTTTGCACAATAGCCCGAATGTGGGAACGATGGAAATGTCTACAAGCAGATGCCGGGCTGAACAACCTGGGCACATCGACAAAGTGGAAGGCCACCGAACCCAAAGAGAAATGAAGCCCCGGTGCATGCCTCAGCAAGGATGAGCCTTGAGAACATGATCCGGACCACAGGCTTCCACAAGGGACAGCTAGGCACAGACCTCCCTTAGAGGAAATCGGTCTAGAATGCCAAGAGGCCTCATGGTTAGCAGGGGTGAGAGCGGACGGGCAGGGAAAGGAGAACTCTCCCTCAGGAGGAACTGCCTTGACCTGGCTGGTCACGGGTCTTTGGAAAAGGACAGGGAGAATGGTGGCACAGCGTGAAGATCATCCAGGTCGCTGAGTCACGCATGTGGGAATGGTTGAGCTGACATGTGATTGGGTGTACACGAGGAGCCTTCCGAAACTGGTGGGAAAACGGAATTTAAATTGCATTTGGAATCTCTCTTGCCTATTTTCAACCCACAGCCACACTATTGCTGCTGATTCCGGGACAATCCCGGGACACTTTAGGACAGAGCAGAAGAGTCCCTTGTCGCTTCCCGAGCTGGGCATCTTTTTAGCAGTCAAGCACTCTGTCTGTTTCCCACGCTGAAGTCAGTGGGCTCAAACACCTAGGCCCTGTCCAGTCCATTCGATTCTCACAATGACAACTTTGACCATTGTGGTCTCCCTTCCAAAGTATAAGGAACGGAAAGGATCCGTTATCAGAAACAAAAAACAAACCCAAACCGAAACCCACTGCCATCGAATTAATTCTGCCTCATAGCGGCCACTCTGAAGTGCAAAGAGCTATTTATAGCTCTCTCTCTTACTGATGTGCAAGGAACTATTTCTAGAGCCGTCTCCTACTGGAGAGCAGGGAACTATTTCTATTTCTATTCCACCTGGTCACTCCTTTCCTCCCAAAGGAGCTAGGGCCTGGATGTATTCCAACCTGCCTGACCCCGATGTCCCCAGCAACGACTAGGAAAGGTGATCTCCCCGCTGAAAGCTCCCCTCTCCCTCCAGGACAGCGGGGCCTTGGCTAATAGGTAGCATCTTCAGGGAAATTTGGTCATGGAAAGTGAACTTCCCCGTGTCTCCAGGTCCTCCAGAGGGGCTTGGAACACCATTCTCGGTGAAGCGCTTTGGTCTGAGCTGGCATTGTGAGAGGATGGTTCGTGATTACGCAGCGCTTGCGCCGTGGCTGCATGCTGATGCTGCGTCTCGAGAGCAAGAGCCCAGTGATTTGGGTAAACTGTCACCTCTGCCCTGTGGAGGCTGAGCTCGTACTCTCCTTAGCTCTCCTTTGAATTCTTCAGCGACAAAGATGGGCTTCCTTCTGTTCTGCCTATGGCTGACCATGCGTATTCAAGGGCCCGATTCACTCCCTGCTATGGTACTAAATTGAGCATTGGGGAAGAAATCCGGAGCACATGCATCTTCCTAAGCGTGTGGTTTACTAAAAAGGTAACGCCATACTTATGTATGGAAAACAGGTCAGTTCAATATGTTCCTAACCTACTTTCCTCTGCTGGGCATCCTTCTGGACACACTAGCACATCTCGACACTATCGTTGAAGCCAAGACGTTGCTGGCATACCAATGAACCATACTCACTTCCATTTCCTTTGGCTCTGTGGCGAGCACCCTATGTGCGAAAGTCATTGTCCACTGCAGTGGAAAGACAGGAGGAAGGAAGCGAAGGGAGATAAAGAGAGGGAGATAGAGAGGAAGGAAAGTATAAAGATGGACGTGTCACACAGATTCCCGCTTCATTGTCACGTAGCTTAGATGTAGTGTCTCGTGAAGGGTACGTGTTTGGTTAGGCCAAACAGACCCAACAATGCCCTGGATTAGGTTATAAGTTTATCTGCTAAATGAAAAATGAGTCAACATACTTAAAGACAGCTCTTTCGGTGACAGCAATAACTTAAAGTAGCTCCGGCAAGGCTGTGATATTTCTAAGACTATTGTGCCAAGTGAAAAAGATGCTTTGGGCACAATCAATTTTCAATCACTTATCTTTATGAAAATTTTTCTAAAACCTGAAACAGTTCATTCAAGATCTATTAAAAAATTCAAATATGGTACTCTCTGATCAATAGAAAGAAGGCCGGTAATGAATCTCACAGTGCAAAAGGAAATTTATTGAAATAACCAAAATATCTTATCAATGGCTTTAAACATGTTATGTATTTAAAGGTTACGTTTCACCCCGCACGAGCCGTGAAAACATTAGTACAGCATTCCAAAGCTGTCTTAAGCAATTTGTAGCAATCTGATACCGGCAATACGAGAGTTTATGTTGAATGTGAAAACAAAGCATATTTCACTCACCCGCCTCCTTCTTGGTAGAGCAAACCCTAAAAATCTAGGAAGAAAAGTGATCTTTGGTGACCGCTTAGCCATACTCTTCCTTCGCTTCGGCAAACAGGAGCAATATTTGTTTTTGTGACAAAGAGTAGCAAGAGAGTTTCTAAATTTGACCATCTGACGCAAAGTGAATACTTCACTTAATTTTGTGGGATAGTGACTTTTTGATAAAAAACAAAAACACCCCACACCCACCACTATGAAGTAGACTGTGCCTCATCGGGACCATGGAGGACAGAATGGAGGTGCTTCACAGAGCGTCAGACATTGTAACTGCTCCGAGGGCCAGACAAGCTCTTCGTTCTCTCGTGGACCAGCTGTTAGGTTTGAACTGCTGACCTGGGGGTGGCAGCCCAACGCCTAAGGTCCAGTAACACTGGGGCTGGAACAACCCACTCTTAAGGGCCAACCCCCAATTTTTCTTTCTCTGAATACCGAAGGGAGAACACTTTAGCAATTGACACACATTAGAAAAATACCGTATATACTCAGGTATAAGCCGAGTGTTCCAGCACGTTTTTAATGCAGTTGTTTTGGTAAAATTAGGTGCCTCGGCTGATATTTGGGTCGACTTTATACTTGAGTATATGTGGTATATAAATTACCAGCGTATAAATGTACTGAAAGGAATAAAAAAATTCTCAGCAGAATTCTGATAAATCACAACGGACGCACATGCAAAGATTCTTGGATTTAGAGAAAAATGTCCAGGTCCGAAACAAAACTTCTTCCCTGGAAGGGGAACAGAAGTTGTCTTAATTAAAATACTGACCCCAGATATTTCAAATAATTTATCAAACAAATCTCAGAGAACTGGCTATCACTAACTCACACAGGATCCCTAGCGGTGTACAGGTCACCCATTGTGCGGTTCAAAGCTACCAGCTACAGTCTCTGAGAACGGCAGGGCAGCCCTACTCAGCTCCAGAGAGCTCCCCTGAGTTGGAATGGGCTCCCTGGCACCGAGTTTAAGACGAACCTGTGATGGAAGGGTGGGGGGTCTGGTAACTTGGCCTGAGCATTCCATTCTTCCTCTACCTCTTAGATCCCCAGAGACAGTGGGACATCCTTTCAGAAGGGAACGATATGAGATGACAGGCAGGTCTCAGAATCTGGGCATCTCTCTTTTAGAATGAATACCCCAAATTCCAGACAGTGTAATTGCTATGGTCTGTCCTGATATGATAACATCAGGGAAATTCCAAATCAAAGTAGTCACCATGGCCTTAAGTCACCCACTTAGGCCTAGCTATTACCTCATCCACAGCAGAAGGTCCTACGCTGTGCTCAGGCCAATGGAACTTCTAAGCACAAGAGGATGCACTAAGTGTCTACAGACTTCAAACTCACTCACCGCTGGTGTGAAATTCCCCCATTGCGAAGACTATGACAATGGTTAGGTTTCCCCATTGTCTCTACCTGAGGACGATTATCAATGTAATAGTTTCTGTTTCTGCTGTACTGTAGCATCCTCAAAATGTGTGGGCTTATATACATCACCTAATACGGTAAAATGTGGATTTGGGGTCCAGGTTGGCCAAATCCCAAGGAATAGCAGCTGGGAGAGCTTACCCCGTTTGCCCAAGTCAGGTGGTCAGCCTGGAGTGAGATTATGAGCAGGCAACATGACTACATTTCATTTGGGAACCACGTTTCCAGGCATATCATCTATTATGCTTACTTTATTGGGCCCCTGTGCTTCCACGAGGAGCCCCGGTGGCAGAGCGGGCTGTGTGCTAGGTTGCCAAGCGCAAGGTCAGCAGTTGAACCCACAGGAGAAAGAGGAGGCTTTCTACTCCCGTGAAGAGTTACAAGGTCAGCAGTTGAACCCACGGGAGAAAGAGGGGGCTTTCTACTCCCGTGAAGAGCTACAGCCTAGGAAGCCCACAGGGGTGGTCCTTCTTTATCCTATAGGGTTGCTATGAGTTGGAATCAATTCAATGGCCGTGAGTTCTGCTCAGCCAGCTACGAGGCCATCCACAGCCTACATTGATAATGTGTATTTTACCTAAGGCAATGAAGATCAACAGAGGGGAAGTATACTTTCAACTTGGACTTTGCTGATTGTCTTTGTAGTTGAAATTTCGTGCTTCTAAAGGTTTTCATTACAGTAACGATACTTAAAAAAAAAACAACCCAAAAACATGGATTTGGAATTCATCAAAGCCGGCCATTCAAGATTATGACTAATTCACAAAGAAATAACCCATTCCAATTTGCCTGTTATGAGTGAGAAAACGGATGATTCGTTTTATTAAGTGAATCTGTTTTTAAACACCAAAAAAGGTAATTATCTTCAAACTGTGTGAAATACAGAAGAATTATTTGTTTCCTAAAAATGGTACTAGTTACAAGGCCATTTTCTCTTCCTCATGTGGAGTTTCACATAGACTGTTAAATATAACTTACCGACTTGATTTGGAAAATACCAAGAAAACCACATACTGTACAACCCAAATGACTGCAGTTGAACACAAACAAACCAGCCTTCTCTTGCCCCCAGAAATGTAAATAAAAAGTTAGATTTCCCTGTACTACATTTGATTGCATTAATTGATGTTTAAAAAAATTGGTTAAAAATAAAACCCAGCAGTAGCATTTTTCTTTCCTAAATCACAATAGCAGCACATTACAAACATTACCAGAAGGTCCCCTGGTACAATTGTAAAGTTCCACTCGGGCAATAAAAGGCATCTACTGAGTATTCTCCATTCTCATCTTCACCCTCCCCAACATACATGAAAGCAGGTCACGGTTGCAATTAAGCCTGCTTGCACATTGCTTAAATATTAATTTCTAATGCTACTCAGAAACTGAATGGTCAACCACCAATCCTTTGTAATTTATTTAAAAAATGCCACCACCATAAAATTCCCTTCTTCTAAAACAGAGTTGGAGTCCTCAGAGCAAGAGGACCATTAGTCTGAGTCCAGTTTCACAATGTCCTTTTGCCCCATTGTTACCAACAATGCTGGCAAACCAGGAGGAAAATGTCCAGAAATGCAAGGCACGCACTTAAGTTGCTGTTAGCTGTGGTCAAACTGACCCTTCTCTCCTTGTGAATCCAAGCACAGGTCCTGTGCAATACACACAAGGGGCTGCGGATCCGGCTGTTGTCATCCATATTGTTTCAATGGGTTGCCTTTTGGAAGTAGAAGAGGCCACCAAGGATTTCTTCCTAACCCACCTTAGTCTGGAATTCTGCTGAAATCGGCTCAGCTTCATGCAAAGCCATCACTGCCCGTGGGTGGCAGTTATTCACGAGGGAAGTGGACCGGGCTTGGGCTTTCTGTGTGGAAGGTGCAGTCTTCTGGACTACCAGGATTCGCAAACAGAAGCCTCCACTTCTAAGCTTCAATGGGTTTAGTGTGTAAAGAAAGAGTGATCATATCTAAAAATCATCGTAGCCATTAGCCCAAAGCTTCTCTTGGCACGTGACAACATACTGAGGTTTAAGAACTCATTCCTGGTGGGTGGGATGGTTAATCCAGATGCTAACCAGCTATGCACATGGGGTGTTTAACTTTTGCCAGAGTGGAAATATCCAGCAAACGGGTATATAAAGTGCCTTCGTGATAAGGCAGTAGAAGTGAGAAATGATATTTGAGTCTAGCACCCCGCCTGCTCCGTAGTAAGTACATGTCAGTTATTTTTGTTGCTAAGTGTGAAAAAATAATAGCCTTCGTCATTAAAATGTCTTCCACAGAGTGTATGAGTTCATTTATTTTTCTCTTCGTTGTTGGATACAGAAAAGGCAAGGAAAGCAGGAGGTTGGAGGGCAGAGAGAACAGGTTTCCGTGTGTTCACAGGAAAGCAACGGAGGGGAGGCCCCGGTCCATAGAGCCCATTTTCCGGCCTGGGGTCCCTGCTATGAGCTGCCCAAGAGCAGTTCTGGGTCTCACGGGGTTGGAGAAGTGAAACTGAGAGAGTGGCTCCAAGGGCAGAAACTCTGGGGGTGGCGCTTAGGAAGTCAGGGGGGGGGGCTTCTGAGAAGGTGGGCACGTCTCTCGGGACTCTGTGTTCCCTGACATCACATGGCTGTCGAGAGCAGGAGAAGCACTGGTCAGGTTCTGAGACATGTGGGATTATTTGGGCAAACTCAACAGAGACCCTGTGTTAGTTTTTTTAACTTAACCCAGACATTTATGAGGAAATCTCAGCATATGGTAACGATAAACTTTAAAACAATACCCAGAAGATGTTAATGCTGTTAAATTCTCCACGTTTGAAAACTGCCTCTCACAACGCTGCCACGCAGCATGGCTGTTTTCTGCCTCCCTTCTTCCTCCTCCTCCTCGTCTTCTCCTCAAGCCAAGTGTGCGTGTGTGTGTAGTGAGTATGTGCGTGTAGTGAGTGCGTGTGTGTGTAGTGAGTGTGCGTGTGTGTACTGAGTGCATGTGTGTGTGTGAGTGTGTGTGAGTAGTGAGTGTGTGCGCGTGTGTGTAGTGAGTGTGTGTGAGTGCGTGTGTGTAGTGTGTGCGCGTGTGTGTAGTGAGTGTGCGTGCGTGTGTGAGTGCATGCGTGTATAGTGAGTGTGCGTGTATGTAGTGAGTGTGTGTGAGTGGGTGTGTAGTGAGTGCGTGTGTGAGTGCATGTGTGTAGTGAGTGTGCGTGTGTGTAGTGAGTGTGTGTGAGTGCATGCATGAAGTGAGTGTGTGTGAGTGCGTGTGTGTGTAGTGAGTGCATGTGTGTAGTCAGTGTGTGAGTGCGTGTGTGTAGTCAGTGTGCGAGTGCATGTGTAGTGAGTGTGCATGTGTGTGTAGTGAGTGTGTGTGAGTGCGTGCGTGTGTAGTGAGTGTACGTGCGTGTGTAGTGAGTGTGTGAGTGCGTGCGTGTGTAGTGAGTGTGCGTGCGTGTGTGTGTGAGTGCGTGTGCAACAGGAGGCAGGAGTGGTACTATTCACTCTGTCAGGGAGTGTACTGGGATGACATGAAACTTGGTTCAAGAACGAGGAAGAATAGTGGGGCTTAAGTGAGAAACAAACACTGCGTCATTTGCCTTTTCTTAGATCCTATTTCCTGGCAAAGCGCCTCCCCCCACCCACGCAGAATTGATTTCTCTTCTGAATTCATACCAAACATGTCTAATATGCTCTATGGAATTTATCACATCCCCCCGCAGAGCTTCACTACCTACCCTCTCTCCTCTATGCAATAACATGCTCTTTCGCTACTCTTCTTCTTGCTACTTACGCTACCCTCTTGTTCCCAAGACGACTATTTGTTCTGGGTGAATGACGGCATGGAAAGAAGGAAGGAGGCAAGGAAGGAGAGGAGAAAAGGGAAGCAGAGAGGCAGGTTAAGCCACGCTCTTGTGGGCGATCCCAAGCCTACCCAGACCCTAAGTATGAAGGGTGCCGGGTATATGCATCTCCAAACAATCAAATGTGTCATCCGAAAGACCTTTTCCAATTCATGACCATTCTTTACCATGACCGGCCTCCTGCTTAGCTTCTGAGCAGGCTTACTTTAAATACGTAAGTAAGCAAACAAACAAACAACAAGTGGATGAATGCCGTGGTGTTTTTAGCCTTAGGGCTTACAGTTATTTCTATCTAAAATAATAATATCTAGCACAAGCGACTCCTCGCTAGTGTTCTGGTCAACTCCATTTTCTCTTGACACGTAGAAAAATGATCCAGCCCGTGTGCATTCCGACTCGGGGCTGTGATCACCTTCCAGATACTTAGTCTGTACAGCAAGATCTTTCTCCCGTCCATGTTTGTAAGCGCCAAGGAGAAAGAATGGGACGCTAAGCATGGTCTTCATAAATACTTCCGGCACTGCTGTGTTCTACCTGGGCCACACAATCCCCGACTGCTCTGTGGCAGAACAAAATGTCCCCTTTTATGGCTGACACCTCATTGTAACCTCCCGAAAGAAAAAAATGTCAAAGGCCACTCTGTTTGAAAGCAACAGCAAGGACTAGTCTGGTCTCCAGAACTCAATTCATGTAGCAGTTGCGTGGCGGGGGTGGGGGCAGCATATACGGATCAAACGCAGCAAGATTTACACTGGGGGTCTAGCTTCCCAAGATCCTGACCAAGATCCTTAACCAACTGCTCTATTAGCTGCCCGGCTGTTCTCAGCCTAACCGCCAGCCACCGCTGGTCAGTTGGCAGACAGGGCAGGGGTGAGGAGGCAGGGCACAGCCCCTGGTGTGCTGGGGCGATGATGCCTTCCCTCCTTCTAAGGGGGAGAAACCACCTTCTTCAGTAGCCTGTGCAGTGCTCTCTTGCCAAAGCATGGGCTTGGGTCTCTCATTAGCACTGAAAGCCCTGCCTGGAGGAAGAGCACAGATGTCGGGCAAGCCTGGCCCAATATCTGTCTGCTCCGATGCTGTTTACTTTCCTAAGCCCGAGGTTTGGGTACCTCTTGAGGTGCGGTCCAGGGACTCCTCTGCAGCCCGGCTTGTGCAGGGAGGGGGCGGGGGGAGTGAAGGCATGCAGAAGGGGCCCACAGACTGCCTCCTCCAGCTGCTGGGAGCCAGCCTTAAGAGAGGCCTGCTGTTTTCCAAGGGAGGCTGCCCTGAAGGACAAAGGGTCCAGGCTGCATCTGGGCCAAGGAAAGCTGCCCAGGGACTCCGGGCCCCCTGACTGACAACCCCCAGGCCGGGGCCAGCCTTGGCACCTCAGGCCCTGGGCAAACGGCCCAAGGTGACTGTGCCCCCCTTCAGAAAAGGTCCCTTTGGATGGAGGTAAATAAATAAATAGGGTGCTTGCATACACATATGCATACATACATACAAATATGAAATGAGTCTCTTTAATAATCGGCAGCAATCATCCCGGCTCATGTGTAAGGCAGTCGTTAAGGGCCCTTGACAAAAGGGCCTCCGGGTTTTCTCTTTACCTTTGATCTGCATTATGAAATGTTAATGCCCGGCCGGCAGTGCTCCTTAGAGAAACGCACCCTGCCTCCCCGGGCGCCCCTGCCCGCCTCAGCTTCCGCTCAGACGGCCCATCTGGATGTCAGGGCTGCCTCTCGGCAGACGGACGGACGCCCGGGCGCTCTGACATTTGTGAGCAGGGCTGGCTCAACTGCGAAATACAATTTCCTGAGGACAGAGAGCCCGGGCGAAGATGAAATGGTGGCAATCTAATAATAAACACGCTCGTCAGCCACGCAACTCGACGCTGCGCGTTCACTTAATAGATGAAACTTGACGCCACACGTCGAGTCCGCAGCGGCTAAGGTGGGGCGGTGGGGCGGGTGGAGTGTCCACAGAATCTATGATGTTGTGTTGATTAGGCAGCAGACAACCACAGGCACCTATTTTGATATCTCTATTAACAGCCTGTTCATGTCTGACTGCAAAACTTGGTTGCACTTCTTTCACCATCTTTGCCCAAGACAGACCAGTAAACACAATTCCTCTCTCTATAATTAGCCTTTTCTCTGAGGGCCCTGGAGTAAGTCTGCATGCCGTAGATTTAATATCCAGTGCTATATCCATATGTGCTGCCCTTGCCTGGCCCCAGAGCATATAAACTCCCCTATTAGCAGCCTTGACTGCTTAATTATGCAGATTTTTTTTGTACCCGCCTGCCTGTAAAATTACTGTGTCTAACCTTTTTTTTTTTTCCCCCTCCCTCTCCCTCTTTGCACCATGCTGGCCATTCTAATGAAATCGGCATAGGGGAAAGGGCCTGATTTGCAGTTATGGAGGCTGGATCGCACTGGCAATCTGTCCTTAGTGGCAGTTACAAAAGAAGTCAAATGCCTTCATCTGGTTCTACCCTATCAGCCCCAAGGTGATTGAGTTCACTTCCCGATGCTTCCCAAGTTTTCCTCGGGCTGTCCAATCAGCACGTCCACCAGGGAGCCCGGCCTCGCTTGCAACACTCTCTGTATCTAGTTACAGCCCCACCAGGGACAGTCAACCATCCACCCCCAAGCCTTCAGATGAAAACCTTTTCTAACAAGGCCGCCCAGTGCCAATGAAATAACACACATCTGCATATCCACTGGGTCCCATGTTTCTTGTGCTCATGGATTATGTATCTTGCAGCCTCTAATAAAGAAATGCAGTTCTTTGTTTAATGTTTATCTTGTGCTTGTTAAGCAAATGCTAATGTTGTATCAGAATGCTTTAGTGCTATTTGGGTTTTTGGTGATTTACTGCAAGACAATCTGCTGTGAAGTAAATTTAGAGAGGGAGAAATGTAAAAAAAATCATTCTGGTTGAAAGAGAGAAAAACGTTTGACAGGGGGTGGGTAGGGGGAATCAAGGAATGAGCTAGTCCTGGGGAGGAGGAGGAGGTGAGAGTGCTCAGGAGACTGGGAGAGGCACTGATGGACAGGCAGACAGAGGGGAGAGAACACAGACCACACAGAGACACAGGGTGGAAGTGGAGAAATCCCTCCCCATGAACCCCCTATGCCAGGGGGACATGCCCTCTGAGCACTGGCCAGTGGGCGCCTCGGGGCGAGTGAATAAACCCCGTCCAGTTTCCAAAAGGGATGGGGCGGCTCACTTCCCCTTTAGTGATAAGGTAAATAGTATCCTGAAGGGTAAACAAAAAATAAAAAAGCCTCTTCTGTTGTTGTTGTTGCGGCTGCCTTTTTGCCCTGATGGTTAGCACTGAGCACTGTTACTCACAGACCACAGGGAGGCCCTAAATGTAATTGTTCCTTGCCTAGCTCTGCTAGAAAGAGGCAAAAAATCATCAGGGCCCACAGACCCCCTGACTCCCTCCTCCCGACTTCAGGCGGGGAGGTGGGGGCTGGGGGAAAAGAAAAGAGGGTGGCAGCTTGGAAGCTGATGAATGAACGTCCTTTATTTATCCTTTGGCAAGATGGGCGCTGGATAGCCACAACACAAACCTTTCCTCCTGCCTCCCAAGGCCTGCACTCCTCCTAGGGCAGCAGTGCTGATGTCTATTCTCAGATATGACACATGTGGACCCTATTCCACATGTTTTATAGGAGAGGTGAACTCTGATTTCCTAAAGGCAAAACTGGGACACACACACACACACACACACACACTACATAGAGTTGTTATTAGGATCTGACCAACAGAAGTGAGCGGTGTGTTAGCTTTCTATGTTTGGCAACACGGGTGGGCTCATTGCGAAGTGAGGACGGTGGGGAGGAGGAGAGAATGGTGCAGGTGCAGGGAGTACACTTCTTCACCAAGCACAGCCCTTTCCCTTTCCCTCTCTCTGCGTGTCACCAAACAAACCCACCACTCTCTGAAAGGAGGAAAGCATTCAAGGTGGATCAATGAAAAGCCAATGCCGACCACAGAAGCCCATGGTCTGAGAATGGGAAAGGGCCTTCTCCTAGAAGCACAGCCTGTTGGCTTCTTCTTGGGTAAACCTTTCTACCCCGAACCCACGAGAGAGGCTGAGGATCACTCTAGTCTTCAGGATGAATATGAATAATTACAAATCCTCTGGTTCTTTGGACACAACTCACCGGAGCCACAGAACATGCCACGAAAAGTGTTCAGCCACTGCTCTGGGGAAATACACGCACAAGAGAATACCTTCCTCTTCCCCCGGATGGAATACTTTTTCAAAATGCTTTCTATTTTTTCTCTGAGCCTTTCTTTCGCTTGATAGATTGACTGGTTGGTGCCACAGAAAGGCTGACCTCAGAGCTCATTCCTGTGCAGATGGGAGGGAGTAGGTGAATAGCACTGATAGGGAATACATCTATCTGATAACTATCTGATTCCTCATAATACTGCTTCTGCAGACACCCGGGGTTCTCCTCAGAAAGCCAATGCCTGATAAGCAGAATTTGGGGATGTGACCCTGGCTATTGGGGTCTGACCAGAAACCACCAGCTTCTCTGCAGGATTTCATTTCCCTACTTAACGTGATCGCAGCAGACTACATTTAGGTCCAGAGCAAACCCCACACCTGAAAGGGCTCTCTTTCTATTGTCCTAGTTCAGTGGTTCTTAACCTGTGGGTCGCGACCCCTGTGGGGGGTTGAACAATAGATCCTGCATATCAGATCGTGTAATGCATCCTGCATATCAGATATTTACATTACGATTCATAACAGCAGCAACATTACAGTTATGGAGTAGCAACGAAAATTAATTTATGGTTGGGGGGGGTCACCACCACATGAGGAATTCTATTAAAGGGTCACAGCCTTAGGAAGGTTGAGAGGCACTGTCCTTGCTGTTTAGTGCCCATTGGGGGCTATTCGTAGAATTGGAATTTAATACATCTCCTCTCTCCTTTAAATTTAACAGAGGGTCAAGATGGACAGAAAAAAAGGAAATCAATGGCACATTTCATTAGCATGCTCTTATAGCAAGGGCAGACGGTGAATCATGGGCTCCACTGTTCATAAAGTATCTCAGAAGCTCTCCAAAGAAAATGGCATGTGTGTTTAGACCTGTCTTCTCAATGTCTTCGAGGAATTCCCGTCCTCTAATTCACACGATAGTCCAGTGAGTAGGTAACTGTTCTGTGTGCTATCATCTCCACTTTATACTTGAGAAGTCAGACGCACTAGAAACTAAAAAATGTCTCTTACAGATGCAGGCTGCATCCCAGATTTCCTGCTTCCTCCAGGGAAATGAGTGTTGGGGGAAAGGAAGGCTTCTAAAGGGCCCTGGTTCTGAATGGCCACGGCGTGCCTTCAGGCAGAGACGGATTCAGCAGCCACGGAGAGCTTCACCTCACTCTCTCTGTCACAGCAACCCCAGTAACGTACTCAGTAGGCTGGATAGGCCTAGGCCGCTAGCCTGTAACGTGGTAGGTCCTCAGACACGAGCACTCGGGATTCAGCACGGGAGCAGGTGACGATCTTGACCAAAGGTCTACTTTTGCTTTTGGAGTTTTCGGTGGCCATGTGGTTTGAAGAGCCACATGCGACTCTGGTATTCTCCGGGGGCACTGGAGCACTGTGGCTTAAAAGCTGCCAAGAAGTTTAGGCATCCCAGGCAGAAGAGAATGCCATACGGATGGCATCACACAGGCGCCGGCTCAACGGCCCTGGAGTCCTCGGGATGGCTGTTGGCGTACAATCGATTCTGAAAATAAGGCAATGGGTGGTAGGGGAGCATCTGGAGCAAGAAAACAGGCTGCTGGGAGGGTGGTGCTGGGATTAGACAACGGGTTGTTTGGATGTTGAGAGAGTTTCCAATTAAGGACACTTCTGGGAACTAAAAACAACAACAACAACAAAACAAACTTAAAAAAGAAAAAGGCACCCCTACAGGCCTGTTTAGAAAAAGATGTGGAGTACCTGCAACCCCTGCATCCTCTGGAACCGCCCCACACGGTGACTCCCTACAACTACTGGAATGTGGCTTCGCTTAGGACTGGCAGGGTCAACCCTCCTGCAGATAGCAGGGATCATCTGTGGACCAAAGACAAGCTCAACTAGCAGGCCCGAGGGCACTGCAAAGTGAATGGGCGCAGCCAGGTTCTGGAGGGAGTCCACACTTGGCAGAAAGGAATCCATGGGGTGAATTTCCTTTTTTTATAAAGACAAACGCCTTTTAACTGCACATGGAAGTTCATGCTCCAGGAAACTTCTGGATTGAAGAACTAAAAGACAAAATTTGGGTTGACCCTAACGAATGGGAAGTAAGATGGAAAACCTGGAAAGGAGATTGCCCAGAGAGAGCATACTCTTGCTCCACGGGAATCTCTGGCGGGAATCAGTGCCCTAAATGGCACTGGACGGCACTGATGCCAGCAGCCCCTTCAGGGATAAAAACCATGAAAATCGGAACCGACACTTGAGCTGTCATCCAAAGGACACAGTTGACAGTTTCGGTCCAACAAGTTAACTGCTAGGATAAAGCAAAAGTATCAGCGCTCTTTCAAAGAATGTAACAAAATCCAGAGTATCCACAATATAAATCCAGGATGCCCAACATACAGCCCCAAATTACTGACTGTATGAATTCAGTGGACATATGACCATTTCAAAAGGACAAGATGATCATTTCAGATGCTGGGACTGGCACGGCAGGATTTTCATACGGATATTATAAAGGAAAACTAGTCCTCATGAATGAAAACATAAGTAATTGCCGCAGAGGAAAAAAACCCTAAAATAAAAGTACCAAATAAATTTCTAAACAGAAAAAGTGCAATTTATAATACAAAGCAACCACTTAGGGGGCTTATAAGAAAGGTTCATTTGATAAAGGAAAAGAGAAAATATTGAAAGCACTTAAGAGGCAAAGTTACAAAAGCTTCTTAGATATAACCAAGACTTTGAAGGAATAAATTACTGGGCCTAGAGGATTACATCTCAGTCTCAGGGGCACCCAGGTCAATTGGCATTACACAGTTCACAATGACAATGTTCTACTTCCTATTTTGGTGAGCAGTGATTAAGGTCTTAAAAGTTCGTAAGACATCTAAGGTGTGGCTGTATACTGATCTTTCTGACGCCCATCAGTCCAATGAAGTAGTGGACCATGAAAACACCAGTCTTCACAGTCCTGAGACTAGAAGAACTAGATGGTGCCCAGCTGCCACTCCCCACTGCTCTAGCCGTAGATTGAGCACTGAGCTGAGTGAGTAGCCACAAGGTGTGACTAAAATTTTGAATGTAAAGATTATGATATGTTCTATAAACCCTCACCAAAATCACAACAAACACATTTTTTAAAAGAAAGAGATTGTCACAATAAACAAGAAAACAATAATGAAGGTGTAATTATATGTTATCCCTAAGAGATGCACTTTAAATATGGACGCGGAGAGGTTCAAATGTAATGGTTGGAAACTTACAAAAGATGCATACAATTAGAACACTAGAATGGTCTATACGTATAGCAGACTTTTTGAAGTTAATATTATCAGAGATAAGGAACATATTTCAAAATGAAAATTCAACTCTGGGGAAGAAATAGCTATATAGTTATAACTCGGTATGAGAAGCTATAAATTGACCTCCATAATGCAGACATTTCCTCCCTCAAATCAGCAGAGAGATTGGTGACTTGAATAATTCTATCAACCACCTTGACCTAATTGATATTTATAGAGATTATTTATAGAATGTTCCATAGAATACACATTATTTTCAAGTATACATGTACATGCACCAAAAATGACCCTAGATTCAACCACAGAATAAATGTCTATATATTTAAGAGATTAAACCACTTAGGATTTATTTTAAAATCACAGTAAACAAAGTTATATAGAGAACTCTACATCTTCATAAACGAAGAACCTATTTCTAAATAATCCATAAGCCAAAAATCATAAGGGAAATAAGAAAATATTGACAATATTTTGAACTTGAAGGACATTAAATATTCAGTATTTGAAAATTTGTGGGATGCAGCTACAGCATGGCTTCAAAGGAAATGCACAGCTTTAAATGGCTACATTAGATTGACGTTTCTATCTCAAGAGAGGCAAGCAAAGGGGAAAATTACACCTAAAGTTAGTACATGGGAGGGAATAATAAAGGTAAAAACTACAATCAATGAACAGAAAACAAATCATAGAGAAAATGAACAAAGCTAAAAGCGGGTTCTTTGTAAAGATCAACAGAATTGATATACCGAATTATGTTGAGTAAGAAGGGAAAACATGATCGAGCGTCACCATTCAGCCTACAGACCAGCAGTTCTCAACCTATGGGTCATGACCCCTTTGGTGGTTGAACAACCCTTTCATATAGGGGTCACCTGACTCCTAACAGTAGCAAAGTGACAGTTATAAAGTAGCAGCGAAAATAATTTTAAGGTTTGGGGGTGCCCACACAACAGGAGGAACTGTATTAAAGGGTTATGGTATTACGAAGGCTGAGAACCACTGCTGTAGCCATTAGAAGGAAATAAGGGGCAATTAAAAACAACTATGCCAACGAATTGGACAATTCAGGGGAAATGAGAAATTCTTTGAAAAATAAGACTTTATCGACTTTAAATGGACTTAACACTAAACCGAAGAATTTAACCCTTTGATCTACTACAGGAGTTGAATTCCAGAAGGCAGGAAAGCAAAGAGGGAATGAGAAAGGCAGGAAAGGAGGAAGCACTAGGCTCATGTGCTTTCATGAGTGAATGCTTAAAGTATTTAAGGTTAAAAAATAATCTTAAAAACACCAATCTTTAAAACGAAACCTAAAGCTCCTTCAGAAAATCTTTTATGAAGTCAGCATAGTCCTAACACCAAAATCTGGAGGAAAAGAAATCATGAAATTTGCAGGATTGACCTACTCTAGCCTGGGCTTATGCAGCCATGTCACCACACGCAAAGCGACATGGATGGATCCAAAAGGAATACAAAATAAACCCCTCTTTCTTACTACGCCCCTGTATCTACTCAGTAGTAAAGAGAGCAGTCCCAACAGAGGAGAAAACGGATGGGTGAACAAGCAAAAGCCTTGGGCTCCCTTCTTCCCCAGGCAGGCATTTTTACCTCCTCTCTGTAGCTCAGTACCAAAGGTGGGGTGACCTTTGCTCAGCGAGGCGAGAGGAACCTAATTCTGGTCACGTTTCCTAGCGCTCCAGTCCAGCTTTGTCAGCAGGAATGATCCTATTTTGTTCCAAAAAAGTTTTTGCAGAGAAAACCCAAAATGAACACATCCAGAGACGCACATGATGTTGCGAAACCGTTTCTTACGTATCCCAGTAGAGCAAATAGAGTGAAAGGGAAGGAGGGAAATTTATCCATCTTTGAAAGAAGTGGAATATCGGAATAGGGAAGCAAGGTCGCAAAGGACAGGGTGATTACTTCCCCATTTGAGAATCATTGAGGTGGGAGAGCGCGAAGGAACCAGAGTGGCGATTGGGGGAGAGGACAGTCGCAGTTCAGGGAGTTTGATGAAGTAAATCAGAAGCGATAATCATACAAAGTTCGGGATGTAGGCACTTTAAAGAAGGAATCCGCTTCTAAGCGGAGCAGCAAGATGAAAAGAACAGCAAAGTCTAGGTGTTTCCACTGCCATCTCCAGTCCCTGGCTCGGGTTGGTGGTAGGATAAGTCTTCCAGGGAAGGCCATTGGGACTGAGATCCTGCACCACAGCCTCATCCTTGAGCTGCACAAGGGCAAATGCCACAAGAACACAGAAACCGGAACTTCCTGGGACAAAACATACCAGATGTATTTCAGAGCAGAAGAAAATATTACATATTTAAAATACAGCAATAGAAGTTTTCCAAAACAAAACACCACCCTCAAAGAAGAGGCTACAATGAACTAGCTCTGGAACAACTTCAGGCAGCCTGATCTATATGTAATTGAAGTTCCTAAAAAGCGGGTACGGGTGCAGCTACAGAAAAATGGAAGAACAATGGATTGTTGGCTGATAATCTTTCGACGATGAAACCCTGGTGGCGCTGCGGGTTGCTAACCACAAGGTGGGCGGTCATACACAGCCATTGACGCTGAAGGGGAAGGATGAAGCTGTCCGCTGCCATCAACCTTTATGGTCTCTGGAACCCCGAGAAGCAGCTATCTCTGCTCTGAGGGTCACTATGAGTTGAAATTGACTTGATGACAGTCGAGGGCTTTCGTGGACATATAGATGATGAGATTACCTGATTTCTTTATTTATAAATTCTCTTTAATGCTAAACACTGGTAAAGCTTCTAAGTATGCAATTCTTTGGTAATCCACAAGCATACATTTCATTGTACAACGCATAAGACAACACGCATTGTTACGAAGTTTCTAGTAACATCACTAGACCCTTTCCCCAGACTTCCGCAACGATACCCCTGCCCCTTTTAGGAACTTCAATTTCATACCGATCAGCTGCCTGAAGTTGTTCCAGAGCTCGTTCAGTGTGGTCTGTTCTTCGGGTGGGTGTGCTTCGTTTTGGATAACATCTATTGCTATATTTTAAATATGAGATTTTTTTTCTGCTCTTAAATATATCCGGTATGGTTTTTTGTTTGTTATTTTCCTATATTTTTGTAGCACATTCCTTATATATTTTTTTCACCCTTACAAGTTCCGTTTACGTCCCCTTCATGTGTTTAACACGCTCGGTGTTTGCTCTCCCTTCTCACCTCACTCACTGCCACTGAGTCAACACTGACTCACTGCAATTGCATAAGACAGGGAAGAACTGTTCCATTTGAGTGTCCAAGACTGTAACTATTTATAGATAGAGGAAGCCCTGTCTTTCTCCCTCGCAGCTGCTAGTAGTTTTGAACTGCCAACCTTCTGGATCACAGTACAACTCGTAACCACTGTGTCACCCGGGCTCCTCAGTTTAGACTTAACATGGATTTATTCCAAACAAAATGTTTTTAAAAGGTTTCTGTAAGAAGATGGCTTCAGACAGGTTCTTTTAGTAGCACGTTTGTCTTAATCTCGTTAAGATGCCTTAAGGCAGCGGTTCTCAACCTGTGGGTTGCAGCCCCTTTGGGGGGTCAAACGACCCTTTCACAGGGGTCGCCTGATTAATAACAGTCCCAAAACTACAGTGATGAAGTAGAACCAAAAATAATTTTGTGGTTAGGGGTCACCACAACATTAGGAACTGTATTAAAGGGTCACGCATGGCATTAGGAAGGTCGAGAACCACAGCCTTAAGGAAAAAAGAGAAAAAGTCCAATTAAAACCATGGCTTCCAAGAGGATCAACTGGGCCAGTTAAATTGAACGCAGAGAGACTGACTAACTCGGAAGGTGATGGGGACTTTGGGGGGGCTCCCAAGGGTTACCCTTGATACGTTTTCTTGCAGAACACAGACTACCATGGAGGCTTATTGGGAAGAAGTTTTACAAAACTAGAAAACTGCATCGGTGAGAAAAAGGTCAAGAAAATCAAGCCAGGAAATGTTAGCCCAACAAAACAATGCAGCGCTCGTTTTTCAGTTGGGTGAGAAGGGCCGTCTGAGGAGCGTTTTGCTGGGAAACCTTACTCCACCCACTTGGCCTCCAGCCCTGATCTGGTCCCTTCACAGTCCTTTTTGTCCCCCAGAGTCAAAGAACATTTCAAAGAACCGTAACCAGAATCTCTCAAGGATGCCGAAGCTGCTGCCTCAACCTGCTGTCAATCAAAGAGCTCCGAAGTCTTTGGGGTTGGGTTAGAGAGAAGGAAATAGGGCCTTCAGATGCTTATCGACTTAGATGGGGGATATGCCACGAAACACTAGCTTCACAATTTGAATTTTTTTTTTGCTTAATAAATGTTTCTGTGACTTTGTAGCAAGTCTTTCTGTCTTATAAGCAGCTTATCAAATAGCTGAGCGGTTTTCCAAACCATTCAGGAGATAAGACAAGAGATTTCACCCCTCATTTTTCTGAACCTGAATGTTGATACATGGCTGATGAAGCATTTCCATCAAACAGTCTCTTGCCTACAGAGAGGCGGTGTTCCCCTCTGATTTGGGAAGGGCAGCTTGTGAACAAGGGAAGAAAAAGAGCCCCCACAAACACTAGTCATGGTTGCAAGGAACCATCGGGAACTTATAAAGGGCTGATGTGTATCAAGAGAAGGGGGCAGCTGACAAGTTTTAAGCCCCAATGAGCAAGCACGTGAGAGAAAAGGCAGTTGAAAGGAAAATAAGAGTCAAGATCAAGGTCCCAGAATATTGGAAAATGAAACTCGGGCCAGTCAGGGAGGTGTTAACTCATGCACACTCAGACACCATGGTTGTTTTGGCATGATCGAATGTAAACTGCTTCATTTTGGGATTATGAGGACAATTTTGAGAGCTGACCAATAATTATCTAATTTGAATTACAGCGCGTGGTCCACTTATTACTGAGGCAGAAGTAGCAAATATTTTTTCTTCTTCTAAGACTTCTTTGGGCACCATTACTGATAACAGGTTTGTTTTAAAGTAGATTGTGTTCCCCCCTCCACTGCACAAAGATAGTCCAAGCACATAAAACATTAATTATGACTCAATTAAAAATAATATACAGAAATGACCACAAAATGGTGCAAGGACAAAAGGGAAAACTATAATAAACCCCCCTCACTGACTTAAAAAGCAACATGAATAGTCTCCTAGTCAAAAACCGTTAGAATGGAGACACCTTCCTGCCTCTCATTTTCTGGTGTGAGCACGTGCTGATGAAGATCCAGGGTTGCAGCCGTCAGAACAGATCACAACTCAATGCAAAGAAGACCCAAATCCTCACAACTGGACCAATCAGTAACATCATGAGAAACAGGGGAAAGGTGGATTTCATCTTGCTTGGCCCCACAATCAATGCTCCTGGAAGCAGCAGTCAGAGATGGAAAGATGAGTTGCGCTGGGTGTATCCGCTGCACACACCACACTGAAGGACTGCAGAGCAACGATGGTACTTTGAGGGAGAGGGTGCAGCTGACCCAACCACGGTGTTTTCAGCTGCCTCGTATACATGCGGAAGTTGGACAGTGAATAAGGAAGACAGAACAATGAATGCCTTTGAGCCAGCTGAATGCTGACATGTACCATGGAATGCCAAAAGAATAAACCCGGTGTTGGAAGAAGTACAGCCAGAATGCCCTTACAGGGAAGGATGGCACAACTTTGTCTCAAATACTCTGGACATGCTGTCAGGAGACATCGTGCTTGGTAAAATAGTGGGGCCGTAAAAAGATGAGGCCCTGAGGCGACAGATGGACACAAGATGCTCAGCGTGGGACACGGCAGTATTTACTTCTGCTGCACAGAGGTTCACCATGAGTTGGAACCAACCCCATGGCACCCAACAACAATGACAACAAGGTACTAACCTGGGTTACACAAGATAGTGTTTCTCACAGTTGCCGAGACCACTCGTGCACGACGTGTGTGTGTGTGTGTGTGTGTGTGTGTGTGTCTTGGGATGACCCGGGAGGGCTGTAAGAGCAGATACCTCCACTTTATCCTAGATTAAGAGCCTGGTGGTGTAGCTGGTATGAGCTGGGCTGTGCCATCTGTCTAGTGGGCAGTTCGAAACCAGCAGAATCTCCTTCCACTCCCATAAACACTTAGTCTCAAAACCCCACAATCAGAGTACCTCAATGATGGTGAGTTTGGATGTGTTGTTGTTGTGGAAGGGCTACAGAACAAGAGGTGGGGTAAACCAAATAAGTTTGGGAAACTGTGGCGTAAGGAAGGACTGAGGTGGTAAGGGGTCACTACTATTGCGTTTATTCTAGCTTTATAGTGCTTGTACAAGGACAGGTTAGAGCTGCCTCTGTGTGTTTCTAAGGCCATAACTCTTTATGGGAGCACAAAGTCTAGTCTTTCTCCCCTTAAGTGCAAGAAGCATCCTTAAATGTAGCCTTGAGCCCTGTCTACGGGGCCCAACAACTTCCTTTCCGAGGGAAGAAACAAGGGTTTCCAATGCACCGTAGAGTGAAGACACGGTCATAGAAATCTAATATCGCAATGACCTATTTTGATTTGATTTCTAAATGGAACATTGTTTTCTATCCATTACTAATAGTTTTGGGTTCTCAGAATTTAAAACATTTCTGAGGGTACTGACTTGGACGACCATGGTCTCTTAAAAGGCCTGCCCAAGAAAGAAATGATTTCTTCTCTTTCATTTGACGCTGTCTGTCTCCCTTTCTGCCTTCCAAGCAATTGCAATTCACTCCATTGGTTATTTGTGTTCAATCGCCACCTCAGCATCTCTCATAGAAAGTCTCCAGGGGCCAGGAAACCTACAACCAGGTCCCAGCTCTGCCGGGGCCGGGGGAGACCCAGGGAGCGGTCAGCATCTCAGCCGTCTCAGGCAGAAAGGGAAAGAACACTGTATGGCCGCATCTCTGTTCTTTGATTTTCGATTGAGAGGGGAAGAAGAGCAAAAATCTTTAGTTGCCTTTCAAGGGTAGGTTTCTTATTTTCTCATCCCTCCCCTCCGCCTTTCTGAAAGCTGAATGCACCACAGCATTTCCAAGTCTGAGTTCGCCTGGGGAAAGAGACGAGGAGGGGATGCGGGGAGAAAGAACTCAAGCAATGGCCGTCATGTTTACCTCTTATCGCTTACTTACTACCAGCTCCTGGCTTACTTTGGCTTTCGTCCCTCTCCTCAGCAGACTGGACACTTGGGCCTTGCTTCCGAAACTAGGTAATGAGTGAGAAAAGAATCGCTACTCGGGCTATTTTTGATGGGCGCAGGGTGGCAATGCGATGAAAGGTGCAAACTGTAAATGGATAGGTTAATTATCAGCCCTTTCAGAACATAATTGTTTCATGTATTTGTACTTAGTCCCCTTTCCTTCCATCCAGATTTCTTTCCTTGTTTTTATAGTACAGATTATTCTCATTTGCTGAACATCTTTGATGTTATTATCAATTGCAGAAGCCCGATGAACGATTTCACTAGGCTGACCGCACTCACCACCCATAAAAATCCCATCCATCTAACTTATAGCAAACAAGCAGAACCAGCGTGCTCCAAAAATATCAAATAGACAACCTCAGCAGTGCTAACACAGTGTCCAGCCTCCGATTTTTAAGCCACAGGCATTAGAAAAATGTGTGTGCAAATGCCTTTGAGTTCTACAAATCCAAGCTATCATCAGGCAACACGAGGTTCTACACCAGGTGGGTTACGAGGGCTGGCGAGCATTTTATGTTGGTGCTGTAGGAAAACACATTCAACCCAACACTTTTGAAGCATTCTTTATGAGTGTGGAGTACGATGAAATGATTCCTGTTAGTTGATAGATATCCAGCATGAGTTCTTTCAAAGAGTACAGTATGACTTAATATGGGCCATCTCCCCTCAACATCACATTTGATATAAAAAACTCAACAGCTGATACCTCACTAGTGGGCGTGGATTTTGTTTTCACTTACGCTGAAAATTAAACCTTAAACCAGCCCCCGGGACTAGTTGACAGGCTGATGTGGAACATTAGTTTTGTATCTAATGTGCAGATGAGTTGAAATGGGGGTCTTTGAATCAATGCAAAAGTTTTTTTTAACTTTTTTCATTTTGCAAAACTATTTCATTAGCAACACATTTTCTGTGAGACTTTAAAAAATCATTTTATTGGAAGATGTTATAGCTCCATAAATACATCCATTGTTTTGAGCACATCGTACTTACGTTGCCATCATCATTTTCAAAACATTTTCCTTCTGCTTCAGCCCTTGGTAACAGCTCATTTCCCCCTACCCTATCCTCCATACCCCACGAGCCCTTGATAATGTGTCAACTTTTTTTTTCTCTATGTTACACCAACTACTGTCTGCCTTCTCCCACTTGTCTGTTGTCTGCCCCCCTGAGCGGGGGTCATATGTATATTATGTGATCAGCTCCCCTGTCTCCCCAACAGCTTCCCCTTCCCCTCCTGGCATCACTACTCTCATTACTGGTCCTGAGGGGTTTATCTGTCCTGGATTCCCCGTTTCAAGCTCTTATCTGTACCCGTGTACATAGCAACACATTTCTAAGAAATCTATTGATTTGAGCTAATTTGGTCCAAATACTAAGAGATGTCCAGACAAACCTCAATGTTCAGTGTGTAGTTCTCTCATTCTGAAATGAAACCGAGAACCGCTGATCTCTTCAAGTCTCTAGCAGGCGTTTGTGTGCGTGTGGAGACGGTTTCAGTCACAAGTGACTGTGACATGAACGGCACTGGCCCTGGCAGGAGAGGGAGAGCTAACAACAGAGAGTACATGAAGGAAGGCGCAATGCACGGGACTTGATTGGAGTGAGCTATTGAAATACATGATATGTGAATTGTATGTCAATGAAACTGTGGAAAATAAACCAAGCACTACATTTTAAAAGACTGGGGCAGTCATTCTTTGGCTATGCGGTGGCCAAATAAGTGGGCATTACATGAACTACTTTAGGATCAAACTGGCCCCAAACACAGTGGATTTGGGCAAAAACAACAGGGGTCTGAGGTGTATGTGTGTATGATCGTATCATAACCTTTCTCCAGGGAAATTTTCCAGAATGGATTGAGTTTTCAAAATCTACTTTTAAAATATTGAGTGAAATGGCTGTGGCTGATGGGAATGTTTACCTGGCTCTGTGACGGCTTCTGAAGTGTAAGCTTGTTAGGCTGTTGATAGTCGATGCTTCAGCGTTTTCATGTGGCTTTTTGGGTCCAGATTTTGCAATTGTCTGAACATGACTTTACTACGAAATTAGGAAATGGTACATTTTCTTTCACATCCTTTTTCCAGGTAGCAACCTTCTTGTGTGCTTTACCCCATTTAGCTTGACCTAGGATGCGATCTTGATGTGATTCTCGCCTTTCCATCCTGTTGAAAGTCAGGTACCTGGATCCCAGGGAGAGCCTCAAGGAGCAGACTAGACTCCTCCAGGACAGGGTGGAAGAATGAATCACCTTGCAAACTTCAAAGTGGGTTGGGCTACCTGGTAGACGCCAGCAATCAGGACTTACCCGTGACCCCATCCCAGGCCTCACAGGCAACATTTGGTTTCTGGGTGCTGTGCACGCCCCCCACCCGCCCATCACACTGATTTGAACACAAGCCTGCCTCCTCCTGCACCGCCCACTCGGTAGGTTGCAGGCTCATAAATAGCGTCTGTGGATAGTACGCTTACACTCCTCCCAGTAATGTTATCAATTTAAATGAAGTAATAGCTACTCTGTGTGCTCGTGCCTCAAATGAATAGTTCATTCCATATAAATAGAGGGATTATTAATAATTGCATTCTGCTTTTCTATTCCCTCTGCAGTGTCAATTAGTTACACAGATACTCCCCTCCTTCTCTTTACGTGTGTACTATTTAAAAATCTTCATTCAACTGGAGCCGAGCTCCGTTGTGTGGAATAAGTAAAGTGAATCGTGAGTAACAGCTACCTCCTGGGGATTCTTTAGGGGCTGGGGAGGAGCAACAGGTAAACATTGTGGGAATGTCTATTTCAGTGGGCAGACGTCTTTTCTTACTTGGATATTTTCATATATAGGACACGAGCACATTAAGGCCCACCTTGGGAACTTGGAGACCACTTTAGCCTGAACACATTGATGAGCTTTGAGTTTGGGATGTAACGTAAGATTAAAAATGTAAAGCAAGCCAAACCATGACCTTTAGTAACCCCTGCACACGGAGTCTTTGGCACTGCTGGAAAGGAGGCCTCACTCTGAGAGCCTCTGGAGCTGCACTTGAACCTGCCATCTTGAACTTGCATCTACAATTGTATTTATTTGGGCCCAGCGACTCCTGCAGTTGTAAGACACACAAACACTTGTCCCGATCGGTAGGGAGAATTTTTGGAAAATGTGGCATGGGTGGTTCCAGGCAGAAGGCCTGGGTTCGATGCCCGGCTAATTCACTTAACACACAGCCCCTCACAAGTTGAAGCTTGATGGTTGTTATGATGCCGAATAGGTTTCAGTCGAGCTTGCAGACTCAGAGGGATTAGGAAGAAAGGCCTGGCGGTCCATTCCCTAAAACAAACCAATGCCGAACTTTTGGACTCTAATGTAATCCGCCCTGGGATGGAGCAGGCCCTGAGAACCTGTCTAGTTATGCACGGGGTCACCACGGGTCTCAGAAGTGGGGAACCACCACTTCAGGAAGACTGAGCGTAACAAAGGCAGCAAAGCTAAACCTTCAGGTACAAGTACAGCTTCAGCCATAAGTACAGCTATGCTACCTTGGTTTCTGAGTCCCTAACCAAGCTAACAATGCGCCAGAGGGCTGGAAGGGCCGTTTTAAAAAGAAAGGAGGCTACTTGAAGGAAGTGAGTAAGCAGTCCGAAATAAAAAGGAGATCTCTGAGCATGCAGATACAGTGACCTGACCGTCGAAATAATGGCCAGGTTGTTGAAGGCCCTGACTTCTGAGCCAGCAGGCAAAGACTTTGGTCTGTAGATAATGGGGATTCTGAGTGCAGCGAGGAGGCCTGGACTCCCCAGCAGGGAACTGACATTCCTGCTGCTAAAGCATGTAACACATTTACCATGTGAGACAATGGAAAACCAATGGCTGGGTTTTAATGTGTGTCACTGTATGTAAAACATCCTTCTACGTGTTTATATACTTAGGACATGTTGTTGGAGAGACAGGTCATTGGAGAAGGACAGCATGCTTGGTAAAGTAGAGGGGTCACACAAAAGAGGAAGGCAGGCCTTGGACATGATCGAGTCACACAGTTGTTGCAGAACGGGGGAGGCGGGGGAGGACGGCCCAGGCCCGTTGGCGTTCCCATCTGTTGTACGCAGGGTCGAGAGGCCTTGGAACCGACTTGAAGGCACCTAACCATTGCAACAAGGGGAAATCCAACTAAAATGAGATTCCAATGATTTGTGGGGAAGCTAGCAAATTCAAATTTATGTGCAGAAATCGTTTAGGAGCCATTTATTACAGTAAGAAATTGGGAAGATTTTAAGTGTGTTCATCTTTTCACTGCCATGAGGTTTTATTTTTGGTAGAAAATTATAGACACAGTGCTAAAATCATGCTGGTGAATTTATGAGCATGGGCTTAACATTAATCAGACACACAGACACACACACACACATACACACACACCCCTAATCAGAACACACACACACACACACACACACAAGCCATGCAAACACACACACACACACCCCTAATCAGAACACACACACACACACACACACCCCTAATCAGAACACACACACACAAGCCATCCAAACACACACACACACACACACACACACACACACACACACACACACAAGCCATCCAAACAACAGCAAAAGATTGCTGCCACCCCATACAAGCTGATCTGGCTTTTTGGTCTCTGACATGCCTTCAGAAAAGGTAACAAGAGTCCAAGAGAAAGAGAGTGAAGCAGGCCCCCAAGGAAGAGAATATTCTTTCTGACTATGCATTTGGCTTTCTACATTGTCCCATTCGCCCAACATAGATGCCAGAATGACCTGTTAAGAAGAAAATCTGAAAAAAAAAAAAAAAAGATCAAGGGTTCATGAAGGAGGGAGGGGAGGAAGGGGGAAAATGAGGAGCTGACACAAAGGACTCCAGTAGAAAGAAAATGTTTTGAGAATGATGATGGCAACAAATATAAAAAAGTGCTTGACCCAATGGGTGGATGGATGGATTGTGATAAGAGTTGTACAAGCCCCCAATAAAATGATTTAAAGAAAAAAAGAAAGAAGGAAAATCTGAGCGGGTTACACCCTTGCTCAACTTACTCCGTGACACCCAAGATGTGCAGCTAAAATGCACCCATTCAGCCTGGTGTACGTGATCCCCCAGGCTCTGGTTTGGTTCCTCCTGCTGGCCCGTCACTCCGGCTGCTTCATCCAGACCACCCCAATTCTCCAGCTGGTTTTGCACACACAGGACAGTGATTCTCTGGCCTTACAAGTTCCTCCTGGGTCTTCACACTGCAAGGAGGAGGTATTTTTCCTGGTGGTCTTCTCTGAGCGTATTTAGGGGCAGGGCCTGAAGACACCATTTCCTGTGCTCCGGTGGGTCCCAGTGCACACCACCATTAGGCAACTATCCCATCAGGATTTAAGTGTTCGTTTGCAAGTCCGGTTCCTTATATTAGCCACGTTTCTGTGGGAAAGCCTTCTGCTATGCGTATGAGTGGAACCCCATCTCTTGCACAGAGCCTAGTATCTAGGAAGTGTTGAATACATGATTGCCGACTAAAGACGAGAAGCTGAACAGTCAAGTTCTGATGCACAACAACCTCCCGTGGCAATCTTCCTCGACCATTACTTTAACCGTCCACACCTCTCACATTAATGCCTACTTGTGTATACAGCGGACTCTCGATGAGTCACATGGGAATTATCCACGTTGTAGTTTGGGGTAGCAAATCTTGCTTCTAACTTCTTGTTCCCACCACCAGCTGTTGACTCATGTCCTTCATTGACATTGCAACCAACTCCATCTACTCTTACCTCCTTTACCATCAAGAGCAGCACAGTATCTGGGAAGCCAGGTGTCTTTAAGGAAACACACTTGGCTGGCCCCTCTACCCAAGATCCTGGGCCCCATGGTGGTGTAGAGGGTTACAAGGTTGGGCTGCTAACTACAAGGTCTGAAGTTTGAGCCCAGCTGCTCCGGGGGAAAAAGATGAAACTATCCACTCCAACAAAAATGTAGGCTCACAAACCCTTTACGGAGTCTCGATGTGTCACAATGGGTTTGATGGCAGTGGCCATGGCACCCAATCTGTGAACCTCAGGGCTCATTGGGTAGAGCATGCCGCTGTGAATCGAAAAGATGGAGGTTCGCCCCATGGGAGAAAGAGGGGATCGACGGCTTGCTTCTGGAAAGATTTATCACTGGGGAGAGCGCGAGGGGCAGTTCTGTCCTGTCCCAGGGGTGCTCTGAGTCAAACCGGACCAGACGGCAGTCCCTCCGGTAGATTGACTTTACAGCCCTGCTGGTTGACACTTGCAAATGTTTCCAGGTTGTTTGCATTCACCAAGCTGAGGGTCTGACGCAACAGTAGCAGCGCAGTAAGGGAAGAAGAGCTACGCCCAGTGCAAACACAATCACCTAGGAAAGCTATCTTCAACTTCTGCCTGTTAGCACCGAGGAAAAATAAACCTCTAACCTCAGACACAGTCCCACCCACCCCCTTTGCACTTCCCTGAGCACGCTCTATGAAACTATTCTTTAGTGTCATTTCCATGAAACTCCTGAGCTGCTGACTGTGCCTTCGATTCTTCCGGAGGCCCGGTAGTGATTCTTCTTTTAAATTTAAAAGCCTAATGAACCCAGATTTTCAAAAGTAGCTAATACTGGGTTGAGGGCCAAACAATATAATGATGTACAACTACTTGCATTATTCCTGCAGCGATTTGATTTTGACAAGCCCACATTTGGTAATTAACATGAGAATGCCCCCTTGGGCCGTCCTCCTGTTAGCTAAAATATCTTATAAATTACTGTAATAAAAGGGGAAAAAAGGAACACGCTGCCTGTCAATGTTTCAACTTATCCAGCAAGAGGAGGAGACAAAGCCCTCATCCGGAATCCTGCAGATGCCAAATGGGAGCAAAAGCCCTTGGCCTGCCCCAGACGGGGACGTGCACAGTTGGAAGGGGGCTCCCCAGCAAAAGGTGGTATTATTTGTACCTCCTATCATCAACTGTCAGTTCTATGACATCACCTGCTCCCCTCCCCCCAACGAGGTCAGTGGACCCAGCTTCTGTAATCTGGGAAGCAGCTTCCTGTCTCCTGGTTTAAGGCCTCCTGGCAGAAATTCATAAATAATGCTATCTACCAAGGACGGTGAATACAGGTACTCCCCTAATCTAGACGAGTGCATTTGCATGGTGGTGAGGCGGATTCGACGGGCATTTGTGATTGTTAAGTCAAAAGCCTTCCTTCATTTTCCTCCTTTTTGTCAGGACAAGAACTTGGAAGTACAGAAATGGTGAGCTTTTAGGGTTTATTTTCTTGGGGACACGTATTTAGCAATGATGTAATTCGACTTCTGGCAATGAGAAGTAACTCTGTTCACTGTAAAATTCCCAAAGCCACACTCATTTTGTTTGTTTGTTTCACCCACGTGCACATTTAGCTGCCTCCAAAGTCAAAAGCAAACTCCCCGTCATCCAGTCGAGGCTGACGCACAGCCACCCTACAGGACGGATGAGATCGCCCCCGGTGAGTTTCCGAGACCGCGACTCTTGATGGGAGCAGACGGCTCCTCCTTCTCCCGGGGAGCAGCTGGGAGCTTTAAAATTCTGAGTATGGTTAGCACCCCAACATGTCCCCAGTGATGCCACCAGCCTACTGCAGATGTGAAGGTCACGAAACAATCGTTATAACACACAAGAAACAAATTATTCACCGGTAATGAGGACGACTGGATATCTCAATTATTTCCATATTGGTATATTTCGAATAAGCAGGACGGCATTTGACAAACACACGCGACAAGTGCATCTCAACATAAGCTGTCTTTTCTCCACTGCCATCTCACCTACTGCGAATAAACCAACTTTTACTACCATCACTTTATTTTAATCTGGGACTTACCCATGCTATTTGGCGTTGCACGCAGCTGCTGACTGCACACGGGTGTTCAAGGATTTAGGGTCTTTTTTTAATGTTCAGTCTAAAGGCCTGTGGGAATCAATGGGTATAAAGTGTAGACTTATTGATAAAAATTCTGGGCTTGCAATAGAAGATAGCTCAGACAGAGCTGCGTGTAATCCGCGGCAGACATAATTTGCTGCTATTGCTGCATTTTAACCGGAACAGATCCAAAACCATGTCAGTGTTCCCGCTTTTGTGCCACAGAGTAATGGCATTTAATCAGGAATATTACTCCAGTTTTTTGGTGACAGCTGAGACACAAAGCCAGCCAGCTGATGCAATCCCCGTCCTCCCACTGGCTATCCTATCAACTGCAACCACACACAGGAAGCGACCTTACCCTGTGTCTACCATCGGAGCAGAGTTTACACAAAAGGGCTGGCATATCAACGGGGGACTGAAGACCCACACGCTGAAGAAAGACTGGGAAGACCACCCTCTGGCCTCCACCACCCCCTCAGCGGCCTAAGCCCTCAGGGCAGCTTAAGGAAGAAAGGGCTCTAGAAGATCCATCCAGGCGCCTGTGCTGCAGTCACCAGGTGTGAGACGGGCGGCCTGCCGAACAGCCGCCATCACACCGCCATGGTTGGATCGATGGCCTATAATTACCTGGGAATCACTTGCACACAAATCAATGGCGTCTTACGTCCCATTCATAATGAGCAGGGTAACTTTTGCCTGGGTGTGTGCATGTCAAGATGGGGACCAGGTTTCCCATCTGCTTACGCTGCTCTCTGCTGCCTGCGCAAACTGGTCCTGACCCGGCCTGCGGGACGGTGAGGGGTAGGGGTTTGCCCGGGCCAACTCTGAAGGGAGCCTTTTTTGGTGCTGTGTTGGCAGGTTTTCACTCAACGCTGCTCTGGCCTTTAAGATTGGCATCTCCAGATAAAAGGCTCTACATTCCATTAGATGTCATCAGCCAGGCCAGCCTCCTCCCCCTGGTCACACCCGGAGGGACTGTGGCACATTTCCATGACATCCATCAAGCGATTCATCCCAGTTCAACAGTTGGCAGCAATTTCCCCATCTTACAGTGATCACTGAAGGGGGAGGGGGCGGGGCGGGGGCGCATGCCCAGGGAAGGTGGAGAAGTCCCAAGGAGTGGTGAGGAGGGGTGTGCTGAGTGCTGTCTGACCAGACAGGGGCCTTACAGCCCCAGAGCGGTGCTGCCACAAAGGCGCCACTCTATCCTGCAACACTCCTGAAAAGTAAAGGCACAGAGCGCTGGAATCCTGCTGGATTCCCCTTAACAACCTGACAGGAGCCCACAAGGTCAGCTAGCAGGAAGCGTAGAAAATTATACAGTGGGGAATTATCAGCTAAATTATTTCACTATACTCAGGATTTTTACTGTTCCTCCCAAGACAGTGTCCTCTTGCTACCCATACGAGAAACATGAATAAAAGGACCAGACTGACAAAGGGGGAAGGGGGAGGCGGGGAGACAAGGGGAAAGGATCGAAAGGCTTATTTATTAATTAGGATGATGATGATGATGATGATGATCACTATTCGGGGCTCTGCGTTGTTTAAATGCAACTCCTTGGGGCTGCCGCCCAGGGATCCAACCTGCTTGTTTCCTTTCTCTGGCCCTGATGATCCTGCTTATTGTTTATTTTCCATTGTTTTACGGTTGTTTGGGGGTGGAAAGGAGGGGGGTTTGGGCCGGAGAGGCCTCCAGATCAGGTCGGCTTCACCAGCTCCAGCAGCAGGAGCGAGCATGATTTATCAATTAACAGGTAATGAAAAAAATTCCCTGCAATTAAAGATATGATTTTGCTCAAACAGGAAGCTGCACCATACAACTGTGTCCCCCCTGAGGAATACTCCGCTCCTGTCACTAATGTGGAACACAGCTAATTTTAACAGAGTGTGTGTGGGCCCCTGGGGGGACTCCATGTTGATGAAGGAATATACAGTAGGGAACCCCCAGAGGACCCAGCTGATTGGAGAGCCTCAGGAAAGGTGTAGGGAAATTACATTTCCTGTTTCTTAGGAGAGTTATTAAAGGGAAAGGCAGCTTTAATCACTGAAAGACCAGTTGCTGTATTATTTTTGATTTATAGAGTAAAAACAATACCCTTTATTCCTTGGTTGCTTTTTAATATATATGTCAGTTTAGTCAATATTATATTTCCGTGTAACGTATAAACAGCTGTAGGATCTTGTTAAAAATGTGAGAGGGTTTGAAAGATTATACAAGATAAAATATATTCTTCCTACTCAACCCAAAGTCACGGAAAATTCGAGTGGACAGAGATGGTTTCTTTTGTTTCCTTTCACTTCCATCAACAAGATTCCAACATGCCCCCCCCTTTTCTTTTTATAGAAATGAGTCGTGGCTTTTCTGATGGCATTGAAAACAAAAATGTTGTGCAGTCCCCAATATTTTCTTGCTCTGCATATGCAGAGTGTTTGCTCCGAAAGGCCAATTGCATCTTTATTTAATAAAAGCAGAGATAACGGAGTGGTTTGTTTAAAGTATGGAAGTGTCCCTGTATTTCAAATACTTCCAGGCAGTCAACATTTGACATCTACAATTAGATAACTCTTAGAGGTGATGCAACCGTCAGGTCACCCAGGGCAAGCAACCCTTTCAGTTGGGGAGGTAAGAAGACAGAGTCAGAGGGCTGAGTGGAAATAACAAAGACAATCGTCGTAACACCAACACTGGCTGGGTAACTGCTACGCAGGCACTGCTCTGGGCACATTGCATATATTAGCATATCAAATTCTCACAACACCTGTATGAGGGCAATCTTATTATTATTACTATCTGTTACTAGCATTAATTTCATTTTTGGAGAGGCTTAATCGTAGGCTAAATAACTCATCCTGAGCCACCTGAGAGCAGGGCCGGAGCCAGAGATGGGATGTGGGCCCCAGCAGCCTGACTCTACAGCAGGGACCCTAACCATCAAGCTAGACCGTTTTTCCTGTTATACATTGAATAAAGGGTATAGGTATAAAGACCTCAGAAGTTTTGTTTTGCTAATCTGGCAATAAAAACAAACAAAAACAATTGATGTCTACTAGAGTATGCTGAAATACTCTCTTCTCTCTGCCCAGAGTTCACCCTTGCAGCGTTCCTTGTCAAGTAGAAAGTCCCAAGACCAGCTCTGAATCGGAAACCAGACCAGACACTAAGTATGTGTCTGTCACTGAGCGTGCAGAAGGTGGTCTTGGGTTCTCTGTTGGCTGTGTGGGACTTCTGTAAGTCTTCCTGCACTGGAGTCCAGCCCAAACTTGATTACATTTATAAAAACAAGTGTTTCATTTCTGCTGCTTTTTGATGTAATTGAAAGACTGTGTCTTCTTGAACACACAGCCAAAACCTGCAATGGTTCTCACTAGCATGCTCACGGAAGGCCCTCTGCTTGCCAAAGCCGTGTCAAAGAACAGAAACGTTACTCCAGTCTAGCCAGCGTGTGTGACGGTGAAGAGGCTCCTTCTGACGCTGCCCCACAGTATTACCTCGGGCAAAGGTTCCCTCTTCTGCTGCCCTTGGAATCTTTGGAAATAGGCTGCCTCTGCCAGCTTTGTTCTTGGGCCTTTGGAGGATTCGCTGACAGTTCCTAACTGCATTATGAGGATTTGCCTTGCTGCTAACGGCCAATTCATTTGTATGACCACATTCAGACCTTACACTGAGCAGACAACCACAGGTATGAAGATAGGTCCCAACGACTTCAGTGGAACTGACTGCTCTGGAGGACTCAGAGGAAAATAAAGAAATCAAGTCCGATTCCCTCGCTTTCCTTGCATGGCCCCTAACAGACAGGCAGACTGACAGACAGTTCTCTATGCGAGAGCGCATGTACACGCACTCACTCACCCGCACACACCCGTAAACCCCAGCAGTACATCTCAGCCTCATTGTGGAAGTGGAACAGATACCTAGACCGATGCCTTCATGGAACAGATGAGGAAACAAGTCCCAGGGAGGATCAGAGACTTACTACATGTTAGCAACGAAGTGGAAAAGTCAGGGCTTGAGCCTCAGGACATCTGATGCCAACTCTGCTGTCTTCTATATAGCACAGTATCACTAAAAACAATTAAAAAACCCAAACACTCTCCGCAGATGCTGATGGGGCATTTAGAGTCCCCCTCCCTTCCCCATTTCCATAGCCCTTCTTTAGTGACCGTTTAGAAAGGCATCAGCTAGTTTCTCATGTCTTTCTTCGTCAAGATTCCATATAGACATTTTACCCACTGGTATGGGGCCCCCAGGCGTGGGATCAGACACAAAACAGGCCAAGTACCAGTAGGCAAAACTTTCCCACAAGGCTCACACCCAGGTCCTGTGACCAATCCGGCATCTCTCTGGGATTGCTCTCACAACCCTCTGGAAACAACCCAACACATTTAGGGCACTGAGTCTCTCTGCACTTAAAAACTGGGGGTGTTAGAGCACCCCCCTCAGATGTCAAAGACTTGGCGCGCAAAAATAAACATTAGAACGTTATTTCGAGGGTCAAAATCTGGGGGGAAAGCCCACACAAAAGCTCACCCGGAGTCATATTATGATTTTTATAGGTACAATTTGTACCTATCTTTCAGTAGATGAGAGAGGTGGCACACGAGGAACGGATCATTAAACAGTAGTGTGAAACCAGGGAAATTAACCAGCTGCTGTGAAAGCCACCTCTCTTATTCTCGGAGAAAGAGAGCGGAGAGGGTGGGGGTGGGAGGAGAGGGCACGGAAAAGAAAAAAAAAAGGCAGGAATACAGGGGCTGATTGTATCGATAGAGCAATCACTTAGAAGTCTGTGAGCTGTCTTTAAGCTATAGAACAGAACTTGCTTGACCAAAAAAATAAAAATAACATTTACATGGGAAAGAGCTTTCATGCTTTTGACGTAGTAATATAATAGATGTGTCCTGCAAAGGCCCTGAGGATCAATGCATCCAGTTCCCCGACTTAGCCCAAAAGAAAACTGGGGTTCTGAGAAGGGGACTGGCTGTAAACATCTGGCCTTCAGAGCCCCGGTTCTCTGTGCAACCAACCAATGAGCACACAATGACTCACCACCCAATCTAGGGAAACGTACTAGAAACCAAGCAGTGTTGCCGTCCACTCGCTTCTGCCTCCTAGAGACCTCTGAGTATCAGGGGAGAACGGGGCTCCTCAGACAATGACCTTTGGAAGTAGATGGCCAGGGCTCCCTTCTAAGGTCCCTCTGGGGTGGACATGAAACCTCCAACCAGTCAAGTGGCAGTTGTGTTAACTACTCGCATCCTCCAGGGGGCGCGAGAGAGCGCCACGAGATCGACAGTTCAGCACCCATTGTGTAAGAGACTTCCGAACTCAAAACCAGAGCTCTGGACACAGGGAATCCAGGGTAGATACACCCTCAGGAACCATAATGGTCGTAGCAATACCATGAGAGTTGGGGGAAGGTGGGGGAAACCGACCGCAATGATCTGGGTATGACCCCCTTACCCCCACTGGGGGGCACGGAAAACAGAAACGTGGGTGAAGGGAGGCAGCGGTGAGTGTTAGATATGAAAATAATAGTAATTTATAATTTATCAAAGGGTCACAAAGGTGGGAGGGAGGGGAAAAAAGAGGAGCTGATCCCACGGGTTCCAAGTGGAAGATGTTTTGAAAATGGTGATGGCAACCTATATACAAATGTGCTGGATACAATGGATGGATGGATTGTTATAAGAGCTGGAAGAGCCCCTAGTAAAACGACTCATTAAAAACAAACAAGAGTTAATCCCCCCTTTGAGTTACCCTGGAGGATGGGACTGAACAGCCCCTGTAGGTTTCCCAGACTGTAACTCTTTACAGAAGTAGAAAGCCTCCTCTTTCTCCCAAGAGGAGGCTGGTGGTTTCGAACTCCTGATCTCCGGGTTAACAGCCTAATGCTTAACCACTCTGTCACCATCATTCCTATCAGTGTTAGGGTTGAGCTATTGCGATTTTTTTTCTGAACAGATAAGAGGCCCATTGGAGAACTCTATGTGACTGTGCTATTGAATAAGCATATTTCCTCAATCAGGCAAAAATCACAAGGTTTTGAAACGTCCTGAAGAGCAAACAGAGCCCTCGTGCTGTATTCGTTATGCAGTGCACAGCTAACTGCAAGGTCACCAGTTCAAAACCACCAGCTGTCCCTCGGGAGAAAGATGAGGCTTTCTATTTCCAGAGAGTGTTACAGTGTTGGAAACCCCCAAAGGCAGCGCTCCTCTGTCCTACAGGGTTTGCCAGGCACCAAAAACCGGTCCATGGCCTTTTATTATTATTATTTTTTAAAGAGTCAATGAATCCTTGGCAAAAGCCAATGTTAAAGAAAGAAAGGAAGTGGAGAGGAAAGGGGGGAGAGGTGGTTAAGGCAGGGTAAACACACAACCTCTTGTACTAAAGGAGTTATGAAAGGGATGGAAGGGGAGCTAACCTCCAGAAGGCCTTCAACACAGGTGATAGCAGCATACTTAGTCTCCCTGCCCCCGTTTTTCAGATGTGGCCAGAACTGGTTCAGTGGTTTGCCTGTTCCCTAGAGAGTCCCTATTCTATCCCAGGTCCATCTTCAAGCCCCAGTTCTTACTCTGTCGCCCGGCTGTTTTCTTCCTGTTGATAAATGTTCTGGCGAAGTAATGTAACAACTAGATCTTTGGAAGGAATGAGACTTTAGGTCCCAGCCCAACGTTTACATTTTATTTTCTTCTTCAAATCCCCAATCTGAAATGTCTACCCCTGAGTGGAAATCAAAGGGCACTCTCTTCTCTGATCCTCTTTCTTTCTTGCCCGTCTTCGCTGCTCCTGAGAACAAACAGGATGGCAGCCAACATCAAGGCCAGGGACATCTCCTGGCTAAGACTTCACTGCCAAAGAAAGAGAAAGCGCAGGAACAAAGTAACAAATTATATTGTCAGAGACGATGTGAACTTTTTGATTGGGGATGACATTTATTTTAAGTGTACGATGGCGGCAGGGAATCTGTCAGGGTAAGGCATGGCAGAGGTTTCAGCGTGTGTGAAGCGTACCCTGGGAATTTAGCTAAAACTGTTAAAACTGACACCATTGGCTTTTGTTAACACATTAAGCATGGGAAAAGTGCCAGTCAGCATCTCCTCCATAGCATCCCTTCAGTTAAATCATCTGGAAGATGCATAATACTGGGCGGGATCATCAAGGCTACACTTGCAACACACGGGGAGGCTGAGGGGAGAAGGCCAGTGTCATTTTTGTAAGAATGGCAAATGATGCCTTTAAGCTATTTTTCGCGATAAACAAGGAAAATGAGGGAGGGGGTGATTCTGCTGCCCTTCTGTCTTCCTAAAGACAGTATAGGATAGACAATGAAGTTCACATGAAGCCAAGAGTTGCAGAAGAAGAAAGCTATGGGGTACAGGCACACACGCACCCACATGCACACATGGACGTGGCTGATGCACAATGAAAACACCTGCCTCAAACCTTCTGCTTTAAAATAGACGTGATTGTTGCCTCAGCGTTAGGGTAAGTGACAGAAACCAGAAATGCAGTGAGATGAACTGATTCCTGCTTCTTCACGTGATCTTCAAACAGACCCATTGAGCAGAACCCTGTCTAAGCCAGATCCCTCTCCAAAAGGCAGATCAAAGAACCTTGAATGTCGGACAATACGATGTAGCTCTAGCAATGAAACGGGCACCAGTTCTCGCTCATCGGAGAAACATTTATTTTTTAATGAGATGGCATCCCTAAAGCTTATGCGAAGAAGTTTCGATTGAAGTACCGGCCGAACTATGTTCTCAGCACCTGACAACTAGTTAATTTAAAGATCATGTTCATGTAGACAGCTCAGAGGAAAAAAATTAAGGGAAAACAGAGTTTGATGTTTACACTTGAAGAGCATACAGATGTTGTTAAGCTCTGTTAGAAAACGCAGGCCTTTTACCATGACACCATTCATGTACTTGGCCTGGCCTTAGGAAGTGAGAGATGTTTGGGAAGTGAGGAAGTCCCCTGGAACCCACGTCCCCTTTGGGCACAGGAAACTGAAATTCTGTCCGTGGGTCCTCTGATTGCCAAAAGGCCTTCAGTTGGGCCAGACGAGATGACAGGAATGACTCACCGCCCTTGGGGCAGAGAGTGGAGCCTGCGGGTCTCCCGACTCCAGGATGTCCAGGAGCCCTGGTGGTCTAGGGGTTACGAATTGGACTATGCTCCACATGGTTGGCAGTTTGAAATCACCACTAACTTGCTGGGAGAAAGACTGAGCTTTCCACTGCTGTGAAAAGCTACAGTCTCGGAAACCCATGATGAGGCAGCATTGACTTGATGGCAACGGGTTTGGTTTTGGTTTTTATAGTCTGCTGAGGATCTCTGGTTATACAGCGAGCTGCTAACTGCAAGGTCAGCATACCCAAACCGCCATGGGCTCTGCGAGAGCAAGACTGGGCTTTCGAGAATCTCAGAAACCTACAGGGGGTAGTTCTATCCTGTCCTATCGGGTCACTGAGTTGGCATCGACTCACTGACAGTGAGTTTGATTTTTTTTTTGGTTGTCTGTATAGGCTCTCAGCACGTGCCAGTCATTTGATGGGGGTCTTCTTGTCAGCTTCCAGGAGAGTGTTCGTGGTCTACAAGCCACGGTGTATTTCATGTAGAGCCCTCCCTGCCGCCCTGGTGTTCTGTAGATACCGACTCCTTACCAGTTTTTCCACTACAGGCGACCATGAAGACAAATAAAATAAGCCCCCCTTGCCACCCCATGCCCCTCTAGAAGGCAGCATCCCACATGACTGTAGGTGACCAGGGTAACTTTCCAACATTCCACAGTCTACAACGTTTTCTGCCCATTTGCGCCTGTCTGGTTTTGTTGATAAAACACAGACACAGAATTAAGGGCAAAAACATAGAAATGTGCTGCCAAGAGCTGTCTTTCTACTAAACATCATCTTTCGTAGCTTAAAACTCTAAATGTTTTTCCTACAGAGCAGCTTCTACCATCCTCCCCCATCACACCACAAAGGGAACACATGGAAGAGTGAGCTGGACGGGAGCATCCTGGTTTTTGGCTCCGGGAGCTGAGCAGTTGCCCAGGCACAGCACCTCATCAAACAAAGCAGACTGAGACTGTGCGGACGTCACCAACCTCATTTCATAGCTCCTTCAAGTCCTCTCATCCAGCCTTGGCTAGTTACCAAGCTTAGACAGGAGCCAGCCGTGGGCAGGCAACTCGGCTGTTCACATGCATCACTGTTACTTTTAAGTTGAGTTTTTAAAAAGAAGATCCAGCAACTGCTTCATGGCACTTTCAGAAAATACAGTCCAGTGTGAGAAGATAACATGCCCTCCCCCTCTCCCACCCCAAATGAAATAGATTGAAATCAGGTCACGGGAACAGGCCTCATTGGCAGTTCTTCAATGGAATAATAGCCAAACCATGACCTAATTCATAACTCTTAGCTTTTCCACCACTTACCTGGAGTGTATCTGGGCATCTTTCTTGACGGGAATGAGAGTCGCTCTTTCATTGCCAAGATGTGGTTCCTGTGCTTTCTACTGTCTGGGATCCAGGGAGCTCCAAAGCTACTAACAATTTTAATCAACACATGGATGGATACATTGATTGATGTCTAAATGTTCACTTTATAGTCCTTTTCTAAGATTATTATTATTTTCTTTAGCATCGAAGATAAGGAACAGAAACACTCATTAACACTACCTGGCAAAAGCTTCTACTCGTTCCAGAAACAAAATTCACGAGACAGTTCCTTAAGACATCCCTACTTCCCATTCGTCTTTTCGTTTGCATGAGGATCCCAGGAACTGCTCTAATAGGCTATGGAGATTCAGTTCTATTTTATTAATCTGCCCACAAGCTCACGCCTGCGAGAGATGCTCATGCTGGTATCAATAGATGTGGAAGAAGGCGTGGCCTGACCTTCCCTGGAAGACGAACTTCACCAGCGGCCTCTCAGGCCTCACAATGTCTTGGGGTAACACTTAGGGAGGTAACATGTGCTCTGCATCGTTCTATTTTCTTCATCGAGAGTTATCTTCCGCAGATCAACACACTATATTCAAGAACACATTGCTCCCGGAGCCACGTTTTCCCCGAGTGAATCTACGACATGCTTTTTGACCTCACACCGAAACTCCCCAAACCAGTGTGATCTCCTAAACGGAACTTTATTATCGTGTCAGGTTGATAACTCAAGGTCATCACTACCAGACAGCAAGGAGACTCCTTTTCCAGAACCACTGAGATGGAAAGTTCAGAAAACATGATGAAGTGTGACTAGCCGGGGAGCAGACCCATTTGCTCATCTATCCTGGACACTGGCTCGGAGGACACTTAAAAGCCCTGTGGTTTTCACGCTATGTGGGAACAGACTGCACCACACCCAACCACGACCACGGTGTCCCGAGGAGTTCAGCTGAACCCGCAGACAAGCTTGGAGACCGATGTCCCCAAACCCAGCGGAGCACAGTCACGGGATGCACACAAGCGTCCCAGGGGTGGGAATGACGGAGCAGCATTAGACAACAGCGGCAAAGGTGCTGTGAGCTGGGACGGTGCTCTCTGTAATCAGCTGAGAGGTGGCAGTGACGAGGAGAGGCGTCATGTTTTATTATCAACGAGTTTCTTCACTCTCGCATAAAAAGGAAGTAACTTACAACTATTTGGAAATATCTTCATAATGCTTTCTTAGGAATCTAAACCCACCCCAACCCACTCCCATGGAGTCCACTTTGATACTGAGGGGGTGGGGGACATTCAAAATGTTCAGGGAAAAATCCCACTCTCCTTTCATTCCATTTCTTCCCGTGAACCTTTTGAAGCCCGTTAGTTTTCTGAAGAACAAGGAAAAGGAAATCTCTGTTCATTGATACACTTCTTGCTTTCTTTCATTTTTTTGTTTGCTTAATAGAAAAACAATTTTTCTCCCAAGGAGGAGGACCCATCAGATAACTAACAGTTGCCACAACAGCCTATAAACAAATGGCGTCATCAAACGTCACAGGACTGGAAAGCACAGTGATATTTTAGGAGGCAGTTGTTCAATTTGTCCTCTTACTAAGTGATGCAATCAGTGAGACGGGAAACGACAGTAAATGTTTTCACGAGTACAAGAAACAAGCTTTTGGTTGGTTTATAATGACAAGAATGATGCTAACGGACTCCCTTGCTTTGTTCCTATACCCCTTGTCAGTACCATAGACCTCTCTGCCGCTCTTGTTTTTCTCAAAAGCAATTTAGAAAATGCTTGTATTTTAGACAAAAGGAGAACATTTGGTGAAAGAAAATTCATCATTAGGTATCTAGAGGTTTGTTAATAGAAAAGGCAACTCCCACAGTGTATCCTAGTGCTCAATCCAGACACACATGCTCAGGACCAGCAAGCTGCCTTCACAGTGGGCCAAAAGTCATTACCATAATTTTATATTACATAGACTACATTGAAAATTTAATATATCCCAGCAAAAAGAGACAAAAGACATTTTGCATAATGCTTCTGTGAGCGCACTCTCTCTTGCTACTCTTTTAGCCACCCCATGCAGATAATCACACCAGGAAAAAGAAGTTCATTACCTAAGCCAAATCAAAATTAGGCTTTTCTTTTTGATAGGGAACTTCATTAGTAAGCCCTGTCTTATACAGCTGGGAGATTTGATGAATCTATCTTAGAGTAATAATTCAGCACAATCAGCCACAATTTTACTGTAAGTTTTCCATCTTTATTAAAGGAAACCAGCAATACTGAAACTGGGCGCGCGCGCACATGAATTGGGAAAGGTGGGGGAAATCACGACGCTAGTCCAAGTCACTTCTGGACCTTGACAACGGCCCTGCGTTACACACAACAGCCAGCAAGGAGTGTAACTCCTGCCTCTTGCCAGGAGTTATTTGTTTATTTTTCTCCCTGAAGAAGCCAAAGCCAAACTTGAAATTGAAGAAAGCATGCATTTATTGAAACTATCCAAATAAAAGCATCTTCGGAATTTCAAGGTAGCTTTGTACTAACAAGAACACACGGGGGAGAAGGGGGAGGAGTCACTTTAGGATTCTTCTGAAGAGAAAAGGCGAACAATCTATTGCCCCTACATGCTGTCCAGGAACATATACACTGCAGTGCCGGGTCCCCGTTTATGTCATATAGAACTCCGGTATCCCTCAGACACCACACAAAGAGCGCCAGTCTCCCCTTTGTGTGACCCACGGATGGCAGGGAGCACACCAGCATGTGAGAGCTCTGTGGCCTGCAGACCGCTGTCCGGGACTCCTCCAAGATCACCCCCTTACATGCTGGAAGCCACATGGCTCCGGAGCCCAGGTGGGGGACGCGGTGTTCGATGAAGCTGTGCTCGACGCTAACCTTGACTTCCGTAGCGAGACTGGAGCTCCAGTCTCGGGCAGGACTTTCCATTATGCGTTCTTGGCCCCCATACAAAGCCAGCCCGCAATCCAGAGAAACATCTCCTCACTTCTCCTCTTCTGGCGCCCAGTAGTTGCCTCACATACTTACATCAAGGTTACGGAGAGGCTAAGCTCCCTGAAAGCCGAGACAAGGATTTAATTTCCCCCTCCTCTCTGGCATCACCAGTCTTTAGTATTTGCTAACTCTCTACAGTGGGCTGTGCCTGTGGCAGGCGGCTAACCAGAAACAAAACTACAGCAAAAGGTACTTCCCGCACAGAGAAGCCTGGGTCTACCTGGTCACTGGGCCACTACTTGAGTGGTAGGAGTGCTCACGGGCAAAGTGCCACGTGACTTTGGCTGGGAACAGTCACTGGACACAACAATGGCCGTAATGACACATCTTGGCTTCCCGGATGATGATGTTCAACATCCTCTTGCTGAAAAAGGGCACACTTTTGAGACCTACCTGCTTAAGAGTTAAGAAAGTCATACTTTCTCACGTTGACAACGATCTGATATGTACTCTCAGAGAATACAGAAACATGAATGCCATTGTGAATTCTAGCCTCCCCAGAGGCTTGATTTCACTTTTAGACATTAATCATATGATGGATTTTATTCATAGCTAACGTTTAATCTTCTGCAAATGCTACTGCTTTTGGAAGTCTGCTACCAGGGCAGAGGCAGAGTGAGCAAGTGTAAGGAAGTGTCACAGACACTGAAGGACATGGCAGCACGGACATCTGAGGAAGGAAGACTCCTAATACATACCAGTGATTATTTTATTCTCAAAAATGTTCATCACGCCGACAAGAAGGATGATAACCACTAGTATTTACAAAGTCTAAGTTGTGTCCTACCAGACAAAGTGCGGAATGTTTTCCCAGGGATAATTTTATTCACCTCTTAAAGCAATCTACGGTTATTACTGAAATTCTTAAAATAATCCAGTGTCTACGGCCATTATTCCCACGTTATGGGTTAGGAGAGCGAGTCGTAGGAAGGTTGGCATCGTGCAAGGAGAAGCACTTGGATTTATACTCATTGATCTGACTGGGGTGTCCGTCCCCTCGCCACCACGTTCTTCAAGCTTCCAAATACATGATGAATGATATGGAATTCCAAGAAATCCAAAAAGTCATTTAATTCTCAAAGCCGTCACGTAGGTAATTTATAATTATGTTCTTGCCTGGGATCTTTGGCGGTTAAAAGACATGACAAGGATTCAGAGATGAATCAAATGAACAGGGAAACCCATAGAAAACAGGAAAGGATATAAGAGGGGCATCTAGGAAATATGGACATACTTCATAGCAAGACTGGCTTCTCTGGGGAAGTCAACGACAAAACACGCTAACTACCAAAGATCCATTCTTGTTGTGTCACACTACATATTTTTAAGAAAGTAGGACCCCTTCTTCAACTCTATTTTCTGGCTTCCCATAAAAATACCTTTATTAAACAACGAAGTTATACTTTCATAACCTGTCTCATTCCTCAGAAAGGCTGGGTAGTCAAAATGCTATTTCACGTCCTCTGCTCCTTGCTGACCTCACATGGCTCTATATTGTTCCTGAGTGTCAGTAAAATGTGTCTGTCCCCTCTGGTCTTTTAGAAATGCTACAGGACATCCTGGTCATCTTTTCTATGTATACCTATGCTCCTTGTCGGGCCGGGTCCTAATTTACATATTTGTAAACTGAAACAAACATGAAACCAGACTCAGAAAACGCGACAAACGAGCTTGGCTCAGATTACATAGGCATTGTGATAGCAAAAAGAATCCTGGTGGTGTAGTGGTTATGCATCCGGCGGCAATCGCAAGACCACTAATTTGAAGCCACCAGGCATGCCATGGGAGAAAGATGTGGCTTTCTGGTCCCATAAGTAACATAAATAGTCTCTTGGAAACTCACAGAGGCAGTAGTTCTACCCTGTTCTAGAGAGTCACTGTGAATTGGCCATCAGTGGATAGCAGAAAGTTCTGTTTTGTGTGTCTCTTTAATGATAGAAGAGAAAACCCCATAGCCTTTTCTACTTTGGTTTTCTTCTCTTGAATGTTCAGAAAACACAGAGCAAGAGAAATAGGTATGATTTGCGATTTATAACGGCATCAGTGTACCCCAGTGCTCAGGTACGGAAGTGACTGCAAATGCAGAGATCGATCAGTAAATGCCAACAGCAAGACCAAACAGACATAGTTAATATCAACCGTGAACCAAACAGACCCGGGCAGCACTCCATCCTGTTGTACATACTAAGCTGACTGGCTCGACAGCACCTTCACAACAACAACATTAACAGACGAGACCAGACGGAGGTCTTGCGGGCTGTCTGGGGTACCAAAGTCTAATAATACAGTCTTGAAAACCATGTCACAGTTTTAGAATAATATTTATACATATAAGGGAAAATGTAGGCTATCTAAATACTTACTCGCTGCTTGATCATAAAAACCAACCAATTGCCTCCCCGAAAGGAACCAAAAATATATTTTAAAAAACTCCCTTCACACACTACTGTCATGTAAGTCCGAGTTCAGAAAATCCAGTTCAGCTATTTTCCTTTTCAGTAGATTTCCACATGTTATTAGAAGTACCCAGTTAACCAGGTTTCGTGCAGTAGACAAAATGGCATTGTGGGATTACATCAGTGCAACAGCTGCTTTATGACTATCGCTTCCAGACCAATTTATTTAATATTGATCTTTAAACAAACATCAGTACAAATAAATTTGAGCACTCCAGTCCTGATATTTTATATCTATAAAAGAGGCCTAGATTCAGAGAAGCCGGGCTGCTTGTATTTCTCACTTTGATTCTGTTTTCTTTGATCCTACCAGGTAGCAAATACATCAATGCCAAATTAAAACAAATCCATCTTCAGATAACACTCTGGTTATAATCTTTCGTGCAGAAAGAATTCTTCTGTCAATAACTTCCAGCAAGCATTTTTCTGATCTTTTTATTGCTTGATTCTGACTGCTAATAAAGGCAGCGAAGCCCTGTCCCAACTGAACACCATCCCCGACTCTACCTCCAAGACCCGAGCGCAAGGCTGTGCCCTATTTCCCCATCTCCCTGTAGCTTGCGTGCGCGCTTCAACCATGCTAGCCCAGCAGCAGGGGCACGCCACGATCCAGCCGCCCTCCTACTGAGAAAATCGCTGCACAAAGCTAGGGGTACAGGAGGCCAATCACAAGACTTTTACGGGACTACAGTTGACCATTTGGAGGAGGGGACAGCTGGGTGCTAAATATAAATGGGGAAAAAGACTTAGATAGGGAAATAGATAATGAATCCTGGGATTAGACACTCGATTCAATTAGGCAGGCATCTATGAACCAAGGCGTAAATGGGCCCACCATAATTATTTGCACAGGACTTATTTATGCCCTTCTTAGTTAGGCTGACGGAGTACAGATATGAGGCTCACCGGGGGATGGATATTCCTCTGGTCTGGAACTGGGATAAAGTTCAAAGTTTTGGGTCACAATTTATTCACATCTGCCATCTGCCTTATGTTCATTGTGTGCTGTGGGTTAGATCTTGATCTTTCAAAGAAATGAGAAAGTTTTCTTTCTTTTCCCTTCCGCTTCCCCATCCATGCCTTCATGACTTCCTAGCTTTTCAAGAGAAAGGATGTGGAAACAGTGTAAGTACAGGGGAAACTCTTCATGGTGAATTGAAAAGCCCATCAGTAAAATACTCAGGTGCATCCCCAGCTGCCTAGTCTCCAAGGAAGATATGCCATCCGTGGTCCCTGGAGTTGATTCTGACTCATAGCAAACTATAATCTTTCCCAAGCTATAAATCTCTTTTTTGGGGGGAGGGGTATAAGAAAGAGCTTTATATAAAGAGTAATTGTAGATTAAAGCCATAAATCTTTAGGAGAGAAGATAGCTTCCTCTTTTTCCCTCAGAGCGCCTGTGGCTTTGAGCTGCTGACCTCACAGTCAGCAGTTCAATGCTTACCCTACAGAGTGCCACCAGGGTGTCTTAAAGAAGCTAGACCAGCCCTGGAAGGATGAGGCAACTACTTTTTGTAAGTTATGCACATTTCTGCTAGAAATCAGCAAAGTATTGGTTTTAAGAGCAACTGCTTCATTTTAAGGATATATTTTTAAAAACTTGACATAAATCAGGGTTCAAGGAGAGATTGCAAGGACATGGTAATGTGAAACATTGGGATGCTTAAAAGATGCAATTATTTAAGACTCTTCCTCATGGGTCAATATAATTGTTTGACGCTATAAATTTAGCCACAGATCCATTATTTATACACACACCAGTTTCTCCCGTGTCTCTTCCCACTGAGCTGACACAGTGAACTGAACTGAGAGCACTCCACTGAGCAGCAGAAGAGGCAGTCTTCCCACATTGAGAGGACTCTGTTCTTTACCAAACTTTTAAAGATCTTCTCACTCAAGGAAGAGGTGAAACGAGGGCACAAAGTCCCACACGGCTACCCTCTTGACCCTGGGAAACAGGACAAACCACGTCTGTTATTCACCCACCTATGGAACTTTAAAAGAGAGGCAGGGAAAAAGGAACCGAAGTTGACCAGTGGCTACCCTGGGGGAAGGAGGAAGAGTTTATGTTCATGGAGGTGGGATCGTGCGGAAAAGGGTTTCAATAACGGTTGCACCACAGGCCGCGATAAGTCAGTGGCACGTGGAAGTTGTTGACCCAGAGACTGTGACTTGTGTACATTCAGCCACAGCTCTAAAAAATACGCTGATAAGAGTGAGTGCAAGTTAGAAGAAAACGTTCTAAAATTGTTTGTGGTAATGATTGTACAACTCTTCTTGATATGATTGAACTACTGAATCTATGGATGAAGTTTCAATAAAACGGTTTAAAAGAAGAGAGGTGGGCAGGTTCCTACCTAACGCTAGAAGAGGTAACATGGTGCTGTGTAACCTCTAAGATGCCATGGTTGTTCCAGGCAGAGGAAAGTCTCCTTGTGATCTGATGTGTTGTGGGTCACACGAGATGAAAGAGAAGGCTGTGGTGATGGGGGGTGGGTGTGGGGAGGGGGGGTAAAGCATCTGCACATCTCTGTTCATCACCAGAAGTTAGGCACTGCCAGTATAAAGCGGTATTCTAATGGTGATTGGTGCATCGACAAATGAAATGATTTCTATCAAAAGACGTCTTTCATTATGTCTAAACCAGACCGAGGATGAGGGCAGGTAGAAGAGAGGGTCTTATCTCTTGGCGTACCTTTTCTTAATATGCCCCTTCCTCACCCTTTAACCCAATATTGTTAACAACAGAACCCAATATTGGAAACAATATAAAGCATCATTAATATCACACGCAAGTAAAATTTAATGGAGATCATCCAACAATGGTTGCAGCAGTGCACGAACAGGAAGCTGCCGGAGGTTTAAGTCATATTCAGAAGAGGATGTGGAACACGATACCATTGCTGGCATTGGATGGCTTTTTACTCGCAGCAGAGAAGACCAAAAATATGTGTCTTTGTGCTTTAAGGTCTCTGTGAAGGCATTTCCTTCTATGGACCACCGCGAACTATGAACAGCCTAGAGAATAGTGGGCATCCCAGAGCACGGCATGGGGCTCATGCAGAACCTGAACACAGATCCAGGGGCAGCTGTGCAAACAGAACAAGGGAACAGTGCATGGTTTTTATCAGAACCAGTGGGCACAAGCGTGGGACCCTCTCACCATACTTGTTCCGAACATCTGTATGCTGAGCAGATAAGGAGCGCCTGGCAAAGACTGGGGGCTCCCTCACGATGGGAGGAAGGCTTACAAACAACCTGTGCTGCAGAGAGGGCACCGCTTTGCTTGAAGTAAGTATGGCGTGACGCACCTGCTGCTGAAGATCATGGGTTAGAGTCTTCAGAACGGACGATAACGCAATGGAAAGGGAACCACAGCCCTCACAACTGGGCCAATGGGTAACAACATGATAAATGCGAGAAGACTGAAGTTGTCAAGGATTTCGTCTGGCCTGGATCCACAGTCCATGTTTATGGAAGCAGTAGCCAAGAGCTCGAACAACATGTTGTACTGCGTAAATGGCCATGAGCCCTCCTAAGGTGTTGAAAAGCACGATGTTACCTTGAGCACTCCAGGTGCACCCGGTCCGAGCCATGTAACCTACGGTCACCTCATATGCATGTGAGAGTTATACACTGATTAAGGAAGACCCAAGAAGAGTGGGTACCTGTGAATTATGATGCTGGCCAAGAATATGAAAGTCCCATGGACTTCCAAAAGAACAAACAAATCTGGCTCGGAAGAACGCTCCTGAGAGACTAGAATGGCAAGACGTCATGTTACACATTTTGGACATGTCAGGAGGACAGGCGACATTTTATTTATCTGTGTATATCTTCCAATAAGTAGCTGTTGAGCAAATGAATGAGAAACTGTGTTAAAATAGACCTTCCCTAACTAGTCCAGGCTCTTTAGGGTGGCAACACCTGTTAGGTATCAGTGGGCAGGCTGGGCAAGACAGTTTCTTCTGACTCATCCTCCTCCAGCGTGGCGCACAACGGAGCAGGGCAGAGTCTAGGAGTCATGGGTGCAGAAGTGGAACAAGGGCTCGCTGTTGAGGCAAACAGATTAGTCTGAAAGTCAGAATGCGCTGTCATTATACACAGATGGTAAAAAGGTCCAGGGTCCAGGTTGGAAGAAATCTAGACAATTACAGAGGATTTCACTTGGGGAGTCTCAGGTTGAGCCAACAAGGGCTGCAGTATCACTTTTATAAACCACACACACGGAGGTCAAGTGCAGTCCTTCCTGGGCGGTATCAACTCAAAAGAAATCACTGCCACTGAGTTGATTCTGACTCAAGTCGACTCTGTATGGCACAGTAGAACTGTCTCTTTGTGTTTCCAAGACTTTAAATCTTTATAGAAGTAGACAGCTTCATCTTTCTCCCGAGGAGAAGAGGCTGGTGGGGTTGTTCACCTTGTGGTTGGCAGCACAGTGAGCAGCCCACTACACCACCAGAGCCCCTCTTCTTTGGGGACAGGTACCTGCATACCTCATGCTTGTGAGGCGAGGCCCCCTTCTCAGTTAACTCCTTCTATCGGCCTAAGCACTAGTGTATCATTCTATCGCCAACGTAGATTACCTCGGATACGGTTTCTATTCAAAAGTACCGTCTTAAAGAATCCACACTGTGGACTCTTTCTAGACATTTTGCAAGCAATAGACAGCTGGAAGATCAGAGCGCCTACCATCACACATTTGTTTAGTGTGCTACAAAGGCAATTTAGAAAATTGCACCCCAGTGGTCCCCAAAACGTAATGCCCCTCCCTAAGTGTCTACCCAATTACCAAAGGGAGATTTTCACTGCTACAGAGAACTGGAGGAAAAAAAGCTTTTAAATCTATGGCTAATGAGGGCCTGGAAGATTATGATCCCGCGGTAAGATGGGTTGAAGAAATGCCCTTTCAGAAGAGACCTCTCTCTCTGGTGAGACACATCTTGAAACTGCTTATTTGGCTAGGAACTGTTCGAGTTAATTTTGAGCGGAACGAGTTCAAATTCCTTTTGGCGCCTTGAAATGTTGCCTTTGACTATTTTTAATATATTATTGACACTAATAAAATAGTATCACTGCCCCCCCCCAAACATTGTCATTAAGTCCATTCTGACTCAAGGTGACCTGATGTAGACTTTTGTAGGCTGTAAATATCTATGGAAGCGGAGACCTTCACCTGCAGAGCTGCTGGTGGGTCTGAACCATCAACCCTGTTGTCAGCAGTCTGATGCGTACCTGAGTCACCTGGGCTGCTAGAAGGGTTAAAATGCAGTTATAGAGTGCCACTCTCCTAAGGGTCTCTGGAACCAATACAAAGAGCATTATTCTCACTGAAATCGGCCCACTCCCCTACTCTGGCCACAAAAGTAAACAAAACACTGTAAAAAGTCCAAGTACCTATTTTATAATAGAAACCACAAGACCCTGTTCAAAACGATGTCCTACACATAGTAAGGCCTCATCAGCGAAGGCCAGGGGTGCTCATATCTATTTGAACAGTGTCAAGTACTCTGTTTACGATGTACCTTGCCACACATGGTGAGACCATGTCTCTGCTAAAAGGTCACGTTCCCTGTGATCGACTCATGCTTAGTAATTCCCTTGGTCATGACCATGGAGATCACAGCACCATGATTCTCCAGTAATTGGATTTTTCTAAATTAAAAATTCACTTCTGTACTGCCCGTACAAATTCCATCACCACCAGCACCTATGAAGTCATGGAGATGCCTGTTCCTTCCTGCCCCTGAACTATTTTGGGAGTGGGGATTGAGGAGAAGGTTGACTACAAGGCTTTACGTATGACTTAATTGCCCAACGCTCTTCCCACTCTGATTTGATGGGGCCTGGCTGCTGGGACTTCACAGGCCCTCGTTCAACGGCCTGTCTGCTTCCACTCCACATGGCCCCACTCTGGCTAGGCCTTTGCATCAATCCCTTCTCCTGTGAATACAGACAGCGGCTGGGAAACTGCAGTGCAGATGTCTCCACAGGGATGCACAGATGCTGCCAGGCCCGAACTTCACACTCAAGCATTTGATGCATTTTAAAAAGGGATTCAGCCTCAGACTCAACCAGGCAGATGGATGGTCTAACACTTCAAAGGCTATAGAGCAGGATTGCATTGCCCGTACCCCCACCCCCTTTGTCCCATTTTCCATCCCTCTTCTCGTCTTTCTCCCCAACAGGCCTTTCTTTAGACTCTCTAGAATCCTGGGCTTTCCCAGTTCTCAAACCCATGGTTCTAAGAAACCAGGAGGCGGGCAGAGGGAAACGGCACAGAAAGAGCGGTGAGATCAAAGACGCAAGGAGAAGGCTCCCGGTCTGTGTTCCCCGGTCCACCCCGAAGGGGAACCGTCTCTAAATTCACACATGCTCTGCCAAAACAGACATGTGGGGCTATCGTCGGCTGCATGTCGCTCTGGAACAAGAACTGTGGGCGGCACTCTGGTTCATGCTATTTAAGGAAAAGAACCCCCATCCGAAACGACCTTTTGCTGAAAAGGCTTTTTGCTCTTAAGGGAAAACAAACAAACAAACAAACAAACAAACAAATCACCATTTCAACTGTTATTCCTGGTGGCCATTCAATTGATAAAGTCACGATGGGTCCCCTGCATGCAGAGCGGAGCTGCCTCATGCGGTTTTCAGGGCTCGGACCTTCCAGAAGCAGATTTCCACCACTGTCTTTGGAAGTACCTCTGATGCGGTTTGCACTGTCAACCTGCCATTGAGTGCCTGACCACCAAAGACTCCTGCCACTGCTGTATAAAATACCAGATTCACTGCCATCAAGATAATTCTGACTCATGCCGACTCTACAGAGCAGAGTAGAAAAGAACTGCCCCCATGGATGTCCAAGACTGTGACTCTTTACAGGAGTAGAAAGCTTCGTGTGTCTTCCACAAAGCAGCTGGTGGTTTCGAACTGCTGGCCAATGCATACCCCACTACGCCACCAGGCATCCTACCACTACTGTTTGACAACTCTTAATCTGGAAACATGCTGTGACTTGAAGCTGCTTGTTTCTACATAAACCCTAAAAGTGCTACTGTTGGTCATCGCGAATTAATGATCAGAGTTTACACAGGCTGGTTCACCTGACATGGAATAGAAGATGGCCAGACTTTCCCCATATGCGCCCAGAAATAAGCACATGTGCTTGCTCTGGATGCTGACATGGATCCTGATGCTAAGAATAAGTAGGGTTTCCACAGGAACCCTAAGATAGAGTTGAAGGAGCTTTGGATAGAGTTGGCCAAAAAATGGACTTAAGTTTCACTGTATGAACCAATCAATTTAACCCATCATTCTTAGAGTAAGCAGGGGTGCCAACTATATCCCCGATACTTTGAGAAAACAATACATTTCATCAGTGCCCCAGTATCCTGAAATTTAGTGGTAAGGGAAGATGGTGCCTACATTTATGAAACCAAACATAAACAACTGAAATGAGAACACAGATAAGCTAGTATTGGCAGGTAAAGGGAAGAGAGAGACAAGCTACGTTTTAAAAGAACATTACTTCAGTGGTATGGCGGAATATACTTTTGGATAAACTTAGAGATGGCTGAACTGAAAAGCACCTTAGAGATTGTTGAGTATAAAGATCCTTTTGAAAGACACAGTGAATGACTTATTGAGCATCATCTCACTCTTAGGATGAGAGCACAGCTTTGAGAGTCCAGCACGCACCATCAGCCAGTCTCAGGAGCTTTCCACTACTCTTCCTCCATATGTGTCTGCATTTTATGCTGGAGATTTCAGTGAATCATGTAACAATGCATGCCCATGTTCCCCACTTATGGAGCCCTCGTGGCTTTGTGGGTTATACATTTGGCCACTGACCACAAAGGCAGCTGTTCAAAACCCCCAGTCACTCCCTGGTAGAAAGATGAGGCTTTGGGCTCCCATAGAGATTTACAGTATCAAAACCCATGGGGCAGTTCTGCTCTGTCCTCTGGGGTCACTATGAGCGGGGGCTGACTTGATGACACTGAGAAAGTAGAGTGAGTTCCCCACAATTCTGTATGCTATTCTCAGGTATCTCTTCAGAGCGGAGATGTATAAGCCACTTATCTGCCTGGATCCGTTGACACGCCATAGAGAGGCTAAGCCAATGAGAAAGACGGGGCCTACTCTAATTCATCTAGGTCGTCATTTACAATTATTCAGACAAGAACACTTTCTTTACCTGTTGGTTGTTGTAATTTGCAAAGGCTAGTCTGGTTTTTGTAAATATACCCACTGCCAGAGAATCAATTCCAGTTCACAACGCCTTATATAATGGAGTGGAACTGCTCTATAGGGTTGCCCAGCATATAAATGTACACAGCAGCAGTAAGCTTCACCTTTATCCCACAGAGCGGCTAGTACGATTAAACCGCTGAACTCATAATTAGCAGTCGAACATTTGTGTGTGTGTTTGCGGATACACATTTATAGAATATAAATATCTTTAAATATAAATTTTACATATTGTAGTTATTTAAAAATAATGAATTTGTATACATTAAACAACATTAAAATGGAAAATAGCATAAAATGAAAAATATAACAAAGAATGGTATAACAGCTTTCAAATGTAAAGAGTTTTTACAATTCAGTAAGAAAAAGATAGGCATTAATTTTAGTGGGCACAGAACATGAATAATCTGTTCCTAAAATAATATTTTAAATGACCAATTGGATTAACCAACGAATCACAACTATGAAAGATTAAATATTAAAATGAGAGGCTATTGTTACAAATCAGATGGGTTTTCAAAATTAGAAATATTTCTGAGGTGGTGTGGTTGAGGGCCCGAGGAAATGAGTATCCACCCGCACGGTCACAGTAGATGCAAGTCTGTACAGTGTTTCCGACCAGACATTGAAGTCACAGGAAGAGCAGCAAGAATGCTTTCACACTTCTTCACTTATAGGAATTTCTCCAAAGGACCTCATCAGACGACCATTCAGCTGAGGAGGTAGGAATTTTCATAATAGTGTTGTTCAGAACAGCAATGTACTGGCAACAATTCAAAAGGTCCAGCGCAGAGGATGCGAAGTGTCCAGGTGGTTCTATTAAGCAAAGATGAGCACAGGTGTCTGCAGGGCTGTTGGGCAGTCATTCAGGGACAGAGCCAGTGTGTCCTGCTTCAAAACACAGTCTCTGGTACATACCCTACTTAGATTAACTTAAACCATTTACTCTCTTAGCATTTGGCACATATAAAATGAAACCAGTAGTATACTGGACTGGTAACCTCAAGATCGGTGGTTCAAACCCACCAGCTGCTCTGAGGGTAGAAGGGGAGGCTACCTACTCCCCTAGGTTTACAGCCTCTGAAACCCTACCGAGAATTGCTATCAGTCAGCACTGACTTGATGGCAGTGGGTCTGCACTGCTTTGCTTCTCTCTTAGAATAGCTCCAGTTTATTTAAGTGCATTTATGCATGTAGTTACAATAGTGCACGAGAAGTAATATGTATTCAATCACTGTTGACCGTGTATTTTCTGTTGGGGTTCTGGGGGTATAGTAGTTCAGCTCACTGCAAAGCCCACAGTTTGAAACCCTCAGCCGCTCCTTGGGAGAAAGACAAGGCTTTCTAGTCCCGTAAAGAGCTCCAGCCTGGGGAATCCACAGGCAGCTGAAGTTCTCCTCTACGCTGCATGGGTTGCAAGATCCTCGATGGTGACGAGTGTGACAGGTACATGTATCTTTGTGATACTTTACGTCCCAGGGATAGGTACATTATGTAATATGATGTAATACAAACAAAAACCACTTTAATAGGACATCAAGGAAGCTTGCCAATATTTAAAGTGTGTGTGTGTGTGTGTGAGGGGGTTTCAAGTTTATGGAAAAATGGAAAAGTTCAAGGCATTTTTCCATGAACTTTCTTGAATCTCTCTGATAGTTACTCAAATAATATTTTTTAAAAAACTGGAAGAAGGAAAAGCTCAAAGACCATAGACCAGAATGTAAACATGTGGTTTCTTGGCGTTGGAGCTGTTAAACAATGAATTAATTCTCTTTAAGCTTGCCTGCATTTTCCGAATTGGCTATAATCAAGGCAAATCAAACCCCCAAAGAGATGACTCACACAGGACAAGGAGGAGGGGCTTTTCGGTGTCTTGACTGTCTGATTGTTAAGAAAGGAGCCTTCAGGAGAAAAGGTAAGACTTGGATGAATGGAAGCAGTGAGCGGTCAAAGGGAAGCTCTCCTTAAAAAGCTCTCAGGCTGAAAGACATGGGAAGGAACTTCGTAGGAGGTGAAAATCCCAATCAGAAATCTGAGAGAAGAAAGGCGTATGCAAGGAGGTGGAGACTTTTCGCCGCCCTCCAGTCAATGCGGACTCACAGTGAGCCCTGCTGGCTTCTCAGACTGTAACTGTTTACGGGAGTTGAAAGCCCAGTCTTTTCTCCTGAGGAACTGCTACTGTCTTTGAACTGCCAACCAATGTATAACCATTACACCACCACAGCTCCGTAGGTGGAGACGTAGAGAGAAATGGAAATATGATGGTCGCAGAAAGCCGGCTTTGCTGTTCGGGGATCTGCTCATCAGGATCAGTGTGTCAGGTCACCCTTGGCTGGAGCCTTCTTTGCCCTCCGATGCAAAGGGCTGCAGCCTTCGGATCGGTTACCCGAGGTCCGTTACAGGTAACTAAGAAGCAGATCATTATCAACGGAGTCGCACTCGCCTGGCGGGGCAGCAGGATCTAGTGCACCCAACGAGCTACACGGTTCCTTCCAGGACAATCTCCTTTTGAGATTGTGGCAGAAGCCAGAGCACAGTCCGCTGCTACTGCCCAACGTTTGGAGTATCCTCGGGGCAGGGAGGGAGGGGGACAAGCGAGATCAAACGAGGAGCGTTTGTTATCTCCTCCGTTTGGCTTCGGAGAGAACCCAAACTAGGAAATGAGTAGGAGCGGGGGAAAGGCCTCCTGGGTACCAAGGAGGAGACTCGAAATTGAAAATGAACCTTGTCAAGGTGCGGACTGATGACCAAGCATCTCCGTGCATCTGTGGCTACCAAAGCGGAGTTAGGCAGAACACTGCCTTCAGCAAGTCAACGCAAAATTCCGAGTGAGTATGCCCAGACTTGAACTACTTTGGAGAGATTAACAGCTGTTAACCTTGGTAGGGCAGAACAAAAAAAAAATATCTTAAGACATGGATATGACTTAGTATCGGGACAATATTACACTCCCTGAGAGGGGCGCAGGAATTAAGTGGGCCTTTGGACAAGCCACTCAGTCTTGGTTTCCTCGCTGTAAAACCCAAATAACAGCACCCCGTGATCGTCCAGTCGATTCTGACTCATAGCAACAGAGAAGAATGGCCCCAGTGGGCCTGCTGGGGCAGTTTATGGGAGCAGAACGCCGTGTCTTTCTCGCCCAGAGGGGCTGGCGTGAGCCAACCTACATACAATGATAAACTCGGTACACGAACTTGGTCAATGACAGCCAAAGATAGCAGCAGCCACAATAAAATTAACGAAAGAGACTAACAAGCTGTGAATCTGCACCCGCATCAGCCAACGCCTAAGGATATTCCTGGAAGTTAAGGCCGGGTGGGAAGATGAGGGTCCACACGTCACCCACCCACCGTCGGAGTGAACGATCAAAGGCGTCCTCAGTGGTGTGGCAGTCTGTACAGCTTTGCTGAGATGGCAACACTGGATGCAAACGTTCTGAAAATCAGATTGGTAAATGCTCACCCATGGAAGCAGAGTGGGGAAAGGAGCCTGTCCCCAGTGCACGATGGGAATTTTGCCTCAGGATGTTGACCTGGGTTTGTTCCCAGGTGAATTTAGACTCCCCTGCCCAGAGGGTGAATGAATGAATGATCTGCGAGCCGATGAGTGCCATCCCCTCCCTACCTGATTAATGTAAAACGAGTGAGGAATCGGTCTACGGATGTGGTTGTGAGAAAGCGCACAGGTTCTTCTAGCGTGGGGGCTCACACGTCCAGCACACAGGACGCACACATCCGCACCGAGCCCATCACGGCCCGCCCGTTCTCTGACTCCCACCACCCATTCTTGTGGACTGTGTTGACCCCCTTCACTATCACGCGTCCTCAGATACACGCACATGTCGGTGTGCTGTGTGTTTCGTGTTCTTTACATGCAGCCTTCGTACATTCCCATAGTGCGAAGAAAAACAGAGATGAGGGTGAGAATGCTTCTCTTGATATTTCCACTACTTTACATCTGAAACAAACAAACCATATGCCACGATGGGACTAAGAGATGGCATTGGGGGAGGCAGGCTGCCAATTTTGAGGTGTGTATGCGTGTGTGTGTGTGTGTGCGTGTGTGTGTGTGTGTGTGTGTGTGTCTGGGGCAGTTGTTTTCTGCTAGCGTTGCTATAGTAGATCATCCAAAATAAAATTCAGCAGGTCCTGATGTTAGAGATTGGGCACCAAACTGAATTTCAGGCGAACAGAAGTATCAGGCCTCTTTGGGGACCTGGTCTAATACCTCCGGAGGCCGCTGGCTCAGCTGTGGTGAGCTAATAAGGTTACCGTGAAGCAGATGCAGTTGTTAATACAGATGTGGCATGGGACCTCCTGAGGCAGGTCACAGTCATGATAACTCATGGCAATATGCGATGTACTCATTATGAAAGCCTGTGACGGGAGCAACTCAAACCAGGGCATCCCCATACGTCACACTTCCTTTGTCTCCTTCCGTTCACCTGATGGAAGTCAGGCTGGCTGATAATTGTGTACATACATACACCTACTGCTTGTCTGGGGATACTTTTCCACAAAAGCAAAGGATTTAAATCAGTCTACGGCCATTAAAATGACTTGGGAAGTATGTACAGAAAATCTCATGGAAATCAACTGTGACAGCTGGTGCAGGAGACCAGAGAAAGGAATTGTCAGTATTTATGGGCACAATGGAGAGGAATGGGTTTTGGCAGCCAGTTTCGGGGTTCATGGTGTGTGGTAAAATGACTAGTACCGTGGATAAAGGCGGACTATAAATACGATAGTGTACGCTTACAACTTTCCCCACTTTGTTGCAGTCCAAAATAATGCTTTTGGGAAAGAGAAAAGGCGGCACACACTACTGGCCTTTAATTTTACAGAATATCCTCTCGAAGAGAGCTAGTGGATTTGGAAGTCACATGATCACAGAAACTCCTGAATGGACAGAGGACTGCATGGGTGCTCTGCACATGGAGGCAGTGACTTGTGCAATCACATGCTGGTAAATTGAGTTCACGCAAGAGGGAGTGAAATGACGTAGAGGGAAGGCTGAACACTCAAAGATTGGAGTTACTCGATATTTTCAGACCTACAGGATACTGCACCCACTTTGCAACTCATACTCTGATTCCCAGCCCTGGAACACAACTGGCTTCTGAAATTCCCCAACCACTTCATTAACCAGGACGGCGGGTTACGACACGAGGAGCAGGAGCTCCTGACCCAGGGGAGCTGCCTTCTGTGGGATTTCCAAACTTCATTGACCTGCGCGTGGGGGTGGGGTAAGAGCACAAGATAGAAAATGTTAGTCCAGCTAAACCTCCTCTGGGAATCGGGTTGTCCCGAGAGGTGCTCCATTGTTAGGGTCAGCCTTTCCCTCTTCGGAACCCATTTCCCTTCCTCTGTAAGTGGTCATGAAGAGAAGAGAAGCCGTGCTCCAATCTGCAACCAAATGTCCCGGTGTCACAAACAACAGCTCCACTGAAGTGACGATTGGCAGGAAATGGAGCCTTTTGCTTTTATGTTAGTAAAACAGTTATTCGAAGGTACTTGTAAATGGACACCTTCAAATAAACAGATCCTTCCATCAGACTACAGACAAAAAATAAATGGAAGGTTAAGAATGATCATCGGAGGACACAAGACCAAAGTAGGATTGTAGTTATACTAATAGAACATATGGCTACAGAATTTTGAAATAATTCAATAGGCAGTGCTTCTAAATAGCTTTAGGAGTACCCGATCCATTTCTGAAACACAGGAAACCTTTGTAAACCCAATGTCTAAACTTACCCATTCATTCAATTATCAATTCAATCAACTTCTCTTGCAAGCCAATATATTAATGCTTTCTAGAAGATGTCAAGATCATATAGCTGGTCCAACAAGGCTTAGTCACCAGGCCTGAGAGTTTATTATTTGATATAGCGATGCAGTAAACGTGATTGACAAAGGCATTTCAACAAGAAAACCGTATCCACATTGAGTAAGGAGTAAGGATTAGAAGCAGTTCCTGAAAAAAAGAAAGTGGAAATTGAAATCAAGCCACTTAAGTCTATGCTGGAAGAGTCTTCCTTGTAGACCAGTGGTTCTCAACCTTCCTCATGCTGTGACCCTTGAATACAGTTCCTCATGTTGTGATGAATCCCCAACCACAAAACTATTTTTGTTTCTACTTCGTAACTGTAGTTTTGCTCCTGTTATGAATTGTGCGAGGCCTGTGAAAGGGTCGTTTGACCCCCAAAGATGTGACCCTCAGGTCGATAACCACTGTTGTAGACTATCACAAAACAATCCACGTTTTCTAACTTAGGTTCGGTTCTTACAGTGTACATTTGGTCATATTTTCAATTTGTAGGTAACAAGAGCTGCATAGTTTTGATTATGCTATGCCCTTAAAATATAATTGTTATTTAACTATTAATCTAAAGATAAATATAGAATAACATTTATCTAGACTTCCCTCGATTGCCTTTTATTACTTGGGAAATAGAGACCAGAGGAGAAAATAATGCAGTATCACACGGCTAGTTAGTAGCTGAATTAGATGTAGAAGTTTTGCCTTCTGATCAATGATGCCAGGTTTCTATACCTCAGGTCATATGGCTTTGATTGATTTCGAATTACCAAAGTTAGCATGCTCCACATCAGAGAGAAAAACACAGCATAGTATGAAAAATACAATAGCTCCACATAGGCCAGAATCATCAAACAGAGCAGGTCTATCCAATCAACCACACGGATAATAGGGTCCCCCACCCTTACCCCAGTCATCAGAAACTGACTATACTAATTTTTTAATGACAAAGATAGTTCAAAGATGTCAAAGTTGCTGGACTTAATAGTGAGAATTAAGACCAGTGTGGTTTAGAACAGCCCCCTTTTAGCCCCGTGTTACTGGTTTGGTCCGACACCATCCCCCGCAG